>NC_135890.1:31214658-32582770 GCF_964194155.1 Cetorhinus maximus
GGGCAGAATTTTCCGTTTGTCGGGTAGGCAGGCCTGACCCAATCGCGGGCGGGCGCAGAGCCAATTAAGGCCCGCCCATCGTGACGTCTGCCGGGAAGCGCTATGTGCTCCCTGTGCCATGGTGGGGGGGAATTCCCTAAAATTGAGAGTGTGCTCTTTCACGCATGCACACGAAATCACGCACTCATCTCCCTGAGGCTAAGTGCAGCCTCAGGGAGATCGCCTCAACTTTTAAAAATATTAAAAATAGAGAAAAGAAAAATTCCTTAATGTCCCCTCATGTGACAATGTCATATGAGTTGGGACATGTTCATAATTTACATAACAATTTTATTACAATTTTTAAAACCCTACATGAAACCTCATCCCGCCCGCAAGTGGCCATTGACAGGTTGGTGGGCCCGCAGCTGATTTTGCTGCGCCCCCGCCTTCCTGAAAATTTAAATGGGGCGGGATGACGTCGGGGGTTCCGCCTGACGTCATCCCACGTCATTTTAGGCGTTGGCGAACAGGCCCCATGCCCCACTCGCCGATAGCAAAATTCTGTCCGCTGTGTGCAGAGCTAACAAGCAGCTCAGATGAAGAGGATGCAGTGCTGGAACTGCCTTGGACAAATGCTGCAATGATACAGATGAATTGGATACATAAAAATTGCATAGGCAGAATTTTCCCCCCGTTGCGGGGGGTTGTGCGGGGCATGAGAGGGCATGGGCGTGAACCTGATCGGCACCCCCGATCATGTCCGTGCTGCCATTTTACGTGGGTGGGCCAATTAAGCCCACTCAGCGTGATGTGCGCCCGGAAGCGCTGTGCGCTCCCTGTGCGGGCGGGGGGGGGGTGATATTCCCTGAGTCAGAGCCTGCGCTCTTTCACGCAAGTGCGTTAAAGAGTATGGAAATCTCCCTGAGGTGCCTCAGGGAGATTAGTTAAAGTTTTTACAAGCTAAATAAAGGAAAGAAAATATTTTAAGACATGTCCTCTCATGTGGCAGTGACACATGAGCTATCAAGGAACATTAATGAAAAGCTTCTTTTAATTTATAAAAACTTCATGAAACCTCATCCCGCCTGTGGATGAGGTTCCATGAAAAATGCAAAGGCCGCCTGGGCTCTTCACCTGCCCGCCACCTTAAGGTTCGACTGGCAGCTCATTTAACTATTTTAATTATTTTTTAACAGGCCTTAAAAGACCTTTGACAGTTCGGCGGGTGTGCAGCCGACTCAGCTGGGTGCCCGCTGAACTGGAAATCTAAATGACACGCGGTGACATTGGGGCACATGCCCAACATCACCGAGCATCATTTTATGCGTTGGTGAGTGGGCCCCGCCCCCGCTTGCTGACCCAAAATTTCTACCCAACGTATCAGATATTACATTGTCAAGGTCCAATAACAATCATCGTATTGACTGGCAATTACATTGTATAGCAATTAGATTCTTAAGACAATTACATTGTTAAAACGGGTGATGGGCATTGGCTCACCCATAAATGGGTACAGCTGTAACACTCCAGTGGGGAAAGGAATTGGGAGTTTTTTTACTCTGTTGAGCTGGCTGAAGAATTAACCTGCTTGAGGTAAAAGACCAACTTCAGACTCATTCTTTCTTTATATGCAATTATTGGGGTTAACAGCCTCCTCCACCTGCATCTGCATTGTGCACGTATGTCATGGCACTTCTGACCCCACTATCATTTGAATTCTGCCAAGGCCAGTTTGGAGTGTGCGCCACCACAGGTGAATGGGAGGTTGGTGTTAGTCAAACTCAACTCCTTAGCTTGGCCCCAGTCCCCATCCCCTTCCGTGGTGACCAGGACTTGGGCCCCAGTCTGTCTCTCTCTCTCTCTCTCTAGCTCTGCTTCTTAGGTGAAAAGAAGGTTTAATTTGTTAGCTCTGATGCTTGGCACTTTTTAATGGTCATTTTATTACTTTTTTAAATTATAAATTTATTGCTTTGAATTTTTTTTTTTGCTTAGCAAGTTATTTCTGTTTTCTTCGTACCTTAACTGTTTTTTTGAAATTCAAGTTTAATGTTACGCCAAACCAGATCTTGAGCAGCTGCTGCTGGGTTACTTGCTGAAGGGGAATGAAAGTTTCACAAGAAATCCGATTGCTGTTTGGAGGGCTGGCAAAAGGGGTTATTTTTGTTCTAATAGAAATAGGAAGTGTTGGAAATGCTCAGCATGTCTGTGCAGAGAGAAACACAAGTCAATGACCCTTCATCAGAGCTAGTGCAGATCGTGGACCTGAAGCATTGACTCTCTCCATAAATGTCGCCTGGCCTGCTGAGTATTTCCAGCACTTTTTGTTTATATTTCAGATTTCCAGCATCTGCAGTACTTTGCTTTCTTAATATATGCTCGATGCTGGGCATTTGTAAGTGTGGTTAGTTTCAATTTAAAATGAGAAAATATTAATTACTTAATGCAAAGTGTATTTTTTTCCTGTTAAAGCCCACTTGTGTGGATAGAAATAGTACATTATTGCAGGTGAATTGGTTAGTGTGAATTTATTGGAAAGTTTTGCCACTTTTAAACACAGAAGTGAAGCCAGGTGTCATGTGCCAATTGAAAATGTCACTGTGAGTTCAAGATATGTTCATTTGTACATGGGATTGTTGCTTGAGGTGCTTGTGAGGTTCTACTCTGGATGTTGCTGTCTGGATATTGCATCCCTACTCAATGACTTTGTGACTGACACATTTCCTCAAGTGGCAACTAGGGCTTGTAGCTCACCGACCATGTCCTGAAGACACAAAAAGAACCATTATTGCTGCTGTTGGATTCACTCAAACCAATTTCTGGCCATGATGCCTTAGAAGTAATTGTGTGTTTTGATCTCTAGAGATTAGACAGGAACAAATGCAAACAACTTTGCAACGTTTATTGACCATAGAGATAAACTACAATATCTGGAAGGAAGATGAGCGCTACAAATCTACTCACACAATAATTCAAGGGAAACATTGAGAAAGCTTAGATTCTCTGTACCAAGTGTATATTGTCACTTCAGAAACTGTGTATGGCTCGGAAGGCAAAATTAAAATTGGGTCAATGTTCAAAAACTTGACTTTTGTTCCTTGGTCAGACACTTACACAATATCTAAGCAGCCTATCAAACAATCAAACTGTTTCACTATAAAATAATTGGTAGCAATTTTATTGAAGCATAGGTAGGAATGACAACTTGAAGGTATTTATTTTGCTTTTGAGCTTTCAGTTAGAAGGGGTAAAGGGGTATTATATTTCACGCTACAGCGCTAGACTGATGGTATTTATATTTTTTGCGCAGCTTTTGCTTCTTTCTGCAAAATTATAGCTCAGGTAAAGCAGCTCAAAATGGCCTTCAATGCACAATAAGGTTAGGCAGTGGCATTGTGGTAATGTCACTGGACTAGTAACCCAGAGGCCCAGGCTAATACTCAGGGGGCACAGATTCAAATCCCACCATGGTAGCTGGTGCAATTTAAATTCAATTAATAAATCTGGAATTTAAAAGCTAGTGAAAGCCAATGAAAACTTTGTTGATTGCCATAAAAACCCATCTGGTTCACTAATGCCCTTTAGAGAAGGAAATCTGCCATCCTTACCTGGTCTGGCCCATATGTGATAAGGTAGTTGACTCTTAAGTGGCCTAGCAAGCCACTCAGTTGTAGCAAACCGCTGCAGATAAGGAATGAAATCGGACAGGCCAGCTGGTATCAGCCCAGGCACCAGAAACAACAATGGCATACACAGCCCTGTTGACCCTGCAAAGCCCTTCTTATTAACATCTGGGGGCTTATGCCAAAATTGGGAGAGCTGAACCACAGACTAGTCAAGCAATAGCTTGATATAGCCATACTCACAGAATCATACATTACAGACAATGACCAGAGGGGATGGTACAATAGTATACCGTCAGGAGGGGGTTGCCTTGGGGCTCCTCAACATTGACTCTAGACCTCATGAAATCTCATACCATCAGATCAAACATGAGCAAGGAAACCTCCTGCTGATTCCAATCTACTGACCCCCTCAGTACTTCATGTTGAACACCACTTGGAAGAAGCACTGAGGACGGCAAGGGCACAGAATGTACTCTGGGTGGGGGACTTCAGTGACCATCACCAAGAGTGGCTCAGTAGTACCATTACTGACTGAGCTGGCCAACTCTTAAAGGACATAGCTGATGGAGTCGGTCTGCAGCAGCTGATGAGGGAGCCAACAAGAGGGAAAAACCTACTTGACCTCATCCTCACCAATGTGCCTGCTGCAGATGCATCTGTCCATGACAGTATCAGTAGGAGTGACCACCCCACAGCCCTTGTGGGGATGAAGTCCCGTTCACATTGAGGATTCTCTCTATTGTGTTGTGTGGCACTATCACCATGCTAAATGGGATAAATTTCAAACAAATCTAGCAACGTGAGTATGCATGAGGCCATCAGCAGCAGTAGAATTGTACTCAACCAGAAAATCTGCAACCTCATGGCCCGTCATATCCCCCACTCTACTGTTACCATCAAGTTAAGAGATCAACCCTGGTACAATGAAGAGTGCAGGAGCAGCACTAGGCATACCTAAAAATGAGGTGTCAACCAAGTGAAGCTATGACACAGGACTATTTGCATGCCAAACAGTAAGAAATAGACAGAGCTAAATGATCCCACAGCCAATGGATCAGATCTAAGCTCTGCAGTTCTGCCACATCCAATTGTAAATGGTGGTGGACAATTAAACAACTATCTGGAGGAGGTAGCTTCACATATATCCCCATTCTCAAAGATGGGGGGAATCCAGTACATCAATGCAAAAGATAAGGTTAAAGCGTTTGCAATCATCTTCAGCCAGAAACAAATAGTGGATGATCCATCTCAGCTTCCTCCTGAGTTCCGCAGCATCACAGAAGCCAGTCTTCAGCCAATTCTATTCACTCCATGTGATACCAAGAAATGGCTGAAAGCTGATTACTGCAAAGGCTATGGTCCCTAACAATATTCTGGCCATTGTACTGAAGACTTGTGCTTTAGAAATAGCCGTGCCCCCAGCCAAGCTGTTCCAGCACAGCTACCCGGCAATCCGGAAAATTGCCTCTGTATGTCCTGGACACAAAGCAGGACAAATCCAATCCAGCCAATTACCACCCCATTAGTCTACTCTCGGTCATGAGTAAAGTGATGGAAGGGATCATCGACAGTGCTATCAAGCAGCACTTACATAGCTCACTGATGTTCAGTTTGGGTTCCGCCAGAGCCACTCAGCTCCCAATCTCATTACAACCTTGGTTCAAACATGGACAAAAGAACTGAACCAATCAAATGAAATTTTCTTGAGTCAAAGAAAGAACAATTTTATTAGCCACTAAACACGAGGGAAAAATAAAATAAACATGACATCACACATATACAGAAATAAAGGAAGTTAGAGTCCAATAAGAAAAGAATTATACTGTTATAAAATCCATTTTTTTTGTGTCCCAGTGTGCTAAGTTAGCAGACTATGGAGATAGTAACATTTAAGGTGTAGGATGTTCCACTGCTTGTTACATTTGTCACTGGCCAGTAATAAGGGCGGGACCCTCTTGGAGTGTTTTGATAGGTCATCAGATCAGTTCAAGGATCAGTGAACAGTCAGTTTGACTCAGTTGGTCAATTTTAATCCAAAGAGAAGTGTCCCAGAGAGAGGAACAAGTAAAGGGGACAGGGACACATCCCATAAGGAAGTCCAGGTAAGGAACAGAAATAGGGGCAGAAACAGGTCCCAGTTAAGTTAAGAAAAAGAGAGGAACAGAGAAACAGGCTCCAATTAGGAAAAGGGCTGCAGGGAGCAGAATTTAAGTCAAGTGAGCTCATGAGAAGCTCTGGTAATCGAAGAGGACTAAGGAGAAATCTGAAGATCCAAGAAGGCAGCCGAAGGTTGGTAACTCCGTGCTGCGAGCCATTGGGGAAAAGCTACCCCTTTGAAGCAGTGATGTCCTGCTTGGTACGGCTGAAGAGCTTAAATTGTGCTCGTAATTGGATCCTTGGGAACCCAGGGAAAGGGAATCTTGGAAGGCAAGATTGAAACCCTGTGAGGTGGGCCGTCATTGAAGCTATCCGAGTTAGAACAACTTTTGCCGAGAATTTCAAGGCGAGACCTTCGAAGGTGAAGTTTGGAAACCCTTGTGAGAGAGACGGAGTTTCGGTGAGATTGGTTGACTTAGTGTGACTAAGCCTGGGTGGGTTGTTGAGAAATCCATGGAACCTGTTTTGAGCACATCTGTCATTTATAGTGTAGTGTGGTGTGTCCGACCACAATTTGCCTGTTAATTCATATGTACCTCATACTTACCCTGAATGCTAGAGCATAAGGTAGATATTGTAAGTTGTTTCATCTTTCTGAACTTATACAGTAAAGTTTTTTTTTGTTCTTCGAAATCCATGAAATCTTGTGGCTTTATTCTATTAGCAGGCGTATTAAATCTCAAACTTTGTCTACTTTAAACAAAATGTTACTGGTCCCTAACTGGATCTCACCAACAACTTGGGGGTCTGGCCAAGGATCATAACAATAGGGTTAAGTGTCCTTTGATTGTCCTTGAGGTGTAGATTGTCCAATGTTACAGCCAATTTAGGTTAGCTGGTTTCTTGGATGCAGACAGGTGTAGAAGATGGTGCAATTCTTACGAGATCTCGGTTTGGTGGTAGATTTTTTGTTATGTTGACTTCTCGAACCGCTTAATTCACTTGCCCTGAGAGAGATAGAGTTATTCAGCTTTTCTCTTCTGCTGAAGTCTGTCGCAAAAGTCTCTCTTCAGGATCTGCAGCCTGCCCTTTTACACCTCACCCAGTGTGTATTTCCAAGGAGTTTTGGGTGGGTCTGTCTCTGGCCATTGTTTAAATATCCAGCACTTTGCATTTTAATATCTCTTCCTCAGTTAATGAAGGGTTTCGATGAAACTGTAAATTACTGGAAATGTCCCTCTTCACACTTCCTTGGGAGTGTCTCATTTGCTTTTCTCACCTCACCTTGGAAGGTGGCCTTGCATTTTTAAATAGTTTGTTCTATCTCATTTCAAATTGCAAAATTCCCAGTCAGTTGAACGTTTGAAAATCATATTTTCAAAAATAAAGGGTATAGCTTTGTGACAACAGGACCTTCCAAACCCTTGACCTCTACCATCTAGAAGGACAAGGAAAGCAGACACATGGGAACACCACCACCTGCAATTCCCCTCCAAGCTACACACCATCTTGACTTGGAAATATATCACCGTTTCTTCACTGTCGCTGGGTCAAGATCCTGGAACTCCCTTCCTAACAGCACTGTGGGTGCACGTACACCACATGGACTGCAGCAGTTTAAGAAGATGGCTCACTTTCTTCTTAAGTGCATTTAGGGATGGGTAATAAATGCTGGTCTAGCTATCTACACCCTTATCCTGTGAAATAATGATAAAAAAGACAGCACAGGCTGATGATACTGCTAATGGAATGGAACAAATACAATCCCTTGCCCATTTTGAACAGATCCTTATGGATGTCCAAAACAAAAACAGAATTACCTGGAAAAACTCAGCAGGTCTGGCAGCATCAGTGGAGAAGAAAAGAGTTGACGTTTCGAGTCCTCATGACCCTTCAACAGAACTGAGTAATATTAGGAGAGGGGTGAAATTTAAGCTGGTTTAAGGTGGGGGGGCATGGGGGGAGAGAAGTTTGGGGAGGAGGTGTGGTTGTAGGGACAAGCAAGCAGTGATAGGAGCAGGTAATCAAAAGATGTCACAGATAAAGGAACAAAGAGGTGTTGAAGGTGGTGATATTATCTAAGAGAATGTGCTAATTAAGAATGGATGGCAGGACAATCAAGGTACAGCTCTAGTGCGGGTGGGGTGGAAAGACTGACAGGGCATTACAGGTATAGATTTAAAAATAATGGAAATAGGTGGGAAAAGAAAAATCTATATAAATTATTGGAAAAAAACAAAAGGGAGGGGGAAGAAACGGAAAGTGGGTGGGGATGGAGGAGGGAGTTCAAGATCTAAAGTTGTTGAATTCAATATTCAGTCCGGAAGGCTGTAAAGTGCCTAGTCGGAAGATGAGGTTTTTTTATCCTTATGAATGTCATAAGCTGGGAAACTGTATGGGTAATGTAATATACTGCAGTTTGAGCAGCTGACAACAATACATGCTCCACTATAATTCCTGTTTAATAAGCAATTAATATGCAAAAAAAATGACGTTGGGTTGATGTATTTTCATGCATTAGGAATGGTTTAAGAGATTGGCAAAAGTTAATGCTGACTCAGTTAATAACGCTGAATAATATCTATACTACTTAATTGCATGTGTGCTCGCACTAATATACACAGAAAATAAATCAAAGTATCCTCAGTCAGAGAAAAAAATCTGCATCATGATCTCAGGGTGTTCCAAAGCACTTTACAGCTTTGTGTGTGTTTTCAGATTAAAAAACTTCCACAATAAATATCCGTGCTGCTGCAGACACTTTAGATCCTCATCAAGATTGTTGCCTCTTTTCATTAATGATGCACTCTTTAAGGTATGGCTGCCCTGCTGGATTTCCTAACCCCAGATAAAGTTATACAGAGTGCAATTCATGCTGTCAGCTCTCTGGTTTCATCTAAATGAATTGCAACCATAAAAATAGCATGAGCCCCACGCTAACTGCTTTAGGCAGCTGCAGCACATCCCCTGATCATTTCCTGCCTGATTATTCTGATCCAAATCATTTGCATGGTATTGGAGCACCAGTGTCTGCATGTTTCCAGACTGGGTTGAAGCGCACTTAAGGAACTGGTTTCAATGGGCTGAATTTTTCCCCTGTCGGGGACGTGGCGCCATTTTACATGGGTGGGCCAATTAAGACCCGCCCAGCATGATGTCTGCACAGAAGCGCTATGCACTTCCTGTGCGGGCGGGGGGGATTCTCAAAATCGAGAGTGCTAAGTGCAGCCTCAGGGAGATCGGCTGTAAATGTAAAAAACCTAAAAATAGAAAAATAAAATTTCCCTAACGTGTTCCCTCACGTGACAATGTCATTAAATTGGGACATGTTCATAATTTTCACAAAAGCTTTATTAAAATTTTTAAAAACCCACATGAAACCTCATCTCGCCCGTGGATAAGGTTTCATGTTTTTTCTAGTCAATGGCCTCAATTGGCCATTGGCAGACGGGCAGCTGACTTCGTTGCGCCCCCGCCTTCCTGAAAATTTAAATGGGATGCGATGATGTCGGGAGTTCCCCCCGATGTCACCGCGTGTCATCTTACGCGTCGGCAAACGGGCCCCGCCCCTGCTCACCGACGTGTAAAATCCTGCCCAATGTTTTCCCCCAACATACTTTGAGGTTGTGATGAAACTAACATTAGTCAATTATAGTTGACACGTCCCTTAAGGCAACCCTTCCAACTATACAGTTAATCCAAAGGTGGCTCTGGAGAATCCTGCTGCAAGTGGCTACCATTTGGCAGTGGTAACCAGTGTGGATCCTGGATTGCTTACAGAGTCAGTGGGCTGGCACCTTATTATCAAGGGATTGGCAAGTGTAAGCATCACTTCAGGTGCATCTTTAGTGCCCATTTAACCGGAGTGTCTGGAACCTCCAGCACTCATTTCCTGTGAGCGAAGGTGAGTATTCGGCAGGATTCTACCAATCCTAGTTATAATCCCCTCAGCCCTGGTCCTGACTGAGCCGAAGTAACAAAAACTCCCAAGGCAAGGAATCCCAGCCTCTGCCTCCACCTCCTTGCTCTCATTTACCTTTTATGAGGAGGACAGAGATCACATATGAAATATTACAGATCAATTATGAACTGGTGAGAACCAGTTTAGATTGCAGTTCTGCCAGAGTTGGACAGGAGACACATCCCCAGTGGCATGTCCCCAGAAGAAACTCTGGGGTCATGATATTGTATTTGACAACTTTTTTTTTCTGCTGACAATGGATCATGACGCAATCAGGATTGACTCTCGCAGTTAATGGCATTCTGAGATCAAACACAAGGAAGGTTTGAAAGGAAGGCTTGTGGTGCTAGTGAAACAGCATAAATGACCACCTTTCCGAGAGGAATTCGCTGGAAAATACCAGGAAAGAAAAACTGGAGGGCAACTAATTGTTTCTTCATATGAGATGGGACTCGGGAAAATTAAAATAATAAATTAAATGGATAATAGAGTGGAGTATATTTGATAGGATACAGCTGTGACTTAGATTGAAATTCTGCTCAGAAAATTGAAATGAAAGCCTTCACTTCCTGAGAGCTCTTAACCACCATAATTGCTGCGTCTAGAGAAATAAATCCAAGTTAATTCCACATCCTCAGCATAGAAGACAATAAATGAGGCAACAGATGTTCTCCATTTCGGTCCCCAGATTCTGTTTCCCTGTTAACTGAAAATCCAATTTAAAATAACTTAGCAATAAAACAATTAATACACGCTCAATCTTGTTATCAGCTATCCATATTATTACAAAAATCTTTTCTGACAATGCCTGTTTTGATTTTACGTATAACCATTAAATGTACTTACAACTTCTGAATATTGTAAAACATGACAGGTGTTTACAGTTGGTAAGTTTTTCTTTTCCGTTAGGAAAAGCGAAGAGATGAAAGTGCGACTGATTAGGGTGAGAAAGTGATAAACCATGCATACCATTAATTAAAGCAAAATTTCATGTTGCATATAGCAGGAATATTGAGAAACTGTTTCAAGTAGCTTGAGTACTAATTGTGAATGAAAGAAGAATATCCACTGGCATTTGTTGATCTAGCTCGTATCAAATTGAGACACCTTTTAGAATCCTGCGAGTAATTATCCTCAGGATCAAATCCAAACTGCTGAGAGCAAACTTCCTTTTACAACCCGGAACAACGCAGGTTGAATATGTAAAGGGCATAACTCAGACTTTGCACTTCAGTTTTGCAAAATCCAACTCATTGGTTCATATGTTGGATTCACAAAAGACAATAGGGTTGAAATTCCTTGGAATGCGATCCCAGTAATTAGGCTGGGATCCTGCCCATTGATGCTTTCAGCGCTGCCCTTGCCAGGGTATGTAGATTCAGTGTGAAGGCTTTCTGTTAGCATGGGGCCCACCTGGTGCTCACAAGCCCAGCACCTGCCTACCTCATTTGGTAGGAACCGCCATGGGGAGGGGTCACGAGGCTCCCACCCAGTCATGTTCCCCTCAGTTTCCTGAGCAGGGCGGTGGGAGGGGGTACACTCTTGAGAAATTTACAGAAACGCTCACTATTTTCAGGGGTTCAGGCCAGTTCCTAGGTCCACCAGATGGGGTCCTTATCTGCCCAGGTGGAAACTGATTTCCCTCACCTCACTTGGTGTGCCATTCCCCACTGAGCCACTGGAGTGGGGACTCCTAGTGTAGAAAGTTTCCATCCCTGTTTCCTCCCCCTTGCTGTTATGTGCCTAGTAAGGGACAGACACAGGTTCTGCCTCTTACAAGGCAAACTGAAAGCTCCCAGGTATGGAGGAGAGACCTGCTGCCTTTTCGGTCTCTGACCTGCGTTACATTAGGTGACTGGCAGAACTCTTACAGGTTTGCAACCTCTCAGAAATCAGAACATGGTAAATGAAAACAGAGGAAAAATACACCAGTGAAAAAGAGGAATAGAACCAATTAAATGCTCAAAATATTCTTTCTCACCTATTTTTTCTTTACCCAGACAACAATCACAATAAAATTAAGGCTTATTTTACAAAACAGATCATTAAAAATTAACCTAATTAATAATAGTACGATTAAACTTACTACAAAATTGTCTTTTGTATCTGAGTACTTTTTTGTTAACATTTTTACCCAGAGACCTTGACCTATCAGAAAAGTTTAGTGTTTGATAAGATTTGAACTGATATCCATTCCAGAACTGCCACTCTTTCACCTGAAAGAAGTGACACCTGTGTTTGTAATTCCTAAAAAGCTATAATCTTACCACATGAATCTAAAGAATCTTGTGGCATGTCTTATGGACAGGAAGGCGTTTAATTTAAAACAGCCCTAATTTCTCCTCTCGTCACCCATCTGTAATTAGAAAGGTATCTTTGATTTTTGATTTCCCCATTTATAAGTAGTGGTATATTTTTCCCAACCCCTCAGTTCTAGAGGGATCCAATCCTCTGTTAATAACCCCACAGAAAATTTAAGACAGAGTAAAATCAGAGGGTTAGTTTATTTTATACAAACTCAAAAAAACACAGGAAGGGGGTTCGCATATAACCTCCGGTACAGTCACACAATGAAAGAGGGATAAGGGAAAGAAAGAGGTACTGGGAAAAGACCACAGGCAAAATTAGAATTATTGTTTCACGTGAGTCCAGAATCAAAAGTCCAATGGTGTATTCCTTCAAAGAGGTTAGCAGGCTGAAACTGACACAGGGTGATTCACTTTTCCAGTAGCATTGACTTCCATGATGGGAGAAACTCGCACAGATGAATCAGTCTTACAGTAGGCATGGGTATATAAGTTCAGACATTCCAGTGGAAAATAATGCAGATGAGGGCCAGGCAATTGAAAGCTGGACAGAGCTCTGTTCCTGCTGCTGCTTTGATGGAAGATGGCAAACTGCCTGGATTCAGCTCCACAAGGCAATATTACAGGTTCTAGCGGCTGGGGGGAGGGTGGGAGGCATGTGACATAACTCCCACTTCTTCTCCTTGGTTTGGACAAAGGGTGTATATTCCTGGTCTGGATTCTTGAGATGGTTCATGTTTCATCCATTAATAAGTTTAACAGAAATTTCAGGGCCTCTTTGTCCTCAGAGGCGTATCGTCTCTGTTGACCAGAGCTCTGCTTCAGAAATGTAAAGCATCTTTGTGCATTTCCTTGGAATTCAATTTCTGCAGTCACAGGGGGCATTAGCGCCTCTTTAGAGATAACGAGATCCTTGCTGTTTTCTGAAGGCTAGAAATTCCTTTTGTGTGAGTCATAGCTAGTCAGGCTTCAGTCAGGGTAAAGCTTTTGTCCATTTAAAGAAAAAGATAATTTTATAAAGTAGCCAGGATGATATAGATATATATTTTCCTTCCTGTCTTCTGGACTTGACACATGCATAAAATCTCCAAATATCGTTCTATCATATAACTTGAATTTTTAGAGCTATATTTAATTCTTCACAAAATGAGAAAAATGCCCACTTTATAATGAAATTGAACACACCCAATGACGAATCCTGCTTTGGACACCACAAAGTATGCTTCGCAGTCTTGAGCATATTAACAGTAAGCCTCTATTAACAACTCATAACTATATACATATATACAGTAGAAGGTACAGTTATGGAGCTCACTCCGCCCTTGGCCTTTACATTTCTCTGTCCATCTCTAGACTGACCCAGGCTCTGGTTCATGTGCCTTCTTACATCACTGTATTAAGTCCCACTGAATACTCTGCATGTACCAGACCCTACTACCACACCTCCCCCCATGTATTTATCCCATGGATATAGAGTTACTTTAGTTTATTTCAAGTCTTACATTGTTATGTCTTGTGCATTTTTACCTTATTGTTACAGCCTTAATGCTATTCCAACATTATTGCCATTACAGTATTAACATTAATAACATTCTCACTACCCCATCTCCCCATTTCAAGTCCTGGAAGTTAGAGATTCAGGGTGTCTGAAGGCCTTATTAACCTATCTCGTTTGCCATTCTGTTGGGATAGTGGTAGGCTCTGGTGGTTCTGGTTCTTGTTGTTGGCTTGGAGGTTGGACTGGCATCATGGTATGGTTTTATCTGTTTCTCCCATTGCTTGAAGTTAAACCATGCCTGATTGGTCTGGCTGGTTTGGCGGTGCATGGTTGCTGTCACACTTGATCGTTTCTTGTGGGGTGGATGAAAATGGTATTTGTCTGCTTGGAGGTGCCTTTTCTTCGTTTTCTGTTTGGGCCACTGGGAAGCTTTCTGTGGCTGAGGAAGAGCGTTCCTGTGGCAAGAAGAAGATTGAGCAGTATGCTCCCATCTGTTTTTTGTTGTTTATAATGCGAGACTGCGATGAGGTTCTAGCAACCCTTGTGGTTCTGGCAAGCTGGCTGGAAATTGCTGTGTGTGCACAGTGGCTGGTGTGTCTCCCAACTGTACCATCATTGTAGTTGGAGGTAGAGGCTCCACAGATTGTTGATCCTTCTCTGGTACCGCTTCCACCAGAGATGCTATGATAATCTATAGGTAAGTTGGTCTGGCCATTGGGGACTTTCCAGAGCCTGGAATGATGATGGTCAAGCCTGCTCCACAAAAAGAGAAGAGAGATCTCAAGTGAAATCAGAGTTTAAATACTCTTTAGTGTTTGTGGGCTCAGGACCATTCTGGCTGGCCAATGACAGTGGTTGCCTTGACATCTTCTGCCATCTGGAGGAGATTTGGCAAAGTATAATTCCTCTGTGCTACCTTTCAAGTCTGTAATTGTGCTTTGACCTATTGTTTTTGAAAGACTTCTCGCTCTTTAGTGTGAACTTGTACTTTTGCTTGTCATTCCATGTTCTGGATTTTCATCCCTTCATATACCTTTTTGGAAATGGAATATTTTTCCAAGGTTCCTTCCAAATGTGCAACTGTTTCCTTCAGCGTTGCTGTCTCATTCTTGTACCTCGGCTTCCGCCCAGAATAGTGAAAATTCCTGGGCCTTCTCTGAAAACTGAGTCGTCAGTTCTTTCAGGGTGGCATTAAATTAATTTTGTTTCGCTTTGTAACGTTTCCGAGGGATGAACTCGGACCCAAGGGATCTTTGTAGCAACATGTGAAGGTCCTTCAACAGGTTTTCCTTTTATGCTGTGAAGCCCAAGTACTTTGTCTTGAGTTTTCTTGTAATTTAGCAGAGTCTCATTGAATTTGTTCTGCTGTTTTGCCATTCTGCTGCTCAAGGTATTCTTTATTCCATGTTGTTGAAGTGCAATGGATTGTTTTTTGAATCCGATCCTGAAGGACACTTAACTGCTCTTCAAAGTGTTTATTTTCTTGTTCTTCTCTTGTCTTCTGAATCTGTGTTGCTGTATAGCTTTGTCTTTGCTGATGGTTCCAATGCAGCTTCTCCTGAAGTAGCATTCATCATCTTTTCCAACTCTTCACGTTTTTCCAGGGGCATGTATTGATTTGTCAAAGAGTCTTTCAAGGTAATAAGCTCTGAGTGCCTTTCTTGTTGGCTATCATGCCTGGTTATACTTGAGGTTGAGTTCGTCCAACTCTGCTTTGAAGCATACATTTTCTGAGTGAATCTCTGATTTTTCTTGGTCTGCCTTGCGCAGCGCTTTTTCCTTGTCATTCACTACCTGCCGCTGGTACAGTTCTGGAAAGGTGTCCACATCTTTGAAAAGAAAATCATTTGGGACTTCTGCCACGGGCTCCCCATAAAGATATATCAATGAGGCATCTGGAAAGTTCTATGCCTCTCTGGCACCCTCGTATGGTTTGTTCAGGTGCTGTCTTTTGCCTTTCCATCATTTTGATGGGGGTTTCCTGTGCCTCTTTTTAAGCTCCGAACTCTCCTCAGCTGGAAGATTAAAATATTCATCAAAGGCTGGTAACAGTTCCATGAGGCTGGTTTCAGATTCATCAATGCCTTGCATCAGGACAATGTGGTTCGCAAGGTCACCAAATCAGTTAAAAAAAAAGCACTAATCTGTTGTTCCTCTGATTTTTTTTTTAACTGAGACCTGATGTCATCAATTAATGTGAAAAATCGTTTATCAAGGATGCCAAATGTCCTGATTGGTTTGGCCCTTGGGTTGGCCCAAATTGGTCCGGTGAGTTGGAATCATTTTGAAGGTTTTAGAAGTAGGGGGTACAGCTTTAAGGGATTACAGGCTTCCAAGATGGCATCGCTGTTCACTGCTGAACAATGGATCTTCCCATGCTTTCCAGTTTTTGGTTGGATTTCCAAAATGTCGGCAGCATGCTTCTGCCTGAACAAGAAGGTTCCACAATGGCTGTGTGGGTTAGTCAGCTGCCAACTTAATTAAATCAGCGGTATAGCGTTGCGAGTTGAGATGAGTAGAAAAGAACCACAGGCTTGCTGTTTAGGAAATAGAATGATCGCAAGGTACCTGAAGTAGACAAAGTTAATTGTTAATTTTTTTTCCCTTTGCCGAACTCAGGACCCATGTGTTGAAACTCGGGATTGGGATTGGTGATGGGTTTCTTTTTCAGTTGGGGCTTCTGACTGGATGAATAAAAAGAGGTTTCTTAGGACTGGCTGGCCTGGAATTTAAAAAATTTGATCTTACCCTTGCAGGCTATAAACTCTGCTTGCTGAAGATGGACTTCCAAGGGAAATTCAATGGAGTCTTATGATGGAGTAAAGCTTTTCACTTCCAGGCTCTCTTCTCTCTGGAGCTTTTTCCCTCTGGTGAATTTTCTATCCGTCTGTAACTTTAGTTGGGAGATTGCTTCAGTTCAGAATCTGTTGAAGGTGTCCTTTTTCTTAGTTTTTCTGCATTCTTGTGAGGATAAGGGTTTTTGATCTGGATGCTGCCACCATGAAGAATCCTGTTTCAGACATCATGATGTAGGCTTCATAGTCTTGAGTATATTAACAGCAAGTCTTTATTAGCAACTCATAACTATATACATATATACAGTAGAGGGTACAGATATGGAGCTGATGCCATCCTAGGTCTTTGCATTTCTCTGTCCATCTTTAGACTGATCCTGGCTCTGTCATATGCCACCTTACATCACTGTGTGAGCAGTACTATACTCATCCCACATTAATCCTGTATGTACCAGACCCAACTACTACACAAGTAAATCACAACACAAAAGCAAATATGTGAGCAAAGCTTATTAAACAGAGACATCTCTGGTATTGGAAAACTCAGTCAGAATCAATTAACGTTTAAAACATTTTGCAAAGTGACATCCTTTCATTGTGCAGAAAATAGATGTCAAAAGTTCTAAAGGATTTGATTCCTGAGATGTCCCCTGTGTGTTTCTGGAAAATCCACATGGCATAAAAGCTGAGTCAGTGGTTGTAGTTTTGATAAGCTGACTGGCATTGAAATCAGTCATGGCTTCTGTGCTGAATCCAAGTCACCTTCTGCATTCATCTCTCATGCTTAAATAGCTGAATCTTCTGCCTGTTGCAAAATCATTCACAGAAGATTCTGTGTATCCTTCAGCCCTGTACTCACCATGCTGCATGTCTCACTTATGGCCAGGAAAACTGACTTCATGGGTGGAATCTTCTGGACTGGCTTTATTGAGGCTCTTTTCCAGATAATGGGATTAGCATCTCGCCTCCGGGTTCCCCAACCAATCAAGGAGGATGCGCAGGATGACATGTCCATTTTGCCCAGGGTTGAATTTTTAATGGAAAAGCTCATCAGCACATGGATTTTTTTTGAGGCTGCAGCAACCACAGGAATGGAGAGGTGACCTGGGTAGGTTGCTCCTGGATGTTGCAATCTCACTGGAGGCTCTGCTGTGGGAGCTGAGAGGCTGCAGTGAGTTGAGCTCTCCCAAGGAAGGAAAGAAGAGAACAACTCTCCAACCAGCCAGGCCTGAATGGAAGTGAGCAGCAAGATTGTGTCCCTCCATCCTGGTGACAGTGGACCAAGAGGATCCAGGACCTCAGGAGGGCAGTTAAGGTGAATGACATAACACTTTCAGGTATCAGATTGCACACTATGACTTGCCCATCATTTTCCTGTACAGCACTTTGTAGGTTAACATCTTGCAGCTCCACTTTTTCCCTCTCTAATGGTAACTCACATTCCCACTCACACTCACCCTTTAGCTTATTGCCCTCTTGCATCCATTCCTCACAGCCACAGTCCACAAATGCTGACCTTGCTTCCTCAGTATACAGGCCACTACAAGTACTCACACTTCTCTGCTTTCTCTCCTTACAGGAGAAGAGGGCACACAACTTGGCAAGAGGCAGAGACCCATGGGGTTGGGGTGGAGAAAGGGGTGGGGTGGCCCTCCAATAACAGACACCTTATCAGCCACGGTCGATGTGTTTGCCCATGCTCCATTGGGAAGGAGATCTTGTTCCAGGAGGCTACAGATGTCAGCAGCGACCCTGTGGCGTGAGCCTGATCCTCCTGAGGCACTGGCGTTCAAACATGTCAAGAGGGCCGATCCTTTGCCTGTAGACCTTGTGTGAGGATCTTGCCTCCTTCCAACTGGATGTTTGCATCCATCCCCTCAGTCCTGAGGAGAGAGTAGCTAGTGCTGCTGCTAGTGTTGCTCCTACTGCTGCTGGAGCTGTTGGCAGTAGTGTGGCTTCTGCTCTTGCATCAGAGTGCAAGGTGGAGCTGCGTAAGCTGCTTCCATGCTATGGTGAAGCAGGGATGTGAAGGTGAGTGAAGTGCTAGACAGGTGAAGTGCCTTCCAACAAGTTGTTGAAAAAAGCAGTTATAGCACTCTCCAAGAGAAGTGCCGTGCACAGTGGCCTCACAAGTGACCAATGCTGGTGCTCTTCAGTTTCACTGATCAAAGCCTTCCCAGCTTGTCAGTTTCATTGAAGAAGCTCTTCCCACAGCGCATTCACCTTCTGCAACCTGGCAAGGTGTAGACACCACATGGAACCCATGTGCTGGGTGGGGAAGAAGGAATCCAGGGTTAAAGAGACTCTTATGTGCCTTTTTAATTGGCTTCCTGCCAGACCCAAGGGGTTCCCCATCTGGACTCTGAAATGATCCCAGGGAAAACTGGAAGTTGGCAAGGTCCTGACCCAATGTCAATTTCAGGGGATTTAACTCCCCACATGCAATGAAACCCACCTCATCCTTGCTGGGAATTTCTTTTTTGTTATTTACTCTTTCATGGGATGTGGGTGTTGCCAGCAATGTCAGCATTTGTTGCCCATCCCGAATTGCCCTTGAACTGAGTGGATTGCTAAGCCATTTCAGAGGACAGTTAAGAGTCAACTGCATCACTGTGGATCTGGAGTCACATGTAGGCCAGACCAGAGGATGGCAGACTTCCTTCCCTAAAGGGGCATTAATAAACCAGATAGACTTTTACAACAAAGGTTTCCATTGCTGAGACCAGCTTTTAATTCCAGATTATTAATTGAATTTAAATTCCACCAGCTTCCGTGGTGTGATTTGAACCCTTGACTGCAGAGCATTAGCCTGGGTCTCTGGATTACTAGCCCAGTGACATTACCACTATGTCACCACCTCCCCAAATACTCCCAAGATCTTCATCCTCAAATCCTTTTATGGCCTCACCCACATTACTTGGGGAGTCCTTTCCAGTCATATACCCTAGCCTACATCAATCAGTCTTTCAACTTTGCATCTGCTCTATAACTGAATACTAATCTCTCAGCTATTATACCTATTCCTCTGGAATTTCCACATGTTTATTACTGCTAATTGTATTAACCTTTGGCCCTCTGCCCTTTTTCTAGATCCATCTCACAAGCAGAGGCCCTCCTAACAAAGCAGTACTCTCACCTTCGGGAAGAGCAGTCGGAAGGCAGAGCTGTGGGAGATACACGGAGCGGGGAGAGAATAAATACAGCCTGGGGAGCGTGGCCTACATCACTCGCCTTCATGAAGAGCGGTCGGAGAGGCGGACCTGTCAGCTGCTCAGAACCGGCCCGCGCTGAGTTCGAAAGGAGTGTGAGAAAATACATTGTGATATCACAGGGAAGAAGCAATTTGATTTGTTGAAGAAGAAGCTAGCTGTTTGGTGAGTATCTAGTATGTGTTTAAGGTTTATTCTATTCCTAAGCTTTAGAATAAAGTAGGAACTGTACTTTTTGGTAAGGTTTATTAAGTAGGATTTAAAAGTTTAAGTGTTTTAAAAGTTTAAGGCTAAGGCATGGCAGGACAGCTCAGCCAAGTGGAATGCCCATCCTGTGGCATGTGGGGAGTCATGGACACTTCTCGTGACCCAGACAAGCCCATGTGCAGGAAGTGTCACCGGCTGCACAAGCTTGAGCTCCATGTTTCAGAGCTTGAGCAGAGGCTGGAGACACTGAGGTGTATCCGTGAGGCAGAGAACTACATGGATAGCACGTTCAGAGAGGTGGCCACACTGCAACTTAGGGGCAAGCAGGTAGATAGGGAATGGGTGACCACCAGGCAGTCCAAGAGAAACAGGCAGGTAGTGCAGGAGTCCCCAGAGGTCCCACTCACTAACCGGTTTTCCATTCGGGATATTGGCGAGGACGACAGATACTTGGAGGAGTGTAGTGACCCAAGCCCATGGCACCACGGGTGACACAGCTGTATAGGAGTGATGGAAGAAGAGTGGAAGGGCAGTACTGATAGGGGATTCTTTAGCTAGGGCAGCAGACAGGTGTTTCTCCGGCCGTCAACATGACTCCAGGATGGTTAGTTGCCTCCCTGGTGCGAGGGTTAAGGATGTCACAGAACGACTGCAGGATATTCCTGTGGGGGACGGCAAACAACCAGAGGTCGTGATCCACATTGGTACTAGCAACATAGGTAGGAGAGGGGATGTGGTCCTGTAATCGGAATTTAGGGAGCTAGGTAGAAAATTATCAAGCAGGACTACTAAAGTAGTAATCTCCATGTTACTCCCAGTGCCACGTGCAAGTGAGTACAGAAATAGGAAGATAAGACGGATGAATGTGTGGCTGGAAAGATGGTGCAGGATGAAGGGCTTTAGATTCCTGGGACACTGGGACTGGCTCTGGGGGAGATGGCACCTGTACAAGCCAGACAGGTTGCATCTGAACAGAGCTGGGACTGAGTTCCTTGTGGGTCGTTTTGCTGGTGCTGTTGGGGAGGGTTTAAACCAACTCAGCAGGGGTGTTGGAACCAGGAGAGAATATTAGAAAGTAATACCAGGGTGAACAGACTGTTAGTAAAAACAAAATACTGCGGATGCTGGAAATCTTGAAATAAAAATAGCTGCAAAAACTCAGAAGGCCTGACAGCATCTGCGGAGAGGAAGACAGAGTTAATGTTTTGAGTCTGTATGATTCTTCATCAGAACTAAAGAAAAATAGAAATGAGGTGAAATATAAGCTGTTAGAGGGGGGTGGAACAGGTGGAGCTGGATAGAGGGTCAATGATAGGTGGAGGCAAAGAAGAGATTGCCAAAGATGGCATAGACAAAAGGTCAAAGGGGTGTTGACGGTGGTGATATTCGCTAAAGGATGTGCTAATGGTGACATTAAGGGTGGAAAGCAGGACGAGCAAGTAACAGATGGCCCTAGTGGGGGTGGGGTAGGGGGAAGAGATCGAAATAGGCTAAAAGGTGGAGATAAAACAATGGATGGTAATAAATTTTAAAATAATAATAGAAATAGGTGGGAAAAGAAAAATATATTAAAAAATATATAAATTATTAGAAAAAAGGGGGATCGGAAAGGGGGTGGGGATGGAGGAGAGAGTTCATATAAGGTGCTGTTCCTCCAGTTTGCATTGAGTTTCACTGGAACATTGCAGCAGGCCAAGGATGGACATGTGGGCATGAGAGCAGGGTGGTGTGTTGAAATGGCAAGCGACATGGAGGTCTGGGTCATGCTTGCGGACAGACCGAAGGTGTTCCGCAAAGTGGTCACCCAGTCTGCATTTGGTCTCTCCAATGTAGAGGACACTGCATTGGGAGCAGTGAATGCAGTAGACTAAAATTGAGGGAAGTGCAAGTGAAATGCTGCTTCACTTGAAAGGAGTGTTTGGGCCCTTGGACGGTGAGGAGAGGGGAAGTAAAGGGGCAGGTGTTGCACCTTCTGCGATTGCTTGGGAAGGTGCCGTGGGAGGGGTTGAGGTGTAGGGGGTGATGGAGGAGTGGACCAGGGTGTCCCGGAGAGAATGATCTCTACGGAATGCTGACGGGAGGTGAAGGGAATGTCCTCCTCACAGATTACAATTTTCCCAAGTTTTGTGTTGTCCCCAAATTTTGAAATTGTCTGCTGCACACCAAGATCTAGATCGTTTATATATATATGTATATATATATATATCAATACCAACCCCTGGGGAACTCCACTACAAACCTTCTTCCAGCCTGAAAAATACCCATTAACCATAACTCTGTTTCATATCCCTCAGTTTTGTATCCACATTGCTACTGCCCCTT
Source organism: Cetorhinus maximus (assembly GCF_964194155.1). Taxonomy (NCBI): domain Eukaryota; kingdom Metazoa; phylum Chordata; class Chondrichthyes; order Lamniformes; family Cetorhinidae; genus Cetorhinus; species Cetorhinus maximus. The sequence continues at coordinate 31,236,659 of NC_135890.1, forward strand.
TTATTCCATGACCTATAACTTTCCTCACAAGTCTATTGTGTGGCACTGTATCGAACACCTTTTTGAAGTCCATATACACCACATCAATGGCCTTGCCCTCATCAACCATCTCTGATCCCTCTTCAAAAAACTCCAGCAAATTAGTTAGACACGATTTTCCTTTAACAAATCCATGCTGACTCGTCTGAATCAATCCAAATTTTTCCATGTGACTATTAATTCTATCCCGAATAATTGTTTCTAGAAGTTTCCCCACCAGTGAGTTAAACTGATTGCTTCTTGTAATTGCAGGGCAGATATTTACAACCTTTTTTGAACAAGGGCATAATGTTTGCCATTCTCCAGTCCTCTGGCACCACTCCCGAATCCAGGAACATTGAAAGATTATTGCCATTGCCTCTGCAATTTCCACTTTCACTTCCTTCAATATTTTTGGATGCATCTCATCCAGTCCCGGTGCCTCATCAACAGCTTATCTAATATCTCCTCCTTGTCAATTTTAAACCCTTCTATTGACTGAGCTTCCGCCTCTGTCACAATGGTCTGGGCAACATCTACTTCGTAGGTAAAGACAGATGAAAAGTATTCATTTAACACCTCAGCCATGCCTCTTGCCTCTATGTGTAAATCTCCTTTTTGGTCCCTAATTAGCCCTACTCTTCCTTTTACCACCCTTTTACCATGGATGTACTTATAGAATACTTTGGGATTTCTTTTTATGTTAGCTGCCAGTCTTTTTTCATAATCCCTCTTTGCTTCTCATATTGGCTTTTTCACATCCCCTCTGAACCTTCTGTATTCAGCTTGGTTCTCAATTGTATTTGCTACCTGACACCTGTTGTAAGCATATTTTTTTCTTCTTCAACTTAATTTCTATCTCCTTTGTCATCCAGGGAGCTCTGGATTTGTTTGTCCTATCCTTCCCTTTTGAGGGAACGTACCTTGACTGTGCCCAAACCATCTCCTCTTTGAAGGTAGCCCATTGTTCAGCTACTATTTTTCCCACCAGTCTATCCAGCCCAGCTCCGTTCTTGCCTCATTGAAGTCCGCTCTGTGCCAGTTGATCATTCCTACTCTGGGTTGACCAATATCCTTTTCCACCGTAATCCTAAACCTTATGACACAATGGTCACTGTCCCTTAATGATCCCCTACTGTCATTTGATCTACTTGGCCCACCTCATTCCCAAGAACCAGGTCTAGCAGTGCCTCCTTTCTTGTTGGACTGGACACATACTGCTGTAGGAAATTTTTCTGAACACAATCTTGGAACGCTTGTCCCTCACTACCCCTTACACTACCACTATCCCAGTCTATATACGGGTAATTAAAGTCCCCCACATAACTACTCTATGATGTTTACACCTCTCTGTAATTTCCTTGCAGACTTGTTCCTCTATATCCTTCTCACTAGCTGCTGGTGTATATAGCACACCAACTAATGTAATCGCATTCTTCTTATTCCTTAGCTCTAGCCAAATTGATTCTGTCCTTGAATCCTCTGACACATCCTTTTTCTCCAGTCCTGCAATACTCTCCTGAACCAAAAACGCCACACCACCTCCTCCTTTTTTCCTTTCCTATCTTTTCTGAACACCTTGCAACCAGGAATATTTAACACCCAGATCTGCCCTTCCTTAAATCAGGTCTCCATTATCACCACAACATCATAATCCCACAAGGTAATCTGTGCCTGTAACTGCCCAATTTTATTACCTATACTCCGTGCATTCACATACATGCAGTGTAACCCTGATTTAGACTTCATTACTTGCTCTTTTACTCCGACTCCATCTATTAACTTACTATTCTCTATTTTAATGCTATCTGCCTGTCCCAACGTTCCATTCATCTCCGTTCATCTCATCTCCTCTGGAGATCTTCCCTGCACAGCTTCCAACCTCATAGTCTCCCAACCTCGGATGGCCCGCTTCTAGCTCCTACCCAAAATCCACAAACAGGACTATCCCAGCAGACTGATTGGGTCAGCCTGTTCCTGCCCCACAGAACTCATTTCTTGCTATCTTGACTCCATTCTCTCTCCCCTTGTCCAGTCTCTTCCCACCTACATCTGCGATTCCTCTGACGCCTACATCATATCAATAATTTCCAGTTCCCTGGTCCCAACCGCCTCCTCTTCACCATGGATGTCCAATCCCTCTACACCTCCATCCCCCATGGGGATGGTCTGAGGGCTCTCCGCTTCTTCCTCGAACAGAGGCCCGAACAATCCCCATCCACCACCATTCTCTTCCGTCTGGCTCAACTTGTTCTCTCGCTGAACAATTTCTCCTTAAACTTGTCTCATTTCCTCCAAATAAAACGTGTGGCTATTTGCATGGGTCCCAGATATGCCTGTCTCTTTATGGGGTATGTGGAACATTCCTTGTTCCAGTCCTACTCAGGCCCCCTCCCACAGCTCTTTTTTTCGGTACATCGATGACTGTTTCGGTGCAGCTCTATAGTGCTTTTGCCACCCAGCTTAAATTTGTGCCCTCTGGTTATCGATTCTTCAGTCGTTGGAAACACGTCCTCTTATTTTACTCCATCTAAACCATTCTTGATTTTGAACGTCTCCATAAAATTTCCCTTCAGCCTTATCTGCTCTAATGAGAAAAACCCCAACTTTGCTAATCTGCCCATGTAATTGTAATCACTCATCTCTGGGGTCATTCTAATTATTCTCTTCATCACCCTCGCCAAAGCCTGTATGTTCTTCCTAAAGCTTGATTCCCAGAATTTGATTCAATACTCCAGCTGGGCCAAACTAATGTTTTATCTAGGTTTAGCACCACTTCTTTTGTTCTCGATGGGCTGTATTTTGATTGCCCCCCCATCGGGTGTGTTTTGGGCAAGGGGCACATAAAATAGAGAAGGTGGTCACCTTTCTGCCCACCCCCAAGATCATCCCCATAATACGGGGGGGAGGAGGTGTGGGGTGGGGGTGTCAGAATTGGCACTATATTCAAATAAGTAATAAGGGCCAATTAAGCTTTATTATAATATACTGCCCATGCCATAAAACGTTTGGTGTGAGCAGTCGGGTGGGAGTGAGCAGCCCGATTTTAAAGTTCTTCAAAGGGCAAGAAGGAAGGGGGATTCATTATTTGGGGGCTGCCCTTTGCCAATTAGTGGGCAGTCCCTCTAAGATCGAAACCCACCCCCCCCCCCCCCCCCTTCCTAATTGTCTGTTGCCTTAAACCCATCCCCTCACCCGCCCACTGCCCCCCTCCCTGACCTACCCAAACCCTCCCTGTCCAAGATCCTAGACATGCCTGCTCCGGGAATCCATGTGCCTTCGTCCTTCTTCCCCTGCAGTCCCGGCAGTGACCACTGATGTGCTCATGGCGCTGCTGGGACTGATGGAGTTGTTGGCCAATCAGATTGGCTAACAGCTCCGGGGGTGGGGTACTTCCTCCCCAGTGAGGGGCAGATCCTCATTTAGCTGCCCCGCGGCGATTTATGGCTGTGGGGCGGTTCAGCATGAAGCGTGTCGCCTCCACATCGGCTTTGCTTCCAGGGTGGTGAGCTGCTCTCACCCGCCCCCCAATCCCATGTATTATCCAACCCTATGCCTCTATTTATAAAGATCAGGATCCCATATGCTTCATGAACTGTTTTGTTAACCAGTCCTGCCACTTTCAAAGATTTGTGCACAAATATCCTCAGGTCTCATTCTCCCCGCACCTCCTTTAAAATTGTACCATTTAACGTATATTGTCTTTCCTCAATCTTCTTACCAAAATGTTCCACCTCACGATTTTCTGTGTTGAATTTCAAGCCTGTTATAGGTAACAGCTGGGCCCTCTCTTGTCTGGAGGTACATTAAGCCATACAAAATTTCCATAACAGTGAGCAGATGCACAACATCATTACAGTTTTGTATTTTATTGTGGAGTTTGGTTGGACGCAGCAGGCAGAGAAGGTTATTCCATTCAATACACTCCTGACAAATAAAAGTCCTCCCTGCAGCTGCAGGATGCAGCCAGAGTTCCCTTGAGCCCATGACAGGAAAGTCTGCGGGGATTATGAGACAAACTGCAGTTTTTGTTTGTAGCTACAGCACCAGCAATCAGGGCAGGATCCGATGAAAAATCCTTCAAGGAGTTTCCATAATGTAAGGCTGAAGAATAGTGTTGTTGGTATTAACGCAGAAATGATTCATATGACATTCCTCTCTTTGCTATTTTAACTCGTGCTGCAACCTGTTTGTTTTAAATAGGCTAATTCTTTGAGTGAAATAGCGGACAGAGTGTAATGAACAGAATTATCATCTTTGCCCACCATATCCAGCTGAACTGCTTACTATAATGCAATGTCATGATGTAGTGTATCTGCTCTGCATTATGGAAATTTTATATGATTTCATGCACATTGTCCTATTGCCATAAATCCTTGCTGTGCTGTGTTATCTAAAATAATCATATCATTAAGAAATGTCATTGATACGTAAACTATAGATGTGCAGATTAAGTCTTTGTTCAATAATATCAACAATAGGAACATCTGAACATCTGTCTCTGTTAAGAACCTGATTGCTTCTTGTGTATAGAGTTACTGGTTTAAATCATCCAGTTTAGCAGGAAGGCCAACCAGAGAAACAGCTTGTTGGAGTGACTGAGAATAAAGGCAAGCTCTAGAGATCAATTTAGTCTTCCCAATAATCCCCGGTTAGGTGCACCAGCTGAAAGACAAACCAATTAACATTGCTTCAAAACAGTATTCCCACAGATGGAACCTAAAACTACCAAGAAAATGTTTGTTGTACTGTTAGCTAGATAGTTCAGTACATGATCTAATAGCCATCCTAAAATTTCCGTGGGATTCTGTCTATCCAATAGACGATTGATTTACACTATATCAAATATTTAAACAGAAACTATCTGTTTTCTGCACATTCAGTCAATACTTAATAAACTAGCCTTGGTTTTCTTGGACTCTGCACAGGTCATGGAGCCCCGCATTAGCAGTGGTGAATGTTAAAAAAACAAGGGCCTATATGACTTCACTCACCACTGTGGTCCTGCAATTTTTTTTTTTTGATGAGCATTTTTATAGGCAAAAAGTGGGACTCCATGTGGGTCTGCAGAACCCTTGTTTGCTCCATTACATAACTCAAGTCCAACAGTGAGCCGTGAGCTACTTGCCTGTATAGAATGGGTACACCTTTTTTAAAAGAGAGCTTCTCTTGAACTTGTCTGAAAGCTGACTTGCTGCAGTTTCACTTCCCAACATTATCATGGTGATTTCTGCCTGAACATGTTTGCCGACCTGTTTTTTTGCAACAGAAGGGAGAAATGCTGCAAGTAGGGTTGTCAACTGTGATTAAATGTATTCCTGGAGGTTTCATCGCATGACTTTCCCCCAAGCCTCTGCCATTAATTGGCCAATGCAACCATCCTTGTGACACACTGCCTACCTACACCAATTGGAAAGCAGAAAGATTCATTACCCAATCGGATGATGCTTGACTGTCAGCTAAAACCACCTTTATTTTACCCATTTTCAATATTTTTGTATATCAGTGAAGAAAAATGTTCAAAGAAAATGACAAAAAACCCAATCTTTTTAATGTTCTGATGATTTTTCTCAAGGGTTGCACACAGCATTGTCCTGGAGATTGACTTTCAATTCCTGGAAACTCCAGGACAATGCTGGAGATTTGGCAACCCTAGCTGCAAGTCACTTGAAGTTACTTGAAGTCCTTGTTAATATTGAAAACCAAGAAAATGGGAGATTGGAAACCATCTGACAATTCAAATTGAGTTTCATGACCTCGATGAAAATTGCAAATTTATGAAGGCTTACCAACTCCAGTTCAGTCTTGCTAATATTATGGGAATCATACAGACCAGAGCAGTAAAACCTAGGTATTTCTGAGCACACCTGTTTTCAGTTCTTCCAATTTACCAGAGAACTTGTGACTGAGTTGGATCACCTCCTGCAGTCTCCTCTGCAGATCATTTCCAGTACTACAACATTGCTCACTGTGAAGCTGGCATAAATTTAATACCACAGGATTCTTTCAGGCCACAGTGGGAAACCTAAGCCAGTCAGCCATGTAAGGATTCACCAAACAAATCACGTGTCAATGTTTGCCAGGAAGATCTTTCTCATTATTTTCTATGGGGAAAAGACAAACATCTTGAAAAGGCTCAGAAGTTTGAAGACTGGAAGGGTTTCCACGAGCACACGTTACCATCGATGGAATCCACGTGCATTCAGAGCATTGAATGAAAACCTTGAAAAGTTATTCAAAAGGATGGCTTTCAGCTTAAAATATGCAGCTGTTTAATCCTTCACACCTAAACCTGTTTCTGAGGAGTACCTATGACCTACAAGTACTTATTCTGCAGGAGTCCATTGTGCTGTAACTATTTGATTGTTGAGATCCTGCTGGCTGCTCAGTTTTCCTAACAGCTGCCAACCAGCCCAAGCCCCATGTCAACTCCTTCTGGCAGACGCATCATAACTTGCCTTCTGTCCACCTGATTTATGCTATAGATTAAAATCATTCCCTGCTTATTGGAAAAAAGTGCAGACAGAAACACAGACAGCCTCTATATCCGTGTGAAATAGAAATTGGAGCACAAAGGAAATAAAGCATGTTACAGAACACTCCAGGAACTCAAAGTTGGACGATGTGCTATCTCAGGTCATTTTAATTTCTTGCTAATTCCAAAGTGGCACCGACTGCAAGCATCATTACCTGTCACTTTGAAGATCTAAATCTTAAACAGGATTGCGCACATGTATACTTTCTCAAATTTACTGTTAACACTCTGATTTTCAATTCAATTTTCACTTCATCCCAAGAAGGAACGATTCGAAGGTATTGTGCATCGTTTTCTCACCAGGAGTGAACTGACCTTGTCCTGTACTGTGAACTCAGCTCATTGTAATATTTCAATGTTTCTCCCAATGTGTTGTTAGGGATGTGTTGGCAGGTGTGTAGGGAGAGAACTTCTGAAGTCAGCAAATTTGCAAATTTTTGAAACGCAGGCCCACGAAAGGGCAAGCAAAACAAATAAGCTGGAAGAGAAAATTAATCATGTTCTTTGGGGTGCCTCAGATTTCCAAAAATATTTGGTCTTAATGAGCCATCTGCATAGTTTGTGCACAGGCTATGAGCAGGCTATGTGCTGGCTAACTGCATTTTAAGCATGATGCTTGTCTCAGATGCTTAAAGGTCTGTGCCCAATGTCCTACATGATGAAGAGGGGATGGCGCTGTAGCCAATGTCCAGCAACTAGTAAATCTGTGAAGGATAAAAAATATTGCCTGTTGTAGAGTGTTGGATACTGTTCGGTAAGTCTTAACGAAGTCTCCATAGTCTTAAAAACAAAAAACTAAAGTTCTGCCGAAGGGTCATGAAGACTCGAAATGTCAACTGTTTTCTTCTCCACCGATGCTGCCAGACCTGCTGAGTTTTTCCAGGTAATTCTGTTTTTGTTCTCCATAGTCTTAAGTAGGTTAACTGTATGTATTTATTAAGTACAAGAACTACGTGCATATGTACATTAAAGGGCTCAAGCTAGGATCTGTCTCCATGCTTGCTTGTGCACACAGCTCTGTCCAATACTAGGCTGACCCCCAGGTGCAAGTCATGTGTTCTTTTACATCGCTGTGTAGGGGGGTACTGTACTCAGTCCTATTTTAACCCTATATGCGCCAGACCCTTATGCTATACCTCCCCCAAGTCTTTATCCAATGTATTTCAAGTTTTTCTGGTTTACCCCTTTTTATTTACATTGTTATTACTACCCCATCTCCCCCTTTCAAGTCTCTGAGTTCATAGGTTCAGGTGGTCTCGAGGCCTTATAACTCTTCCAAGTCTTGTTCGGACTGCCATTGGGGGAGTGGTAGGCTCTGTTGTTGCAGGTAAATTCTGTTGATTTGGAGGTTGTTCTGGCATCTCGGTATCTTTTCATCCTCTTTTTCCATTCCTTGGCATTGCACTGCTCTTTGTTAATTCGGCAGTTGTGATGATAGGTGGTTGTTGTTGATTTATCCCATTTTTTCCAGGGTGAATGAACACTGTGCTCACCCCCATAGCATTTTTTTCCTTTTCTTTCATCGTGTGGGTTGTCGCAATGCCCTCTCTGATGGAAGATGGCCTTTCCTGTTATGAGGATGTTGTTTTTAGTTAGCTCACCTTTGTGTTTGGCTGTGTGGTGTGCAGTCTGATGGCTGCTACTTGGCTCCAGCAGCGCCTATGGCGCTGTTATGCTGACTGGGAGTTATAGTGTTTGCTCTGTGGCCGCAGTGATGACCTCATCATCGGAGCCAGACATTGAGGCTCTTCTGGCTGTTGGTTGTTCTCTTGACTGTCCTCCTCTGGAAGCGTCATGGTAACCATCTGAGTGGCCGGCTGGTCTGACCACTGAGAGCTTTCTGGCACCTGTAACAAAAGTGGGCAAACCCGCTCTGCGAAGAGAAGACAGTTCAGATCTGAAGTCTCAGTTAGGATACTCTTTCGTGTTGGGGCTGTCAGAAAGTTGCAGTTCTGTATAATTTACGACCGTGGTTGTCTTGACATTTTCTGCTGTTTTAAGGAGATTCAGACTACACTGGGATCTCTGTTCAAGAGAGAAAATAACTGGTTATGGATGATGTACATCAGTTTGAAGATTTGTTTGCCACCATACCTTAATGGCTCCAGAATCATGTCTATGACCGGAAGTCAGATTCCTCTGGGCCTATAGTGGTGTATCTGCTGTTCGAAGTCAGAGGGGTCTCAATCACAGTAGGACCGTAGCACTGTCTCCCATGTCCAATTTAAAGTTTGTGATGGCCGTTAAATGAAAATGTCCGGAGTCCAATATGGAAATCGAAGATCTTTGACCTCACCCAAGAAGCATCGCTGTGTGTCCTTTTGGTGTGCAGTCTCAACCTCATGAATCATCATTGGGTCTTCTGTGTGTTTAGATGTTTTGCCCTTGCACAGTTTGCTGAACTGTCCAATTCTGTTACATTGAAAGCATTTGGCTGAAATTGCAGGATATTGATCCTGCCTTTTGGGCCGCTCTGCTGGTCAGTTAGGATATTCCTTCCTTTGGCATGGAGTGTCCTTGTTTCTGTTTAACTAACTGGACTCTGGGGTTTTCTTTGTACCGCAGTTTATTTTCTCCTCTTAAAATGGACCCATGCTGCACATGGAGTTCAGACTGCTTAACAATCTGGATAGCTTCCTCTATAGTTCGATCTTCCTTTGCTTGCAGTAATGTCTGAGAGTACATTGTCCACTACTCCTACAACTATTCTATCCCTAATAGGTTCAGATTTTAGGTTACCGTACTCGTAGCCTTCAGTCATCCTGTACAGATCATTAAAGAATGAGTCAATAGGTTCTCCTGCCTTCTGGAAACGCTTTTTAAATTTAGCCCTTTTGAGGATTTTTTTTTACTTCTTAGGTTAAAATAAACATGAATGATTTTAGTACATCAAATTTAGCAGATGATTCATTGTTTCCTTGTCTAGCAATAATATCATCCGCTTTTGGGCCTACTGAATATAGCAGTGTGTTAACTTGTTCAGCTTCTGTCTTTTTATCCAGACCTGGAGCAATTATGTATCTAAGGATTTTTTTTCTCCAAGGTCCCCAATTATGCAATTGATCTGGGCTTTGTATTGATCTGAAAGAATGGATTTCTGATTCATGGTTGAAAAATTTTAAACTGTAGGTTCAGCTTTAAGAAGTTGCTGAAATTCAAAATAGTGCCACCATTAGATTGAAGGCAAAGGGTTTACCTGTGCTTGCCGGTTTTGGTGAGCTCCCGCTGCAATGGGGCTCATGCTCAGCCTTGAAAAAATTTTAAACATTGGCTGGTTGTATCGACTAGCTGTAGACTTCTCCATTTCTGTGCTATGCTTCAGGTTCACAAAAGCGGGCGTCGGCTCCGGAATCTGGTTTCTCTGACAGAGTTTTTTAAATGGCAGTTTCTGGCCACAACTATTTAAAAGTTTCTCAGGACATGCTTTATCCTGGAATGTAAAACTTTTAGCTAACCCCTGCTAGGTTCACTGACTTGGCACTCTGGGCAACGAAGCTGTACTTTTCAGAAATCCCAAGGAGTCTTCTGCTGCAGTGAGGAATTTTAAACACCTCACTTCAGCCTCCAAGGCTTTCTTTGGAGATTTCTCTGACGATATTCCTTTGTACACGTGCTTCTCGAGCTTTTCTTCAGGTCAGAATGCTGCTTTGAATTTTTCTTTAGTCTTGCAGGATTTTAGTTTTTCTCTGCATTTTTTGTGAGGTTTTGAGATTTTCCATTCGTTGCTGCCATGCTGTAGGGTGTTGGATACCATTCGGTAAGTCTTAATGAAGTCTTTGTAGTCTTAAGTAGGTTAACTGCATGTGTTTATTAAGTACAAGAACTATGTACATATATACAGTAAATGGTTCATGTTTGCTTGTGCACACGGCTCTGTCCAAGACTATTCTGACCATTAGGTGCAGGTCGTGTTCTCTTACATCACTTTGTTAGCGGTACTGTACTCAGTCCCATGTTAGCCCAATATGTGCCAGACCCTTATATTACAGTGCTCACATGAGGCAGCAATGGCAGATTTTATGACTATATGTTCCCAAACAAGCCCTGTGCCAGCAGCTCTAATCTATAAAATCATTCTAACCCATTGTTTTCCATATGCTAGTAGCAGTAAAATGGCTACTTCAAGCCTCAGAGAAAGAACCCAATTACCAAGATGGCAGTGAGGGTAACATGGTGAGTTTTAATGACCCGTTGTCCCGTTCCCTCTTGTTGCTATAAGCAATGTCAGAAAAAATTAGAGGAGATTGAATCTGGTCTTAATCTCCATGTCGCTCAATCATTCTCTCTTCACGCGCCTCCCCCCTGACCCCCCCAACTTCTCTATGTTCCAACAACAATTGCTATCATCAGGAGATGTCAGCTAAGTTATCAAGGACTTTAGATAAGGATATATAAAATTAGCTCTTCAGCTAGACTGTCAAACATAATTCTGAGGCAGATCTTTGGATCAATGAAAGTTTTCTCGGTATTGGCTAACGACTTTGGTTTCTGCACCACTAATACTCTACTGACAGGACATTAACAGTCTAATTTGCTAAAAATGGGCTCCACTCATTCTAAAGGCCTCGACATCTCTAACTTAATGTGACCTTTAGAACCAAGCTATCTCAAAGTCCTATCTTGGCGTTGTTAAGGTCCTTATGTCAACAGGACACTGGATGCTTAGCAAAACAGTCAAAGGTATAAAATGTGGAGTGGCAATATTAACTTACCCTTTAATTTACTTTCAATACTTTTATCAATTAAGCAATGATATTTTGTGTTAAGATTTTAGTTTGCTTCATCCGTAATTATTTAAAATATTGCATTGATGAAGTTAATTCAAATGGAAAATAGTTTATTAGAAGTCAACACCATAAAGTGCTAAGCTCATAAGTTAACACTATTTTAGCACAAGCATCAATTTTTGTGATCAGTTACCTAAACATTTGGTTCAAAAGAAATTGTATTGGCTAGAAATCATGAAACTGGACATTGTCTTGCTCATTTTACAGGTACAAAACAAAGGCAAAGGTCTAATTTTGTGAGTCTCTGTCCTGAAGGGCACCTTATGACTGATTTAAAATGGAGATGAGGAGAATTTTTTTTTCTCTCTCAGGTGGCCATGAGTCTGTGGAACTCTCATCCATAGAACAGTAGAGGCAGAGTCATTGAATATTTTTAAGGCAGAGGTTGATTGACTCCCTTGTTAGTTAAGAATCTAAGGATATTATGTATAGGCAGAAAAGTGTCGTTGAGGCCACAATCAGATCAGCCATGATCTTATTGACTGACTGAGCAGGCTTGAGGGGCTAAATCGTCTACTCCTCCTAATTCGTACGTTCATATGTTAAATACATCCAATACTATATTGGCTTGAAAGAAATTCAGGCCTCCTTGCTGGTCACCTGAAACAGGCACTAGACCCTGGGTTTATGCTAATGAGGAACTTAACTCCTGTTTAATGACCCCCTCTCCAATATTGGTCTGAAATTGAGTGAAGCATGCATCAAGCATGCTCTGCTCAGTTTTTTCCCCAATTTTATTCTGAACGCTGACCAAAGATCTTAAGGGCCAATACAAAAGCAAAATCCTGAATGCTGGAAATCTGAAATAAAAAGATAAGATGCTGATGATAGTCATCAGGTCCACCAGCATCATGGGGAGAAACGGAGTTAAAGTTTCAGGTCCATGATCTATCATCAGTTGCATTGAGGGCTCCATTTTTAAATAAATTATCTAAATCTTGCATTCTTACAGAAACATAAATGCTTTGTACTTTTTGTTAATTTGATTTCATTCAACTTAAATGATTAATCTTATCTTTGCTATTCTTTGCAAAATGCATAGTAACAAAACCCAAGGCAACATTTTCCCCCCCGTTGGGGGGATGTGCGGGAGTGGGCGCGGGCGGGTGGGTTCCCGATTGGCGCCCCCGATTGGGGGCGCGTCGCCATTTTACGTGGGCGGGCCAATTAAGGCCCGCCCAGCATGACGTTAGCTAGGAAGCGCTATGCTCCCCCTGTGTGGGTGGGGGAGGGGGGTGGGTGGTGATTCCCTGTGCTGGGAGTGCACTCTTTCGCGCATGCACGCAAAAGTGTGCGCTGATCTCCCTGAAGTGCTGTCTCGGAGATCGGCTCCGGTTTGAAACATTAAATAAAGATGAGAAAAAATTTTCACTGCCATGTTCCCTCATGTGACACTGTATTTAAAAATATTCTGAAATTTTTAAATCCCTCATGAAACCTCATCCCACCTGTGGAAGAGGTTTCATGTTTTTTCAGAAGCCCGCCAGGACGGGCAGATCCATTAATGATTTCAATTACTTTTTTAATAGCCGTTGACAGGTCGGCTGCACGCCTGCTGACCTGAGAATGTAAATAACGCTGGGTGACGTTGTGACGCTGGCCCGCGTCACCCCGCGTCTTTTTAAGCATCGGCGAGGGGGCCCTGCCTCCCGCTCGCCGGCCGGAAGATGCAGCCCCCAAACATATTTCCCATGTATTACTCTCATCTTAATTCATAGCTTCACCTTGGGTCTCAGGAACAACTACCATTGTTTGGAGTTTGTTTTGCCAGAGGAATCTGGAAGCGCTAGTGAATCAAATTACTGTTTGCATTGTAAATGCATAGATACAGCAATGTTGACCCACAATTTTTTGTCTGGGGTTACTTGGTGATGACATTTATTGGTGTACTGATGCATTGCGCCACCATGTGTTAGGACTCTGCTTTACCACCACACTTGTGTTCACAAACCTTGATCAGGCTCATGGGATAAGGCTCAGCTTGCAAAGGAACACATTTCAAATACTGCAGTGGGATCTAAAGTATAAGGGAAGAAATTAAAAATGAAATAAACAATGGGAAATAAGAAATGTAATCTCAAAGCTAAGTAATTAATTATATTGGGGGAAAGTGTTGTAAAAAAATTAAAAAGTCTACATTAGAAAATTAACTTGGATTTTCATCTTCTAACTCATTTTTGGGTTTCATTAAGATGGAAGAGAGGGAACAGGATTATGCCAGATCTTTGCCTACCTTTTTCCGATTGTTTCTGGCAGGCAGAAGAATTGCCTACCAAAAATAGGCAGATATATTCAAATGATGTGGTGGCTATTTTCTGTCATTTCCATCTCATTTGGACTCTGAGATCATCATAACAAGGGTTGCAAAGGCACAGGGGAATTGGTGGAAGTTAAAGAACTAAGCACAGATGTTTAAAAGCTTTTCAGAATCTTTATTTCTACACTGATCTTTTGCCTATCACACTATTTAGCAATGTCATGTATGAATTTCAGTGCCAGTGCAATGCCAGATACATAGGCTATGAGTCCTAAAAGTTGGCTGATGGAATCAAACAACGTGTTCCTTCAAACAGGTCTCATGACAGCTTTCTTATGGTCAATTGAGGATTCACCCACAGTACTCTCCTCACCTATTTTAAAATGGGTGCCTCTCTGGAAAATGGGCATCTGAACTTTTCTTAAAGTTAGGTTGTTAGATTTGCATCGATGATTGACAATCAATTGTGCCCTGTTCTGAAGAGCAGAGGGGTGGGGTGGGTGTTTACATTTCTTATTTCCTATTTTTGTTTCATGTTCATAATAAGCAGAATACAGACCATACTCAACTAGTCTGTATTTGCAAAATCCAAAACAAAATGTCAAGTGCTTGATGTGATTTCACAATTGGTCAGCACTTGCTGAACAATCCTGAGTGTGCTAATAGCTAAACAAATAACCAATTTAAGTTAATCAGTCCAACTCATAACATGGCTCATTTATGCTTGCTAGATGTGACAGATATTCATACGCTGGGACTCACTTCATGCAAGCAAAAATATGTTCAAGCCTTGCAACTTTTTTGAATTACCCAAAGCTTGGGGAGCCTATTCTCCCTGTCTCGGACAATCAGAGCTGAGTTGCCAAACCATCAGTACCCCTCTGGAGTAGAAATTGCTACGATCGTTTGAAATTTGGCATTTTTGTGTTTGTCCTGATGAGTGTAAGATGAAAAGCTTCAGAAGTGTGTCTCTCTTTTCAGCAATATTCAAGTTGTTCTTCTGTTTGTTTTGCTCCTGAAAATTGCTTTAGAGCTGCCTTTTCACCTTTTGCTGTGGGGGTATCTTCCCCCCCACCCCACCCCGCTCCTCTTCAGAACGAGGCACAACAGATTTTCATTCATCGATGCAAATCTAACAACCTAACTTTAAGAAAAAGAGGAACCCATTTTAAATAGATGAGGAGAGCACTGTGGGTGAAGCCTCAATTGACCATAAGAAATTTGTTTTGCGGCATTGAACAATTTGTGTACGTAAAGTATGGTTTCCCATAGCTACAGCAAGGCCTACGTTTGAACAGCATTGGGAGATAAGGTGATGTGTGAATGTACCAAAATCAGAGACCTGATTTCCTGACATGTAATCCCACCAGATCAATGGTGAACAACCAGACCTACTCCAGCCAAATGTTGGCCAGACTTAAGAATGCTCAAACTTGCTTTTTAGAAAACGGCGGTCACAATTGATGGTTTTAAAAGGGGTAGGCACACCACCTGAGAACAATATATTTACAATGGCAGAGAGCACGGGGGAAAAAAGGAACTTGAGTGATCAACATGTGCAATAAATATCCAGATAAAATAACGGAGGCAAAAACCCTGAAAGCATTCAGAGGAAAAAAAACCTGCTGTACGGTACACTGTGGGGATTTAGGGATCCCACAGGAGGGATGGACTAATTAAGAGAGGTATTATCTGTATTAATGTTGCAATCTGGATGCTGACATGGTACCAATGGGAAAACATTTTTTTTCGTACCACTTGGAACTCCTGATGAGAGGAAAGGATCATGGTGCAGCTGCCAAGCAAACTGCAGCTGTCCACTCCAATGGCAGTTCAGTTTGCAAAGGCCTGGCCATAGATCAGCAGAATAAAGGTGCAGTGAGAGTGCGCCTGCCATCAATCAGCCTGTACTGGCTCAGCGGCCCGCACCGCGCGCCATAAACACTGCACAAAATGTATCAGCGTTCTGACAGCTGCCACGCGCCGCCTTGATTTCCTCTCCTGATTGGCTGCTCGCTGAGCCGTGCGACACGTTGGGGGAAGGTGGGGGGGCGGAGGGCTAAGGTCGGCGTCGGCCCCCAGCTTTGTGAGCAACGGCCGCTGGCGGGTGCGCGCCCGCGGTGAGGAAAGGGGGCGGGGCCGCTGGCGGGGGCCGCTGGCGGGGGCCGCGCCTGCGCGCCGCTGTCTGGGCGGGTCTGACGTAAAATCCGAAGCCCCGCCTCTTAAACTGGAAAAATATAGCGTGAGGCGCGCATGCGCGCGGACGGTGCAGCTTCTCCGGCGGCGGCGGCTTTTCTCTGTCGGTCGCCCCCTTCCCCCCCATCCCCCTCCCCCCCCCATCGATGTTGGTCGTCGCCCTCCGGCCGTAGACAGGAACTGTGGAAACCAGGACAACAGAAAAAAAACAGGTAAAGCAAAATTTAAAATGAAACACAAGGGAGCAGGAATTGCATCTTTCAGTTAGTCAGGAGAACTCCTGCGGCTGGGCCCTGCTGCTCAGGAGCCGCATGTTTCTGGGGCTTTCTTAGCTCGGTAACCTGCAAGTATAATTTCAGCTGGAATACGGGGCACGGGCACGAATGACTCCTGTAATCTCTCTCTTCCATAAAATATTTATTTCTCGACTCACATCTTTCCTGGGGGGCGGAAGGTACAGGGTGGGATTGAGGCCTACAGCTGTTGATCGTGGATGACAGATCCATAACTCATTCCTCCATTGCATGAATTCCTTTGTTTTCACTATTTTATATGTGCCTGATTTATCTGGTAAGTTTTGATTTTTTAAAAATTTGTGAGTCGTTATTTTTAAATTTAAAATCTGCAAATCAAATATTTTTCTTTGTAGAGGGCAGTGCAGCTGGGCAAACTTTTTTTCTCCCCTAAAGATCACAATTGTTAAAGAAACGAATGAGCAGATCTGTCAGCTTGGCTTTTATAAACCCAAGTATTATTGGTATAGGAGGCCTGTTCGTGCATGGTGCAATCTTGGATGCTGAGTTCGATTCGAGAGGAGATGTACAGGCCTTTTTTAAATATATCCTGAAATGTGTAAGTAGTGTAAAATTAGATCATTATAGGCATAAAATAAATGTCCTTTCAAACAAAACAGTTGATCAGCTTGTTTTTGTCACTAAATATCAGTATCAGGTGGGATTAATTGAATTATTTGCTTGTGGGTTTTCAACAAATTATTTGTTTTTTAATTTTAACTTTTAAAGTGATCTGCTTGCAGACAGCATAGCAATGTTAGTTTCTTGCAAATTGTGATGAACACTGATTATTTCTGACCTCCTCAAATATGACTGGTTAAAAAGCGCCTCCTTTTACAATAGGAATTCCTGTTGTGTGTAAAACTATTTGCTTATTCTTTAGTACACAGTGCTGTTGTCCAGTAGATGTGGTCAAAGCAAGTCTCCTTAGCTGATGACAAATCAATAGCTAACCAATTGGCACCATTCTGTAAAATTATGGCAATAGGAGTATAGTGTTCTCTATCATACTAATAGTTTTACCTCCCTTTAGCAGGAATAGGTATCATATTACTATACAAAATTTTGTTAATTGAAAACTTTCTGGCATAACACAACCCAGATGCAAAGCAAAGTTTGCTCCAACAGTCTACCTATCCATTACTAAACCAGAATTTTTAGTTTCTACAGCAGCTATGCTTGTGGGCTGTCTGGAAAAAGTGCTAATTTGTGGATCTTTACCTACGGCCTTGCTGTGTTGAGTCTGCTAAGTTTGTTTTATGTAGGACCTTTTCAGCTGGTAGAAGAGACTTTCATCCTATTGATCTAAGCTGAATGTGAACCTGAGTCGTGGCAGCAGATTTGGATCTTAACGAAGCATGCATTAAAGTCATCAATACAGTTAGCAACTTTGATCTTCAAGTCAGCAAGTACCAGAATGAAGCATTTATAATTGTCATTCTTCGTGAATTAACCTGCAACAGTTTTGGAATTTGTGAAATAAAACAGAATGGCAATTGAAGAGCACATTGTATTCAGGATAGAGTTGGCATGTAGTGCAAATTATAAATGATGTGCATTTTATAAATATAATTATATCATGTTTAAACAGAAGTTTATAGCTGTGTGAAGTGTGGTCACACATGTATTGTTTGTGTTTTCATGCTATGGTCTTATGAATTGTACATGGGCATGATTTATTAAGGAAAGAGCTTAAATTTATAAAGCATCTTCCCCATCTTCAAAACATCCCAAAGTCCTTCACGGTCAATGATTTTTTTTTGAAGTGCGGTTGCCATTGTTATGTAGGCAACTAAGCTAGTTTGGTACTGTTTATCCAACTTGAATACAAGGTGTTACAATTCATACAACACCAAAAACATGATCTGAATGCATAGTTAAGATTGTTGGCAAAATAAAAACCTTACAGATGTATTTTCTTATGAGACTGCACCAGACTTCACAGAGTAGGTATCCTATTGATTCACTTGGGCTTCTGACCCCATACCATCTCCTTCCACCTCCATAACGTTGCTTATCTCCATCCTTGTCTCAGCTCATCTGCTGAAACCTTCAACCATGCCTTTATTACCTCAGGATATCCTCTTCCAACTCCTGTCTGTTGTCTAGATAGGTGGGAATGCCTTTGCCTTATTCCATTCTTAACTATCCAGCCATAGCTAGAGAATCACCTGCAGTGACTACTCTTTCCGCTTCCACACCATTCCCTCTGGAGTCTCCGAAGGATCTATGGTTAGCCTATTTTACATCTATGTGTGCCCCTCACGACATCATCTGAAAACACATCAGGTTCTACATGTATACTGTTGACACCCAGCTCTACCTCACTGTCACTGCTGTCAATCTCTCTATTATCTCTGATTTGCCAAGCTGCTTGCCTAGCGTCCAGTCCTGAATGAGTGGAAATTTCTTCCAGTTAAATATTGGAAAGACCAAAGCCATTGTATTTGGTCCTGTCTTGAACTCTGTTTACTAGCCACCAAAGCCATTCCTTTCCCTGGCAACTGTGTGAGGCTGAACCAGAACCCTATTTAACCTTGAGATGAGTTTCTGACCACATATTGGCTCTATCATCAAGGTGGCCTTCTTGCACTTTGATAATGTGCCTTGTCTCTGATCCTACCTCAGTTTATCTTTTGCTGAAACCTTTGTCCATGCATATGTTACCTCTGGATTTGGCAATTCAATGTTCTCCCATTTTTCACCTCCATAAACTTTGCTGTACCAGGTCTCCATTCACCCATCACTCCTCTGCTTGCTGGCGTACATCAACTCCCGCTTTGGCAAAGCCTTGATTTTAAAATTCTTCTCCTTGTTTTCAAATCGCTCGATGGCCTTGTCCCTTCCCAACTCTGTAATCACCAGTCCTACAGCACTGTAAGATCTCTGTGCTCATCCAATTCTAGCCTGTTGCACATCCTCAGTTTTAATATCTCTAAAGTTGTTAGCTGTACCTACAGCTGGAAGTGATTCCATGCGTCTGCTGCCCTTGAACTTCCAGGTGGCAGAAGCCGTAGGTTTGGAAGGTGCCTTTGAAGGAGGGTTGATGAGTTACTGCAGTGCATCTTATATATGGTACACACTGCTGCCACTGTGTGTGGTGGTGGAGGGAGTGAATGTTTAAGTTGGTGGATGGTGTGCCAATTAAACTTCTTTTGTCCTGGATAGTGTTGAGCTTTTTGAGTGTTGTTACAGCTGTACTCATCCAGGTTGTGGAGCTGTCTGGAAGCTTGCAACATCTTTCTTCCAATCTATTTCCACCACCATTATATAGAAAGTACATATGCAAAGAAGTGTAATGCATTATAATTGGATTTAAAACCTTTTTTCACACACAAACTAAAATCCACTGAGCATTGTACATGCAGGTTCTGTTTCCCTCATCGTGGAAGTCAACTGTCAGGATGTACTTCTATTTGCTGCTGAGCAATATTGGTTGACACTATGAACAACACCCTTTTCCCTATAGTTTGTTCAAGATCAAGAGAATTGGGAGAAGATGGAAAATTCACAAATCACCCCTCCCCACATCAAATAAAATTCAAATTTATTTATTAGTGATGTTCCAATTTAAGACAAACGTATATAGTTTGTAATTAAAGCATTTCTTTTTCACCAAACGAATTTTACACTTGTAAAATGTATTTTCAGCTTTCACACTTTTGAGCTATAAGCTGAGGCTATTTGGAACAGGCACACAATCTTTAGTTGAAAGGCATCCTAGGTGGTCCTTGAGGGAGTTAAATGTGGCTGCCTTTGGTATACCTGTAGAAGCTGTTCCTATGTTTATAAATGTCATTGAGGGGATAGCATGTAGAGGGGTAATGCAGGAAACTAGAGATAGAGCTCTGGGATGCACAGGGTGTGACTGTGAATGTGAGAGGAGATGTTGTTTTGAGGAGAGAGGAGATATAGTGATTTATTTGTGATTGGTAGGGTTAGCATTATGAATGAGCGGTTTCATGTGCTGAAATGGGGAATAGAGTGGTTAACAGCATTGAAAATGGTAGAGAGGTTGAAAAAGAACAACAGCCTTTGACTGGAACAGTCTTGAATTAGATCAGAAATCAGATTGGATGGAAAAACTCAGCAGGTCTGGCAGCAGCTGCGGAGAGGAGCACAGTTAACGTTTCGAGTCCGAATGACCCTTCAACAGAACTAAGTGAAAATAGAAAAAAGGTGAAATATAAGCTGGTTTAAGGGGGGTGGGACAAGTAGAGCTAGATAAAGGGCCAGTGATAGGTGGAGATAACCAAAATATGTCACAGACAAAAGGACAAAGAGGTGTTGAAGGTGGTGATATTATCTAAGGAATGTGCTAATTAAGGGTAGAAAGCAGGACAAGCAAGGTACAGATAGCCCTAGTGGGGTGGGGTGAAGGAATCGAAAAAGGCTAAAAGGTAGAGATAAAACAATGGATGGAAATACATTTAAAAATAATGGAAATAGGTGGGAAAAGAAAAATCTATATGTTGTCTACCCTTAATTAGCATATTCCTTAGATAATATCACCACCTTCAACACCTCTTTGTCCTTTTGTCTGTGACATATTTTGGTTATCTCCACCTATCACTGGCCCTTTATCCAGCTCTACTTGTCTCCCCCCCCCCAAACCAGCTTATATTTCACCTCTTTTCCATTTTTTCTTAGTTCTGTTGAAGGGTCATTCGGACTCGAAACGTTAACTGTGCTCCTCTCCACAGATGCTGCCAGACCTGCTGAGTTTTTCCAGGTATTTTTGTTTTTGTTTTGGATTTCCAGCATCCGCAGTTTTTTGCTTTTATCAGATTGGATGGACTTGAAGTGCATAGTTAGCTGGCATGGTGTCTTTAAAGACCTGGGGTTGGTTGGAGGGGGCGGTATGACATGAGTTAAGAAGTTGAGAGTGTTTTTTATTTTGGCAATGAATGAATATCTGAAGATGTTGAGAAGTTGATAGCTTAAGTGAACATGCGCCCAAAGAAGAGAAGTTGGGTGGCTAGGGCCTGAGTTTGAATGGATTTGAGAAAATAAGTTTAAAGGCTTTTCATGGGAGAAGGAAGATCAGAGGCTGGGAATTCTGTAGAGAGTAACTCACCTGACTCCCCAAAGCCTGTCCATCATCTACAAAGCATAAGTCAGGAATGTGATGGAATACTGTCCACTTACCTTGATGAGTGCATCTCCAACAGCACTCAAGAAGCTTGACACCATCCAGGACAAAGCAGCCTGATTGATTGGCAGCCCTTCCACCACCTTCAACATCAACTCCCTCCACCACTGATGCACAGTGGCAGCAGTGTGCACCATCTACAAGATACATTACAGCAACTCATCAAGGTTCCTTCAACAGCACCTTCCAAACCTTTGACTTCGACCACCTAGAAGGATGAGGGCAGCAGATGCATGGGAACACCATCACCTGCAAGTTCCCCTCAAAGCCACACACCACCTGACTTGGAACTATATTGCCGTTCCTTCACTGTCACTGGGACAAGATCCTGGAGAGCACCGTGGGTGTACCTATACCACATAGACTGCAGCAGTCCAAGAAGGTAGCTCACCACCACCTTCTCAAAGGCAATTAGGGATGGGCAATAAATGCTGGTCCAGCCAGCACTTTTGTTCTCTGAAAGAGTAAAGAAAACTGTCAGTGGGTGGTGGGGGCTATTTTTCTTTGTTGATACCACTTCTTCCTTAGAGTTGCAGTGAATTGATCCTCCTCAGATGTTGACATTGGACTCTGCCGTGACTCCTGTCATCTATCTGAGGTCCTCCGGAGGTGGCCCTCATGCATCTCCATATGAGTGTGATGCTCATTCAGTATCCTTTTAAGAGCAAGATGTCTGAGATCTGATCTATCGACTCTGGAGATAGGGGTTAACTTCAGCAGTGTTTCTGATCCCCACTCTGAGACCCCACTTTCACCTCTGATTCAACAGCAACTTTCATTTATTTAATGCATTTAACATGGAAAAAGCCAAGTACTCCACAGATTCAGAAAATTGTTACTGAACCAAATAAGGAAGTATTAGGAGGGATGACCAAAACTTGGTCAAAAAGCAGCTTTGAAGAAGGACCATGAAGGAGAAGAGTTTAGGGATGGAGTTCAGAAGCGTGGGGCATTGGTGGTTGAAGGCATGACTGTTATTGGTGGGATAGGTTCCTTCAACAGCACCTTCCAAACCTTTGACTTCTACCACCTAGAAGGATGAGGGCAGCAAAAAGAACGATGCACATGAGGCTGTAGTTGGAGCAATAGAAAATTTGTGGTTGAGGTTCTAGGGCTGGAGGAGGTTAGAGATTGGGAAGGTTGCGGCTATGAAGAGGTATAAATACAAAGAGAATTTTAAATTTGTGTTGCGGAATCAGGCTTTTTGGGTCTGTGGGCCTTGAAATTTGGTGTGGGATAAGGCAGCAGTGTTAGTTGTATAAGTTGAAGTTTACAGACATAGAGAGTGGGTAGCTGATCAGGCGAACACTAAAGTAGTTAATCTGGAGATGGCAAATGCATGGGTTTAGCAGGAGATGGGGTAATATAGGTTGGCAGTGGCAGTAGGTTCTCTTTGTAATGTAGACAACATGGGATCAGAAACTTAGGTTGGGATGAAAAATGACACAATCTGGTTCAACATGAAATGATGGCCAGGGAGGCGATGGAATCAGTGGCAAGGATATGGAGTTTACGTACATGGTGGATCCAACCTGAAGTTTGAAGATGGTGTTGTGAAGGTTGAGTGTGGAGATGAGGAAAGTGGGGGCTATAGATAGAGTATTTGGGGATTCTAGAGGTATTGCAGTGGGAGAGGGAATCAAAGCCTATTCGGTTGATTCTCTGGCTTCAATCAGACAGGCAAGAGTGGTTGAGCAAATCAATGGCTGCAAAAGTATTGTGGCTAATGGATGGCCAAAGGAAGGAATTTCAAGTGTGGTTTTAAGTGACAGTGCAGAGTTCTTTTCAGGGTTGGGGAAAGATGTAGGTTTGGAAGGCATTGGGTGATGTGGGATACAAGGAAGTAGCCAGAGATGATCTTGTCAGTGACTGATTATTAAGTAGCCATTATGCTATGATGATAAAGACTTTTAGTCTGATCAGACTTTTGTGCTTTCCCCCCCAAACCCCGTCACTGACTTCACCCACCATTGGCGATCTTCAACAGTCTAAGGGTCAGACTTTGGAGCTCCTCATCTCCTCTGCCTGCCCACCTCCATCTCCTCCTTTAACCCAAGCTTTTGGTCACCCCTCTTAATATTTCCTCCTCTGTCTTGGCATGTAGTTTTGTTTTGATACCTCCTTGGGGCTGGATTTTAAGTTGGACGCTATACAAATACATGTATTTTTTGTGTTTCTGTGTCTTGAGAATTTGTTCGCAATTTTTAAACGCTGTCTTATGACAGTCCAATCAAACAATTCATTGTTGAATATTGTTTGTGCATTGTCTTATGATTTTAAGTGTAAGTAACCATAAAAGTGCAATATCTCTTAAAGTTGTGTGAGAAGATATTGATCTCTTACCTTCTTAATTCTACTTACTTTAAATCCAGTGGCTAAAGGTGAGTTATAGTGTCATACTGCCACCCTATATTACCCCATGTTACTGTTATAGTGCCAGTTATTTAAACTTTGATTCTGTAAAATTATTAGGAAAATAAAATACCTTAATCCTATGTAGACCTAATGGTAGGTCTTTGCATTGGTAAAGTCAGTGAATTCTAACAGGATATGGCAGAACCAGTGCAAAAAATTGGGAAATTTTAAACATGAGTTACACCCAAAATCCATGCGTTTCTTTTTCCATGATTTTTGATACTGTTTCTCACAAACCAGCCGACGCGGCTGGCCGTATCCCCCCCACCCCCGGTCAAGATTGAGATTTTGCCGATCACGCTGCAATGGCAAAGCTCTTCAAATTGCACTTGTTTTCTTTGGCACATGGGCATTTGTAGGCATGTTTGAAAAGTTTTTTCACAAATATTTTTAAAGAAATTGACTAGTGTGCTGCACCACTTAAATTATTAAATGGTTCAGTGTAATTTTGTAAATGTAATTTTTAGTGATTGTTTTAAATCTGGTTACTTACAAGTAGAGGACCTTATTAAGGATACTTATTTTTATTGATAAGCCCATTTTGAGCTATATTATTAAAAATGCACCAGATTACCATGTCGAGGAACGCTTCTTAATGAAAGGAAACAATTGCATTCTATGACGTTGCCCAATTTCCCAGAAGATTTTACCTTTGTGATTATGCAAGTTGATTTTAGTGGAAACTTGGACTGTAACTTAACCAGTGCAGTCTCATGCAATTGGGTACAGTTTCCTGATTGCACCCACAGTGAAAACTCCACTCTCTTCTCTTCAGATTCTTTACTGTCCTTAACGTGCAGTATGTTCGAAGAAACATCTAATGTCAATGCTTTGGCTGAACAACAAAGAAACTAGTTTAATGAAATAGTTTTGTGCCTTCACAAACAAAACTCCATTATTCAAAATTAATTGCATGTAGGAAAGATTAATTTGGGTTTTGTATCCAAAGTTAATTTTATGAAAAATCTTTGACTGGAAGTAGTTGTAACATTAAAGTGACTTGGGTGATGGATCAGTCAACCATTAATATGCAACAGGTTACTGGTAAGTGTGAATTTCCACCAGGTTTAACATCATTAGAAAGTAATTTTCACTTTGGATAGATGTTGACTTGCACTGTAAACTGATCTGGAAGTGCTAGTTTGGCATTACTTTAATTTGGACATCAAATGGATGCAAATTCAATGTGGTATCATAACTGGTATGCAAAGAGCTTCGTGGGGGCCATTGGTTAGTACTCAGATGGATACTTTTTAAGCCTACTTCTTAAATCTTGAAATGTTTAAAGATTAGGAATCCTTTTGTTGAAAGCAAAATACTGCAGATGCTGGAAATCTGAAATAAAAACAGAAAATGCTGGAAAAACTCAGCAGGTCTGGCAGCATCTGTGGAGAGAGAAAAAGTTATCGGGACTCGTTAACTCTGTTTTTCTCTCCACCGATGCTGCCAGATATGCTGAGTTTTTCCAGCATTTGCTGTTTTTATGTAGAAACTCTGTCCCTGGTTCTTTAGAAATTTAAAAGTCTAATTATTGGGCCATAGTTTTCCACATGAGTGTGCCTAGGTATACACAGAATTCTTCCCTTAGGGAAGTTAGTCAGGATTCCAGTAGGCAAGAGCTAAACAAAGTAAATTATGTTTTGCCTGGCTGGAATCTGAACTGCAGTTACTTGTCTCGGAACAGCAGCTGAGGTGTAAATGCACCTTAATTGTAGGACATCAAGGGCATGACATGACACATCACTTACTATTGTACTAAGTTAATTTAGTTGATATTTGCTCCAGGGCTGTAATATTGGCAAAACAAAGGCTTCTTATGGCTTTCACAGGGACTTGGCTGCGTCTGGTGCTGATTCCAATGGAACTCCATAGTTGCAAACTCAAGCTAAGACTGGCCGTGCATAGTTCCCTTCAACCTTGTATGTACTCTCTTTCAATGTCCATGTCCAGTCTGTTGCAGAGATTGGCTTCTTCCAACTCCAGAGCATTACCTGTTTATACCCACTACTCTAGAAACCCCGTCTATGCCCACCTTATATCATGGATCTATTTCTCTAATGTTGGTCAGCCTTCCTGCATCCAGCGTTCACAAATATCAGATAATCTAGAAAACTACAACCTAAGTTCCCTCCCTTATAAAGTCAGGTACATCCAATACTTCTGTCCCACTGTAAATCAACTTCAGGATCATTTACAAGCCTTGTCCTGCCTTGTATGGGAAATCTCCGATAGAATGCTCATTCCTTTGATGCTGCTTTAGTAACTGCACTTCTTCATTTTTCTGTCATGTTGTGATCTTACAACCATTAAGTCTTTGTGACTCTCCTTCAAAACCTTGAACTCTGGATCTCTTCTGGAACAGTTTTGTGGCTATTTCTTGCACTATAGCCAGCACTCTAATGTCTCCCTTGTGCCTCTGACTAGAATGAGATGCAGTTTGATTATGACTTCTTTCGACTTGTGCCTTGGCTGTATAGCTCAGCATGCTATTGGCTTTGCTGCTCTACGTTAATTGGACATATTCAGAGTTGAGTCTAAGAATCCTCGATCTCATTCCAATTTGTGCAGTGTGTTGTCTGTTTTTCCTTAACTATGTACATTTTGTCCTTTTGTATTAATTTGTATCTGCTATTGTTCTCCTCCCTTAAAGCAGATGTCTTAATAAGATTATTTTGATTTGGAACTTAATTTTTACAATGTAGCTAATTTAAAATGGAAAATTGTTCTTACTTAGTACTTCTCTAATGCACTTTTCTTTCTTAGTTGCCCAAGATGAATCATTCATTGGAGAATTCAATTCCCTATGAGGAATATTTACGAATGAAAGCACGGACAATACCACAGCATCGTATGAAGGAATTTTTGGATTCCATGAATGGTAAAGGGTCTGAAGAAGTCCAGCAGTTCGTTCAAACTCCTGTTACAATGTACCAACAAAGAGGACACTACATATACATGGACAGTGCTGATGTTGCTGGATCATTGCTTGAGTTAGCTAGACCTATTAGTTCTCCAATTCAGCAACATACGTCCCAGGGGTCACCACTAGGACAGCAGCAGATGCAGTCGCACCATGTACAGGCACAACAGGTCCACCAGTTGGAAATTCAAACAAATCACCAGTCCTTGCAAGCAAAGCAGATGCAAGCCCAACTGCAGTCGCAGACTTCTGAGGAACCACAATCTGGAAGTCAAGCTGTCAACTCTATAGCACAAGAAAGAAGGCCAAGCTCTTCAGGTGTTCCACAGCCTGTGAAGAAAAGGAAAGTTGATTTACCAACTGAAGAAAGTTATACCATGAGTCAACCTTCAGTGCAAAATACAGTGACCACTGTGCTTACTCTGTCTTCTCAGGCCCAACAGCAAGGTTATATTCCTGTTCGTCAGGAACTGCTTACAGTGGACAGCAGTCAGTTGTATGGTGTTGTTCCAGCTACCACCTCAGCTACTGGCCCATTATCCAATACTGAATCATGGACAATATATACTACCCCTGCACCTTGCTCAGAAGGTCAAACTGTACTCCATTCTTCCATTCCCCATGATAGTTGTAATTTAGTCCAAATTGATGAAATTCCAATGAGTATGACTGGGATTAAAATAGAAGAGGACAAGGATAAGACTCAAGTCCTATCAGATGGGGGTAAAAACCTGCAGGACAAAATGATGCATCCATCTGTGACAGCTGCGTTCTCAACACAGTTTGTGAATCTGAATGGAAATCTTCATATTCCTGTTACAATACAAGCTGGTGGGAGAGCCTATCAGTCTCTGAAATACTGGGATCCACAGCAAATACAGGTATTCCATATACTGTAACCTTTTATGCACATGGTTGTTCTGGGAATTAATTATAAATTCATGTGTTCCTGAATTGGTTGTAAATTAAATCAATGAGGGAACATCATTGAGGTCTTTCATTCTCTGCCTGTTATCTTGAACAACAGAATGATTATTTGAAACTTAGACCCTGCTCTACACTTATACATTGTGGGAATGGGGTAAACTTCCTCAGTTTAAGAAATTAGATTTGTATCAGGGTGAAGTAACTATCTCAGCTGTGGAAAACCTTCAACTAAATCTTTAGTTTCAAATGCCGTTCAAATGGCAAAAGAATTGAAAAGCTCCAGGCAGGCATTCCAGCACCCTGAGTAAATGACATGAAAGCTAAAATATTACAAAGAATTTCAGTGCATGTAAATACCCTAATCGGCATTTACCTGGTGCACCAGGCCAATTTGTTTTGACAGTTTAGTATAAGAACAACTCTGGAGCACAGTGCAAGAGCTAGAGAGTGAGTTTTTGTGCTTCTAGATTCTTTGGTACAGCCACAAGAAACAACGGGATAAAAACACTAGATTAAAAATTTTGCCATCATCAACTTTCTCGCTAACTTGCATTTTGATGCCAAGGACATTATCACGTTGGAGGAAAGTGAACTTTCTAAATATCAAATTAAGAAAGCACAATAGTGTTTGAGCCACAAACTGCAGAGTATTCTTTGGTCGTGGCAGTCAGGTGTTACTTGGGTCAGTGGTTACAGCTCCTGTCTGTGAAATTGGTTTGGCCTTTGGTGCAAGGTTTCTCAGGGGAATCAGTGATGCCAAACAAGAGTAGTTCTTCAGCCTTGAGTTATTTTCACTTTCTGTTAGATCTTTGTATCTGCACCTCAATATACTTTCCTTGATACTCTTGACCAACGAAATTGTTTGGGTCTCAGACTTGAAAACATCAGTTGACCCAACATGTATAGTCTTTTGGAGGAGTAAGTTCCAGATTTCCAATACCCTTTCTGTGCAGAAATACTTCCTGATTTCACTCCTAAATGGTCTAGCTCACATTTAAAATTATGCCCCCTTGTTGTGGATTCCCCCATTGGAAAAAATAGTTATTTTGCATTTACCCTATCAAATTCCTTTATCAATTTAAATACTTCAATTAGACCAATGTTCAACCATCTAAACTTGAGGGAATACAAGCCAAGTTCATGCAATCTGTCCTCATAATTTAATCTTTTAAACCTTGGTATAGTTCCATGAATCTGCATTGTACTCCAAGGCAAATATATCTTTCCTGAGATTTAGTGCCCAAAACAGAGCACAGTACTCCAAATGAGGCCTAGCAATCTGAATCATCACCATCTAATTTTTGAATTCTATCCCCCTTGAAATAAAGGCTGACAGAGAAGAGGAAGTAAATTGAGAAGTAATGATGTAAATGTTATGATTCAGTTAGGAACCAGTAACTTTTTGTTTAAAGTAGACAAAGTTTGAAGTCCCAGTTACTCACTAAGCAAATAAAGCTATAAGATTCCATGGTTTTGAACAAACAAAATAAACTTAATTTTACAAAGTCAGAAAAGTGAAACAATCTACAATATATATCTTGTACTCTAACATTCAGAATTAACATGAGGTAAATATGAATGAACAGACACACTGTGGTCCAACACACCATACTGCACATTAAACGGCAGATGCGACCGAGACAGATCCCACGGATTCTTGGCAACCCACCCAGATGTCAGTGACCACTCAGAGTCAAAATATCTCATTAAAATTCTGTCTCCCTCATGAGAGATTCCAGCCCTTAACTTTTGAAGATTCAGCCCCTGAATTCTCTCAAAAGCCATTCTGACTCAGGCTGCCTCACCGACTGCTCACCTCCCACTGGTTCAATCTCTCCTCCTGAAACTGTGTTCCACGAGATTCACAAAGCTGCCTCTCGCCTCTAATTACTGGCACACTTTCAACTCTTTCACAAACTGCTAGCTTCACTAAGTTGGCATTACCCCTAGGTTTCTCCGAACTCCAGTTTCCTGGCTGCACTGAGCTCTAAGTGGCTCCAGTGCTTCTTTGAGCCCTAACTGCCTGGCATAGAACTAATGACCCACAGCTACCTTTTGAGCTCCGCAGGACTACTTCAGAGCCCTATCTTCACTGAACAGCTCCCAGGGCTTCTCTGAGCAGCAGACCGCACGAGGTCCAAACTGCCTCTAACCTTCTCTTCCAGCAGACACACACATAAATTGAAACCAGAGAACCTGCTGAAGCTCCACCCATCTCCATGTCATTGTAGCCTTTCAGGGTTTACTGAATGCTTTTAAGCTAATTTAGCTCTAACTCAGGAAACAAAACATCTCTCTGGACTGCACTTTGCAAGCACTGTAGACATCACCTCTCCAGTTCTCCAGCTAAGTGAGCCCACTTGCTGTTTTATGGCTCCATTTCTTCTACTCTGACTCTATTAAACAAATATGGGTAACCTTCTGAACTACCATTTTCTTTTAAGTGTTCTGGCAATATCTGAAGCTCAACATTTTAGTTACCTTCACAACAATAATCTTCCCAGAACTAAATATTACCTCGAAAATATTGACATGAACTAGATATTCTTAGCATAAGTGATACTCAACTTACATATTCAGAGTATGTAGATGGTAGAATAAAGATTCCTGTAGTATCAAGGTTTGAGAAAGAATGAATTGGAGTGACAGGAACATAGCTACTTTGAGGAAAAATTATATTTGGACACTCTATTTAAAGACATTTAAGATTGTGAAGGAAGTTCAGAGGAGCAATGCTCATTGGTATTAACGTAAATAGATCAGGATCATTGCAGTGGAGAGAAAAGATTGAAGGCTACGGTGAAGAGGATCCTCTCCATGATCTGTATTCTCTTGCAAAGTAAGCTGTATGACGTAACCTCAGTTACTATTGCCATAGAAAATTTGTTTTTGAGAGTTGGGTTAGCAGAAGTTACATTTATTTAGTATTGCATTTCAGGGCTGTCCTTTTAACCAAGGGTCAAGAACACAAGAAATATGAGCAGGAGTAGACCATACGGCCACTTGAGGCTGCTCTGCCATTCAGTATGATCATGGCTGATTGTGGGTTTCAGCTTTACTTTTCCGCCCACTTCCCGTACTCCTTGATCCTCTTAAGAGACCAAAAATCTGTCTATGATATCCTTAAATGTATTCAGCGATGGAGTTTTAAAAAAAAAAGTGAGACTTTAAAATGTGCCTGGAAGTTACACAGCTATGTTACAAAGACAGGATACATGGGGATGAATATGTGTTACTATTTCTCACTTCTTTCACTGCTGAAATATATCAGGCTGAGGGGAAGCTAAGAACATATCATTTTAGGCACTGATGCATTGGAGAAAGCACAAAAGTGGAAGAAGCAGTCCCAGGACATGTTAAGTCATAAAAAATTAAGTATTGAAAAATTGAATAGAGACAAGAGTTTTTAAAATTCTAAGAGTGGATAATGTGGATGCAGACAGGCTATTGATCTTCCGCTGACATGAGTGCTTATACAAAAAAGACATTGAGATTCTGAAAATTTAACTTTGCTCCCTTTGATAGGGTCACCCATAGTTGCATGAATTGCAGAGAACAATGACCAGCCGGCAATCTTATATTGGCTTCTGCGGTGATTTTACACACAAACTCTGCTGTAACTTCACCTCAGTAAACTATTGCAGTGTCCAGCGTGTGTTGCCCATTGAGCGCCTAGTGGAAACACCATGCCTCAATATGTAAGCATTTGAATTATAATCACTGTGTAATGCTAATTCCACTTAGTCCAAGATCCCTGGCTTAATCTTTATTGACAGCTTGCTGCTGGCCTTTCACACATCTCTGTCCTATCTAGCTGCAGATCTTTCTAGCTATTTCTTGGTCAAAGTCTCATGGACACCGTTGCTGATGGCCCACTAAGTAATTCACTGTTGCTTCTCTTTTTCCCTCCCCCTGACCACTGCCCCACTCCCCTCCATGGTTACAACATAGAAGGAGGCCGTTTGGCCAGCTGTGTCTGTGTTGGTTCTCTTCAAGAGCAACTCAGCTAGTCCCATTCCCCTGCCCTTTCCTTATAACCCTGCAATTTTTTTTTCTCTTCTGGTGCTTACCCAATTCCCTTTTGAAAGCCGCAATTGAATCTGCCTCCGGCACACTCGGGCAGTGCCTTCCAAATCCAAACAATTGTTGCATTAAAGTTTTCCCTCCTGTCACTGTAGGTTTTTTTGCCATTCACCTTAAATTGGTGTACCCTGGTTCTTTACCCTTCTGTCAATGGGAACAATTTCTTCCTATCTACCCTGCCTAGACCTCTCATGAAATAGAACAGCTCTACCAAATCTCCTCTCAACCTCCTCTTCTCTAAGGAGAGGTTGCCTCTCATCCACACAACCATTCTCGTAAATCTCCTGCACCCTCTCTAAAGACTTCATATCGTCCCTAGAGTACGGTATCCATAATTGGACACAATACTCCAGTTGAGGTTGAATCAGTGTTTCATAAAGGTTCATCATAACTTCCTTGTTTTTGTACTCTATGTCTCTATTGATAAAGCCCAGGATTCTGCATGCCATTTTAACTACTTTCTCAACCTGCTGTGCTATCTTCAATGATTTGTGTACATAAACCCCAGGTCACTTTGTTCCTGCACCCTTTTTAGAATTGAACCCTTTATTTTATATTGCCTCTCCACGTTGTTCTTACCAAAATGAATCACTTCTCATTTCTCTGTGCTAAATTTCATCTACTACGTGTCTGCCCATTCCATCCATCAACCTGTTGATGTCCCCTTGAGGTCTATCACCTCACAGTTCACAATATTTCCAGGTTTTGTGTCATCTGCAAATTTTGAAACTGTGCCCTGCACACCAAAGTCTAGGTCTTTACTATATATCAAGAAAAGCAGCTGTCCTAATACTGACCCATGGGGAACCCTGCAGTACCTTTCTGTAATCTGAAAAACAACTGTTCACCACTAATCTATTTGTTGCTTGGCCAGTTTTGTATCCGTGTTCCCAGT
Organism: Cetorhinus maximus; assembly: GCF_964194155.1. Taxonomy (NCBI): domain Eukaryota; kingdom Metazoa; phylum Chordata; class Chondrichthyes; order Lamniformes; family Cetorhinidae; genus Cetorhinus; species Cetorhinus maximus. The sequence goes on from NC_135890.1 coordinate 31,269,137, forward strand.
TTTCATTTTATTCCATGGGCTTCAATTTTTCTGACAAGCCGAATGTGCGGCACTTTATCAAATGCCTTTTGCAAGTCCATGTACACTTCATCAACCTCATAGCCCTCAGCAAAATACTCAATCAAGTTTGTTAAATATGTTTTGTCTTTAACAAATCTGTAGTGGCTTCCCTTAATTAATCTACCAATCTACTATCTGTCCAAGTGGCTGTTAATTTGCCCTGGATTATCATTTCTAAAAGATTTCTCAGCACTGAGGTTAAACTGATTGCCTGTAGTTGCTGTGTTTACCCTTGCACCATTTTTTTTGAACAAGGGTGCAACATTTGCAATCCTTCAGTCCTCTGGCACCACCCGGTATCTAAAGAGGATTGGAAGATTATGGCCAGTTCCTTCGCAATTTCCACCCTTTCTTCCCACCGTATCCTGTGATGCATCCGGCCCTGGTGGCCTATCAATAAGCCTCTTTAATACCTCCTCTGTATCAATTCTTAGCCCATTCGATGTCTTAACTACCTTTTCTTCTATTATAACTTGGGCAGCCTCTTCTTGGTAAAGACGGATGCAAAGAACTCATTTAGTACCTCAGCCATGCCCTTTGCCTCCATGTGTAGATTCTCTTTTTGGTTCCTAATCAGCTCCACCTCTCCTACTATTTATATGCCTATCAAAAACTTTTGGACTTCTTTTATGTTATTTTCCAGTTTCTTCTCATACTCACTCCTTGCCACTCTTATTTCCCTTTTTATTTCTCCTCTGAACTTGTATGTGCAAACTGGCCACTTAATCAAGGTACCAAGGGTAACAGCTGAGCAAACAGTCAATGTCTTGAAGAGTGCAGAAAACTGACCAGAGTAGTGTGGGTGGGGGGCTAAATGTGTCAGCAGAATTTGAAATGGGGCTTATTCACTTCTACAGTTATTCTTGCACTGTGTGTTAAGTAGCACATCAACTTGGAAAATCTGCACAGAATCACAGTATGAGTGAGAATTTATTAGGATGAATGGATAAATCAGTGAGATCTCAGAATATTTGGAGAGGGTAAGCTGTTCATTTGTTATATTATGATGCCACTAAAGACTAACAATTTGTACAGTATGCAAGCAAATGTTGATTTTTTTTTTTGGTGTACTGTGCCTGTTCCGTGACTTAGTTTAATGTCCTCCAATGCTATAGAAATGTTACCTATTTTAAATGTGAGAGGAAGCCTTTTGAAATAAATTATTTACTATTCAAAAATAATTAAAGTTTATATCCACCAAATGCCCAAGAAAATAAATTTATGGGTTTGTATACCATGTATTTGCACAAATATTGTGTTTTTGTTTTGCTTGTAGGTCCAAGCTATGCAGACGCATTCAGCGGAACAGCAAATTGAGGTGCAGGCTGATTTAATGCTTCCCGAGTCTCTAAAACCAGAAGAAGGAGCTAGTGTCTGGCAAAACTGGGCTCAAGTTAAGAATGCAGAAATAATGAAGGAAGCTGAAAATAAACCACCTTTGCCAGGAAGTAATGATTTGCTTTGTATCTTAAAACATATTTTACAAGAAGAATAATTTTCCTATTTTGCATATTGCTCTTTATAACTTTTAAGAAATACCTTTGTTCAATTATAAAGGCAAAATTTACCAGTTTATTAGCATAAATTTAAACTGTTGGGTTATAAAGCTGTTTAACTTTAAATAAAAAACCCAACTGGGAAAAGGAGGATTTGAAAAGGAGAAAATGAAACAATTTGATACTGGAGGCAAAGATTTATCTTGTAACAATATTAGTGAAACACTTAGCTATTTAAACAAAAAACATGACAAACATAGCAGCTACTCGCAAATACCTAATCCTCTGCCATGTGAATTTTAGTTTACAGTAATAAAAATGCTTAATAGAACAGTTTTTTTAAATCTGCCAGTTTAATAAGGTATCGAATTGATTGATCAATGACCTTACCCATCTGCAGGTCGCTGTAAATGGACAGCTCTATGAAAGCTGGCTGAGCAATACTAGACTTCAACTTTTAACAGGGCTGGTGTTAAGGTTGGGCATGTGTCAGCTTAATGTTCCTTTGTGTTTGTGTTAAATTTATAGTGAAACCTACAAGGCAAACTCTAATTCAAATGTTTTTCCGATAACTGCATTTTTTGACACTAATTATGTAACAGCAGTTCAGCAGATTGGCTAGTTGTAGAATACGTACTGTGGTTCTGAGTTTTGAGCAGTTTTATGAAGCTGCTTTATGAATTTGAAATCAAAACCTATTAATGTAGTCCAACAGATGAATATCTTTGTCCTAAAGCTGACAGTTGAAACTTTACTGATAACATGGATTTTAATAAAGCCTTTGACAAAGTACCACTTAAGAGGCTGGTTAACAAGGGTTTGTGTCCATATTGGCTTAAAGATAGAAAACAGCAAAATGAGAAAACAGCAAGATGTGGTAAATGATTTTTTTCTCAGACTGGAGGATGATAGACCAAGGGTCAGTGTGAGGACCACTGCTTTTTTGATATATAAATGACTATATAATATAAATGACTAGGATAATGGGATACAGTAAAATTTCACTATTTGTTTGTCACTGTTTAAAAATAAGGGGTCGCCCATTTAAGACAGAGATTAGGAGAATTTTTTTTAAGGGTTGTGAGGCTTTGAAACTCTCTTCCTCAAGGCGGTGGAAGCAGAGTTTTTGAATATTTTTAAGGTAGAGCTAGATAGATTCTTGATAAGCAAGGGGGTGGAAGGCTATCGGGGGTAGGTGGGAATGTGGAGTTGAGGTTACAATCAGATCAGCCATGATCTTATTGAATGGCGGAGCAGGCTCGAGGGGCCGAATGGTCTACTCCTGCTCCTGATTTGTAAAACAGATGAAAAGGAGTAATTGGGTTCCTGAGTCAACTTTTTGATTAATTATTATTCAATTCCTTTGCACCATCAGACTCTGTGACTTCATCAAGTTAGTATCCTTGGCGTGATCAGTACTGATCAGATATCTTGTAAAAAGATTTAGAATTAAACAAAAATTGTAAATATGATTTGTCAAAATGGTGATATTTATAAAAACTGGAGAATCTCCTGAATCATGAGATTTTTGACAATTGTACTTTCTATATTCACCCTGCCTAGACTCTTTTGCAATGTTTTAATATTCCCTTTTCTCATTTAATATTGGCTCAAAACTCAGTAAAATATGAGCTAGTGTGGATGAATGAACAAAACTCTTGCGTTTTTTAGTTACTATAATAGGCTTTCTTTTCTTTTTAAATGTTAGGACGGCAGCCAATGAAATTTAGAGAAGATGCTCTTTGTGCAACATTAGTAGAACTCAATTATGGACTTTGTTTGATGACCAAAGAAGCAAGATATTCTGATGGTTCCCCCTATGAAGCAGACTTGCTGTATTATTTCTTTCTTTGTATTCAGAAGGTAGTCTTTGCATTTTTTCCTTTTGGGTGGTGGGGGAACATACTTATGCTCATACTTCTGTGTTTCTTTTAAATGTTTCTGTAATTAAATGAATGGAATTTTGTTGCTGGATGAGCACGATTTGTTCACTTTTCTGTCTGTTTCATATGTTTTACAGTATATGTTTGAAAATGGAAGAATAGATAATATTTTTGCAGATCTCTACTATTCTAAATTTACTGAAAGATTACATGAAGTGCTAAAAGAATGGCATCCTAAAATAAGCCCACTTGGTGAGTTGTAATTTATTTCTATCCTAGCCACAGTGTTTACTTTGAGGTTTATGGGGCTGGAAACAGCTCATAAGAGTTTGTTGTGATGTCAATCTTTTATAATTTCAAGGCCATCGCCTTTAAACTTTAGGTCTTAGATGGATGCCTTGGTGCATAATATTGGGTTTGGCACCTGTATGATTGTTCCAGAATGAGAAATCACAACACCGCACCTTGGTCTCTTCCCTGTACTCATCTGGCATTACCTCCTTTGAGTACCTCACCTTGTTCCAACTACCTAGCCTCCTTTTAAAATCTTTGTTCTTTACCAGGGATGAGAATGGCTGAAGACAAAAAGGTCTGACAATTTTTAGTGACAAGAAATCATGTAATTATAGCACTTTTTATGGTCTGTAATGCAAATGCTTCTAGGACATTTCAAAGGGTGGAATTATTAGACTTTAGACATGTAGAAATATTAGTTTTCTCTTTGTTTGCCTTCTATCACCATCACTACTGTGGACCAATGCATTTGTATCAAATCACCAAAGTGACCTCAGCATTTCAGCATTCAGTGCAGTTAGTGCATGTAATACAGGATCAAATCCATACTAACAACAGAACATGACCTTGCTGGATTATATACATGCAAAGCTAAGTAAAGGGCTATGGAAGTGCTTTGCAAACTATTTTCCAATGTGAATCCATTTTAATTTACTAGCACTTTCTCAAGGGCCGTTAGGGAAGGGCAACAAATGCTGGCCTTGCCAGCAATGCCTACGTCCCATGAAAGAATACATTTAAAAAAAAAATCTCTTGAGAATTAACACGATCCCAGATGCCAGAAAAGACAAAACAGCAATAAACCAGCATAGTAACATTCAGTATATAATTAACTTTTTTTACATTAAAAATCAACATATAATACATCACATAAATATGAAAATCTGTGTTTTTAAAGTTTTTGTAAAAATGTTATTTTATATACTCGTCAGTTTCAGCAAATTCCCCATATTCTCTGGTGACAGAAGATTAAGTGAAGTCCCTCTCTTTGTTCCCCCACTACTCACATTGTAATTGGCCCTTCACCACTACACACGCTCCTCTTCCCAACCCCCTATTCTCCCTGTAAGTTTTAGGGCTCAGGAGTCACTGATTATCCAGAATAGGCAGTCGAGAATCCATAAGTGATTTGAAGGTAGTTTATTAAGAAGCAACAATTTATATAGGATGTATAAACTAAATATAGACAAGCTTGTGACCCTGACACGAGAGCAGTTTACCGATCCCGAAGAGCAAATGGGTAAATGGCGCAGAATGAGCGTTGGTCTCTGTAGCTTCTGCCCTATCCTTGAACTCACATCTTTCTTTAGCTTCTCTCCTATCTCCCTACATGCCTTCCAAGCCCATTTTCTCTGTGAAACCCATCCCCTGCTCTCCATACACCCAACATCCATTCCTGGCACTTAGGGTTAGCTGATATTGTAAATGGTTCCCTTTTTTCAAGTATTGTCCTTTTCTGCCACTACCTTTTCAAATCTGTGACATCACAAAAACCTACCCCAGACCTTTTATGTCCTTACACCTATTGACGTAACCTCTAAACTTTTTATCTCCAAAGTCCTTGATCATGTTTCCTCCCAAATCCATGTCCATCTTTCTAGCAGCTGTTATGTTTGAACTTCCCCAGTCAGGTTTCCACTCCTGCTACAGCACCGAAACAGCTCTCATTGAAGTCACTAAAAACATCCTATATAACTGACCAGGGTGCACTATTCCTCCTCATTCTTTGTCCTGTCTGCGTCTTTTGACATGTTCAACTACACCATTCTTCCCTAATGTCTCTCCTCCATTGCACAGTTGTTTTACTGTCCCTCGCCTGATTTCACTTTTAACTAACCAGTCTTGAGAATCTCCTGCAGTTGCTTCTCTTCCTGCCCTTTGCACTGTTACTAGACAACTTTTCATTTCTTATCTACATGCTGCTCCTCGCTGGCATCATCTGAAACTATGGTATCAAGTAATGCTAACAATACCCAGTTCTACCTCATCACCACCCCTTGACTGCCTCCACTGTCTCTATCGTTGCCAGCCTGCTTGCTGAACTGCAGTCTTGGACAAACTGCAGTTTCCTTCAACTATAGATTGGGCACCAAGTCTGTTCACCCATCATAACCTGTGCTCCATAATCTGCTACCATGGTCATGGTTCATCAAGGCCTTAAATTTAAAATTGCCATCCCTATCTCTATAACCTCCTACAACCTTGTAAACAACTATGCTTTCTCCAACTTTGGCCTATTGCGCATTCTCCATTCCCTATGCCTCCCCATTGGAGGCCATGCCATCGTTCTAAACCTAAACTGTGGAATTGCCTCCCTAAATCTGCCCGCTTCACCACCTCTCTTTTCCCCTTTTAAGACCCTCCTTAAAATCTGGCTCTTTGGACAAGCTTTTTGTTACCTTCCTAATTTCTTTGATTCAGTGTTGATTTTTGTCCAATTATGCTTCCACCAAGTGCTTATGTTAAAGATGCAAGTTGTGGTTTAGTTGCTGTCTTTAGGAGAGGCAGACTATTGGTAGAAAACTGTCAGAGAGAAGGTATTTTCATTATATACTGAATGACTTAGTGATTACAATACTGCCTTTTCTCATCTTGCAAGCTGGATTTTGATTTATTCGAATTGAGTATGTTAAAAGGAGATTCACGAGAATGATTCCAGGGGTGGAGAGCTGTAGCTATGAAGATAGATTAGAGAGCATTGAACTGTTTTCCTTGCAGAAAAGAAGGCTGAGAGGAGACTTCATAAAGATATTCAAGATCCTGAGGGGTATGTACAGAGTAAATAGTGAGAAACTGTTCCCACTCGAGGAACATAAAGAATTAGAGGGCAGATTCAAAATAATCAGCAGAAGGAGTAAAAGTGATGTAAGGAAAATTTTTTTCACCCAGAGGGTGGTTAGAGTCTGGAATGAACTTCCTGAGAGGGTTGTGGAGGCAGGTTCGATCAAGGTATTCAAAAGGGAATTGGATTGCTATCTGAAAAGAATGAATGTGCAAGGTTACAGGGGAGTGGGACTCGATGGGCTGAATGGCCTCCTGATCTGTAAATATTCTGTGATTTTACTGGGTGTATGCTTAAACTTGAATGATTTTGGGTCGTTCCTGATGGGTTTATACATACCTTCAGCAGAAATTGTTTGTAACTTGCCGCAAATTGGCTATTTCTCTCATACATCAAATTTTTAAAAATTCACTAATTAGAAAGTGCTTTTTCTGAAATTGAGAATGATGTATATTATTAGGACAGTGACTCTGTGGGTGGTGTTTGAGTGAGTTGCGTTATTTTTGTTGCACACCTTGTTAAAGCATTGACCCACTTTTAAGAGATATTGGGGCTGTCATACAAATCTGAAGTTTCCCTACAATATTGAGGACTTTTGAGGCTCATAAGTGAAGTGACTGTACTTTGCTAACAAGCCAAGGGAATTTGGTGGGACTCAGCTGCCTCCTACCACTAGTATGTTTTGGGACTGTATTCTGATTGATGCCAACTGCAAAATAATCTGAAAACATCCTGTTAATGGTAAACCGATGTGAACAGTGGGGGTTTCCTTAATTGATGCAATTTGAGCACTCTTGATTTGCAGCTTCACTGAGCAGGTGGATTATGATGGCTTCATGGAGGAACACTTAATTTGTGAGGGAATGTATCTCCCCATCTGTATAGAAAGGTAGTGAGCCACTTAGAATTTAAAATAAACATTCCACTGTATTTTTGAACAAGTGGATTATATCTAAGGATTCTGCTTCAGTGTTTACTGGAAGCCAACATGCCAGTCTGTCTTGGAATTATTTATGAATTCGATGTGTTCAACATGTCAAAATTGTATATAAGGTGTAAATGAGATTTGGCCTTTACATATTGGTTTTCTATCCCTTTAACTATTACTCCTTTTAAAGATGGCTTGATGTGATTTAATAATGTTGTATGACTTAGCTTAAGGACACCAATCTTTACATGTCTCTAAATCTTATATATTTATATAACAAAATCTTAGGTTTCTACTTCAAATTTGTTTCAGCTAATTGGAATACAGTAGCATTGTAACATTTACTCCCCTGCATACAGAGTTTGTACGTGCAATTCTATAAAACTTTTCAAAATGTGTTATTGCAGGTTTACATTTTACATTTTTTTAGCAGTAAGCCACTCAAACAAGCTTTGTATTTTTTTAAATTGTGAAAACGAGTTGTTTTAAAAAAAACTTTTTTTTTTGACAGGTTATGTCATTCCTAGTCGTATTACTGAGGAGATGTTATGGGATTGTAAGCAACTGGGAGCACACTCTCCAGCTACTCTTTTGTACACGCTGATGTACTTCAACACCAAGTATGACTTGCTATTGCATTATTAATCTGAAAATACTCATTTAAGGATTAATGAGGAATAATTAACTTGTGCATTTGATGGACTAGATCAGGAGTCGCTAATCTTTTTTGTGAGAGCTACTTCTGATTAATGAAAAATATCCCGACCTACTAAAACATATATTAGAAATATACGGATTGGTAAGGGTACATATTAAGCCAGTGATTTCCAGCTCTGCTCCTGGAGAGTCCCAGTCCAACAAGTTTTATAGGTCACCATTAAATCACCAATTTAAGACTTGGATCAATTTCATTGTGATCAATTAAGCAGATGATTTGTTAAATTAAGTAATTTAATGATCATTTGGGACCAAATCTGATTAGGGACACCAGCAAGTTCAGCAATCAAGGACCAGTTCTCTTAATTGAATAGACTACTTGCTTCATTGGTCAATAACTGAAAGGTGTTCCCAGTCTTTAGAAATAGGTGGCCAATAAGACTAACTGGATTGGGGCTATGGGGATTTGGACCAGAGTTGGAGACCCCTGCATTAAGCTATTGCAGTTAAATTACAAAAATAAGTATTTAAAATGAAGAAGATTGATTCTTTATTTCTATGTGAAACTTGACTGCATGGTGTCCACCAATGCTGTGTAATCTGGTGTGTATCCTGAGAGAGCAACTCTGATGGAGTCATTCAGATGCTCGTCGGTCAGACACGTTCGAAATTTGGATTTGGTGAAGTTCATGTCGGAAAAGGTGGATTCGCAAAGATAGGTGGAAACAAACAGGAAAACCACTTTCATTGCTGCTGTGCAGATGTTACTGTACTTCAGTATCCATGAAAGTCCAGAAATTAGTGGCAGATTGCCTTGATTTCAACTGTGTCATTTTGAAGGCTGACAATCTCCATTTCCATAGTGACACAATCAAGGTTAAACAGCACACAAATTTGTTCAGAAATGTCACTTACATTTACTTCCATGAAGGGGTTTGAAGGAAACATCACGCAGGGCTCCAGCTGCTCAAAATCATTAAATCTGTCATTGAACTCTTGGCCAAGCCTGGTCAGGAGATCACTGTACTCGTCAATGTCCAGGAGCCCAGCAGCAGCTTCATTTTCTGCTAGCATTTGGAGTACAGAAGGAAAATGTTGTATTTTCTTCTTCTGCATTTGCTGTACCAAAAGGTTAAGTTTTGACTTGAAAGCTTTCACTGCTCTAATCGTGTTGGCAGTTGTCTTCTCTTTCCCTTGCAATTCACAGTTCAGGGTGTTCAATTTCTCTGTCACATCTGTTAGAAATGCCAAATCAAGCAGCCATGCAATGCTTGATAACTGGACGGTAATTTTGTTTCTTGACTCCAAGAAAGCTTTGATTTCTGGCAAAAGTGAAAGAAATCGACGCGGTATTTTTCCTCTGCTAAGCCACTGGATTTCAATGTGCAGCAAAAGATTGCCATACTCGGCTGACAGTTTGTCAAGAAATGACTTGAATCTTCGGTACTGTTTGGCCTTTGCACGAACCGGATTAACAATTCTAACAACAGGAGACATAACGTGATTAAATTCCATTACTATGGCACACATTGCCTCTTGGTGGATCATGCAGTGGTAGTTCAAGAAACGAGGGAAATCAGGATCTGCTTTACAACTTGCAATGAAATCGGCATGACGCCCAGTCATTGCTGGCGCATCATAGGTCGTTATTGCCACTAGCTTCTCCAATGGCACATTCTTTTTTGGGAAATAATTCTTGACCTCGTTGTAGATATCAACTCTACTGGTTGTGGATTTCAGAGGCAACAATGTCAAGAATTCCTGTTTAATGGTGAAGTCTTCAAACACCATTCGAATGAACACTGCCAACTGGGCAGTATTGCTAATTTCGGCCAATTCATCACATTGAATCGAAAACCACTTGCACGTACTTAATTCCCTCTCTAGCTGCTCTATCAGTTGGCCGATAATGCAGATATCCTTCTTGCCATGGTGTTTGCTCTGAAATGGCAGACATAATTTCAGGGCTGTTTTTGAAATCTTTGAATAAGGACTCGATCATCAGAGTCATCGCGCCCTTCACAATTGCACCGTCTGTAAACGTTGCCTTGTTCTTGGTCAAAATGAGCAATTTTGAAAGATGCCTCTATTGCTGCATTAGCATTCTTGATTGGTTTTGTTAAAGAAAAGATTGCTGTCTCTGCACTGCAGCTTTTAGTTCACTACTTCTTGTGACCGCAGACTGCTTCCTGTAGGAAAATCCCTCTCAAAATGCTTGTGCACTATTGCAAAATGCCCCTTGACTTTGCTCTTTTTTCCCACTGCAACTCTGACATCGCAGATTAAACAGACGCACTTGTCTTTAATGCTTCAAAACAAAAAATCGTTCGCCTATTCTTGATGGAAATAGTGTCTTTTGCCTTTTTCGGATGGACCTGCCTCTGCATCCGTGATATCAACAAGGGTAGATTATTTTTCCTGCCACTTGTTAGCTAGCAGAGTTGTGCCAGTACTGATGATCCTCGATCTATGTCTTTCCTTACTTATGGCAGATTGTAAATGCCACCCATGTTATTACTTACAGCATGACGCTGACTCAGGCACAGGTGTCATTTGCAAAAGTTGGCAAACTAGTTAGCTTGCGGTGGAAAAATAATTATATGACTTGAATCCTGTAATACTATCGGTTATTTTTCCAAATCTTAATGCGAGCTACTCATTGGCAAACTGCGAGCTACCAGTCGCTTACAATCGACGTGTTGGCGACCCCTGAATTTGATGTACTGTAGAAATTGCTGTTTTTACAAAAAGTGGCTGGTGGTTTTGTGTATTGCATTTTATTTTAATACAGCTTAAGAAAATAAGCAAAGTAAAGCTACATTTTCTATTAGCCCCTTAATATGGAATAATTCTACAGACTATTTAACTAGGAGGTAAATTTGAAAGGAACAAGATTTTTAGTTCGGTGAGATTATGTTTAAACTTTGACTGTGAAATGTTTTCACAGGTATTTTATGCTGAAAACGGTTGAACAACACTCTAAGTTAGCTTTCTCCAAAGTATTAAAGCAGATGAAGAAGAATCCAGGCAATTCAAAGGATAAGTGCTCTAGTATACGATATTTACGATTATATGGACAACTTCAAGCTGGGCAGAAAGGTACTATACATTTTAAAGAACTTATTTTGAATATAGCAGTTTGCACGCAAATTGGCTACCGCTTCCTACATTACAATTGTGACTACACAAAGTACTTTGGGTCATGAAAGTTGCTATATAAATGCAAGTCTTTATTATATTTACAATAAAAGACTGTGGCAAGAAGACTTATTTATAGCAGCAGATAAATAGCATTGGTTTTGATACCCAATATGTAAGTCCATGTTCAAATGCAGCAACACCTGGACAATATCCAGGCTTGGGCTGACAAGTGGCAAGGAATATTCGTGCCACACAAGTGACAGGCAATGACCATATCCAACAAGAGAGAATCTAACCATCACCCCATCACATTCAATGGCATTACCATTGCTGAATTCCCCACTATCAACATCCTGGGTGTTACCATTAACCAGAAACTGAAATAGACTAGCCATATAAATACTGAGGCTGCAAGAGCAGGTCCACCATCTACAAGGCACCATCAGGAGTGTGATGGATATTCCCCACTTGCCTGGATGAGTGCAGCTCCAACAACACTTAAGAAGCTTGACACCATCTAGGACAAAGCAGTCCTCCTGATTGGCACCTCTTCCACAAACATTCACTCCCACCACCACCAACGAACAGTGGCAGCAGTTTGTACCATCTACAAGATGCACTGCAGAAACTCACCAAGGCTCCTTAGGCAGCACCTTCCAAACTCATGACCACTAACATCTAGAAGGACAAGGGCAGCAGACTCATGGGAACACCATCACCGGGGAGTTCCCTTCCAAGCCACACACCATCTTGACTTGGAAATATATTGCTGTTCCTTTGCTGTTGCTGGCTCAAAATTCTGGAACTCCCTCCATAACAGCACTGTTGCTGTGCCTACACCACAGGGACTGCAGTGGTTCAAGAAGGCAGCTGACTGCCACCCACTCGAGCAATTAGGGATGGGCAATAAATGCTGGCCTAGCCACATCTCGTAAATGAATAAAAATAGATAGAGAATATTGATGTACTTTCATGCCCAAAAATGAAGTTTCGAGTTGATTTCCAAGCTTGTTACCGATAAGGAAATGCTTAAACTTTCAGTGGTCATTGTCCGTTATCTGACTTTATTTGTAAGATAAGCTTGAAGTGTTTGGTTTGAAACATTATATGTAAGTATTCAGTACTCTCCTCTTTCATGACCATGCCTCTGTTGGTGTTGCATATAACTTAACAGTAATAGATTAACTTAGCAAATTTAAGTACCTATGTCGGTCAGTTATAGAATTTGTTACATATAAATTAAATCCTTCTTCCTCAAATCTCCCACTGGCAAATCTTGATTGGGCCTGGATTTTGGTCCATGAGTTAGGTGTGCAGAAAATTCCGAGCTCCGTGAACTCTACTTTAAAAATTGCTGATGGGACATCAGATTTTTAGTCCGGGCTTGTGGGCTTTATTAGAAGTCAGGGTGGGTGATCCTGGAAGTAGTGAGGAGAATGCCAGCTGCAGAGGTGGGCTGGGTGGAAAGCCTGCCTCTTTGCTCTCTGGCACTGTGTCCAAAATTTAAAAAGTATAAAAGATGAAACATCGCTTCAGCCCTCAACCCCCCCTCCCCCGCCCACACACACACACTCCTCATGCCCTACACCCACCTTCCATAACCCTTCACACTGTCCATGCCATCCTATGCCCCTGTACCCTCTCTTCATGGCCCTTTAGAGCCTCTATGCCAACTTAGTACCAATTCATGTTAATCCATGCCCCCCAATCCACAATCCTTTGTCGTTATACCTACCATGCCAACTCACCCAGCATACATAATGGGCAGACCTCTGAACCCATGCAGAGATAAAGTTCTACATGTCTATTGCAGTCTTCACAATATTGAGAAAAACACTCATTCATAATAACCCATTTACTACATTTACGTTCCTTCAATGATATAAATCCGTACAACAAAAAATATTTCATTTATGTGCACGGTTCCTTTTTCATCAAGCACTGGAATTCATAGTCCCACTTCAAAGAGTCTATAACCACTTGTAGCTGTTATTCAAACTGTGAAATGAGAGGCACCCTACTGTGATAATAGATGGTTATGAAATTAGTCATGCAGCACCAATCCAGAAATGGAAACACTCAAGCTTATGTCAACAGATGGAGTGAAATAGCAAGCAATGATTTTTTATTAACACTCCAGGCATCTTTTTCAAAGATTTAAAGGATAGGACTTTTAAATGCCTTGACAACTCCCTTTGACAGGTCTGTTAACAGTTCCAATGAGCTTGACACTTAATGCACTTTTTATGCACATTTATGTCTACTTTTAACAATTTCAAAGGTCACCTTACCTCCCCCAAAGGGTAGCTCTTGCTCTCCCAAAGAAATGCACAAAGTTCAGACCTGATTTTACCAAGTGTACTCTGCACACCTTGGGTTTCACATTCCTGGGCTGACAAAATCCAACTTGGCCAGTTGTCTCAGTGAAGTCGTGGCAAAAAACTGGGCCACTGTGTAATGAGGGCGATCATTGCGTTAAGCATCCTTGTGGTCTGTCATGAATGAGACTGTCTGTGTTTAAGTTCAGTATTTGGAAACCTTATGCTTTAGGCTCATGCTTGCTCTGCTGTAAACTGAAGAGTGACTATGTAAAATAATTTCAGCTGGTACCATTGTAAGGTGGAATGGATTTGGATTCAAGCCTGAGTTGGAAGGGGCACATTTGAAGATACTGCATCAATTCATCAGGACTTGCTGTTTTTAACTTTGTTTTGAAGCTTGTCATTACCATTTAGTTTAAAAGCTCAAGTATAATTTTTGTTGAATCAGTCATTAGAGGCAAGTTATGGATTTAATGCTTGATGTTTCTTATTTTTGTTTTAGTCACAGAAGATATGTATGTTGAACAACTTGAAAATTCAGAGAATCCCTTGAGGTGTCCCATAAAACTCTATGACTTCTACCTCTTCAAATGGTAAGGCATACCAGATTTCTTCTGTCCAGTTTTCAGTAATTGTGATATTACATTGCACAGTTCACTACTCTTGAAGTTTCTTATTACAGCATCATCTTAAAGGTTTTATTTTCGTCCAGATACCATACCAGTAAATCCAGAATGATGACGGGAAAAAGTTATGCAGATAGTCTTAAGTTAAATGTTCATGTGACTTTTTACTTTATGCTGTGAAAGCATCTTCCCATGGTAAAAGACCAGAGAATGCACATAATACAAAATATCCAGATGGAACTCACCAGCACTAAATGCACATTGCCTGCTTTGCTCATTGTTGATTGTATACCACCAATGAGTTGCATTTTTAAAAAAAACCTTCCTTTAGTTGATTAGATCTCTCTCATTTGTCAACAAGCTGGCTGCTTTCCAGTTAACCTTGCATTTAAAAAACATCCAAATTCTTTTCTATCAGCTTGTTTGAAAGCTTGACTTTTTTGCCTCTTTCTTGTGGTATTTTTAGTAGAGCCATTTAAAATCAGTTAAACATAAAATGAGGCATGGTCATTCAACCCATTATCCATATTACAATTTGTTTGATCATGGTTTTACTGAACCTAAGAAAAGACTGCAACGTTTTGACCTACAATTCCTCCTCTCTTTCCCCCCCTAACTACAAAAGCAAATCAAGCAAGATTGTTTTAAAACCACGTGTGATCCTGGCTTGTGCTCAGAGTATTCATTACTCTTAATTCTTTGCATATGCTCACCTGTAAACATGTATTTGCATGTAATCATTACTTTTCTATGTTTTATAAACTTTTACATAAAACATGCAAATGAATTTTAAGCCTCTTACACAGTGAATGGCGTTGAGAAAAAATGTAACCTGTATAACATAGATGATCAGATAAGCTAATGGCTTTGAACCTGTATATGTGATTCAGCTACTACAGATGCACACACACCCAAGTCTAAAACTGGATCTTTTTGCATATTATTTGTTTTATGTTGGTGCAAAATTCAGTGAGTAGCTGGCAGGAGAATACAAAATTGATGCTTTTATGTACATGGTCTTTAATTCCATCTAATTGATGGAATTAAAGCCTACTGCTCAACTCTACGAGACAATTTGAATTCCAGGTCTCTTATTGTTGCTATTAGATCTTGCTTGTAAACCTTAGGAATTGCTTCATTTAATTTTTCTGTATCACCATATGAATAACAAAGTAATAATGGCATTTTTTTGTAGTCCACAGAGTGCTAAAGGGCGTAATGATGCCTTCTACTTGAATGCTGAACCAGTGGTTGCGCCAAATAGCCCAATCTGGTATTCAACACAACCAGTCAGTAATGAGGCAATGGAACAAATGTTGACCAGAATCCTTATGATAAGGGAGGTTCAAGAAGCTTATGTAACTACGCAGATTCCTCCCTTCTAGTGAGAAGTTCCCCAAACAGGGTGCTGGTGGGGGAACTGCCAGTCTATAGCAAGTCATAGGAAGATTATTTTGTGGAAGAGGAGCATCTTTGCCTCTTCCTGCTCCCTCAGACAATGTTCATGCACAGTGTGCTTGAGGACTTGTGTATTATAAATATGGATGTTAATTTGTAAACCCCGTGAATTTGTGGGTGATTTGTATTCCAGTTCTAAAAGCCTGACCGGTTCTATTCTTTCCTTAAACTATACTGAAAAATGTAACTGTCTAACTGAACAAACTGTAAATAAGAGGAAAGTTTAAAAACTATTTCTTCCAGTTGGTAGTAAAGTTTGCTACTTCATCTATAAATTCTTTAATGGAGCTTTGAAATTAAATATAAATTATGTGCATTCCAATTTGTGGCAACACAGATCATTGTGATCATTGTATAACTTAACTTCATATTTGAATCTAGACTCCAGTTCTGTCTCTACCTTTATTACAGATGCTTCCATGAACAGTCTTTTTAGCAGACTGACATGTTCTTTAAGTGTCTTTTTTTTGTATGTAATGTACCTGGTGTACTTCTGTGCCTAATGTGGATATTCCACTACTGATTTTGAGAAGAAACTTTATAAAAATATAAAAATTGCATTTGCATGAACAGAAATTAAATTGGGTTAAAAAAAATGTTGGCTTTAGGTTTTAAACCGGATCAACTTTACCTCACAGACCTGTGATATTGTGCCTTGGTATTAGACAGGCACAGGATAATTTCTTATGGACTATAGTGTACTAGAAAGCTTTTTGAATAGTTAGGTTTGGTGGTTTTTACTTTTATGGGGACAATTATATATTTTTTTCACTTTAATTTGTTTTGAATCACTGATTAAAATAAAATCAATACTGTTATACTCATGTAGTGCATACCAGGGATATCATGTTATCTTTGTAATTTTTTTATACAAATCATTCACTAATTTCATTGGTCTAGGTAGAAACAATAAATTTTGCCTATGAAAGTAAAATGCACCATTAGTTTGTTTTGTACTTGGAAGTTTTCTTTTAAAATCTTTAAGGAAATCCTCCCAAATTAGTATAATTATATGCCAATCATTAAATTTGAAAAAACACATACTGACTGAAATCAGTTTGCCTAAAGTTCATTCAAACATATGCATTTAGAATACAAGTGGAAGGAGTTAGAAATGTATATTTGATCAATTTCCCCTTCTGGTTGTCTTGTATCAAAAAAGTATTCTTAATTCAGAATGGGCAAGTCCATCTGATTGCAGATAGCTGTAATTTAACTACGCATCAAAAAGACTCAAAATAGTTTGGGATACCATATTGTGCCATTGGTGCAACATGCTCCTAATAATGATTTGTTTTGCCTTACCTCCAATCCTATGCTGCTGCTTATGGCTGTAAATTTAATAATTTTAACTTGTTTTTATTATATTGTAGGCTCTTAATTTAAGCAAGATGGCACAGATCTTATCACTTCTATTGGCCACCTGTTTTAAGATGCATGTGGGTATGTCTCTCAAGCTGTTAGCTTCCAAACTCCAAGCCATGACCAATTTCACAGAAGCATCCCACTTTAATATAGAACCCTTTAGTACCTTTGCAATTATATTTTTTTCTTTAAAAAGGGAATTGGCCCATCCATTTACTGAGGGTAATTTTCTTTTCAAAGTATGTACAGCAAAAGAGAAACCTTACCCAATGTAGCCATACTTGGCTCAGTTTTTTATCTGTACATTTATTGTGTGTCATGATCTTGTGCTTTAGAATCCTTGATCAGAAGCATTTTAGAACCAGTTATTTTGTGCAGTGCTGTTTGGTGTAATGAATGAAAATACCACCTACCATCCTCATAAATTAAGTCTCTTTAAATGTAATTTTATAATGTCTTATTGTGAATGCTGCACATTTTGCCTCTTCATAGCTGCCTCTTGACCAGGCATTTAAAGCATAAAGAACAATAATCAGGGAAATAAGATCTGCTGGTAAGTGTAGTTATTTTGCTTTGCCTGAAGATACGTTTTTAAAAAATATATTTGGGTTGCCTTTTCACAGTTTCTGATCACAAAGGGTATGAAAACTCTATTACAGGTTTTTCAGAGGGAAAATTATGTTCGGTCCATAAAGAGGAATAATGGCTACTTAAGTTTTGAGGCTATATGACAGACTGAGTTCAGTAGTTCTAAGCTCTGATAGAACAGTTTTCTCTATTACAATTATACATAAAATGGTTACTGAAAAACATTCTAGATTGAAAATTAGCAAATGTAATGCCACTATTCAAGAGAGGGAGAGAAAACATGGAACCATAGACTAGTTAGCCTGACATCGGTTTTTGGGAAAATACTGGAATCAATAAGTCTTAACATTGCATTTAGAAAATCACAGTGATCAAACAAAGTCAAGATTGTTTTCTGAAAAAGTAGTGTTTGACAACTGAGTTTTTTTGAGGGTGTAGGTGGGGTGAATAAATAGGAACGAGCACACTTGGGTTTTCAAAAAACCCTCAATAAGGTGCTTGACTAAAGGTTAATATGCCAGCGATGGGCTCATGAAGGTGGGAGTAGTATATCAGCATGGATAGAGGATTGGTTAATGGACAGGAAGTAGAGATCAGGGATAAACGGAGCATTTACAAGTTAACAGGCTAAAGTGCAGCTCTTTGTTTTGTTTTGCCTGATTTCTAAAGACCATGATGGGACTGGAGGGACATGGGTGGTGAAGGATGGCCTCGCAGCTTTAATCAACACTCTACAAGTAGAGAGGGATGCCAGGTTGAAGGGATATCTAAATCTAGGTCAGAGTGTTCATATGGAGGAAGAGGGGAAAAAAAAGGGAAGCTGAAATGGAGACTGAAATCAGAGGATCAGGAGTTGGTCAACATAAAGGTCGAGGAGAGAAGACAGACTTAGAGATTCAGAAAACGGAATATATGCAATGAGGATTTTAAAGTAGCAGTGAGAAATCTGGAACAAGGTGAGATGTTCAGAGGAGAAAAGTGCTTAGACTGGAAAATAGTTGTAGGGAGGGAGTGGATGCGAGGATAAAAACAACTTGGTTCTGTTTTTCTCTCTTCACAGATGCAGTCAGACCTGTTGTGAGTATTTCCAGTATTTTGCTTTTGTGTTAGTGAATTCAGGAGCTGTTTAGGGCACAAAGTTTGTGTGCACATATTGGGATAGGCATCCAGTGGAATAACGGCCAGGACAAGTGGAGAGACAGTAGAATTGTTCTTAGTGCATGCTGACCTTGGATGTTAGGAGTGTGCACTGAAAAAGAATTCTAACTCTCTCTTTTGACAACCTTTAATTTATAGTTTGACTGATTCATGTTTGGAAATGGTATTCACTTAAACCATATTCATACTCCAGCTGAGATAACACATTGTAGAAGTTTAATATTCGTGCCTTTTTAAAATAAAACTTCACGGGTGGCACACTGTACATTTTGATAAGCTCCAGGTCATACACAAACCTTAAATTCTGATTTTCCTGAACGACTTACAAAGTTCGAACAAAATACTGTTGCTTCCTTTCATCATATACACAAACTAAGGTGGCAATGATACCTGAATTTTCAAATCTTATTGGTCCACAAGTATTAACAAAAAAAATACATGTCCTTTTTAAGAATTATAAAGAGGTCAGGGTGCAATAGTAATTGTACAATGAAAAAAAGCAATGGGAGAACAGTAGTTTACTGTAGTTTCTGGATGTTGCACTCGTTAAGGATACCTCTAGAGTACACCAGGTGAGATTTCGATTAAGGAATAAAACAGATTGTTTCCCATTAGCTTGCAATAATGTATACACATTTGACTGTTTTGACCATTCAAGATGTATTTTAGAATGTATCTGCACAGATATTTTTGATCTGTTGGTAAAGGGGAGCAGATCAGCTAAGAGCCACCGCACAGATTGATGATGAACAATCGTGTATTGAGCATTTCCATCCATTGTCGATGGAGCACACCTGATTGATTAAAAAGGTTTGCCTTTTGGAATCTACTGAGCTGTCCTTCATCTGGACTACAAAATATTGGTGTTTCAGCATTGGGCAAAGATAGTGGGATGTAAAGCTTAACTAATACAATTAGATGCTTTTATGGAGGCTGTCTATTGTACGCTTCTTTGGAAGGAGAAACCAAGATGGGAATTTTGTGAAACTTAGGCTAATGTACACTGAAAATAGAGAAGAAATTTAAACGCATTATCTTAGTGGTCACACATCACATGCAGCACCTGATTCAGTTCCATTGCAGTCAATCAAATTAGCTGCTACGCATAATAGGCAGCCAATTTGATATTGCTCATTTTGCACTGCTGCCTGAGATGACCTTTTACCCTCGACTCTTAACTTTTAAAATAGTAGCCAGTGGGTCTCTATTATATCCCTCTTACTACAGAAACTACTTGCCATGAATAGACTCCAGCAATTAGTTGGTAGGGGTGCAAGTTGCAGGTTTCCTCATAACTACTGTCAATATAGCTGCAGGACTAGTTGGTGAATAGAGTTGTAGTGTATTTTGCAATATCAGTGCTTCCCCCACCACTCCCACATTTCTCCTATCCTTCCCCTTAGCAATGAGATGTAGCATTCTGACTTGCATTAGTACTCCACCTTGTGGTCCAGTTTTGAGTTAAGAAACAGCTTTGTGAAGAAAATGTGCATTCTAATTGAGTCTTCTGGTGTACCCATGATAGAAACCTCAACCAGAGCAATGTTGCTGCAGACAGTTCATGAACAATTATACAGTAATCCAACACAATTAACCCATTGCTGAATATATTCATTTATACGCACCTCTGCTGTAAAACTAATTTGAGTTAACCAAATTCAAATTTTAATATTCTTCTAGAAATGATGGGTTAAAGGACCATTAGCTTCAACCTATTAGTTTAAAATTTTAGAAACAGTAAAAAAAAATGATGGCACCACATTCCTCTGAAGAGGTCTTTCTCTATTTTAAAAAATGAAGCAACTTCCAAAACTAAACAATATTTTAGCAGGTCTTCCTGGATACAGATGCATCAGATCTGCAAATAACAAAAAAGAAAAAAATGAGAAAAAGCTTAATTGATATTTATAAGCAATTTTTGCATGTACATTCTATAATTGGAACTCTTTCAATAACCTGGCACAGGGACAATGGGTTTTGTCTGTGGTACGATTCTATGAAGTTGAGATTGAGACAGTTAATACACAAATTGGCCCCACAATTTGTTCAATGACTATGCATAGAGTCAATGACTAGCTCATGTCCCAGTGTTTCTAGAATTATCAAAATCCCTTAGCATATGGTGGTATTTGTGAAAATCTGTAGAGTTAGATGTGAACATCCAGCAGATGCCGTTCAAGTGATGCTGCTCTGCTGTTAGCTTGGTGCAAATACCATTTAGCTGTCTGTGTTATACTGACATGATGTGAAGTTGCTGGGAGATAAACGTGATAGCCCCTGACAAAGAGCACAGGGATCACAACGCAAACTACATACTGCCTGCTATTTGGCATGATTGCTGCCTGCGGCCAGGGATAAATGCATTTAGTGGCGGAGGAGGAAAATCTCTGACGTTAGCCCCATTTAAAACCAGTCTGCACCTCAAAGGGAGATGCATTCTGGCTGGAGCAGGAGCTGGAAATGTTTATGGAAGAGTGTCTATGCAGGAAGAGGAGTGAATTATGGTGCAAAAGGGGAGAGTGTGTGCTCTAAGATTTTCTTATCCGTACTGGGTGCCTTGGAGGTGGTGCTGGACAAAAAGGAGAGAAACCATCCATGCAGAGGGGACCAGGAGCAGATAGCCATGGCAGTCAAAGCTAGCAGTCAAGCCCCAAGGACCTGGATACAGTGTTGAAGAAATCCAATGACCTCATGAATGGTCAGGGTCAATGAATTAATCTTCAAATACCATATCCAACCAACTGGAATAGTAGGCTCACACACTGTTCAATGCACTACAATCCATCACTCATCCACCAATCTATTAATCACAGCTCATGCCCATTCCTATTTGCTGAGAAAGTGGTAGTGTGCCTTCTTGTGGTAATGGTGCAGGCAGGGAATTCTGGGTACTTACTCAGTGACAATGGCGCAACAGCAATACATCTCAAAGGGAGGATGATTTGGGACCTGAAGGGGAGCATGGAGTTGACACAGTTTTTGTCTATGGTGGTAGAAAATAGAAGAGGAGAGGGAGATGCTGCTGAAATAACATTGGTGAATTGAAGTACATTCTATAGTCAATACTACAGCCACAAGTACAGTAGTGGCAAAAGACATTGACGTAACAATCACCGAGCTGATCAAGTGAACTGCTTTGTCCTGGTGCGGATGCTAAGTGTTGTTGCAGCCGCACCAATTTAGAGAGAGGTGAATATTTCATCACGCTCTTGATTGAGCCTTTGGAAATGCTTTGAGGGTTCAGGTGGTGAGTCACTTGCCAATGTGTACCTGGCCTCTGCTTTTCTGGTGACAGTGTAGATAATTAAGTTTCTGGTCAATCATGACCCACAAGATGTTGATGGTAGCAATTCTGCAATGGTGGCACTGTTGGTTATGGCTGGGCTCTTGCTTGTTCAAACTGGCAATTACTTATCATCCCAAGCCTGAATGTTATCCATGTTCTGTGAAACCTGGCATAGCTGCTTCAGCAGAGGAGTCATGAATGGAGATGAACAAGGTGACATCAGCAGACTTCTCCACTCCTGACACCCCTCTCGTGTACACACTGTTGGAGACCAATTATGGCATCAGGGATGGAGTTAAGCCCACGCGGCAGTGCAGGAGTGACATCCTGGACCAAGGTCCCCATGGCGGCTGCCATCCTGCCAGTGTTGGTGTGTTGCAATACCGGCGCTATCACCTCAGCCTGAAGACAGATGGACTCCTCCATCATGCCTTGCAATCTGTGGAGTGCAGCGGACACCCCTTCCTGTTGTTCCCGAGCTTGCCTTTGCAGCTCCAGCAACTGTGACATGACCGAGTGATAATGACAGGAAGCTCACTGATAAATCAAGCTGAAGATGGTTGGGCCAAGAGCACTTTCCTGAGCAACCCTGTAATGTGTCTGGGTTGTAATGATTGACCATCATAATCAGAAACATATTTTTTGTTCAATATGACTTCAACAACAGGTCTGGCCACAGTTTTGATCAATTGCCTTGATGGTGAGGAAAATAAACTCCCAATTGTCTGAAATTGAACTCTTGTATCTACTTCTGGGCCAATGCTGTGAAGAGTGCTGTAAAAGAATAGTTCTAGCAGAACCTGAACTGAGCACTGATAAGCAGGCTATTGGCGAGTGGATGCCCCTTAGTGGGATCCTTTCCACCTTTTCACTGAAGAATGGGAGAATAGTGATGGTGCTGTAATTGGCTGGATTAAATTTATCCTGTTTTTTTTGTGGAAAAGACATAACTGCACATTGTTAGGTTGATGCCAACATCATAGCTATACTGGAATAGCTCGGCTATGGGATTGTCTGGCTTTAGTGTAGTATCAGTTTGATATTGTCAAAATCCCTTGGCCATTACTGTATATAGGTCATTCAGCCACTTTTGAGTGTCATACAGAGTGCTCCAAATTGCTGGACATTGGCATCTATGATGGTGGGAACCTCAGGGGGAGGTAGAGTATGGATTGTCCATTTAGCACTTTTAGCTGAAGACCTGCAAACATTTTGGGTCTTGCACCCCACCCACATTAGTGAAAGGGGATCTGCAGGGGCAAGTCTGTCTTGATTAATGCCCAAGTTGTTTACAATGGGTACATCTGATTTTTTTCTTTGTAGTGATTTGTGATTTGTTATGTCACTTCAGAGGATAAGAAGGGTTTACCAGTGGCCAACATGTGATCATCCAAAGGGATCTGGACAGACTAGTCAATGGATGGAGAGGTAACAAGAGTTCAATACAGAGAAGTGCAAATTTATTAAATTAAGTAGAAGCATCAAGAATGTGAACTGTATGCTGAATGACAACATGCTTAAGAAAACAACTGGAAGTTTTGGTTCCTAGATTATTAAAATTCAAGTGGTGTGAGAAGCAAAAATGTTGGAGCGTATAACTAAGAGTGGGTTATTTGAAATGATGAAACTGTATCTTGCCTTGAGAGGTCAAATCTGAAGCAGTGTGTTCAGTCTTAGTCGCCACATTACAAGAAGGGTGTAGAAATATTTGAAGGAGTGCAGAGAAGGGCTGAACCATGAGACACTGTACACTTTGGAGGAGGAGGATGATGAAGGACTTGATTTATTTGAAGATTTTCATAAGCATTAAGAATTTGGAGTTTAAAAAAAAAAGACAAAGCATTTGAGGGATCAGTACTTATAAATTTGAGTGGAGGGGAGAACATTGGGGTAATTGTAGGATTTGGAATAGATCCGGGAAGGGCAGAGGAAGAGAAAAACACGTCTCTTCTATGGCACATCTGAATCAATTGAAAAACTACATAACCAAATGTAACAGATTAGCTGCAACACAAAGAACATAGGAACAGGAGAAGGCCATTCAGCGCGTTGTGCCTGCTCCGCCATTCAATACGATCATGGCTGATCGAACACTTGCCTTTTACCCACACTATCCCCATAACCCTTTACGTTATTGTTAATCAGAAAACTATCAATCTCTACCTTAAACATACTTAATGACCTGAGCTTCCACAGCCCTCTGGGATAGAGAATTCCAAAGATTCACAACCCTTTCCTTTATCAATTTTCTTAGTAACATCCTCAAAAAACTCCAAGTTCATCAAACATTCGCAAATCCATACTGACTATGCCCAATCAGATCATGATTATCAAGAATCTGAATAAAGAAATTTCTCCTCATCTCAGTCCTAAGTGGCTTTCCCCTTATTTTGAAATTGTGTTCCCTGGTTCTAGACTCCCAACCAGGGGAAACATCTTACCTGCATCTACCCTGTCTATTCCTTTAAGTATTTTGTAGGTTTCAATGAGACCATCCCTCATTCTTCGAAACTCGAGAATACAGGCCCAATTTCCCCAATCTCTTCATAAGACAGTCCCACCATCCCCGAAACTTCGTTGCACTCCCTCTATGGCAATAATATCCTTTGAGATAAATGGACCAAAACTGCACACCATTCCAGGTGCAGTCTAACCAAGCTTCTATACAATTGAAACACGACTTCACTACTCCTGCACGCAAATCCTCTTGCGATAAAGGCTAATATTCCACTAGCCTTCCTAATTGCCTGCTGCACCCGCATGTTAGCTTTCAGTGACTTATGGACAAGGACACCCAGGTCCCTTTGTAAATCTACACTTTCTAATCTCTTACTATTTAGGAAATACTCTGGTAGAAGGAACAGATGTGCAAAGTGGATAACTTCACATTTTTCCACATTATATTCCATCTGCCTTGTTCTTGCCCACTCATTAAGTTTATCCAAATCTTCCTGTAGCTGCTTTACATCTTCCTCACAACACACATTCCCGCCTGGCTTTGTATCATCCGCTAACTTGGAAACATTACATTTGGTCCCCACATCCAAATCATTGATATATATTGTGAACAGCTGGGGCCCAAGTAATGATCCTTGCTGTACCCCACTAGTTACAGCCTGCCAATGCAACCCGTTTATTCCTACTCTCTGTTTTCTGCCTGATAGCCAATCCTTAATCCATGCCAGTATACTGCCTCCTATCCCATGTGCTTTTATTTTGCTAATCAACCTGCTGTGGGGGACTTTATCAAAAGCCTTCTGAAAATCCAAGTATACCACGTACATTGACTCTCCTTTATCAATTTTCTTAGTAATGTCCTCAAAAAACTCCAACAAATTCATCAAACATTTGCAAATCCATGCCATGTCCAGTCAGATCATGATTATCCAAGTATCCATTTATCAAATCCTTTATAATAGATTCTAATATTTTCCCCACTCCTGATGCAAGACTAACAGATCTGTAGTTCACGGTTTTCTCTCTCCCTCCCTTCTTCAATAGTGGGGTGACATTTGCTACCTTCCAATCTTCAGTCCTTACACTCCTCAATCGATCATTTTCAGTTTCTGCCTTGTATCCTGTCAAAGTGCAGGATGGACTTGTTTCAGAATAGCAATTGTCGTAGGTGATGCCACATCACACAAACACAAAGTAAAGAATACAAACCATACAGCATAGGAGGCAGCCATTCAGCACATTGTGCCTCTGCTGGCTCTTTGAAAGAGCTTTGCAATTTCAAGCAGATTCATTACTATCCCAATGGCTGCTGAGAAGCAGTCAGATACGGGGCTGGGGTTTCCAGATGGCAGGATTTCACAGTCTTGCGTGTGTTTCTTCACACACAACTGTTATCTTAATGAATCATAAAAAATACCACTCTATCAACGTCCCAATGGTGTGATGATCCTGTACTTCTGTGTTTGCCTTCCTAGCAGCTGCGATGACACCTCTATATTACATCAGTTAAGCATTCCCATACTGTTTGCCTTCTACACCAAATTAAAAACTAGCTGCTTGTTTGTAACCTGCAAATGTGGTCCATAGCACCTCTTTGGAACCCATGCTCAGCAGTAGAACTCAACTACAAATAGATCCATGTCAACTGAAGCTCTCGCTGTGTAGACCATTGGAATCCTGAAATAATGTTTCAGACATCTGGACAGGTCAGGAGACTTCCACCAAAACAGCCTACAGAGTGCATTTTGCAATTCTGCATAACTTATTTTACAGCATGGACCACACATACAGCCACCATTGAAGCGCAGCTTTCAGATAAGAGGGGGCACCAATGACATGGAGAACAGCAACAAAATGCAAGGGGTTCAGTGGTCTACTGACAAGACTGTTTAGCAGCACCAAATGGAAGAGAACATCATCTGCACAATCTGTGCTTCTTTGAATTAACAGTCACGTCAACATCTGTCTCAGTTTTTCCCTGTACAATCAGCAGCAGCTGCCCAAATACCAAAAGTACTATTTATGTTACCTAAGACTGCAAGATCCCAGGCCACTACAGAAACACACTGCAGACAAGTAACTCCAAAAGTGTTCTTGTTGGTAGCTAATGTGGATAAGACCATAGAATTATCTGGTAGAATACTGAGTTTCTGCAAAAGGAATAACATATAGAGGACACAGCTGAGAAGACAACTGTGTGCATTTACACAGAACCCTTGACATCGCGACATGTCACAAGGCACTTCATAAAGATGTAATATTTAAAAAATGGATGCTGAGCCCAGGAAGAATAGCAGGAGAGGGAACTAAAAGCTTGGTCAAAAAAGGTATTGAAGATTTTAAAAGGAGGAAAAAGTGAAGAGGTTTGGGTAGGGAATTTCACAGCAGGAGGCCTCAGTGACTGAAGGCCTGGTTGTCAACAGTGGGTAAAGGGAAGCGATGTACAAGATGCCAGAGGAACGGAGAGTTTTTTGGGGAGGACGCAGGGAGGCATTAGAGCTGGAGGGGGTTACAGAGACAGGGAGGAGTGAGACCAAAAAGGAATTTAAACAAAAAGGATGAGAATTTAAGAGAGACATATTGGTGATTGGCAACCAAAGTAGGTTGTTTTTCTTCCACCAGCGTCTTGAGTTACTGGAACCTGCTCTATTTTTCCTCCTATATACCTACCCATCATATACTTAGTTATCCCCTTTCGCTATTTACCCGAAGTGTCAACTTTTATTCTCTTCACAGATGCTGCCTGAGCTTCCTGTTTTAGCTTAACTATTAACTTAGGTTAGCCCACCTCACTGAAAAGGAGCTGGGACAGTGGATTGACAGCAATTTGAAAACAAACTTACCCCTGCTGAACTAAGAATTCGTGTGGGAGATTGCAACCAACATATGCATCATTTACAACACAGTATTCCAGAAATGCACCCCAACATGGATCCTGTAATGAGTAGACATTTTTAAACAGTCTTATTATAATCTATATCCCAATATTTTCAATGTGGTACCATTTAATCGAAAAATGATATTCCTTCATTAAGAGATATTTTTAATAACTTATTACAACCAATTTTCATGCACTATTCTGTTTTTATGGCAGTTTAAAGTTAACCTGCTAAGACATACACAGATCTTTTTACAAATAACTTTTTACAAATCAAGTAAACTAAGATGTTATAGCACAATCAAGACTCAAAGACAGAAATTCTATTTAAGAAAGAATTTCACCCACCTTGAGGAGAATATGTGGATTTCCAACCACAATCAATAATGCCTTTGCTCTTGTGATGGCCACATTAAATCTTTTGGGGTTTGAAAGGAACCCTAAAACATAACGAGTATCCTCACACAGATTTTCTTCACTGGACCGCACCTGAACGAAAGGTTGGTAAAGCCATTTCAACGTTATTTTCTTATTTTGTTTGTCAGTTTTTACACAAAGAGGTAAATAAAAAATGCACCAAACAACATATAACCATAAAGCAACAGCTTAAAACTATGTATGTTTTTATTTGCTATACACTTAATATTCTACCCGAAAATCTGCTGTGAAATACTTTAAGGAGCTTACAATATTACAGAATAAGTGCGAAAAATAGTGAATAGGAGCAGGATTACTACTTGTGGTTTGATTCGCCTCTAATTAGGATTTGTACATAGGTATTAAGCTATATTGCTGGTTTACAATTTAACCAGTATCAGAACTTTTAAAACACATCTCACATGATCAATGAAGGAATGATTTTATCTTGTAACCTTCCTGTTCCAAAAGGTCATGCTTTTTAACACATTTAAGAATAGATGCTTAGAAAAATAGCACTTTCTACCAATATTTTGCTTCAAAACATCTTCAACAATTCTTGAAGAGTACAACCTGTCACATAACAAGTCTGGCAAGTCTTCTTTGAAAGATGACCACAATTTAAATAATTTGGTGCTCAAAGAGAGTGAAGGGAAGATTTTTCTAAAAGCAAAACAGAATATTCATCAGGAGGCAAACAGTAAACGACTCGTGACACAACCTATCCAATGATTCATGTCTGAGATTCTGGCACTTCTTCACTTGGCATTTCCATGGCATTTGCCCGATCTACTGTCGACTTTGGTGGAAGATTGACAGAACCCCAAAGAAATGGTTCAAATGGCTAACAACAGTTCCCACCACTTCTCCAGCAGTTTCACTCATCTCCTGCCAAAGTTACAGCAGAGGATTGGGAGAACCTTGCAGAAAGTCTCCCTTCCATGTTACTAACATTTTCTTTTAACCAGCCACCACTTTGGAATCATCCACTATTTACTAAATTTGTTTTATGATCAAAGTTTTATTTTAAAGGAAAGCAGACACACAAGCTATGTAGGTTTCTGTTTCATTTGTGGGCCTAAAGCTGGCAATCATACCGCTCCTCCCCTTAAATATTACAACTTAAGTTCTGGCTTTAAAACAATTATCATTTAAAAATGTATTTTCTGTTCTTGGAAGTAGAAAAGCCTCCAGTTTATCATGCATTTTCCTGCACAACTGTTATTTTATCTAAATATTATCCACCAATACCAGTATTAATACCTATATAAAATTACAAGTCAAACATTTGTGTTCGCCATTTTAGAAAAAGTAGATTTACAAAAGTACCTTTTAAATATGAATAACAGAGAATATAGATGGATGGAAAAGACCAAAAAAAATTTAAGGTGTTAGAGCACATTGTAAACCACAACAGTGATTTACGATCGAGAAAAATAAAATATGAATAGGTGCTTTTGGCCCGAAATAAAATTAGTAAATGCTGGAAACTCGGAGCAGGTTGGTCACTATTTGAGCGAAAGTATGAGGGGTTTCACCTGAACATTGGCTCCTCCTTATTCAGGCACGGTCTGATCTGTTCATATTTAGCTTTTTAATTTTTATAAGTATTATTGATTAATTTAGTCTGCTGATTGCAGGGTGAATAATCCTGTATATTTTGTATTACAGTATGAATGCTGCAATAGTTGCATAATTATGCAATTTTTAGTGCTAGCGGTAAAAATACAATGTATGCATTACCATATTTAAATTAATATCTATTGTGAAGACCCTGACTGTAACTCTTTTCTATTGTAACTGCATATATTATTGAGTATAACATTTATCAAGTGGTCAAACATTAGATCAAATTTTCCTGATATCTAGGGACAACAAAGTCATATGGATAAAAAATTTCATTTAATAAAGTTAAACAAGGATAGAAGTGTAGACTGCAGTGTTCTGGCTGTAATGTTAACCTTAAATGTTAACTCTTTTTCTCCGCAGATGTTGCCAGGCCTGCAGCATTTTGTGTTTTTAATGCAAAGAACAGTTTCTATATTAACACTATCCCCAAATGCGACTGAACTATTATAAATGACTTAAAGATTTCAAATTAATGCAAGTGGTAATGGAGCTTACTGTTGACACAATTATGACCAGTTTCTCCTGGCCTTGAAATTCTTCAACAGATCCAACCTTTATGTCAGAGAGGTAACCACTTCGGAGAAGAATTCTGATTTTTTGTACCTGTATGCACAAAACAAAAACACATTCACTTGTATATCTGTGCATACTATGATCAAGGTCTGGGGAAACTGATCATATTTTTAACCTATATCTTTATGCTCCCATCTCACAAGTAGGGCTATCTCATCATATTTTCTCATGCCAAATTATTTTTATGGACTTTACAACATATAGAAAAAAACAAACAATATCCAACTTAACCCCCTCAGTGTTTTGAATCCTTGTCTTGCTATAGTATAGCATACTATACTAGTATGCATAGTATGCTCTGTGTAGGAGCAAGTCAGCTAGTCCGCCTTTCCCACTCTTTTCCCACAGCCCTTCATATTCTCTCTGCAGGTACTTATCCAATTTCCTTTTGAAAACCACAATTAAATCTGCCTCCACCATGATCTCAGGCAGTGCATTCCAGATCCTAACCACTTGCTGCATTAAAGGTTTAATAGGGCAACAAGTTGAAAGTGGGCAACAAACATGATTGCAAGTTGGGAGTGTGCAGGTTAAAGAGGTACCCGAAATATCACCTACTTCCACTTCGAGTGGAAATGGAAGAACAGTAGTTAGTGAAGAGGCCCTACAACTGAGAAGGGTTATAATGGATATCTCTATGTACCTACTTGTTTTTGGTAAGGTGCAATGACCCCAATCTCAGAAGGCTGTACTGGGTTCGTGCAGTGTTTTGCCAGGAGACAGCAATAACGCATTACTTGAACTGCCTCTTTAGGGTTGAACCATGATGGATTGCTACCTTCCCTCATTTCATTTCCCTGAAATTTTAGCAAATTAATTTCAATTAACAATGATTACAAAATTAGAATCAGATATGGCTACAAGAATGAATTGTTGTACAGCTTTTCCTGTAAATGTTTCTCTCAATTATTAGTGATCAAAGTGACCATTTGTAAAAACATTTGAAAGTGAATGAAAATGCACATGGTGCACCGCGTTAACCAGATGCAATGTACCTTTAATAAATCTAGAGTTTATTTTACTTCTCGTGTCGTTCCATTCAAGGGAAATAGGTTGTATTTCACAACACAAGTAACAATTACAAGGTATATGAATTACTAATTACCATACACACATGATTTCATAGAATCATAAATGGAGGAGGCTATTCAGCCCATTGCACCTGTGCCGACTCTCTGTAGGAGCAAGTCAGCTAGTCCGCCTTTCCTACTCTTTTAGAGGTGTCAGCTGTGGCTCAGTTCATAGCACCCTCGCCTTTGAATCAGAGGGTTGTGGGTTCATGTCCCACTCCCAGAAACCAAGAACTGTGATTGTACTCGAAAGAGTTGCAATCTGTGACTGTTGATAACTCAAAAGAGTTTCCCACTCTTTTCCCACAGCCCTTCATATTCTCTCTGCAGGTACTTATCCAATTTCCTTTTGAAACCACAATTAAATCTGCTTCCACCATGATCTCAGGCAGCGCATTCCAGATCCTAACCACTTGCTGCGTTAAAGGTTTTTTCTCTCATCGCCATTGCTTCTTTTGCCAATCACCTTAAATTGGTGTCCTCTGGTTCTCATTAATCAAGGACAGTCAGCATGATTTTGTTAAGGGGAGGTCATGTCTGACCAATTTAATTGAATTTTTCGAAGAGGTGACCAGGTATGTAGACGAGGGCAATGCATTTGACGTAGTCTACTTGGACTTCAAGACTTTTGATAAGGTCTCCCGCATGGAGACTGATAACAAAGGTAAGGGCCCATGGGATCCAAGGCAATTTGGCAAATTGGATCCAGAATTGGCTAAGTGGCAGGAAGCAGAGGGTGATGGTTGAGGGGTGTTTTTGTGACTGGACACCTGTGTCCAGTGGCGTTCCATAGGGATCAGTGTTGGGTCCCTTGCTGTTTGTGGTATATATAAACGATTTAGACTTGAATGTAGGAAGGTTGATCAGTAAGTTCACGGATGACATGAAAATTGGTGGGGTGGTAAATAGTGAGGAGGATAGCCTTAGATTACAGGAGGATATAGATGGGCTGATCAGTGGCAAATGGAATTTAATCCGGATAAGTGTGAAGTGATGCACTTGGGCAGGACAAACAAGGCACGGGAATACACGATGAATGGTAGGACCTTGGGAAGCATCGAGGATCCGAGGGACCATGGTGCGCATGTCCACCGGTCCCTTAAGGTAGCGGGACAGGTAGGTAAGGTGGTTAAGAAGGCATATGGGATACTTGCCTTTATTAGCCGAGGCATAGAATATAAGAGCAGGGAGGTTATGCTGGAACTATATAAAACGCTGGTTAGCCCACAGCTACAGTATTGCGTGCAGTTCTGGAATCCGCACTTTAGGAAGGATGTGATTGCACTAGAGAGAGTGCAGAGGAGATTTACCAGGATGTTGCCTGGGCTGACGTTTTAGTCATGAGGAGAGATTGGATAGACTGGGGTTATTTTCCCTGGAGCAGAGGAGATTGAGGGGGACATGATTAAGGTGTATAAAATTGAGGGGCATAGATAGGGTAGACAGGAAGGAACTTTTCCCCTTGGTGGAGGGATCAATAACCAGGGGGCATAGATTTAAGGTAAAGGGCAGGAGGTTTAGAGGGGATGTGAGAAAGAAGTTTTTCACCCAGAGGGTGGTGGGAACCTGGAACTCACTGCCTGAAGGGGTGGTAGAGGCAGAAACCCTCATAACATTTAAGAAGTATTTGGATGTGCATTTGCGATGCCATGGCATACAAGGCTATGGACCTCGTGCGGGAAAATGGGATTTGAATAGTTAGGTATTTGTTTGACTGGTGTAGACTTGATGGGCCGAAGGGCCTTTTTCTGTGTTGTAGACCTCTATGACTCTTCCGCCAATGGGAACAATTTCTCCCTATGTACTCTGTTGAGACCCCCATGATTCGAAACACTTCTGTCAAATCTCCTCTCAATCTTCAAGGAAAATAACCCCAGCTTCTCCAATCTATCCACATCATAACTGAACTCCCTCATCTCTGGAAACATTCTCATTAATCTTTTGAGTACCCCCTCTAAAGCCTTCACACTCTCCTAAAGCGCAGTTGCCAGGATTAGGCACAGTACTCCAGGCAGAACCACTTTTTAAAAAAAAAAAATAAAAGTTCCTCAAAGCTTCCTTGCTTTTGTACTCTATGCTCCTATTTATAAAGCCCTACAATCCCATACTTCTTTTTAACCATTTTCTCAATCCGACTGGTCCCTTCACCCTTCCTGACAAAATGCATCCCTTCACCCTTCTCTGTATTGAATTGCATCTGTCACATGTTCGTCGATTCCATCAGCCTGTCGTCTTGAAGTCTATCACTATCCTCTTAATTCACAATGCTTCCAAGCTTTATGTCATCTGCAAATTTTGAAATTGTGCCCTGTGCAACCAAGTTTGGGTGATTAATATACATCCAGAAAAATCAGTGGTCCTAGTACCAACCCCTGAGGAACTCCATTGTATACCGTCCTCCAGTCTGATAAACTCAGCCAACTTTGCATCCATGCTACCACTTTCCCTTTTATACCAGGAGCTTGAACTTTGCTGGCAAATCTGGCAAGTGGCACTTCATCAGATGCCATTTGGAAGTCCACATACACATCAACCACATTAACCTCACCAACCCTCTCTGTTAATTTAATCAAAAAAACTCAAGTTATTTGAACAGTATTTGCCTTTAACAAATCTGTGCTGGGCTTCTTTAGTTACTCCACACTGGTCCCTGTGACTTAATTTTGTCCCAGATTATCCTTTCTAAAAGCTTTCCCACCATCAAGGTTAATCTGACTGGCCTGTGGCTGCTGGGTTTGCCCTTGCACCTTTTTTTTTGAACAAAGGTGCAACAATTGCAATTCTCCTTTTTGAAGGAGGATTGGGAGATTATGGCTAGTGCCTCTAAAATTTCCATGCTTACTTCCCTTCAGCATCCTTTGATGCATCCCATCTGGTCCTGGTGACTTAACAACGTTAAATACAGTCAGCCTTTCTAATACTTCCCCTTTTATCAATTTTTAGCCCATCCAGTATCTCAGCAATCTCCTTTCTCACTCTGACTTTGGTAGCATTTTATTTCCTATTAAAGACGAAAGCAAAATACTCATTTAGTTTCTCAGCTATGCCCTCTGCATTGATCCCTTTTTTGGTTCCTAATCAGCCCCATCCCGCCTCTTACTAGCCTTTTGCTTTTTATATGCTATAGAAGACTTTTGGATTTGTAAAAGGATTGATATCGTTAACTTCCTCACATGGTCAATAGTTACTTGCAATGTCACCAATCCCGAGGAAGGTTTAAGGATTCAACATTTCACATAGTTATATTTGAATAAAGACAAATTAAGTTGTAGACAAAACACTTCTTAATTGCCATGGCAATTTGATTTTTGCAATTCATGACAATTTCTCCCACTTAAACTGGCTGCTTAGCATAAAATACATCCTACTGAAAATCATTGCTTGAATAATTCTAACCTAAATGTTGATCGGGCATTTTACAAGTCAGTCTTGATCTGTGTATTTTCTAGTATGTTGTGAATTAAGGGTCAGATCTATCCACATGAGGAAGGATATAATTAAACAGATAAAGCTGTACTCAACATTTCCTTCCCTGTTGAAGACCAGCCTGAAGATCCACAGGTCAACTGTATGACACTACTGTGTTTACTGAGATTAGCTAGCTCAGCACTGACAGATATCAAAACTGGAACATTTAACAGTTAGCTGAGCTAAGTGGCAATCTCACCGCTGAGTCACAGAGTCATCGATTCAAGCCCAACTCCAGGACTTATGCACCTAATCTAGGCTGACACCACAGGCCGAATTTTTGCGCTCTATTCGAGAGCACAGAATCAGGAAACTTCCCAATTCTGCAAACCCAACTCGGGAGGGAGGAAGTGCCCCTGATATTCTAATTTTTGGTCCGGGGTGGGGCTGGTGAGGGGAGAGGTGGGGGAAGATGGCTGTTAACAGGAGTCAGGCCCGCCATCCCTGGAAAGAGTTCAGAGACACCCACAAGGGCTCCCAGGTGTGAAAGCAGGCTGTGTGAAAAGCCCACCATGGCACTCTGGGACTTGTAAGAAAAGTAATGAAACAAAAAGCAGCCCTCTAGCCCTCATCCCTAACACATTCCCCGTGCTCCATCCATGCCAACGTATGCCTCTGCCCAACTCTCATGGCCCTTCATACCCTTATGTCCCTCTATCCACTCCCCCATGGACCTTTATACCCACGACAACTTAGCACAAACCCATGCCACCCTACCCACCACCCTTTGCCCTTACCCGCTCCATGCTAACTCATCCAGCATCCACTATGGAATGACCTCAAGAGCCATGTTGAGATGAAATAAAATAAAGTTCCAAGTGTTGATTGCAGACTTTATTTTAAAAAAAATCATAAACCCATTCAATACATTTAAGTCCCTTCAACAACTAAATCCTTTATAAAAGCAAACATTTCATTTAAGTACTTAATTCCTAATGAAAACACATATTTGTATTCATAGCCCCACGTCAAAGACTTTATAAGCACTCGGAGCTGTCAATTAAACTGTGATGACAGGTTGTGGAATCTCATTCTATATAACTCTGTTCAAATTAAAATTATGCAATCTAAAATGCTTTAATTGTGAAAAAATATACTGAAGTCTTTAGAAATGTATCATATCCAACAACATACCCTCAATCCATGAAAAATTATTGGAAAGCCTTTCCTGGGCAATTTTTCCCAGTTACAAAACTTGTTGACCACAGACTGATCTGAACACATCTTTAGCTCTTGATGATAGAACAGTTTAGAGGGCAGGTCAAGTAAAGATGAATGTGACCGATAATTGTTCACTAGTTTCGTCACCTAAAAAGAGAGAGGGGGGGGTTAAATATCAGTCACACATCTGAATCAAAATGATATATTTATAGTTCTCTGTGCAGCTACCTACCTGTCTTTCCTCTGCTATATTATTTGCAATTTAGAACACCTGCAAATGATCTCAAACTAAATTAAAACGAACCTACCAATTAATGTTACTTTGTTGAAAGCAGTATGATAAGCTAGAATTCAAAGTTCTGGCCTTTAGAATTGATTAGGTTTGCAAAAGATATTGGCAGATTCCTGTACAAATAAAAAAAGTAACCTGATCCGCAAATTACTTTATTGGAATTCACAGGTTCTTACAGCCTGATGACTCCTGGGTCAATTTTTCATAATAACTCGCGACTTTTGCTCCGCTTTTGGTATGGTCTAGGCTCTATCCTCCTGAAAGATACAGGGTGTGATAGGAAATATTAAAAAGTGGGTAATTAGCAACGGGACAATTACAGGAAGAAAGTGAGAAATACAATTTATCAGTGAGTCACATCACTGGAAATTAACTATATCGTATATAGTACATTTTATGGCCGAACGACCCTGGCCTCCACTTGTCTGACAAGTGCCTTCAGGATGGTGTCACTGAAGTGGGGAGCCTTTTCCCTAACATGGCATGACATCCTCTTTGACCTGGAGTGCTCCAAAGAGATTATTGATCGGCCTGCAACACATAGAGCAGCTTCACTTTAAGATTGTGCTTTCAAAAACGGAAGGTTGCCTGCAGCACGTGCTTTGTTCACAATGTCACTAGGCCCCATGTGGTGCACAGAGCCGCAATAGTGCGACAGACAGCAGTGCAGCATGGGATCCGCTCGGGACCATGTTACAACCATGGGAATGAGGTTGGTGCACCAATTTTATGTGCTGCCCATCTCATTTGAATTGGGGCAAGCTGGTTACCCAAAAAACACAGGAGTATCCAAGTTATAGCCCAAGATGTTCGGACTTGCCATAGGAGATGTAACTGTGTACTGTATATTCTGATTATGTCATGTGCTTACGCCAGAGTGTAATCCAACCTACACACTGATGTTTTATTTCTCCAATTATTAATCAATGCAAAAGATGATCTGTTTGTAAGTCAAATTTTGTACAAGTAGCTTTCAGCTACATTGAAATACCACACAGTGATTCCACATTTTATAAAACAATGCAGTGGTGATCTTGAAGCTCACCATTGTTTCGTGTCTTTCCTCTCATCCCTCCGGGTACATCTGTCATTTGCTTGTGAGCAAACAGAATCAAATAAACATGAAACTCTGCCCAAAGCTGCCCTAAAATACAGCGTCCTGCAGAAAGGAAGATGACCCTCATTTACCTGACATAACTACCTCAACCAGAGATCTCATCCCCCTTTATACCAGAATAGCAAGATTATCAAGGTGGTCCTCAGAGTGTCGAGCTTCCAGTGAGGTCATTGTCAAGACACAGGTCACTGTCAAGACACAGGTCACATCGCAATGCCCTGACTGTCTAACCTTCAGCAATCCTGGGGAGAGACCCAAACTGATAAGGGCCTTGCTTTGCTCTAATACAGTACAGATTGATGATCTGACTCCATTGCTGCACCACTGTAGTACTGCAGTGAAGCAGAGACTATTTTAATGAGTCACTAAAATTGAACTATAAATACATTCTTAATACTTGAAATAATTAGCCTGTACACACACTAACTGAAAACAATCTTTACTTCCTCTGTCAGAAGTGAATAAACAGGACGAAGATGAAAATAAGCACATTCCCAATAATGTCATCTGGCCTTAGTTGTTAGACTATTCTGTCAGAGAGCTCCAGATAACCTACACTCTCAAGTAGCATTTTTCCAACACGCAGTTCCTAAGTCTGTATGCATTAATATTAGCTCAGTGTAAACAGACAAAGAAACTCCTAAAGCCTTAATTTAATCACTGTGTAAATTTATATTTACCAAGATATGAACATGGAGCAGCTGTACAAAGTGACAAAGTACAAATCATCTTATATTGTGTGTAGACATGAGACGGGGAACAACATGACTACAGTATTTGGTTACTGCAAACAAGGGCTAAACTCACCAAGAGAGGATTGTAGGATCCAAATGCACCAAAAGTTTCGTCTCTAGAGTAGGAAGGCCGTGTCATTAATCGTTCCAGAAGTGAAATAGGTAGACCATAAGCTGTAGCAATTCTAGACTTTATTATTGGCCCCAACTGCATTGGGTCACCAGCAAGCACAATCTGTAGGTTTAATAATAAACAACTGCATTGGGCTGATCATGTTGCAAATTACAGAAGCCTTCTCTCATCCCTTCACTACTCGCGCACACTTGGGAGAGAAATTTCAAACTATCAGAATCTCCTCAGTGCAACCTTCTTTTGCATCCTTGCATTCGTCCCCAACCCCGAATTATAGGTTATAAATGCAAAATATCCATAATGCACAATCTGATAGTGTACAAAATATACACATTTACTGCTAGTTCACAAAAGGGTCACCCCTAGCCCTAAAATGTTCCATGAACATGAAATGAGAAGTGCTAAAACAAAACTAGAACCTTAGTTTGTGTTGGTCAAAGAAAAAAGAAATCCCAATTCTAAATACTTCAGCAAATCAAATACAATTAAATCAGCAGTAAAACATTATACTCAGCCACACTCCATTTACTACATCACAACTCTAAGGATTTGGGCTACAAGCCTATGGGTGAACAAAGTAAATTACTACTGAACTCTGTTTAATAGAGGCAGGGATGGGAAAAGGAAAAAATATATAGAAATTTACGTGCGAGATTGTTGAACTATTCTTTAGATAGCAGTTACATCAACAATCCTTTTTCATTCTTGGCGAGTGGCCAATACAAAACTCTACAATAACATTTTCCAAGTTATTCAAAACAATTTCATTAATTTTAATACAGCAATCCATCAAAAACACTATTACTCTTAACATACGAGCAGGAGTAGACCATTTAGCCCCTTGAGCCTGCTCTGCAATTCAACAAGATCGTGGTTAATCTGCAAATCTAACAATTTACCTGCCTTTACCCCATATCCCTTAATACCTTTGGATAATAAAAATCTATCAATTGCAAATTTTAAACTTACAATTGACCTAGCATTAATTGCTGTTTGCAGAAGAGAGTTCCAAACTTCTACAATCCTTTGTATGTAAATTTTTGTTTCCTAATTTCACTTTTAAAAGGTCTGGCTCTAATTTTAAGACTATGCCTAAGACTCCACAACCAACGGGAATAGATTCTATCTATCCTATCTGTCCACTTTAATAACTTGGATCCAATCACCTCATATTCTCCTGAATTCCAGGAAATACAATCCTAGTTTGTGTAATCTCTCATCATTTAACCTTTGGATTCCAGGTATTCAAGCTTTTGGCAGAGCCACATATAAATGATCCACATTCTACATAATGTAGACATCTTTTCTAGCTTACTTCCCATTGTCTGCAACTTGGGAGAAGATTTTCAGTGCCACCCGAGAGTAGAATTTGCATGTGGAGATAAAGCTAGGTTAGGGAAATACTCATTATGAGCTCAAGGGTGAACATGTTAATGACTCAGTATAAAACAAATCAAATCTAGTTTATCTGCTCTCACATCATACCTGTCCATCTTCCTCAGATACTAGCAGCAGAGGAATGAGACACTCAGGTTCACTAGCTTGACCAGCTTCATCAACAAAAACATGAGTAAAGTGTCCGGTCCTTTGATTAAAGAAAACAAAAAGTGAATGATTACAGCTATCTACCTTTGGAAGAGACATTCTGCTTTCTTTTCATCAATCTTCTGAAATAAAACAAAGATCCTAAACTGAACC
Organism: Cetorhinus maximus; assembly: GCF_964194155.1. NCBI lineage: Eukaryota > Metazoa > Chordata > Chondrichthyes > Lamniformes > Cetorhinidae > Cetorhinus > Cetorhinus maximus. The sequence goes on from NC_135890.1 coordinate 31,308,807, forward strand.
TAGCTTCCCCAGATCATTTTAGCTTTTTAGCATTATAAAGCTGGCATTAGTAACTCTGGTAAGTTCCACTGGTTCTCATAACCTTCCACGAACAGACACCTTCAGAGATAATCAACTTCAACTTCTTTTATTGAAAGAATGTTTTCAAATATTTGATGCTGCCACAATGCATTTGGGTGATGAAGAATCTGAAGTTAATGCTAGTCATGTTATAGTCAAGCAGTTTTAAAATCTCTCTCATGCTTCTTCATGCCCAATTTTGGATATTGGGTATTTTCAACTCAAGCTTGGGATTCAACAATGCATCTACATTACCAGTTCATGCAGACGCCATTTTATACATTTTCTGTCTTGACTTGGTTCCTCTCAATTACATGATGTGGGCAATATTCTTTGCATTTCTGGGATTACATTTTCCTGTCTGTAATGTGCAAGGTTCTCAAGTATAGAAACAATAGGAGTAATTTTGATCAATAGCATGTATCAGATAGCTGAATCAATATTACCTGTTTTACATTATTAACCAAAGCCAAATTTACATTGAACATAAAAATAATCAATGCTTTATAGGACAGATGGCTCCAGTGGAAAGAGAAGTAGAGTTATTGTTTCAGGTCAATGACCTTTTGTCAGAACTCAAAAAAGTTAGAGACGTAACAGGTTTTAAACAAAGGGGATGGGAGAAAAGGGCAAAAGGCAATCTCTGTGATAGGGTGGAAATTACACAAAAAAAGGGATGATGGTGCAAGGCAAAAGGAAATGGTAGTTAAAAAAAAATGGGTCCAGGAGAGGTGCCATTGAGAAAAGCATAATTATTACCAACAGTTGCTGTCCAAAAGTAATTTAAAAAAAGGGGTGGGGGCAAGCGAGGGAAGAAGTTGTACACTTTTCTTGTCTTGCAATGATTACAAGGCAGTTGTTTCTATACAGCAAAAGTCAAAAAATAATTTTCCACACTGTCTGTCGCACTATTGCCTTTACTTATGCAATAGGACAATGTATTTGGATCTCAATTTATCTGCCACTTGAGCGATTGGTTTGTTTAAGAAAGGCAGTAGTAGTGGATCACCTTCAGCAAGGGAAAAGAAAATATATGTTCCAGGATACATCATTTGGATATCCCAATGGCTGTCTGTGAGAACACATGGTGCCATCTGCATATCAGGATCAAATGGACTAATGGATAGTGACAATTATTCATTTGGTGTTCCATACCAATTGCTGCAGAGACAGGTATTTGATATATAAACAACAACCAAAGGTACTCTGAACCAAGGTAACGTTAGTATCAAAGTTTAAACATAATTGTCTAGCATTTTCAGTGGATGAAATCAAGGCGAGGTGGGGGCCAACCCTTTAACGGGCTTATGAATGAAGAAAATCTGAGAAGAGACAGAAGAGGTAGCTGCAAATCAAGGAATGACAACCAGCATCAATCTGGAAGAAATCAGAATAGTACTGAAAGAAATGATAAATGGCCAAGCAGTGGGACCAGATGAGATACCAGAAGAACAGACCTGCCCATGTGAATAGGGGGTCCAAGTCCTAAACAAGTTACTCAGTTGTGTCATGGTAAGACTGAAAATCCCAAGGACATGGAGGGAAAGCATTTGGTACCAATATCCAAAGGCAAGGGAGACATTCAAGACTGCAAAAGCTACAAAGAAATTAAACTCTTACCATGTACCTTGAAGATATGGGACAGTGTCACGGACTAGAGATCAAGAAAAATAGTGGAAATCCACAAAGGCCAGTTCAGATTCATGCCCTGAAGAAGCCATTTTTACTTTGAGACAAGTGATGGAGAAATATCAGGAAAGCCAATGCAACATGAAGATTGCATTCATCGACCTAGCTTAGGTGCCTAGGGACGAGGTCTGGAGATGTGCTAGAATCCACGGGATCCCCGAGAAGTACATATGACCATTACTGGGCATGTAAAAGGAGTGCCAGACAAGAGTGAAAAGCAGTGTGTCAGAGTCAGAGTTTCCCAGCCAAAGTTGGATTGCACCAAGGATCAGCACAGAGCCCCTTCCTGTTCCTGATTGTACTAACTGAGCAAGTGAGATGGGAAGTGACATGGTCAATGATGTTTGCTGATGACATTGAGTTGTTAGGTGGGGATGATGAGAATATGACAAATATCTGGAGAACTGGAGAAAAGCACTGGAAGAGAGGGATATGAAAATCAGTCAACCAAATACCAATTTATGAACTCTCAGTTTAAGCCTAAGGAAGAGGGTCAGAGTGAAGACAAAGATTATGGTTGGAGACTTGGAGAAAATAAGTAGTTTCAAGTACCTGGGGTCAGTGGTGGCACAGGATTGAAGTACAGCAATGAAAGTGAAGCAACAGATTAGCTCTGGTTGGAGTAATTGGAAGAAGTGCAGTGGAGTGTTATGTGATAGAAACGCATCACTGAAACTGAAAGGAAGAATCTACAAGACAATTGAGAGACTGGTCTTGTTATATAGTGCAGAAACTTGGGCAACATCAAGAAGGGAGGAATAACGACTGAATACTCATGAAATATGGATGCAGAGATGGATTTGTGGAGTAATGAAAAAGGGCAAAATCAGGAACCCACACATCAGGGGGTCAGTGAAGATTGTGGGAGCATCAAAGAAAGTAGTCAAGAGGAGACTGAAATGGTATGGTCATCTGTTGTGGAAAGACAGAGGAAATGTGGTGAGGTGAATAAAGAAGATGGGACTGCCAGGAAGAGGAGAAAGGCCTAGGACAAGATGGGAAGATGCAGTGGGGAGAGACTTAAATGCAGCAGGATTGGAAGAAGGATCAGTGACTTACAGGAGTTGATGGAGAAGGGTGATCAACCAGCATTGTGGTGACCCCAGGTAAAATGGGAGAAGCTGAAAGTAGTAGTAGTCAAGAACTTTCTCTCTCTGATACACACTAAGAGAAGCACTGACTAAGAGATGCAGACTATCACAAGAAACTGATGATTAACTGGATGGAGAGTAGAAAAGGTGTTGTAGAAATGAAACTATTACATGAGCACTGGCCAAGAAGTCTTTAAAAAGACAAGAAACTTATTTTCACAAATTCAAAATTATAATGTGTAAGAAGAATATTCACAAGGAGCAAAGTTTCTAAGTGCAGATAATCAATTCCTCTTTTCTGTTGATTTTTTTGCAATATGCTATAATGAAGACAAGTGGTCACTTTATTCTCTAGCAAGATGTTAAATTACTGCAGCACTAGCTTTCATATATGTTTTCAAATTCTTTACTATAGCTTGCACCTTGACAAATCTATAATTTTATATAAGAAATTCAATCTAGTTTAATGTTGCAAACACATGAGAGTTCATACAACACGCATTTCCGAAAACGCAAAACCCTAACTGGAGTAAATTATATTTGTTCTTACAATGAATTATAGCTGCCACCCTAGAGAACAGGATGCATTACATAGAAACACTTCATCTAAGTATGATACAATAGAAATCCAATACAGAATATTTAATAATGCATGCTTCATTATACCTTAATCCAATCTGGTAGAATAATCCGGCTGTACTACATGTGCTGATGATGATCCTGTAGCGTGCTGCATCCCAGAGATCCTCTCCATCTTTGCTGTACAGTTGCACAATTTCAGGTATGTACTGGCAGGAAAATAAAAATGGGCAGCATCAGAAAGCAAATTGCCAGCTCTGATAAATAACTTCACAAAAGATGTTAATACAAAACATGGGTCCTCCAGATTCAATTGATTAATCTAGTGAATTTCATGGAAAAATACAGTGCAAAGCTCCATTCAGATTTCTGTGCTTTATAAGCATAAAAAATATTAAAACATTCTATGTTCTCCGTTTTGGGCCTCTCTCTCCATTGGGCAAAGCTATTTTACTCTGGTCACAGCATTTTGTGTGTTCGCTATTTTGAAGATAGATGGGGTTGGGGCTAAGGACGTGAATGTGGATCTCAATTTTTTTTTTTTAAAGTATAGATATTGATTAAATGATCAGCATTAGAATGAGTAAACTGGTGCAGTTTAAGGAAAAAATAACAAACATTTTAGTGTGTAAAAATGTTGCAAAACGAAAAGGGCAAAATTGAAGCAGAGGAAAATAATCTCAATATAAACTAATATTTTAAAAAGCTCAAATCCACAAAGTGAAAATGAAAATTATACACAAGTACAATCATTCAAAGACTAGCTATCAAACAAGCAATTGATTTACTACATATGCCCATAAAATAGCATTTTACAGCAGTCATAATTCAGTGCTTCTATAAAGGCAATTTCTCTTCCTGCACTTTTCTCTCCATCTCTTCTAACACAGACACCTGTTGGACTAAGATGCGAGACGAGCCAGCAACTTTACTCATGTGGCCATTCTTCATGTGTGAAGAGAACTCTGATAACCAAGTTAAGCCCAATCCTATTGTTACTGGTAATTTACACAAGTGCTATGAGCAGGTGACTCTGTAAACTACTATACTCACTATGAATCAGAGATCAAACCTAGAACTTTCCTGGTAGGTAAGCCCGCAGGTAAGCCTGACATATTGCACTTATCATCTGTTACACTGCAGGAAATGGTATCAAAAAAGTGCCTTCAACTCACGTGTATCTTTGTTCAAAAAAACTAATAGAATGTTTTATATTTGTTTTTTTGAACAAAGATACACTTGCGAGTGAGACGGGGCTTTTCTGTTGCCATTTCCTACAGTGTAACAGACGGTAAGTGCAATATTTTGCACAAAGATACACTTCTAAAAGATTATCAGCCCCCACGTTAAGAATACCTGAATTTATTTTTCCCCCGGCCAACCAAAAAATGTTTGTGTCATAAACACGACCCAAGGTTTTAACTGATAGGCTCATTTACCTTAATCATTTCCTGATGCAGAAATAATTTTATTAGTTTTTTAAAACCACATATGTTTACACAATGGAATTACCTGGCCCCAATTTCAAAAGAAGTGTCACGTCAACACCTGATACAGAAAGCTCCTATACAAACAAATGAAATGCTTTAATACTGGTTGTCCAGGCAGGGTCTTGACATCAAGGGATAGGTTTCCAACTTGCTGCTTGAGTGTGATAATGGTGTTGTGGATTAATTAATCCACAATATTAATTTTCCACGAGTTGAAAATCTGCTCTCAATTTTCTGAGTACTGGGCTTTAAAGTATTTTGGCTGACATATACTCTTATCTGTACCAAAAGGAATAGAAGTTTTGGGGATAAGTGTGTGCATTGTGGATGCACAGATGTTACCTGAATTCAGAATATAGCTTATACATATAACAATCTTTGAAACGGTTTACATGTCAAAATTTAAAAAAAAAACACATCTAATAAAAGCTGCATTAATAACTCAAAGACCATTAGTTTTAATATTTATCTCATGGACCAGTATTTAAAATGTATCCTTGGGTTGATCATCACCCTATGATGGTGATTATTCTGTACACACTACTTCAGACATTGGAGTCTTTTGTGGGAGGGAAAATGCAATCTTCAATTTTTATTTTTCCTACAACTGAATTGAGAGATGTTCAAAAGATTCCTGTTGGCTAGTCCACACTAAACTGCTTACTGCAACTACAAATTTAAATAAGTGGATTTAATTTTACTAATACAGTTGCTGCAAAATAATTATACACAAGGAGCCGAATATTACTGCTGCCAGAACAAGCTGTAGGAAAATATCATTAAATTACAAATGCTTTGGCTTGGAATGTGGAAAGGGGTGTTTAAGGTTAATACATAAGCAACAACTCTGAGTGTGTTGATAGCTGGACGCCAATGAAGGCTCAGCCTGAGGGTGTGGATGGTTTTGAGGGGAGGATATTGGGAGCGTACAGTGGCAATGCTAAGTAATGAAAAGGACTGTCCAGTATGTAGTGCACGAAATGGGGAGATGATCAAGGGTGAGAATAGGTACATTGATTTAAAGATCAAGGAAGCCAAAGGGAGTTAGTGTATAATTATATACAGGATGATATGAAGAGTTGCAACTGTTGTTAGATGGGAGAGCACCTTTGTTGACAAGCACTAAGGATAGCTATAGATTATCGCTTTTTACAATTTAAGGATGGTTTGGTCTCATTAAAACTGGAAAATTTTAAGGACAGTCAATTTTCTCTGCCCTGCCAAGATGTTTCCTAATGATTTTATCCAAAGTGAAATATCATACCTCTCCAGGTCTGCAAGTGGCATTCACTCGCACCATGTCTCCTTTCTTCAGCAAATTGCTTTCATGTAAACGTAAACACAGCAGGTCAGCAGCACTGTTGGATGGAGCGGAACCCAAAATCCGACTGTCTGGTAAAGTAAAGTGAATCTAAACAGAAGCAAAAGTCCTTTTACAATTCGAGCATTGAGCTCTCCATACCCCAGTCAAACAAATAAAATTTTAAAAACGTACAGAAAATTAGCATGTAGCAACTCTTCCCAAAACTTCCTGTGGAGCCATTTTCAGATTTGCTTACTGATATCCAAAATTAAGGAATGCTTCGAGAGAATGTTATTGCAATTGATAAATCTGCAAGTGAACTCTTAAATAAAACTTGGGCATATTTGATTTTCCCACTTCATAAAGTATACCTGGTTTAACAAAGACTTCTTAGAATGTTATCAATTAATGGATTCTTTAACAATTCAGATTAAATAATAGCATTAAATTAGAGCTGGGATGATAGCACAGCATATTCATTGCTTCATAGAGTGGCAAGACATGAGTTTGTGCACATGGTTCCTGTGAAGGTGATGTCAGCTGTAGAATGTGATAAGTGCTGAACCGAAGTCAGGTTCTACAAGATGATGACGAAGAAAATAAGGGAAAGTCACTTCCTGGTACTGAATTCAATGAAGGCCAAATAGGAAATGGCAGGTCAACTAAAGAAAGTGGATTGGGAAAATATACAAGTGCCTTGGTATCCGGCCCCCCACCAAACTGGAACAGGCTTGCTTTAAATCCAGAGGGCTAATCCATCCACACTTATAGGATGCAAATCACCAGAGGCTGTGGCCAATCACATGTAATCTTAAAATGCATTGATTCCTATAACTAACAACTTATAAAATACCTGCAGGATGGCTTCGAGGATAGTGACCGTTTTTCCAGTGCCAGGAGGTCCAAAGAGAATATATGGTGTTGGTCTACATTCACCACGGAGGATCCTCTTGACTGCAGACCTTTGATATTCATTCAGCAGTGAGTTGAAAAAGTTAAATTCTTGCCCATTGGATCGTTCACCTGCACGATTTCCTCCTACAATATTTTTGGTGAAATTGGAAGCGGTTATGATTTAAATATTTTACCATATAGAAACTGTTAAAATGGTTTAGCATAATTCACTAACACACAATCCATCAATAACTAAAATGCAGGAAGGTAATCAAAGAATTAATTTTAGGTCAGCAGGGGATTAGTTTCTTAAAAACATAATCCCTGGTCTAGACGGAGTTAGCTAATTTCAAAGAACTCTCCTTACACCTGACTTACACTATCTATATTCAGGGGACCCAGAGAGCTTCTCTGCTTATTTTCTGCTGTTTGGAAATGTAATGCAATGATTACAACACAGGGGGGCTGGGAACAGCTAAAGCACAATCCTCACACATGGGGCAAACTACTGTATGATTTGCCAAAGTTAGGAGGAAAGTAGATGTTGACCTCCAGTGTTAGAGTCATGTGGGCTAGTTTAGAGGGAGTCTCAAAGATCACACTGATTTCCAATTTTCTATTCGAATAGGCTACATTATCTGCTGCAGCAATTGTGATAAAGCCATCTTGGCTAGGAACACAGTAACTTTTGATTTGAACTAAGTTAAATTGCAAAGGTTTTCCCCCCTGTACTGAAAATAAGTGGAATTTGTAATTAGAACATTAAAGGCCAGAATTTTCGGGTCGGTGGGCGGGGGTGGGGCTTGCTCGCTGGCGTGTAAAATGGCGTGCGGTGATGTTGGGCGTGCGTCCCGACGTCACCGCACGTCATTCAGATTTTCAGTTTGGCGGGTGTGCAGCTGAGTCGGCTGCGCGCCCACCAAACTGTCAAAGGCCTATTAAGGCCATTTAAATATCAATTAAAACAATAAACTAAACTGAGCATGCGCGAAAGAGCGCACTCCCCGACTCGGTGAAGACTCTGTGATCGCACAGGTAGCGCTCAGGGGTTCCAGGCGCGTGTCACGCTGGGGCGGGCCTTAATTGGCCCACCCATGTAAAATGGTGGCGCCCACCCGCGCCTGCCCAAACCCCCCGACAGGGAGAAAATTCTCCCTAAAGTGTCTAATTTGCACTCACCATTTCCAGCCTGTGCAGTAAGCGACAATCCTTCAGACACCTGCATCATTTCAGTTGTTCTCTCCTTCATAACTTTGTTCCCACTATCATGGCACGAGCCCTTCTTACCTGTACAGGAACAACTTAATTTTGCATCCACATCCTTTTCCTGAAACAATGTAGGGATATAATTTTAAAGTGACTGAATAGATGATGTGTTAGGAGGCAGTTTTACAGATTACACAGTATTTACATCTTCTCAATTGGCCATTTAATACAAGGTATCAGGACACTTAAAAATGTTGAATGGTATTCCAATTATAAAAGCAGCATGAAATAGGGCATTTTCCATTCTGCTATAAACTGTGAACACATCACACTCTATTAGATAATCATGTTCAATATTTCATGCTAAAGCCAGAGTCCTTCCATCACTTTGCATTGAAACAAAAAAGTGAACATTTGACGTCCACAATCGTTCCTGAACATATTACTTAAATATTCAGTGTTAACAAAAACATTGGACAACTGGTTAGGTGGAGTTCCTGTCTGTCGTGTATTAGTTTAGCTCCTTCAAACCATCAAGTTCAGTGATTCTCTAAGCAAGTTTTACCCAAAGAGTATATTGTTGTTTATTCATATAAAAAACTTCCACAAAAACTCAACTTCTTGAGGGGTGGGGGGGGGAATGAAATTCACCCTTTGACAATGAAAATCTGAAGTGGTTAATGCTCACAAAAGTGGTTTTCATTCAAATTAGGACCAGTTAGCTAATTAAGACCAATGATAAATTCAGCTCAAGCCAAGACGCAAAACCCCGAACCTGAAAAAGGATTTCAACTGGTTGTCTTCTCTACACTGCCAGTGATTGCTAAGATACTGCACTAAACCAGTGCTTCTCAAACTGGAGTCTGTAAAATTGTGAATGAGTGGCAGCCTGAGGTGGGCTTGGTGTGGCCAAAGGGCGAGAGTAGAGTGGGGCTGCACACGTGCAGTGCAGAGTGGGCTGGCTGTCTCATCTTGGAGGGAAACCGTACATGGAGGAGTGCTGACAGCAGTAGGGAGACCATCATGCAGACCTGCAGCTACCAAGGCTAGGTGACGGGTAACATTTGAAAAGGAGCCCTTCACCAAAATGTTTGAGAAGCACTGCATCCTACCCCTAATGACAGAAATCAAACAATATTGAATTCACTGCTCTCCTCTACTTGGGTTTAAGTTAACCCTAATAGGAAAGAGGGAAAGAAAGGCAATGTAATTTCTTAGTTCAAAGGAACAGACCAACATGCAAGCATAGCAAACACAAGTATTTGTGATACAACTGAAGATTTCTTTATCACGTTCAATGCAAGTATTTTTTAACATTTTTTTTTAAATCCCAAAAATATTCTTACTTTCTTAGTCTGGTCTTGTGACCTGCAGCAACTCTTCTTTTTGTTTGACACAATCGTGTCAATATCATCCCATGTAGTAACAGTCTGTGGAGTTTTTGCCACAATATTCTCCGGGAACAAAACTGGGGTTGGGATGGGTAAAAAGAAAGGGAAGTTACTGGCTGAATTAAGAGACAATTTAAAACTTCATCATTGGAATAAATTTGTCCCATTACAAAACAATCTTCCAAGGGATAAAATTACTCCCCAGCCTCAAAAGTGCTTAAGTGAAGCGCCATGGTTATCAATCCAACCCTATGCCCTCCAGGTTCAACTTGACCACCCTATTTCCCGAAGTCCCAACACAAGAGTTATCACACTCAAACACTCACTCAACTGTCTGTAACATTCTTAAATTATATTCCTGTTAAACCAAACACTTAGGGCAGAATTTTGCCCTTGGCGGAAGGGCTCAGTGGGTCGCCCACAATCGGCGTGGCAATGCGATTTCATGCTGGCGGGCCAATTAAGGCTTGCACAGCGTGAAAGGCGGCTGGGTAGCTCCGAGGAGAGGTTGGCAGGGGGGGGAGGAGGGGGGGGATGCTGTCCGCAGGGTCCAATGGTGACCCGGCAACCCAGGCAGTCTCTGAAGGCTGCCACAGAAGGACGCTGAAGTCTTGTTGGATTCCGGTGCAGTTGGACACGGCAGGCGGGAGGCCAGGTCGGCGGGGCCATTGGCCCCACGTTTCTCCGACGAGTGCCTCACAGCCCTCCTGGAGGAGGTGGCAGCCAGGGGGGAGAAACCCTTGTCCCCAGAGACGGGAGGAGGCGGCCCCCACACCTCACCAAAAAGGCCTGAGAGGAGGTGGCATCCAGGGTGAGCAGCCACGACGTAGTGAGGCGCACATGGGTGAAGTGCTAGAAGCATTTCAACGACCTGCTGTGATCGGGGTGAGTATCGTGTTGGCATGGGTCAGTGTGCACAACAGTTAAGGGCTGGCTCCCCCCCCTCGTGGACCTGAGAGGTGTTAGAGTGTGAGTGGCAATTGTCAATGATACCAGAGCTGACCAAGAGGGTGAGCCCTGGCTGCTTGGACTGAGTGCCTTGCAGCTCAAGGACCACAAATCGGATGAGCCCTGCCAGGAGTTCCCCAGGTGGGATGAGCCAGGCTGCAATGGTGCTGCAGGTAGAGAGTGGACTAATCAATGCTCCTCTGTCCTGTCAGGAAAAGGCATCCCATAACAACATTGAGAGGTCGCGGGCTGGCGGCGGACCCCTACATCCCCTAATCCTGACATGTTACGAGCAGGAGGCACTAGAGCTCGAGAGGTGACATGCACCTCGGTCAATCTGCCACGGTGAGGTTGGGATGCCAGACGAAGTTAAGAGTGCAGTGCACGGAGGTGAGAATGTCAGCTATTGCAACCATTGTAGTGTTCTCTCTATATTGATGTGAGCCTCAAAACTGGAGTCCCCATTGATAATTGAAAGATGGGGGCACCATGATGCAGATATCTGTTGTCTCATCAGGATCCCAGGCATACACAGTGACAGTGTCATGACCTAAACTAATGACATGTCCTTCTTCTCCCTTTTAGACTCACCAGCAGGCGCTCGCAATGAGGAGCATGAAGGCCCACTCCGGCTCCGGAGGACCAACATGCTCAGCACACACCTGCATCACACCCTCTTTGTCAAGCAGGCACCAGTGCAGATACCAGCACCTTGGTGGGCATTAGATTGCCGTTTAGTATCTCAGTGCACATTGGCGAGGGCACTTTACACTCACTTGAGGTGCAGGAGGAACAGGAAGTGCTGAGGGCGGGAGCAACAGTTGGAGGACAACTGGAGACTAGGACAATGCTCAGTTGATGGCTGATGATGGGCCTCTGGAGTTGTCCATTAGGCAGCAGATGCTGGAAGTCCAGGGGGTGTGCGGGTGCATCTGGCTGAGATACATGAGGGAATGCATATCATGGTCTCCGTTTGGGAGGAGTCCCTGAGGAGCATGACCACTGCGTTGACCCTCATGGCCGAACGTAATGTCTCCTCCATGGATAGTGTGGCCACTCTCATGGAGAGGCTCCTCCAGGGACTCAATCAGGGGTCTCTGGGGATGAACTCGGACCTGCAAGCCCACACACCGGCAATGACCTCAGCTGGTCAGTGTCAGTGTGGGAAATGGATTGGGCACCTTGTATCCCAGCTAGGTGCCCGTCCATCAATGATGAACAGGGAGGTCCAAAGTGACCTCACGTGGGTGCATGAGCTGCCTGTCATCTCTGCAGGCTCCTCTCAGGGCGCTCCGGATGACGCCAGCAGCTCCTCCGCCCTCTGCCAGTGACCATGGCATCTCATGAGGCTGCGATGGCTGAGGAGATGCCAGCTGTGGCACTGGCCGCTCCCTCCCAGGCGGGAGCCAGCACAGGCTCCATGGGCCAGAGGACGGCCGCCAAGGTCATCAAGACCAACAAGGCAGCAGAGTCAACAGGCTGTCTCCAATACCAGTGAGGCTGAGCACCTAGACATAGCACCCGCAAACGTAAAGTACCTTAAGCACAAGACGGCCTTATCACAGGTGATATTTTGTTCCCCCATTTTGCTTTGACTTTTTTAATGGTGTGATTAGGAACACTGGTTTATGTTCATTTTAGCGTTGTTTCACATGCACAATTAAATGAGATTTTATTTTGTGCTATGAGCCTCTGTATGCTTCATTTGTTCTGTGGGTGCAGGGTAGGCAATTGTGTAATGACGGACCTGTGTCTCCTGAAACTTTATTGCGTAGACACAGTGTGTATGCTAGTGGCCAACGAAATGGTCCTGTCAGAGATCGAGTATGGAGCCAGCCGCCCTCGCATGTGGTGGTGGTTCTTATTTGGTAGGCTAACTGAAGGAACATTGGATCAAAGCATCTCGGGTGTCCCTGCCTCCCTGGAGGTTACCCAGGTCAGCATCCATGCCCTTAGCGTTCTCCTCACCGTGTTCAACCTCGGACTCACTACTGGACTCATCATCTGTGACCTGCGCAGCTGCGTCAAAATCCTCATCCTCCACTGGGTCCCCCCTTGCCAGTGCCAGTTTGTGGAGAGCGCAACATGCAACCACTATCAATGACAAGCGCTCTGTGGGGTATTGCAGAACGGTCCGGGAATCGGAAACGCATCTTGAGAAGACTCATGGTTCTCTCTAACACACTCTTGCGGAGGCGTGGCTCCTGTTGTACCGCTGCTCAGCCCCTGTTCTTGGGTGGCGGAGAGGCGTCATGAGCCACTTTTTAAGGCAATAGCCCTCATCACCCAGCAGCCATCCATCCAGTTGGGCTGGAGCACTGAAAAGCCTCGGGACTTGGGAGTGTCTCAGGTATAAGCGTCATGGGAGTTGCCAGGGTACCTTGCACAGGCTTGCAGAATCATAGGTCTTCTCAAGATGCGCTTCCGATGCCTGGACCGTTCAGGGGGCACACGGCAACACCCCCCAGAGCACGTGTCATGGGTAGTGGCCTATAGTTGTTTTGTCTATCCTCCCCTTTCTTGTGTAGTAGAATTACATTTGCTAACTTCCAATCTACCTTGCCCATTCTAGAATCTAGGGAATTGTGAAAAATCATAACCAGCATATCCATGATCTCTGCAGCTACCTCTTTTAGAACCCTAGATCCTGGAAATTTGGTGGATTTTAGTCCCTTAAAGTTTCTATATTACCTTTTCCCTGCAGATAATAATTAGCTCAAATTCATCACTCTTTTTTAGCACCTTGGTTACCCTCTATTTCAGATATGTAATCTGTGTCTTCTGTTGTGAAGGCAAACAAAACATTTGTTCAATGTCTCTGCCATTTCCTTTAGTTACTCTCCTCCTTTCTATATACTTGTAAAGGCTCTTATATTTTTTCCTATTCCTGGCTAGTTTACTCACATATTCTATTTTCTCCCCTTTTAATCAACCTTTTGGCCCTTTGCTGGTTTCTAAAACACTTCCAATCCTCAACCTTATTATTATTCTGTGTCATATGATGAGCCTCTTCCTTTAATCTAACACAATCCTTAATGTTCTCAGTAAGCCATGGATGGATCATTTTTGCCGAGTTTTTGTTTTTCAGTGGAATTTATTTTATTGAGCATTTTTAATTGTTTCTTTAAACGTTTCCCACTATTTATTTATCACCATATCTTTTAGTCTACTATTTACCCAATAAACCTTTGTCAACTCTCCTCTTAAACTTCAAGCCAATTAGATAGGTAAAAGATTCTTGTTTATGATTATGTCACTTTCAGACTTAATATGGAATTCAATTATGGTATGATCACTGTTTCCTTGAAGATCTTTTACTACGAGATTACCAATTAACCCTGCCATATTGCACAACACTAGATCTAAATTAGCTTTATCCCTAGTCGGTTTCACAACTTATTCTTCCAGGAACCTATTACCAAAGCATTTCACAAACTCATCATCCACAACACCTTTGCCAATTTGATTAGTCTAGTCTATATGAGGATTAATGCCCCCAACAATTATTACAATGCCTTTGTTAAAGGCTCCATTTTATTAATGCTCTGTCCAACAGTAGGTATTCTTCCTTCAATAAATTAGTTATCTGCCCAAAAAGACTCAATATAAAATATCACAGATATATAGCAGTGGGTGCAATCTGAATCCTGGGAAATGACTGAGAAACCAAAACTACTTTCCTTTCTCAGCATAACAACATTCTTCATCATGCAGATAAGAAATAGAGATAACCGAAACAACAAATTAGCTTTCTGTAGGATGTCAGTTTTGATTGATTTATGTGAAATCTTTATCATGTTTAACAGTCTTTCAAACTTCAAATACAAACCACCTTCAAATACAAGTTACTCCTAGATAGAGGCGAAAAGCCCCAAAATTCCTTCCAATTTGACATTTGTCAGAAAACAGCAACATGCAGATTCCTTCACCCCACCCCACCCTCACTAGGGCTATCTGTACCTTGCTTGTCCTGCTTTCTACCCTTAATTAGCACATTCCTTAGATAATATCACCACCTTCAACACCTCTTTGACCTTTTGTCTGTGATGTCTTTTGGTTATCTCCACCTATCACTGGCCCTCTATCCAGCCCTACTTGTCCCCCCACCCCCCCCCTTAAACCAGCTTATATTTCACCTCTCTTCTATTTTTGCTTAGTTCTGTTGAAGGGTCATTCGGACTCGAAACGTTAACTGTGCTCCTCTCCGCAGATGCTGCCAGACATGCTGAGTTTTTCCAGGTATTTTCGTTTTTGTTTTAGAAGTCATTAATACCTGCTTCACCAAGATGAAAAGCTTGTTCCACAGCAAACTGACATCTCCTGGTTGAGATTCTAAAAACATAAACATTCCAAATGGATACAGATCAATTCACAAGTTGTACCAACTAATTTTGTGAAGTGAATTCCTGTGCCCTTAATTTCTACTTTATTGTATGCTCGAGTTGGTTTTCTAAAACGCAACTACTGTGCATCCTGGTTTTACCTGTTATACGTAAACTCCACATCCACAGGTTCTCCTCCATAGGACTGGTGAAATGAAGAATTAAACTTCAGCATGAGCTCATCTTCATACACCTATACCAAGAAAGGGGAGGAAAAACTAGTTACCTTTCTGAGAGCAGAAAGGCCAGATCTACATATCTAAACCAGAGAAGGCAAAATTACCAATAAAAACTTCAAGAACAAATGGGATATGGTGACAGAACTCAAATGCTTATGTCACCCTGAAGTTGGAGGTTGGGAACTCCAGTTCCCGACGAGCCTCAGACCTTTTGAACATGCACTGACTGGGAAATGGCCATACATGTGCAGTTCATTTATTTTACGTTCTTCAGGCAGGGAACTGGTCCTGCATGCCAACGTAGAAACAAGGAAGTGAAAATGGCGTGAAAAGCAGGTCAGATGACTTGAATTTGAGCGCTATTACCAAGTAGCTGTCCCAGGGAGCAGGACATGGGAGGGGGACAGGGAGAAGGTTCCAAATCAGGGAGTGGTCCCTGGGGGAAGTCCCAGGGGAGGGACAAAGACACGGATCATGAATAGGTCCTGTTAAGTTAAGTTAAAAGAAAGGAGCAGAGAAATAGGCTCCGAGTTAAAGAAAGAGCTACAGTGAACAAACTTGAAGTGAAGCTGGCCTGAGAGAAGCCCTGAAGATCCGAGAAGGCAGCTGAAAGTTGCTGACTCTGTGCCGTGTGTCACTGGTTAAAGGTACCCCTTTGAAGCAGTGGTGTTCTGTTTGGCATGGCCGAAGATCTGAAAATACGCTTGAAAAGGGAGGTAGACAGAAAACAGGGAATTATAGACCAGTCAGCCTGGCGTTAGTAGTGGGGAAAATTCTAGAGTCCATTATAAAAGATTTAACAGCTAAGCACTTGGAAAACAGTGGCAGAATCGGACAGAGTCAGCATGGATTTACGAAAGGGAAATTGTGCTTGACAAATCTATTGGAATTTTGAGGACGTAACTAGTAGAGTTGATGAGGGGGAGCCAGTGAATGTGGTTTATTTGGACTTTCAGAAGACTTTCAACAAAGTCCCACATAAGAGATTAGCGTGTAAAATTAAAGTGCATGGGGTTGGGGGGTAGTGTATTGAGATGGATAGAAAACTGGTTGGTAGACATGAAACAAAGAGTAGGAATAAACGGGTTTTTTTCCGAATAGGATCGGTGCTGGGACCCAAGCTATTCACAATATATATTAATAATTTAGATGAGGGAACTAAATGCAATATCTCCAAATTTGCAGATGAGACAAAGCTGGGTGGGAGGGTGAGCTGTGAGGAGGATGCAGAGATGCTTCAATGTGATTTGGAGAAACTGAGTGAGTGGGAAAATGCATGGCAGATGCAGTATAATATGGATAAATGTTTGGTTATCCACTTTGGTAGCAAAAACAGGAAGGCAGGTTATTATCTGAATGGCTATAAATTGAGAGAGGGGAATGTGCAACGAGATCTGGGTGTCCTCGTACACTAGTCACTTAAGGTAAGCATGCAAGTGCGGCAGGCGGTAAAGAAGGCAAATGGTATGTTGGCCTTCATAGCAAGAGGATTCATGTACAGGAGCAGGGATGTTTTGCTGCAATTATACAGGGCCTTGGTCTGACCACACCTGGAATATTGTGTGCAGTTTTGGTCTCCTTATCTGAGAAAGGATGTTCTTGCTATACAGGGAGTGCAGCAAAGGTTTACCAGACTGATTCCTGGGATGGTGGAACTGACATATGAGGAGAGATTGAGTTGGTTAGGATTATATTCGCTGGAGTTCAGAAGAATGAGGGGGGAATCTCATAGAAACCTATAAAATTCTAACAGGACTAGACAGGGTAGAGGCAGGAAGGATGTTCCCAATGGTGGGGGAGTCCAGAACCAGGGGGCACAGTCTGAGGATATTGGGTAGACCATATAGAACTGAGATGAGGAGAAATTTCTGCACCCAGAGAGTGGTGAGCCTGTGGAATTTGCTACCACAGAAAGCAGTTGAGGCCAAATCATTGTATGTTTTCAAGAAGGAGTTAGATATAGTTCTTGGAGCGAAAGGGATCAAAGGATATGGGGAGAAAGCAGGAGCAGGCTATTGAGTTGGATGATCAGCCATGATCATAATGAATGGCAGAGCAGGCTCGAAGGGCCGAATGGCCTACTCCTGCTCCTATTTTCTATGTTTCTATGAAAGGTGATACTCTAATGTACTCGGAAATCCAGGGCAAAGGAATCTTGGAAGACGGGATTGAAACCCTGCGAGATGGGCCATTGTTGAAGACGACTGAGTGGGAGTGACTTTTGGAAGGAATTCTAAGGTGTGATCTTCATATGTGGAAATTGGAAACCCTCATGAGAAAGATGAAGTTTCAGCAAGATTGGGTTGGCTCACAATGTGACAAACATTTGGGTGGGTTATTGAGAAATCTATGGAATCTGATCTGGTTGCGTCTATCATTTGCTGTTCAATGCGTGTGAGAGAGAGAAGACAGGGATTTTAACTTCTCAGAGAAGAAAAACTACAAGGCAATTCGGATAGTGGTTAATTATAATCAGTTATAGGACTCAGTAAAATGATCAGTTTAGCAGGGGTGCTACTGGAAGGCTACTGAAGAGTTTAGGGAACTCATTTGTTTGCTCTGCAGTTGAAGGAACAGTGAGTTTAGAGTGCAGTTTTTGAGTGTCTTGGGGAAAGATACCAGTTAGGTGAGAAGGATCAAGTGAATGCTCAGGAATTCACCACAGAAAACCATTTGCAACTGTGTCAGTCCCAAGTGCGAAGCCTGTGTGTCAAACTAGTGGTAATGCTTCACTGGTTTGTGTGTCTGTAAAGATATTGCTGGGATAAAGGAATAGTGGGAATTTGAATCGTCTTGTATTTGTATCGAGATCTTTCCAATCTTTTTGTCTGGTGTAATATAGTTCACTTTTCTTGTTATAATAAATATTTTAATCTTTGTAGTAAAATTTCATTAGCAGACTCCTGTGAATTTGTTCAGTAACTTGCCTCCAAGGTTTCTAACGAAAATAAGTTAGGGTCAATCAAGCCAGGTTTCACACTGGGATCTGACATGTCCAATATTAACATCAGCTGGGATTGTAACAATGTAGAGTCACAAGATACCAGAACAGCCCATGTCGAATTAGAGAGCCTCAATTAAAGCAGTGATGTGGTTTCAGTGTCCTCTATAATTCAAGGATGGATATGGCCCAAGGGTTACTCTGACTGCCTACCTCTCTTTCATTGTCTTGTCCGTGCCCAGCTGGCTCTGGAGAGGGAGCAAGCAGTGCACGCGAGAGGTCGGTTGACACCACAAGGACTGGAATGCTTTGCAGATGACAGGAATAATATCATTTAGTTTTGTAAGTTACCCTTCATTTTGTAGAAAGTTATCAAAGGAACAAAAAGGGGAAGTTGCTAATCCTGTCAAGTGACCAATACTGGAAAGTACGCAAGTGGCAACAGAATCAGGCTCGACTCCAGCATGAATTTGCAAGAGATCCATCATGTCTGACAAACCCAATTGATTTTTTACGAAGAGGTGACTAAAATAGTGGACAGGGAAACGTCTATGGATGTTATTTATATGGATTTCCAGAAAGCATCTGATAAAAGTTTCTCAGAAAAGACTGTTTTTAAAAGTTGAAACCATGAAATTGAAAGCAAATTATTGACCTGGTTAGGGAATTGGCTGAGCAAGAGACAGAAAGTAGGGATAAATCGGCAGGCACTCTAATTGGTAGGATGTGACGAGAGATGTCCCACAGGAATGTGTTCGGGCCTCTACTATTCACCATATCTATTAATGACTTGAAAGATGGGCTGGAAAATCACATAACCACATTTGTCAATGACACAAAGATATGCATCATTATAAGCAGCGTTAATAGAAGCATAAAATTACAAAGAGATATTGATAGATTAAGTGAATGAGCAAAACTGACAAGTGGATTTCAGTCCAGGCAAATGTAAGGTCATTCACTTTGCATTTAAAAGGATAGAAAGGATACTTTGGAGAAAATGGGGAAAACTAGAAACAGTGGAGGTCTAAAGAGACTTGAGGGTTCAGCTACATGCATCATTAAAATGTCATGAACAGGTACAGAAAATAATCAAAAGGGCTAAAGGAATGCTAGCCTTTTTGCCTGGGGTACTAGAAGTCATTCTCCAGCTATAAAAGCTCTGGTTAGACCAGACCTAGGGTATGGAGAGCAGTTCCAACCACCAGATCTGAGGAAGGATATATTACTACTGGACTGAGTGTAGCCTAGATTTACTAGTATGGTACTTAGGCTCCAAGGGTTAAATTGAGAGGAGAGGTTATACAAACTAGGGTTGTATTCCCTGGAATTTAGAAGGTTATGGGTTGATTTGATTGAAGTTTTCAAATTATTCCTTCCCCTTCAGGTACATGCCCTAAAAGACATCATGATGATGAAGCTCTGAAAAGAGTCGAAACCTTAGCTGCTTTTTTTCTCTCCACAGATGCTGTTAGGCCTGCTGAGTTTTTCCAGCATTTTCTGTTTTTGTTTCATGATGGTGACCATGGACTTCCATTGGATTGGTCCATGACTATGTTTGGCAACGTACTGCAGTGGTTTGCCATTGCCTTCTGCAATATGGCTGACCAGGAAACTCTCCCACTCTTATGCCTGCCACCAGGTATATTGGAAGGATTTACAGGCTTATAATCAATCTGTTTGGCCATGTTATGAACACACCTTCTGTGGCCATAAAATCCTGAAGTGGAACTTGAACCCAGAGCTTCTGGCGCAGAGGTAGGGATGCTACCATTGCACCACAAGACCCACTTCAAGTTATTAAGGGGAACAAATAGATTAGATACAGGGAAGCTATTCCCACTTCTTGAGGTGTCTAGGACTAGGGAACAGAGTCTAAAAGTTCAAGACAGACCTTTCAAGAGTGAAATTAGTGAACACGTCTACACAGAAAGTGTGGTAGAAGTTTGAAACTCTCTTCCGCAATTGGTAATTGCTAGATCAACTGTAAATTTTAAATTAGAGATTGATTTATTTTTGTTATGGAAAGGTATTAAGGGCAAGGGCAGATAAATGGAGTTAAGTTGCAGATCAGCCAAGATCTCATTGAATGGTGGCTGAAAAGCTCAAGGGCTAAATGGCCTACCACTGTTCCTATGAATGTAATGTTCTCTACAATCAAACGGACTTACTTACCAAGAATGACCACCTAAATGCAATACTTAGAGCATAAGGCACATTTAAAACAGTACCTTTTAGCATATGTCACCAAGCTGACAGAGAAAGAGAGATGAAGCAAGAATACTGGGGGAGCAAGCACAATAATCATGACATCATTCAGATTAATTAAAAGAGGTCCCCTTTAAGTCAGAGAAGTTTGTTTCCTCACAAACAACTGGAAAAAACAGCATTTGCCCTCTAAAACATTCTAAGTTTACCTCAGATACAAAGCCAGAATATCGCACTTCAGCTTCTGTATAACAAGAATTCTTTAATATTATTCGGTCACCTAATGACAAAGAAAATACATTTTAACAGCACTTCAAAACTACAAGAATATTGAGGCATTTGGTCAAATAACAGCATTTAAAAATGCACCCTTTATCCTAATCATTTGCTGCACCTTTCACGTCTAGATTCGGAAAGAAATAATGTTCCGTTGGTCCTAAAAGATTTGTCTAAAGGAAGTCATGTAACCTCGAACATTAAATGCAGAATTGTGTGTAAATTAACTTGAAAATTACAGCCTATGCTTAATTCAAAATAGCTTAATACAAGCTACTTCGATTTTGACACTTGGGGAGAATCTAACCATCTCCCCTTGTCATTCAATTGCATTGTCATTGCTGAATTCCCCACTATCAACATCCTGGCAGGGGCGTTACCATTGACCAAAAACTTAACTGGGCTAACCATATAAATACTGTGGCTACAAGAGTAGGTCAGAGGCTGGAAATTCTCTAGCGAGTAACTCACCTCCTGACTCTCCAAAGCCTGTCCACCATCTACAAGGCATGAGTCAGGAGTGTGATGGAATACTTTCCACTTGCCTGGATGAGTGCAGCTCCAACACTACTCAAGAAGCTCAACACATCCAGGACAAAGCAGCCCGCTTGATTGGCATCCCATCCACCACCAGCACACATTGACAACAGTGTGCCCAACTACAAGATACACTGCACCAACTCACCAAAGCTCCTTCAACAGCACCTTCCAAACCCTGTGACCTCTACCACCTCAAAGGACAAGGGCAACAGATGCACGGGAACACCACCACCTACAAGTTCTCCTCCAAGTCACTCACCATCCTGACTTCGAGCTATTAATGATGGACAATAAATGTTGGCCCTGCCAGCAACACCCACACCCCGTGAAAGAATAAATTAAAAATTCTTGCTTTACTGTGTTTTGTATGTTGCTTCATTCAAAATATTGGTTAATTAAACAGTTCAAGTGCAAAAACACCCACAAATAATTAGATTATCCCTTATATTATCTGTATGTATTTCACGTTATCAGCAGTGAGATATAATACAGTATTGTAATTGAAACAGTAATTCTGGGGCATTCCTCATAGCTCAGTAGATACATGCATATAGCAATACTGGATCAGGCAGACAAGTGGTGTTCCAACATTAATCTCTCGTCTATATCAATACGAGGCCTCACCCATCAATTTCAGGCAACAAATCTGTTTTAAGTTCTTTTCCTAAAACTCACTAATAACATCATTCCCTAACTGAGGCTGGCACACTCTCCTGACGGAATGCTGTACTGATGGAGGTGCCATCTTTCAAATAAGATGTTCCAACGGGCCCTTTTTGCCCCCGCAGGTGAACGTAAAAAATCCTGCAGCGCTTTTTGAAGAAGAATAGCTGAACGCTCTCAGTGTCCTGGCTGTTAATGGGAACTTGCTGTGTGCAAATTGGCTGTCATTTCTTACTTGAAAAATAGTGACCATACTTCAAAAGTACTTCATGGTTGTAAAGCACTTCGGGACATTCAGAGGTGGTGATAGGCACTATATAAATGCAAGCTTTCTTTTTCTTCTTTCACTGGCCCCCCTCAATGATACTTAGTGCCTCAAAAATCCACGCACAAGACTCTCTCAGCACTTTGGGATAAATACCATGTAACCCTGGACCATTACTAGTTTTAAATCCTTTCAGTTTGTTGAGGACTTCCATCCCTTATATCAAAGCCTGAACTTTGCCTTGATAATTTTTGGAGAGGTTATGTTGTGGATGCATATTCTCTTTCTCTTATAAGATTGCTGATCAACATAGTTATCACATCTCGTCACCCTTTTAATGTGTGTGGCTTTCTCACTTGTGCATATTCCATACCAAATTCATCACAAACTCCATTTTAATTTTACTTCTCATGTATTGCCCAGCCTCGTTTACCCTATTTGCACACTCAGTTTTATTTTATTATCTCTGGTGTTCCTTTTTTGAATTTACTGCTATTGGTATTCCTTCTCGATTCCCATTTCCTTTGAATATCCTTTTTAATATCGCCTTGCTTCAAGCAGGCAGCTTTATTAGCAGTTGCATACAGGTGCACTCTTACAGCTTAGCTCATCTCCTTTATTAACATTCATTTACTTTTAGTTTTTAAACATTGAATCTGTACTCATATTTCTTGAGCAGAATACCTGCATCCTGTCTCTAATACTTTAGAGTGAAGCTCTCTTACAGTGAGACGTTTTGTTCCTTTGCCAACAATCATGCTTTAATTTCATTTTGATAGCTCCTTGGAGACGGTTTGATACTTAGATTTAGCATGCCACAGCTGTTGCGCTAGATGCTGTTACTTTATTTTTGCAGCCACATCACAAAATGAGCTGGCTCAAATTTTAGTTGTCTACAGAGTTTGTAAATGTCCAACTAACCAATAGATACAGATGGGCGACCTTCTACCAACCCTGGCACCTCCAGAATTAGGAAGTCTCCTTGCTTTTTCAAAGCTACTGCGATCATGTTAAATTCCCTTATCTCCATCTCAGCTTTGATCTCTTCCAGCCAGAGAAGAGTTGAAAAATGGTCTTTATATTTTGCCATGCTCAGAGCCTAAGAAGATTCAAAACAAATATTCACTATAAGCAGAGTTAATTTTTCTTTTAAAATGGGGAAAGTACTGACTGCAAATAAGTTAATTTACTAACCTCCGACAAATTTGGCTGAATAGTCAGGACATCCGCACCTTTTCCAATGCACTCCTTCAATCTCTCAGGTATAGCATACTGTGGAAGAAAGCTAGGTATGTGTCTTCTGGCCAGTCTAGGCAGAACATTCACAAAGTTATTCAAAGTTAGATGAGCTGTTGCTCAAACCTCTGAAAGTACTTTTCACTCACTACACAATAAGTTATGCCGTCCTGAAGAGGGATCAAGCAGATATCAGCTGCTTTCATTAAATTCCACATTGGAGAATCTGGCCGTTGCCCAGTCAAAAACAGCTTTTAATCTCATTTGCAAGCTTGTGCTTCTGAGTACAATGATCAACTATGCTCTAAAAGCCATAGACCTGTTTTAATCGTTAAAAAGTATGTTCCCGCAGTCAAAAATTTGTAAATCATATTTCCTAACTACAGCTATATTCTTAATTGTGTTCAACTTAAGTCTCTGAAAACAGTGACAAATAACATTTTACTTTTTCTGTGCCACTCCGCATTTCCATGAGATGGCATCTCAATAGGATTTCCCATTATGTACTGGACAGTTACTTGGTGTCACAGGCACACACCTGTAGCTACACACTTCCACCTCTTGATAGAACTTCATAAGATCCCATTCTCCAGCTTTCTGCAATTTTTCCAGACTGCCCTGTATCATATTTTCTCTTCTGATTTGTTAAAAGTTAAGGTTAAACTTAATTCCCCCTCTTTTTAAGCACTTACTATCTTTCAGATTATTTGCCATCTAATTGTAGCATTTAAATTTAAAAATTATCTTCTCTACCATCTCTGGGTTCAGCTTTGCTCCACCTAACAAACTTTGGATTATATTTAATTAATTGATCCCTTCACTTCAGTTAAATTTATTTCACCTCCCACCTCAGCCTCCACCTGTACTCTGACCTCTCTTCCAGGAGAATCCTCCAGTTGACAATCCTGCGACTTTCCAAAATCCTCCTTCCTGCAAGAAGTTCCAATCCAATTCCTTTGATGGGCTGATTCAGGCATCTGATCCTCAAGTAATTGTCTTGCTCCTGGCTGCCATTCCCCCCCTCGACTCAGGACTCCCATCTGGGAAGTTGCTCACTCCTTCAACCCACTGGTATCTATTTTAGCCCAAGTTCAATATTTTCCCCCTGCCTTTCATTGGCAAAAACCTTTTCAGAAAGCTATGATTATATAATTTTAGTAACTTTTATTTGCAACACAAGTGGGTCGGACCAGAATTCTGAACAGTCCCCTCGGTAGACGAGACCCACCCAGCTGTTTGTCTGGAATGTGTAATTCAATCCTGTCAGCTGTAAGGTAATTCAAAGTTCTCTGCAATTTCTAATCTGATCCAATCGTCGCCAGACAAGCAAACAGGCTTCCAAGCACACAGTGCTGCTGTGATTGTACAGTATGACTGGGAAGGTGATTTGGCAGAATGCATAAGTGGAGTTGTAGTTTCTATTTCAATTTTCCATCTCAAATGCTCCTTACTATCCTAAAATCTATTTAAATTTATTACTGAAGATTCATTACATTAATGCATTACCCCAAAGGCAAGAATGCAATTTTCTTTTAATTTACTAATTAAATAAACACAGCTTGTTTGAAAGTAATGTATTTATACACAGATGTCATTAAATCAGTTACAGGGTAGGACCAATTCCCCACCTGATGAAGTCATTTAATCATATTTCTAACCAATATGCATGGGACTCATTTTAAAATAATGCAAGTCTGGATGACCACTGTGCAATGTCATAGTACACCGTCCATAGGAGCACAGTGCCTCTGAGTTCACACTTTGTTCATCGTTCCCTTGTTATAACGCATTGAATCTTCTGATTAAGACATGAGCAATGCCACTGGAGATATGCTAGCATAACATTTCAAAAACTTTGTGGTACCTTGCAGGATTTTTCACGCTCACAACCATGAAGTTGGTTTCCTTTTGATCTGTTTGAAGGGATTTGGGTTGCATGGGATGATATCGGGATCTCGGCTCAAGGAGAGACTCCTCATCACTCTTCACATCCACCTCTACATAACATCCCATCACAAAATCATTAAAATAAAGCAAGAGAAGATCTTTACAACGACCAGGATTTCTGTTAAAAAGTCAGAATTACATTTAATAGCTAATCATGTGAAAGAAAACAAGTGGATTATTGGAACTGTTTCAAGCAATGTGCATTGCAAGTAAAATAAATATTAATACAAAAATCCAATGTACTCTCTAACCATCACAGAAAAAATTGGTTCCGTCAGCAGAAGGGTAGGTAACATATAATTAAGATCACAGGCAAAAAAGCCAAAGGGTAGATGAGGGGTATTTTTTAAAACTCAGCAAGTTATGATGATCTAGAATACATTGCCTTGAAGGGTGGCAGAAGCAAATTTAGTAGCATAGAGGGGAGCGTGTATGAACTTAAAAAGGAGGCCTATGAGGAAAGGGCAGGGTAGTGGAACCAACTGGATAGCTTAAGGGGAGCTCCACAGGCACAATGAGCCAATTGGCCTCTTTCTGTGTTGTATGATTCTACAATACACTAGCTAATCTGGGACAAGCAGGAGCATGAGAGAGTGGTAGTAAAGAGGGAACCAGCATGAGGGAGGCAGTGGACCATAATCTAACTAGAAAGTAGGAATTCCTTGATCTACTTTCAGGTGGCTGAGCAGGCTTTTAAAACCAGAAAAGGAACAAGGATATTTTAAACATTCAACCAAAATTAGCTAAGGCTTTCACTTTCTGTGCCATCATTTTTGATCATATCTAATACTTAAACCTCAATAAATTTATTAAAGTTAGTGCTAGCTATCTTTTAAAAAGTCAGTTCTTTGCATAAATATTCTATTCGACAATAAATTTTCAAAACTAAGATTCTTACTTTGCTTCACACACTACGTTAATGTAGGCTTTTCCACCAGGTAGTATTTGCAGTACTGTTTCACCAATTTCTGCATTTGTACTGAGTTCCTGTTTCACTTTTTCACATTTTCCGTCCGCATCATCACAGGTTTGCAGACAATTTAGCTGATTTGCTGAACTTGAAGAGTCTGATGGCAGGTTGCTCAGCAATTTATCTCGAGTGCTTTGTGGACTGTGTGAAACATCTGGTTGATGTGAGGTTATCTCACGAGGTGTAGGTACATTAGTGTGATCGAGTGTCACGTGGGGGTACTTAGAATCTGGCTGACCCGATGCCTTGGGAAGAGAACAACCGAGGACCATATGTGATGACTGGGATTGAGTCATTCTACAGTTAGGTTCAAATTTAATGGGACTCTGTTGTTGTATGGCTTTATTTTCAGGGATGGTAACTAAATGTGGTGATGCCAGAAAGAACTGATTTCCTCTCTCCCACCCTGCCAGCTTGTAGTTCAGAAGGCTATAGCTCTCTTTCCCTTTGTTCCTGAAAACAAAAATCATAGATGAAGTAAAATAAACAAAATGTACATCAAATCTCCACAAAACTTATATCATCCCTTCCATTACGTTGAGAGCTAGAAAACCACAAATATTTAACCACGTGTCCAGAGACTTTCAGACTCAAGTCATAGTATGTCCAAAATCCAATGTCTTTTAACTCAGTTTGGCCAAGTTCTTCTTGCTTGCTTTTGCGCTATTGTTTCTCTAAAAACTGCTGAAATGCTCTATGCCATAACATATTGTATGAACAGAGGAGCAAGAATAGACCATTTAGCCTATTGAGCTTGTTCTGCCATTCAACAAAATCATGATTGATTTGCAACCTAACTTCATATGCTTGTCTTTGCCAGATATCCCTTAATAAGTCTGGTTAAAAATATAATTAATCTCAGGTTTAAAAAATTAACAATTGATTTGGTCATATTATGATGCCTGTACCCTTAAAAGCATATTCCCTTCCTAACAGCACTGTGGGTGTACCTGTACCACATTGACTGCAGTGATTCAAGAAGGCAGTTCACCACCTCCTTCCCAAGGGACATTAGGGATGGACAATGAAAGCTGGCCTAGCCAACATATAGTCAACCCGTAAACGAAAAAAAAAATTCCATCATTGTGGTTGGTGGCTGTACCTCAACAACTCTATCCAACTGATTAAATGATGCACCTGCAGTGGAGACCAGAGCTAAAGGAACATAACCCGGGCAGCTCGATGGTTACTGAATATTCCAGTTCAGAAAGATGAGAGTTGAAACAGAAAATGCAAGATCTTGTACTCGACTGAATTCTATTCACAGGTAATAATGAATAGCATTGTCACAAGGAAGATTGGAAAGTCAGAAAGAAAGTGAAGCATGTTCAAAATTAATGCATTTAAGGTATTGGTTCCAAATTCATCTATTGGTTAGGTTTGCACCAGCCCATTAATTGTGGTCCTTAAAGAACACTGACACTCATGCACATCTAGTGGCACTCAGGATCTTGGTAAACATTGGATCCTGGTCTTTCTTCTTGAAAAACCCAGAGGAACCCATCATCATAAAAAAGGTTCCAATATTGTGACTTCTTTTACCAGCATCAGAAAGATCAGCGCATTGTTTTCTTTAAATAGAGATAATGATTCTGGGCGATACCTCCTGATGAAGTACCTACTGAGTTAGTGTTTCATAGTTCTGCTCATGAACATAACATAAGAACATAAGACATTGGAGCAGGAGAAGACCATACAGGCCGTTGAGCCTGTTCTACCATTCAGCATGATCATGCCTGATCTTGGGCTTCAATTACACTTTTCCTGAGAACCAAATACATTTTTTTTTGCTTACCCTGCTAATTGTTGAGTTAAAGAACACATTTTGTCTCCTATTACGTTGATCACTCTTCAATGCAACACAATTATGCAACTTGGGCTAGTTTCTGCACTGAAGTGTCAATAATGTATTCGCTTAGTGGGCTTGGAAGCTTCCATTCAATCCAATTTTGCCTCTGAAGGCCTACAATGTCAACAAGGTAACATGGGAACTTACTTAAACCTTTAGGAGATTAGTATTATTTTAGTCAAAAAGTATAATGCCAATGTATGGAATCTGTATGCCAACTAAAGTGTAATTCAACGGCATAAATACAAACTGTAATATTGAGAGTCTTACATTTCTCCTTCAGAGACTGAAAATTGTACTTGACATAAACTTACTCAATCCACACCATCAAGTCTTTCTTCTCTCCTTGCTTGATGGTACCAAAGTCGATCTCCCTTGCAACTTCCAATCCTTCTTTGTTAGAGAGCACCAAGTTAATTTGTTCAAACTCCTTGTTTGTCACTGAAGGAACTGATAAACTGAAAAACAGCTAGATTTCAAAATGCTGCATTCCTGGAAATTGCAATTTTTCTCCCTCCTTTACAACAACTGGAATTTTATATCATAACACAAAAAAGCAATATTTTGCACCGGCAAGGCGAAGATGGCTGGGGCACGAGCCAGGGTGAGGGTAACATTAGAAGGGGCGTGGGAAAGAGTGAAGGGGACTCACATGGTCTTTAGTGCCTGTGTTTCTCTGTCTCCTGCGCTGTGCTGCAGGAACTTTCTGTTATATATAAAATTTCAGCGGTTTGTGGAGCCCAAATTAATTTGAGCAATAAATTTGAGACTGTGGATTTCAAAAAAAATTTCAAATCATGATGCTTGGGAAGGTTGCAGTATGGTTAATGCATACAAGATGACAGCCATCTCACTGAGGCATCTATCCAGCTAAATGCTTCAATAATGGCCTCTATATACACAACCTTGGATCCTACTGCATTGTCATGCAATACTCCCTGAATTATTGAAGATAGCAGATACAGTCTAAGAATATTACTAAATGCCCCTCAGATGCTGATCCCACCACAGAACGCTGCTGACTACAAAAGTACCTTTGTTTGCCATTAATTTAGTCTTGATAATTGGAATAGTATTTAAATGAAAACTAAGTTTAACCTCCTGCTATGTCATTAATTGAACTGGTATTAAAAATAGGAAGTGATATACAAAATTACTTTAAGGGTACTGAATATCCCAGCACACCAAAAAACACAGTACTGTTATCACTAATGGTGATAAAATGTAGGTTAAACACAATGTTAAAAGCTAAATACTGTGGATGCTGGAAATCTGAAACAAAAACAGAAAATACTGGAAAAACTCAGCAGGACTAACAGCATCTGTGGAGAGAAAAACAGAGTTAACGTTTCGAGTCCATATGTCTCTTCTTCAGAGCTAAAGAGAACTAAAAATGTGATGAAATTTATACTGTTTAAGGGGGGTGGGGTAGAGCAAGTGAAGCTGGATGGAAGGCCAGCGTGAGGTGGGGGCAAAGGAAAGATTGACAAAGATGTCATGAACAAAAGGACAAAGGGGGTGTTAATGGTAGTGGTAAGGGCTAAAGGAGGTGCTGATAGTGGCATTAAGGTCAAAAAGCAGAATGTGATAATAGCAGAACAAGGGTAAGCATTCTTGAAAAGAGCAACATGAACAAGTGACAGATGACCCTTGTGGGGGTGGGGTAGGGGGAGGGGAAAGGCGGTGGGGAAAAAGATTAAAAATAGGATAAAAGGTGGGGATAAAGCAATGAATAAATGAATAAAAATGAAAATAAATTTTTTAAAAAGTGGATAAAAAGTAAACAAATAAAAATACATCCTTTCTCCTAAACAAAAGAGAAAAAGCTGAGGAAGTGGAAACAAGAAAGACAAAGTAATGGCTTCCACATCTCCAACAGACCAGATGGGGAAGAATATTTGGTATCATTTAAAATACTGTTAACTTCATAGTTGTTCTGCAGAATTCTGTGACAGGTTCTGTATTTCATTCCAGTTTAGTTCAACCCAAATCTCTCGATTTGAAATACTCTTTACTAAAGGCTTTTTGTTTCTTCTTAAACTTAATCGGAGCGGAATTCAATTTGAATGTTACCCTGTTTCATTGTACATGTCCTGTAGACACTTTCCACAAAAGCTGAATTACGTAGAAACAGGAACTGTTGCACAGGAGACGACCATATGACAAAGACAGGTTTAGGCTTGATTGCAATTCACAATGTGGTCAAATCATCTGCCAAGATTCACTATCCAAGTCAAGGCTCGTATACAATGGCCATTTCAGCAAGGCACTCGGGAGTGACAAGGAGGAGGAAACATTGGCAGGAGATGAAACAAGATAGTTCAGGAAAGAACGACAAGAATAATGCTATGGTTTTATACCTCATGATGAGGTACAAAACTAAATTGGGAGGGGGAAGGGAAAGAAAGGAGATAGGAGACAATTTTCTCAGAGGCTTTGAACTGCAACAGGAAAGATGTCCTGCTAAACTATGTTCTATACACCATATTTCCCTACAAGATAGGGACAAATAGAGCTCCATAGGAATAACTTGTACGCATCATCATAGACTATGTTTGTAAGAACTTGGGAGGAGCTGCAACAACTACGGGTATTTATTTTTTAAACAATCAACCCAGTTTGTGCCAGTGTGCTCAACAGAATCCTGTCAATCTTTCTGCTTCTATATTGTGGGTATTAAATTCAGTTTGTATGCAGCGCTCCAGTGGTGCAGCAAAACATCCACATATTTCTGAGCAAGTGATTTATCTTCATTTGGATTAATTTTAAACTTGGCCCATACTAACTCATAGCTGACACATTCTGGTCAGCTGAAGAAGGGTGATAAAGACTCGAATCGTTAACTCTGTTTCTCTCTCCACAGATGCTGTCAGACCTGCTGAGTTTTTCTAGCATTTTCCATTTTTATTTATGACACATTCTGGTACTAATCTGCTAATGGGATAACCAAAACAAACAAGAAAAAGGTATCAAGGAAAAAGACAAATCTGTAAGGTATAGTATTTTCAACATCTCTGCATTTAATGCTATATCTTTGTTGATTTGCAGTAGGAAGTTACTCCAGAACCATGAAGGTTTAAATTTCTATCTCTACTTTTGAATCAATTGTGGTATAAGGTACATATACTGATTACTGACTGAACGCTTGGGCCGTATTTCGCTGTCCCGCGTTGGGCAAATCCACCTGGGGCGGCTGAGAATGGAGGCAGGAGAGACCGTAAATTTAAACTTCCCAGATGATTCCCACCAGCCGCCTGTATGAGAAACGTGGTGGGTTGCAACCAGATGGCCACAAGAGTGATGTCGGATTCAGTCTTTTAAGTGCCTACCACAATTTTGAATTTCCCCGAGTTCCCCTACAGTGAGGCAGCTAGGCTCCCAAAGCCTGCGTTAAACATATCAGATCAATCAGTTAGTGAAGCTTGGGGGAAGACCGTTGTGAAGTCAGGAAGCTTTTGACAGATAAGTTTAAAAGGTCTTGCCAACTTCAAATGTCATAACTAGATGCTGGATGATAAACTAAATATGTTTTTAATGCAGTGATTAGTCATAGGGCTCTAGCCTTAAAAAGGCAAGCAATCATTACATTGATCAGTATTGTGCATGTGTTCAGATGCATTAGAGTACTTTCTTCAGTAAATAAAGTGTTCTTCTGCATTCAACAATATTGAGAATCAGATATTAATGCACCAGCTGAACCCTATGCTTTGATTTTATATTGATTTTAAATTCCAGACATCTGTTGAGCCTTTGAAACAGTTGAACAGATGCCTGACCTCTGATTGGAAATCCATCTGTTCAGCCTTTGATAAAAATGAACCAACGTCCATCTGTTTAGGCAACTTCAGACACCATTCTATTGAGTTCTAAAAGGTTTCTTTATACAGCTGTGCCAATGGAATCTGATCTTCAATGCTTGGCTGAGTTCTAAGCCCCACTAATGGATTTAGCTCAGCAGGAGTTGTTTGCATAGCTATGATGGGGGGGGGGGGACTGTGAATTTTGTTTGACAGTTTTATGAGCAGATAATAGGATTAACGTGTTTTGAAGAGGTTTTTGAATGGCTGTTTAATTTGACAGATTTATAAGCACTCAGGAGAGTGCGTTTTTCATGGGAGTTTGAATGGCTGTGTTTTACTGACAATTTCATGAGTGCCTAAGAGAAGCAATTTTTTACAAGTGGAATTTGAATGGACGATGGTTTATTTATTTATCATTTCATTTCATGAGTATTTGAAAAGATTTCCGGTGTTCTTACAGAACTCACGAGTTCTGTCCATTGCGAATACTGGGTGAGCGCATATGAAGGATGTATGGATGGCAGGGAGATATGAGGGGGCATGGAGAGGGCAAAAGATGCAGGCTAGGGGGTGCTAACACTCATCTACAGAACTGGGCTGATGTCCCAGTGAACAGAGGTGGACTCTCTATCTTGTCGACCTTGGCATCCACCTGCATCCATTCCCACAACAGTCATGCTCCGGGAGGTGGCGACCCTGACTTCAGCCAGACCCAAACTCCCTGGGAGGGAAGCAACACGTGCAATGCAATTTCAGTCAGAACCTGGGAACACAACTTTGGGAAATGGCCCAACTCGTGATTCCAGAGCCTATCATGAAAATCTGACCCATAAACTCTGGTAGAAATTTGAGTACCCTTTCAAATTAATTCTGGAATATTTTGCACTGCTACTGGCCATGAAATTACAGTATACACAGCAATGAGTGACTCAAAATGTAAACATTCGTGAAAACAATCATACAACTTTACAAAGCAGTAGGGCAGCCAACTGGGGCAACTCTCTGCAACATCTATCCACTTATTTCCATTCTTCTGTCCTATTTCTAAAGCTTTTAATTACTTGTTTTCAATTATTTATCCACTTTCCCTTTAGATGCAACTATAGATTCTATTTCCACTGCCATTTTTATTAGGGTATTCCATGTTTTAGCAACCATTTAAAGAGTAAAAAAACCCGTCTGTTCTTTTGGTGGCAAAGTAATCAACATCTAGTTTTGAGAAGTTTGTTTGTGTATTTGCTGTTTTACATTAAAACATGAAGACTAAAAGCTTTGGGTGTAAATGAGGAACCATAAATCAGCATTATTTTACGGCAGAAGCCTCAAACAGAAAAATAGTCCACAGAGCGATTTCTCTCTTTTCTAGAAATATTGAAGAAAGGAAAGCAATGACGAATAAATCCCTATTTTGAGCTGTCAACCTGGTGAAGTTACAACACAGGACTACAGTATATCAAACAGTGGAAGCAACAAGCGATGGACAGAGCTAAGCGATCCCACCACCAACAGGTCACATCAAAACTCTGCAGTCCTGCCATATCCAATCGTGAATGGTGGTGGACAATTGAACAACTAACCACAAATATCCCCAACCTCGATGATGGGGGAGCCTAGCGTCAGTGCAAAAGTGAAGGCTGAGGCACTTGCAGTCATCTTCAGCCAGAAGTGCCAAGCAGATGATAGATCTCAGCCTCCTCCTAAGGTTCCCCAGAATCACAGATGCCAGTCTTCAACCAATTTGACGAGCCCACATGATAAAAAGAAATGGCTGAAGGCAGTGGAGAGAGATAAAGCTATAGGCCCTGACAACATCCCAGTAGTACTAAAGACCTGTGCTCCAGAACTAGCTGCACCTCTAGCCAAGCTGTTCCAGTACAGCTACAACATTGGGATCAACCTGACAATGTAGAAAATTGCCCAGGTATGTCTATCCACAACAAGCAGAATAAATCCAATCCAGCCAATTACACTCCATC
Source organism: Cetorhinus maximus (assembly GCF_964194155.1). Classification (NCBI taxonomy): domain Eukaryota; kingdom Metazoa; phylum Chordata; class Chondrichthyes; order Lamniformes; family Cetorhinidae; genus Cetorhinus; species Cetorhinus maximus. The sequence goes on from NC_135890.1 coordinate 31,342,690, forward strand.
AGTCTATTCTCGATCCTCGATAAAGTGATGGAAGGTGTTGTTGACAGTGCTAACAAGCGGCACTCGCTTAACAATAACCTGATCACTCAAGTATCCAGCTTGGGGTTGTTGGAAGCCATCTCAGTCCCAGGACATCACTGCAAGAGTTCTTCATGATAATGTCCTACGCCCAACCATCTTCAGCTTTATCAACGAACTTCTCCCCATCATGAGGTCAGGAGTGGGGATGTTCGCTGATAATTGAAGTGTTCAATATCATTAGCGACTCTTTGAAATTCTGGAACTGTGTCCATATGCAGCATGACCTGGACAACATTCAGATTTTGGCTGATAAGTGGCAAGTAACATTAACACTACAAAAGTCCCAAGCAACGACCATCTCCAAACTAACCATCTCCCCTTGACATTTAACGGGATTACCATCGCTGAATTCACCCCCAACCATAAACACCCTGGGGAATGCCATTGACCAGAAACTTAACTGGATTAGACATATAAACACTGTAGCTACAAGAGCAGGCCAGAGGCTGGGAATTTCACAGCAAATAACTCAGCTCCTGACTCCCCATAGCCTGTCCACTATCTACAAGGCACATGTCAGGAGTGTGATGGAATATTCTCCACTTGCCCGGATAGGTGCAGCTTCAATAACACTCAAGAAGCTTGACACAATCTAGGACAAAGTAGCTTGCCTTAAACAACCATTCACTCCCTCCACCACCAACATAGGCAGTAGTGTGCATCATATACAAAATGCACTACACTGCAGCAACTCACTAAACCTCTTTCAACAACACCTCCTAAACCCATGACCTCTACCACCTAGAAGGACAAGGGCAGCTGACGCATGAGAACACCACCACCTGCAAGTTCCCTTCAAGCTACACATCTTTCTGATTTGGAATGATATCGCCGTTCCTTCGTTGTCACTGTATCAAAATTCTGGAACTCCCTCCCTAACAGCACTGTGGGTGTACCTACACCACATGGACTGCAGCGGTTCAAGAAGGCAGCTCACCACCACCTTCCTAGGGCATTTAGGGATGAACAATAACAAATGCTGGCCTAGCCAGCGATGCTGATATCCCATCCCATGAAAACATAAAAAGACAAGGAGCCTGGCAGCCCTGGCAACAACCCAAACTGAATATTGGTGAGCAGATTATTGCTGTGTAAGTGCTGCTTTATAGCTCTGACAATGACACCTTTCATCACTTTACCGATGATCGAGAGTAGACTGATGGGGCGGTAACTGGCCGGATCAATTCCCTTTAAAAGATTACCAATTGACGGACCGTTAATGGACTATTTTAACCTGAAAAGACTGTACACAAATTGGTTCTGAAGGCAAAACTTTAAAACTGATCGAGCGAAACTAGCACATAGCAAAGTATTCAGTGGGCAGGATTTTCCGGTCGTTGGGCGGGCACAGTGGACGGGCCCGGGAGCGGCTGTGAAACGGTCTGCTGCCCACGATTTCACGCTGGCCTGCTAATCAATGGCCAGCCAGCGTGAAATGCGCGCTGAGGAGCTCAGCGCTGCCAGGGTGTGGGCAGGAGGGGTGCGAGCGCAGAAGTCTGCGCATGCACGAGAGAGCAAGATCTGAAAGTTCCCCGAGGGCACAGAGCTGCCTCAGGGAGCTGAAGAATTGTTAGACACAAAAATAAATATTTTAAAAATGAGAGAAACATGTTCCCACATGTGGCTCAGTCACACGAAGAGGAACATGTTTAAAATTTTCTTTTTTTTAAAGAATTACTTCTGGAAATCTCATCCCACCCACGGATGAGGTTTCATAAAAAATCCAAAGGCCGCCTGGCCGATTCGCCCGCCCACCAACCTAATGATTAGACGGGCAGAGAAAAACAAATTAATTACCTGCTTAAGGGCCTTACTAGGCCTTTTAAGTGTCAGCGGGTGCGCTGCCGACTCTTGCGCGTGTCTGCCAACTGAAAGATCGCACAATGACGTCGGGATGTTCGCCCGACATCATCGTGCGTGATTTTACACCCAATCGGGTCGGGTGCACACCCGCCCGCAGGATGTAAAATTCTGCTAAGTGCAATTGCAAAGATGATTAAACCATACCTTTCTTTCTCTGCAGGTGCGATGCATAAAGCTCTCCATTGATATAAAGACTGATTACTTTCAATAATCACAAGATTGACCAAATCATCCTTTTTGGGTACATAATAGTGTGGTAGCTGGAGAGAATCAAGTGTGAAAAATACAACGTCATCCACTACACCACTGCGATGAAGAATTCTGGATATTGGTACCTTCAAACAAGAAACATAGCAATAACTTTGAATAGTTTATAATAACCTCTTGTATAGCAGGGCAGAATTTAAGATTTACTAGAGAAAATGTTATATTAACACAAATGTGGACGTCCGGGTTATGCAGAATGGAATTACATTCACATTGATCAGTAACTTTCCTTGCAATCTAGCAGCAACCATTTTGGTTAGACCATATTGTATACAGTTCTGGTGCCCATATATACAAAGGATATAGAAGCATTGGAGAGGATGCAAAAAAAAAAACCCCAAAACATTTACAAGGCTGATACCAGAACTGCGAGCATATACCTATTGGTAGATGAACAGGTTGGGTCTCTTTTGAGGGGTGATCTTATAGAGGTATTTAAATTTGAAAGGTTTTGATGGAGAGAGAGCGCGTGTAAGAGGGGCAGATGTTTTCACTTGTGGGTAAGAGCAAAACTAGACCCCATCAAAATAAGACAGCTACCATGAAATCAAATAAAAAATTCATGAGAAACATCTTCAGTCAGAGTGGCGAGAATGTGGAACTCACTATCACAGGCAGGAACTGAGGCAAATTATATAGACGTATTTCAGGGGAAGCAAGATAACCATATGATAGAGAAGGGAATAGAGGATTATGCTGATAGCGATAAATGAGGAAGGATGGGTGGAGGCTGGGCCAGAATACAAATGCATGGACTAGCTGGCCATATAGCCTACTTCTGTACACCTCACTTCCGTCACCATTTCCTGCAATGCAGAAATAAATTCAGGACTTCATTCATCATCGAAGTTGCTTTGCAGGAGTCTATTGCTTATCCTCACTCGGTCACTATACCACACCCTCTTTTCTTCTCCTTCATTTCCTTTTACTTTCTTTTTTTTCTCCTTGCATTTCTGTTTAAAGCTTTCTCTTTATTTAAAAAAAAAGGAAGGCTTCCCTCACATTTTTTTTCCTACTGTGTAGGAAAGGTAGCAGTCCAAAAAGAAACCACAGAGTTCAGGAAGGGGTTCAAACCTTAAAAAGTCATTGACAGGGTCATGGTCCTGTTGGGGATACTGCGAACTATTTTCCTGGGCATCTGGGTCAGGGGTCAATGAACCGACCCAAGCATATTGTCGCTGTGCATGCTTGGAGAGGGAGGGGTGCTGACTATAAAGCGACTCCCTGTAGTTTCTACACTAGAGTGAAAAACACCAGCAATTAGACTCTGCACATACATCAAATCTTACACCACAAAACAGTCAATTTGCTTTTAAAGAGCTATCTAATAATCAGTTCCACACTCCAGCTCTTTCCCCATAACCCTGCAAATTTTTCCTTTTCAAGTATTTATCCAATTCCTTTTTGAAAGTTACTTTTGTTTCCACAATCCTATTAGATCATAGTAACACAAATTGCATTAAAAATTTTTTTCTTTTGTCTGTTATTCTGGGCAGAGCATGCAGAAGAGACAGCCACGCAGTGATTTCTGGGGATTCCTGCGTTATACAAAACCATAGCAGTTCTATGATTGCCAGGCAAACCATGTACAAATTGTGACTGTTACTATTATTTTTTTTTTGCCAGGGAGAGGGTGCAGGCTGTTTAGGGGCCTGGCTGAGTAAACTGCACTGTTTGTTAAATGGGAAAGGTTTAAAAGAGGGACATTTTTAAAGTGAAAGCTGCAGGTATATTTATGTTTAAAAAAATATATAAATCCAAGCATACGGAGTGTGTCCAGAGCATGTAAAAATAGTCCTGCTATAAATCCAACAGGTATTTAATTGCATTTATTTGCAGATGCAACGTATGCTGAGTGTGCCCAGGATATATGGAAATACTCCTACTATAAACATAATGGATAAACATATCTGCAGAAATATTTTGCTGAATGCTCTAGCAGGAAGGAAAGCAATTCAAGGGCATGAAATATAAATGACCCTTTAGTCCATAGTATTGAATCAATTTATATTTTGAAATTACAAAATTTTGCAGTTTATTTTTTTTAAAAGAGTCACTGCGTCTTTAATGAGCACTTACTTTATCTACTCTTTTATATCTAAGGGGCTTCACACCGTAGGCTTGACTTTTCCAAGTTGTTTGTTCAATAGAATATTGTGCCTGTACCCAGTCACCTTTATAGGGCTGGAAACCTGCAAAACAAGTAAGTAGCACTTTTGGCACACACACCTAAACATTGAGTGTCCAAATAGATGTAAGCAAAACCCCCAATGACTAAAACACAAGAGCTCAGAGCAAGCCTTCACGTTTTAATTATGGATAATTTTCAGCTGTGGACTGGTGCACAGTACATAGTATTTTCAGATCGCGCCAAATTATTCACTTAGCACCCCCAGCATCATCAAAAAAGAGACTGCTTCTCAGCCTGGACAATCACAGCCTAGAGCTGACAGAACATAGTGTCGTTGACTAGCTGTGCCACATTTGTTAAGCCTTGAATTAGAAGTCTGTCAGAGGTGCAGCACAGAAAGGAGCACATTTGGTAGTTTCCTATCTGGGGAGCAGGAATCTGACAGCAGGAAAGGAGTGAAATTGGGGCTCATCTAGTCTCTGTGGCCAGTACCACATGAAGAGATTTATTTTTCCACAAGGTCGTTATGAAAGCTATGTATTAGGATTTACTGATAGCTTTAACAAGTTTTATTTTCGTGTTGCAACTTCTATTTCTAGTATGTACATACATACGTACGTATGAATAGTGCTAATCATTTGCTAATGATGTTCCCCACACAAATCGACCATGTCAGACGACCACTGAATTAGAGTCATTCTACACAGATATTCTTTCGAGCAGGAGTTATAACATCCAATCGGGAAATGCAACCCTAGAAAATCATCCCTGCTTCTTACCCAAAGGGGAGATGGATATCAGTGTGCAAACACAAAGCTTACTGGGTGAACACAATCAAGGAGTTATGCATTTCTTTAGAAAATATTTTTACTCCGGTAATGCAGTACTTAATGACAAAAATGAACAAAACTAATTTATAAAGTTTGGACATACCCTACATTCAATACATTCATCTTTCAATAAAATATGTAATGCACCTTCAACTGGTACAGCGAACACTGAAGGAATTTGTAAAGCTAATTATATGTGACTTTGTAAAAAAAAAGATTGCTGCACTTTTACCTTCACATACATCTGCCATGGAGAAATAAGTAGTTTCATTAATGTAGCCACCATCCTTGGTGCATGAAGTTACAATGCCCATCAGATTGAGAGTCTCTCTTTCTGCTGGAGGATTTGAGCACATACCACAAGTACCATCATCCCACTGACTAGTTACAGGTTCCACCTGCAATTAAAAAAGTGCCATAGGTGTAAGAAAATTCCATTCTGTTGGGTATTTGTACAATTTACACCAAACACACACTTATTTTTTAGAATCAGCAACAGCAATTAAAAGTCAAATTTTCAAGAATTGCCTGTTTTTGTACATTTGCAATTTAAAACCATGTCAGCGATAGTAACACTTCAAACACAATTTGCGCAAGTAACCTACAAAGCATGTGCTTGTATGTAGTTGTACAGTACTTAAAAAAAAAAAATTTCAGAAAATAGTTGTCTCCCAAATTGGTTGTACAAACTTAGGCAGTTACCCAATTTACCTTAGTTTCAAACCAATATTACCAGATTTTCATTTCAAACTGAAGCAAATTATAGACAATTTACGAAAATCAAAGGTAAATAATCCAGAAGAGGGGGCAGAAATGAACTGGACTTAACATGAGAGGGTGGGTGTTGACACATTCTTTCTTCTGGAACCAGATGTTTAAGCCTGCCCAGTCAGATGGGGAGATGATGGCAACTGTAATAATTTTACCACAAGTTCAAATAGATAAGACTCTTCTAATTCTTTCAGAATATCAACCTCGCCACCTTCCCCTTTGCAATAATAAACTACCTGAACAGTTTAATGTCTCACTTTAAGGACACCTCGTTCCTTAAAGTCAAGTTCTTCTGTACCAGCTGAATTTAACATGACAAACTAGCAAGTTCAAAGCAGCAGGTCCTCTGCGGAAAATGAAAAATAAAACCACATACAGCCTGGACAACCAAAATCTGGCTGCCTGAAACTCAGAAAATGGACATTTTTGGAAATATTCTATTTGATACTCAGTTAAATGAAATTCAGACTTATCCAAATATTGGGACAATTTGGCGAGGCACTAGTTCTCAGTAGTGCACCGGACTAGTTATTGGCTTCACCGTTTTGTTTACAGTGGCGTGGTGGGCTAGTTCCCCTGCTCCAAGTCAACCTGAACGTTTCTCAACCCCCATCCGACCCGACCAACCTTCTGACCCGAACCACTTTCAGCAAGCAGTTAAGACACAAATGGTATGTTGGGCTTCATTGCGAGACGACTTGTGTGCAGGAGCAAGGTATCCTACTGCGGCTGTGCAGGGCCTTGGTGAGATCACACTTGGAGTATTGTGTGCAGTTTTGGTCACCTTACCTAAGAATGGATATACTTGCCATAAAGGGATGTAGCAAAGGTTCACCAGACTGATTCCTGGGATGGCAGGATTGTCTTATGAAAAGAGGCCTGTATTCACTGCAGTTCAGAAGAATGAGAGGAGATCTGATTGAAACATATAAAATTCTGACAGGGGTGGACAGACTGGAAGTAGGGTTAATATTTCTTCTGGCCGGTTTTTGGGGGGGGTGTTTAGAACAAAGGGTCACAGACTCAGGATATGGGGTAGACCATTTAGGAATGAGATGAGGAGAAACTTCTTCACTAAGAGGGTGGTGAACCTATTGAATTCTCTACCACAGAAGGCTATTGAGGCTACGTCACTGAATATATTTAAGGAGGAAATAAATAGATTTCTGGACTCTAAAGGTGTCAAGGGGTATGGGGAGAGCACAGGAGTACAGCGTTGAGATAGAGGAACAGCCATGATCATATTGAATGGTGGGGCAGGCTTGAAGGGCTGAATGACCTACTCCTATTTTCTATGTTTCTATACTTTATTACAAAATTATTCATTCTTTTTCAAACTTAATGCATACATTACATTTTATTCTTTTTCATACTTTATGTCAATTCATCGAATTTGGCCTAGGATAGGCTACCTGATTTTATTGTCCAAAATCTGAAATCTGGCAGAGTCTCAAACCCTAGGGTGCCGGGTTTTGGACATGGGACCTGTACTGGTGTAGCTGGGGGTTTCTTCCATAGTTGGGACCAAGGGGAATTGCTAAGAATATATGGGGATTACTTGCACATTAGAACCATGCAATAACACACCTCATCTAACAGTGATGCTTCCCAATGACCAAAAGCTTGCAGTCTCTTCTCCAGCTCTTCCCCCTCTCACCTTGATGAGCCCCCAGTGATAGAGAAAAAGTCTGCTCGTGCAAAGATATACATAGATAAATGCATTTGAATAACATATAAATGTAATGAGGCTGCACCTGAAGCAATTACAAACAGATTACGTGACTGACTTTTTATAGTACAATCTATCACCAAAAATCAAGAAGCAAGTATTTTTCTGGCCAACAGCAGTGTTTTCTCTAAATTAGCTGTCATCATGGATAACAGGAACATCTGTAGACGACTTGTTAGGGCATGACATTTCATATTTGGCCAGACATAGTAATTCCAATAGTGAGATCCTTAGAATCACAGAAATTCTAACATCATTAAAAAAAATACTTGGTCCACTGTGCCAATGCTTGCTGTACACTGGAGCCATGTACCTGAATCCCATTTCCATGTTCGCTCTGTACTCCCTCTATCCCTCGATATATTTCTGCAAGTTTTCACCTGGTTCTCTGTTATTTAGCATCACAGTTTCAATAGGCATGTGCGGTAATGCATTTCATATTCGAATAACGCCGTGGATTAAAAAAAGTGTCAAACCCCACCCTTTCATAGCAATGAGGACAATCTTTCTATATTTATCTTCTCAAACCTCTTCAAAATGTTGAATACTTTGATTAGGTTCCACTTTAGTGTTCGTTTTAATAAAAGCAAAATATTGCAGATGCTGGAAATCTGTAATAAAAACTGCAAGTGCTGGAAAAACACAGCAGGTCTGGCAGTATCTGTGAAGAGAGAAACAGAGTTAACGTCTTGAGTATAATATGATTCCTCATCGGAACTGGAGAGAGATAGAAACGTGATGGGGTTTATGCTGTTGCAAAAGGGGGGAGGGTCAGGTAGAACAAAAAAGGCAGGTCAGGGATCGGTTACAGGGTGGGAGAGACTGGACTCGAAACATTAACCCTGTTTCTCTCTCCACAGATGCTGCCATTCCTGCTGAGTTTTTCCAGCACCCTCTGTTTCTATTAGTGTTAGCTTTCTATGCTTCACTGGATATCTGAGCTGTTGTTCTTAAGCTGTTGTTGGTCTTAAAAGAGGTGGCTAATGAGGTAGTCGATGTGTTGGTGTTAATTTTCCAAAATTTGCTAGATTCTGGAAAGGTTCCATCAGTTTGGAAAATAGCAAATATAACCCCTCTATTCAAAAAGGGAGGGAGGCAGAAAACAGGAAACTATAGGCCAGTTAGCTTGATGTCTGTCATGGGGAAGTTATTAGAATTGATCATTAAGTGGGGTTATAGCTGGGCACTTCAAAGAGCTCAAGGCAATTGGGAAGAATCAGCATGGTTTCGTGAAAGGAAAATCATGTTTAACCAATTTATTGGAGTTTTTTGAAGGAGTGACATGCGCAGTGGATAAAGAGGAGTCTGTAGACATGCTGTACTTGGAATTCCATAAGGCATTTGATAAGTTGCCACATCAAAGATTATTACGGAAAATAAAAGCATGGACAGGAGATTGGCTGGCTGTCAGAAAGCAGAGAGTATGCATAAATGGGTCATTTTCTCATTGGCAGGATGTGACAAATGGAGTCCCACAGGGGTCTGTACTGGGGCCTCAGCTTTTTACATCAATGACTTAGATGAGAGGAGTGAAGACATGGTAGCTAAATTTGCAAATGACACAAAGATAGGTAGGAAAGTATCTTGTGAAGAGGGCATGAGGTTGCAGATGGATATAGATAGTTTGAGGGAGTGGCAAAGATCTGGCAAATGGAGATTAATGTGGGAAAATGTGAAGTTGTTCACTTTGGCAGGAAGAACAAAAAAGCAGAGTATTGCGTAATTGGAGAACGACTGCAGAGTTCTGAGATGCAGAGGGATCTAGGTGTTCTAGTACATAAGTCACAAAAAGTTAGTATGCAGGTACAGCAAGTAATTAAGGCGGCTAATGGAATCCTTTATTACGAGAACGATTGAACATAAAGGTAAGGATTTTATGCTTCAGTTATACAGGGTATTGGCGAGATCATACCTAAAATACTGTGTGCAGTTTTGGTCTCCTTATTTAAGGAAGGATGTAAATGCATTTGAGGTGGTTCAAAGGAGGTTTACTAGATTGATAACTGGAATGAGTGGGTTATCTTATGAGGAAAGGTTGGACAGACTGGGCTTGTTTCCACTGGAGTTTAGAAGAGCGAGGGGTGATTTGACTGAAGTATACAAGATCCTGAACGGCCTTGACCAGGTAGATGTTGAAAGGATGTTTTCTCTTGTGGGTGAGACCAGAACTAAGTAGCACTGTTTTAAAGTGAGGGGTCGCCCTTTTAGGAAGAGATGAGGAGAAATTTTTTCTGAGGGTTGTGTGGCTTTGGAATTCTCTGCCTTAGAAGGTGGTAGAGGCGGGGTCATTGAATATTTCTAAGGCAGAGGTACATAGATTCTTGTTAGGGAATCAAAGGTTATCGGGGTTAGATGGGAATCTGGAAATCGACACACAAGATCATCAGCCATGATCTTATTGAATGGCAGAGCAGGCTCGAGAGGCCGAATAGTCTACTCCTGTTCCTATTTCTTATTACCTGCAGTCATATAGGCAGCTGGATGTAATGGAGAATTAATCTGGTTGAAAAATTCAACACCAGTTCTAACAATAAAGCAATTGCATAAAACCATCTCACTTAACATCTTATATTGGATAAACATTCTTGATAATCACTATTCTAAGCATCAACTTTGTACACTGGTTACCAATTTTTGTGGTGTGGAAAACTCATTCCAAGAGACTTTCATACAACAACAAATTGTCCTTAGAGAGCTTCGTTAACCTTAAAAACACCATCTCAAGGCTCTTCATAGATACAATCAGTGATAGATAATTGAGTGAATGTCAAAGCTGATGGTGCAGTAATGGGAAGAGAAACCAGCAAAAGATGCTACAGCTATACTTGTTTAGATAAGTGTGGAATCAAGCAAGGGCAGTTCTGAAGGGCGCTGGAGTGCAGGCACTGGAGCAGGATTGTGTGGCCAACTAAGCTAAAGGTAGCAGAGAAGTTAGAGAGTGATCAGTGACAACGCACCATGCTTCAACTCAGAGAATGTTGTTTGTAACTTTGGTTAGAGCTGTTTTGGTGCTGTGGGACACATGGGTAAAAATTTGGGAGATGACAGCACATTCGAGGGCTTGGGAGATGGAGTGGTAGCTTGCAGCACAGACAGAGGTGTCGAGGGTGGGGCATTTTGAGGGGAGGGATGATGACAGTGGTCTTGAAAGCAATTCAAAATGGCTTCACTCCAGCACTATAAAGTTGGGAGTAGGGAATGTGCAAGAACCCTACCCCAAACAGGTAAGCACAATCTGATGAAGGTACATACTTGACAGATCATAACATGTCTTTTCTCTTTACAGAGGCAGAATGAGCAGTATGTATTTCCAGCATTTTCTGTTTTTATTTCTGATTTCCAGCATTCGTAGATTTTCCTATTAATTTGAGAAGGAGAGAATGGTGACCTTTCTGTATGGAAGCAAACTCTGGGGATTCTCTAATCGTTACGCTGAAACAAAGATGATGTTCATTTCTATTTTACACTAGTTTTGCAATTCAAGAATTATATCCAGCGTGAACTAACGCACATAATATTTGTTAGAAATTTTAAACTCTACATTTCAAAGTTCATTCTTTCATCAGGAGAGTAAGTGACCATTTGTATCACATCTCACCTTGACTGCTTTCCAACCTCCTGAGGTCTCATTCTTTTGGGCTACTATGTTCACCTTCTGGCCAACTTGCAAAGGCATACCTCCCAGCACGTCGTTAGAAGTGAAGTAGATGGAATCATCAACTAAACCATATTTACCACAAAACCTGGTCACAGTAGCTCCAAGTACATTTTTATACTCTGTACAATCTAAAAAAAACATTTGGAAAGTTAGTTATACTGCTGGTACCAGTCAACCATTTATACACATTAATACTAACAACATGACAGGATCAGAAAATCCGCTTTTTTATCATTAAAGTTAACTGCTTATTTCATTTCATGCTCAAAATCCTGATCTCACCTGATAGTTTACTGGCTGCAAGCACCAACTGCCCTGTTTAGCATTAAACCATATTAGATCAAAACATTCAGAGTTCAATTCCTGCTTTGTATTGAGTTAGCTGATCTCAGCTGGGATAGCATTTGGACTTCTGCACCAACTTTGGTGTCTTTTAGCTAAAGAAAATTAAAAACAGCCAAGGCTTGCACTCCTGATTGACATTGTCCATTGTCCCTTGCTGGAATGTAAACACACATATGCAAATAAGTCAGTGTACACATCAGGTGGGAACAGGATGGCCGAGTTACCTTCATTGTTGAATAATTTACCTGCAGCAGATCACACAAGGTCAAGCAATTTATCATCTGCTGATGAAAATCATACAGCTTTGTGGCTATAAGAAGACAGCAGCTAATGGACAGTGCACTGGCAATGGTTATTTATTAAAAACAATGGTTCCTTTTTGTGTGAGCATCAAGTTGAATAAACAATCAGTTGATCGAGATTGAGGAGGAGGAGGAGAGCAGCTGGATGCAGCTGAATGGGGCAGTGAATGGTTACCATAGGAATGACCATGCAGAAGAGGAGGGGGGAGAAAATGAATACAGGCTACCAGCTCAGATAAGAACTGACCATCTGCAACCCAAAACCTACCAAAACGCATTAGTTTGAGTAATTTGCCATCGATTTTGTCCTTGGCCACTCTAATTCTGCCACAAGTGGTTCCAAAACATTCTTGTCCAAATTGTGCATTTAGCCTAAGATTATTATTGTGTTTTATGACAATTATTTTACATTCTCTTAGAAATACTAGAGTACTGAGCCATTCAAGGTAAATATAACCATGGGCAAATGTTGCATGATCAAAACTTCAAGAATACATTCAACCAGAGTTGGAAGACTAAAAGTTAGCGCCTTTTAGGACAGGAAAAAATAATAATGCACCTTCAAGTAGAAGCTTTTGCACTGGTTTGTAACAAACATGTTAAATATGATAGAAATTCTAATATAATCTCAAACTCTTATGGTGTTATGATCCCGGACCAGACCCCCAAATTTATGTTACGATCTGGCTATGGACCAGTAACGTTTTATTTAAAGTAGACAAAGTTTGAGATCCCAGATATTTGCTAAGAGTATGAAGCCATAAGATTTCAGTTTTTGAATAAAATAACTTTTGTGACTGTACAGTAAAGCTAAAATAATTTACAATATCTATACTCTAACATTCAGAATTACCATGAGGTAAATGTGAATTAACAGGCAAACTTTAATCAAACACACCACACTGCACAATAATTGGCAGATAGATCTCATGGTTTTCTCGGCAACTCACCCAGACGTCAGCATTTACTGAGTTACACAATCTCGTAAAATTCAGTCTCCCTCTGAGGGATTCCAAATTTTTCACTTTCCAAGATCAAGTCTCTTAATTCCCTCAAAGTTGTTCCAACTTAGACTGCCTCAATGACCACTCACCTCCCAGGGTTTCAATCTGGATTCCCGTGTGCACTCCAGCACCACTCTCAGGCACAACTCCAGCTCTTCAGCCATACTGAGCGGAACATCACTACTCCAAAGAGTTACCTTTAACCCAATGGTCCGCAGCACAAAGTCAACAACCTTCCACTGCCGTTTCCGCTCTCCAGGACTTCTTCTGAGCCCGCACTATCTGGAGTGTCAAATCCCCCAACAACACTTTCACTGCTTGGAGCCTCTTTCTTTGCTCCAGTTCCCGGTGGTTATATCCTCCTGTTGACTCCTTCCCTGGTTCTCCCCTCTCTCTGGGACCTCACCCTGGGTTCCCTTTACCTCTCTGGGACCCCTCCCTGTCCCGGGACTCCTCTGTATTATGAAGCATCATTCCTGGGTCCCATGTTATGGCTTTCGTGCCTTTTTCTCACACAGGCACCCTTGGCACTTGTCTCCAGCCTGAAGGTCTCATAATGCTGAACAGCGCACGCTCAGCCCACTACCACTTTCCACATATGTGGAAACCCCCAAGGCATGTTGGGACATGTAGTTCCCGACCTCAAGTTCCTATGTCTTGATATAGTGTTCTTAAATATTCTTGAAACATATTTCATGCCCTACACAATTTGTGCATAGGAGTTACTGACATGAGGAATGCAAACAATTGGAAGATTACATAAATTCAAAAGATTGAATGGGAAGAACACCAATCAAAACTAGAAGTAGAACTGCTTGAAGAACCCACTGCCTTCCATTTACTTTATACACTGCAGAATTAGAATGAATTTTTAAATATTTCAGACCAAAACTACATAGGTTACCAAATTTCTTTGTTCTTATGCATGCTCACATATAAAGAATATAAATCATTCACAATTTGTTTGAAATTATATCTGTAATCACTGCCCACTTTTATTTACCATACATTATCTATGAAGTAAAAACTGATAAAACATGCACAAGCAGCAAATTAATTAAACTCAAGTATGCTTCTCACTTACTATTGACAATGGTATGCAATAAATGCAGAGCATGCTTGTTGAGTGTGTGAGGCGATATCATTTAGTTGAAAGCAACCATATTTCAATAATACTGATGTGTGTGATTAATACTAGTGAGAGATTATATACACATTGTTGTTATTCATTAAAAGTAAAGACAATTTTTCCCTTTAACAATATTGAACAAAATTCAGTACCTGCAGTTTCATATTTATCCTGTTCCAAATCATCATCAGCTTTCCTCCAGAAGAAGGCCGCAGCTTTCAATAAGAGGGAGAGCATTGCCGGTGTTTTTTCAAAGCTTTTTTCAATATATCTAAATTGGAGAGAAAATCTTAATACTGACAAAATATCTCCCTAGCTGAGCTTACATCATGAAAGAAATACTTGACTGACCTTTAAACTATACAAATTTCTGCATATGAAGGTAATTTATTACTGTGCAAACAGAATGCTTCAGAGTGACATAGTTGCAGCCAAGGTACTTGGCCAGTTGGTTGATGACAGGAGTATTACGAAAGTCAGGTAACTCATTTCTGTCACAGCACCATTATGTGTTACTGTTGTTACAACTACATGAGGGGGGGCGGGTATGAAATGGCTCCCCTATTCTCCTAAGCCAGGTTTGACTGTAATAGGGTTTGTGATTTTATAGAGAAAGTGCTTCACCAATTCTGTAAGAGTCCCGCTCTTATGCTTTGAGGTTGTAAAGAATTATTCAGGCAGTTTTTTCCTTAGGTTAGACAAAGATTAAGAAAAGTATATTGAAACTATTTCATGAGCTAAAAGAAACTAGGTAAATCGGGACCACCATTCAACTGGGCACACACACAAACACACACACACACAAATGGCAGAGAATATTCCAGATAAATTCTATTAGCTCATGTCTGCTGCAGTTATTGTTTCAGAACAATTGATTACATTTTGATGTCCATCTCAGAAACATTTGAAAAGTCTCAGGACGGTGTAAATCAACAGGGGATGGGGTCTTTCACGCTCCCCAGGAGGTCGAGTGTCTATTTTCATCCTGCTTGGTGGAATGCAAAAATGTGTGTATTGCAGCAGTCTGGGCAGCTTTGTCATTGTCTGCAGGGGGTTCCAGTTTTTTTAAAAATACAGCTAAAACATAATTTAGAAATTGTACCTTTGAAAAGCACATCCTTGTTACACCGCGCTTTGATGGTAGAGACCCTGTTCTCATGTGGGCACAGCCATTTTGTATTGTTCATTGTACTGTTCGATTCTGTGGTTGCACTAAAGCTCAATGTTTTTATCTAAACACTTGACAGTGAGATCCAATTTATGTGCCAATCTAAAGGTAAATACATGCTACTGGCATCGTAGTAGTGCTGGAACATTTTTACACCTCTCACAGAAAATTGGTGAGTTTATGCGGCAAACACACATCAACATTAATCTCTTAGTCCACAGTGTTGTGGCACAGGAACAACGGAAACTATAGCAGCCATGGATTGGGCACCGAAGCTTGGGGAAAAAAAATTGAGCCAGTCATTCATTTGATCATTAGGTTCTGATGCCAACCTACAATTTGACATTCGATCCTAACTTTGCCCCCTTCCTCGTTGATGGTTTCACCTGGGAGAAGAAAACAAAGACTGATTCTCTTCATAGAATCAGAGACACAGGTGATGATGGGATGTCTCCAGGACTCTTTGCTCAAATGCATACTTGTTGGACGCTGACGCTAGGGCGGATAGTGAATTGCTGCCTTATGGTATCACACAGCCCTATAGTTAAAGCGTCAATGTTACTTGTTTCAATATGGCAGACCATCTGCTTGCGTTATGGTTCCCAGGCCAAGAGTGCCCATCACTTCAACCTAGCTGATTTCAGAATGCAGTCAAATGAAAGGCATGATGATCTGTATCAACGTTTAATGGCCTTATCTGACAAATACCTGTTGCTGAAATGGGGGCTCAATCATCACGGTCTACCTCTTGACGAGGGTGAAGAGATGTCACCCTCAGTGGAAAGCACAGTGGTTCTATGTTGGCTACAACTCATTCATCTTCGCCTACCACGTCTAGCAAAGCAGAGGCATGACACTGAGCTCAGGTCATGCAGCCTGGCATCCATCAAGCCAAAGATCTCCCTAGCCTTGGATTCAATGTTAGATGAGATTCATGAAACCCCTGATGCCAGAGCAGTCCGTGCTGCAGCCTCTTCCTTCCAGAGGCACCAGTTTCACCCTGGCCTAACAAGATCAAGCTCTCTAACTCCGTTCCCTCACTTACATGATACGTGTCTCGCCTACTATGTAAGCAAGCAGTTCCACTCAGATAAACGTTTCCTCAGCAAGCGTAATTGGATGATTGACGACAACATCACTGCAGATGCTTGTTTAAACAAAAGGGATGAGAAACCTGACGTTTTGCTGGAATCAGCTGCACTCCCATGTACAGATGTTAGTCACCCTACTTAGACACATTCTTCAAGCACCATGCCATTCCAGCATCATCCTATTCCAATGAAGTGATCAGTGCTTCTACAGCTATGAGACTCAGTGTCCCAGTCAAGAGTTCATCCCAATCTGCTCACCAGGTTGATGGTTCATTGCCTTTACATGCTGTTGGTGAAACAAACTTCTCTCCGTCCGGAGCCCATCACAACCTTGCCTTTGAAGGCCTGGTCATGGAGAATCTTGATGTCGAGGTACTCTCAGGCACACTATTCATGGAAACTAACATGGTGTCAATTCGACCGGCCAAATGCCCAGTGCTAGTTGGTGACTCCAGCACATATGTTTATGGATCTCATGCTTCCTCCAGCCTGTGCAGAGTGAGAAGAGGCCACGTACTTCACACTCCCTCAAGGCCAATGACAATTGGGTCAGGGGATTTCATCGGGACGACCCTCTCGGATGATCTTGCAGACCTCATGACATTTGCAGTTGAACCGTCCTCTCTACTTTCAGGACCAAAGAGTACCAAACCGTCCAATGTTTGGCCTCCACCACATATTTGGACTAGTGTTGCTGACAAGATTCGCATTGTGAACCCTCTTCCGTGAACTGCAAGTCCAGTCTTCGAATGAACATTTTGCTCAGATATGACCTGTCTTCATCCCCAGCAACCAAGATTCTCAGCCCTCTCAGGATGACATGGCACAGCCGCTTACCAAGCAGCGCAAACATAAGCGTCATCACCTGCTCTTGTGTATAGGGATCACACCCTGCCTCAGCATGTTTTCAGTTCCACACACTCCTTCAGGAGTATGATGAATCTTCGATCCAGCAATCCCAGGCTACAAATGCAAACCTGAGCCTTTCAAAGCTAATGTCAACACAGGAGCAGTACAACCTCTACAATGTAAGGTTCACCTTCCCCAATATGCCAGAGGTAAACTTGCGGATTTGCAGCAAAGATTTGATGACCTTGAAACCTTTGCTCAACCTGAAGATGTTGGGGTCTCTGTGGAGTTGCTTAACTCATCGTTTCTCGTGAAGAAGTCAACTGGAGGAAGTTTCAACTTGTTACATCATTCGATGTTTGGTGCTACAGTAAGCCACAACCTTCACTCATGCCAGATGTTGATTCAACCTTACACAAGATTGCCCGATGGAAACACATCATCGGACCAACATGATCTGCACTTATCTGCCCCTACATCTGTCAACCGCCTTAAGATTTACAACTATTCGGAGATGGATTTGGTTCCAGGGCACCTTGCAAGCTAGCCTACACCGCATGGCCACTGTCTCTACTGGAGAAGGTTTCTGGCAGGAGATCTTTTACTGGAGCCTACAAGATGCTTTTGAGAGCCTTCCTCAGCGTGCCTCATACACAACCCCCTTGGACGCTGTTACTGCTGGACGTCAGTCCTACGAAAGGATCAGATAACCTCCACACAAACTTCCAAAAGACACAATTTGCTCTTTAATTAAAACTATTATCCTTCCTCAGCCAGATGATCAACTCTGGAGTTGTCACAGACAGTGCTGTCAAGAAGCATGGCATCACATCCACCCTGTATGTGACCCAAGGCAACAGGCTCAAACTTGCTGGTTTTTTCAGTGGCAAACTGCGAGGCTGTCAAATCGCCTGACTGCCTTATGAACCTGAAGCTCTGTCCATTGCAGCTTCTACCAAGCATTTCAGCCCATATATCGTACAGTCCAAGCACCATCCTGGAGTCCTCACAGACTGCAAACCTTGTGTGCAGGCCTCTGAAAAACTGTGCAGGGAAGAATTTTATGCCAGTCCCTGTGTCACTACCATGCCTCTGTCAAACACCTAGCTAGATGTGTGAATATCCCATCAGATTTTGCAAGCAGCAATGAGCCTGACTGAGAGGGCCCAACATGCCAAGTCTGTTCCTTCATACACCAGACCTCAGGTTCTACTATTTACCTAGTATCCATTGATGACTGTGTCAGGCTCAACCAAGCTCCCTTTCACCAAGCAGGCCAGCATGACTAGCAATCCAATCTGAATGCCACCTGCTTCAACACACACATGCCCGCCTGATGCAAGGCTTAAAGAAGCTTACCAACATTCACAGTGTCAAATGCTACCTCCAGGTTTTTACCATTACACAGGATGATTTACTCGTCATTCAGCGCAATGAGCCCCAGAGAATGTATCATCATTCTGCATAATGTTCTGGGAGGCCTTATCGCCGCTCTCCACCTAAGTCTTGGTTACCCATCATGTCAAACTCAAAATCGGTCACTCACTGACATTTCTATGCGCTTGCCATGGATGCCTCCATTGAGTGGTTTACAGCTGGCTACCATACTTGCACTGCTCTCCAGGCCATCCCACACGTTGTCGTCCCCCCCACCCGGTCTTTGAGTGACCCTGGCAAAAGTGGTTAGCATCTCATTTACTACTTATGTTATCAAGTGCAAACAACAATTCATTTTAGTTGTACGACAATGTGTCACTTCTTACACAGCTGCCTGCACCATTGCCAACGAATGCCAAGATACCTTGAGGAATACTCTCTCTCAGTTATGCATTAAGTTTGATTGACTAGATGGTACCCAAGCTGTCATTCAGACTGATTCTGTCCCTGGGTTTCCCAACCTGTTCGGAGACAAGCTGCTTCAGGAAGACCAGATAGCGATTGAGCTTGGGAGATCAAAGATCCCCAACAAGAGCCCAGTAGCAGAGAAGGAAGTATGGGAACTAGAGGGGAGCTTCTATGGCATGAACCACAGAACCCCTATCACATCTTTGGCCCTGTCTCTGCTTTTGGTCTCAAGGCCTTTCTGCAAGAGAATCATGGACTCAAGAGACCAGTCCACCAATGTGCAGATCCCCCTGTCCATGACAAGGGTTATCAAGACTTATTGAGACTTAACATCAGCTCGGCCAGGTCAATCACCTGTATTGTCAGAAATCCAGGCCCCCTCCCCAGAAGTGCAACCAGCATTCACCTCAGTTGATGTTGGTGATCTGGTCTATCTTCATGCCAATCATAACAAGTCATAGGTCTGTCAACACTACTTGGTTACATCTGCTGACAGCTGGTGTCATATTCGCAAGTTCATCATTTTCCAGCTAATTAGCACAACTCATCGAGCCAAGAGATCTGAATGCTACCGACTCTGCGATCTGCTCCACTTCAATCTATGCTTCTACCAGCCATGGTGAACACTCCCCACCTGCCTGGCCTGTTCCTGCAAGCCCTAACATATTGACTGAGCTATCTACACCTTCCACAGCTCCAGTGCTGTCAACTATGGAGTAAACCATGCAAATACACCCTACAGTGGTTCCCCTGTTTCTGTCCCAATCACCGACTTCGGGACAGATCCCGGAGCAGCCTCCCACCCCCGATGTAGAGACTCAGATACCTGATCCAGAGCCATGGTTTTTAATCACTTAGTCCAGAATTGCAGGCCCCAGCCCAGGCCACTGATCCTGTAGCACGGGCTTTTAGCACATCTAGCCAGCTGTCTATGTGTACCACTAGCCCTGCTCCCTTGGTGCCTGCTTTGGGTTGCTCAACTCGTCAGAGACATCTCCTGAAACATCTAGCAAATCTCATACTTCAGAATTAATGCTAATACTGAAGGGCAGAATAAACCCTAATGGCTGGAGGGTAGTCCACCCCTGTGAAATATGTTTGTATGCCTGTATACATATCGTTTTTTGAGATTTGTGTTTGGACTGCCTTTTGCAAAGACATTTTTGTTTATGTTTGTGATGTTGCATTCTTTGGTCAGCAATATTCACTTGAGAGTTCGTTTTGATGTGAAGAAGCTATTTGCATATATTCATCTAGGTCATTTTTGGCATAGTTAGTGAATACAAGAAGGGAATTTGAAGTGCAGGGAAGAGAAAAAGAAAGTGGTGTGCCATTACATGTCATCATCCTCTGGTGGTTGGGAGCCCATTCCCACAGGGGATGCAGCTATTTGTATTACTTAGAGTTTGATTTTGTGGTTGCATTAAAGCTTGATGTTTTCACCTAAACTGGATTACAATATCAACAGCGTTTATGTACCAATCTAAAGGTAAACACACGTTACTGGCACAGCACAAATAGATTTGGGATTTATAGCAGGTCAAATAAGTAACAACTTAAACATAGTGGAAAAGTCAAAAGCAAAAACATGCCCCGTGATTTAAGCAGCAACACATTTAATAATGTTTATTAAAAGCAAGTTCCGACAGCCACAGCAAGCAACTTCTAATAATGCAGTCACACCATAATATCCCACATTGCTGTAGTGTAGATTCCCTGGTATAAAGCTGAATCAGATTTAATTTGAAACCTTTTAATCAGGCGAGAAAACAATCTGGAGGAAGTAGTCTGATGCTTCTTCAGCTTCACAGCTAATTTGTAGGTTTTTTTTTAAACACAGGTTTAAAACAAATTAGGGCAATCAATCCATTTAAATAGCTTTAAGTTTAACTCGCCTCTTATAAATTTCATTGCCAGTCAGACACGAGTGAGCAGAGTTTTGCTTTGCCGAAGTGTTGCAAACAGGCAAAATAACTCTGTTGTGGCCATTCCATAACTATATATACTCTATGGTTATTGCAATTTGGGCAATGTCTTATCTAGTGAAACAGGCCATTCCTTAGGAACCAAAGCATGACCCGAAGTGCAATGTATCTGATCCTCTTTCGAGTTATCAACAGTCACAGATTGCAACTCTGTCGAGTACAATCACAGTTCTTGGTTTTCCGGGAGTGGGACATGAACCCACAACCCTCTGATTCAAAGGCGAGGGTGCTATGAACTGAGCCACAGCTGACACCTCTGCAATGTATCTGATAATGCAGTATGCATTACGTGCATACTAAGTGCTAGTTTGCATACCATCCAGCAGCATTGATCCCAATAATGAGCTACAGATGGCTGGGAGAACCTTCCCCAGCAAGCGGTCAGAGTAACCAAATTAAAAAAGTAGCTACAACACAGATGTAGCTACAAAATCCAATAAAGAAATATTAAAATTGAGTCCGTTATAATGAGACAGGACAACACATCAATCATCTGGTGTAACCTCATTAATGAAAAAGACAATTCTAACAAACTTGATTTGATCTCTGCATATGGTACCAATTTACAGCTGCTGGTTTTCAGCATAGTATTACTCAAGGGTCAGATCGACTCTGTGGTACCATATGAACATACGAAATAGGAGCAGAAGGCGGCCTTTGAGCCCCTCAACCCTGTTCCGCCATTCAACAAGATCATGGCTGATCTGTTGGTTTCAAATTCTACATTCCCATCTACCCCTATAAGTTTTGATTCCCTTGCCTAACAAGAATCTACCTACCTCCGCCTTACAAATATTCAATGACCCCGCTTCCACTGCCTTCTAAGGCAATGAGTTCCAAAGTCACACAGACCTCAGAAAAAAATTTTCATCTCTGTCCAAAAGGGTGACCACTAATTTTAAAACATTGCCTCCCACCCCCCTCTTAGTTCTGGACTCACCCACAAGAGGAAACATCCTTTCCACGTCCACCTTGTTGAGACCATTCAGGATTTTACATACTTCAATCAAATCACCCCTCAGTCATCTGAACTCCAGTGCAAACAAACCCAGTCTGTCCAACCTATCCTCATAAGGTAACCCACTCATTCCAGGTATCAATCTAGTAAACCTCCTCTCAACTGCCTCCAACGTATTTACTTCCTTCCTTAAATAAGGAAATCAAAACTGCACACAGTATTCAAGGTGTAGTCTCAACAATGACCTGTATAACTGAAGCATAACATCCCTATTTTTATGTTCAATTCCTCTCATCATAAAGGATAGCATTCCATTAGCCTTCTTGATTACACACTGCACATGCGTACTAACGTTTTGTGACTCATGCACGAGAATACCTGGATCCCTCTGTACCTCAGAATTCTGCAGTTGTTCTCCATTTAAGTAATACTCTGCTTTTTTATTCTTTCTGCCAAAATGAACTTCACATTTTCCCACATTGTACTCCATCAGCCAGATTTTTGCCCGCTCCCTCAACTTATCTATATCTGTCTGCAAACTCTTTGTCTTCTTCACAATATACTTTCTTACTCATCTTTGTGTCATCTGCAAATTTTCTCATCTCATGCAAGTCATTGATGTAAATTGTAAAAAGTTGAGGCCCCAGCACAGACCCCTGTGGGATTCCACTAGTCACATCCTGGCAAAGACCCATTTATGCATACTCTGTTTACTGCCAGCCAGCCAATCCTCTATCCAAGCTAATATGTAACACCATGAGCTTTTATTTTCTGCAATAACCTTTGGTGTGGTACCTTATCAAATGCCTTCTGAAAATCCAAGTACAGTACATCCACTAGCTCCCCTTTATTCACAGGACATGTTACTCCTTTAAGGAACTCCAATAAATTTGTTAAAGATGATTTCCCTTTCACAAAACCATGCTGACTCTTCCTGATTACCCTGTGTTTTTCTAACTGCCCAGTTATAACCTCTTATAACCAATGATCGACTCTAACACTTTCCCTGTGACAAACGTCAAGCCAACTGGCCTATAGTTTCCTGCCCCTTCCCTTCTTGAATAGAGGAGTTACATTTTCTACTTTCCAGTTTGATCGAACCTTTCCAGAATCTAGGGAATTTTAGAAAATTAACACCTATGCATCTACTACCTCATTGGCCACCACTTTTAAGATCCAAGGATGAAGTCCATCTGGACCCTGAGACTTGCCAGCTGACATCTCCATAGTTTGCTCAGTACCGCTTCCCTAGTGATTGTAATTTCGCCAAGTTCCCCTCTCCCCTCCACCTCCTGATTTACAGCTATTACTGGAAATGTTTTTTATGCCCTCTATCATGAAGACAGAAGGAAAATATTTGTTCATTTCATCCGCCGTTTCTTTATTATCTACTATTAACTCCCCACTGTCACTGTCTAGAGGACCAACACTCACTTTACCTACTCTTTTCCTGTTTAAATACCTGTAGAAACTGTTGCTGTTTTTACATTTCTAGCTAGTTTTCTCTCATACTCTAATTTCTTCCTCCTGATTAACCTTTTAGTCATTCTCTGCCATTCTTTCTATTCTGACCAACTGTCTGACCTGCCCCTCATCATTGCGCAGTTATATGCTTTTTCCTCAAGTTTGATGCTTTCCCTAATTTCTTTAGTTCATCAAGGATGGTGGGTCCTCCCTTCAGAATTTTTCTTTATAGTAGGAATATACTTATTCTGAAAAATCCCCTTTAATGTCAGCAACTGCTTCTCTATTGATCTATCTCCTAGCCTAATATCCCAGTTCACTTCAGCTAGCTCAGCTTTCATGCCCACATAGTTGTCCTTATTTAAGTTTAAAATACTAGTCCTGGACCCACTCTTCTCCTTTTCATATTGGATGTAAATTCAATCATATTGTGGTCACTGCTACCTAGCGGTGCCTTTACCCAGAGGTCATCAATTAATCCTGTCAAATTACACAAATACCAAGTCTAACAAAACCTGGCTCTTAGCAGCTGGAGACTGAGCCTGAAGAGAAACATGTCTGGGAACAAAGGACAAATCTTCATTGCTGTGAAGCAAGATGGAGTCCAGTGAGGCATCATGGGTGAAGTCATCAGACACTTTGAATAGAAAAGTTTTAAACTGATCGCCATGAAATTCCTTCAGGCTCCTGTGGCTCTGCTTGAAAAACATTACTGTGAACTTTTCAGACAATCATTTCAAAGTACATGAGTTCAGGCCCAGATGTTGCCATGGTGTGGGAAGGTCTAAATGTGGTGAAGACTGGTAGAGTGATGCTTGGTGAAACCTCAATCCAGCTGACTCCAAGCCCAGCACCATTCATAGTGATTTCTGTATTCAGGTTGGCAGGAACATTATCCATGACAGTGATTCCGTAGCAAGTGCATAGAAGGAGATTAACCTTTGGTTCAAACCTGAGGTGATGGTGGGATACCAGTACTGTGCCCGGGACTGGATCTATGAGTAAATCATTCTACAGCTGCATGGCTCAAGTCCAACTGAATCATTCCAACTTGTCATCAGAAGTTTTATTTTTTAACTGGTGTTAACATCATGTCTTAGTCCTGGATGTTGAAGCAAATAACCGTGCAATAAATGAACTGAAAAATAATAACCTGCAGTCAGATTTTTATAAGCTCAAACACCAGTCCACAGCTCGAGCAGGCAGCAAACTAAGCCAGCGCTTCGTGCCCTGAGGGAATACTGAACTGTTGGAACTGTCTGTTGGATGCAATGTTAAATGTGTTCAGTTGCAAGATGATCCCACAGAAATACTCAAAGAGGAGAATTCTCCCCGCATCTTGAATGGCAATGTCCCCTCAGATGACACCACAAAACAGGTTAGCCAGTTTATGTAACTTGCAAGTGTCAACTGTGGTTCAGAAGGTTGTGCTTCAAATCCTATTTCCAATATTGAGCTGATACTTCAGTCCAGCTGTGGGAAAGTGCTACTGTTGCAGCTGCTGTCTTTCGGATAAGCTATTAAATCAAGGCCTTGAATACGAACTGAAACACCACTGGGGCAAAAAGAGTAGGGGAGGGAAAGAATAGTTGGGATCCAGCATGTAACAGCACCAGGAAGGAATGGGAGAAATTGGAGTCCAGGAATGTGGAAGCATGGGGGTAGATTCATTATTCATGTAGTACCCAATCTCTGCAACTAGATGGTGCATTGTTTTAGTCCTCTATGTTTACCAGAGTTCAGTTTACATTGCCTCTATAAATATAAACTTGTACTCATTTAGGTTACAACGTCAAAACGTTGAGCAATTTTATTCCCTTCTCTATCCTCACCCCAATGAACAAGTAGTAATAAAAGTAAATCACATTTATTAACCAGAATCTAGTAAAAATGCATGCATAAATTTTAATAAAATGAAGCACTCCTTAAAAAGAACAAGTACATTCAGAATAATTTTGCAGATATCACATCATTAATGTCCAACACACTGTCATCCGACTAAAGCACACACTAAAAAATTGAACTGACTTTTAAAAAATCTGTAAATAAAAAGATAGTATCAGCAAAAATGACAATGAAGCTGTCAGATTACTGTAAACACCGAGCTCATTCACTCATGGCCGTTAGAGAAGGAAACCTGCCCTCCTTAACTGGCCTGGCCTTTCTGTGGCTCTAGTCTCATAACAATGTGGTTAACTCTTAGCTGCATTCCAAGCAAACCACTCAATTCAGCAAGATGGCCCACCAGCACCTTCTCAGAGTAACCAGAGTGGGCAAGAAATGATGGACTTACCAACAACGCCCATATCCCAAGAGAAATGGAGACCCAGGGGAAGGGGGAGAAGGGAGAGTGTGAGAGTGCATTGCAGCTTGGTGAGTTACCACGGGACATACTCCATCACCATCATTTCTTGCACGGCTAGTTACAACTATCATCAAGAAAAAGAGAAGGGGTTTCCAGTCACCTGAACTGAATCCGTCAACCCAGGCCAGTTACTGTAGTTGGAGCCACCTGTTCACACAGGCTGCCTGAGAACTGCAACAAACTCACCCTCCGCCCTCCTGGGACTCAGCTACCTCCTGGCCGCTACTGCGCAGGCGTTGGCCGCCGCTGACATCACAATGGCTGTGGAACGTGGGCCGGGGCGTTTCCGGGTTCCAGGACAGCCACGTGCTGAGTGGAAATCCACGGACATTCGGTGTTAATGTCCCTGTGTTTGCCCTGATCTGCTTATATTCCCTTGGAAGTTGGAATATCCATTTTTTAAAAATCAGTCTTTCAGTTGTCCATGCTCTAGAAATACAAGCCCAATGTAATTATCATGGCCATGGTCATGCTTTTTACTTAAGATGCCAGCATCTGCAGTGTGAATGCACAATGTTCCTTTGGAACAACAGTAAAAAAAAGTTTTCTTTTTCCCTAACAGATTTCTAATACAGGTGGAACAAAAACAGAAAATGCTGGAAATACTCTGCAGGTCTGGCAGCATCTGTGGAGAGAGAGAAACAGAATTAACATTCCAGGTACTTTCATTGGAAACTGCCAGGCCTGAGCAGTATTTCCAATATTTTCTGTTTTTATTTCAGATTTACAGCATCCAGCATTCTGCTGTTCTAATACCAGGCCTTGCTGTCTTCAGAATTGCTAGTTTTGCAGTTGTTCAGTTTTTAACATTTTTACTGTTTGTATGTAAGGACAACTGAATAAATATGGAACACACAACAGATTTTTTTTATTTAGCAAAGCAACATCTTTCTGCATTGGTTTTCTGCATCCTTTTTTATTCTACTATCTAACTAAAGTTCTTTATTCTCTATTTGCTACAGGAGATCCCAGGGTAATTGCTCTATTTTGGGCAGGACAATAAGAGCATGATTGCTTTCGAATGATCTAGTTTAAACAGGTTTTTATTTCATAGCAAGTCCTAAATCACCAGCTGTCAAACAACTATGTGAGGCAAATGAACAATGTACTATTGTGCAAAATTGCTGTGATTAGAGAAGAAACCAGTTACAATAATAATGACTGAGTAAAACAAATTCTTTGCTAGTCAGGGTGCAAAGTAAACTGCCCTAAAATATACATATATAAAACCAATGGTTTCATTAAGGTAATACACTGGGACAACACTGCATAATGACCTTATGTTCAAATATTTTTGTTTGTTTTAGTTTAAAAAATGCTTAATTCATCATGGGGTGACTGGGTTCATTCAGGCTGTAGAATAGAAATGTGATGTTTTGTCACTGAGCATTGAATCTAATAGCCTCTTCCTTGCCTTACCCGGGCCCCTAGTCCCTCTATATATGGAAATAAACTGGAGTGCTGGGAACCAATGCTTAGTAATAAATGAATGGTTGTCTTTGTCCTTTATGTTCAAAAACTTTATGTTGGTGTTAAAGATACTTAACCTCCTTACCAACCATATGTATAATAACATAAGAAAATTAAGTTCCATGAAATTTCTCCTGAACATGAAGTTATTGATTGATGATAAAAAAGTGAAGCATATAGATTCAATTTTGCTGTTCAGACCTGACTAGTAGTATTTCTCATGCATGATTCCCGCAACACAATCCCATTCTATTCTATGTAGTATTTAATCTTCATCACTATTTAGTGAGGGCATGGATTATCACCTTTGTGAAAAAAGTTGAGAGAGGAATTTCAGATGAAAGCATTACATGTTCACAGTAACATGCAGTGTAATTTCAGGACCATGGAACTAAAACTTTAAATGGTATCAGTTAGCTGGAAACATCAGATTTTTATCTTTGGTTTACATGAAAAACAGAGTAAATAGTTCAATAAGATGACATTTCCCATACTAAATAAAGAAAACTGTAGTAACTGAAGGTATATCCTCTCCTGCTGTCTATCAGGAGTCACGTGATGTTCTTGGAGGCTGCGACCAATGAGCCCTAAACGCGAACAATCTGGGGCTGGGGCTTTCTGACGAGGGTCCTTATTGAGTATGTAGCATCTGAAAAGCAGTCTGTAATAACGTTCATCTGTTTATTGCTGAAACCTGCCCGGTCCGTCAAGTCATTACATTTGGCGACAAGGGTAAAATAGCTCCAACGCTGCACCTCGCCTTGTTAACGTGAGTACATTGAATCTTAAGAAAAAAGAAAAGACTGCTCACCAATCATGCCACTCTTTGGCAAAATCGATCCTTACAATGTAACAATGGAAGGCTGGAGCCAGAATGTAGAATTACTTGGTTTTCATTTCATGACGAATGAAATGAAGTGGAAGAAAAGCAGAAAGCAATCCTTTTGAGTGTATGTGGTAGCAAGACAAACAATCTCATCCCTAGCCTGATGGCCCCTAATATGCCTAATTCTAAGCCCTTTAATGAATTAGTGGACCTTGTGAAAACGAATCCCCAGCCGAAGCCATCCATAATAACGCAGCACTTTAAGATTAATTCCAGAATTAGGGCCCCGAGAGAGTCCATCACAACCTATATAGCAAAGCTGAAGCAGTTGGCAGAACGCTGCGACTTTGGGGACACACTAAATGATACGTTGTGGGACTGATTAGTTTGCGGAGTACAGGACGACGCAATTGAGCACCGTTTACTTGCAGAGGTCAACATCGATTTGAAGTGCGCTCTGGAAATATCTCTCGCCATGGAAAGTGTTGCGAGAGACTCGCAGGCTTTGCCACACATACAACATGGTGCTGTTTCTCATGTGGGGCAGGAACCTACCACCGGTCATGACACAAAAGCCAGACCATCGAAGTGAGATGCAATGTCCGCTGTTAGAAACATGAAAAGGCATAGTAGAAATACTTCGATAGCGACTTGAAGGTTGATTTGTTATAGATGTCGGGGCGACCGTGGACCGGACACCTGCAGAATCAAGGAGGCAGAATGCCATTACTGCCATAAGAAAGGTCGCGTAGGAAGGCAATGCAGGGCAAAGTCAAAACAGCCCCTAAAGCAGCAAACCAACATAACTGAATTGAAAAATACAGCAGAACCTGAAGCTGCCAATATCGACATCTATTCTCTGCACAACGTCACTGCTGTAAAAACTAAACTTATCACTGTCACAGTTCAAGTTAATGGGAGGCCATTAATAATGGAGATAGATTCAGGAACCTCAACCACAGTGGTTGGAGAACATACATTTAAGTACTTAAATGAAGGTACCCTGACACTGGAGAATCTATTCAGGTAAAGGGCATCGCCACAGTACCTGTGTCTTATAGGCAACGGACAGCTCAGCTTCCAGTGATAATAGTGACAGGAGATGGACCCAGCCTTTTAGGCCAAGACTGGCTTCAGAAAATCAAGCTTACTTGTCTGGAATATTTCACCTGAAATAGGAGGAGTTCCAGCTCAGCTTCCAGTGATAATAGTGACAGGAGATGGACCCAGCCTTTTAGGCCAAGACTGGCTTCAGAAAATCAAGCTTACTTGTCTGGAATATTTCACCTGAAATAGGAGGAGTTCCTGAACTGCTAAGGAAATACAACAGTGTATTGTGGAATGAGTTAGGAGAATTGAAGGACCTTCACATGCTGCAAGGATCCCTCAGGTCAGGGTTGGTTCCTCTGGAAAATCATGAAGAGAAACAAAATGAATTTAGTGCCTCTCTGAACAAACTGAAGAAACAGTTGACAGATAAGACTCAACATTGTTCAATATTCCTGGAGGCAGCCAAGAGACACAAGAAAGAGACTAAAGAGCTGAAGAATCAGCTGAATGAAACAGAGGCATTAGAAGGAAAAGCCGAAGAACTTTCCAAGATATGAGTGGACAATGAAGCCATGGATAGCTCAACTACTGAACTGAACCAAGTTAAGATTTCACCAGAGAGAAACTTGGTCAACTGTGAAATCAAAATGAAGGACAAGGTAAAACTGTGCAGCAAACAGAAAAAGAAAAGACAGAAATCAGATTAGGAAAGGCTAACCCAACACTAGAGCCCAATGAGCTAGAATGAAGAGCATTGGATACTGCAAATACACCATAAACCATTAATAGATTTATTCAATGATGATAAGGCCATTCTGCCAATAGCCTCAGCAAGAATATAATGTTGGGCTTTGATATTATCTGCGTATGAGTATACCGTTAGGTACCATCCTGGCGTACATATTGCAAATGCGGATGCACTCAGTCGTCTCCTGTTACCAGATAGTATTGTACATGCTCTAGTGTCACAAGAAGTTGTGCTTGTAGTGAATTTCCTGGATTCTTCGCCTGTGCGTGCAAAAGCAAATTAGAAATTGGATGAACAGAGATCCAATTGTGTTGAAAGTCAGAGACCTTGTTTTGCAAGGGTGGTCAAATTCACCTGTACCTGAGGAGATGAGACCACAGCATGCCTGAAAAACAGAGTTAAGTTGTCAAGATGGAATCTTGTTGTGGGGATCAAAAGTTGCAGTCCCTTTGCAAGGAAGAGAACCACTATTGACAGAGCTTCACAGTGTGCATCCAGGTATATCAAAGATGAAAATGCTTGCGCAAAACTATATCTGGTGGCCAGGCATTGACAGTGACATTGAAAGCATGGGGAACATTTAGGAGACAGTGATCATTGCATTGTACATTTTAGGATGACGATAGAAAAGGACAATAGACAATCCAGAATATGAAAATTAACTGGATGAGAGCCGAGTTTGATGGGGCAAGAACGGAGCTGGACCAGATAGACTGGAATGAAAGATTGGCGGGAAAAACTGTAGCTGAACAATGGACTACCTTCAAAAAAGAATTGAGTCAGGCACAGTCAAAGCATATTCCACTGAAAAGGAAATGTAGGGCAAACAAACCCAGAGCTCCCTGGATGAAAAAAGAGATAGAAATTAAGATAAAGAAGAAAAAGTGTGCTTATGACAGGTATCAGGTAGAAAATACAATTGAGAACCAAGAGGAATATGGGAGGCTCAGAGGGAGGTTAAAAAAAAATTAGAGAAGTGAAGAGGAATTATGAGAAAAGACTGGCAGCCAACATAAAGGGGCATCCCAAAGTCTTCTATAGGCATATAAATAGGAAAAGGGTGATAAGTGGAGGAGTAGGACCGATTAGGGACCTAAAAGGGAATTTACACATAGACGAAGGGGCCATGGCTGAGGCATTAACTGAATACTTTGTATCCGTCTTTATCAAGGAGATAGATGCTATCCAGGCCATGGTGACAGGCGAGGAAACTAGAAGGGTTCAAAATTGATAAGGACGAAGTGTTGAATAGATTGTCCGTACTTAAAAATGACAAGGCACTGGGACCTGACGAGATGCATCCAAGGATATTGAAGGAAGTGAGAGTAGAAATTGCAAGGGCAATTGCAAACATTACGCCTTAGTTCACATAGGTTGTAAGGATAAGCCCAGCAATTACAGACCAGTCAGTTTAACTTCAGTGGTGGGCAAGATTCTAGAAACAATTATTTGGAATAGAATTAGTAGTCACATGGAAAAATATGGGTTCATAAGGAAGAGACAGCATGGATTTCCAAAGGGGAAATCACGTTTAACTAACTTGCTAGAGTTTTTTGAAGAGGTAACAGGAAAGGTCGATGAGGGTAATGCTGTTGATGTGGTGTACATGGACTTTCAAAAGACATTGGATACAGTGCCACACAACAGACTTGTGAGAAAAGCTAGTGCTCAGGAATAAAAGAGCCAGTAGCAATGTGGATACAAAATTGGCTGAAAAATAGGAAGCAGAGAGTAATGGTCAATGGACATTTTTCAGACTGGAGGAGTGTTAGTAATGGAGTTCCCCAGGGTTCGGTACTGGGATCCTTGCTTTTCTTAATATATATTAATGATCTAGTTCTTGGTGTGCAGGGGACAATTTCAAAGTTTGTGGATGATACAAAGATTGGAAGTGTTGTAAACTGCGAAGAGGACATTGTAGAACTTCAGAAGGACATAGACAAGTTGGTGGAGTGGACAGATAGGTGGCAGTTGAATTTCAATGTGGAGAAGTGTGAGGCGATGCATTTTGGCTGCAAGAACATGGACAGACAATATAAAATAAGGGGTGAAATTTTGAAGGGGGTGCAAGAGTGGAAAGACCTGGGTGTATATGTGCATAAATTATTGAAGGACAGGTGGTGAGGGCAGTTAATAAAGCATATAGTAACCTGGGCTTTATTAATAGGGGCATAGAGTGCAAGAGCAAAGAGGTTATGCTGAATTTATATAAGACAACCGTTAGACCGCAGCTGGAGTATTGTGTACAGTTCTGGGCGCCACATTGTAGGAAGGATGTGAACGCATTGGAGAGAGTGCAGAAGAGATTTACAAGAATGGTTCCAGGGATGAGAAACTTCAGCTAAGAGGATAGATTGGAGAGGTTGGGTCTGTCTCCTTGGAGAGAAAAAGACTAAAAAGTGATTTGATAGAGATGTTCAAAATCTTGGGGGGACTGGACAGAGTAGATAGGGAGAAGCTGTTCCTGCTCATAAAAGGATCAAGAACAAGAGGGTACAGATTTAGAGTGATTTGCAAAAGAAGCAAATGTGACTTGAGGAGAAACTGTTTCACACAATGGGTGGTTCGGGTCTGGAATGCACTGCCTGGAAGCATGGTGGAGGCAGGTTCAATTGAGGCATTCAGGAGGTCATTAGATGATTATCTGAAGAGAAACAATGTGCAGGGGTACAGGGTAAAGACAGGGCAATGGCACTAGGCCATAATGCTCATTTGGAGAGCTGGTACAGACACAATGGGCCGAATGGCCTCCTTCTGTGCTGTTAAAATTTTGTGATTCCATTGTCAGCAACAACAGAAGTTGCCTTTTTCAGCTCCACTGCATCTGTGGGAGTGGCCTGGTCAACCCTGGGTTAGACTATATATTGATTATGTAGGACCATTCTTAGGTACCATGCTTTTGTTGATCGTAGATGCACATTCTAAATGGATGGATATATATGAAATCAGAACACTGACATCAAGTACAACTATCGAGAAACTGCATCATTGTTTTAGCATGCATGGCCTATCGGAAATTATCGTTTCTGATAATGGTACAGCCTTTATCAGTACAGAGTTTCAGAGATTCATGAATTTAAATGGAATCAGACATATTAAAACAGCCCCTTACCATCCCTCATCAAATGGTTTGGCTGAGAGAGCTGTGCAAACTTTCAAATCTGGAATGAAGAGGTTATCAGAAGGTACTCTAGAAACTCCACTTTCCTGTTTTCTTCTCAGTTATCGTACGACACCATATTCAACCATGGGTTCAACACCTGTCTGAATTATTGATGAAATGCCACCTACGTACAAGGTTTCCAAACTTAGAGGAAAAGGTAGAGAGGAATCAGAGTGATCAAAAATTGAATCACAATATTCATAGCAAAGCTCGCACATTCACTGTAGGAGACACAGTATTCGTGCGGAATTTTGGAAGCAGACCTTGTTGGGTTCCTGGAGCCATTGTCTCAGAGACTGCTCCCTTATCCTTCCAGGTGGAAGTGGAATACAGAATTATTTGAAAATACATGGACCATATTCGTGATAGAAAGACATTAGAGCAACCAACTATTTTACCTGTGATCAACGTCGAACCATGAATTCCTGAGGTGACAGATTGACCTAGAATAGACATGCCCAATGTCCCTGTAGGAGTTGTCAAACCCTGAACTGCCACTTTCTAGTGATCTATCTCATGCTGCAGATCCTGATCATGTCGATCCTGTGGAGGAACCTTGAGTGGTAGAGCTATGCCACTCTAATCGAATAAGGAAAGCACCTCAGAGACTTAATCTTTAATCACCTAAAGTTGTATTTATGTACATGTTGTTGGGTATTCAAATGTTCTCTGTAAATAGAAACTGTAAAAAACTAAAGGGAGAGGAAATGTAGTAACTGAAAGTAAAGCCTCTCCTGCTATCCATCAGGGGTCATGTTTTTGGAGGCTCCGACCAATGAGCGCAGGCAATCTGGGGGGTGGGGCTTCCTGACGAGAGTCCTGTTCGAGCATGTAGCATTTGGAAGGCTCTCTGTAATAAAGTTTATCTGTTTCTTGTTGAAACCTGCTCGGTCCGTCAAGTCATTACAAAAACATACTTAAAACTGATGATGCCTGGCTGGCTGAGTGTTTCCAGCATTTCTGTTTATTTTTTGATTTATATTATTTACATTTTAGTTATAGTGATTCAAATGCTTTTTAGGGAGAGCTGCTAACACTGCACCACAAAATTTAATGGAATGCTTTGAATGTCTTTGAATTATTGGAACTGGGAGTTAGAATTATCTGCTGTTGTTCTTATTATTGTTGTGCAGCTTCCACATGTCGAGCACTTGCAAATTAAAGCTAGAGAAACTGTTTCTGATTAATTATTATAGTGAGCGTAACATGCTTTTCCACAAAATTCGGCACTGTTGGAGACTGGAAGTCTGCAGTTATTCATAAGAAATGACAAGACATCTGTTTATTTTAAATTTGAACTGTGGAAATAATGTGTATCCCCATTGTGATTTTACAGATGAGTTATCACCAATGCACTACTCCTGAATCTTTGGCCAACAACCCATGCACACAGAGTTTAGCATATGAGGGGAGAGGGGGAAATGAAATGTCAAGTTTTTAAAAAATGTTTTTAAGGTAACATTAATAGTTGTGTTCCCTGAGGATTTAACTAAGCATCTGGCAGCAAAACCCATTGAAGACTTTGAGTGTTCCAAAACCACCTAGAAGGAATACTGATCTAGCTGCTGAAAGAGCAAAGTGCGCAGATAAAATAGATCCATACACAAAGAAGTTGGTTTGATGCGTGTGCTTTTACTTAAAATTTTTTAAAAAAACTAAACCTTTTAGGGGAATTAGTCAACATTATGTGGCAGCTGACATGGTGACTGCAGATTGGGACAATCAGTTTGAACTTAAATTGTTGTTCCTGAATTCACCCAAGATTAATCTACCTCTCATTTTTCCATGAATCTGTAAATCAAACTATAAACGGTAGATAGATTTACCTAATAACATATCCCTCCATTAATATGAATGTAGTTGAGACATTTATCTCTGAATGTTATAACCTGCATTATGGGGCAGGTTTTTCCGGTCAGTGAGTGGGGGCAGGGCCCGCTCGCCGATGTGTCAAATGACGCGGGATACGTTGGGCGTGTGTCTCGATGTCACCCCACGTCATTTAGACATTTAGATTTTCAGTTCGGTGGGCGCACAGCTGAACTGTCAACAGGCTATTAAGGCCATTAAAAAACTAATTAACTTGATTGATGGACCTGCCCGTCCAACCTTAAAGTTGCTGGGCAGGCCGGGAGCCTAGGTGGGCCTCGGAAAAAACATGAAACCTCATCCACGGGCAGGATGAGGTTTCATGAGGGCTTTTAAATGTTTACCAAATGTTTAAATAAAAGTGAAGGACATGTCTCAACTCGTGACAGTGTCACAAGAGGGACATGTCAGGGAAATTTTTTTATTACCTGTCTGTCAACTTTTGAATCGGAGCCGATCTCCCTGAGGCAGCACTTTGCCTCAGGGAGATCTGTGCGCTCTTTCACACGTGTATGCATGAAAGAGCGCACTCCCGGCTGAGGGAATTCCCCCCCGCCCACAAATAGTGAGAGATTGCAGAGGGATTCGGGTGTCCTTGTGCAGGAATCGCAACAGGTTAGTATGCGCTTCCTGGTGGACATCACGCTGGGCGGGCCTTAATTGGCCTGCCCATGTAAAATGGCAGCGACCCCCCCCTCCCAACCCCCTCTGACCGGGGCGCCGATCGGAAGGCCAGCCACCGGCGCCCGGTCCCGCACTTTCCCCCCACCAACGGGGGGGATAATGTTCCCCATGGTCCCCACTTACTAAATACACCAAAAATATCAGGTAGCGTATAAATGTGAAGTTCTAAAATTGGATGAATCTTTGTCATTGATTGAAAATGAAATGTAATTCAGCTAGGTTGTTCTGGTGTGAATTATAATGCCAAGGGAGCAAATATTTTCATTATCATTAACTCCATCTTTTTTCCTAGTCACTTGTTGAGGTTGAACTCGACCATGTGCAACCTTGCCATCCACCTCTTAACCACTGGAGACATTTCCTCATGGCCTCCAACTTTGAAAACTCCCAATCCTACCCAGTGTAAAAGCTTATGGTTTAGGGGTTAACATATTGGCATAGATAGAAGATTGACTAGCTAACAGGAGATAGAGAGTAGGCATAAATGAGTCATTTTTTGGTTGGCAGGATGTGACGAGTGGGGTGCCACAGGGATCAGTGCTGGGGCTTCAATGATTTATAATTTATATAAACGATTTGGATGAAGGGACCAATGGTATGATTGCTAAATTTGCTGATGAACAAAGATAGATAGGACAGTAAGTTATGAAGAGGACGTAAGGAGGTGACAAAAGGATATAGATAGGTTAGGTGAGTGGGAAAAGATCTGCCAAATGGACTATAATGTGAGAAAATGTGAGGTTATCCATTTAAGCAGGACAAAAAAGAAAGCAGCATATTATTTAAATGGTGAGAGATTGCAGAGGGATTCGGGTGTCCTAGTGCAGGAATCGCAACAGGTTAGTATGCAGGTGCAGCAAGTATTTAGCAAAGCTAATAGAATATTATTGTTTATTGCAAAGAGCATTGAATACAAGAGTAGGGAGGTTATGCCTCAGTTATACAGGGCATTGGTAGGTCACATCTGGAGTACGTCTACTAGTCTCCTTATTTAAGGAAAGATGTAAAGGCGTTGGAAGCAGTTCAGAGAAGGTTTACTAGATTAATACCTGAAATGGCCAGATTGTCTTATGGGGAAAGGCTGCACAGTCTAAGCTTGTTTCCACTGGAGTTTAGAAGAGTATAAGAGGTGACTTGATTGAAACATACAAAACCCTGAGGACACTTGACACGTTAGATATAGAAAGGATGTTTCCTCTTGTGGGAGAATCCAGAACTAGGGGTCATCGTTTAAAAATAAGGGATCGCCCATTTATGACAGAGATGAGGAAAAAATTACTTTCTCAGATGGCTGTGAGACTTTGGCATTCCCATCCTCAAAAGGTGGTTGAAGCAGTCTTTGATTATCTTTAAGGCAGAGGTTGATAAGCAATGGGGTGAAAGGTTATCGGGGGTAGGCAGGAATGTGGGGTTGAGATTAAAATTAGATCAGCCATGATCTTATTGAATGGCGGAGCAGGCTCAAGGGGCCGAGTGGCCTACTCCTGCTCCTAATTTGTATGTACATATGTTCTACTTTTACCTTCTTCCCAGGACTGCCCAGTAGACCCGCCAAGCCTGCTCCTGCCCCATGGAACTTATTTCTCCCTATCTCAACTTTATTTTTTCTCCCCTTGTCTAGCCTTTTTCCACCTACATCCATGACTCTTCCAACAGCCTCCACCACTTTGACAGTTTTCAGTTTCCTGGCCCTAACCCTCTCCTTTACATTATAGGTGTCCAATCTCTCTACACCTCCATTCCCACCATCCTTGAACAGAGGCCCAACCAGTCCTCATCCACCACAACCATCTTCTGCCTCGTAGAACTTGTTCTTAAATTTAACAACTGCTCCTTTGAATTCACTCACTTACACCAAATAGAATGTTGCTATGGAAACCCATATTGATCCTAGCTCTGCCTGCTTTTCTTGGAATACAATTCTTTGTTCCAGTCGTACTCATGTCTTCTCACTCACTTCTTTATTTGCTACATTTTTGACTGTATCAGTACTGTTTCCTGCTCTCAACAAACTGGAAAATGTAATCAACTTTGCTTCCAATTTCCACCCCTCCCTCACCTTCACGTGGTCCATCTCCAACTTTTCCCTGCCCTTCCTTAACTTCTCTATCTCCATTTCTGGGGATAGGCTGTCAACTAATATTTACCATAAACCCACTGACTTCCACAGTTAACTTCCGCCGCTAATTTGATTACACTTCCTGATGCCTTCTTTCCTGTAAGGACTCTATTCCATTTTCTGAGGTGTTTCATTTTTGTTGCATCTGTTCTGAGTGCTTCAGATATGTCTTGATTTTTCCTCAGCCAAGAATTCCCTTCTGCAGGGACCTTGATTGTTTCTGTCACATTTCTGACATTTCTGCTCTCATCCCGTCCTCTCCCTCCTAGAACCCTTGTTCTCACCTTCCACCCCACCAACTTCCACCCAGTCATTTACTATTGACTTCACTGATTACTATACATCCAAGAATAGTGTCATTTACAAATTTCAAAATCAAAGCCTAAGTCTAATCTTCATCAAAAACAACAGTGGTCCTAGTACAGAACCCTGGGGAACACCACCTTGTTGCTTTGAATAACAGCCATTCACTATAAGTCTCTATTTCCCATCTTTTATCCAATTTTGTATCCATGACACTACTGCCCCTTTTTACTTATGGCCTTCAGTTTTACTAAAAAGCCTTTTGTGTGATACTTTATCAAATACCTTTTGAAAGTCCAAATATACATCAACTGCATTCCCCTTGTCTGCCTTCTCTGTTACCTCATCAAAAAAATCAATCAAGTTAGTCAAACATTATTTAACCTTAACAAATCCATGATTCTCCTTTGTTAGTCCATGCCCGTCCAAGCAGATGTTAATTATTTCCCAATTTCCTCTGAGACTCCCATCACTGATGTTAAACTAACTGGCCTGTAAATGCTAGTTTTATCCTACCTCCATTTTTGAATCAAGGGTGTAACAGTTGCATTCCTCCAATCCTCTGGCATAACACATGTATCTAAGGAGGTTTGGAAGGTTGTGGCCAGCGTCTCTGTATTTTTTATCCTTACTTCCCTCAGAAACATATGGTGAATTCCATCCCACTGGGTGACTTAGTCACTTCAAGAATTGCCAACCATTTTGGTACCTTTCCTTTATCTATTATTATCTCATTCAGTATCCTGACAACCTTGCGATAGCAATGGCAACATTATCTTCCTTGGTAAACACCGATACAAAGTACTCATTTAGCACCTCAGCCATGTCTTCTGTCTCCACCATTGGATTTCCATTTTGGCCCCTAATTGGCCCCACTGTTTCTCTGACAGCGCTTTTACTATTAAAATGCCTATAGAAAACTTTTGAATTCCCTTTTATGTTAGTTGTCAATCTATTCTGAAACTGTCTCTTTATCTCTATTTCCTTTTTCACTTCTCCTCAGTACATTTTATATTCAACCTGATTCTCTTGCGTACTGCCAAGCTGACATCTCTCATACACCCCCTTTTATTGCTTCATCCTACTTTCTACCTCCTTAACTGTCGAGGAAGCTGCGGCTGTGGTTGTCTTCCCTTCCCCCTTGTGGAAATATACCTAACCATCTCATTTTTAAAGGAAACATAAAATGCTCCATTAGATTTCTGCCTGCCAGTATTTGGCTCCAATTTACCCGGGCCAAATCCCTCCTCAATTCACTGAGATTATGCCTCCTCCAGTTAACTATTTTTATTCTAGATTGCTCCTTATCCTTCTACATAACTACTCTGAAGTTAATATTACTATGATTACTGTTCCTGAGGTGCTCCCCTGCTGTGACATTCTCCATCCATTTTTTTCTCAGAAGTAGATCCAATAGTCAGCAGTCAGCAGCTATTGTGCCTCAAAATGTATATAATTTGTCTCAAGTATTCCTGTAATTTGGGCCAAGTTTCCAAGAAGTGCTTGGAAAAGAAGCAATTATTAGAATTTCAATTCTTCAAAATTATTTTCTCAAAGCACTAAATGTTCCAATGAAAGACCTTTACTTACGTAAGTGAAGACATTTCTTAGGAGATGATAAAAAAGAAAATAAAGAAAAAAAAGATACAAAACGTACTTTTCTATCAGAACAACATTCAAGGGAACATTTCCTAAATGGTGAAAAATTCCCAAGTAATCCATGCTTTTGTCTTTCTCTTTATGGGTATTAATCACCATAGTGTTCAACAAAGATGTGCTTTGCATGAGTGACCATTTTGTAGCCAAAACACAGAGAAAAGCAACTGTATTCATGTTCCTCAGGCAGCATAGCCACATTTAAATTATGAAGACATATAACATAGCTAAACTGACGTCTTTCTTCATATGGTTTCCTTCTACATTAAAGTTATGTATTCCCAAGGTTTAGAAAATGTTGGGTAGAATGTGTTTCGTGGAGGTCTTGCTCTAACCTTTTCTGCTCATTTAAATTCAGGATGCGCTCCACTCCTCTGGCTTTAATTCACTGTTTCTTAGCTGCGGCTTTGTTCGGGACTTGAATGGATTATGCCCTAAGCTAAAGTTGATGAGCAAACTTTTCAAAGGAAGCTCACTGCACTGTAAAATCTTCTGGAGCTTTTTGCATGAGTACAGTGCCCCGCTGCACAATACCAAGTCTGCTATCACTTGCATTTTTGCTCATCAGAACTGTAGTGAGTTTTCCTTCAAAACAATTATTTATTTTCTCATGAGAAACTGTCATATATCTATTACTAACATCTTTCTGTTGTAACAAAAAGGAAAATGACCAAGGAAGATAATTACAAAGAAGAGTTTAGCTATGATGAAATGTCTACATTGGAACGGGGAAAACAGAATAATGGAAATTACACCTTGGACTTTACATCCAGTGAACTTCAGCTAGATAGAAAATTTCATACTTGTTTTCATCACAGGGGATGGATCTACAGTCTGATGATTGGGGTAAATGTACCAAGTTTTTTTAAAAAAATGTAAACAAACCTCAAAGGGTTTACAAACGCCAAAGTAATGCTCATCTGTGTGTTTGACGTTTTATGTATGTTTTACCAAGAGAAGTTGGGAAGTGTAACTGCAGTTTATAAGTAATTTATGAAGGCTATGTTGCTTGAAGCAACATGAAAGAATAGTAGATTAGAAACTAATATTCACAATAAAGCAACTAACAATTCATAAATGTGGAAATAAGTCTTAATGCAGCATAACCTTTTGTAACATAAATTTTGTAAAATTTGTTTTTTTTTAACTTAGATTTTGAGGGCAATGAGTTACAGCCTGTCACAAGGTGTTATATATTTCTTTATTAGCACAGTATATATTATCAATGTGTTTCAGAAGGATTTCAGTGTTGCAATAAGGTGCTACTGCTTAATGGAAAAATACATTTTTAAAAAATTGTGTTACAGAGTTGCCTCCTGATAGTTGTTGGCTTTTCAGTTTATCTGGGAAATGTATTTCCTGATGAAATGGACTACTTGCGTTGTGCAGCTGGTTCAGTAAGGACATTTTCATTGTGATTGTTTTTAGCTTTGTTATTTTAATCCTGTGAAGTTGATAATACAATTTATACAGTTATGTTTTTTTTAACTTTATATGAAAAATTATTAAATAGACTTTTTGTAAATTTGCATTTTGACTTCTCGACATATTTGACCAAA
Organism: Cetorhinus maximus; assembly: GCF_964194155.1. Classification (NCBI taxonomy): domain Eukaryota; kingdom Metazoa; phylum Chordata; class Chondrichthyes; order Lamniformes; family Cetorhinidae; genus Cetorhinus; species Cetorhinus maximus. The sequence goes on from NC_135890.1 coordinate 31,383,972, forward strand.
TTTCATTAATTGGTGTTTTTTGAAATAATTTATTTGTTGAAATTAAAAATTGCACCTTGTATTTACCATTATTATTCTAGATATTGATTTTAGTATGAAAGCATTTTTTATGCTAAACAAGGTAATGAATGCTAATTCTGGGAAATGAAACATTTTTTCAATCTTTCTTATCTGGTATTGGTGGCAAATCGTCCCTGATTGGATGAATATGGGCTAAATTCAGAGTAAAGTTTATTCTTTTCTGCCGCACATCATCCCTTCTCTCCGCCTTCAAAAAAAAAGAGTTAGTTGTGAATTTCTTCACGTCCTGCTCCTGCTATCCTTAAGGCATCTCTGAGTGAGACTGCCAATTTCTCCTACTTTTAGGATCGTGACTATTCAGGAACTGGGTTAAGGCTGTTCCAAACAATCTTTTCAGCTGGCAAAGAGAGAAAAAGAGAGAGAGAGAGAGAGAAAGCATAAAAAGTTTTACTCTTCTAAATAATGAACATGTTTTAACAGAATAATACAAATAAATGATTGGATTATTTTCCAAATATAACATCACAATAAAATGTTGACAAAATAGTTATTCTGTTCAAGTTTTTTAAATTGTTTTTTTCCTCGCAGTGTATTCCTGCAGCGGTTGTGAGTTTTGCTATAGCTAAAAGAAGAGTTAATGCAGTAGGTACATCATTATGAATTACATTTTACCATTTATATTTTTGTATTGCTTAAGGAATACAATTGCAGAATTTAAAAAGAATTATTTTCTTTAGATGCCACACTTCCAGCTTCTGTTTATCTCAACGTTTGCTATCACGACAACTTGTATGATTTGGTATGGGTGCAAGCTAGTCCTCAATCCAGCTGCATTAAATGTAAGCTTATCTTTACTTCATGTTATTACATGCATCGCTCATTAATGGAAATTTTTATTTATAAAAAAGCTAGGAAAATCATTGGCTTGTGAAAATGATTAGACAATGCTATCTCATCAGAGGTTGAAAGATATTAACTAACTAAGGTTCATGACATTCTTTTTCAGATTTGATTCTATACTCCTGTGTGTTTGACTATATATAATATACGCTCTCTGACATTTTTGTATGTAATAGATTCATTATGCATTTGTCCAAGTTTTGTGTTTCCTTGGTGATGATCACAAGAGAAAATTGTTTCTGGGGTCTTACTATTAAATGATCTATAGTTAACACCTGGAATATTTTATTTTGGGTATATATACAGTCATTGTATATGTATACTTACTTTAATATCTAGTAATGAAATTGATAGTAAACAATTTACTAATGCTAGGCAATAACCAAAAAAAACCTGTCTCCATATGTAATTTAACAATTTAGTATTAAATTCTCCAATCATATTCTCCGAGGTCCATTGTGAAAGGACAGTTTATTTTTTCAGTTAGGAGTTTAAGAGCAGGTTTATTTATAAACAACATTTGTTATTCCTACAAACTGTAGCACAAGCTCTAAAATTTACCCTTGTCCACCTCTTCACCCTCTCTTCCCCTAAATTAAGTAAATGTTGCAAATAACGCTTTTAAATGTTTTACATGATAAAATATTCTGGACTAACAAGAAAGAAAGCCCTCATATTTATAAAGTTCCTTTCATGTTTTTAGGGCATCCTAAATTGTTTCACAGCCAAAGAAGTATTTTTGAAGAGTAGTCACTATTGTGATGTGGGAAAATTGAGCACACCAAGGTCCCACAAACAGCATTGAAACAAATGCTTAGATAATCTGTTTTAATGGTGTTGATTAAAGGATAAATGTTGGCTGGGAGAGCTCCTCCTTCTTCAAATAATACCATGAGGCATTTGTGCCAACCTGAGAGGGCAGATGAGGCCTTCGTTTAATGGCTCATCCAAAAGATGTTACCTTCAGCCAGTGCAGCACTTCTTTAATACTGCATTGAAGTGCCAGCTTGGATTATAAGCTTAACTTTTGAATAGGGTTTGATCCCACAACATCTGACTCCCAGTGAGAGGACTAATGTTGCACTGTAATGAAGACAGAGTGGGTGGAAGCTGTTCCCTTCCATCTTTCTGATGATTTGCAACACATACCTGTAGTCACCAATGTGTCTCTACTTTCTAGCTGTGTTACACCAGTTTTACTCCACTTTTACTTTTAAAACATTTTCTGTCCAATCAAAATCATTTATAAATAACAATGGCACCTGGCTCAATGAGGAGTGAAACATAAGTATGTTTCAACAAAACCTCAAGACCAGAGCGAGGAGCAGAAGATGAGATACTAGAAAGTTAAAGAGGAGATAGAAAGATAGAGGGAAACAGAAATGTCAAGTTGACAGACGGGCAAAGGAATAACTCCTCTGACTCACCATGAGCAGCGCCAAGGCAGATCCGCTAATACTAAATTTAATAAAATGGAAGGTGCATTTATCAGAAACGAGATCCCAGTACCTACGACAGAGACTGAGTTAAAGGCCTGGGGGATTATAACAAATTTATTTACAATGCAAAATACAATATTGAATATTCTGAAACATGTGAAACATACTCAAAAACAAAACAGCACAGACTGCACCCAAATCTTGTTTGCATATCCAGGTAGAATGCAATCTTATAAACAATGGAGCTATTAATTAGTTATGTTTTTGGCCACTTTTTTGTAACATCTTGGTCCCCACTCTTTTCATTTAATTAATTTAATAAAACAAATAATCTGCTTTTGAAAGATATAAAGCAGACCAAGTAATTAGCCATAACCCACAAAGGACCACAGGTATCTATCTCCATTAGAGAGACAGACAATTGGTTACTGATAGATTGCGGGCCACTACTCCACAATCGTGGGGCAAGGTGAGGTGACAGGCCTCCATGAAATACCACCATTGCCCTCAGCTTATGGAACTGTCCTTGCATGTGCAGCAATTACCTCAGATTTCCATTACCATCATATACATATGGGTCAATAAGTTCCCTCATAACATTAAACTGCAGTCAAGTATAACAAGAGACTAAGTACCAAAGTAAAATACCATTTTATTGAAAATTAATTAAACTTCTTTACCTAATAAGGAAACATTTGCTGTAATCTGGAATGCACTGTCTGAAAGGGTGGTGGAAACAGATTCAATAGTAACATTCAAAAGAGAATTGAATAAATACTTGAAGCGAAGACAAGGACAGGGCTGTGAGGAAAGAGTGGGGGACCGGGACTAATTGGATATCTATATCAAAGAGCCAACATTGGTATGATGGCCTGAAAGGCCTCCTTCTGTGCTGTATTATTTCACAATTCTACGGACAGGATTTTCTGGTCCCACCAGAGGCGGGCATTGTTGCAGCATGATGGGAAAATTTGGAGAGGGGCCAAAAATCAATTGACTTCTGGCTGCTCGCCAAATTTCCCTGTCCCGCCCGCATTGATGCCCACCACTGGCCGGATCTGAAAATTCCGGCTTATCTGATACTTTGAGTAACAATAGGTGTTATGGATGATACAATTCAAATATTAAAATTGGATGTATACCTATCAATGAGATATACTGATAGTGATGTGACTTTTGCAGATGTATTTAATTCCTGTATAACCAATGCCTAAGCTCATATTTTATTGTTACTGTGGTCTAATGTTACAAACACTGTAATATACAATGGCTAGGATTTCCCGGTCAGTGAGCGGGGGCGGGGCCCGCTCGCCGACGCGTAAAATGGCGCGGGATGATGTTGGGCGGAACTCCCGACGTCACCCCGCCCCATTTAAATTTTCAGGAAGGCGGGGGCTCAGCAAAATCAGCTGTGCGCCCGCCGACCTGTCAATGGCCAATTGAGGCCTTTGGCAAAGTCATTGAAGTATTTAATGGACCTGCCCGTCCAACCTTAAGGTTGGCGGGCAGGCAAGGACCCCGACGGGCATTATAAAACGCATGAAACCTCATCTAAGGGCAGGATGAGGTTTCATGTAGGTTTTAAATAATGTAGTTAAACTGAATTTAGAAGTGATGGACATGTCCCAACTCATGTGACAGTGTCACATGAGGGGACATGTTGGAATTTATTTTTCTCCATTTTTAACATTTTTTATTGGAGAGCCGATCTCCCTGAGGCAGCGCTTAGCCTCAGGAAGATGAGCGTACTCTTTAGTGCGCATGCGCGAAAGAGCGCACTCTCGGTTTAGGGATTCCACCCCGCCTGCAAAGGGAGCGCATAGTGCTTCTGTGTGGACGTCATGCTGGGCGGGCCTTAATTGGCCCGCCCACGTAAAATGGCGGTGCACCTCCGATCGGGGGTGCCGATCGGAGGCGCGTCTCCGTGCGCCCGCTGTTCAACTTTACCCCCGACAGTGGGAAAGCTCTGCCCAATAAAACATTCAATTATTCTTTCTGTGTTGTAGCAGATTCCATCTGCCCAATTGAATCAACAAAACTTTAAACGCTATAACGGGAAATCAAAATGGTAGACGTGGTTAACAAATTAAAGCCCTGTCTGTTCAAAGTCCATTTACTCTCATTTGTCTGTGTGCTGATTGCAGGTTGGCATCTCTGTTTAGAACAGTATTTGTTATATATTTATTTATAATGACAACAATTCCACCTTATTTCTTTTTAGAAAGTTTGATGTAATATTTCAGGTTAAATTTAAACCAAATGTATCCTTCTCAAAAAACAGTTCTTCGTGAAGATTTGAAAAGTATGTGACATAACACATATCTGCAACACACAATAAGGGCATCCTCAATAAAGTGTGTAGTTTTAGTAGCTTCTCATATCACATACAAAGCTGCCCTAAAAATCAACAACACTAAGCCCTGTTTCAGTGTCTATGCAGTTGACCACCAGTCGGTATAAACTGTGCTAAAGGGCTGTTTCAATCAAGGTTCACTGCTCTAACTGCATATATTTGTTTCCATTGTTTGAGTTAATTCAGTTCACACACTGAGCTTCTTGTGCTCACAAAATCTATTTTCAGCTGGTAGGACAATTACTAGCTGCGGTAGCTCAAGGTAATTTGTTTCCCCACTATTTTCGTGTGCATGTACATTTTACTACTTGAAACACAGGTTTTACAGAACTACACTCGTACTATACAGTAAAATACTGACACAAGATAGTTGACACTTGTACAGACCACAATCAAATTCATTAGTGCAAATTTGACACAAAGTTCCTGGATGTCTTGATAAAAAGCAAATGATTAATAGGAAACTCCAGGAAGGATCTAAACAGTTTATAATTACATATGTAGTCCTATTGCAGTATGAGCAGGATTGCAACATGCACAAGCAGTGCAGAAAGCTGATGCGTGATATTTGGGGGTGGGCTCACTTCAATAATCATGCTCTCCTTGCACAAATTCTCAAAGAGCTTTCAAAGATACAAAGAGCTTGCTGTTTACATCCTGTGTTAGTAGTTTTTCAAAGTTACTCTTAATTAAAGCAAAAGTAAACAGTCACAAGTTTAGTCTTGGTAGTAGCTGTTGAAATGGATACAAGGAGGCTCAGGAGCAGAAGTGATCCTCTGGGTGTGCTTACCTAGAGATGCTGAGGGTTCTCCACTGGGAAGCTGAGGAGAATCCTCTATTCAGGAGCACTGTTAGAAATGCCTGAGCAGAGATGGCCAAGTTGGTCAATGCCATCTTCTATGCCCAAAGGTTATGGGAACAGATGAGGAAGAAATGTTCTGACTCACTGGCCCCTCTGACAGTGTAAAGCTCCATCAGGACTGCACTGACGTGCCAGCGCTCTGATTCGTAAGCAACAGATGTAGCATTAGCCAAGATTAACAAAAAATCCCACTGCCTTTCCCATGAGTATTAATCCATTACTGTGTTGCATTCAGGGCACAGTTGAAATGAAGTCATTCTTATTCTTCATAATATTGTGGGATGCTTGCAATTTTTTTAAGTTCAGTATCGCTTATCCCAGTCTGTCCTATTTTTGAGAGATTCTAGTGTATGTCTTCCATTAGCTTGCATATTGTTGTAACTATCTAATTTCTCAGTGGGAGAAAGAAGTGTGGTGGATGGCAGATTGCCTGGGGATGCAGTTGGTCCTCCTTGCCTCCTTGTGTTGGGTTATGAAATGGACACTAACTGATAGTACCACATATATACTGCAGTATAGAAGCTCAGACTGTGGTCACCTTGCCAGCCAGTGGCAGAGCTCTCTGTGTTGTGAAACAGTGATGTTGAAGATTTGACTTGAAAAGGTGACATCTTTCTGTGAAGCATGGGTAGTGAAAGTGGATCTCTTCAGAACTGTCTAGGTAGATGCGTCTTGATTTATAGACAGAAAAAGCAATCACCTTCTGAGCTTAAGATGTGTCTGGTGGCAAAATGGTGGAGGATGCAGTGGTCAGGCCACAACTGACCAGTCCCATCACTAATACAGACTGTGCTAAATATATGCTGCAGTTATTCTTGCAGCATATGACATTGAAATATCTGGTGACCAGTTTCATGGACATAGGCAGAAATTATATTAATGGTTAGAATAGAAAATTTAAAAAACAGTTCCCCATGATCATTGTCAAGTAGGTACGACAGTATATCTCTCGATATGATGTAGGTATGGGCTGGCTGTTGATCGCCCAGGCATGCCTTCTTCCATGCATTCCCAGTGAACTCCGAACATATCGGAATCAGGGAAGCATCCAGCATTAGGCTCAGTCAGACATTCGTATGTCTTGTTTGTGTCATCAACCCTTTTTGGAGGTAAGTTTGGGAACTGAACCTCCTCATGTGCTGACCCCCTTCCAAAAGGAGATAGCTGCAAGTCTGTATGTAGATGTGGGATTGCAGGTATTAGTGGGCCAGTGTAGATTTGTATTTGGTGAGTCACTGGTCGAAAGTGGGCTGCAGCTAGGCCGGGGGAAAGGATGGTTTGTGTGCCGTGCAGATCCCATAGACGAGTTCTGGTACAGGCGACTCAGATGAGTACTTTGATGGAGCGATATGCAGGAGAATACTGATGAGGATGCACATAGAGATGCTGCATTCATTGACTGGCCTGCCAAACAGCCTCCTGTCACTGTCAAGGAGCATGGAGGAATCCAGTTCCAATTTGGCAAAGGGCATTATGCATAGCTTCCCTTTTCCACAGCCTCTGCTCCACCTCCCTGACATAATGCAGGCCCAGAGGTACTACTATTACAGCTCCCATATCTGTTGCAACCTTTGTTTGGACAGTTCAGCAATTCCTCTGCCCTCCCTCTGTGCATACATTGCCTGCTAAATTCAGCAACTTATCACACAACTGTACCAGCTGACTTGACACAAGATTTACAAGCTGTGTCAAATCAGTTGGTTCAGTTGCTTGATTTCATGATCTGGTCATTTGGCAGGCTTTCGGCAAAGGCCTGAGCAAAAACCCTTCCCAGCATGGGGCACCATACCAGACATGGCCAGATGCACTGTGTGCCCCACTCAGAGAGCTCGGCTTCTATAGCACTTGCTCCCCATTTCACATTTTAAGTTTGCTAGGTGGGAAGCTAGACTGTGGCTAGCATTAGTTTTAACTTGCAAAGGCAGCAGACCACAGGCTCTTGTTGTATGCTATTTGTAGTTAATTTGAGATTCTGGCAGAATAGTCTTTAGGATTCATTCAGAGATTTTACTTAAGGTTGCTTCCCAGTTTCACTTAAGCCAAGAAGCTGTTGTTCCAAATTTTGTCTGTTACCATGCAAATCAGGACTGGCACAATTTCTTCTGCTGTGCTGATGCTAAGCAAGCACTAAGAAAATATATTTTATAAAATACTTCTATTGAAGAACAATTTAGGAAACCTGGCAGTAATTAATTTCCATTGGTATGAAGACCCAGAGCAAACTGGTGATTAAGCATTTGATTGCCGCATAGCTGGTTGACCCCGCTTTTCAGGAAATAAGATCAAGGGGCAGGTTAAAGACCAGTCCACCCAAGGGGCAGAATGGTCTACTCTTGTTCATATTGCAGCTCCCTGGGCATTTCTCAGTCAGATTCGATTGATGATGTTGATATTGCAATGTTGCCAGATGTAGTAATATTCACATTTACTGAAGGCTGCTGCTGTCGCAATCATGAAGCACACACCATCACCTTTGACAGATTAATCATGACACAATGGTAGTGTCACTGTTGTGTTAGAGCATCATTCCTCCTAATGCTTACTAGTTTGGTGAAGAATGCCAAATGAAGAATATTAGATTTGTCTGCCTGGTAGCTCTTCATTCTTAGAATAATATGGAACCTACACACAAAACTGCCCCTTTATTATAGCAAGATTATCACTTTTGGAGTGTTAGTGATGTAAAGTTATTTGGTTAAATTAAATTCAGCTTCAGGTAAAGCAGGGAAATAGGATAGATATGTAACTGGCAATTTGCGATATTATTACTTGTATGTGTGTACAGCATGTGGCCCAGAACCTGTAGGTTACATTCCTAGAGCATATGGAGGATGCAAATCATTTGAAAAATTAAGACTTTTATCAGTTAAGTAAGGATTCTTTCTTTGCTATGTACTTAGGCTAAAAACCAAACGTTGATATTTAAACTGGCTCATCAAATTCATATATATTTTACAATTTTTTTTCTTTCACAGATAAACTTTAATCTTGTTTTACTTGTACTTCTGGAAATACTCATGGCAACTAAAGTTATCCTATCAGCAAGATCTGACACTGAATGCTGTAAGAGAAAGAAAGTAAGTATTCCAGTTGCCAAACTTGAGATTATTAAAGATGTAGTAGTGACTTTTAATTTAAGAATCAGAACACACTGAATGAAAACACATTTGTTAAGTTGATGCAGCTAATGTAAACCATGTCTAGTCTTTTTATTATTCAATATTAAAATTCAGAATTGAAGCAGCTTCATGAGCAATTAACTTACATGTTATATTTTAAAGATATTAACAGCTGTTTTCTTATTTTTGTACATATATACATGCTGTATACACAGATATGGAGGATAAAGATGCTACTTTGCACTAGAGTAATGGATGTGAAGTTTCTGAGTCTTCAAGATTTTCTCTTTTGATGTAAATACCTCGTGTTTTATTTTAGGCTGATTTATCTTTTATAAAATGTATCTGTAGGTCCTGTCATATGATGAAACAGCTTTATTGTGCCACATAAAATTCCCATCTCGTACTCTGAAGTCCTATTCAGTAAGTAACTATTGCTTAAGATCTATAATGTTTAGCATTGATTGCTTCGCTTATAGCAATTAATTGGAGGGAAGTCATCTGGTACAGTGGTAGTGCCACAAGCTCTGGGTTCAAGTCTCACTTCAGGACTTGATGGTTCTGATGGCTATGGGAGATATGTGCATAATATGGCCAAACAGGTTGATTATCAGCCTGTAAATCCTTCCAATATGCCTGATGGTAGGCAGTAAAGAGCAGGAGGGTTTCCTGGTTAGCCATGCTGCAGAAGGCAATGGCAAACAACTGTACAATCAATCCAATGGGAGTCTATGGTTGCCAATGCCCTCTTAGGGCATGGTACCTGAAGGAGGAGGAGTTATCTGAAAAATATAACCTTGTAAATAATCATTGATGAAGCATCAGCCAAATATTTCCCTCAAATGTTTTTTATTTATTTTTGTCATATAGGGTGGTACTAGTTCTTAGCAGAACTACGTGCAAATAGATGTAACAGGAGAGTGTGCTGTCATTCCTGTTATTAGTAGATGGGGAAAAGAGGCAAGATAAGGAAAGATTTGAGTTTACATCTGAAGATGAGAGTAGGCAGATAACATGTTCCCAGGCTTCTGTCAATGACACTTGAAAGGAATTATTTACATACACACGTATACTAGTGTTTACTACTGCTTTTGATTTCCCTAAACCATTGTATTACATAGAATCTACATCACAGAAATTGGTCATTCAGTTCAACAGGTCCAGATTGGTGTTTACACTCCGCATAAAGCTTCTCCTCTGATATGTTGGTGCCTATCTTATATTTATGGCCACTTATCCTGGACACAATCACAGGTGGGCGCAATTTAATGCCCTCCCCTGAGGCCAGTTTGAAGGTGGGGTGCATTTAATCAGGTAGGATGGTGGCGGATGGGACGCCCGCTGCCTCCCCACCTCTGCTCCAATTCAGTCCAGACTGGGAAGACTTGTGGATGGCCTTCCCATCCTGCTACCAATTGAGATCCTTAAGAGGGCAAGTAATGCCTATTCAAGGGCCTCATCCCACCATCGCAGGTATTCAACCAGCGGTGAATGGGGCAGTTAGCAAGCAGGGAGCATGAAAGGCAAATCCTGTTGGGTTTGCTTACAGGCTCCCAGGCTGGGTCCTTCATTCAAAGACACTCAGTGCCTGATCAGAGGATCCAGCATTGGGAAGTAGGGGGCTGGCTGGGAATCAACCCTTGCCCTTTCTGTTGATCCCCTGCACCCCCCAGCCAGTGACGCCCACCCCGCGACCCCCATCCTGCCCTCAGTCACCTGTGCCCTGGTCCCTCGCTGATTCACTGGTGAATGTATTACTGCCAGCTATCACTGCTTCCCCAGTGGAGCTAATGGCAATGAAGAGCTTATGGCCTCTGACTGGCCGCCCAGCTCTCAGTAAGCGGGACTTCTGTCCCTGCGATCCTTCATCCTGGGGAAGATCTGCTGCTAGCTATCTGGCACTTAATAGATTTGGACTTTACTACAGGTGATGACCTGGGGCTCCCCCAGGCTCTTCAGCCAGTGGGTGAGATCCCTGTCGCCTGGATTAAATTCCATTCAGTTTCTTCATATTGGTAATATCTAGTCTAATTTTTAAGGTTGTATCAGGAATCCTCTTAAGCTTGGCCAAAATTACCTTTGCTGTTCTTAAATAGAGACATGGGCCAGAATCTTCCGGCCCCCCCACAGCGGGTTTCCCCGTGGCGGAACTGACGAGCCGGCGGGACCATGAGATCCTGCCGGCGTGAGAGGCTGGAAAATTCCGGCCATGGAATTTTTTATGTTCACTTGACAGGGCAGACAGGGTGGCAGATTAAATTCCCATCTGAATAACATCACTTCTGACGGAGCAGCACCTCCCCATTACTCCACCGAATTGTCAACCTAGATTTTGTGCTCAAGCCTGCAGAGTGGGACTTGAACCTATATCGTTCTGATTCAGAGGTGAAAATGGTACCAACTGAGCCACAGTAAATGAGGAAGCACAGGATCGAGATTGAGTTTTTCCTTGTTGCTGTGAGATAATTAAAAGTGCAATCGGCAGTTGTCTGCTTTCTGGTTGCACTGTCAAAGTTTCAATGACAGAAGCCTGGAAAGATGTAAAACAAAAACAGAATTACCTGGAAAAACTCAGCAGGTCTGGCAGCATCGGTGGAGAAGAAAAGAGTTGACGTTTCGAGTCCAACATGACCCTTCAACAGAACTGAAGTATAGTTAGGAGAGGGGTGAAATATAAGCTGGTTTAAGGCGGGGGGCGGGGGGAGAGAAGTTGAGGGTGGGGTGGTTGTGGGGACAAGCAAGCAGTGATAGGAGCAGATAATCAAAAGATGTCACAGACAAAAGGATCAAAGAGGTGTTGAAGGTGGTGATATTATCTAAGAAAAGTGCTAATTAAGAATGAATGGCAGGATAAAGTGGGTTTTAATAAACACCTTGTCAAACACCAGGAGAGAAATGGAAAGCAATGAAGGTGAACAGGGCAGAAGAGACAGGCGGAAATCCTGTCGGAGAACAGAGCAATACTTCTTCAAGGAAGGCATTTCTTGAAGAGAAGTGGCAGTCAATTAAACACAGAGATAAAAACAAAAAGCTACTGCGGATGCTGGAAATCCAAAACAAAAACAGAATTACCTGGAAAAACTCAGCAGGTCTGGCAGCATCGGTGGAGAAGAAAAGAGTTGACGTTTCGAGTCCAACATGACCCTTCAACAGAACTGAAGTATAGTTAGGAGAGGGGTGAAATATAAGCTGGTATAACCACCCCACCCTCAACTTCTCTCCCCCCAACCCCCACCTTAAACCAGCTTATATTTCACCCCTCTCCTAACTATACTTCAGTTCTGTTGAAGGGTCATGTTGGACTCGAAACGTCAACTCTTTTCTTCTCCACCGATGCTGCCAGACCTGCTGAGTTTTTCCAGGTAATTCTGTTTTTGTTTTGGATTTCCAGCATCCGCAGTAGCTTTTTGTTTTTATCTCTGTGTTTAATTGACTGCCACTTCTCTTCAAGAAATGCCTTCCTTGAAGAAGTATTGCTCTGTTTTCTGACAGGATTTCCGCCTGTCTCTTCTGCCCTGTTCACCTTCATTGCTTTCCATTTCTCTCCTGGTGTTTGACAAGGTGTTTACTAAAACCCGCTTTATCCTGCCATCCATTCTTAATTAGCACTTTTCTTAGATAATATCACCACCTTCAACACCTCTTCGATCCTTTTGTCTGTGACATCTTTTGATTATCTGCTCCTATCACTGCTTGCTTGTCCCCACAACCACCCCACCCTCAACTTCTACCCCCCCCCGCCCCCCGCCTTAAACCAGCTTATATTTCACCCCTCTCCTAACTATACTTCAGTTCTGTTGAAGGGTCATGTTGGACTCGAAACGTCAACTCTTTTTTTCTCCACCGATGCTGCCAGACCTGCTGAGTTTTTCCAGGTAATTCTGTTTTTGTTTTGGATTTCCAGCATCCGCAGTAGCCTGGAAAGATGTTGCCTGATGACTGTCCAGCTTGAGATATGCAAGGCTTTGCAGAGAGCAGAGGAACAGGCAGGGCTGGGGCTGGAAAAGCTGTATTTGTTTCATGATGGCCTTTGTCCAAAGTTATTTCAACCAGTGCAGAGGGTATTTTCAAAGTCTTTTTATACTAATGCTAGTTGAATAAAGTATGGGAAAGATTTTCACTTCATGATCTTTGGGAGGAGGGAGGTGTGGTGGCAGTGGGAGTTGTGCCTATAGTGTGTGGAAATACACCTGGGGGTTGCTCTAATCACAGAGTGGGGTTGGTCTGTAAGAGGGGCGATTCTGACAGCGGGGCATCTTTGCGAGGGGTCGGAGGTGGTGGTGGTGGTGGCTGGGGTGTCCGGTTGGAAGCACTCCTGGCTGTCCTTGTCTTGGTGCAGCTGATGGGGTTCCTGAGACCTGGGGCTGGCCACAGTTAAACCTGCGAAGCTTCATTAACACATTTAAAATACCAGTCTGCCTCCTGTGAGCATCTTGGCCACCTGCTCCTTGTTCTGTCTGAGTAAAATCCGGCAGTCAGCAGTTTTAGTCAGCTTCCTGACACACCTTTGGGTCATTGAACTGCCCACCCACAATCAATTCCACCCACTCCCACATTTTAAAATCCCCCCCGTATGTTAGGATGTGGCCCACTGTAGATTACTCCGTGGGAGCAGAAATTGAAAAACCTATGTCCTGCTCATGTTGGTCATTTCTCTTCCTTGATTTTCACTTTTTAAAAAGTGACACCACAAAATTCTAAGTTATATTTAACTTGAGTCCAATGCTTTGCACCTTCTGAAAATCTAAAACCTCTCATATCTATTGATATCCTTTGTATACAGCTGCCTTGATCTGAGAACAATGGTTACATTTGTAGTATGAATGGAACTGCCCTATTTAAGTCACAACTGCACCGCCTCCATAAGAATTTTTAATATTTTGATTATCTATTTATAGATTAATATTTCTCTCATGCATCTATTCATATGCTGTGGGAATTGAGCTGGTAGGATAACCATTTAAAGAATTTACACTTTACTTCTTTCAAATTGGTCTCAGCATGAAACTCATCTGAGGTGAATACATTTATGTTGGGTGAACTCAGCACAGGAATTGTCTGACATCCTTTTTTAATTGGAGGGAATATTTAGGTAAAATATTGGATCATTGCTGATCTCTGCCGCTAGCTGATTAGCTTGTATAAATGTAATAAGGTGCTCTCTAAACCAGTGTGTGATTGATGTAAAACATGATGATAAATTCAGTTGCTGTTAATAAACTTCAGTGACATATTAATAACGTTCAAAGCTTTCAGCCTTTAGCAGCATTTCTTCTATTGCAACTATTACAGCTAGCTTGGTGAAATTATATGGTACTCTTTAAAGACTGCTTGAATGACCAATATCTGGTGAAATCATGCATTAACTATGAAAACTATGTCTGTCACCTTTTCTTTGAATGTCTGCAGGTAGTTGAAGTGATTGTGGCAATTTGTGCAGTTTTTGGTGGAATTATTGCTCTGAATATGGGTGCTCTGGTTCCTGGACCTTACCTATCTGTGACATTCTTTTGGATTTTGGCTGCAGTAAGTTAATATAAAATTTAATAATGGTTTGTATGAATTTTGCATTGTCATAATTAACTAAACAGTATTGTGAAACTTGGAATTTATTTTGAACAAGCAAAGCTTTTATTTTAAATCCAGCTCATAAAAATGTAAGATTTTAACAATTCAATCTGAATTTGATCAATTTTTTTTCTACTGAATGGGTTAATTTAGATATTTATATTTGCTTATCTTTGCATCAACAATTACTCTATTAACTCAATTAAGACAAAATACATAATTCATATGTTGTGGTAATTGAGATAACAGGATGACAATTTAAAGAGTTTACACTTCTTTCAAATTAGTCTCAGTGTAACATTCATTTGAGGTGGACACAATTATGTAAGATCGACTCAGTGCAGGGATTGCCTGGCATACATTTTAAACTGGAGGGAACTGGAGGTAAAATATTGGATTAATATGAAGATCATCATTCCGATGTAAAGTGCATTGCTTTACAAAAGTGCTGACTGAAAAGTGGTGTGATGAGGTTTTATACTTGTGCACAACCTGGAGTCTCCTCTGCATTTTCACCTAGATACACCAAACTACACAAGTTCTTTTGAATAGTTGTTTTTATTGGGAATGAAACTCTGAGTGTCCCTATTATCTAAAAGTTAGCCAACTGACTACCAGGGTGTATTGTATTGTTCCCAGCAGTGTGGCACAGAGAAAGTCAAAGTCCGCTTTTATTGTAGCCATCACTTGGGCTTTATGTTTTCCCAAAACATCTTGGTATCACCTTGGCCTGACAGCCCAGGATGGTAGTCGTTTCACTACAGCAATGCTCCAAGCTCCATCAGAGACCCACAATCAATTCTTGCATTATTTTCTTGTACTCCCATCTATATATTGATTGATGCAATGAGGAAGCTTTACTTAACTTAAAAAATGTTTTATCTGCTATTTCACATTATATCCAATGAAAGCAACTACCATTGATGAGATTTCTTGCCTCTTGAAGGAATCAACTTCCACATATAGGGCAGAATGTTTTGGCCCCTTCCTCTGTTGGGATTTTCTGTCTCACCAAAGTCAATGGATTTTTGAATGGCTTGCCACATTTTACAGCCCCACCCCTGCCGCCCATAAGATCTTCACCCATCTCATGACCTGGTTTGTATATCTGTGATGGCAAGGTATTTCTTCAGTTACTCAAAGTTTACTAATGCCTCCTCTGATCAAAAAAAAAAGGCCTTTCAGAACAAGGATTTATATACTTCATTGAAGTGAAAGATCAGCTCCATGAAGTGAATTCCTTGCAGGAAAAGCATTCTCACCTCAACTCCTCCCTTCTCTCAATCTCCACCCATGAAATCAACATCTGCTTTGTGTGAGGAAGTTCAACTTCTTTCAATAACTATGATCATTTTTACTAATTGGTCTCTTTTAAAATGAGATAAATGGGCAAAATGAGATAAAGCACAGCTTTTCTGAACTTGTGTTTTCAGGAGATTTTAAATAGGATTTAACACAACTCTCTTAATGATTGTTTCTTCTTCCAGTGTTTTCCTGGTGCTATTGCTAGCCACGTGGCAGCGGAATATCCCAGCAAGTTCTTGGTATGTAGTTCACTAATGTGTTACATTTCTGCTATTCAATATCCTTCAGTTTTATAATGAGATCATCTTTGGGGGTCAAAGCATTTTGTCTGTTGTAATGCATTGCATGCTATTGTGATTGTCCAGTAACATAAGTTGGGAGCCAAGGTCTAGGAGTCAACAGTGTGGGCCTAGAGATTTCAGAGCAATTCCTAGGTCTGCATGGTGAGGCCTGAGGTGGTCACGATATTGGGCCTTGGGCCTCATTACCATTGAGACAGCAAGCTGCAAAGGGTAATAGGCAGCTCACTGATGAAATGTGGTGCAAGATCAGGCCTTTGCAATGCTAATGCCAGCCTTCACGTTATTGATTAAAGGAGACCAGGAAAGGCTGGTGGGGTTGGTGGAGAAGGGGGTTGTTTGACCTGGTCGGGGATCCTGTTGACCAGGTCAACTACTCCCGTAGTATCTAAATCCATATTCTCATCACACACTGAATAATTCCAGGACTCAATTCCTGACACGTCTGTTAGTTTGGTTCTAAGGTTCTTTTGCTATACAATTGAGGAATAGGTAGCATTGCTCTTGTTTGAAGATTTGCTATGAGTCAGAAATGGAATTTGTTTTCTAAATGGCAGGAACTATTAATTAGTAAAGAAGCAATCATCTCAGATCATCCTTAATTAAGAGGAAATCAAGCATTAGTATAATGTCTTTAAAAGTCAGATAATTGAAAAGAAATATGATTAATATTCATAGCCTTCAAAAAATATTGCCTGTTTTTATTGATTTCAAGAAAAATCTATTGAAACCGTGAGTACTTGTGATACAATCGAGAAGATTGAATTTAAAGTGTAACCTGAACTCAGAGTGAGATACTCAGTTAACAGGAGTCATTGTCTCAGAGTGCACTTCAGTTAAGCTATTTAAACATTGCATGCATAGGCCAGCTTATTTCAGACTGTTGAACTCTTTGAAATCAGTGTACCTTGATGATATCATTCACTGGTAAAAAGAATCATTGAAATAAATAAAATTAACAAAAGGAGTGGTTAAAGCTTCATGGTTTGATTTTTAAAAGAGTAATTGTTAATAGTCTTTGTAATATTATTAGATCTGGCTGTTTACAGAATTATTATTCTAATATTTTCCACAATACTTCCTATTGTAAATGGGACAATGCTAATCTCATGAGTCTCAACAGTCATATTCTGCCTTGAGAATTCAAGTTCTGAAGCTTTTGATCATTTGATGTACCTGTGAAAGATAAATCACAATTGCAGTGTGATGGTCTATACCACAAATATATTATATTCCACACATAACTTCTCAGCATATGGGTTGGATATTGGATTTTTATCCTGTGAATAGTTTCACATAAAAAATGTATGTCATCCTCTAATTATGTACAAGTTTTTTTTCATTGTTGATATTTAGATTGAGGTCCTAATTGCCATAAGCAGTGTCACAACTCCAATGCTATTTACAGCCACTGGATACCTATCCTTCAGCATTATGAAGTTCATTAACATCTTTCGACTGAGTTCAACAAGTTTGCGTGTAAGTATACCAGCTAAGAAAAACACTTCATTTTCTCTGATGATTTATTAGTGCAATTCATTCCAAACCACATCTATAAATATTAAGGACTATGCTAAATATAATACAGGCAAACTAATACTGTACCTGTTATGAGTTATTACCATATTGATATTAGATGCAAACAAAATATTTAGATATTGCTACCCCTTTTAGTGCACTTAAATATTGCTGCTCCTTTAAGTACAGTTTCTCCTGCCATTTGCCATTGTATCTGTATTTAAGATCTATACTAATCATTAGAGTATCAGATTTGGAAGTAAACATAATTGTAAACTTGACGTAGACCACAGCAAAGTTTTACAATAGCATGATATAACATGTCCAAAGGAAGGACTCTGGACAATGTTATGATACTAGATTTTTACATCTGGACTCAGCTTTTCAAAATAACCAAAAGCCCATTGATTGAAAGGCTTGGTTATAGTATGAGACTAAATTCATTTTGGCCTTCTTAATTAAGCCCTTGGTGGACATGAGATTGAAACATCCTCGCTAATTATTTGGTAATACGTAGTTCTCTTGTTCAGGCTATATGCTTAGATAAGAAATGGAAATGGGTAATTTTGTTGTACTATAATGGAGGTATAATGCTTTGGATCCATGCCCTGGCTTGTGAAAAGAATGAATTGATGTTGCCTATATTTACCATGGGACGTGGGAAGTAAAGGTTGATACTTAAAACAGCTTCACTGTGATTATATGATAGTCTCATTTTTCATTCCATAGGTGACTTACTGGTCATCCTGTTTTGGTTCCTCTTTTCTGTTGTCTCTTTCTTCCCCTACGAGTAACTCACTAGCAATACTCCACTTAAAAGGATGGAAAGACGAATTACTGTCTCTAGAGTTTGCTGTGATGTTATGAATCGGCTGGGGTAATGTGCACGTTTCTAAGGCAGAAGTGAACATTTAAAGTCTTTTGTTCTCAATAATTATCTCCCCTCCTTTGTTAAAGGGGTTGAATCTTATTTTGGGCATTAGTTACACGTGCATTGGTTGCCCTCTGGTACTTTATCAAGGTCAGCTTTCATCGTAAGTATCAGCAAGCTATTTGAGGGCTGAAATCACAGACAAGCCAAATGATATTCGCATTTGATGTTCACAGGTACATATGGATCATTTAACAGTAACTGGGACCAAAAATCCTGGCCAGTGTATATCTCTCTAATCCAAAGGCACCAAGATCAGGTGTTGCCCTACTACTGCTGTCCTACTACTACCCCAGCTAAGATCAGTTAACTCAACACATACTGGATTCCTTTCTATATAGTAGCATAAGTACTCATTAAGAAGAGAGTTACTTTGAAAAAATATAAAGCTCATCTTGCACATTATTCAAAGGGGTTTAAAATTGTTTCTGCTTTTGGGATTCTAATAGGGAAATCACAGAGGTATATGGTCCGTTCTTAAGGGTAGGACCATTCAGTTCACATTTCTCCAGAGTTAAGTGATGCTTATCATTAGCATTTACCCATTATATTCCATTTCAACCTGAAAAATAATTGCTGGTTTTGAAGCATAAATTCCCAGAAATAAAATTTCCTTGAAATGTAACTTTCTCCAATGTTGTTATTTCAGCAGTCTTATGATATACTGGTGTTTGTTCTGATGCTTTTGTTGCTGGTCCAGTCCAGTCTCTCACTTGCCACAGTCATCCACTGCATGGGCTACAAGCTTCAAATTAAATATTATGATTCAACATGGAATATGTCAGACCTCCAAAAGGAGAACTGCAAGACAGTTGAGGCAAGTATAAAAATGCACAATCAAAAACTCAATAAACTAGCACCAGGGTTTTCTACTTCTCCACTTGCCTGCCTATGAAGGAAAATCACAGACTGGTAAATACCAGAGTGAAAAACCATACTAGAGCTTGTCTCACCTAAATATTCTGTCACGGTTTCTTTCCTGCACTTTTTGGGTGAAATGTTGACTGGTAATTTTATTTTCTAACATTGCTATTAATTAAAAACGTACCTTGTTTTACTTCATGAGCTGAAACCAATTAATTATTTCCCCAAATTTACTGATATTATAAGTTAAGCATTGCAGTCATCTTATTAATTTCTTTGTTTTACTAATTAATTATTCTTTCAACTGAGTTGAAATGACTATTTCTTATCTAGATACCCAAAGCCGCTAAAAAGGACTTTGACAAAGACAAGGCTTGGAAAGCTGTTATGGTACAGATGGTGCAGTAGCAACAAACTGTTTCTTGGATATGTCTTCAGACAATAGCACTTGTATCTGTCATGTACATTTATTTATCAGTTGGGTATGTTAGAACTCTGCATATCACATAAAAACTTTAGGTAAACAATGTAAATAATGTCATTTATGTTGAATTAAATAAGTACTTCTGAATCAAATTAACATGAACAAATGAACCGATAACTAAAAATGTATTTCCTTTGAGTTAACCATTCACGCAATAACATTTTCTACAATGTTGCTTTATTGACACTGAAACTTCTAATTTTTTTGTAGGCTTCTTTTGGATTATGTACACAGTAACTGGAAATAAATAAGTTACCTAAATCAAAGAAATTCTAATACACATTGGCAAGCATTAGTTTGTGTTTATTGGTGTATTAAATAAACAATAAAGCTTGACAACAGCAACACAAATCAGAGTGTATTATTTTGCGTCAATTGACAATGGTCATGCATGTTACAAAAATTTTATTTGTTCGTGAGATGTGGATGTTGCTGGCAAATAACATTTAAAAGTTGGTGGTGAGCCATCTCCTTGAACCACAGCAGTTCATATGATGTAGGTACTCCCATAGTATTGTTGGTTAGGGAGTTCAAGCATTTTGATCCAATGGTGAAGGAAGAGTGATTATATTTTCAAGTCAGGTTGATGCACGATGAATTAATTGTACTAAATATGGTTGCATCTTCCTTTCTTATCAGACTCGTAAACTGTACCACAGTTCATGAGAGGACTCATACAAATCAAATTTCCCAGCCTATGATCGGTGCAAGAGGTCATTATTGTTCTAATGGTTGAGCAATGACTATAATCTTTTCCAGTGAATACTTCAAAGTAACAATAATTGAACATATTAAAGATTCCCTACTGATCTTCAGTTTTCCTCAGAATCCTTTTCAGGTTTTTGTGCCTTATCAGGCAATTTTCTTCCTATAGTAGATAGTGGAAGATTGTCTTGTTTTGTGTTTAGTGCATGCAGTTATGTTCACACAGGTTTCAGATTCCCCGTAGAGGCCATTGTGTTGTTTTGGATTTCCAATTACTGCAATTTCCAGTACAAAATCTTATAGAAAATCTACAGATAAGTGCAAGTGAACTGAACGGTTAGTGGCAATTGTTTATTGCTGATTACAAAATCCAGGCTTGTTCTTATTGTGTTTTCATTCATTAAGCACATTAGTAGATATCACCAAAATAGATCACTGAACATACAGGTTTCTTTTTAGACCTGATTCTGTTAATGCACTGCTGGTTAGTGCCATAATCCTCTGCTGTGTTTGGATCACAGTGATTTGCCATGGGACTGATTTAGGAGTGTTTACTGCCAAAAATGGGTTACACAACCCCTAAAATTATAATGAGAAGACCGTGAGCAAAATATTCACCCAAAATTTTTTTAAAAAGGTGAATTTCTGGATCCATTTGTGATTAGGTTACATAAAGCCCACATCCCTCAATTAAGAATATTGCCAATACTGCTAAGTTGGATAATATGACAGTAGAATTTGTGAACCCTTTGATGTCACGTAAGTTACTCCGTTGAACAGCTACCTTGCCTATAGATTTAAATATATTAGTTCCCACTAACTGTAAAGAATTATTAATTCATTAGTTATTAATGAATAAACAGAACTGTTTCCATGAATGAAAATGTCAGGGTCACCCTAGCAACAGCAGTACCTGTAGAAATTTGGCTCACTCTTGAGAAATTCCAAACTTTCCTGAAGTCTTCCAATCCGATCCCTAGATTAGACATTATTGAAGGGAAGCCCACAGATGTTGCAGCTACTGTACTTCTAAATTGTCCAATATTAAGAACAACTGCAACATTGTTCATTGTATCACTCTGTACGCACTTTGAAGGTGTTTGTAAAACCTGATCTAAATGTTATTTCTTGCCTTCATTTCAACAACTTGCATTTAAATAGCACCTTTAATGTAGTAAAACATCCCAAAGCAAATTACCAGGAGAGTTATCAAACAAAAATAGATGCCAATATATGAGCTATTAAGGCTGATGAACAAAAGTTTGGTCAAAGAGGCTGGTTTTAAAGGATGAAAGGGAGGTAGAGAGGCAGAGAGAGGTTTAGGGAATTCCAGAACTTAGTCATCGTAAGCTGAAGGCACAGCCACCAATGTCATTTTTTATTCCTTCATGGGATGTTGGTGCTACTGGCTAGGCCAGTATTTATTGCCCGTCCCTAATTGCCCTTGAGAAGATGGTGGGAAGCTGCCTTCTTGAACCGCTGCAGTCCATATGGTGCAGGGACACTCAGAGTGCTGTTAGGGAGGGACTTCTAGGATATTGACCCAGTGACAGTGAAGCAATATATTTCCAAGTCAGGATGGTGAGTGGCTTGGAGGGGAACTTCCAGGTGGTAGTATTCCCTTCTAGATGGTAGCAGTCGTGGGTTTGAAAGGTGCTGTCTAAGGTGTCTTGGTGAGTTCCTGCTGTGCTACTTGTAGATGGTACACAACTTGGTAGTGCAAAATGGTAGAGCAATTAAAATCAGGATGTTCAAGAGGCCAGAATTGGAGGAGCTCAGGTATCTCATAAGGGTGTAGGGCTGGAGCAAGTTACAGAGATAGGGGGCAGAATTTTCCCAGATTTTCACTAAATGCAATAGCGGGCGGGTAAAATGGAATCTTACCCGCTGATGAAAATGGCGGGTTTTCACGCCGTATCGTCCCGAACCTGCCTCATTATTTATTCACTTCTGTGAAAATCGCCAGCCTGCAATCAACCCGCTGTTGCATGATGCTGGCTGCCATCTTTAAAAGGCTGCCACCAGCAAAGCACTCATCGCCACCAGATCACCACCACTGCCCGGGAGACATGGCCTGCAAAGGAAAAAAGGCTGCAGACCCCGCTTCAATGACGGGTCCCTCGAGCAACTGCTGGATGCCCTAGAGGCCTACCAGGATATGCTCCACCCCCACTCTGGCCGCAGGATGGGCAGCAAAGTCATCAACCCGGCTTGGGAGGCGGTGGTAGCGGTGGTCAGCGCGAATGCCCTGCAGAGGAGGACAGCCACCCAGTGCCGCAAAAGGATGAGCGATCTCCTCCGTTCCGCCAGGGTAACTCACTCTTTTCATCACTCTCAACTCATACACTCATACAAACCTATCAGACATCCACAGGGCCCTCACTCACTGCCAGTGCAAGGGACAGCACCATTCACTCTTTCACAAACGCCATCATTGTCCTCACCCCATCCATGGGACCACTCACCACCCACACAGGCCAGGCATACTTATCACCTGGTCAGGCAGACATCCTGATGCACTCTCCCCATCTCTATCCATGTAGGACAAACTGGCTCACAACAGGAGGGAAAGGCCGCAGACAGGTGGAGGGATACCGAAGATCAAAGTTCTGTCAGAATTCTAGAACAGCCATCCAGCTGGCCGGTGATGACGGGACCGGTCCTGTGCTGACGGTGAGGTTGGCGCTGCTCTACCAAGTGAGGATCGAGCATTGCAACATCCATCAGGAAACCAAGCTGTGAGTGATGTGTCCTCTTTCACAGGCTACCGCCATGCACTCATTATCTCTCCTTGCTTTTGCAAGCACATCTGCCAAACAGAGTCCATGACCCAGGGCCTCCAATCAAGCCCTGAAGAAACCTCTGAAGAGGAATCTAGAGGCACCCTCCTTGGAGTCTAGTCACAGAGCTCACCCACATCCTCCACCAGTGCAGAGACATACACCTCGGTGGGATCTAACTTTAGAGTAGCCTGGGATCATAATCTGGTGAGCACATTGCACTTTCTGATCCACAGCAGGCAGAGGCAGGAACTTCCCAGGTCCCTGGCTCTTGAAGGACTGCTGGAGGCAGAACGTTGCTGAGTCCGAGTCAGATGATGAGGCTCTGGACTTGATCATGTCACAGTTGCTGGAGCTGCGTAGGCAAGCTCAGGAACATCAGGAAGGGATGTCTGCTGCACTCCTCAGATTGCAAGGCACAATGGAGGAATCCGTCTGTCTTTAGGCTGAGGCGATAGCGCTGGCATGCCAACGCACTGAGCTCAACACTGGAAGGATGGTGGCCTCCATGGAGACCTTAGTCCAGGACGTGCACTGTTGCACGGGCTTAACTCCATCGCTGATGCCATAGTTGGCCTCTAACAGTGTGTGTGCCAGAGGGGTGCTGGGCAGTTCAGTCTCATTCCAGCTATCCCTTCCACTCACAGAGTCAGCCAGGGGCTCTCGAGTACCCATAGGGAGGAGGATCAGCAGCTGCACACTCCAGGGCCATCCACCCAGATGATTCTGGGAGTGACCGGCCCATCCGAATCCCCTCTTCCTGTGACCTCCACAGCTCCAGCTTCACAGGCTGAGGAGGGTGCCACTGCCACATAGCAGGACCTCGAAAGCAGGCCGAGGCCCACCAAGTCTCGGCCCTCCAGAGGACACCCACCAAAGTCATCACAGACAGGGCGTCACAGTCAGCAGGCTGCCTCCACCTCTGCTGTGGATGTCCGGGGAGCACCAAGACATAGCGGCAGGGTGAGGAAAGTTAGGTAAAAGTAGTTGCAGAGCCTGGCCATGGGTGTTGATCACTTGTACATACTGTTCACTATTGTCAATAAACTCCTAAGAATGTCCCCCAGCTTGTGGCTCCTTGTTCTGATGAGCAGTGTTCTTGTCAATCAGACGTGAAACCTTTCTGCACAAGATAAAAGGCAGGTGCCTCAGTCCAGGGCCTCTTCCCTGTGCTCTGTGCAGCCTTCAGACCACAGTGATGGTCCAGCCTCACACTCTCTGGAAACATTACTGATGCCTGCACCCCAGCGGTGCTAGTCATTGCTGCCAGGATGTAGTGTGTAGGCGCCACAGAGTTCTCTCATTCTCTCTGTGTGCTCTCAGCACCTTTAAGGTGGGGCTGTCCTCCATCTCTTCAGCACCTGTGACCAGTGATGCTGTGCACCAGCTCCTGAAGGGCTGAGGTGCTGAAGGCGGACACAGTATCAGATGTGTCTAAAGTTTCATGGCTGCGTCTCCGAGATGGCCCTGATCATGGAGCGCAAGTGAGACATTCTCAGAGGCTATGTGGTGTCCTCACTGCATGATGTTATCATCCTCCTATTGGACTATTTGGGCCTCCACTGCATCTCCATGACAGGAGCATTCTCACAGAGGGTATTGGTGCTGCCATAAGCCAGACTGGAGTCAAACGTTCACAACTGCAACGTGAGGATATATGGAGACACCTCACTGCATGTTGTCATCATCCTCCACAAATCTGGCAGCTATGAGGGCCTCCCGAGTGAGCCTGCCTCATCTAGCCAGTGCAAGAGCCTCATCCCCATCATTGTCACCACTGAGGGCCCCCTCACCCTCATCCCCATTGGTGCCTTCCTCATCCGAGGAGACCTCCAGCTCCTCCTCAGTCAGCTCGTCTCCCCGTTGCAGCCCCAGGTTGTAAAGGGCGCTACAGACTACGACGATGCGTGACACCCTCTGTGGACTGTATTGCAGGGCTTCACCAGACCGATCCAGGCACCGGAACAGCATCTTCAGCATCCTGATGGTCTGCTCCACCAAGTTGCAAGCTGCTGCATGAACCTCATTATAGCGTTGCACTGCTGCAGTTTGAGGCCGCCACACGGGTGTCATCAGCCACGGCCTCTGTGGGTAGCCCTTGTTCCCAAGGAGCCAATCCTGCAGCTTCTGTTGACCCTGGAAGACTGCAGGGATCTGCAAGCAACTCAGGATATAGGCGTCGTGCACACTCCCTGGAAACCGTGCGCATACCTGCAGGATGCGTTTCTGGGGGTCGCACATCAGCTGCACATTCAGTGAGTGGAAGCCCTTGCGGTTATGAAGTCCACTGAGTGTAGCAATAGAGACCTGAGCGCCATATGAGTGCAGTCAATCGCACCCTGCACCTGTGGGAATCCTGAAATCAGGACGAATTCAATGGCCCTTGCATCCTGGCTGTCCCGGTCCCAGGCGAAATGCACAAAGTTGTGTCATGGAGAATATGGCATCTGTGACCTCATGGATGCATTTGTGGATGGCGGATTGTGAAATCCCTCAGAGGTCACCTGTGGAGCCCGGAAAGGAGCCACTGGCATAGAAATTGAGCGCTGTGGTCACTTTCACAGCCACTGGCAGTGGATGTCCTCCATGTCTCCTTGGTGCCAAGTCCTGCAGTAAGTGGCAGATGTGAGCCACCAGGTCCCTAGACATGCGCAGTCATCGGCGACACTGGTTCTCAGTCATCTGCAGGAATAACAGGCGGCGTCTATAGACCCTGGGTGTTGCTAGGCACTGACCAGCCACGGCTCACTGTCGCTCCCTGCTGCCCCTTCTTAATGAGGTTGCTGCTCCTGCCTTTGCGCAGCCAGGATCCTCAGTCACTTTCTCCTCAGTCTTCTACGCTCTCTGTAGGTCATCAGGCATACAGCTAGGTCACCAGGATTCATGATCCTGACATGGTCCTCCTGCAGCATGAAAGAGAGAGACGTGGTTATCATGGCTGTACTTAGCCCCTTTCCTGGCCCTGTGTGACCGTCCCTTAATGCTTCCCGGAGAGTGCTGGGCACCCCCCCAGGGATGGCCAGAGATGATTGCGCTGCATGGCTGCCCTGTCAGCCTGTGACATGGGGGGATACTGGTCCAAACCGGGAAGCACCTCCAGTAGTGACTGCTACATGGTCAGCGTTGGCGAGGAGATTGTACAATGTGTGCAGTCCAACTGCTCCGCAGTCCAACAAAGTAGAGGCGGATTCGAAGTCTGTGCTGGGGTGGGGGGCGGGGTAAGGTATGGAGCGCTTGGTGGCCCTTTGGTGCCTCCGCGTTGTTTGCATGGGCAGGCAGGCTAGGAGCCTGACCCCAATCATATCACTGTGGCTGTGCCTGATCTGTCTCAGTTTCAGAGGCCTGGTCAGTTTATACAGGTGTCCCTAATGCGTGGCCACTCGCCTTGCTTACCCTGCCCCCCACCTCGATTGCCTGTGCACGGGATGCAGCATCAGAGCAGCACTTGACCTCACCAGTACCGACAACGGTTGCCTCCGAGACTGGCCAACACTTGCCCCCGGACACCACCCCCTTCAGCAGTCACTTGTGAGACTGGCCAGCACTTACCCCTGGTCACCACCCCCCCTCAGCACTCGCTTGTGAGGCTGGCCAGCACTTGCCTCTGGACACCCAAGCCACCCATCTCCCCCCTCACTCCCCCCACCAGCCCCCAGCCTCAGCCGTCGCCTCCGGGGCCAGGCATCAGTTGCCCCCGACCCCTGGAGCCCCTGAGGCCTGTAAACTACGGGGGAGCTGTGGAGAACGCTGCTGCTCACTCACCTCAGTTCCCCCAGAGTGAAGGCCGCCAAGTGCACGTCTCCTGCGTGCTGTTGTGAAACACGTTTCCCGCTGATGTGGATGATACAGCGGGCTTCCAAGAGCCTGGCGGGATGGCCTTTGAATTATATGTTGATGTATTACAATTAGCTCCCCGCTGATCGCAGCCGGGAAACGCAACCCGCTATTGATGGCGGAGCGGACGATCGCGACCTGCCCGCACACCGTTGTGAAGCAGGTCACGCCATATTTTCCACGCAGACTGCCTATCACGCCCACCGCCAGTGGGCTCAGAAAATTCCCCCCAGGGAGTGTGAAACCATGGCCGAATTTGAAAACAGATATGAGAATTTTTAAATTGAAACATTTTTCACTTGATAGCCAATGTAGGTCAATGAGCACCGTCATATCTAAGCAAGGCTAAAATACTGAATTAAATAGCTAGGTTTATTTAGAGAGATTAAACAAATGTTGTTCACACATCCAGACAAGGTCTTACCAGGTTAATTAACAGCTTCCTCTGCAAAGAGCATCATGAGTAAAAAGAAAATTCAGCATCAATACAGCTACCATTGCAGTTTGTAAAGTTGTAATATTAGTGAATCTGATAGTTGTGATGGTGCAGGTATCTCCCACAACTATCTGCCAACTGATTCATTTTGGGGCTTGAGCTGTTTCCTCCTGCAACAGCTTTACTGCAGTCCCAAACACTGAAGCCCTGTGGTTTCCAGCCCCTGCAGAGAACTTTTATCCTTTCGGAGACCATTTGTGACCAAGTCACTCTGGAAGATAGTATTAATACAGTCAAATCTAAGCTAGTCTCTATTTCTGAATTAAATCATTCAATTCATTTATTGAAATGAAAAAGACATATTTATGATACATTGCTCACTGTACCCAGGCAAGGTCTTACTGGCTTAATTACCAGTTTAAAACTGTAATGAGGGTGAAGATAAAAAAATATTGGAAAACAGGCATGCCTAGCCCTTCCCCAACCGTGACCCAAGACGCATGGAGTCTATGGCTAGGAAACAGAGTTTATGGCAGGGATCAAACACAATGACTTCAGTCTTCCCAAGGTTTAGTCCGAGGAAATTTCTGCTTCTACAATATTTGATATTAGACAGGCAGTCTGACAATTTAGAGACTGGAGGTTTCAAAAGAGGTGATGGTGAGGTAGAGAGCGAGTTCAGCAGCACTGATGACTTCACGTGATTAAAAACCTAATTACAACTCGTTTACAAGGCGTAACATTTTCAGCCTTTTAAAAAAAATTACAGCGTAAAAGGGAAAGTTCTCATCAGTTCAGTGATTACTAAATATTGGCATCTGCTGCGAGTGTCAGCTGTGGCTCAGTCCATAGCACCCTCGCCTTTGAATCAGAGGGTTGTGGGTTCACGTCCCACTCCTGGAAAACCAAGAACTGTGATTGTACTCGAAAGAAGTTGCAATCTGTGACTGTTGGTAACTCGAAAGAGTTTCCAACAGCACACCCTATGGATGAGCAGGGAATCACTGATAGGAACTTCTGGAATTCCACGTTTAACTACGCACACGCTGCTGTCAAGTTTTAGAGGGTGATGATGGCGAACTCTGATAGTTTTGCTGCCATCACAACCGCCAATTTTAGATCAGCATGAAAACAAATACTAAAAGTCAGGCATATTAAAACATACCCAAATTATTAATACAGATTTGATTTATGAGGCAGAAAATCACAATTGGCAGTAACGACCTGTCGTCAATACATGCACAGAACAATGCAGATAACCGTGCATTACCCAACTGAAACGCGAATCATGCACATCCTACTGCAAAAGTCCCATTGCAAAAAGGCGAACTCCCAGCACATTAACATGTGGCTACAACTGGGAGTTTCGCCTCTTTTGGTGTCACCGCCGGGAAATTTGCAACTTAATGTGACGTAGGCTGACGTGACGCTAGTTTATGATGACTATTTCTTTCAAAGCATTAACATCTGACTGAATGCACCTGAGTTATTGTTTGACTAATCCCGCACTAATATTGTTTAATATCTGCTGAAAGCCTCAATATGCGCAGATCTTCATCAGAAGGACCATCATCATCTGTCCTCAGACATTAGAAGTTTTCTGCAAGTATTGCGATCATTATAACTCGGCTCTCTCCATTCAGAATAACTCACGTTTCATGAGCTGTTGGGGTTGGTATTTTACAACTGCCGGTCAGATTTCCAAAAGACACGTAAAAACTAACGATTCAGAACGGGGCTTCCCACTGACCAATTTAGCCTTTAGGAATAACATTCAGCCAGAGGCAGCAGTCGTGGCTGAGAAAGTAAGGAGTTGGTAAAAACGTGAACTTGGTGCCAGAAATAAGTTATTCAGAAGTGTTGGGAAATGAGCTCAGTAACGACGCACTCAATTGTTAATCCCTAGAAAAACTCCCTATTCGAAATGGATTAATCTCAAAACGCAATTGTAAAACAATTTAGTACTCTAGTTGCCTAATAGATCCCCTAATATTATTTAGAATGTTGAATTACTTTTGTTCTTCCTTTCTTGACAGTATTTTTAATGTGGCAGTGGAGAAAAGCAAGTCAAAAATGAATCCTTGCCCTCATTGCTTTAGAATTAAAATAATTCACTTCATACTTCCTATTTGCAATTTGATCTATTTCAAACTTATTACAGGGTTGGCACTTTTTACAAATGGTACAGGCATCAATCAGTCCTGCAAACTGTAGTTATTATCATGATTAAGCCAGCAATGGGCTTAGAGTTTGGTATCAAAGTGCACAACGCATCTAAATGTGACATGATTTAGGTAAGTGAGCTTGGTTACTATTATAATGCAGAATATTTTGGATCCAGCGATGTTGCAGTCAATCGAGAGCATTTTTTTTAAAATAGCTAGGTCCCAATGTACATGATAACTATAAATCTAGGCATGTCATATGGCAACAGACTGGCAAACTGGAAAATCTTGCACTTCAAATTAGGACGACTGTTTAGTTCTTTACTATCAAATAAGGTGTTGATTATAGTTTTGGACATAACACTTGAAATCCTACCCAACATACAGAAGAGGCCAGAGTTTGCAATGGTAATCATGGAAAATTTGTCAGCGTTTGCTGTCCTCTGCTGAAATGGGCAGCAACTTCAGGAGTCCTCACCTGCACAGGATAATGCAGAAATCCAGAAGTTGCTGTCAGCGAGTCTATGTTCCTCCCCAGGTGTGCTATAGAAGTGCCCATAGGTCACAATCTCCATTTCAGTCATGATTTGATGAAAATTTCCATTTATACACTGTTAGCCCCACTGTAAAGTCCTTGAAAAATTATAGTGTCCAATGAGACATAACTGGGCTTGAGCAGCACACTAATTTCATAATTACTACTAAACATGCTTATTGGCCCCCAAAAACTAATTTTATATCTGTGGAATGTCAAATTTCTCCATTATGATTAAAAAAAAATCCACATTTTTAAAAAAAACTTCATTTTTCTTCATTTTATCTTCTATCTTAATCCAATCATAATCATTTATTTTGCCATCAAAAATTTTTAAATTAAAAGTGAAGGAATGCTTTTAACGTCTTCATTTGTTGTGTTGGAATGTGATTGGCTGGTTAACTGCTTGCTGACATCACTGCTGCTGCACACCAAGCTATCCCTCGGATTTGTGGCCAGGTTTAAACTGCTGTCAGGAAACGGGGTGTCTGTGCCACAAATATTGCTAGATCTTTATGGACAGCTTTCTTCGAGGTCAGCAGTGAGTGTTGTTATTTCACCATTGACCTCTAAACCCAGGCCAAGACTAGTACTTCCATGTAAGAATAGATGTGAGCTAGTGACAATTAGTGGGACATCTGAGGCCTGTCCTCATGCTGAAGCTGGTTTTTCTATAAGTCCGAGTGTTACAAGAACAGGGTGAGAAACAAATATTGAACATTATATTACATTTGGAGAATGATTTCTAGAATGCACCCAGCAAGCTGTGCTGTAAAATATGATAGAAAATGTGCACAATCATCCTTTGTTACCTATTAACAATTGTTCTGTGACATTATTCATAGTGATTCAATTTCAATGGTATTTGCGAATTCCCAACCCAAGTCTAGCTATCTTGTTAAACTTTTAAGCTATGTCTGTGGCTTGAAAGAAACATTGATTAATATAGTTGAGATTTAATTCAACTCTTACACCTTGCAATGTTTGAGACTTAGTTATTGAAAACATTAATATTCTGAGCTTCCAATATACTGATCACTCGATCAATATTGCAACTGTAAAAAAAACCTTCCTGATGCTCTTTGAAATGCTTGATCCTCTGAATGAGTGATTCTCAAGATTCATGTTATATCACTATTTTGTGTTTCAAAAGCCATATGGTGAAAGAGACATGCCCACAAGTCTGCTTTTAACAATAGGATTTGTCCAGCATCCTTGAAAATTGATCAAGTTAGATGATTGGTTATTGTACAATAAATAAGACAAAATTAGCTAGCAAAATGCAATTGTGTTAAGCACATTCAATGTACCAAATTTTAACCAGAGGAGCCTCAGTGCGAGGCATAACTGTAGTTCAAAACAAGCAGCCAAATTTGTCTTTTTTGTCAAATGTTTTTTCTTTTGGGTTCACCCTAGTCTTCTTGACCTAATCATCAGCCCTATGGTTTCTTGCAGCTTTTCTTGCATAGTTTTACACGTTCTTGAAGTTTAGGAAGTTCATAATGTGGCAGGGTTGGAGCTCCTCAGGTTAACAAGACAAACATAAACATGATCCATAATATGTGGCCTCCAATTATCAGATTGTAATCAAATATTTAAGATTTTGAATGCTACAACATGATAAATATTTTGCAGTAATGGCAGCAATGTCTATGTACAGAAAAAAGAATTCCCCAAAAAACAGACAAGAATTCTCCAAGAAAGTTTCAATGACTCCTGAGTGCAGCCAAAGGGAAAAACCATTTGATGAAGATTCTGAGGTATGTTGGAAAGTTTCACTTTTGAAAAGTTGCCAGCTGGTTTGTTATCTGATGATCAAGAGACTATACTTTGCTTGTGCTAGCTATGCAGCAATGGTTGTGCAAAAAAAAACAATACATACTATACCTTTTTATGTATGTTGTTTTAATATGGTTCGATATCCTGGCAAATATCTAAAAATATTCTCGTATTTGGATTTATGGATCCAATGTAAAATATATTTATGTCTCATGCCATTTAATTACTTAAATGGAAAGTGCATTTTGAGAAATTATTCCAAAATCCTTGGTGTTATATACAGTTATTGGTATGTCTCTGTCACAGCTTGCAGCAATATTTTATGCTTTAATACTGAATATTTGAAGCGAGCAGCCACTAACAAGTATTTGACAAATTTGGCAACAGGGCTCGAAAACAGGCACTAGGCCACTGATTAGCATATTCAAGGACCATATGGGAGGAGATCAGGCTCAGAAAGTGGTCCTCCCAACTGTTATTTTTTGCCCAGAAATCAGGCAGGAATGGGGCCTAAGTTCTTGCCCATGATAATGTCAAATCTTTATAGGAGGATGTAGCCATTGTTTTTTACAAAAACTTTGATACAAGATTTAATCCATCACATTTCAAAAAAGAGGCTATTACAGCGGATCCAACATCTACTTGTAGTTTGATGACCTTTCAGTTTAAGAATACCTCACAGATAATGTGGGAAAATGTGAACTTGTTCACTTTGGCAAGAAGAATAGGAAAGCAGCTATTATTTAAATGGAGAGAGATTGCAGCCCTCTGAGGTACAGAGGGATCTGGGTGTCCTGGTGCATGAATCAGAAAAAGTTAGTATGCAGGTACAACAAGCAATTAGGAAGGCTAATGGGATGTTGTAATTTATTGCAAGTGCAGTAGAATATAAAAGTAAGGAAGTTTTGCTGCAGTTCTACAGGGCATTGGTGAGACTACATTTAGAATACCGTGTACAGTTTTGGCCTCCTTACTGAAGAAAGGATGTAATTGCATTTGAAGCAGTTCAGAGAAGGTTCACTTTACTGATTCCTGGGATGAAAGGGTTATCTTATGTGGAAATATAGGACCATTTGGGCCTGTATCCATTGGAGTTTAGAAGAGTGAGAGGTGGTCCTATTGAAACATAAGATCCTGAGGGGACTTGACAGGGTGGATAAGGAAAGGGCATTTCCTCTTGTGGGAGAGACTAGGACTGGGGACACAGTTTAAAAATAAGGCATCTCTCAATTTAAGACAGAGATGAGGAGAATTTTTTTCTCTCAGAGGGTGGTGACCCTGTGGAATTCTCTTCCCCAGAGAGTGATGGATGACAAGAGAGTCAAAGGGTATAGGAGGTAGGCAGGGAAGTGGAGTTGAGGCCATATCAGATCAGCCATGAGCAGGCTCAAAGGGCCAAATTGCCTGCCAATGCTCCTAATTCGTATGCACTAATGTACGTATGTAGATTCTGCCATGCCATCAGAGTGCAGTAACAAAAAAAGTAGATTGTTCAGTAAAGTTTCTAAGGTATAGTGTGTGGTGACTCTCATATTGGAAAGGTGCTTAGCATCATACTTGCTTCAATTGCTTGTCATATTTTTAATTCATTCCTGGAGTGTGGGAATGACTAACAAAACCAGCATTTATTACCATCCCTGGATGCTATGAAAATTTGATGGGTCTTCTTGTGAAACTGAAGCGGTTTAATACGATTAAGTGTCTTGCTAGGCCACTTTAGAAGATAGAGTCAACCACATTAGTGTGGGACTGGAGGCGCATATAGGTCAGACTGAGTAAAGATAGCAGTTTTCCTTCTCTAAAGGACATTAGTGAACTAGTTGGGTCTTCATGACAATTTTAGTGACTCAGATTTTGTAAACTGAATTCTCAGACTGTAACAATTGGATTTGAATTCATGTTCCGTGGACTATTAGTGCAGGCCTCTGGATAATTAGTCCATTAACATGAACTGTACCTGTGGTAATGTACTTCAAAATTACTTATTCTTCCTGCTATGAAATCTCATACCGTTCTGACTATAGTGCACATTTCTCTACAATAGGTAATTAATCCCTTGAGATATAACAGCATCAAGAAATGTCAGGTATCAACAAAGCAAGGTACAGAGCTTGAATTTTACATTGTTTATAGTGAGTGCTTTTGACTAAGAATAATGAAGGTTAAGGTCATTTTGCAAATGGATTTTCAAAACAAGTTAATAGCTCCTGCAATTGCTTCATTTGTCCAGCTTAAGGCTCACTCCAGACCTTAAAGTGCCTACACCACAAAACTGTTTGTTATACAGCGCAAATTTGGACCAAATTGACCCAGTCAAATCTCATAAGAATGGTTTGTGTGAGAAATTAGAAATTCATTCTGGAGCAGGTGTATAATGTTTTTTGAGTTGCACTGAAGGACATTGTTGGAGCCAATAAAGGGGAGCTTTGCGTTTGTTATGCTGTAGTTTAACTGACTTCAGAGCCCTTAATGTGGATATTGGATGTTTAAATTTTTAAAACTGTGCAGTTCCCCAGGATCACTATCTCAAACCTTGATAAACATAATGGCCAGAATTTTCCAGCCCTCTTGCTCCAGGTTTCTCAGCGGCGGGAAATCTCCATTTACATCGGCAGGACCGGAAGATCCTGGTGGTGCGAGTGGCTGGAAAATTCCGGCCATTGAATCAGGGGCATAATTTCAATTGTTTACTTTCCTTGCAATAAACTAAGGACAATGTTGGGATTAGGCAGAGGTTTTCCTTATGGGTAAGAATTGTCGATAGAATTTGGTTAAATGTTAGGCCTCCCTTCTTTGCCTTACAGAATTTATGAACTTCCTTAGAATTGGAGAATGTAAATAAAAGAGGTAGGAACATAAAGGGCTGCATCTTCTGGTCGGCGAGCGGGGGGGGTGGGGCCCACTCGCCAACGTGTAAAATGATGTGGGGTGACGTTGGGCGTGCGTCCCGACGTCACCCATTGTCATTTAGATTTTCAGTTCGGCGGGTGCTTAGCCGAACTGTCAAAGGCCTATTAAGGCCATTAAAAAAGTAAGTTAAATGATTAATGGACCTGCCCATCCAACCTTAAGGTTGGCAAGCAGGTGAAGAGCCCAGGCAGCCTTCAGAAAAAACATGAAACCTCATCCATGGGCGGGATGAGGTTTCATGAGGGTATTAAAATTTGTATAAAATGTTTAAATGAAAGAAAATGACATGTTCCAGCTCATGTGACAGTGTCATATGAGGGGACATGTCAGGAATATTTTTTTCTGCCTTATATGAAAGTTTGAATCTTGAGCCGACCTCCCTGAGGCAGCACTTTGCGCGAAAGAGCACACTCCTGGCTCAGGGAACCCCTCCCGCCCGCACAGGGAGTGCACAGCGCTTCTGGGTGGATGTCACGCCAGGTGGGCCTTAATTGGCCTGCCCACGTAAAATGGCGGTGCATCCCTGACCGGGCCATCGATCGGATTCGCGCCCGTCCTCGCCCACCCCCGCACAACCCCCCTGACGGGGGGAAATTTCTGCCCAAAGAAGAGAGGGAAAAATTACAACTTGTTACAACAGGGTGAGGAGGAGTGAAATGGCTCTCCTTTATTCAGCCCCCTCGGTTGGTCGCAACAAAGGTTTTTTTTAAACTTTCTTTTCCTTGTAAATGCCTTTTCCAATCCAAATGTATTTACTTTGTAATATGGAGCCAATAAAACTAGGTTTTCTTGAATCAAAGAAAGAGTAAGTTTATTAGTTACTAAACCCGAGGAAAAAAAAATTAAAAGCACGATGACGACACAGATACAGATCTCAGAAGTAAGAAAAGCTAGAGACCAAACAAGTTAAAGGAATTTACAATTAAGTCCTTTGCTTGTCCTTGAGGTGTAGATTGTTGAATGTTGCAGCTGTTTGAAGTTAGCTGGTTTCCTTTAAAATCCCGGAGTTGAATTGTAGTTCAGGTAACTGTACCTTGCTGGAGTCAATCTTAGCTTCAGAGAGTGTGAGAGAGAGAGAGAGGGAGAGAGATTCCTTCCATACTTTCCGGATTACTTTGATATTTCTCTCTCTTTTTCTGGCTTGGCAAAACCAATTCTTAAACCTCCTGTCTGTATATTCCAAGAAGGAATTCAATTAACATGTCTTGCAGTCATTGTTGTCGAACAAATAATTGCATTTTTGATCTTTCATCTCAGAAACTTTTGACACATTTCAAGATAGTAGAAATCAACAGGAAATGTGGTTATTTCGTCCTCCACAGGGTGTTTTGAATGTCTGTTGGGCATCTGGCTGTTTACCAGTTCCCATTGTCTTGATAGAATTACAGATGATTAAAGTCCAGCACTTTGCATTTTAATATCTCCCTTTCAAGAGTTCCTGTTTGAAGTAGACCTTGACACCCCTAGGTGTGGAACTCCATGAGCGACATGTCAGCAAGTATGCTGTGCAATCCATAAAGTAACTTTCCAGAAAAAGTCAAGTTATGATCCCAGACAGCAGGTGACCCGTGGCAGCCATTTTTGGGTCAGTGTCCTTTTTTGCGTATATTTAAAAAAACAAGTCTTCTTTAAACAGTTCAATATGTTTTTTGGTTATCTGATGAAGTTATAGGTAGATCTCACTCAGTCACAATTTCCCGTCGTTGTGATAAACTGCACTGAAAGAGGCCATTTGGCCCGTTGAGCCCATGTCAGCTTTCTGTTAGAGCAATCCAGTCAGCCCAACTTCCCTGCTCTATTTCCATAGCCCTGCAAGTGTATTTCCCTCAAGTTTTCCTTTTGAAATAATTGATCTTCTCTGCTTCCACCATCCTTCTAGGCACTGAGTTCCAGGTCGTCACCACTCACTGCATAAAAAGTACTTCCTCATGTTCCCCTGTGTTCCTTACCCAAAATCTTAAATCTGTGTTCTCTAGTCCTTAATAATCAGCTAATGGGAACATCTTTTCTTTGTCTATCTTAGCTAAACTTATCATAATCCTGTACACTTTTATCAAATCTCCTCTCAACCTCATTTGCTTCAAGTAGAATAATCCCAGATAACCCCATCTAACCTTGTAGATAAAATCCGTCATCCCAGGAACCACTCTCGTAAACCTACACTGCACCGTCTCAAGGATCGTCACATCTCCCGAAATGTGGTGACCAGAACGGGACACAATATATTAGTTGTGGCAAAACCGGAGCTTTATGAAGATTGATCTTAACATCCTTGCTTTTGTACTTAATTTATGAAGACCAAGATCCCATATGCTTTGCTAACTGCTCTCTCAATATGTCCTGCCACCTTCAAAGATATAATCCCATGAATTCCCAGGTCCCTCTGTCCCTGCTCACTCTTTAGAATTGTGCCATTAAGTATATATGGTTTCACGCGATCCCCTTCTGCCAGAATTCATCATCTCACACTTCTCCATATTAAATTCCACCTATCACTTGTTTGCCCATTCTGCTGGCCTAGCTGTGTTCTGTTGCAGTCAATTGGTAGCATCCTCATTGTTTGCCACACCTCCAAGTTTGGTATCATCAGAAAATTTTGAAATTTTACTCTGTATTCCAATATCTAAGTCATTTACATATATCGGAAGAAGTTGTTGTCCTAGCACTGACCCTTGGGCACCACCACCGTCTGGTCTGAAAAACAACCATTTACCATGACTGGCTGTTTTCTGTCCTTAAGCCAATTTTTAAATTCCAAGTTGACACTGTCCCTCCAATTCCATGAGCCTTCATTTTATTCACCAGCTTTTTGTAAAATAAAATAGACGTAGAAAACAAGAATAGGAAGGGAGAATGGAAAAAAAAAAATCTAAAGGAGGAGAAGGAGAAACTTTAATTTACAAAGCACTTTATCATTTCTCAGGAAAAAAAGCAGTTCACATTGTGAGGATCTTGAGGGCTTTGACTATTGCAAGGTGGAGGCATAACTCTTTCAACTCTGGGAAAGTGATAGGGGAAACCCGGAAGTTTCTGAGAAGAGATAGAAAATATAAAAGATTATGTGATGTTGAGCTGCTGATGTGTACCACAGTTCCTGATTATTATTAAACACATTGTTTTTTATATGACTGTGGTTGAAGTTTGTTTAGCAAAAGCTAATGCTCTTATTATCTGGTAATGTACATAAGTCTTCACAACATACTATGGATAGCCTATAGAATTGTAGCTATTTTGCTATATAGGCAAACACAGCAGCCATTTTACACACTGCAAGGTCCCCAGATGCAGCAATGAGATGAACTGACTGACTAATATATATAGTTGATAATGTTGGTTGAGAGGAGAACATTGCTCAAGTCACCAGGGGAACTTCCTGCTCTTCTTTGAACAGTGCATTTGGAATTTTAACATCCACCTGAGCATGGATGCAGGTTCTCAGTTTAACATGTCACCTGAATGACTTTATGTCCGTACAGTACTCTCTTAGTGTTGTGCTGAAATGTTGGCAAATATTTTGTGCTCAATTTCTATGGCAGCATGAGGGAATCACAGAATCACACAGTGCAGAAGAGCCCCTCTGACCCATCGAGTCTGCACCGACAGGGAAGTTTAATCCCATAATTTTTTCGTAGCCAAGCTGACACTTAAATTTAAAAAGAAAAAAAAAAGCAAACTGCAAGATAAAATGAAGAATGACCCAAATTTCAAACATGAACAGAATTGGGCCATTTAATTTTGACTTTCCAGTTTGGCTCAATCAGACAACTTGGATGACCTGTTTGCTTAATTGTAGAGAATAAGTGTCCCTTAACTTTTCTGTGCTACCAATTGTTCATTTTCTCATGTTTCTCTGCAGGCAGTGAACAATCAAATACTATCCCTGTCTGCATCCAGAATAATGAAGGTAGATATATTTGTAACTTTAGTTTTAGTTAAGGAACACAGTTACATAAGACTGTAGGAATAAGAAAAGATTTTCTGTCTTCCCAGTGAGTCCTGTCTGGGCTGCTTTAGCTTCTGATCTATTGACTGTTTATTTCTGTCCTGACCCAAACCCAAAGGAATTCAACAGGATTCCTTCCACATCCTGCTGAATCTTGAGTTAATCCGTTGTTTTTATTTTTATGAGGGGACGTAATTGGTTGGTGGAAAGGCAGAGCCTGGCATGGGAGAATGAGGGAAAACAGGGGCTGGGATTTTACAACCCCACCTGCCACCAGGATCTTCCAGTCCCACCAAAAGTCAGTGAACTTTTGGCTGGCCCACTGCATTCCCCGGGCGGGTACTGTCAGAGCGAGGCTCGAAAATCCCAGCCAGGGGATAGGTGGGAGTATAAATTGGCATAGGAGGCATGAGGGGAACCTTTTGAACTTATCTTTCAAAGGTATCCTCATGCACACTAGAGTTCACAACTCCTCTAAGGAGCCGTAGACCACGCCTCTTTAGAAACCTGGCTTGACTCCGTGAAAATTAGGGAGGAGTAGAAAATACCTATCTCCGCAATGAAGCTGGCCAAGTCGGGGGTGCTGGATGGGGGCTTCTGACAGGAAGCAACCACTCCCTTTAAAGGCACTCCCAAAAATCAGACAGCCCAGGAATGGGGTTGGGAACACTGGAATTGAGACCCGCCTACCGCCATTTTTAAAAGGCTCCTAAGTCAACCCAACTCGGTGAAAATCCAAGCCCTAGTCTCAGTAAGGGCGGCCATAAAATGATTGTCAATTGTTGTAAAAACTCATCTGGTTCATTAATGTCCTTTAGGGAAGGAAACTGACAACTGGCCTGGTCTGGCCTACATGTGACTGTAAACCCACAGCAATCTGATTAACTCTGAAATGCCATTTGAAATGGTCTAGTAAGCCATTCAGTTCAAGGGCAATTCAGGATGGACAACAAATGCTGGCCTTTCCAGTGAGCCCCACGTCCCATGAAAGAATAAATAAAAAAGTAGATTCATGTGCCGTGTTGCTTAATATCTACAAACTTCTTGAATGTTCTCCCTTTCCATCAAGCATCCTGCTTTCCCACATTAGTATTGGCTGAAAATGGATACACTGCATTTCCATGGCGGTTCTCCTGACTTTGGTGAAAGATCCACAGAAATCCCAGAGTAACTACTTAAATGTCATTTATACTGTTTCTCACGGGTTTCTGCAAATCTTCGATCTTTATGGTTGTCGATGGGAAAATCGCTGCAAAAATACAGATCTTTTGACATTTTGTACCTTCCTCAAGATCACTCACAGAGTTGGCCTGGGTTTGGCCACTGCACACTGTTATTAAGGACTATGTTGGGCAGCACCTTCTGACATTCACACATGAACAATTAAAAGTGGAAATTGGGAAGTTGTCCAGCTGCTCCACAAACTTTGCCGAGAGACTTGCCATCAAAACATATGAAGGCTATGATGTTGTGACACTTATCCACCAGATATCAACTAGGGATTTGACGCTGTTAGGGAATTAATAGAAGACCATGGGTTGTGTACCTGTAGTTCTCATGATTCACTGGGAACTCCTGAATGTGGAATCCTGAAATATGAAGAAAATTATTTTTACCTCCTGTCGCATCCTCAAATAATTTTATTTTTTTTAAAATGTGGCAAAATAGAAGTAATCTTTTTTTACTCTTTCTGCATGTCAGATACATCCTCAAAGACTGCCACCCATGTGGTGTTCTCTTTGTAATTCCCTATCCAACTTCCCTAGGGTAGATGGACCTGAACTTCTAGAATTATGGTTGAAGTTCCACCAATGTTGCACTGCTACTTTCAGTTGTGGGCTACTTCCTGCTGAAATCATGGGCAGAATCCTACTGCCTTTGAAGAATTTCTGAGGTTGTGAACACAAGTGGCGCTGCCTGTGCAAGTTTATCGGAGATGGCCAATTAAGAAGTCACTTCCAGGAGTCCAATTAAGGATGGCAGGCAGGACAGGGACATGGCTGGTCCAATGGCAGAGCCTGCAGTGATGTCCTGCCGGCAGCCCATTACTTCCATTTCTGGCAAGGTAGTTGGGTGTCTGATTCAACACGCAATTTTCAAGATTTCCTGCCCCGGCCACAGAAGCTGCTTCTGTGTGGCTGGTAAGACCCTGCCCCATAATTCCAAAACTCTCCTGCACTAACCCCAAATATTGTCAGGAGAGGATGGTGAAGGGTCAAATTTATGATTTCAGTTGTGCTGTCGGGCATTCTGTTGCATGGCAGCAAGTTTCCCTTTATGTGGAGGATTTGTGATTGTGGACCCATTCAAAGTAAAAGTTTCTGAGAGGGTTCACATGGTAGCCAATCTTGCACTGCATTGGAATATAACATAACAATTTATCAGCTGCAAGTCACAATGCCAGTGCCGGATGCATTATTTTTAATTGTAAGCGGCAGGGACATGGAAACAATGGGAAAACCCAGCAAAATCTCAACTAGGGACTGCTGCAAAAGACAAGGAAAATATGGACTGCCATTAGTGATGGCAAGTTCACTTCACAATTCCCAGTTTATTTTGCACCATTCAGGGTAGAAGCACCATGAAATCACCAGGAAAATCTGGGACAATAACTGATAAGCATTAGAATAATTTGATTTAAAAACTTGAAAAACATATTTATATTACGTTAATTAATCTAATCCTGAGCTTTTGGTCACAACATTGATTTATAAAGAACAAAAATGTTCTTCAAATGTATATACAACAAACTTCATTAGTTAACTTAAAAGTCTGAGTATTCTTCTCCAATACATCATTTAATCTATCAAAAGCATGCTCGTGACTGCATTCTAGCCTGTTTGGGATAATTTAGCAGTTTTTAAATTAGCTTTTGAATGTATGACGGAAATCATTGCTACTGCTATTAATCAGTTTCCATAATTTTTTTTTACTCATTAAAGGATTTGCCAGCGTTTGTTGCCCATCCCTAATTGCCCTTGAGAAAGTGTGGCGAGCCATCTTCTTGAGCCGCTGCAGTGCATTTGGAAATAAAAGAAAAATAATACTTTGATTTATTGTTTCATAGCCTGCCATTTGAAGCTTCTTCCTGGGTGGTTTCAAACCTTCATTAAATCTGGTACTGCAGTTTCAGTGGTATATAAAGCTGGAACCTGTATTCAGATCCATGCTTTAGCTCATCTT
Source organism: Cetorhinus maximus (assembly GCF_964194155.1). Lineage (NCBI taxonomy): Eukaryota > Metazoa > Chordata > Chondrichthyes > Lamniformes > Cetorhinidae > Cetorhinus > Cetorhinus maximus. The sequence continues at coordinate 31,425,905 of NC_135890.1, forward strand.
TAATCTCCTATGGGCCAGAACCTAAGGTCATATCAACAGTTAGAAAGAGATAAGTTCACCTCACAATTAAAATGTATGAATGAGCGCCCCCTACTGTTCATCTGATATTTAGGTCAGAGGTTCAGTGTTAAAGAGTAATTCAGAAGTCTTTTGGGTGAAAAAAGTGGTCTTTTTGTTGTAGCCAGCTTGTTTCTCCCTCCCTTCTCAAGTTATTTTTGAGCACGCATGGCAGAATAGTTTGGAAATGATTGACAGCTGCCAATCAGCATATAAAATGTACCATGGGCAGAATTTTACGGTCCCCCACCAGCAGGTTTGCAGGCAGTGGGGGGAGGGGGTGTTGGTAAAATTCCCGGGTGGCCTTCCTGCTGCCCTCCTGCTCAGCCCCAACCTGTCTGCAATCTTACATGGGGTGGGTGAGGCCTAGTGTGGCCTGTCTGCACTCAGCCAGTGAAGGCTCATAGGTGGCAGCTTCATGCTGTGGCCTCAATTTTGAGGCTGGTGGGAGGAGTTCAGGGTCAAGGGGAAAGCCTGGCAGGTCGTCCTGCTTGGACCTCAGGATTGAAGTTTTGTGGGGGGGTGGTGGTGGAGGGAACCACCCTCAAGAGCCCCTTTTCCAGTTTGGGCCTCCCCACCCAAGGTCTGCACCCTGTAGGTGTTTCCTCCCCTCCTGGCCTCTCCAACAAGACCCCCACCCTCCTTGGGTATCACCTCCCAGCTGTGAGACACCCTGCTCTTACCTGTCCCTGGACTCTGGGACTTAGGACTGGATTTTACGGGGTTGCTATGTTCCCTGCATGCCCCCACCCCCTCCACACCCCCTGCGCCAAACCCGGCTAAAAAGACAGTAAGAAGCCCGACCAAGGGAAGAATGGCTGCCCCACTGTCATTTAATGGCCAGTTGCCCGCTAATAAGGTGGAGGTGGGATTTTGACTCCTCAGGGACAGGAAGTTATGCCCCAGTCAGATGGCCAGCATCTCTGTAGTCTCAGCAGTGCCGATGGGCACAGTGGCCAGAGCTGGGACTAAAGGCAGTCCCCAATGGAGATTGTTGCTGGACCTGGACACCCAAGTAAGTGGCGGGGGGTGGATTTCACTGGGTCAGGCCGGCAGACCCTGGGAAGGGGTGCGGTGAGGGTGATGGTGGCGGTGGGGGGGTGGGGGGGGGATGATGGTTTAGGTCTGATACACCAGGATGAGACGGTAAAAGGGGAAGTGTGATTTTAGGCATGAGGTGTTGCCTCCAAAGGGCACAGGTCCCTCCTCTTGCTCGGCACCAGCCCACACAGCTAAATCTGCCAGGCTATCCTCATGGCGGGGTCCTCCCCCTGCCTTGAGTAAAATAGTGGCGGGGGTGGGATGAGCCCTCAAGTGACCATTAATTGGCCACATAAAAGCCTCAGTAGGCCCTAGGGTAGGTGACCATTTGATGCCTCTACCATTTCTCGTAAAATTTCATACAGGTGGGGGGAGGGGGTGCGTATGCGGCAGGAAGGCCACACGCTGAATTTTGCAATCCCCCCAGCCCAATAGCAGGCTTCAGATCTGCCAGTGGGGGAGCATAAAATCCAATCCTTAGAATCTGGGGATTGCTTGTAATCCCAGTCCTGGCCACTGCTGCCACTGGCGCTGCTAGGACTACATAGTCCGCAGGCAATCAGATTGGCCGGCAGCTCCCTGAGGCGGGGCCTCCACCTGAGTGAGGGGCAGAAATCCGGCCTCCAGCCAATTAGCACATCTTGGAGGGTTAAAAGGCTGTGGGGCTGCTGTGATCAGTGGGGAGGTATTTCCCACTGACTCTTTTTGGATGGCCGGCAGGTAAACTCCGCCATCTATGCCAGTTGAAGTTCTCGCTGATTGGCTGCCCTTCTGGGATCTCACCTGAAATATTGGATTCCTTAGAAGTACTGCGCATTCATTTAAGCAAGTTTTGTCCCCCAGAAAGGATACAATAAAAGTTTTAGAGGGTAACCTAATTGAGTAATAGCTTGCATCAAAATTACTCTCTTTATGAAAGTAAATGTCTACAGATTAGCTTTCATGACTAATCCACTGATTATTGCAGGTCCACATAGATATTAATGTTTTAGTCCAGGAGGGTACATTCAGTATAATCAATCTTTTTTTTTGACAGAAAATATGTTAAAATGTATATACGAGCAGAGGTTGGAACTGGTCACATTTCTAGCAAAAGCAGCAGTCAAGGTATCGACAAATTGCCTAAAGCATAGAATTCAGTGACTTAAATTGAAGGGGGGGAGGTCTTGTGGTGCAATGGGTAGTGTCGCTACCTCTGAGCCAGAAGCTTCATGTTCCAGTCCCACTCCAGGATTTGATGGCCATGGAAGGTGTGTTCATAATGTGGTCAAACAGGTTGAGTACCAACTTGTAAATCCTTCCAACATACGCCAATGGCAGGCAGTAAGAGCAGGAGGGATTCCTGATCAACTGTGTGATGGAAAGATATTGGAGCCTCAGCCATCACTAACCATAGCTCCAGGCTATAACATTGAGTGACCATGTGCTGAAAGGTGGCATTGATGCTGATAGCCCTGGCCTTTCCCTTCGATGCTCTTCTTGGGGTCCTCCATCTGTCCATCCAAAATAGTGTCTTCCTGTTACCCTCTACTTCCTGCAGGAGCACTTCTACATTGGAATTTCCCTGCCCTCATTGGCATTTCCAGATTCTGAAAGTTATGCCCTTCTCTCAAAATAAAACGTTGTACTGTGGTCCCTTTCAAGCTGTTGCAAAACTACAGCAGCATGCTGCTTCCTGTCCCCAAACAGACAAGGTCTCAGTGAAATATCTTTACAATTTCTGGAGTTCCCCTGAATAATGACATTGACTAAGGAAATTACACCAGAGTCAGTGCTAGTGTGGAGATCCACTTACCACACTTCGTCATTGTTCTGCAAAGGAAAATCCTAGCTTCTTCTCTGAACTCAGTTCAGCTTTGTTTCGATTAAATTTGGTCTTATTTGCATGCATGTCTCTTGGGGCAGTAATAAATACATGTGAAGCTTTTCAGACTTCTGAGAGATATAACTGTCTAAATGAAAGTCTTTCCCTCTTTCTTTTTCACAGGATAAGAAAATTTTTACCATCATTGGCTATTACCCAGTAATTAGATCAAGCCTCAGGAGGAGGGGCTGGGCAGAGAAGATATTTCCAACATTAAAGCAACTGGAGCAGAAAAATGGAGATAATGATGGTATAATGGACAAATCACAATAGGGCAAATTCAGCACTTGAGCACTCGAAGGGAGTGCAGAGCAGAGGAGGGGAAGAACATTGCAGCCCTGATTCTTTAATCAATATTCCCCTTGGGCCTGACTTCCCCCTAATCACTAGTCACTTACTTCATTTATGTTGATTTCACTTCAATTGCAGGAATTGTTGGAAATCACGTGAACGTTTGGCGAAATTTCAAGATTTACTCTTAAACTGTCCCTAAGAGCTGCCAGAGTCAGGCTCAATTCAAATGTTCAGTGGCCACCATCTTGATACACAAGTGACTATCTTAAGATATTACAATTTAGCAATCATGCTCCCAACCTAAAAAAACTTCATCTCCCTAAAGGCCAACATTGTGACAATGCAAAGTCAAAATATTAGCATATCTGAAATTGGTCGGATTAACACTTTAGTTACAGAGCTGGTGATTTCCAACGGATGGCCGTTCATTTCTTGCATGAAAAATTGTAGCTAGCAACAGAAAAAACGGTGTGAGAGGTAGGGGGTAGGTGCCTCAGCTGTCTTATTGATGCATTAGGACCATTTTTATGCAATTTCCAAGTGGGCCTACAAATGGGCAAGCAGCCTGTCTACCTGAAACTGGTGAGAGGAAGCTTCAAAAAGGGGTCTTTGGACTTTTGCAATTTTGAGCCAAACTATTGATTGTAGCTTGCTCCATATTGGAATTTTGTACAATTCAGATATGTTTGCTATTTCTGCTAAATAACTCCAAATTTAACCTGACTTTCATAGTTAACTCGGACTTCAGTCACCTGAGCATTAGGATGTGGGTTACAAAGCAGTTAACCAGGAGTGACAATATTAAACAAGACAATCGAGCAGGTAAGAGTCAGGGAAGAGTCTATAACTAACCTCATCAGTAGCCTATTCCTGTTTTCATTTTGGAAAAAAGTGGCATAACATATATTTAACGAAATATCAATGTTCTTCATGCATTGTGTCTTGATGGTTGTTGGAACTGTTCCCAGCCAGGCAATTGGAGAGTATTTCATCACACTCCTGATTGTGCCTTTTAGATGGTGAAAAGTTTTTGGGGAGTCAGGAGGTGAGTTTTTCACCTCAGATTATCCAGCCTCTGACCTGCTCTTGTAGCCACAGTATTTATATAAGTTTCTGTTCTGTAATAGTCCCCAAGATGTTGATGGTGGGGTATTCAGCAATTATAATGCTGTCGATTGTCAAGGAGAGGTTATTAGACTCTCTCTTGCTGGAGATGGTCATTTCCTGGCACTTGTGTGGTGTGAATGTTACACGTCACTTATCAACCTAAGCCTGAATGTTGTCCTGGTCTCCCTGCAGTGGGTACACATTGCTTTGTTGTCTAAGGAGTTGCAAATGGAATTGAACACTGCAATCATCAGGTTACACATCCCCACTTCTAACCTAATGATGATGGAGGGAGGGATGGAGCAGCTGAAGATGGTTGGGCTTAGGACGCGGTGGAACATGTGAAGCAATGTCCTGGGCTAAGCCAATTGGCCTCCAACAACCAAAACCATCTTGCTTTGTGCTGCGTATGACTACAGCCAGTGGAAAGTTTTCTCCCTGATTTCCATTGACTTCAATTTTACTCGGGCTCCTTGATGCCACACTCAGTCAAGTACTTCCTTGTTGTCACTCTCATTTCACCTTTGGAATTCAGTTTTTTTGTCCATGTTTGAACCAATGCTGCAATGAGGTCCTGAGCCAAATGGTCCTGATGGAACCCAAACTGGACATCGTAAGCAGGTTATTGCTATGTAAATGTCGCTGAATAACACTTGTCAAGTACTTCCTTGTTGTCACTCTCATTTCACCTTTGGAATTCAGTTTTTTTGTCCATGTTTGAACCAATGCTGCAATGAGGTCCTGAGCCAAATGGTCCTGATGGAACCCAAACTGGACATCGTAAGCAGGTTATTGCTATGTAAATGTCGCTGAATAACACTTGTCAACAATGCCTTCCATCACTTTGCTGATGATTAAGAATAGACTAATTGCACAACAATTGGCTCTTTTTGGAATATCCTGCTTTTTGTGGATGGGATATACCTGGGAAATGTTCTATTTTGTCGATAGATACTAGTGTTATAGTTGTACTGGGATAGTTGGCTAGGGGTGCAGCTAGTTCTGGAGCTCAAGTTTCCAGCACCACAGCTGAGATGCTATTGGAGCCGATAATCTTTGCTGTATCCGGTGCAATCAGCCATTTAATAATTTCAAGTAGAGTGAATTGAATTAGTGAAGACTGGCATCTGTGATGATGGAAACCTCAGAAGGTGGCCGAGATAGATCAACTACTTGGCTAATGATGGTAGCAAATGCTTCAGTTTTCCTTTTGCAATGATATGCTGGGCTCTCCCATCATTGAGGTTTGGAGTCTTTGTAGAGCCTTCTCCTCTGGTTAGCTGTTTGATTATCCACCACCATTCACAACTGGATGTGGCAGGACTGCAGAGCTTTGATCTGACCCATTGGTTACAGATTACTTAGCTCTATCTGTCGCTTGCTGCTTCTGCTGTTTAACATGCAAGTAGTCTTGTGTTGTAGCCACATGTGGTTGGAACCATATTTTTAGGTATGCCTTGTGCTGCCCCTGCCATGTTCTTCTACACTCCTGATTGAACTAGAGTTGATTCTCTGGCTTGATGGTAGTGGTAGAGTGAGGGATATACCTGGCCATGAGGTTACACTTTGTGTGGGAATACAATTCTGCTGCTACTGATGGCTCGTTGTGCCTCATGGATGCCCAGTTTTGAGTTGCTATATCTATTCTAAATCTATCCTATTTAGCATGTTGGTCATGCCGCCATTGTGACAGCATGATGGAAGGTGTCCTCAGTGTGAAGGTGGGACTTCATCTCCACCAGGAGTCACTCTCCCAATACTTTAATGGACAGATTCATCTGCGACAGTTAAATTGGTGATGAGGAGATCATATAGATTTTTTCCCCTCGTGTTGCTACTCTCACTACCAACTCAGCCAGTAGTGGTGCTACCAAACCATTATTGGTGATGGATATTGAAGTCCCCCACCCAGAGTACATTCTGTGTCTTAGCTACCCTCAAAGCTTCTTCCAAGTGGTGTTCAACATGGAGGAGTACTGATTGATCATCTGTACAGCAGGCGGTAATCAGCAGGGGATTTCCTTTCCAATGTTTGACCTGATGCCATGGAACTTCATGGGATCTAGAGTCAATGTTGAGGACTCCCACAGCCAGTCCCTAAAAAAAGTAATTAGTTTTTATGAGGTTTAGCAACCTCTGGTGGGAAAGGACATACCCAGTGATGGTAATTGTAGTATAAGGGTCTGGCGCATATAGGGCTAATGTGGAACTGAGTACAGTAATGCTCACACAGAGATGTAAGAGAACTCATGACCTGCACTGAGGGATCAGTCTAGGTTGGACAGAGCTGTGTGCACAAGTAAACATAGAGACAGATCCTAGCTTGAACCCTTTATATATATATGGTCATAGTTCTAGTAGTTAATAAATACATAATACTTAAGACTACGAGAACTTCATTAAGACTGACCTGATGGTATGCAATACCCTGCAACATGGTGGCAGCGAATGGAAAAACCCAAAACGTCACAAAAGTACAAACAAAAACTAAAACCTTGCAAGACTAAAGAAAAATTCGAAGCAGCATGTTGACCTAAAGAAAAGCTTGAGAAGCAGACGCGCAGAGAAAAATTGCCGGGGAAAACTCCAAAGAAAGGTTTGGAAGCTGAAGGCAGAAATTTAAAATTCCTCACCGCAGCAGAAGATTCCATAGAATCTCTTTGAAGTCCAGCTTAAATTCCTGCAGTGCAGAGTCAGCAGACCTAGCAGGGGTGAGCCAAAGTTTATAAATTCCAGGATAAAGCGGGTCCTGAGAAACTTTTAAATAGCTCAGTGGTCAGAAATGGCCGTTTGGAAACTCCATTGGAAAATCCAGATTCCCAAGTCGGCGCTTGAATACGTGCTTACGCCGAAAAGGGAAAAAAGAGATTGATTCATTTATCCAGAAGAATCGTGAACAAAGAATCAGCTTTAAAGGCCAGCAAAGGCCAGAATTTGATGCTTTCGCTACCCTGAAGCATAGCGCTGAAATGGAGAAGCCTGCAGCCAGTCGATCCAAGCAGCCATTGTTTAAAATTTTTTTAAGGCTGAACGCGAGCACCATTGCAGCGGGAACCGGCCAAGGGTGGCAAGTGCAGGTCAACCCTTTGTCTTCAAATGAATGACGGCGCCATCTTGAAGTTTAGCAGCTTCTCAAAGTTTTTTAAGTATGGATCAGAAATTAACTCTTCCAGTTTGGACTTATCGAAGGCCCAAATCAATCATATAATTGGGGACTTTGGACAAAAAGATTCCTCATGTACATGATTGCTTCAGGTCTGGATAAAAAGACAGAAGCTGAGCAAGTTAATACACTGCTTTATTCGGTAGGCTTGCTAGCGGATGACATTATTGCTAGACAAGGAAGCAACAAATCATCCAAATTTGAAGAAGTACTATAATCATTCAATGTTTATTTTAACCTAAGAAGTAACAAAATCCCTAAAAGAGCTAAATTTAATAAGCGTGTCCAGCAGCCAGGAGAACCTGTCAACTGATTCATTAATGGTCTGTACTGGATGGCTGCAGGCTCCGAATGCAGAGACCTAAAATCTGAATTTATAGGAGTTAATTGAAGTCACTGACCAGTGTACTACGCTTCCAGAGGGCTGTTGGACATGGGAGTGAGATACATTGTCATAGGAAAGGAAGTCTTTGCAGTCATGTGGGCATGCAAGAAGTTTTCAGATTATATCATCAGCCTCAATGTCACAGTTGAAACAGACCATAAGCCAGCAGTCTCGTTACTGGATGAGAAGGAGCTAGCAAAGATGCCTACCAGAATCCAGAGGTTCCGCCTACACCACAGGAGATTCGCTAATGAGATGGTATGTGTCCAGGGTAAAAACCAAACAACGGCAAAAATACTTCCCAGGATCACAGTAGGCCTACCAATAAAACAGGACACCAATCTTATCCAAGAGTTGGAAGTGTACTCCCAATTTGCAAGGAGCCACCTGCCAGTGACCAAAGTAAAATCCAACAGATTTGCTAGGAAAAAACGTGAGATGAGTATACCTGCATCTGCCATCACTGCCAACAAGGGTGGCCACAACAGAGACCAAGCAGCGGTATCATGAAAGCTTGATTCAAACAATAAAAACACTTTACGGTCATAGACAATCTCCTGGTCTACAATGAGCGGCTGGTCATCCCAGTTTCCCTTCAACCGGAGATCCTTCAAAAAATACACCAGAGCCACTTGGACAATCTGCTGTCTGGTGGCCAGGAATTTCCAGGGCAATTGAGGATACCATAGCAAACTGTCAGGTGCGTGCACTGCACAGGACCAAAGAGAGCCCCTCATCCCCACAAAACTCCCTATTAGGCCATGGGAGAGGCTGGGCATTGACCTATTTATCTTCAACAGCAAATCGTTCCTTATTGTGGTGTATTGTCCAGATGGGTTGAGATGAAACAACTATATACAACTACACAGAGGCAGTAATTAAAGCACTGAAAGAAATGTTCACGAGCCATGGCATCCTGAACGAGATCATGTCCGATAATGGCCCACAATTTTCAAATAAGTACTTTGTGCACTTTTTCACCATATCTGGCTTCCACCATCATACCATTTAAGAGTGAACCACATTGCATGTCTGGGGTCACATGTAGACCAGACCAGGTAAGGATGACAGAGCAAGTTTGATCCCGGTACTGACTGTGGTATTTCATGGAGGCCCTGCCTCCTTGTCTTGCTCTGCGCGTGGGGAGAGGCGCCCCTTAAGCTATGAGTTGCCAAAATTGTCTCTCTTATGGAGAGAGATGCCTATGGTCCTTTGGGACTATGACTAAATGATTATTGATACTAGCCTTTTATTTCAGATTTATTTAGTTAACTGAATGCAAATTCCTCAGCTGCTATGGTGCGATTTGGACTCATGCCTCTAGCCCAAGCCTCTGAATTACTCATTCCATACATAGCCACTACATGACCATACCCATGTGTAGTTAGTTTGCATCATCAAGCAGAAATCCTTCAAGATATTTATAAAAAAAACAATTGAATTGAATTATTAATCAGACAGAATTTAAAATTGTGAGCAAGAAAAGACGAGCAATCCAAAACTGAAAAAGGGTCCCACAAGTATGTTATCCATAACCAAATTACTTCAGCTATAATTAACTTGCTAGTGTCCATCGTTTGCTTTTTGCATCCAAATGAAGTTAAATGGCTGCCATTTTGCATAGAACTCCTTATTGGATATTAGGATGTTCCCAATCTCAGTGGAGAGATATCTTCTAGAAAATGCCTGTTCTCAAACTGCCTTTTGCCAGCAGTTCTTTGGTCCAAAACAGTGGTGTCAGTGAACAATCAAGGGGCACCAGTAATACATAAGAACACATACATTAGGAGCAGGAGTAGACCATGTGGCCCGTCGAGCCTGCTCTGCCATTCAGTGCAATCATGGCTGATCTTGGGCTTCAACTCCATTTTCTCACCCGCTCCTCATATCCTTTAATTCCCTGTCAGACCAAAAATCTGTCTGTCCCAGCCTTAAATGTATTCAGTAATGGAACATCCGCAATCATCCAGAGTAGAGAATTCCAACGATTCACAACCCTTTGAGCAAAGTAATTTCTCCTCATCTCAGGCCTAAATGATTGGCCCCTTATCCTGAGACTGTGCCCCTTTGTTTTAGATTGTAATAGTTCAGGTATTGCCCTCTATAAACATATAGGATTAGGCTGCCATACAATCGAGTAGAACTCTCCTTTAAGTCGCCTATTATTAGGAGTCTGAAGTAGGCCATAGGGATTGCGTAGAAGAGCACTCTGGACCACCTCTGTAGTTTTCTTCTTCTTACTGTGGAGAAGCATTTGGCTCAACAGTGAAATATTTGCTGCTAAGATTAGAAACTCAACATATATTGGAGTTCAGCTGTGAGTCCACATCCTACCACTATGTGGCTCTATGTAGCCATAGCCTTGCTTCAAAGAAGACTTGGAATTCCTTTGTAAAAAAATCTCAGAGGTGTAATAGAAACTTGACTGCCTGAGTAGGTTCTGTATTATATGCCAAAAGATTTGCTTTTTGTTTGTTGGTTTATATTCGCACTAAGATGCACCTGCAGCAAAAAACGTAGAGATCCTGAAGTTAGTTCTGCTATATCTGTGCTGATGGAAGATGGTGCATTCATTGATGGTTTGAAGAACTGATCATATCTGAGTTCCATGGGTTAGCATATGTACAAAATGACTTGCAGGAATGGAGACCAATGCTGCATGAAGTTCAATGTTTAGTGACCTGATCAGGGAAGGCAAGTTAATACCCTGACGATTCTCCCTTTTCTTCCTTTGGCAACCCGAGCACCGGTACACTTTTCACCTTCTAGAATGAAAAGCCACAAATAGAAGCCTTCACAATGCACTCTGGTTAAGTGGTCAGTAATTTGGGATTTTACAGTGCATCATCTTCATCTTCACTAACAGAAATTACTTGCATGTTCAACCCTAAGGCCCCTTTCTCTATTTAACAGGTAGATATCATCACTTCACTCAGTCCTGTTGTAGGTCAAATAGGCAGATAAAATCATGAGAAACAAGCCACCAGAGGGTTACCTGTCTAGGACTGCCCAAGCTCAGGTCTTTTTGTACCATAAAGATGTGCAGGGCATGGCAGTGTACAACTATGATCTGCAGCATACTGTAGAGATCCCTACTGTCCTGTCTGGGCAGTAGAAGCACCTCATTAAGACCCAATGGTGTTCTCAATGACCACTTTTGTAGAGACCTGTGCTTGGATGGAGCATTTCCCTGTTTTGAATCATCTTACTGGGGTCATTTCCATTGGAGCATCAGCTCACATGGTCCATTTTCCCTGAAAAGGTTAGCAACAGCTGAACTTGGAAGAATGAATGCACTGTGATGATTTCAAAGAACAAAGAACAAAGAAAAGTACAGGACAGGAACAGGCCCATCGGCCCTCCAAGCCTGCGCCGATCATATTGCCCGTCAACTAAAACATTTTGCACTTCCGGGGTCCGTATCCCTCTATTCCCATCCTATTCATGTATTTGTCAAGCTGCCTCTTAAACACCACTATCGTACCTGCTTCCACCACCTCCTCTGGCAGCAAATTCCAGACACTCACTACCCTCTGCGTAAAAAAATTTCCAGCATATCTCACATTGATGTGCAGGATCCTTTTTATGTTTCTGCACAAATCTTTAAATTCAGGGACTATGTTTCATGTGTAAGGACAGCAGTCTTCATCATCTTGGATTTCTGGCAGGGCCACCGAATCTCCCGCAGCTCCACCACAACGGGACTGGAAAATCTGGACTTTAAACCGTGCAGGTCTTAATGGAACACGTGTGTGTTGACTGAGTTGCTCATCCTGCTTTCTACTCTTAATGTCACCATTAGCACCTTTAGCCAGTATCACCACCATCAACACCCCTTTGACCTTTAGTTAATGACATCTTTCGCAATCTCTCCTTTGCCTCCACCCATCGCTGGCCTTGTATCCAGCTTCACCTGTCCCACCCCCATTAAACAGTATGTATTTCACCACATTTTTACTTCTCTTTAGTTCTGGAGAAAAGTCATACGGGCCCGAAACATTAACTCTGTCTTTCTCTCCACAGATGCTGGCAGACCTGCTGAGTTTTTCCAGCAATTTTTGTTCTTGTTTCAGTCTTCATCAGTGGTTGTCTCAGTGAGACTCTTTATTGAACTGGTTAGAAATAGCAGCCTACAGTGCTTGCCTCATGGCAGAGTCACATGACTATGGCAAGCCAGGTAGTTCACTGGTAGTCCACTTAGTAAGATTGCATTTCCAAAACCCAAACATCCCCCCTTTCATATTGAACAAAAGATAGAAACATCCCCTTTTGCCTAGCAAACAAAAGACACATTTGTTTGCACGACCCTGTGTGACAGTGCGTTATCCACGTTACCCACTATACGCTCACTGTTTTCATGCATTGATAACTGTTTGTTCTATTCATCAGTCTCTGCACATGCATTGCAAACATAGGGCGGAACTTTGCACCCCTGCCCGCTGACAGGATTGTCCAGAGCCACCGAAAATCAATGGGCTTTTGGCAGGGCCACCGAATCTCCCGCAGCGGGCTCCACCATGACGGGGCCGGAAAATCATGGCCATAGTCTTTAAACCCTTCAGGCCTCTTAATATAACACGTGTGTGTTGAAATTAGCTGTACGTCTGGGTGACGTTCCTTGTCCGGAGTGTCGTTCCTGTGGTCTTTGTTGCCTTGGTGACGGTTGATGTTCCATTTCGGCTGTTCGGGACATGTGGATCTCTGGGATTGATGGGAGTTCTGTGCTCAATACAGCTGGTGAGATCCCTTCTCCTCGACCGGCCAATTGTGGTGAAGGAACAGCTTCGCCAGCTGATCGTATATGCTTGTGGTTGCAACTGTATAACTTGTTGAGTTTTTCAACACCTGCTTTGAGTCGCCAGCTCTGGAATTGTGAGTCATTCTTTCCTCCTGGTACCTTTGTGTTGTCCCTGAAATTTGTTTGTTCAGATCTCGCACAGTTTGGTTCATTGAAGACTTCAGTTTATTGTGCATTTTCAAAGATATGGACTCAGCTAGAATCTTGCCCTTCAACTCTCCCAGTTCAGCTCTGATGTGAACCTTTCCTTGTAGAACATTTACCTTTGGCTCATGCATTTCATTGCACTGACGTGGTCAGCAACCATCTTGTGGTTTAAAAGCCAAGATACTGTGGATGCTGGAAATCTGAAACAAAAGCAGAAAATGCTGAAAAAACTCAGCAGGTTTAGCAGCATCTGTGGAGTGAGAAAGAGAGTTAACGTTTCGAGTCCGTATGACCCTTCTTCAGAGCTGTGGTTTGCTTGTGGTTTACTTGCTTATTGTCTCTCTCACTCTGGAATCTTTCCCTTTCTCTGTTTGCACATTTAGGGTTATCAGTCCAAGCTTTAGGCTTGCTTCAGCTGAGATTAGTTTTTTTTTATTCATTCACAGGATGTGGGCATCGCTGTCTGGGCCAGCATGTATTGCCCATCCCTGGTTGCCCTTGAGAAGGTGGTGGTGTGCCGCCTTCTTGAACTGCTCCAGTCCATGTGGCTGTTGTTCTATGATCTGGAACTCCAGAGCTTCCTCCTTGCCATTGCATTGGGTTGTCAGACTAATATGTCCTCTCGGTCCTAGTGTCATGCCATCATATAGCCTCAACCTTACTTTTGAGGGCTTCATTTCCTGATCGCCATGTTGAGCCACTTCACACAGATCTGTGAAGGTCTTTATGTTGCATGATGCACCAGTGTCTATCTGACGCTTCTTGTTGTCTTGATACTTTCCCTCTGCAGTGATCATGGCAACAGTCACAAACCATTTATCACCTATAGACTTGATTGAACCAACCTGTTGTTGTATCATGTATGGTTCTTCATCAGACTCATCTGGTGAAGTCTCTCCAGTGGTCCTCTGCATAGGCTTGCTTTGCTTTTTATTGGCTAAGCACTTGTGTGTGAAATGATTCAGCTTCTTGCAGTTAAAACACTGCTTTCCCCATGCTAGGCAATCCTTTTCCTGTGCATGCTGTCCTCCGCAGTATTTGCATCCTGCGCTTTGTCTAGCAATTGCTCCGCTCTTTCAGCTTGGACTGCCTCTCAGCTTTGTGTATCTCCTGGTCTGCTCTGCCATACATATGCTCTAGCTGACGTTTCACGACTTTTCTATTTCGACACATGCCTATTACTTTCTTTAGCATCAGTTCCTCATCTTTCTGTAAACTTGCTCTCACCAAGGGGTCTCGCATGCCTAAGACTAATCTATCTCTAATCAGCCCGAATTCACGTGATTCTGCCAGCTGTGCTACTGCCATCACGTAACGTTCAATGGTCTCATTTTTACTCTGAACTCTAGTGTTGAATACATAACGTTCATATGTAACATTCGCTCGGGGTTCAAAATGTGCGTTAAAGGCTTTCAAAATCTCTGGCGTCTTTTTTCTTTGTCCGTTAGATTTAGGGTGGCATACACTTTGTAGAGGTCATTCCCCAGCAGTGTTAACAATGTGGCTACTCTTATCAGTTCAGGCTTTTCTTTATGTCTGTTGCAATTGCATAGTTTTGCCATTTTAAATGTAAAAACTGCCAGTTCTGCGATGTATCACTGTTCATTTCGACTGGAAATGGGCTTGGAAAGTTTACAAAGTTTGCCATGTTCACTCACTCAGTATTTTGAGTAGTTTTCTGCAGATTAATATTTTTCAGTGTGCCTTTCTGAGCTATGTCTCATTTGCAGCCTTGCAACCTTTGTCTGATTTCCTTTGTCCTTTTCAGCCACTTTTTTGCATATTTTGAACCTTCCTGTGTTCCTGGGTTCTTAGTGTCTTCTCTGCACCTTTTCCCGGACTCAAAAATCTATTTTTTCTGCACTTCTGTACACCATGTTTCATGTATAAGGAGAGGCTCATGGTATAGTGGGTAACATACTGGCAGTGATAGAAGATTGGCTGGCTAACAGGAGGCAGGCAGTAGGCATAAATGGGTATTTTTCAGGTTGGAATAATGTAATGAGTGGTGTGCCACAGGGATCAGTGCTGGGACCTCAACTGTTTACATTTTATATCAATTACTTGGATGAAGGGATGGATGGGATGGTTGCCAAATTTTCTGAGGACACAAAGATAGGTAGGAAAGTAATTTGTGAAAAGGGCATAAGGAGGCTACAAAAAGATATAGATACGTTAAGTGAATGGGCAAAGGTCTGGCAAATGGAGTATAATGTGGGAAAATGTGAATTTCTCCATTTTGGCAGGAAGAATAAATGAGAGGCATATTATCTAAACGGTGAGAGGTTGCAGAGCTCTGTGATGCAGAGGGATCTGGGTGCCTTAGTGCATGAATCGCAAAAGGCTAGTATGCAGGTAGAGCAAGTAATTCAGTAAGCCAGTAGAATGTTAACATTTATTATGAGAGGAATTGAATACAAAAGTAGGGAGGTTATGCTTCAGTTATACAGAGCACTAGTGAAGTCACATCTGGAGTACTGTGTACTGTATTGGCCCCCTTATTTAATCAAGGATTTAAATGCGTTGGAAGCAGTTCAGAGAAGATTTACCAGACTAATACCTGGAATGGGCAGGTTGTGTTATGAGGAAAGGTTAGGCAGGCTAGACTTGTATCTGCTAGAGTTAAGAAGAATAAGAGGCGACTTGATTGAAACATATAAGACCCTGAGGGGACTTGATAGGGTGGATGTGGAGAGGATGTTTCCTCTTGTGAACTAGGGGTCATTGTTTAAAAATAAGGGGTCACCCATTTAAAACAGAGATGAAGCAAAGTGTTTCTCGGAGGGTTGTGAGTCTTTGGAACTCTCTTTCTGAAGAGGCAGCAGAAGCAGAGTCTTTGAATATTTTTAAGGCAGAGGTGGATAGATTCTTGGTAAGCAAGGGGGTGTTAGGTTATCGGGGGTAGGCAGGATACAGCCATTCACTTTATATATTTGTTCATTGATCATTAGTATATTTAAAAAAAACAAGCGTGGAACACATTTATTGTTAGGATGTGGTGAATCAAACCATTGGTTATTCATGTGGGCCTTTTTCTTCCCTAGATTCTGTTTGCAATTTGTTGATAATTGATAAAAATATGATGCCAACATTTTATCGTTATATTTCCTTGTAATGCAATAAGGTACACACCAGCTTACTTCTGACATTCAGCAACCTTAAAGGAATGTTGTTACCCTAGTAAAATTATAGCTATGTTACTTTCCCAGGTGTTTGTAAGCAGAGATGCACGGTAACACAATGGGTAATATGATGATGCTGTTTTAACAGAAAACATACTTTCACCAAAAAAAGTTAAGTTTTTCAACCCCTTCAATATATTGGAGTGGTTTGATATATATTCCATTTGATACAAAGCAAACACTGCTGGCAGTAAGAATGTTGTTTATGGTGTGGGGGCTTTTGTTTCTGAATGTACTATTCCTGAGAAGTGAATTGCACCAGGATGATATTTTCCCCCTAAATAGTTAAATGACTTTCTGATCAGTAACCATGGAGAAGAAACATAGCTATTGGAGTTACCTGTTGTTTTAGATACCTGTATTCTCTATTATCTTAGACAATATCATACGGGTAGGGGAGGAGGATTATTACTGGAATGGCAACAGTTTTACTATAAACAAGAATAGGTTTGCAACATAATTGATTATTCCCGCTATCCCAATACTGTTGTAGCCTATATAACACTTAGTTCAATAATTATTACTGGCAAACAACAAAGTAAATTTCCTCACCTTGGAATAAGACAAATTGTCACTTGGTGCATTATGAATATTCTCCTAATGTTGGCAATGGAAATTCTATACATTATGCCTTCAGAATTTGCTACTGGTCAGCTGAGTAGTAAATACAAGTACAGCGTTAGTAATGGGGGAAAATAGCCATTCTAACAGAAAATTATTTGCAGTTAAAGTAAATGTAAAGAATTGCATGTTCTTATCTATCTTATCTGAGCTGCCTTCACACCGATATTCTGCTCTTCTCTAATTTAGTTTATATTTTTATATTAGATGATGAGTCTTTCCAGCTTCAGAAGGATGAGGAAGCCCATTGTACCTTCAATGGTGCAGAAAACATTCATCATTTAGTGGTATGGTAAAGATGCCACACATTGAACAACAATTTACTCTGCTATCTAGAGGAATCTATCAAAAGAAATCTTTTCAATCTTATGAAGTTCTTTCAAATTTAGAAGGAATGGAAAGGTAGTTTGCTCCCAGAGATGTGACAGGGTGTCTATTGAAATAACTATCCCTCCCTTGTTGACTCATATTCCAGGAGTCTCTTTTTTGACTGTGGGGAAAGTGTCTTGCTTCTGCTTGACAGACCAGTTGAGAGTAAAAATTGCACCAATGAACCCAATGCTATTCTACAAAAGCCTGTGTCACGGGGAAGCTGGTTAAATCTCTCTTGTTGGTATTAGAAAGTACTTGTATTGTCTTATGAAGCTCCCCCAATGACCCAATGAGTAAATGCACTTTGTGCAGTCATACAGACCTGAAATGTTCCAAATTCTGCTCCTCCTGGCTTGATATCAAAGATAAAATTAATGAACTCATTTATCTGGTGACATTACTTCACGGAAACCATGGCAGGAAAACCTAAATGGAACAGACAAGATGGTCTTTGTTGAACAGCCCAATTTCTCAGAGGGATCCTAATACACGTATTAAGCCTCTTATTAGCATATTGAAGAGCATAATGCCTATTTTAGGTGGCTACCCTAAAAGCCTGAAAATTGTCCAAGGCCAACATACCACTGGATGTTTCTCAGGTATCTTGAAGTACAGGGTGTAACCCTGAAAAATTAGCCATTATTAGCACTGTTTTCCATCCATAAACTGGGTGCACCAATCATGAATTTCTACCCCTCAGTGTCGTGAAACAATTGCTTGGATTTTCAACCACCGTCCTGTCCCAAAATAGATAGGATGGTGGCATTAACATTGGAAAGAAATGAAGAGACTTATGATCATGTCCCTGTGTTGATTTGATTTTTCCTTCCACCACATGTAAATTATACTTTCCCTCCTGCATTTGTTTCTGCTGCCTGCGGAGACTGCCAGCTTGGGGCAGCTGTGGGAGATTTCCAAAGGCCGTTCTGAGGGGAGAGGGCCTAAAATGGGCACCTCTCCCTCCTTTTAGGCCATGTTCCCCTTCCCTTTGTTAGATGTTGGCCTAGCCTGCTACAATATATTTAAATGTCTCTCCAATTTTCAGGGCCCTGTGCTCCTTTAGCCTGGTCTCCACTTTTTTGGGTATTGCAGGACTGTTAGAATTCCCATTGGTTGTAATGGTGGGTTCCAGCTGTCAGGGTCCTGCCCTGTACACATTGTGACCTCCCAGCCCAGAGAAATAAGCCATGGTCAGGGCAGGGTTGAGGCATCAGGTAGAGGTTCTGCTTGATTCTCCTTTGGTGGGAAGAGGACAATCCAGGACAATGTATTCATAAACCATGAAAAGTGAAATGACAGGCAGAGACATTCATTCTAATCTAATAGGGAAGGCTGAATGCTTTCATTGCTGAATGCTTTCATTTAGATACCACCAGATTGTATCAAAGGTCTAAACCACACACATATTTACAATTCTTAGTAAACACTGCAGAATCGGCATCCTCAGATTCTTGTGTTTGTTAAGTCACAAAGGTGGGGGACATCATGTGCCAATCAACTTTCACTCAGACAGATGTTGAAGGCCTTCAGGTGTGCATTGCATTGGGGATATCTGAGGCAGGACAGAAAGGACGTTTTGGTGTTGACACCATCCCGACCTGTCTCATCTCTTTTACATATGTTAGCATGGAAGGAAATGCATGCAAGCAATAAGTGGTAGAATCTGCAGGTAGAATCTAGCAATTGACATAAAAGGGCAGAGACCCTATGCAACAGCATCAGATGCACACATTTTGTGCCTGCCAGATTGTGCTAGTTATCCACTTCCAGTGGGGGATGAATGTCAGGGTTCAGCCAAGTACTTTAGTATGTTACCATTTGAACTTAATAACAAATGTTACATTAAATAACTGGGTTTGAGGCTCGGTGAGGTGGATTGTACAGGCTCTGTGGGCCTTTTATCAATCCATGCTTCCATATATTCTTAAAATTTATTTGCAAACTAGTGTGTTAACACTTTTATGATTGGATTTACTATCTTATTTCAGTCAAATTTGATATCAAAAGAAATTCCTTACTTCATCTGGACAGTACGAAGGAATGTAATTGACTGCCACCATTTACAAAGAGACCAAATGATAAATCATTATGGCAGGAATGCATCTTTTACGACCAAAGTAAGAAATATTCTTTAGTTAAATGTTGTTATTATGTATTAATAATAAAGGAGAGCTGAGCTCACTTAGCATAAAAATTTGATTATAGAAAGAGAAACAATTCTGATAGGCATCGCCATGGTTCACTGACTATTAATGATTCCGTTTATTGAACTTTTATGTTTCTTTTGCCCTTCATCTCCCTTCTCCCCTTTAGATGCACATGTTTGCAAGACCTGTGGTTAGTTTGAGCCAAACTCCTGAACAACTGTTGTCAGTGTTTGTGCTCAGTCAGCATGAGATACAATTCTTCCTATTCAGTCGGCAGGAAGTACGGTTCTGTGTGGGATGATTGATTTTTTTATTGCTTTCTGAAACTCCAGAAAGATGATCGAATACAATTAAGCAGGATGGGATAAAGATTTTAATTTGAACATATGTATGGTATGTATTTGGGAGTAGGATGACATGATTCTATTTTGCAGGAAGTTGGTAGATTGTAGGATAGGTTGATGCCCAGCCTCACAGATACTTCAGCTCCCTGCACTTACAGGGAGAGCAGTGCTAAAATCATTCAAGTAGAACCTCTGTCAGACCAAAGCAAGGTCATCTGTGTCAGAGGAGGTGTAACTAGGAGCAATTTCCCCTAGGCTGAGATTATTCTTGACCCTTGCATGATAGAATGACTGTGGCTGCTACACTCAGTTGAAGGTTTTTGCAGGCAGGTGCAAGTATAGTGCCACCTAGACCCTCAAAGGAATGTCTTTCACAATTTATTTTGTAAAGGGGCCAATGGGAAATGTCACATTTCACGATGTTCAACCATTTTGTTGCAGAAGTATCTGGATGTAACTTATATTCATGTTTCTTTTAAGTGAAAATGAGGGTTAACATCGACCTTGCAGACAGAAGGAGAGTTGTATATTCAAGCCAAGCTAAATGGGTCACTCTGTGGAATGCTGTCTGTCCTCAGGTCAGACAATGGGAGGCCATCCAGCCTCATTATGTTTGAATAGCCCTATTCACTTTGAAACTGCATTTTCTAGGTGGCTTCCTATGGGGCTGACAGCCAACTTGATTAGCAGCTCTGTTGGCAGAAAGAAGGCTAGTCATCAAATGTCAAACATCCTGTCCTTCTACAGGGCAAAGAACAGCAGAAGCACATGTTTGCTTTCAATTGGTAAGATCAGTTGACACCAGCATGCGAAAGCCAAGGTTGGTCTGCCTTAAAATGGGAGCTAACTCTGCTCACAGTAAACTTTGGTATACGTCAGGGAAATAGTTGACCAAAAGAAAATGTTGCTTAGTCCACTGGCATGGACACTGTGGGACACTTTTTTGATATGAGGTGGGACTGAAATTAAGTTAAGAGGTGAGATTTGCTGTAATGATTGTTCACTTGTTGACTGTAAAATAAATCAGCTTGAAAATTTGTAACTGACATGCTCACATTTAATGGTTAAGCAACCTGCCTTTTGTAAAATTGGAAAAGAGTATGTGAGGGCAGCTAAAGGATCATGATATCTGGTTCATATAACTAGAATACCATTGTTGCACCTTCTGCTATTGTATAGGTAAAGATGGAGCAGTCTGGTAAACTCCTGATCATTAGCAACACAAGACCCACTTACAGGAATGACTGTTGGCACTGAACCTTGAGAGAATATCTACAATAGACCCAAAACTGTAATGGGCCCTCTTGCAGAATGTTTCTGAAGAACTGACCTCCCGAGTGGTATGGGTGCAATTATGCTGGGATGTTGCTTCTGTGGATCTTACCAATGTGAAGCTGTTATTAACAAAACTAATTCAGTACGAAGTAACTCTTGCAAATTTAACCTGGTTTAGATACCTTCTCAAGTTAAGTAGCATTAGTTGCCCAGGAACCAATCCAAGCATTTTAATTTTACAGTTGACTAAAACTGCCCTGTATCTACTTGTATGAGAGCATGACTTGTATAACAATATCTCTCTGTGACTTGAAGCAGATATCAATGTCATTTGCACATGCTCTTCATTAATTTTTCCAAGTAGAATGAGCATAGACTTGATGAAATGAGGCCAGAAATGAATCAATATAATGCTTTATATCACAATAAAGTGAACATACAAATAGCTGTTTTGATTGAACCAATTCCTTTTCAATCTATACAAGTTATCTTTCAGTAATAATACAAAACAAATAATACACTACATTGCACCATTTCAGTACATCACAGGATGATATAATCGCAGAACTTATGAAATTTTGTAATGTAGGAAATGTTGTAGCCAATTTGCATACAGCAAACTCCCACAATCAGTATTATGATAATGACCAGAGAATCAGTGATGTTGATTGAGGAATACATTTTGGCCAGGACAATGTGGATAACCTCTTTTTTGAAATCGTGCCATGTGATCTTTTACATATGCCCAAGCAAGCAAGTGGGGCCTCAGTCTAACACCTCATCCAAAACTCAGCACCTCCAACAATGCAGAATGCCCTCAGTCCTGCAGCAGAATGTTAATCTTGATTTTTGAATTCAAGCCCAGGATTGGGGCTTGTACCCAGCAACTCAGAGGCAAGAGCAGTACCAAGTGAGCCACAGCTGACACTACTGACGCCAGTCAGATTCAGCACAATCTGTCCTCAGAGGTAATTTGGCCGAACAAAAGACTTAACTTCAGGGCCACTAACCTCTCCAGGAGTGGCCCTCAGCGAAGTCCCAGGAGGATAGGTTGGAGCGAGCTGTGGGGGGGGGAGTTGGGGGCGGGGAAGGGGGAACCAAGGCTCCTGTTGATTCGGGGCCAAACTTCTGCTCCTCAGGCTTCCTGGTTGGTGGCTATTGGGGCTACTGAAGATTTCTGAGCTGGAGAGAAATTTCTAAATGGGAACCACAACTGATGTTAAGCCCCTCATTTTCAAATTCGAAAGGCCTGTTTTCAGTATCCAGCAGGAAACCTGGAAAATGAGCCCTGTGCATTTAGCGAGTGAGCATTGCGTGCAGACTGCTCTCTGCTAACTTATTAGGTTTTCTGCGTGTTTACCACTCAAAAAAGCAGCTGCAATGAATAGTAATATCTACCCTGGATATTCCTAACTGCAAAGCATTCTTTTGTTTCCTTTCACTCTTCAATGCGAGAATATTTACACTTGCAGTTAGAGTGAATGATTAAGAAACAAGGGCATGTTAAGAAAAAAGATAGAAGAAAGGGAAGGTAAATAAATTAGACATTTTTAGTGATGCATTCATATTTAAATGAAAGATGCAGAATGCATTCTGTTGTCATGGATATAATCTGAAGGCACCTTTTCATTGTTTTCTGACATTTTAGTTAAGGAAGATGGGTGTGTATTTGCAATACACAGCTACATGTATAGAGTACAGCCCCTGGCCTTCTGCTATCTGTGTGATATTTAATTTAACAAAAATTAACAATTACCTCAGTTCTTTTCAATCACAAAATGTGAATGGTGCTACAGCAGGCCCTCAAAGTTATAATGTTACAAGCTTTGCCAAGGCTGTACATCTGTTTCTTTTATAATGAAGCCAAATGCTTTTCCTCCCTTTTTGACTGTCACCTGTAGGTAGTTTCTGATGGGCGATTGGTTAAAAGTACTTATTCTTATAGGAACTGGGAGACTTCACTTTAACTTAGCAAAACCAGGAAATATAAGTGCCTTGGATCAGTGGTAATAGTGAAGTGAACTTTAGATTTAAGCTCAGACAGACCACCTGTTACCAACTGTGTCATCTTTGACTATTTTAAGCTTTTGGCAAAAGGGGACACTTAGGGCTGACTTTTCATTCCAGGGTCCTGATTCCAATGCTGGAGTGAATTCCAGATTGGGGACCTGGAGATGTTGGTGATGGGACTCTAGGAGCGATTCTGTAGAAGGTGACCAATTAAGTGGCTTCCTTTGGAAGCTCTATCCAATTAAGGGCAGCGGGCAGGCTCCTGAGGCTGGAGGGCCAATAGGAGGCTCTCCAACACTGAAAGATCGTCAATCACACCATTAGAGGTAGGATATACTGATATAGGTAGGAGAAAGGGTGCCTCAAGCTTGAGGCATCCTCTGAAGAGCATTTACAGATTTATAAATACAAAGGGACCACAGCTGCCAGGCCGTCATTGTACAGGGGTAACTCCTCAACTGGATGGCCAGTGGTTGCAGCTGTGATCCTATGGCTATGCCGGATGAGGGGTTGGAGGTTTACCTTGCATGACAGAGTGCTGGCCCCTCTGTTCTGCTGCAGAAGGCCACCTCCATCCCTCAGCCATGCTCTGGTCTCAGTGGGGGGCCTGAATGCCGATTGCAAAAATCGGCAGAGTGGCCTTAATAGGCCCTTTAGTTGGCTACCCACAATTTGCGAGTGCGTAATCATCACCACCACTCCCAATCCAGCCTATTCTGAAATGGCCCAGAGGCGGGAGCATGCCAGTAAACTGGCACATTGCTCAGGGGTGTGAAATTGTGGCCTCACCCTCCTCCAGTCCCATCTCCACACCCAAATGAAAATTCAGCCATTTGGGCGAGGAACTGAGTCAGGACTGAATGTCTGACGTCTATGTTTAGCCAGTCTTGACAATAGTCTGATTTACAGAGGTAACCTCAGATGTGTAATAATATTCAAGCCTTGAGTTTCATATACAATAAATAACCATCATTTTCATTCCTGCATCACTTGAATCAATGGTTTCTGATAATAGACCTTATGCAGTATATTCATCTTCAAATGTAGTAATTTAAGTTGCAGGATAGTACTACTGTAAAGATTGGTTGTTGTGACTAGACTGTTTTCTGGGTCAATGAATTACCAGAACATTTGGAGATAATCTTCATACGCCACAGCATTTTTAAAAAATGAGTCAAATGTACAAAGCTTGTGCACATTTGCTAATCATTCTCTAGCTGTTCAATGTTTGCTTGATATTACACAGCTTGCTTATGCATAATTTTGGAATGCCTTTTTATAGAAACCAGAAGTCATCAACCTTTGTATAAATTTCTTGGAATAATCCTTTCCGTAGCTATAGCAACATTTTCATTCAAAGGCACAGTTTGGCATTCTCATCACTTTCAGTCCTTAGTTTTCATTTGACCTTGTTTTGCTTGAAGTATTTTAAAATGGTAGTCTGAAGTAGTAATGGCATCCTTTTGAAAAATTGACAGCAGATGAATAACCAGCTTAATGAAGAATATGAGTTCATTTTGACGGTTTTTTTATTGCTTAAATTAAAGAAGATGCTTTCTGCGTGGACTTTAATGTAAAAGATTTATCCCTTCAAGTGTCTCATGGACTAAAGTTTGCAACTGGCATATGCCAGAGGAGAATTATCTTTTACTGAAAAGCAGCCCTAGACCTCTTCAGGCTGATATTTGTAGGGAATTAATCTGCTCCACTGATGCCAGCCTCCAGTTTTGTCAATAGCCAGGCTTTCCAGTTGGCATTGGAGTTTGCTTCTGGCAAGGCTGGGCACCCTTGGGCACCAACCAAAACTTCCTAAAGCAGGACAAAGGAAATGTATTGGTTTCTCAGTTTATTTTCCTTTCCAAGTTGCAGACCATCAGTCACATAATATAAAACAATCAAATAATGATACAGGCACCATTCAAAGCAAAGTACATGAAAAAAAAAACAAATCTACAGTGTGCTATATAAAATGTACTACTGTGTACATGTTTATGAATGTTCATTATGTTTACAGAGATATATTTCTGTATATAAAGAGTACTACATCAATGTAAGTTGTATTATAAATTATAAATGCTATTGTTCTTAAATATTCCTGCTGCCCTGAAAAATGTTTGTATGGCTATATTGAGTTGAGTATTTTAACTCTTTAAGTACTATTTATAGGGCATAGCAGACAGGTAGGGAGAATGGGAGAGAGGGAAGGAGGAGCTAAGAGTGCTGAGGGAGGGCACTAGCATCTGAAAGGTGAGAGTAGAAGGGATAAGGGAGAAGAGAAAGGACACCTGGGGTAGGTTAGTGGGAGGGGGAGGGGGGTGAAGGGAGAAGGAAGGGGAGGTTGGATAAGGGGACAGGAATGATAAAAGGTGGAGTGGAGTTGTTCCTTCCTAACATTAAATGTGACATGCTAAGAATAAATTTCAAATGTTCATTTGTAAATAATATATATTAATGTTTCTATTAACATACTTTAATTATAATTTATTTGGAGTTTCATTTTATTTATTTTTTATTTGTTCATGGGATGAAGGCATCGCTAGCAAGGCCAGCATTGAAAGCCATCCCTAATTGCTGTTGAGAAGTTGGTGGTAAGCCACCTTCTTGAACCTTTGCAGTTCATGTGGCATAAGTACACCAACAGTGCTGTTAGACAGGAAGTTCCAGGATTTCCACCCAACAATAGTGAAGGAACGGGGATATAGTTCCAAGTCAGGATGGTGTGTGACTTGGAGGAGAACCTGGTGTGGTGTTTCCATGCATCTTCTGCCTTTGTCCTTCTTGGTTGTAGAGGTTGCGGGTTTAGAAAGTGTTGCCAAAGGAGCCTTGGTGAGTTGTTGCAGTAAATCTTGTAGATGGTACACACTGCTGCCACTGTGCGTCAGTGGTGGAGGAAATGAATGTTTAGCATGGTGGATGGGGTTCTGTAATCAAACGGACTGCTTTGTCCTGGATGGTGTTGAACTTCTTGAATGTTGTTGGAGTTGCACTCATCTAGGCAAGTGAGGAGTCTTCCATCACACTCCTGACTTGTGCCTTGTAGATGTTGGGCAGACTTTGTGGAGTCAGGAAGTGAGTTATTTGCTGCAGAATTCCCAGCCTCTGACCGTGGTTGGACAAAGGCTGCACTGATGCCTGGAGCTGAGAGGTCCTGGTAGAACCCAAATATAGGGAGATGACATCTACGTATTGACTACAGTTGGAGTGTGGCAGGAACAGGGACAGGAAGGGCAACATTCAGAGATGGTCCTAAGATTGAGGTCTATGGTTTGAGTGAGCTAGCATGTCGGGAGGTGCAAATGATGTTGTTGTAGAAATAATAATTTTTTTAAAGGTATTTACAGGACAGGAGAGCAGGGAGGTGATGTGTAAATTAAAAACAAACAGATACCAGTTTTAAATTGACAGCCATTTCTGGCCACCAGCAAGATGAGGAATGGTGACTGGAAGCCTCAAGTGGAAAGACAAAGGGCAGCACCATCTGGAGCAGCTAACCAATTTTATGTTTTATAGGGACAAGGGAAGCGGGTGGTTAAAAATAGAGCCTGAAAATGAAAAATATTATTGCGTATTGAAATTAAAGCTAAAACTAATCTTAAGAACTTAGTTGAAGGGAAGGCAGGATGGACGATGCAGTCTGTGAACCCTTTCCAGATAGCCAGAGGTTTGAAGCTTTTAAAGCACCATATTGAAGTGTACAGCTGGCAACTGCTCATTTAATCATGGAAAATCTAATCGAAGAGCCATGGAGATGGCAATGCGCAAATGAGGAGTGCACAACAAATTTTATATATTACAAATTGATCCTCCATGGCATTGCACGCTGGAGTCAAGTATTAAGGATTAGAGGATGAAGATAATTGACTGGACCAAGATGGGCAAGGAAGGAATCATGGAATCATATGAGGATACAAGGAGGGGTCAGTTTTTTAATTGGATTATTCCTTCTTTCTAAAGAGTGTCCATTACATTATTTGATATACCAGAGAATAGATGTTTTTCTAAGAGCTAGTCAGTTTTACATGCAGTGAAAATTGATTAACTTGGTTTGTGCTTCTACATGTGCACCAGGATGTTGCAGTAAATGGTGTGTTTTTATAATGATATAAAGGCACCAATCACTCATAGGGGATCGGGTAAGTACATTGTGGGTTCATTTATGTTGTTGGAATTGCACTCATCTAGGCAAATGAGGACAGATATACATGGGTTTAAAGTTTGAAGGCATCAGAGCTGTACTATGTTCTGCTCACAGGCAAAAGTTAAACTGAGACTGGATCACATGACATACTTCCCTTCTAGTGATGTCATGTTACTATTCCTTAAAGGCATATTACAACATTCCCCTTTCTTTGTAAAGATACTTTCCCCCCTTCCAAAGAAGTATAACTATTTACAATACTTGTCATGTTTAGTTATCATTACATAAGTGTATAAAACCGATGAATCTGTGAGTCTCTAAAGCATAAAGGTAATCTGCAGGTCCACTCAGATCTTGTAATGGTAACCTTGTTTGGAGGTTTCTTTCATTCTTGGATGTTGTTCCTGGTTGCATTTGGAATCTTGTCCTAGATGCAATAGGACTGTACGATAGTTGAGGATCTGGAATGGATCTGATTTGTCCTTGGTTACACCTCATTGTTACACCTTTGTATGCAATGCCTTCATAGGACCTTGGTTCAGAGCAAATCCTTGTCACCTCAGCTGCTTGCTACACACCTTCTGTGGGGGCAAACCTGGAGGCAAACCTGTTGTCCCAACTGTGAACATGGCAATTCTGTACCTGCACTTTTATTGCACACATTGGTCATCTTTACTTGCAGTTTTAAAAGTTGCTCTCTAAGTTTTAGGAGAGTAGTATGGGTAAAAGTCAGTAGATTGATACACACTGGTCTGCCAAACATGAGATCTGCTGATGATAGAATAGTTGCACTTGAAGCCGTTGCTCTCAGATGTAACATTGCAATGTGATCTTGCTTGGTCTGTCTAAATTTGAAAATTAGGGATTTCACTGTGTGAATCATTCATTAAGCTAGGTCCTTAGATCTAGGTTAATGGGGAGAAGAAGTAGTGTGTTCGATATTCCACTTCTCACACATATCCTGAAATGGCTTACCAATAAATTGCGGACCGTTATCCATAATGATCTCTCTAGGTGCACAAAATAAACTGAAAATAGCACTTGGAGTGTATGTGACAGTTGTGCTTGATGTATTGTGGAATTGTTGAATAATGTGGTACTTGGTAAAGGCGTCGGTGATGACTATGAAGTCATTGTCATCAACACGAAAGAGGTCGAATATGGTTTTGGACCAAGTGTGAGTAGGAATTTCATGGAATCAATGATGCTTTGTGCTGACTTGGCACATGCTCTTGACATACCTCACCCTTCTTGACGACGACTTCAATATCATTGTTCGTACCTGGCTAATAAAATGTCTACTTCTGAATGAATTTTGCTATTTTTCTAATTGTGCTTTATGAGCAGGTTTAGGAAGTGAGTAATTAGCTAGGACATGTGGCAAAACCACAGAACTTGGATGTGTTTTACTGACAAGAATATGCAGATATTTTGTCTTTGTCCTTTTTAAGATTCGGATTAAGTAGAAAACAGGATGTGGTAGTCCTGAGCATTTCTTGGTATTGATGATGAAACCAACTGCAAGTGCAACTGAACTCAACTCACTGGCCCTGTGGCATGATGCATTGTCGAAGCAAGGCGACGCCTCAAAGGGGAAAAGGACCTTGGGAGATGCACAGGGCCGGGTTGCTGATCCGCCCACACACCTACATTGGCAAGACAAGTAGAGTCAATAATGAAATATTAAGTGAAAATATATAACTAATTTAAAACAAAAACAGTGGAACCATAGCTTTGTGATGCTTCCACAGTATTAGTGCCATTGCCTGGATTTTCTTCGCTCGAATGTTACCAAATTCCAGAGGGACACGGCTGAATAATAGAGGTAAATGGGGCACATTTTGGATGGTTTCCAATACTCTGCACCACTGGGGTATTTCTTACCCTATGAGTGTAATCTTCCACTCTGAAACCTAAGCTCAGCGACAGGTGCGGATGTGGAAGTGATTCTTGCTGGGGGGAGGGCGATCTTGCGCTGTTCAGCTCATTACTTATTCATCCGTGTAGAGCACAGTTAATCTTGTGGCGGGGTTGGGCAGGAATTCGCCATCCCCGCCATTGCCCCATGGGGTCAAAGGTCCAGGCGCCACATCGAAAGGGCACCCAGACGGCCATTTGCTCACTGCAGGCCAGGTGCTCCGGATCTGTGTGAACAAACATGTCTAAGAGAAGACAGCAACCTGTGGCCTCATGGTTCAGTGAAGCCTCCCTGCGGATTCTCTCCCGGGCTGTCCAGGAAAGGCAGGAGCTCTCGTTTCCCCAGGATGTCAACAGGAGGCCCTACCGTCTGACCATGGCAGCCTGGACGGAGGTCACAGTGGAGGTTAGGGCCCATGGGATCCAGTGCAGAGATGCTAAGCAGTGCAAGAAGAGAATGAATAATCTCCTGCTCTCCACCTAGGTAAGTGCACTGTCTACTCACTGCAAACTGGTACCCTCATAAGGATATCAGGCAGTTTACATGTGCGAGCACACAGGGATGCCACACACGACCAGCAGATGGGAAATTTACACTGAATGTGTGCCAGTTACTCTATGCTCTCAATTTCATGGCATTTGCAGGACTAACGGCTTCTTAATCACTTACTAGGGAGGTCAGCGGCTGCCATAGACATCCATGCTCCGGAACTGCTCATGCAACCATTGGCATGGCAATCAATCCTTCTTTCTTTCTGCAAGCTTTGGTGGGCCAAGACCGAAGTGGGTATGGTTGTTATTAAAGTCCTGACCCAGTATGAGGAGATGGCCACCGAGCTAGCCGGGTGGAGCAGGACCATGACTGTGCTGAGGGTGAGATAGTAGCCCCCCCCCCCACCCCGCCCCCCGCAGGAAGCCAGTGAAGATGCCCCCAGTCAGTAGCTGTCGGCTGCGAGTGTGAGATAGCATTAATTAACGAGGCTTTGTCAATCACTAAATCTTTCTTTTCTCTATTCCAGGTACCAGCAAGAAACAGGGAGAGGACTGCAACCCGAATCACCTACAGACCCAGTCCCAAACCCACCTCTCAGAATCCTCAGAGGGTGCACCATCACAGCAGTCACTTGTGCAACCAGCGCAGATACAGTCACCTCAGTGGATCCAAGTTCTGGAGTAAGCTTGGGGTCACAATCTAGTGAGCACATCACTGACACGGGTCCACAGCTGGCGGAGACAGTGACAGCCAAGGTCTCTGACACTCAGAGGACTGCTGGTGACTAGGCCCCTACTGACCTCAAGCAAATGTTGAGTCTTTGGACCCGGCCCTAAGAGACCTGTTGGAGGTGCAGAGTCAGGCAGGGGAACATCAGGCAGAGTTGCCAGAGACCATGACTGGACCGAAGGCTGGAGGAGTCCGTCCACATTATGTCTGCTGTCATGGCTCCTGCATGCGAGCTCTTGGCTGCCTCCATGGAAAGGTTGACAGCCGCCTTGGAGACCCACGCCCAGCAGAACGCACAGTGGCTGTCAGATATGTGCTTGAAGTTGCGCTGCATCGCTCTCGGCATTGGTCCACCAGGTGCCCCTTCTCTTCAAGGGGTCAGGGAGGTGTCATCGGGCACCCATAAGGAGGAGGAGCACCAGCAAGGCACGCTGGAGGCTTCAGCCCAGGATACTCCAAGGATGCCCTGCTGCTTCATCTCCCCTCTGCCAGTGACCCCATCACCTCCAGCAGGTCAGCCTGGGGAGGGTGCACCTGCACCTGAGCAGGAGACCCTTAGCAGACCAGGGCCCTTAAGGTCAGGCCACCAGAGGATGCCTGCCAAGGTCATCACAGTCAATAGGGCATAGCAGTCAGCAGGGTGCCTCCAACTCAACTGCGAATGTCAGACCTGCAGTTAGATGTAGCAGTAGGAAAATAAAAAATAAAAAGTATTGAAGGTACACAGATGGCATGTGTTTGCACTCATTGTATATCATTTGGATAGTTGTAAATATGTGTCCACTTTCACTGTTTCAAAGTCTCCTGGATTCCATCTTGCCGCTAATTGCTTCAAAGGTCATAGGCATCTAAGGCTCTGGACTATGGGCCCCCTCAGAGCCAATCAGGAACTCCCTGGCCACTGCTCATGCAAGCCATTACTTGCATCTTACCATGTTCTGACCTCTGAAAACGTGCTCATCGAGGTTATTACATCTCTTGCTGCTGTTGCCTTGATATCAGATGTGGGTGGATGCCATGAGTACTCGAGGGGAGTTAAACCTGCTTTGTGAGTGGCAAGGAACACTGTAGATGCAGTTTCAGGGCTGAGAGACTGAAGCTCTTCATTGTCTTCTTAACAATCGAAAACCAGAGGCTGCCTTACGTGTCTGAAGGAAGCTGTGGTGGGCAAGTTCAATGTTAATGTCCTTCCTTGGTAATTTGTCATTTTGATCAAACATGCAGGTGAAGGCAGCAAGAAAGGAGGCAACGGACACAGTAATATTGACTGTAAGAGGGATTTGAGTGTAGGACTTAAGAGGTGTGTGTGCAGTTGCCTAAAGCCTTTGTCAGACCCCACGTGGAGATTTGTGTGTCTTGTTTGGCTCTTTATTGAGGGTGGCGGTAGACCTCACATAAAGGGTTTTCAACCGAAGTGCATTGGACATCACTGAAGTACCAGGGTTTAAGTGCATGTGGTGAGAGAGAGTAGAATGGGCCTGTGTGCTGGACCGTGCTGAGGACTGTGAGACTATCCATGTGAAGCATCAGCAGCTCTAACCCTCTGCTGGGTCCACGCAGGAAAGAAGTTTACCTTGACTGGGATGTCCACAATGACGGGGCCTCGCACTAATGCTAAACTAATCTAGGACAGAGACTTGTAGGGGTCTCTGCGATTGGAGAGTCCGAGTGGTTTCACCTCAGCAACCCATAGTGCAGGTGAATCAGTCTCAGTGAGAGGATTACAAAGTTACCTCAAAACTTCCCAGCATGATAAAGATGTCAAGGTTTATGATGAGCGAGTGGCAATCGGTGGGGTGGTGGCAAGAACGTGATTATCGCTCATCAATCTGCATGGAGAGCGATCTGGAGGGGACAAATGGTTTTCTCATGCTGCTCCTCCCTGTGGACCCATCCATCTGTCTGCCAGGTCAGCCCCCTTTTGGGAGCAGGTGTCAGGGTGACATGAGTGCAACCCTGTCGAGGTTAGATTCGATATTGCTTCCAAGCTGCCAAACACACGGACTTCATGAGGGCGTGGGTGAAATCACAATTTTACTTACAGGTGCCTGAGGTCACTGGAGAATGAAGTGCTGTGCAGGTTCTAATGTGCACATTTAGCACCAGGGCTCTGCATTTTAGAATAGTTTGATGCATGCAAATGATCAGACTAACAGCAGGGCAGACGGTAACAAGTGCAGTTTAATTCAGCTATCATAAATCAAGTTATTCAGAGAAAAATGATGTTTGTGACAAAAAGTTCCTTCCAGCCAGTGAGGATAGAAAACCAAAAAGTTCAACAAATGTGACAGCAGCTTACTCTGCCTGGAATCTGGTAGCTGTCAGATTGGCACGGGCCTGTCTGCCACATCATGCCTGTGGCCTCTGCATGTGGCTCGGTGACATCCTCGTCAATTCCATCCCCTTCACTGGCCTCCTTGTCGGAGGAGACATCTCAGTCCTCCATGTCTCCCTCAGCCAAGACATCTCCATTTTTGTAGCGCTAGGTTGTGCAGGGCACAGTGGACAACAATGATCCTGGCCACTGCCTGTGGTGAGTATTGGAGAGCCTGGCCTAAGCAGTTCAAACATCTGAACCTCATCTTTTTGAGGGCTATCGTGGACTGGTCGGGGCATGTACATCATTATAGCTCTCCTCAGCGGCACTCTGCAGATGGCAAACTGACATCATCAGTCAGGTATTTTAGGAGTATCCCTTGTCCCCGATAAGCCAGCCCTGCAATCGCTGAAGCCTTTCAAAAACTTGCGGTACCTGGGAGTGGTTCAGAATGTAGGCATCGTGAGAGCTCCCTGGGAACCGAGCACAAACATGCAGGATTTGCCACCTGTGATCACACATCAGCTGCACGTTCAAAGAGTGGAATTCTTTTCTATTGATGAACGTGACCAGGGAGCTCTCAAGGCCACATGTCAATTGCACTTGTGGGAAGTATGAGATTGCTGCAAATCCCAACGCTCTTGAAGCCTGGCTTTCAGGATTCAGGCAGAATTATACAATTTGGTGCACCCTCCTGAACAGGGCATCTGTGACCTCCCGTACGCAATTGTGTGTCGCTGACTGGGAGATGTTGCCCAGGTCCCCAGTGGAGCCCTGGAAGGATCCACTGGTGAAGAAGTTCAAAGTGGCGGTGACTTTCGATGCCATGGGAATGGGATTCCCTCCATGTCTTTATGGCTGCATTTTGCCATGGAGAAGCTGGCAAATGTGAGCAACCACATCCCAGGTGAAACGAAGGTGCCTCCAGCATTGCCTTTCACTCATTTGTAGATAAGAACACTGACCGTGATACACCTGTGGTCGGACAATGGTCGCCATAGCAGTGGACCCTATTCGCCAGATTCTTGACCTTCTTGAGGCCCAGCTGCTTCTTGCTGCTCAGGCTGTCCCTCCTCCTGGCGCTGTGCCAACCTGTGACAGGCCCTCCTCCTCTTCATCTGGATGAGAGCCAGTACCAAAGCAGGGTTGCCTGGAGCCTGCATCATCAATGCCTCAGTGTATTTGTGAATGCATTGAAGTGATACATTTAGTGAGCATGTTCTTCACAGGTTTCCCTCCATCTCAAAGTCAGCAGGCCAGTGCTAAGCCCTTCACCTGGCCTTCGTCTAGGCGTGGCATCCCCACCCCCGCCCCTTCCCAAGGACAACTTGGAGGACCAGAGATGGGTGTTTCCCCCATTATATATGGCTGCACATGGAGACATTGCTCCTTGACCAGGGTGATAAGAGCCATGTGTGAGAGGCCTCCCATTATTCTGTTTGCCTTCACTATCCTCAAGACTGTGCAGAGAGACCATTGCCTTGGCAACATAGAAAGACTAACCACATGAGCCCCCATCGTCCATGACCATTCACCCGGGAGGATGGAGGTCTGGAGTCGGCCACCGGGTCCTTTGACAGGCACCACCTCCCTCCCTCCTTTCATTCCTGCCTCTGACTGCAGCTGATAACAAATGGCACAGAATGAACAGCAGCTCTATACCTTGCTGGGACCTTGAAGCTATGAGACCCGTGAGTCCGGAACAAACTTGCTGCCATGTGGACTTCACCGTAGACAAGAGAACACAACTGGGTCTGGTTGACATCCAGTTGCCTCAATTATTAGTGTTTCCCTTTAGTTGGTGACTTGTGCTGACCTTGAACTCTACCCACTTGAAAAGACGTTCCACCCATTTTGAGAGATCCCACTGACTGACTAACTGGGTGGTCAAGATCAGATTTGGAAAATGGTGCGCATCACCTTCCAAATTCAGTCCACCACCTTCTCCCCTCCTGTCACCCACCAACATCCTCCCCATCATCCTTTGCCCGCATAATATCACCATTCCTCTCCATCTCTGTCACCCTTGAACCTCCCCCTGTTACCCTGGACCCAATTATGATCCACCTCCACATGCCTTCCCTACTCTGAGTCAACACCCGTTACCATCCCCATGCCAACCCTGACCCTGCCCCCTCTCATTATCCAAGCAACCTGTCTAGTCCCCGCCTGTGACTTCCTCCCTTGAAACCTTCAACTACAAATCACCCTGGACCTGACACCCTTCTGCACCCCACTCCCTCATCTGACTGTGACTGTTCCTCCTCTGACCAGTACCTTGAGTCCAATCCTCAGGACCCCACAGTCGACAGCACTGTCCCCACCCTCTAAAACACTTTCCCCCTTCCCCGGACACCCTCCCCTCCCCCCACTTCCCTATTCACGCTCTCCCCCCTTCCTCGGACAGTCTCCCACTTAGCCTGCCTTCCCCAATTAGCCTGCCTCCCCTGTTCAACCTTCGCTCCACCTTCTTCCCCCTTCCAGCCTTCGCCAGCCTCCCTTGTCCAGCTATTGCTACCAGCACCCGATATGAGTGATGTTATGCTAGGTCCCCAAAAAGGCGAAAGTAGCTTCCACTGATCTGAAAGTTGTGGAGGAAGTGAAGCTCATCAGTTGTACGCCACTTATATACAGCTGTAGAAGTGAACGTTCTAATTTCTCACTGGCGGGGAACTTATTTTGGAGGGAACTTTTAATCAGTATGCATGAGATGCTAATACAGATGAAAGGGCTTCCCAACATTGTTTGTTGGGAAGCTTGACCTGTCTTTAACCCGCCGTTAAAGTCCCAAGAACAAAATTCCTACAGTTCATCCCGCCGTTGGGAAACTGATTTTTCACCTCCCGCCAAATTAAGTTCTCCTTGGCCATCACACTTTCCGCTGCTGGCGAGACCAGAAGATTCCGTCCCATGTCTGTTGTAGACTAATCGATGGAAATTGATTTTGTGACTAACAGGACGGTAAGAGGTGAACTAGAAGAACCATGGTTTATCTTTGTTTATCACTCAATAGGGGTTGATGGCAGCATAACGGCAATGTCATTGGACTAGTAACCCAGCGACCTAGGCTAATGCTCTGGGGGCACAAGTTCAAGACCCACCACAGCGGCTGGTCAGTTAGTAAATCTGGAATATAAAGCTCATCTCAGTAATGGTGACCATGACAACTATCACTGGTTGTTGTAAAAGCCCATGTGGTTCATTAATGCCCTTTCAGGAAGGAAATCTGCTGCCCTTACCAGGCCTGGCCTTCATGTGACTCCAGACCAATGTGGGTGACTCTTACTGCCCTCTGAAATGGTCTATTAATCCACATCATATCATGGGCAATCAGGGAAACAAATGCCAGCCTTGTCTGTGATGCTCACAGACCATGAAAGAATAAATTTAAAAAAATGAATTCCTGTTTTCTTAAGAAGGGTGTTATTAGCATTGGGTATCCACCTGAATACAGAGTAAAGTATCCCAGGAAAGTGGGGCAGAGTCACGGAGGCAGGTTGCACTGGTTTACACCATCAGAGATGATCTAAGCTGAAATGAAAGTAAATAAGTTGTTAAAACGTAGCAATTACATTGGGGATGAAAGCACCATGTTTATGTGAATTCCTTCATCCATTATTTAACGGGGGCATTAACCCATTTATTTTAATGTTAAAATAGTGAGAGAGGAGTGTCATACAAACATGTTAAACATTCATCCTCTATTCTTGTTAACAGTAATTTGTAACCTCAAGTAATATTAGACTATCTAACCTGTGTGAACTACGGGAAGAAGTAAGTTGTGTGATCCAGTTGATAAAATAGTTACCATTTGGTAATGCACCTTACCCAAGTTTCCTTGCCTTTTTGCTGCCCACCTTTGGTCTGTTTTTATTTTCACTGGTTTTAATTAAATAGCAGTTCTCATGAACCAAAAGCAAAAAGTGCTGGAAAAACTCAGCAGGTCTGACAGCATCTGTGGAGGGAAAGACAGAGTTAACGTTTCGAGTCTGTATGACTCTTCTTCAGGGCATCCACAGTATTCTGCCTTTATATCAGCAGTTCTCATGAAATGTATTAGGAGAAACTTTTGGACAGACATCATCATATCTTTAATGATTCAATAATTATGGAACCCTTTGCATATAAGTATGATAAAAAGTCTTGAAAGACGTTTAATGGACCATTAATTTAACAAATCCTGCTTTCGCATTGTTCCTTCATTAGCATGAAGGAAGATGTTCTGACAATGCAGCAACAAATCCCTAATTGAATTATAATTTAATTCACTTACGATAGTAATTATATTTATCATGATTTTTATAGATCTAATGCGTAATTTCACTACCAGTTTTCATTAAAAAGACTATTAAATCTGTATCACTTAGTAATGGGATAATAAACAGAACATGATTAAAATTGTGACCTATATTTATCCCTTAACCAACAGCAGCAAAACAGATTAACTGGTCATTTATCTCATTGCTCTCTGGAACCTGCAGATTGATAGGTTCATTTGTGCATAAGTGGTAACTGCACTTCCAAAGGTAATTCATTATCTGTGAAGTGTTTTGGGACATCTTGGGGGTGTGAAAAGTGTTATAAAAACGCAAATTCGTTCTCCTAAAGAATGTTAAACCTCTTCAGAATCTGTCACTCTATTGATTATAAATATTTCATCTAAAAATAACCATTTAAACAGATGCTTATGTGATCAAATGTTTTTGAATGTTGTTTCACTGAAGGCTAGGCTCTGCATGAATCTGAGGAACTTGCCTTCCTATTTGGATGAGAACGCTGACAGTTTCTTTCCACGGTGCTACCTCATTTCTGATATGAAAGAAGAATGTACACTTTGCAGTGAGTATGAGATTTCCCAAGATCTAAAATAATATAAGAGAAAGCTATCATCAGATGAAGAATTGGAAATGATTGCTTGCAGGAGTAAAAGAAAGAAATATAAAAGCGTGCTTCAAGAGACCCATGTCAGGTTTAATCTTGCCCCCCAGGCTCTGCCTAATGAAATCAGCTTTATTCATCACAGATTTTATTTCTCCTACTTCTCCAGGAATGCTGCCCACCCACCTCATTGAAGCAAACAGTGGACCTTTTTAGGCCTTCAGCTTTTCTGATTGCTCGTTAAGTGTTACATAATTGATCAACAGTTCAATGTACCAAGGTAGATATTGCCAGGGTTCCGACAGTTTCAATCCCTCTCTGAGAAGCCCTGTTGAGGTGCTCCAGAAGAACTAAGCAGACTCCAGACACTGGCAGACTGAAAGTCTTTCTAGAATAAAAGCTGGAACACTCCTCCAACAATGACTCCACCAAAGCCTGTGTGGTCAGAGGAGTGCTTATCTTTTTTTCCAAGTTAGTAGAGCACTTGTGCCACCAGAGGAACATAATAAGCACTTATTAGAGAAAGCTGCAAACTGCGGCAGGTGATGCCTCCTCTGCTATGTTGGAAATAAATCTTGTGACTTTATAAGGAGGTCAAAAAAGCGCTACAAAATTTCTGGTAAATCTTTGATGGGGCGGGGGCGGGTAGGGGGAGGTGGCGGGCTGTTTGGGCTAAGGTTGGAATTCAGGCTTTGACCCCAGGTGGACTTGCTTTTTCCCAATGCTAGATGCCATTTCACAATTGGTGTATCATGTCATTCCATCAGGCCAGGGTGTCCACTCCCCATCTCTGATGTGGGGTACAAACTTTGGGACAGACTAAAGATCCATCCCAAACAAGGACCTTCAAAAATTGCTGAGGAAGTTTGCAATCCAATGTTTTCTGGGTCCTGGCCTAATTTTTGAAATGTCGTTTGTGACTTAGAGTGCAAGTCCATTGGAAGGGCAGATTCTGAAAAATAATATAAGCCCGGATCTTCATCTCCGACTCTAGCATGTCTTCTGGGACCTTCCAAGCCTGGCTTTCCCAGAAATGTGGAGTGCAGCATCCCTTTGGAGAGCTCCGTCACAGCAGAGCAGATTTGGGGAGAAGGCAGGACACTGTTTTTACGGCACTAGCTGCTGTATGGTAATTTTAAAGGTCCAGTTTGAATGCTATTGAATTGGTGAGTGAATGAATGGGTAGGATGGTAGGGTGGATAGGTGGGTGAACTAAGTGGGTAAGGTGGCTGAGGTGGCTGGCGGGTGAGGTATGTAATATAAAAGATTAATGTTAAATATATAAATATATAATCTATATCATCAGTGATGTAAGATCGCAGGACAACAGAGCATGGAGAGAGAAAGTTTTATGTAGAGCTTGTGCTGAGTCTGAATTGCACATAGTTAGCCTAATGTTCAATTTAAGGTAGAGTTTACCAACAGTCTTGCCTCCAGCATTTTCTGTAAGTCCAGACAATGACTACCACATCTAAGACCCACATCAGCAATAACAGATGGTGACAGTGGAAGACCACGATGAAAGGAGCAACAAGTGAAGAGCCCAGCGACTGGAAGAAGCAGCAAGAGAAATGACTGCAGGACAAGGACAGTACAGAAAATCTTCAAACTAAACTGAAGAAGTCCATGTCCAAATGCAGCAAGACCTGGGCAATATGCAGGCTTGGGCTGATGAGTGACAAGTAACACATAAGTGCCAGGCAATGACCAAGCCCAACAAGAGAGGATCTAACCAATGCCCCTTGGCGTTCAATGGCATTGCCATCACTGAATCCCTGAATCTACAACTATCAACATCCTCGGGGCTACCATTGACCAGAAACTGAACTGGACTAGCCATATAAATACTGTGGCTACAAGACCAGGTCAGAGGCTAGGAATCGTGCGACGAGTAACTCACCCTTGAATCCCCAAAGCATGTCCACTGTCTACAAGGCACAAGTCAGGAGTGGGATGGAATACTCCCCACTTTCCTGGATGAGTGCAGCTCCCACAACATTCAAGAAGCTTGACACCATCCAGGCCAAGCAGCCTGCTTGATTGGCACCACATCCACAAACATTTACTCCCTCCGCTACCAGTGCACAGTAGTAGCAGTGTGTACCATCTACAAGATGTACTGTAGGAATTCCTTAGACAGCACCTTCCAAACCCACGGCCACTACCATCTGGAAGGACAAGGGCAGCAGATAGATGGGAATACCACCACCTGAAAGTTCCCCTCCAAGTCGCTCACCATCCTGACTTGGAAATATATTGCTGTTCCTTCACTAATACTGGGTCAAAATCCTGGAACCCCCTTCCAGCACTGTGGGTGTACCTCCGCCACAGGGACTGCAGCGGTTCAAGAAAGCCGCTCACTACGACCTTCTCAAGGGCAACTAGGGATGGGCAATAAATGCTGGCCCAGCCAGTGAAGCTCACATCCTGTGAATAAATAAAAAAACGCACTTTGGAGAAGCCAGCAGTAAAAGGAAAACTTAGAAAAAATCCTACCTTTACCAGAGCGCTTCGACCCCATGGAAGGCCTAGGTCAAGCTGAGAAGTGGCAGAATTGGTGTCGCAGGTTTGCCAGATACAGAACAGCATCAGGACTAGCAGAGACAACCAGCAAGGAGCAGGTCACTATATTACTCTATGCCGTAGATAGTAGCGCAGACAACGTTGTGGTCAGACAGGGTAGAAACGAAGACATGGTGACATATGAAGGAGTTATCAGATCTTTGATACTTATTTTACTCTTCGAAAAAACACCTTATATAGAGAGCAACATTTAATAGGTGCACCCAAAGATGGGAGACAGCATAGATTCCTTTATTAACAAGCTATATTGATTAGCTGAAAATTGTGAATATGGAGTCCCGAAAGACAAATTAATTTGTGATCACATTGTTGTGGGAGTCATAGAAGAGACACTATTTTTGCAGCTGAGGGAATGTTTGACCCTATTGAAGGCTGTGCAGCTAACAAGGCAAGCAGAAGAGAGAAAGCACAACAAAATCTTTATTTGAGGCGAGAAAAAAATCTCATGGAAAAAAAATCAACCGATCCAGTCCAGTTTATAGCACATAAAAATTGCTGCACACCTAATCCCAAACAGAGAAAAAAGGAGGGCGCAGTAACTGCCCTTATTTAGTATTCTCCTTGTGGTGGGAAAAGGCTGCATTGGCATGAAGCATGCCCTGCCAAAAATGCGGAATGCCATTCCTGCAAGAAGAGAGGCCATTGTAAAACAGTTTGCTGCAGTAAAATGCTTTTAATAAAATAATTAAAGGAGAAACAACCAAGAATATCTACCCTTCAAGAAATTGAAGATATTCAGGAAGAAAAAGAACCAGAAGTACCTTTCTTGGGAGAAATTATGGGATCAAATGGGAATTATTGGAGTGCAGATATTATGGTCAACAGACATAAAACAAACTTCAAATTGGACACCGGAGCAGGAGTTTCAATGCTTTCAGACACAGAAAGGTAGTTGAAACCAGACTTCTTCTAGCCATTGACCATAAGATTCCAAGGTCCGGGAGGCACCCAGCTGAAGGTCAAGGGGCAGTTGACAGCTAAACTCCAGTACAAAGGAAGAGGAATCACAGAAACTTTGTATGTGATCCACAATCAAGAATGTTCACTGTTAAGTCAAAAACTTGCACAGATCTTCAACTCATCCTTAAAGGTGATGAATTAGAAAGCCTTGAGAAAACCAGGCAGAACATTTCTCAGGAACAGCAGTTGAAGGAACCGGAAATTTGAGCAAGGAAGACAGCTAGCCCAGGACCAGGAAAAGTTAGTATCAGAAATGAACGAATGTCAAAGGCTCCGTGAGGAATTAGGTTCTGCTAAGGAAATACTGATCAGTGTAGAGAACCAACTTTCATGCAGAAAGCTGAGGTTGCTAATGAAAGACGAGAACTGGTGAGAACACTGGAGTGTCAGTTGCAGGAAGTAAAACACTTGAAATGAGGACTTGAAATATCTGGATGATAAACTTGTAGAAGCAAATTCAGCAAAGACAGATCTTCAATTAAAACTTGATGAACTTCAAGTCTCTAAGTATCGTGACAAATGCCTTGAACAGGAAAAGGAATTACTGATGAATCAGAACGGTTAGCTGAAGGCCGAATTAAAAAGCAAGACTGATGAACTGTTGCAACTTTGTGAAAAGAGCAATGAAATCCTTGAACTCTGATGCAATCTGGAGAACAAAAAGGATGAGTACATCAGACCTGAAATCAGAACCATCGCCAAGAGCAAAAAGAACCGCTGATGGTATCCTCATTTCATCCTGATGTGTGAATCTCTGCATTAACAGTGAAAATTGATCAAATCTCACCTACCATCTCATGAACTTACTGCACACTTTTTCTTGCCGAGTTTGTACATATATACGCTGCAGCTTCCAATCATACCCACATCTGAACCGTGTGTAGTGCCCGCACATCAATTTCCATTGCCTATCGCTTTTACCCATGGAATATTTAATCATGGAAAGGCACATGACTGTTCTGATTATGGCTAATTCAACAAATCACTTGAAAGTGAAGAACATGTCCTTTTATAGCGTTCATTGAAGCTATTTGTTTTCCTTAGAGTTTCACATGGCTGTGGAGAGTGCTGTCAGAGTAAAGGTATTTATGTTGAGATTTATATCAGGAAGATGGCATTTTGTCCTCATTTGTTAGATAAGAATGGAGAGGTTCACACAAAGATTTCTTTTTGTTTACTTGGACGTTTTAGTGCAATGAGGTGATGTTAATTACTTTGCTATATCCTCCAATGTGTGGTATGCCCACTGTTGGTTGCATATTCTTTGGCCCTGCAAAGGCTAATTTGCTGCACTCTCAGTCCACCTACAAGAATCCTGAGGGCTATTGCAACTTGCCTTCCTTTACACATCTCTGCTTCATTTTGAATATCTTCCATAATCACAGCTGAATTACTAGAAATTATGCATTTTAAAGCAGTTAAAAGTCTCACAAGGACTTTAACAAATGACTAGGCAAGCAATATTGCAGATGCAGTACTCTGCACAATCAAAGGATTAACTCCTCTGCTATGTGTATGTTGAACCTCATACTATCTCCTAAAGATTAGTCTGTAAAATCACATGTTCCTGATTGTGCTGTAAACAAAGAAATTAATACACATTTTAAGAAAAGGAATAATTTTGACTTAGAAGTGCAAAACCGATAACTGACTTTCAACTGGTGATTTGTGGAAAATTAATATCCCCTCCAGATTGCATATACACTTGTCATATAGCATATCTGGGGGATGTTATAATAAATCTTTGCACATTATTGGAACCCATACATAACTGCCCTCTCCACTCCCTTCCCCACGAAATCCCTCCTTCTGTTTTGCTTTTGAGTGTGACTTCCATCTTCCTCTCCACTTCCTATTATAAAGTTGAGTATTTGTCTTCAATCTGCATGCATCTTTCCTAACTTTTTATTATAATAGCGTTTGGTGAGCACTTGATGCATAAAGGAAAAAAGGTGTTGACTTTTGGTTAAAGGTGGACACATTTTACAGGCAAACATCTTTATAAGACATAGAAGCAGAAATTAGGCCATTCGGCCCATTGAGTCTGCTCTGACATTCAATCATGGCTGATAAGTTTCTCAACCCCATTCTCCCGCCTTCTCCCTGTAACCTTTGATCCCCTTACCAATCAAGAACCTATCTATCTCAGTCTTAAATACACTCAATGACCTGGCCTCCACAGCCTTCTGTGGCAATGAATTCCATAGATTCACCACTCTCTGGCTAAAGAAGTTTCTCCTCACCTCTGTTCTAAAAGGTCTTCCCTTTACTTTGAGGCTGTGCCCTCAGGTCCTAGTCTCTCCTACTAATGGAAACATCTTCCCCACGTCCATTCTATCCAGGCCTTTCAGTATTCTGTAAGTTTCAATCAAATCCCCCCTCATCCTTCTAAACTCCATCGAGTATAGACCCAGAGTCCTCAAACGTTCCTCATATGTTAAGCCTTTCATTCCTGGGATCGTTCTCGTGAACCTCCTCTGGACCCTCTCCAGGGCCAGCACATCCTTCCTGAGATACGGGGCCCAAAATTGCTCACAATATTCTAAATGTGGTCTGACCAGAGCCTTATAAAGCCTCAGCAGCACATCTCTGCTTTTATATTCTAGTCCTCTTGAA
This sequence comes from Cetorhinus maximus, assembly GCF_964194155.1. Classification (NCBI taxonomy): domain Eukaryota; kingdom Metazoa; phylum Chordata; class Chondrichthyes; order Lamniformes; family Cetorhinidae; genus Cetorhinus; species Cetorhinus maximus. The sequence goes on from NC_135890.1 coordinate 31,469,343, forward strand.
ATAAATGCCAACATTGCATTTGCCATCCTAACTACCGACTCAACCTGCAAGTTATGTGAATGTTCCTTTCTGTTCTCAAGTCTGAATTATGCAATTCAATAAAACTTTCCTACCTCTTTGGACAAATATGTATTATTGGTAGGAAACTCCCTCCAGGAGCACCCGACATTTCCAGTTGTATGAAGATCCTGAAGTGGATTCCTTTGGTATCAGCCACAGGCTCAACTAGTGAGCGTTTGTGTGACTTTATAGGAATCAGGACTACTTTTTTATTCTTGGATATCAGTCCAAATCTATCAGCTAGGAATGAATTTAATATTGTCAAACAGTTAAACATTGTAAATGTTTGTGGGACACAGAAGTATAAGTGGCTATAACAAACACATCGCTACTTTCTTCAAAAACATCCAGAATAAATTTATTGAAACGGCTGCTCGTGTTTGAGAAGCAGAGATTACGCATTTGTTTTACTGAGCTTACAAACATGTAACTACAGTCTAAAAAGAGATAATGTTGCTTTCAGATGACTTCAGGCTTACTGGTGCAGTCAGTATACTGAAATGGGTGATATACAATTCTGCAAGTGATCTGTCAAGTCCAAGCACTGGAGAAGGTCAGATAGAAAAAGATCACACTGAAGGAACTAAAGAAGCCTTGGTAACAGGTAAAACATGCATTTTGTTGAGCTGTTCAGCTGGTTCAGTAAAAGATTTTACTTTGCACCCAGATTTAATAAGATCATAATAAATAGGAGCAGGAGTAGGCTTTTTGGCCCATCGAGCCTGCTTCACCATTTGATAAGATCATGACTAACCTGATTGTGGTCTTAACTTCACTTCTCTGCCTGTCTCTCATAACCCTTGACTCCCTTGTCAATCAAAAATCTGTCTAACTTACCCTGGAATATATTCAATAACTCAGCCTTCACTGCTGTCTGTGGAAGAGAATTCGAAACACTAATGACCCTCTGAGAGACAAAATTCCTCCTCATCTTCATTTTGGCAGTCGTCTTATTCTTAAACTGTACCCCCTTGTTCTAGATTCCCCCATGAGAGGAAATATCCTGTCAAGCTCCCTCAGAATCTTTTATGTTTCAATAAGATCACCCCTCATTCTTCTAAACTCCAATGATTTTAGGTCCAACCTGCTCAACCTTTCCTCATAAGGCAATCCCTTCTTCCCAGCAATCAGCCTTGTGAACCTTCTCTGAACTGCTTCCAATGCAAATATATCTCTCCTTAAGTAAGGAAACCAAAACTGTACACAATACCCCAGGTGCAGTCTCGCCAATGCTCTGTACAGTTGTAGCAAGACTTCCCTACTTTTAAACTCCATTCCCCTTGCAATAAAGGTCAACATTACGTTTGCCTACCTAATTACTTGCTGTACCTGCATGCTAACATAGAAACATAGGAAATAAGAGTAGGTCATTCGGCCCTTCGAGCCTACTCCACCATTCAATATGCTCATGGCTGATCCTCCATCTCAATGTCGTACTCCTGCACTCTCCCCATACCCCTTGATGCCTTTAGAGTCCAGAAATTGATTTATTTCCTTTTAAAAAATATTCAGTGACTTGGCCTACAAAGCCTTCTGTGGTAGAGAATTCCACAAGTTCTCCCACTGAGTGAAGAAGTTTTTCCTCATCTCAGTCCTAAATGGCCTACCCCGTATCCTGAGACGGTGACACCTTGCTCTAGACCACCCAGCCAGAGGAAATATCATCCCTGCATCCAGTCTGCCCATCCCTGTCAGAATTTTATAAGTTTCAATGAGATCTCCTCTCGTTATTCTAAACTCCAGTGAACACAGGCATAGTCAGCCCAATCTCTCCTCATACAACAATCCTGCCATCCCAGAATCAGTCTGGTGAATCTTGGCTGCACTCCCTCTATGGCAAGAATATCCTTTCTTAGATAAGGAGACCAAAACTGCACACAATGCTCCAGGTGTGGTCTCGTCAAGGCCTTGTACAGATGCAGTAAGACATCCTTGCTCGTGTATCAAATCCTCTTGCAATGAAGGCCAACATACCATTTGCCTTCTTAACTCCTTGCTGCACCTGCATGCTTGCTTTCAGTGATTGGTGTACAAGGACACCCAGGACCCTTTGTATATCAACATTTCCCAATCTATAACCATTTAAATAATATTCTGCAATTCTGTTTTTCCTACCAAAGTGGATAACCTCACACTTATCCACATTATACTGCATCTGCCATGTATTTGCCCACTCACTCAACCTGTCTACATCGCCTTGAAGCCTCTTAACATCCTCCTCATCGCTCACATTCCCACCTGGTTTCATGTCGTCAGCAAACTTAGAAATATTACATTTGGCTCCCTCATCCAAATCATTGATATGTATTGTGTATAGCTGGGGCCCAAAGCGGTACCCCACTAGTCACCACCTGCCACTCCAAAAAAGGCCCATTTATTCCTATTCTTTGTTTCCAGTCTGCTAATCAACTCTCAATCCATGCCAATATATTACCCCCAATCCCATGTGCTTTAATTTTACACACTAACTTCTTATGTGGGACTTTATCAAAAGCTTTCTGAAAATCCAAATACACCACATCACTTATCTATTCTGCAGTTTACGTCCTCAAAGACACTCAGCATTTGTAACAAGATTAATGAATTGATGGCACAAATAGAAATAAATGAGGAAGATATTATAGTACAAGGAACACAGATACCGCCTTATTGCAGCATTCTATAGTCTCTCATAATTTAAATAATATTCTGCATTTATATTCTTCCTGCCAAAGTTGGCAACCTCACATTTTTCCTCATTCTTCTCCATCTGCTATTTTTTCCCACTCACTTAACCTATCTATATCCCTTTGCAGACTCTTTGTATCCTCCTCATAACTTATTTTCTTACCTATTTTTGCATCATCATCAAATTTGGCTACAATAGCCTGTCCTTCATCTAACTCATTAATATAAATCGTATATGTAGCACTTCACTAGTTACATTGCCAACCTGAAATTGACCCATTTATCCCATTACCCATTATCCCTCTATCCATCACCTTCAACATCATGAGCTCTTATCTTGTGCAGTAATCTTTTATGTGGCATCTTTTTGAATACCTTTTGGAAATCCAAATACACCACATCTACTGGCTCCCCTTGCTTGCTACATCCTCAAAGAACTCTAATAAATTTTTCAAACACTATTTCCCTTTCACTAAACCATGTTGACTCCCTGCTTGTATTATAATTTCCTAAATGCCCTGCCACTACCTCCTTAAGTACAGATTCTAGACTTTACCCAATGAAAGACGTTAGACTAATTGACCCAAGATCAGAGCATGTAAAAATGGTAAAAAGACAATTAAAGCTCTTTACATGAATACACTCAGCATTCATAACAAGGTGAATGAATTGATAACAAAAATAGAAACAAATGAGTGAGATATGATAGCCATTACAGAGACATGGTTGCAAAGTGACCAAGGCTGGAATCTGAATATTCAAGGATATTTGACATTTTGGGAGGACAGAAAGAAAGGAAAAGGAGATGTAATAGTTCTGTTAATTGTTTTGTTAATAAAGGATGACATTAGTATAATAATGAGAAATGATCTTGGTGCAGAGGAGCAAAATGTTGAATCAGGGCGGAGATAAGTAAAAATAAAAGAAGGCTCTAATGTAAGTGGTTTATAGGCCCCTTGCTAGTCACTAGGGAACAGCATAAATCAAGAAATAATTGGGACTTGTAAGAAAGGTACTTCAATAATCGTGGGAGGTTTTTATCTCTATATAGATTAGATAAATTAAATTGACAAAAATAGCCTGGAGGATGAGTTCATAGAGTGTGCTTAGAACAAAAAGTTCTGGAACCAACCAGGGAACAGGTAATGAGACAGAATTAATTAATGATCTCATAGTAGAGGATCCTCTTTGTAAGAGTGATCACAACATGAATTTCACATTCAGTTTGAGGGTGAGAAATTTGAGTCTGAAACTAGAGTTTCAAACTCAAATAAAGGCAATTACATGGGTATGAAGGCAGAGTTGGCTAAAGTGGAATGGGAAAAAAGGTTAAAAGGTAAGATGGTAGAGAAGCAATAGCAGACATATAAGGACATATTGCATAATTCCATTGAGAAAGAAAGATGCTGTGAGAAGGATACACCATTCGTGGCTAACTGAGGAAGTTAAATATGGTATCAAATTGAAAGAAAAGCTGTACAATACTGCAAAGTTTAGTGGTAGCCCAGAAGATTAGTACAATTTTAGGAACCAGCAAAGGATGACTAAAAGAATAATAAAGATGGAGAAATTGGAATATGAGAGAAAACTAAGAAATATAAAACAGACAGCAAAAGCTGTTACAGGTATGTGAAAAGGAAGAGAGTAGTTAAAGTAAGTGATGTTCCCTTAGACTGAGAGACTGGGGAATTAATAATGGGAAACAAGGACATGGTAGAGATTTTGAACACGTATTTTGTGCCTGTCTTCACAGCAGAAGACATAGAAAGCATCCCGAGAATAGTAAGAAATCAAGAGGCAAAGGGGAGGGATAAACTTAAAACAATCATGATCACTAGGGGAAAAGCACTAGGAAAACTAATGGGACTAAAGACTGATAATTCCCCTGGACCTAATGGCCTGCATCCTAGGGTCTTAAAGGAAATGACTACAGAGATAGTGGATGTATTGATTGTAACCTTTGAAAATTCCCTGGATTCTGGAAAGGTCCCAGCAGATTGGAAATACACAAATGTAACACCATTATTCAAGAAAGGAGGAAGACAAAAGCAGGAAACTTATTTGCTGGCGCGCTCTTATGTTTGTATGCTCTTTCCCTTCCTGTCACACGCTGGTTTTCATTACCTGCATCGCTACCCTACACTATTGACTTGTCCTTTCTCTTTAGCTTTCCAAATCCCCCCTCACCTCCCCCCACCACTATTGAGTTTAAAGCCACTCTTACAGCCCTGGTTATATGATTTGCCAGAACACTGATCCCAGCATGGTTCAGGTGAAGGCTGTCTCAACAGTATAGCTCTCTTTCCCCAGTACTGGTGCCAGTGCCCAATAAATCAAAACTAATTTCTCCTACACCAGTCTTCCATGCATTCAACTCTCTGATCTTAATCACCCTATGCCAATTTGCTCATGACTCAGGTAGTAACCCAAAGAGGATTACCTTTGTAGTTCTGCCTTTTAATTTAGTCCCTCGCTGCTTTTCCTAGTTGAGGTTGGCTGTCAAAACAAAATAAAAAGCAAGCCATGGAGTTAAAGTGTGAAATCAATCCTTAGTGAATGAATATTGCAGCATGCTGGCAGACCCAAATATGTCAGCTGTAAAAATGGGTGATGTTAGGTGAATAAAGACATGGTGAACTCTGGCTGGGTTTCCCCAGATTGTTTGCTGTGCACTCAGTGGCAGAGCTGTGAAACTATTGGGGAAAAAAAAATGCCAGCACCACTTATAACAGCATCTGGGGAGAGAAAGACAGAGTTAATGTTTCGAGTCCATATGACTCTTCTTCAGAGTTCTGTCTCCCATGTGCTTTAACTCTGTTTTTCTCTCCACAGATGCTGTTAGACCTGCTGAGTTTTTTCAGTATTTTTTTTTCTTCAGATTTCCAGCATCCGCAGTATTTTGCCTTTAGCCAGCACCACTTATGCTTTTTTACATGAGTTTCTGCAGTTCTTGCACCAAAGTAATGGTCATAAGCGTAGTACACCCACATAAATTCAACCCTGATACCTTGGTTATATTTAAAACCTTTTGAAACTTTGACAATGTCTTTATTTAGAAGATACGCAAAAGCACTACAATTTTCCTGCCACTTGGTTGTACCTATAGCAGAATATAAAGGGAATCTAATCTCTTTATATATTGTACACATCACACATTAATCAATGTAATGGATAATGTCTTATTAAAATGAGCAGCAGTGTAGTGTCAGACCCAGAGTAAGATCTTACAGGCTTTGAGCCAGCTTTGGCTAATCAACACTTACAAGGTCACAAGTACCTATAAGAAGATGATGGAGAGGAAAGGACTGGTGGATTCATTGTGGGTGACGTAGACTTATTATGGCTGGAGTATCATAAGGAGACTCTTCCCACCCACTCCCTCACTTACGCCCTGCAGCCAAGTAATTTCGTGGGAGAGGCAAAAAAAAAGCAGAAAAAAATCTGGCCAGGAAGGGATAAACAGTCTGAAAAATTCTTCACTGACCCCACATTGGAAAACAAAATCAATCTGGGAGATTACATGGGTCCCATGTTATCAGTAAACATACCAGCGCAAACAAGCCTGATCTGGTTTATGGCTGTTTTAATTGGTATGCATTATGAATCATAGTACATGTGTTGGAGTTCATTTTAAGGACTTGTTATTAAAAAACTCCCTCTTGTTTGTAAGGGTTCACAAAATATTCCTTTCAGTCAGCCTGTCGGAGGAGTTGTTTTAAAAGGTATTTTCAAAAAATGACGGACACAATTTTTACCCAACATGCCCAGTAGGAAAGAGGTGGGTGAGCGGTTTCAAGCAGGAACATCGGCTAACTGGCCCATTTGGAGTGTGAGGTGAGAATTGAGAAAAGAACCATGAGAGAAGTTGGTAATAAAGGCTATCAAGTGGGAAGAAAAGCAGCTAGTGGCTGTTGTGATGGGAAATCAATCCTTGTTGAATGAATATTGCAGCATGCTGGCAGACCTGAGTGTGTGTGTGTGTGTGTCTGTGTGTAATAAGCATGTCCTTGTGCTGGGAGAGGGAAGGGAATTGCTGACGGGGTGTTGGGGAAAGAGTTGTTGTCATGCATTCTTGAGAAAGATGAAGAAATGAAGAGTTTTAGCCTTGTCACACTTGCAGGGCTTTTGGAGCACTTCCTGCACTGCATTCAAGTCTTAAGAGAGATGCTCCTTGAGTGAACAGTCTCTACAATGTTGCTCCATGTCTGGTGGACTTGATGTTTAGACATTGGCCAGAAAGAGGATTTCCCTGCTTGCCCACAGCTCTTCCAACAGGCCTCTAGGGATGGCTACCAAGAACCTATTGGCTTTGCTGCGACTGATCTTGAAGCTCCTCTTGCAACATTCCAAAAGGGCATATATTCTGAGTTTAACAGGTTTGCTCCCACTTTTAATAGGCCTCTGGCTGATCTGCCACTCCCTGCTGATTTCACACCCTTTTTGGTTAGCAGGTTGGCAAATGGCAGCTCATAAGAATGGCCTTTAAAATCGTCCAACGTCTCTGCTACTGTTCCATGATGATCCAGCCTTTTGCTGGGCCATATTCACACTTGGGAGATAAAATCAACTGCAGTGTTCTGGCTTATTGTGGGGCAATCAACAGAGTTTGTGTGAAATTCATGTAGCTTGATTTTCAAAAGCAAGTGATATATATGTGGGACCACATCAATGGTATTCAGATGATGTAAATAGATTATTTGATACACTTTCCTTCATTTGCACCATTGCAACACTAATAGCATTGTTGCTGCATAGGCAATATCTTCGATCTTTGCAGTGTACCACATTTATCCCCTTCCAGTCATTCAAAATTAGGCATTAGGGCTTGTTATTGTCATGAGGATAATTTAACTTTGTAGCTTAAAGCAAAACAAACTTATTTCTTCAATGTTCAGACACATCCATCACTCGTTCAATTATACACATTCAAAATGCAGGAAGGAAAACTACTCCAATCCGCAATTTTGGGATACAAAGGGAATGCATGGAACACATCCCATTTATGAAAGTGATTTGAAATAGCAAGATTATAAATTTGTAATGCTGCCCTGGAGCAACTCTGTAGGTTGAATAGGTGCTTTTTAAAGTATTTTTCAACACCCAAAAGTGGAATGTTTTTGGTGTTTGGCTCCTGGTATAGCTTGATCCTTATGTTCTGGGTTAATGAGTGCTAACATTATTTCATGTGAAATGATATTAACATTATTTTCTGCTGGCATGGGAAATAACTTGCTTTTATGTAGCACTTTTCCCATTCTGAAAACATATCAAAATGCTTCACCCTCCAATGAATTACTTTTGAAGTGTAATCATTTGTTTTGTAAAGAAAACACAGTTGCCAATTTGCATACAGTATTGTCCACAAGCATTAGATGAACAATGGCTTGGACTTTTTGTAGCAGTAAGCAGTTTGCAACTTCCAGAGTCTGCACCTGCGCATAAAATCCAGAAGTTGTGGTCAGTGATACCAAGCTTCTCCAGAGGGTGCGGTATTGAGATTCCCCCAGTAAGCAGCCAATTCAAAATCATTGAACTAATGGGAACTTACACTCTAATGGAAGTAGTTAAAAACCCTTGAAAAGGCTACACATTGTTGAATGAGAGGTGCAACTGGATTTTTAATGGTGTACTAAGTTCATAATTACTACTGAACAGCCTCAGCGGCCCTGAAAGAGTATTTTTATATTTGTTGAATGTCATATTTCTCCTTTATGATAAGAAATTCCACATATTAAGTTTGTTTATGGTATTTTAACTTAATCTGATTTCCATAACTCAATTATTTAGTTTACAATCTTCACAATTGAAACATTAATTGTGAAGGGATTTAGTGCATTTTATTTTTTGGATTGCTGTCTTTGGGAATGCTTCAATCTGATTGGTTGCTTGCCCTGCTTGATGATATCACATTTTGCTGATTGCCTGGTGATACCTTTGATTTGGCAGCAGATTCAAACTGACATTGGGAAAGGAGAAGTCCAAACCTCATACATCGCTAGATATTTAGGACAGCATTCTTTGAGGTCAGCGGTGAGTTCTGTTGCCTAACCACTTAACACAAAATCCAGCCAATTAGATTATTGTAATGGTATTCAAATGCCAGAAGTTAGATAAGTTCATAAGGAAGAGAGGAATTGAAAGATATGCTGACAGTGTGAGATGAAGTAAGGTGGGAGGAAGCTGATAGAACATAAACACATGTATAGACAAGTTGAGGTGAAATGCATCTGTGTTTCTAAATTCTTTGGAATTTTATGTAGTTAAATTGATTTTGATTGATGAAGGCATGCTGACCATAAAACAGGGAGAACTCTGCTCCCTTTTGAATAATGTCATGGGATTTTTTATATCTAGATAAATTAGACAGGAGCTCAGTTTAACATCTCAGCAGAAAAACACTGCCTAATAAAGGTGTAACATGTTAAGTGTACAATCATGATCCATTTCTCTTCTATTATCTGGGAAGCAACTATAATACCTTCATTGTTCAACAGTCCAAGGTGTCCGCATTATTTGAAAATGAAACACTTGGCAAATAGCTATTAACAGAACAGGTTTTGCCATGACAGCTGTCCCATTAGAGAACTCCCTACAGAAGAACAGCACCTTGTCCTGCATATCTTTAAGATCTCTGCATTAGTTTTCTGTTGTTTGACTACCATCTTCACCTTCAAGAAAACTGTGCCATGGAATTTTGGCACAATGAAAGACTGACTTTGAAGTCACAAATGAGGCAATTCCATCGACGCAATAGTGATCTCCTTCAAGGGAACTTGCACCTGTGGTTTCAATGGAGGGTATCTTTCAGCATCAGAAGGTGCATTCTCTTTTACTGCATCTTCTGCAGCAGGATCTCCATTCCTTCAGCATGAAAAGTAGCAAAGTGGCTCACATATCCCCTTTGTACCTTTGAACAATAGATTAACTGCAACTTTCCATTATGTTCATGTTGCAGCTCTTTAAGAACTGCTGCCTCAATAGATTTTCCACTCTCCAGCCAAGTGTGTTATGTTTCCACTTTGCATTTTTGTCTCTTCCAGAATATGTTGCTGCTGAGGGGATCTGTAACTCTTTTGGAGTTATAAGTGATATTGGGGAATTAATTTCAGCAAATGGAAAACCCCACTAACAAGTATTAAGAACCACTAGTTCTTAGTTGACTGTTAAGCGATCTGTATTAATATAATGATGAAATACTAATGATAAGTTTTTTCATGAGGGAGAAAACTGGCAAAGCACTCAGGCTGCCAATTTACACTGTTAATATTGTGTTTCCTAGTTTTATGTCAATCTGCATGATTATTAGCAGAGGAAAAATTGCCTAAACCTGTTTTATGTTAATTTCTTTGAAAATAATCCAAAGTCACAAATTAGAAACAAACTTTGAGTGGAAGTACTGTTATATTTGGTGGTTCAGGGTTAGGATTCTTTATGCAGCAGGGCCTGGGTTTGATTCCAGGCAAGGCATGTGTTTGTGGACCAGGCTTCAGGGGGTCCATTGCCTATTCCTGTTTCTATGGTACAGAACTCAGGCCAGCCGTGTGGCAATTTTACTGCTCTTCCATCCTCCTTAGATCCCTCACTCTCTCTCTCTCTCTCTCTCTCTCGCTCTCTCTCTCTCTCTCTCTCTAAACCCCCAATCCATACGCATGACTCATCCTCTTGACCTTGCCATCTCCTGTGGTCTGAATATTCCCTGGGTTTGATTTTAAAATGACTTTTTGGCATTGCTCTTCATGTACAACATCGGGAATTTTTCATTCCTGCTTGTGTAACAGATTTCGTGATTGTAATGCCCTGTCTTACATTCACTCAAAATAACCTGTCACAATATCTTCTACTTCATGGAACATTTCTTTGCCTTTTCCCAGATCCTGAAAAGCCCAGTAAAACAGATGGTCAGTTATCCACTACACTGATAGAAACCGCCATCAGAGTGTGTGAAGATTTTTTGCAAAGTCTGAAGCAGGGTGCAAATTATATTGAAGTGGACATCCCACCAACACTTAGTGAAATGGAGTGGGCAGATCTAATTGAACAGCACTATTACCTCATTCAGTAAGTAAGCACAAAGCTGTAATCATTATTCTTTGAATGACTGAATGGTATTCCTTCTTGGCTGGCATAGACATGATAGGTGATTGGCCTCCTGTGTTGTAAATTTTTCATGTTTCTATATAAGCTTTAAAAGGCCCTGAGTTTCAGTTTTGATTTCTCCTGACCTCTTGCACTAACTTTGGTGGAAGATTAGCAAAATATAGCAAGATATTGTGAGAGATTAGCAAAACTTATGGAGAAATTGTAAGGCCACAATATCAGCCAAAAATAAGCTGGTGTCATGCGTTTGTCCACTGTGTGAAACATGGAATACTAAAAGATAGAAATTTTGGTTGGCATGTTTAATGTACAATTGTTTAACCTACTTATACTGAAATCATCTGTGTGATATTTCTAAGAAAATGTTAAGCATTGAATTTTAATGAGTTAGCTGTGATAAACTCAGCACACACACAAGGATGTAGTATGAGCATGCTAAGTGTTTGTTTTAGGACCATTGCTGATCAGAATTTCTACCATTAGAACATTGTATTTGTTTAATTTTGTGATTAACTTGGGCTGGATACATGCTCAGCTGGAGTAGCTGTATAGGTTGTAGGTGTGTTTTATGCTCAATTGCTCTGTACGCAATTTCTGTTTGCCACATTTTGTATACTAGTGTACATATATTTGAGAAAATGGAATACTCTGGTTCTCAGGCCCAATTGTGGGTTCCATTTTGGGTGAGTACCCTAATATGTGCTCTCAATATGCAAAAATATTTAACTGAGCGCTTTCTCAATTTCTCACAATTTCTCAATTGTTGTACTGGGATTGTCTTTTTTCCGTTGAAAGTTGTTTTGAGTGGACACAAAGCAAGTTCCACACTTGATGGGTTCTTAAAGGGGGCATTTTTAGTTTGGTATTGTTATAATGTAGAATTGATTAATATTTTATATTTTGGAGATTATTTTTATTAAGTTATAAGTTTATTTGTTAACGTCACGCTCCAAAAATGGTCCATTATTGTCTGCTCAGAGAAGGGTCTGAAGAAGGGTCATATGGACTCGAAATGTTAACTCTGTTTTTCTCTCCACAGATGCTGCTAGACCTGCTGAGTTTATCCAGCATTTGCTGTTTTTGTTTCAGATTTCCAGCATCCGCAGTATTTTGCTATTGTCTACTAAGATCCTGGAAAGCAGACTGTAAGCAAAATATTCACAGGATTTCAGCTGAACAGGGACAAATTTAAAAAAAGAGGGCCCATGAGGGCAATGTGACATCTACTGCAGGCTGTAGAAATTACAATTAATATCATTGAAGAGGGTTGGTTTGCTTGTGTTTCAAATAATGTTTTTCATGTTTCAAGGAAGAGTTGAAAGAAAGGAGGTCAAGCAATTAGCATGCACTTGACTTGCACTGCGGTCATGATGTCACCAACCACATAGGCAGGCTTTGGCACACCCACATGCCAGTGATGACATTTAGTTGTTTTAGCAGGCTTCAGGTTAGTAGAAAGCCACTTGCAGAGCTTTGCCCCTCTATTATTAACAGGTACGATAGCCAAATTTGAAAGGTTGTGGCTGCCAGCATCTGCCTACTAACTAGCACTACTTCAATCCTTTGACACGCAGGGAGGCATTTGTATTGAATGTGTGGTTGTCTGAGAGGAAGTCCCCTTACCTGTCCCTTCTATTTGTTCCCAAAGTGCTGAAAATCCCTGCAGAGGATGACTTACAATTTGTATGAGAGTGCCATTGAGGATTGTGATGTGTGCCATCATGGTTTTCTCTCCTGCCAATTCCCCACCACCACCACTCTCTCTCTGCCCCCTTCTCTCTTTCTGTCTTTCTCTGTCGAGCCAATCACCCCAGGCTGTTTGATTTGGCAGCAAGCAGACTCGTATAGGTTTAATACAAAAGCAAAATAATGCGGATGCTGGAAGTCTGAAATAAGAACAGAAAACCCTGGAAAGGCTCAGTGGGTCAGGCAGCATCTATGCTGAGAGAAACAGGAATTAATGTTTTAGGGCAATGACCTTTGATCAGGACTGTTCTGATCTCAACTCTGTCCAATAGTGTAAAATGGCTGATTGACTTCAGTGGAAATAAAAACCAGGAGAGATGTAAAACGGGAGAGAGTGATCGAGTCAGTAGTTATTTTACACTATTGGAAAAAGCGTACATCTGCCTCAGGTGTGTAATTCCCTCACACGTGGTTGTTGGGAGAATGAAAGTGCACTGTTGCACTTCTATCAATAACCTGTATAGAGTTTCTTGCAGGCTGAAAGGATGTGAAGGAAGTACTTTATTCATCATTCAACATAGGCATCAAAAGGAGCATTCAAGGCCTATGTCTGAAGCAGAGTTTAAGCTTTTTGCACAGCAAGTATGGGATCTCATGGCTGTTTTGGTACCCACTTTGGCAAATTGGATTGCCCTAAAAGCATCTGGCCTGGCATCAATTCTGCTCATAAAAAATGGTCTCCATGCGACATGTCCAGTGGTCCTTAAAGGGGCTGCTGCAGTCCGCCATGAGAAAGATAAGTACATTAAAAAGTATTTACCTGAATGTGGAGTCAGAAGTGCCACTGTTGTTTACCACCCACCCACTCCTTCCATCCTCCTCCCAATTACTGCCTTGACCAGCCCTCCCTCTTGCTGTGAGATAGTGATACATGAACAGGGGTATGTAAATCAAATGATAGTGAGGAAATATGATAACTATCGTATTGCTGTATTTTCCCAGTTTGAACACCAGATATAAGAGCCATCAGTTAAATCAAGGCATATTCCAAGGCTGTTGGAATAGACCACAGGATTTGAGTAGAAGAGAAGCTCTTGCAAGCGCACGATAAATTATCATCGACAGGTTCTATCAACAAAGCTAAAGATTTTGTTTGTATATTTTCCCTTCAGGCAGCTTGCCAGCTGCTTTTCTTCCGGCTACGGCAGGATATCGCCAGGATGTGAGGCTGGGAATCTACCAGCTCCATGTAAAATGATGATGGAAATGGAATGTGGCCGGGGTAAGCGGAAAACTCGCACCCCATCAAAGATGCCTCCAATCAGAAGGCCCAAGCCAAAAACTCTTCCTGCTCACAGCGGAGACCTTCCCTCACTTTTGTAATCAATATAAAAAGATTTCTGGAACTACCTAAAGGAATCTTTGTGAGAGATGCCCACATGACTAGCCACAACCTCAAACAAGCTTTTTTGTAGCACAGACATTGGACCTGAGCTTACCCGCTTTGTCGTCCACACAGATTAAGAGAAACTGACTTGCCGCCATGTTCAAAACCATAGTGGTACATTTTTAGAGGCACTGCACCAAGACAAAAGCAAAGGTTTGAGAAAGGAGCATGGAGGTTGGCGTACCCGATTTGGGGTCCTTTCGATTTTCCACTCATTCATTTTAATGAAACCCTGAAAAGGAAGATCACAGACATTTGCTAGATGGTGGAGAACAAAGTAAATATGTAAAGTCCATGTTAATGATATCAGTGTGGAAACATATATTCCTGATGAACATTTGCTAGCGAATCCAGCAAGTTTTCATTTCTCTTAAATTCAAAGTTAGTCAAAAAATTATTTTGCTTTTTTGCAGCAACCTCTTTGTTTATTTATTTTCTTTTAAAACAAGGTGTTGCCTTGATGTGCATTGACAAAACCATATGATTGTGAACCTTATCTGTACTTCAAGCCTCCAATATCTGTTTGCTAAGTGAAAAGTAAAATGTCATGCTCAATATGTGGTTAACCTTCCTTTCTCTTTGAACTCAGTCATTAACATCTATCCAAAATAGGTCAAATATTTTGACCGGGAGCCTAATTCTGTTCTGAATTTCTGTTGGGTTACAAACATACTCAGCTATAAGACTATTTGGAGGCCAAGTAAAATGCATCATTTTTTTTTTAGGTACCCAGATATTTTTTCTTCTTTATTTGTGTTTCTTCAGTAATCAAGCTACGATCCCTGGTTCGCATAATTATTTGATTGATTGCCAGAACATTCTCAATAGGCTAAAGTCTGTACATCCACAGTTGGAGATAGATGGTATCAGAAACATCTGGATTGTCAAACCAGCTGCAAAGTCGCGGGGTCGAGGTAACATAAAAATAAATTTGAGAGGTGCCTTTGCATTTATGTTTTTTAAATTTATTCTTTCGTGGGATGTGGGCATTGCTGGCAAGGCCAGCATTTGTTGCCCATCCCTATATTGTCCCTGAACTGAGTGGCTTGCCACAGCATTTCAGAGGTCAGTTAAGAGTTGACCACATATGTGAGTAGGCCAGACCAAGTAAGGACAGCAGATCTCCTGCCCTAAAGGGCATTACCGACGAGATGGGTTTTTACAACAATCATGTTCATAGCTGCCATTACTGAGCCTAGCTTTACAATTCCAGATTATTAATTGAATTTAAATTTCACCAGCTGCTGTTGTGGGATTTGAACCCTTGCCCCCAGAACATGAGCCTGGGCCTCTAGAGTACAAGTCCAGTGACATGACCACTATGCCACCATCTGCCCCCATCTTATGTCTGTAGCTCTGTGTAACGTGGGAGATGTTTTGGTAAGATTAATGGTTGTATGGGTAGAAGCAACTGGAAGGAAGTGTGGGTATTATTATTTCACTCTCTGCAAGTACTGGTCAAAACCAACATATTTGTACAGAATAACAAGCATACAGTATTAATGAGGATGATTTTAACGCCCAGCAGTTTTCAGGCAGGCAAGGGTGGTTAGCAAGTGCAAAGTACACTTCCTGGTCTAAATTTGAGGATTGAAGCATTTTAACTTCTGGGCCTCACTTGCATGTTGCTGGTCAGCTGTCCACCTAAAACAGGCAGAAAGCAACAGTGGGCATATATTTCACCCCTCTCCTAACTTTACTCAGTTCTGCTGAAGGGTCATGAGGACTCGAAACATCAACTCTTTTCTTCTCCGCCGATGCTGCCAGACCTGCTGACCAAAGGAACTTGGCCAGTAACCAGGTTAACTCACAGGGAGGGGATTTTGAGAGGGTTTCAGGGTATGATAGGGTGAAGGATTCTGGGCCAGGGGAAGCCATGTCTTTTCTTGTGAAGTCCAGAGAAGGAGTCCTGGTCCTCCTGTCCCCAAAAAAGAAAGAGTTATACTGATATTGAAGGGCTTCTTCATCCTTCCAAGAGCTACTGATCAGCTTCCCTACTCAGGCTCAGGTTAAAAAAAAACCTCTGGGTTCTTTAAGGTTGTAAGGGCAAGCACTAGTAATGTGCCTGGATCAGCTGCCCACATATTTATAAGGAATAAGATACATTATTCAAAAATAAATGACAATATAAAACAATGGTAACGAACTTAGGATCGCTGTGTGAAAGGGCTGTTAGCTTGTACAGGATGATCGACATTTCCAAGAGAATGGGATGTCATTGATCAACCCTACATTGGTTTTAAGAACCTGTTTCATTGATTTTTTTTTTAACTTGTTGGTGACTGTTGTAAGCATTTTCTAAAGGTCCTTTCAACTGCATGAAGTTAAACATCTAACACATTTCCAGACAGTGCCAATATTTAATCGTCACAGTTCCACTTCCAATAATTCCACTGGAAGCCTAAACTATGTGCTAGTGGCTATTTTATGGCTGAAAGGATGTTTTGGTTAGACTGGTTAAACTTCTGAAAACTCTGAGATGTCAGAATGTTTTAAAGAAGAGTTTTCTCTGCTGAAAATGCTTCCCAGCCAGTTCCGTTGCAAGCTCTTGAGAAATAGTAATAAAATGTTAACTATTAATTTATTTTTCTCAAATATTTATTCCACACAGCCCAGACTAAAGTGTTTAAATTTAATCAGATGTTTAATCTTCATAATCTCAGAGCCTTCCTAATAAAATGTTTTCTTAATCTTAATGTTCATGTTACAGGTATAAAATGTGTAGACAGACTGGATGAGTTTCTAAAACAGAAGGACATTGTCCCTTCTTTAGAAAACCCCAAGTGGGTTGTGCAGAAGTACATTGAGAAGCCACTTTTGATTTATGATACCAAATTCGACATCAGACTATGGTTTCTTGTCACAGACTGGAACCCGATAAACATCTGGTTCTATAAGGACTGCTACTTAAGATTTTCCACACAGCCTTTCACACTGGAAAACCTGGACAGGTAAACAAATGAAAAGAATAAGATTGTTTCAAATATATTATATTTGAAGTTATTTATGGGTATGGTACTCTAGTGATTATGTTACTGGACAAGTACTCCAGAAGCAAATGCAAAATACTAAAGATGCTAGAAATCTAAAATAAAATGCTGGAAATACTCAATGAGTCTGGCAGCATCTATGGGGAGATATCAGGCTGAATTTAATGGCCATAGTGGTGGCCCTGTCCAGCGGCTGGAGAGCCTGGGGCAGCCCCGCTGTGGCCATTTTCAGAAGCATCGGAGTTGAATGTCAGTCAGGCAATTAACTGCCTGCCATTGGGGTTTCCATGCTTTAAGGGGAGAAGTCCCGCCTCCAGGAGCTGTCAGCCAGTCCAATGGGCAGCAGCTCTTCAGTCCCAGGGAGGAGTATTGTTGGTACTGCAAAAGCCCTGGAATACAGATAAGTTGGTCAGGCTCGCTGGGGCCAGTTACACAGGCCCTGGCAGGGAGATTGGGGAGGGTTGTTGTGGAGAGCAGGGGGGAGCTTTTGCACCTTGCGATCTCTGTGGGTCAGGGGGTGCCCGCTCAGAAGGCCCTCCCATCCCAAGCCCACAGGGAAGCCACCAGCTTTTACTGGGTGACCTCCCCACGTGGCATATGGCAGCTCCCCCCCGACATATTGACTGCTAGTAGAATATCAATGATGGCAGGATGAGGCCCGTGAGTGGCCATTGATTGGCCACTTAAGAAGCAGGTGGGATGGGTGTCCTTGACCCTTTCCCAACCTTGATTTAATTGACAGGGCAGGGGGACGGGGTGAGGTGGATGAGGTTGTGCTGGGAGAATCGGGAAGGCAATGGGCTCCCCCCCCGCCCCACCCACTCTATTTTTCTTCCCGATTATGTGGCTCCCATTCACCTCAAAGCCCTTTCCAGGGCAGGGGGGCGAGGATGGGGTGGAGGGGTGGGGCAGAATTAAATTTTGCCCAGTGTTTCAGGTTCAGCCATCTCTCAGCCAGAGACCTAGACCAATAATCCAGAAAATGTGAGTTCAAAATCACATCATGATAGTTAAAGCGGAAGTAAAAAGTAAAAAACCAGTAAAAGTGACCATGAAACTGTTCGATATTTGTAAAGACCCTAATGCTTCACGAATGTCGTTTAGGGAAGGGAACCTGGCACCATTATCCCATGTAGTCTACATGTGACTCCTGTCTCACAGTAACACAGTTGACTCTCAACCTCCCTATGGCCTAGAAAACAACCACCGGGCTCAATGGGATAGATTTCGAACAGATCTAGCAACTCAAGGCTGACCAACCATGAGGCACTGTGGGCCATCAGCAGCAGCGGAATTGTACTCAACCACAATCTGTAACCTCATGGCCCGGCATATCCCCCACTCTACCATTACTACCAAGCCAGGGGATCAACCCTGGTTCAATAAAGAGTGCATGAGGGCATATCTAAAAATGAGGTGTCAACCTGGTGAAGCTACAACACAGGACTATGTGCATGCCAAACAGCATAAGCAACAAATGATAGGCAGAGCTAAGCAATTCCACAACCAATGGATCAAATTTATGCTCTGCAGTCATGCCACATCCAGTCGTGAATGGTTGTGGACAATTAAACTGCGGAAGCTCCACAAATATCCCCATCCTCAATGATGGAAGAGCCGAGCACATCAGTGCAAAAGATAAGGCTGAAGCCGTTGCAACAATCTTCAGCCAGAAGTGCTGAGTGAATGATCCATCTTGGCCTCCTCCGGAGGTACCCAGCATCACAGATGCCAGTCTTCAGCCAATTCGATTCACTCCACATGATATCAGGAAATGGCTGAAGGCACTGGGTACTGCAAAGACCATGGGCCCTGACAATATTCCGGCAATAATACTGAAGACTTGTGCTCCAAAACTACAGCTACAACACTGGCATCTACCTGGCAATGTGGAAAATTGCACAGGTATGTCCTGCATACAAAAAGCAGGACAAATCCAACGCGGCCAATTACTGACAGCATCAGTCTCCTCTCGATCATCAGCAAAGTGATAGAAGGGGTCATCAACAGTGCTATCAAGCGGCACTTGCTTAGCAATAACTTGCTCACTGATGCTCAGTTTGGGTTCCACCAGGGCCACTCAGTTCCTGACCTCATTACAGCCTTGGTTCAAACATGGACTAAAGAGCTGAACTCCCAAAGTGAGGTGAGAGTGACTGCCCTTGACACCAAGGCAGCATTTGACTGAGTGTGGCATCAAGGAGCCCTAGCAAAACTGGAGTCAATGGGAATCAGGGGAAAAACTCTTCGCTGGTTGGAGCCATGCCTAGCACAAAGGAAGATGGTTGCGGTTGTTGGAGGTCAACCATCTCACTTCTAGGGCATCACTGCAGGAGTTCCTCAACGTAGTGTCCTTGGCCCAACCATCTTCAGCTGCTTCATCAATGACCTTCCTTCCATCATAAGGTCAGAAGTAGGGATGTTTGCTGGTGATTGCACAATGTTCAGCACCATTCCTGACTCCTGAGATACTGAAGTAGTCCATGTCCAAATGCAGCAAGACCTAGACAATGTCCAGCTTTGGGCTGACAAGTAGCTAGTAACATTCTTGCCACACAAATGCCAGGTATTTCCAATCATCTCCAACAAGAGAGAATCTAAACATCTCCCCTTGACATTCAATGCCATTACTATCACTGAATCTCTCATGATCAACATTGTGGGGGTTACCATTGACCAGAAACTAAACTGGATTATGATTCTGTGGTTTTAGGGTAAATATTTTGGGTATAAGAGCAGGTCAGAGGCTAGGAATCCTGTGGTGAGTAACTCACCTCCTGACTCCCCAAAGCCTGTCCACCAACTACAAGGTACAAGTCAGGAGCATGATGGATTACTCTCCACTTACCTGGATGAGCACAGCTCCCACAACACTCAAGAAGCTTGACACCATCCAGAACAAAGTAGCCCGCTTGATTGGTACCCCATTCACAAACATTAACACCCTCCACCACCGACGCATAGTGGCAGCAGTGTGTACCATCTACAAGATGCACTGCAGGAACTTACCAAGGGTCCTTTGACAGCACCTTCCAAACCCATGACCGCTACCATCTAGAAGGACAAGAGCAGCAGACACATGGGAACATCACCGCCTGGAAGTTCCCCTCCAAGCCACTCACCACCCTGACTTGGAAATATATCACTGTTCCTTCACTGTTGCTGGGTCAAAATCCTGGAACCCCCTCCCTAACAGCACTGTGGGTGTACCTACGTCACATGAACCGCAGCGGTTCAAGAAGGCAGCTCACCACCACCTTCTCAAGGGCAATTAGGGATGGGCAATAAATGCTGGCCTAGCCAGCGATGCCCACATCCCATGAATGAATTAAAAAAAAATGTTTAAAAATCATCCCAGACCCAGGACAATATTACAAGTGTCAGCAACATGTTATATTTATATTGCACCTCTAACATAACAATATACCAAGATGCTTCATAGATATACTATAAAACAAAATATGATACCAAGCCATAGCGGGAGATATTAGATTAGATGACCAAAAGCTTGGTCAAAGAGGTAGGGTTAAGGGAGGAAAGGAAAGTAGAGAGGCGGAGGGATGTGGGAGAGGGTATTCCGGAGCTTAGGGCCCAGGCAACTGAAGGTGTGGCCACCAAAGGTGAAACAGTTGAAATTGGAAATGCACAAGAGGCTCAAATTGGAGAAGCACAGGCACCTAGGAGGGCTGTGGGACTGAAGGAGGTTAGAGACAGGGAGGGGCAAGGCCATGGAGGGATTTGAAAACAAGGGTGTGAATTTTAAAATCAAGATGTTGCTTGGCCAGGAGCCAATGTAGGTCAGCAAACACAGAGGTGATAGGGGAATGGTCTTCTTGTGAGTTAAGACATGGGAAGCAGAGTTTTGGATTTTCTCAAGTTTACAGAGGGTAGAATGTGGGAGACGAGATGGGAGTGCATTAGAATAGTCATGTCTAAAGGCACTGAAGGTATGAGTGAAGGTTTCAGCTGCAAATGAGCTGAGACTGGGGCAAAATGGGACGATGTATGGAGGTGGAAATAAGCAGTCTTAGTGATGGCGCAAATATAAGGTTGGAAGCTCAACTCAGGGTCAAATGTGACACCCAGGTTGCGAACACCTGGCTTAATCTCAAACAGTTGCCAGTGAGAATGATGAGGTTGGTATCTAAGGAACGCAGTTTGGAGTGTGGACCGTAAAGTCTTCCCAATATTTAATTGGAGGAAATATCTGCTCATCCAATACTGGGTGTTGAATAAACTGCCTGATAATTTAGTAACAGTGGCAGAGTTGAAATAGGTGGTGATGAGGTAGAGTTAGGTGTCATCAGCCCTGTCAGCGAAGCCCACATCTAGTGAATGAATTAAAAAAAAGGATAGAAATTAAATGCTGTGCTTTCTGAAATAAGAACAGAAAATGCTGGAAGAACTCAGGAGGCCTGGCAGCATCTGTGGAGAGAGAAACAAGGTTAATGTTTTGAGGCTGCATGACACTTTTTCAAAGGTTTCTGATGTCTCCAAGGGGCAGCATATAGTTGAGAAGTAGGAGGGGGCCAAAGATAGATCCTTGGGGGACACCAGAAGTAATGGTGCAATAATGGAAGCCATTGCAGGTGATTATCACTTGCCAGAGCTGGGTAGCTTCTGTGGGTTCAGCAGTATCATTTCCTTCATGATAAGAGGAAAAGTGCAGCTGCCCTTTGATGCTTGTACATTGCTAAGTTTCATTTGCAATACATGAACAACATCTACACCTTATAGCATGGGAATAAATAAGAAATCTATTTTCTCGTGAACTTGTCAAAACATAAATTGACCTGATGATCTGTGTTGATAAATCTAAAAGATAAATCTATAAGAGAGTAACAGAACATTAGATCATAAACTGTAACTTGTGAATAGTAATTATAGCTATTAAAGCAATTGTGGGCAAGAATTTGAGTATTACAAAAGCAACACCCTTTTTCCGAGATAAGATCATGAAAATATCAAAACACGAATCACATTCGGGGATTTCTTGTGGCAGGGCTGATGATGAGTCAGGGAATATGTTTTGTTTTGATTGGAGTTGATTCCTGTGCTTTTGTTCCTGGGCAAAAACAAAACTGACTTTTTCAACTATGCATCTTGTAGTTTTGCTGCTCTGTAATCTTTTCTCTGTCACCCTCTTTGTCAACCTGGTTGTCTTCCACTCCTTGTTCTCTTTCTCACGGTTTTGCGCTAACATTTTTTTTGCACTGTACTATCCATCTGCCTATTTGTCCTTGAATATTTTATCCCATTCCTTCACTACTGTGTGAAACTCTCTCCTTCACAGTGTAACTTATGGCTCCCATTAGCATTGCTTTGCACTCAATTTTTACTTCTTGCTCTTTTTCCTTTTTTTCTTCCCAGCAAGATGGTAGCCCCCATTTACCAGGCTTGAGGTAGGTTCCAGGAATATGATGGTGAAACTCTGTGGGGGAGACAGTGGAATGTATACAAGTGATGAGCTGAGGATTTGGGTTGGAGGAAGGCAGTATCCAGGAGCAAGCTGAAGGTAGTATGGTTTGCAAAACAGAGGCTGCAGGGATTTGGAGGGAGTTGGGGTGAATGTTGTTATCTGCAATTGTTATTAATTGTTATTATCTTGGCCCAGCAGCACCACTAGTAGCAGTGGCCAGCTATAATCTATCATCATAACGCATGAAGGATAGACTTTAAGTGATGGGGGCTTGGGAGCATTCAGTGAGGCTGGAACATGGATATGTTGGAAGGCAGGGAAAGACCATCTGGAAACAATTGTTGGATACTGACAGCTGGGGATTTGATGTTAAAGCAGCAGGTTATGAGGTCTGTCAATGTGGTGGAGGATCTGTGAGTACTCAAGGGGATATGGAAGCACTGAACAAGATGTGGGATTTATCTATACTGAGGAGGTTTTGGGGCTTGGGAGCATTTGTCAGGGTGCTCATGTTTGTCAGCACCAGGGAGTGCTTCCAGGTTCTAAACACTTTGAAAGGGTCACTTTGAAGTTTCAGCAGCACTGGGGAAGAGGGCAGTTCAAGAGGAAGCTGCATAGGGACAGCACAGGAGCAGCAGGTAAAGGCCAGACAGCAACCACAGCCACAGTTGCAGCAGCAACAGAGTTAGTTCCTGCACAAGTACTTGAAAAGCATCCAGAGCTGCAAACACAAAGTAGTGGCCATACAGTGAAGGCTCAAAGTTCCTCTGTCTGCAATGGGACCCCAGATAGTGATGGCACTAGGAAGCCACAACGTCAACATGGCTGCAAGAGGAGCATGTATAGCAGTTGCTTGGCTTCTGCAGGAGAGAAAAAATGTGACTGCATTATTTATTTAACGGCAGTTAGACCATTACTGGCTCAAAGTGGGACTTCCGCCCCCATCTGGGAGGAGGTCCCACACCCGAGAGCTGCTGGACAGTCAAATGGCTGGCAGCTCTCTTGTTCCAGCAGCATCACTAGGAGCGGTAGTCGCCTATAATCTATCATCATAACCCTCTTTTCCCTCTTGTTTTAGATACTTGTCCAGCTTCCCTTTAATGCTCATGACCTTGGCACCAAGACAGTAAGGTGGGAGCAGAGTTATGGGCCCAACTGCTCTTTTGATATGAACATTTTTACCATTACTTTTATCATGTGGGCTTTCAATGCAATATTGGGAAAATAATGTTTTAAAATTAACTAATGGTTTTTATGCAAAACCTCTTTTAAAATGAGTGTAATGATGTTTAACTTTTCTGCAGTTCTGTGCATCTCTGCAACCATGCCATTCAGAAGCGATTAAAACCATCCGCTGAACGTAACCCATTGGTGCCAAAAGAGAGCATGTGGTCAAGTGGTCAGTTCCAAGACTATTTAAAAATCAAAGGCTATGGCAACATCTGGCAGGAGATTGTCTACCCTTCTATGAAAAAGGCTATCATTTGTTCCTTGGTGACGGTTCAGGCCATTATTCAAGCACGCAAAAACAATTTTGGACTATATGGTGCTGATTTCTTGCTGGGAGAAGACTTTAAACCATGGCTAATTGAGATCAACTTGAGTCCAAGCATGTCACACTCTACATCTGTTACGGCACTACTGTGTACAAATGTGCAAGAAGACACTATCAAAGTAATCATTGACAGAAAATGTAATAGCAAGTGCAATATTGGACAATTTGAGTGCCTGTCTAAACAGGTAAGACTATCTTGCCTCCATCACAGTATTTTTTTCTGAACAAGCATTTCTGCGTGTAGGATTGGTACTTCCTAATCTCTGCCATTATATGACGTCAATCTTACAAATTGAAATTACTGCACACCATAATTATTGTGGTTTATTTTTAAATATGAGGATCATCTGCTATTGGAACCAAATTGCATAATTGTTGTTCCATTTTAGAGATAAATAATTGTACATAAGGCTCCTTTCAACCATGAATAATAAATGTGAATAGTAGAATTACAGGAGTGGATGGTAAACCTGAGTAGAATATCTGATTTAAAACTCAAAAGTTCAAAACTAGTATTTTATTAACATTGGTGCTCTATGACTCTTCAAAGTTTAACCCCTTTTGTGAACAACTGCTGACCAAATGATAACTTGGCAAACCCAGTACGGTTTCTCATGCCACTGTGTTTAGCTAAGACTTTTCTCCCCAAACGTAGAATCTTCTGTCATAATTTTAAAGGCACATAGAGTTTTAACATAAAAGCAAAATATTGCGGATGCGGGAAACCTGAAATAAAAACAGACTCGAGATGTTGACTCTGTTTCTCTCTCCACAGATGCTGTCAGGCCTGCTGAGTTTTTCCAGCATTTTCTGCTTTTATTATAGAGTTTTAACATAGTAATGTTGTATCCCATGATAAGGTGGGATAACTTAACAATGGATATCTGTTTGATGCCGAGTTATCTTTGATTAATTTAAATTTTCATCTATCTAGTAAATACTATATTCATTTCAGGTAGCCTTCCTTTCCGTGTGAAATTGTAGAAAGAAAATGTCTTAGCAAAAAATATTGCTATGATCTTCTGACTACTTTAAGGGATGGAAAGAAAGAAAATATTCTAAGGAGAAAAATAACAGATTAGAAATTCCTGTCGCAAGGGGGTTTCTCGCCTGCAGCCAAACATGCTGAAGTTAAAAGTGGAATTTGACGGGTTACATCCAGGTTCCTGATGGGCTGCCTATTTCAGCCCTTTTAACAACCCCAAGCACTCCCAAACTTACTCGCTCCGTGAGGTTAAAACTCCCCCTGAAAGTTCTGATTTGAAAGGAGAGAATGTTGCCAATCAAACCAAGATATCAACAACATCTGATGTTGTGGTCAAAAATGAAAATGCTGACATAGGGCAGAATTTTGCCCGTGTTGGTCAGGCTCGGCGGGGGCAGTCAGGAAGCCAACCACCGCCGGCGATTGGGGCTGGACCTTGATTTCATGTTGGCCAATTAGGGCCTGCCCAGCGTGAAACGCGAGTGGCAGCGCTGCCTGTGTGGGCGGGGGAGGAGACCGAGCGCAAACTTGGTGCATGTGCATGAATGCGCGCTTGAAAATCCCCCTGAGGCACAGAGCTGCCTCAGAAAGATGAACAGTTTTCAAAAAAAAAATTTAAAAAATGTTATACAACATGTCCCCTCATGTGGCTTTGTCACATGAGCAGGGACATGTTATAAATGAAATGCGAAATGTTGTATTTTATTTTTATTTGCCGTTGGAAACCTCATCCCAACCATGGATGAGGTTTCCTAAAAAGTGCAAAGGCTGCTTGGCCTTTTCGCCTGCCTGCCAACCGTAAGGTTGGACGGGCAGCGAAAAGTTTAAGTTAATTATCTTTTTAATGGGCTTAACCTTAATAGGCCTTTTAATTGTCAGTGGGCACACTGCTGATTCCCGCATGCGCCCGCCGATCAAAATATTGCGCGACTGCGCGTTGATGTCGGGACGCTTGCCCGATTTCAACAGGCGTCATTTCACGCTCGAGGCGGGTCGGGCGCACGCCCGCCTGCCAAGGTAAAAGTTCTGCCCATAGTTATAAAATGAATTGACAAGGCTTTTGCAGCTAGTTTTTAACCAATCAGAACATGAATTCCAGCTCCAGAAAGGATGGCGAAGGCTTGCAGATTCATGGGGAAATGTTCAATTAGACGTGTGGCTTGTGGATCCATTCTGGTGATCTGTGGTTTTTACATATTGTCACTTTTATCCAGTAATTTCCAAGAAATTCAACAGATACTGTCTTGATTTATACTCTTATCTGCTCTAATGACACATTCACAATGCTTCTTGTCCTCTCGCTGATTTTTGAAATTTTACTATAATTTTTGTCATTCTATTTTGCGGCCAAGCCCTTTGAGTTTGTACTTACTGCCATATTGTTACTGTCTGCATTATTTCCAGGAAAGAAAATATCTCAGCAAAAGCACTGATTCTCTTCCAGCAAAAGTCCTGTTTGAAGACAAGTAGGATTGTTTCAAATCTCTGGTACACTCTTCATCTGCCCAAGCCATTCTGTTGGGGAATTGTGTTTATGTTCAGCAGCTGATACGGTTTGCTTATAGTTGTCAATTTGCATTCCAGATATTCCGTGGCCATCGAAGAGTCCTGATATTTAATGTGTTTTTAACTTTTCAGTACACGTGCATTTTTCACATTATCTGAGCAAGGTTCCTGTGTTTATTCTTTCTCAGTTACTTTACAAGTTTTGAGTAGTAAGCAGCTACTGATAATTTTTTAAAAAGACATGTATTTGTACTGTTGGGGGTGGAATCACACGCCCATGACATAATCACTGTAATTTATAGAAAAAGATCATCAGTCATCATGTATTGTTTGAAACTTTTAGTGCAGAATTTTATGCATCGGCGAGCGGGGGCGGGGCCCGCTCGCTGATGCATAAAATGACGTGTGGTGATGTAGGGGGGATCTCCCGAGGTCACCGTGCCCGATTTAAATTTTCAGGAAGGCGGGAGCGCAGCAAAATCAACTGCGCGCCCGCCAACCTGTCAACGGACAATTGAGGCCATTGACAGGGTCAATGAAGCAATTAAAGGACCTGCCCGTCCAACCTTAAGGCTGGCGGGCAGGCCAGGAGCCCCAGCGTGAATTAGAAAAAGCATTAAACCTCATCCACGGGTGGGATGAGGTTTTATGTAGGCTTTAACATTTTTTAATAAAGATTGTGTAAAAATTATGGACATGTCCCAACTCATGTGACATTGCCACATGAGGGAACATGTAAGGGAAATTTTATTTTTCTATTTTTGTCATTTTTACATTTACAGACGATCTCCCTGAGGCTGCACTTAGCCTCAGGGAGATGAGTGCGCTCTTTCGTGCGCATGCGCAAAAGAGCGCACTCTTGATTTCGGGATTCCCCCCCTGCCCACGCAGGGAGCACATAGCGCTTCTGAGCGGACGTCACACTGGGCGGGCCTTAATTGGCCCGTCCATGTACAATGGTGTCACGCCTCCGATTGGGGGCACTGATCGGAAGCGCACCCGTATGCGCCAGCCCATCAACTTCCCCCCAACAGGGGGGAAACAGGGGGAAAATTCTGCCCTTATAGTTGCACACTGCATATTCCAAGTGCAGAATGCAAAGAATATTTTCTGTAATTTTGCAAATTCAATCTTGGGCACCTCGGGCCCAATTTTAACCATTGAAAACCCTACCACTTGCAAAGAGTTAAACTCTAGTCCTAGCTATTGTTCTTTGCACCTGGGTCTTGATTACCAGCATGTAAGCGGTGGGATTGTCTACAGAGCTTGCTTGCAGGTGTCCGATGATCGGGCGGGTGGTGGTTGGAGGGGGAGGATGGGTGGAGGGTTTAAGTTTGTGGCAGGACAGGCTTAAGCTTACCTTGTAGGGGCTGGAAGAGTAACTACTCCTTCACTCTACAAGGAAAGTTAAAATAAATTTAAAAACATACTGCTTTGGGCCTCTTCTGGCCTCGATTCTTTTCATTATTTTGTTGATCTGGCAGGAAACTCCTGTTACAAGTTGCAGCTGGGTCTCCATGATATCACTGGGACCCATCAGACAGATGTTTAAAAAGCCCTGGCTGGCTTTGGGCCTTTATCACCTGACTGGCAGGGCAAGTGAAAACCCAAATCTGTCTGGTCCCAGCAACTCCAGAGTGATTTTAAATGCCCCCTTACTTGACTTCTGCTGGGCAGATAGGGTTAAAATTGCCCCATGCTGTTACATTTTCTCGATACTACTTCATATTTTGTTTTATAAAATTCCTTTGTATAATCTCTGCTTTCGTACTGTCCATAAAAATGTTGTAAGATGATCGCATGTCATAAATAGAATATTATAAACTGTAAAATTGAAACCAAACCACCTTTCCTGTATGATTATTCTTTGATTATTATGCAAATAATGAAGTATTAATGTTACGTTCCTAAAATATTTGTTCATTCATAGGGGAAGATAAAAGATTTGTATTTCTTGCCACTTGGGTCTTTAGTGGAGGATTTCTGGAGGTTAAGTAATTTACAAGCACGAAGGAACATTGAGAAACACAGTCTCCCTCTATTCTGGTGAACTGCTCATTGCACAATAATGATTCTTACAGTTTAGCATCTTAACCAGCACATGGTGCACTTTGGAAATAAACATGCTGGTCATTACTCCTGAAAAATTGAAGTCATGGCTCAGAAGCCATCCAGAAAAAAGTCACAACAAAAACCACAATCCCACAAGACAAGCCAATAAGTCTACATGACATACATATAACCCTCAGTGAAATACCAGTAACTGAATGGAATGTCAGCATATGTAACTAAAAAACTAACAACACATATGATGTAATTTTCTTGTGAAATAACTTTAATAAGTAAATTAATCAGTGAAAATCCTGGAACTCCACACCTACCAGCATTGTGGGAGTGCCTTCACCACATGGGGAAAAATTTTCCCCCCCGTTGGGGGGGATGTGCTGGAGCGGGCGCAGGCGGGCGTACTTCCAATCGGGGCTCGCCGCCATTTTATGTGGGTGGGCCAATTAAGGCCCACCCAGTGTGACATCCGCCAGGAAGTGCTATGCACTCCCTGTGCGGGTGGGGGGGATTCCCTCAGCCGGGAGTGCCGCTCTTTCGCGCCTGCGCACGATAGAGTGCACAGAACTCCCTGAGGCTAAGTGCTGCCTCAGGGAGATCGGCTCCGAATTAAAAATTGTAATACAAATGATAGAAAAATTTCCCTGACATATCCCCTCATGTGACACTGTCACATGAGTTGGGACATGTCCATAACTTTAATTGAAACCTTTATTAAAAATTTAAATACCCTCATGAAACCTGCTGACTTGGCTGCGCCCCCGCCCGAAAATGGAAATGACGCGGGGTGAGGCACCCAGTATCCCAGCTAGGTGCTCGTCCATCAATGGCGAGCAGGGAGGTCCAGAGCGACCTCACGTTGGCACATGAGCTGCTTGTCATCTCTGTGGGATCCTCTCAGGGCGTTCTAGCTGATGGCAGCAGCTCCTGGCAAAAGTAAGTTTAAGGCACCATGAGCACAAGATGGACTGTTTATGGGTGATCTTTTGTGTAATGTTTTATTTATGTCTCCTGATCTGGGAATTAAGACCAGAGAAGTTGATGTTAATTTTTTTGGATTGTCAAAATGAGATAAATTTTGTTTTTGTCCTAATGGCCTGAGTATGCTTCACCTTAGTGTTTTTTTCGGTGCAGGGTATGCCAGTATGTAATGCTGGACGTGAATAGCTCTAAAATTTATTGCCGAGGCTCTGAGTGGACTTTGGGTGCAAACGAAAGGGTCATTTCAGACATCCAGGATGGAGGGGGCAAACCTGGGATGAGATGGAATCAGATCTTTGGCAGCCTAGCTGAAGGAGCATTGGATCAAGGTTCCCTGGTGCCCCTGCCTCCCTGAAGGATACAGAGGTCTGCCACCATGCCCTCAGTGTTCTCCTCATCATGCTGCTCTTCTGACTCACTACTGGATTCATCCTCTGTGGCCTGTGGAACTGCGGCAAGATCCTCTTCCTCCAGTGGTTCCCCCCCTTGCCAGTGCCAGATTATGGTGAGTGCAGTATGCAACCACTATCAGTAACACCCGCTCTGGGGGGTATTGTAGTGCTCCTCCTGAATGGCCTAGGCATCAGAAGCGCATCTTCAGAAGACCTCTCTATCACTGCCCTTGTGGAGGCATGACTCCTATTATAATGCTGCTCTGCCTCTGTTCTTGGGTGGCAGAGAGGCGTCATAAGCCACCGTTTCAACAAATAGCCCTTGTCACCCAGCAGCCATCCATCCAGTTGAGCTGGAGCACTGAATAGCCTTGGAACCTAGGAGTGCCTCAGGATGTATGTGTCTTGGGAGCTGCCAGGGTACCATGCACAGCCTTGCAGAACCTGTGTCCTGTGGTCACACACTATATGGACGTTCATCGAGCGGAATCCCTTCCTGTTGACGAAGGCACCCGGCTGACCCGCTGGTGCCTTAATGGCCACATGTGTGCAGTCGATTGTAGCCTGGATGCGGGAGAACCCAGCAATCGCTGCAAAGCCTCTGGCTCGCTCAACCTGGCTGGCCTCGTCCATATGGAAATGAATAAATGTCATTACCTGCCTGAATAGAGCTTCTGTTACCAGCTTGATGCAACTGTGGACATCTGACTGGGACACTCCACACAGAGCCCTCATTGACCCCTGGAAAGAGCTGGAGGCATAGAAGTTGAGGGCCACTGTGACCTTCAGAGCTACTGGCATGGGGTTCCCACCAACACAGTTGGAGGTGATCTCAGGCCCAATAATCTACAAATGGAGGTCACTGTCTCGCTGGAGCAGCGAAGCCTCCTTTGGCAATGTTCAACAATTTTACCTCAAAGTCAAGCAAAGGACTTAATTGTTTATTCTATTAACTTTTTATTGGACTCTAACTTTCTTATTTCTGATATCTGTGTGCATGTTGTCACTTCTTTATTATTTTTTCTTGGGTTTAGTAACTAATAAACTGACTCTTTCTTTGATTCAAGAAAAATTGGTTTGAATGGCTCCTTATTACCAAATGAATGTATTTGAATTGGAAAAGGCATTTATGGGAAAAGGAAATTTTAAAAACCTTCGTTGTGACTAATCGAGGAGGCTGAATGAAAGGGGAACCAGCTCACCCTCCTCACCCAGTCGTAACAAAATTGGGAGCTCATTTCCGAGATTTGTTCCTACAGACCAACAAAAGAATTAGAGTGGGGAAAGTAAATTTTTCCTTTGAAAGCAATTTAAAAACTGCAAAAAGGTTTTCCAGAGTCTGTAATATTAAAGTGTGAAAATTCCTACATTTGATGCCAATGTTTTGCCAGGAGAGGGGGAAGTTACTTAATTAAGGATTTAATTGAGGATTTAAAAGTTCCGTCCCTCGAAGATCTAAAAGGGATAGCTAGGCACTCAGACCTTCACCCAAAGGCTGTAATATGTATGATGTTAAAATGTGTGCCCAGATAATTAGGTTGTGAACTTAAACCAAGAGTAAGTAAAGAAATAGAATTTGCCAATATACAGCTAGAGCAGAGATGAAAAGAGTTAGAACTCCAAGCATTAGAGAAGAAGAGAAAGGAAGCTTTCCAAAGATGACGGCAAGAGAGAGAAGAAAGGGATAAAGCGAAAACTCTTCAGGGAAGACTATGTGAACTAGAAAGGAAGATAAAGGCAGCTAGGCAGACAGCAACGCTGGCTGATGATTATGAGCTAATTCACAAACCGTCATCCCAAAGGAATCCCTTCCCTAGTCACCACCAACCAACTGAAAAGGATAGAAGGGCGACTGATATGAAACTGAACACCCATGGGAGAGAAAGGGCTGCTGGAAATGCAGGGGACCTTCCTCAGGCCAGAAACGATGGTGCTGAGATGAAAAGCGAGGCCAGGAAGCCTGCGTGTTTTAACTGCTGAAAGGTAGGACACCTCCGTGCTGACTGCTGGAGGTTACGGGAAAAACCTGTGGCATTTATCGGGGCACATAAACCCTGTGCAGCGTATTGGAGTCAATCAGAGTGCATAGCAGACCAGACTGTGGCAGCAAACCCCTGTAGATGCACTAAGACTGCAGGCGGGTTTAAACATTGCCTGAGAGTTACAAGGATTTTGTATCAGAAGGAAGAGAGGTGAGTAAGCCTATAGTGAAATTAAGGGATACAGGGACCAGCCAAACTCTACTGCAGGGAAAAGACATGACCTTCCTACCAGAGAGTGCAATAAGTGCCAAGGTGTTGGTAATGGATTTTGAAGGAAGGTACATGCCAATCCCCTTATACCTTGTGCATCTGGAGTGCTACCTTGCTTCAGGACCGGTGGCTGGGAAAGTCGTCCCCAATTTGCCTGTAGATGAGGTCAACCTGCTCCTCGGCAATGACCTGGTGGGATCAAAAGTGGTAACATCTCCAGTTATCTCAGAGGAGCCAAGCGAGGTCAGGGAGACAAAACAGATGTAGGAGAACATGCCCGGCATTTTCCCTGGCTGTGTGGCAACCTGATCTATGGCCAGACAAGCTCCGTCTGTGGAGACTGAAGTGGCACTGCATATAGGTGACTCTACTGACTGGTTATCTGTTAACTTTTTTGGGAGTCTAGAAGACCTTAAGGAGATAATAAATCGATCTTGATTGTGGCTCAGCAAGTTGACCCAGTGTTAAAAAAGTTGGCTCTAACTGCCCAAACTGAAGCTGAGGCAGAGGCAATTCCTGAACGCTACTACATTAGAAATGGGGTGCTGATGAGCAAATGGAGAGCCCCTCACAGACCTGCAGAGGGGGAGTGGACAATGATCCACCAGGTAACGGTGCCCCCAATTTACCGTGGGGAACTATTATGAAACTCCGAGGGCTGGGCATGTTGGTATTCAGCCTGCACCTGCCCACATTTTTGCTGGCTGCACCTCTGCAGGGATGTAGCAATGTTTTGCAGAACCTGCCACATCTGCCAGGTTGTGGGAAAACCCCATCCTGCAATACGACCTGCACCTATGATTCCCATGGCTTTTCAGGAACCATTCAGCAAGGTGTTAGTGGACTGTGTGGGACCCCTGCCCAAAACAAAAGGGGGCTACCAGTATATTCTTAACATCGTGGATGGCAGTTCCCCTGAGAACCATATCTGCCAAAACAGTTGTGGTGGAACTAACCCAATTCTTAACCAGTTATGGACTGCCCACTGAGATCCAGTTGAATCAGGGCTCAGATTTCATGTCCAAAGTATTCCAGGAGGTCAATGGGTAACCTGGGCGTGATCCAGCTGAAGTCTCGCAGTTGCAGAGGGTGCTAGAATGGTACCAGAAGACCCTAAAAACAATGATCAAGGCAGACTGCCACGATGACTGGGATAAAGGACTGGATTTTCTTATGTTCGCTACCAGAAACTGACCCAGTGAGTCCACTGGTTTTACTCTGTTTGAATTGGTTTACTGACACCAAGTGAGAAGTGCTCTAAACTAATCAAGGAGAGGTTTTTAGAGCAAAGGAGGAAATCTCAATGTTAAACTATGTAACCGTGTTCCATGAGCGACTCATGAGAGCTTGTGATGTGGCCTGAGAACACCTAAAAATTTCCCAGACAGCTATGAAGAAACAGGCAGACAAACATGCCAGGGCCCGAACCTTTCAACCAGGAAACTGTGTGCCAGTGCTCCTACCAATACTGAGTAAAGCCCTAAAAGCCCGGTTCAGTGGCCTGTAAAAAGTAGCAAAGAAGCTTGGGGAAGTAAACTATCTAATTGACACCCCAGACTGCAGAAAAAAGCAAAGGCTGTGTCATGTCAACATGATAAAACAATACCACAGCTGAGAATGGGAGAAGCAGGTAATGGTCTGTTCCATAGCCACCGACCTCGAGGGAAAGGGTAGCTGTGGGGATGAATTGAATGGAGATGTGGTTGAGGCCCACATTGAACCCCCTACTACCTGGCTAACAAACACGGAAATACTAGCGAACTTGGATTCCTTATTCACCCATTTAAATGCAGAACAGTAAGCAGACTTGATATAAAAACAAAGAACTACTGCGGATGCTGGAAATCCAAAACAAAAACAGAATTACCTGGAAAAACTCAGCAGGTCTGGCAGCATCGGCGGAGAAGAAAAGAGCTGACGTTTCGGGTCCACATGACCCTTCAACAGAACTGAAGCATAGTTAGAAGAGGGGTGAAATATAATCTGGTTTAAGGTGGGGGGTGGGGGGGAGAGAAGTTGAGGGTGGGGTGGTTGTGGGGACAAGCAAGCAGTGATAGGAGCAGATAATCAAAAGATGTCACAGACAAAAGGATCAAAGAGGTGTAGAAGGTGGTGATATTATCTAAGATATTATCTTGATATGTCTGTTCACTGCATTTAAAAGCCTATGTATAGACAAACCAGGCTGCACCACACTAGCTCTATATGATGTGAATGTAGGAGAAGCCCCTCCCATAAGACAATATCCCAATTGTCTAGGCCCAGAGAAGCTGGCCCAGGTTCGGGAGGAGATTTACTACATGTTGGAGCAGCAACTAATAGAGCCTAGCAGCAATAGTTGGAGCTCCCTAGTTGTGCTCGTGCCCAAGCCAGATAGCTCCACAAGGTTCTGCATTGATTACTGGAAAATGAATGCAGTGATCAGAGCTGCTTCCTCGCCTGGAAGACTGCATAGTTAGGGTAAACAACGCAGCCTGTATTACAAAGGTAGGTTTACTGAAGTGACATTGGCAGGCTCCCTTGAGCACCAGCACGAAGGAAATCTCCACCTTTGTAACTCCGGATGGGTTATACCAGTGTCAAGTCACGCCATTTGGACTCAATAATGCCCCAGCCATCTTCCAAAGATTGATGAACCAGGTAGTAGCAGGCTTATCCAATTGTGTAGTGTACCTAAACGACTTCCTAGTGTACAGCGACACCTGGGAAACTCACTTGGAGCAACTGGAAGCCGTCTTCCAGAAATTACAGTCAGCTGACCTTGTCAGTCTCGCAAAGAGAGAGTTCGCTAAGGCTCAGGTGGCCTACGTAGGACACGTGAGTTAAGGACAAGTACTGCCCAGAGCTGCAAAAGCTCAAGCAGCAGCACATTTCCCCATACCCACAACAAAACGGGAAATCATGAGATTCTTTGGGATGTATGGGTTCGACCGCAAGTTCATCCCAAACTTCAGCACGGTAGCTGCCCCACTGATGGACCTAATACAGTAAAAAGCAAAAGTGGTATGGACCGAGAAATGCCATACAGCTTTCAAAAAACTGAAAACTCTTCTAATAAATGAACCAGTGCTAGCAGCTCCAGACTTTAACCAAGCATTGAAAGTTGCCATTGATGCTAGTGACTTGAGGGCAGGGCAGTCCTCCACTAGGAGAACAAAGCAGGAATAGAGAGACCAATTGGGTACTTCTCCAAAAAAAACTAAACAAACATCAGAAATTACAATCCACAGTAGAAATGGAAACGCTAGATTTGTTACTGGCTCTCAAACACTTTGAGATATATATTCGAAATGAATACAGAGAGAAGACTGTCTGTACCGACCACAACCCTTTAACCTTTGTGGGAAAATTCAAAACTCAGAACGCCTCAGTCTAGGCATCGGAAACGCATTTTTAAAAGGACTGCTTGATGGTTGCCCTGGTTTGAACGTGACTGCTGTTATGAAACTGTTCTGGCACCATCTCTGCTCAGCGCAATGGAGTAAGCAGCCAGCTCCTCAAAGGGTAGCCTTTGTTGCCCAGTGACCAGCCACAGGCCTGGGATATAGGCTCAAAAAGATGCAGCAGGTTTGACTCCTCAGATGAAACAGTCATGGCAGCTTCCAGGGAACTGTGCGCAGGTGTGGAGGAAAACCTTGTCGTGGTCGCACACAAGCTGCATATTGATTGAATGAAAAGGCTTTCTATTCATATAACTGTGAGCCTCTGTGATGGTGCTTTTATGGTGATGTGTATACAATCTATCACACTTTGCACTTGTGAAAAGCTAGCTATTGACACAAACGCCATTGCTCTTTGGCTCCACATCTGTTGGGAAATTAGTGTTTCCCTAACCAAGCAAAGAGGAAATCGGTCACTGATGTTATGCACCTGTGGGCAGCTAATAGTGAGATGCTGCGGTGGTCTGTAACAGAGGCCTTTAAGAATCCAGCCACATAAAAGTTAAAGGCCACAGTAACCTTCATCACACTTGTCAGCTGCTTGGGCACTTGTTATTCGAGGTATGAGGTCTGTCTTCAATATGGCGCAGGCTTCTCTGGCCATTTCCTGAGACATTCTAAGCCTTCATCGAAATTGCTTTTTGAACGCTTCGAGGAAGCTATACCTGTTCCGGTATATCCCTCACTCAGGGTAATATCTCACCCTCTTCCTTCTTGCTATTCTGACTGGAGGGCTCTGCCACCTCACGCCCAGGTATCATAGCTCTAGCTGCACATCGCTGTCTCCACCTTTCCTCTGCATGTCACATGTGTGAGGGTCCTGCACCTATTTCTTGAGCCTGCCTTCCTTCATGGACAACACTCCGCATGCTCAACAAGACTGGCAGTCTGAAATATTGCCCCTTGGTTTACGAGGCAAGAAATGATGAAGAGGAGCCCCTGTGGATGTGCCCTTGCTCTTTTCCAGCAACCCCACCCTCACTTCCCTACAGCAGCCTCTATCTCAAAGGCAAATTCAGCTTTAAATGTGATATCTCACTTAGCTCTATATAAGAGGCTTAATATTCTTTACCTCAGGCCTTCAGAGCTGCTCATATCTCCAATCCCAGGCCGTGGCACACACAAACTGATTTCTGTACCTTTTGACTGAAAATCACGACTTCCTGTTCTCTCTTATCTCTTTAAATGGTGCGGAAGATTCGTAAATGCTGCCTATGAAATGCCTATTTCATGCCCCGCCCCCGTTCATGTATCCTTCAATATCTGGATTCCATCCGCCATTTTGAACTCTCCACGGAGTTTCCCTGACTCCATGAAAATCTAGTCTGTAATGTGGTACTGCTTTGGTTATCTGCAATCAATTGCTGAGTTCATTTTTCACTTTCTACCAGTTCAGTTTGAATGGATCATCTAGCTGAGCATCAAAAAAGTTAACAGAACTAGGCCAAAATACTAGGTGATGCACATTCTTATGTGATCACTCCAATTTTGTGGCCTGATTCCATAATCTATTTTTTTTTTACTAATTACCCAATTGTCATATCTAATTTAGTATTGCATTGAGTTTGGTGACAAACAGGAGTTTTGGGTGGACAAATTCAGTCTGGTTTGATTGCTGATATTATGGACTATGTTCTCCATTGTGAAATGACTTACGTTGTGGTTCTCTACACTTCCTGCAGAGTTAGTGCAATTTCCTGCAAATTTACTGGTTGATGTTGCAGGACTGTGGTTTTTGCAGTGGCTTTTGGTATGTGTCATACAATTCTGATACCTTTTTATGTGTTCCCATTTACATCACAATTGTTTTTTGATGTTTTGTTTTTGGTCATTGTTCTTGCAGCTGTCCACATGGAATAAGGAAACTTCCAAAGCATCTATGCCCCTCATAATTTTATACACCTCAATTATGTCCCCCCTCAATCTCCTCTGCTCCAAGGAAAATAACCCCAGTTGATCCAATCTCTCCTCATAACTAAAAGTCTCCATCTCAGGCAACATCCTGGTAAATCTCCTCTGCACTCTCTCTAGTGCAATCACATCCTTCCTATAATGCAGATTCCAGAACTGCACGCAATACCCTAGCTGTGGCCTAAGCAGCGTTTTATACAGTTCCAGCATAACCTCCCTGCTCTTATATTCTATGCCTCGGCTAATAAAGGCAAGTATCTCATATGCCTTCTTAACCACCTTATCTACCTGTCCCGCTACCTTAAGGGACCGGTGGGCATGCACACCAAGGTCCCTCTGATCCTTGGTACTTCCCAGGGTCCTACCATTCATCTTGTATTCCCGTGCCTTGTTTGTCCTGCCCAAGTGCATCACCTCAAACTTATCTGGATTAAATTCCATTTGCCACTGATCAACCCATCTGACCAGCCTGTCTATATCCTCCTGTAATCTAAGGCTATTCTCCTCACTATTAAACACCCCACCAATTTTCATGTCATTTGGAAACTTGCTGATCAACCCTCCTACATTCAAGTCTAAATCGTTTATATCTACCACAAACAGCAAAGGACCCAACACCGATCCCTGTGGAACCCCACTGGACACAGGCATCCAGTCACAAAAACACCCCTCGACCATCACCCTCTGCTTCCTGCCATTCAGCCAATTGCCAAATTGCCTTGTATCCCATGGGCTCTTACCTTCGTTATCAGTCTCCCATGCGGAACATTATCAAAAGCCTTGCTGAAGTCCAAGTAGACTATGTCAAATGCATACGTCAAATAAAAACAAAAAATGCTGGAAAAGCTCAGCAGGCCTGGTAGCAACCGTAGAGAGAGAAACAGAGTGAAGGGCCGGAATTTTCCGTGCCCGTCGGTGACAACTGTGATGTGTAGAAGTTGGGACTTACCTGCCAGGGCCTTGCTTACATCGCGAACATCGCAGAAGATGCTGGAGCCCAACACCAACGACACACTGGAGGAATGTCCATGGGTGGATTCTCATGGACATGGCTCTGCTGTGAAACAACACACGGAAGTTGGAAAGTCGCTGTTGATGCTCACAACGGATGATGGTCAAGTGGGTGGGAGAGGAAGGGCTACGATCGGCTAGGAGAGGAAGAGGTGTCAGTGGGGGGTGAGGTTAGGAGGGGAGGAATGAAGGTGTCAGGATGGGGTGAGGTTGGCAGGGGGGCAATGAAGGTGTCAGGATGTGGTGAGGTTGAGAGGGGGGAATGAAGGTGACAGGATGGGGTGAGGTTAGGAGGGGGGGGCGGAGAACGGGCGGGGGGGAGGAGGGGGTAACGGGAGAGAAGATGGCAACTGGGGAGGTAGATGTAAAGCGGGGGGGGTGTGTGGAAGGTGCAAGGGAAGGAGTGCAGAGATGGGAGGGTGTCCAGGGGGAGGCAGGGATGCAGAGAGGGGAGGGTGTCTGGGGGGATGGAGGGATGGGGAGAAGGAAGTATGTCGAAGGAGAGGAAGGGGTGTGGAAAGGAGAGAGAGTAAGGGTGGAGGAAGAGTCAAGAAGGGGGTAGGAGTAAGGCTGGAGGAAGAGGAAAGGCTGAAGGAAGGTGTCATGGGGGAAGAGGGATTAAAGGTGGTGGAGATGGTAAGGGTGGAGGACGGAGTCAGGAAGGTGGAGGGTCTAATCGAGGGAGGGTGGAGACAGAATGGGGTGTTGGTGGGAGGATTAGAGTTGGGGGGAAGGGGTTCCAGGGGGGAGGGTGTTCCTTGGGGGGGAGGTGGTGCGAAGGTGGGGATATGCAGGTGAATGTGCACAGGATGGTCCATGTCAGCTTCCTGGGGAGTGAACTGAGGGTGGATGTGGTATGGAGGAAGGGTAAGAATGACTGAGGACAGAGTGATGTGGTAGGGTGGGAGGGTGAGGTTTCAACAGTAGCGATAGAAGGGA
This sequence comes from Cetorhinus maximus, assembly GCF_964194155.1. Lineage (NCBI taxonomy): Eukaryota > Metazoa > Chordata > Chondrichthyes > Lamniformes > Cetorhinidae > Cetorhinus > Cetorhinus maximus. Next base: position 31,508,745 of record NC_135890.1, read on the forward strand.
CGGCGAGGGTGGTTGGTGGGGACCTGGAGGCAGACACGGACCCTGGAGGCAGGAAGGAGGTGAATGTCGACGGGGGTGGGATTTTTGCGAATGAAGGGAATGTGCACGTTCACCTGGACATCCTCGAAGGAAAAGGGTTGTGGCAGATAGGACACGGAGGGGAGGTGGAACGCGATGCCAGGGGGCGGGGGTCAACTGTGATGGGGGAGAGGAAATGGGTAAAAGATGGGGGAGCGTACAATGCAGTGAAGCCAGACCATGCTTGCTAAATCGAAAGTGAAACGAGAGTTGTGGTGGGCGAGATCAGATGTTGCATGGGACTGTGAGCAGTGGGTTAATGGAGATGCAAGTCAGCTCAGATGGACAACTGAAAGTGGACCCTAGCAGGCCACATTCAAACTGCTCAGGATATTGAGATGAGTGTGGAACGTGAAGGATCCACGTGCGTGTGAGAGTGTTTGCACGAGGCTCCGAATGGCCCTGCCACACACTCCCACTTTTCCCTCCGGAATCACTCGTGGGCCGGCTGCTCCCTCTGTGGTGACGGGTCCTCCAGGCTGCTTATTTCCGCCTCTTCACTGGAGGAGGTGTCCTCCTGGCTGCTGATGAGGTTGTGGATGGAGCTGAGGGACTGGCTGGCTGAGGGTGTCGGTCACTTGGCAGAGCTCCCTGTGAATCAAAGTAGAGATAGTTAGTGCATGGCAGCAGGCTCAAAAGCAGGAGAGAGAGCACTCACATTTGCACTGAGAGAGGGATGATGAGGTGCAGGATCCTCAGGTGAGTGTTCGCCGCCAACCTCACTGTCGCCGAAGGCAGGGCCCACATCCTCACCAGTCAGTGCGATGGCCATGCTCCTCAAAGTGAATGAGGGCCCTAATGTGGACCACTACACCCCCAGTCTGGGAGCTCTCCCTGTCGATGTGAGCCAGCTTCTGCTGCTTGAAAATAGTTGGAGAGAGTGTGAGCAGGACACATGGCACTGCGGGGAATGTTTTTGTGGTGAGCGGCACCATGGAATGAGGAGATGAGCTCGAGAGGATATGAGCCTGATGGAGATGTGAGGGTGTGTGACAGAGTTAGTGGTGTTGTCCCTTGAGGTGTGAGATCCCTGTGGATGTGTGATGGGTTAATGAATGTGGGAGTTGAGAGTGATGAGAAGAGTGAGTTACCCTGGCAGAACGGATGCGACCATTCACCCTGTAGTGGCACTGGGTGGCAGTCCTCTTTTGCAGGGCATTGACTCTGACCACAGCTGCCACTGCCTTCCAAGCCTGGTTGGTAATGCTGCTGCCCATCCTGCAGCCAGAGCGGGGGTACATGACATTGTGGCGGGCCTCCACAGCATCCAAAAGGTGTTCCAGTGAATCGTCGCTGAACCTGGGGGCTGCAGTCTTCTTGCCTTTCGTGGACATCTTCCCTGCGGTAGTCATGGCTTGGGAGCACTGAGATGTGTGCACACGGCTGGACTTTAAATATGGTGCCTGGCGTGATGAACCGGCAAGGTGATGGCAGGAGGGTGAATGAGAGCCCCCCACCATCAAAACGGCATTTTTCCCGGGAAGGCATAAATAATGTGACGGGATTGGGATGATACAGCACGAATACTCGCCATCGCAGCCCATGGGTAAAATGTCGTTTTACTCGCCCGCTACTGCACTTAGTGACAATCTGGGACAATTCAGCCCAGTGTCTGGAGTTGGTCAGAGCTGGTTCTTCTTTGAATAGTGACATGGGCTCTTTTACATCCACTTGAGAGGGCAAAAAAAGCTTTGGTTTAATATATCATCTGAAAGATATGGCACCTCTGGCAGTGCAGCACTCCCACAATACTCTGTATGAATGTCAGCCTAGATTATATGACGGCCAAATTTTGTAAGCTCAGACAAAAAAGTAAAATGTGCCCATTGTTTCTAGGAAGCTATCTTGAAAAATGATCGCTTTTGAACAGGGGACCATGTTTGGAGTGGACAAGAGGTTTTTGTCCTAAACAAGATTTTCCAGAACCTAAAAGGGGAAACTGAAACCTGGCATTACCTTGTTTCTTGCTTAGTGTCTGGAGCTATTGTGCCAGTCCCACCAAGGTGGAATATACAGGAAGGGACGTAGATCTTTGGCCCTTATATATTTTTTAAAAGTTTCTTTTGTACAGCAGTGAAACAGGCAAAGGGAGTACAATACAATTTAAAATCTCAGTCAGTTGTTTTAAAAGGCGTGCACCATGCACTCTCTATACCAGTGCCACAAACAGTTTGTAGAACATTGAAGCCAAAGCTTTGTTAGAGCAATGGCATTTGACTAGTGTCTTCACTACTCCTCTGTAGTAAACAATATTTTATTTTCTATTTAAATTCTAGTGTCTGAATGATGATCCAACCTGTCACACTATTTCTTACTGCTCACCTCACAGCAATTGCTCTTATTTAATCTCATGGACTCAAAATCACTCTTGCAGCCTGTTTCCTAGCAGTTGTCTCCTTCTTTCCCCATGGCTACTTAAATGATTCAGATAGATTTTGTAAAACAAACTGGGGTTTATCTCAATGTAATTCATATGAAATGAATCACATGTAATTGTAGGAGGAGAAGGATTAATCAAGGACTGATAATCAGAATCTAGCAGCAGGAAACTGCAAAAGGAGGAAGAAAACATTGTACAAGCAACGGGAATCAAGTAGACAGGAAACAGATGATAACTCTTATGTAAGTCACATTAACAAATAGCTTAAGGTATTTTTTCCCCTCTGACTCATTCTGTCTCCAGTTATAATGTCACCAACAACCTTTTAGAACCTCGGCCAATTCATCATTCTATATCTATAAATCTACATAGTAAACTGTGAGCAGGCTGTTTGGTGATTAAAGGGGTATCACAATGATCCAAACCTGACCTCAGCGAACACCCACTCATTTGTATTTTCCAACAGGGGCACTTAAGTGTGACCAGGAATGGGAACCTGGCCGAATTTTGTATTCCTATCCTCAGGCACTGAGGACAGTTAAGCAGTGTTTCTGCCTGATTCATATCAGTACAGACTAGGGAACAATTTTGGTACCTTCCCTAGATTGCATATCCCAGCACTGCACTGGGTGGTGAATTTGACCTCCTGAGTCAATGGTAAACAAGTGATTAAAATATATAAGTGCAATGTTCATGCCTAAAACATATACAGGGATACACCAGGAGAATTCAAAAGCTGCCCTCTTTTGCTGGGCAGCAATTAATCAATGCAAAATCTATAAGCAACTACATAGTGGCTTTTTTTGACTGAACAATAGCAGATTTTACTATTGTGATGGAACAGAACCTAATTGTATATTTTTATAAAAATACGTATCCTCATTGCTATTTCTTAAGTTTAAACTGGACCTTTCAGCTGACAAAGACCATTAAGATGGCCGACCCTATGTCTGAGTTATTGCCGGTGAGTCACCAGAACAAAAGAAGCCACTTCGCAACTTCAGAAATGTCACACCTTGTTAATTCTGAGGATCAACTAATAGACCAACTGAGACTGCACAGCCCAACTCCAAATGGAGCTACATGAAGTCCATTCGCATTTGATCGACCAGGCTTGTCAGTAGAGTCAGATAGTCTATGAAGACAATAACTTCCCAAACACCAGACGCTCAACAAATAACACCTCTTTCAACTCATAATGGCTGAGACGCTATCAGCCTGGAACACATGCAAATTTCCAGACACTGGGTAAACATCTTTTTTTTTGAAGACCTTGTGGGGAGGTACGGTCACATGATCTAAGACTCTGGCTTGTTGAACAAGTTAATACTGTCTTCCTGAGCTGCAAGCCAGTCTGCTGCTTTAACGCCTGACTTAGCAGGCCACACAGAGGGAGCTCTGGCCAGGTTGGACAATTGGCTTCATCTACCCTGCTTCTGCTGAAGGTTCTGTGCCATTGCCTACAAAACTGATTCACCTCTGCGTACCTATTTCACCTTGTGAAGCCTACACCACCAGAAAAGCGAACCTTACAGCGCTGGTTTTCAGCCTGCAGACATCTGTGATGGAATTCCTCATGGGACTTTGATTCTGGACCTCACATGAACCAATATTTATTTTCTCTGTGATCTCTGAAATGTAAAACCTTTTCTCTATCCCTCTCTTTAGTGTATATGTGCAGAGGGGGATGTTACAGACCCTTCTTTTCCTGGTTTTTGAATGTGTGCAATAATAAACTAACCTTTTTGAGTTCATCCTACCTCAAGTTTGCTATGGGATCATTAGTAGGAATTTATTCACACAAAAACCACCCACGTCGGCAGGAAAACACATTGACGTGTTTCACAACAGCACACAAGTGATGTGCACCTGCCAGGCTGCACTTTGCTCAGGACTTCAAAGTTTCTTTGCCTACCTTGCTTTGGTCATCACTCGCAGTCATCAGCACCAGGCTTTACAGACAGCACCACATCACTTTTAAGGGGGCTCATGGCAGCCACATGTCGGTGGCTTTTCAATGGCTGCAGGGCTAGGGCTTGCTTGGTGAAGGGAGAGAAGAGGTCTCAGGCAAGAGAAGAGGTTGCAGGACGAGGGTTGTACAGGGGAAGGAGGGTAACCCAGGGTGTCTGTGGGGGCACATGTTGATCTGTGCAAGTGGCCTCAAGATGGTGAGGGTTGACAAGGCAGTCTCCAGAGGAGATGAAGTCAGATGGCCATGTGAGGGTATATGTATGAGAATGGGTGGTGATGTCCCTTGAGCTGGCAGTGAGTGAGATGCCAGTGAACGTGTGATAGACTTGAGTGTGAGAGTTTAGAGTGATGAGATGGTTGCCATACCCTGGCTGCACGGATGCGATCATTCATCCTCTATCTGCATTGGATGGCCAACCTCTTCTGTGCAGCATTGGCACTGATCACCACTGCCACTTCCTCCCAAGCCCGGTTGGTCAAGCCGCTGCCCATCCTGTGGCCAGAGCTGGGTAGAGGACATCGTGGCAGGCCTCCACGCTGTCCAAAAGGCATTCCAGTGATGTGTCACAAAACCTGAGGGCTACAGTCTTTTTGCCTTTTGCTGTCGTTTTACTTGCCCACTACTGCATTTAGTGCAAATCTGGGATGATTGCGCCCTAAGACTCTTAAATGTAAACATAATGGTTAATTTTTCAGCTGTAAAGTTTAATCAGAGGCTGGGAAATCAGACAACCTGATTTGCATAGTACGCAATTTTCCACCAGCCTTTTAGATTGAGAGTGTTCTGGCACAAAATTTCAGGCTTCATAAACCTTGTGGCACTTTAATGAATTGTTTGTCATTGCTGGCAACAAAGAGATGTAGAAAATTGATCCATGCAACTGGAAACCCTCAACTAGGCTCAAAGGAGTGAACCTATATGGGTTACATGTAGTAAGTCCCTTGAGGAGAATATTATACATCTACACGTTTGTAGTTAACATTAATGCTTATTCTTCCATCTCTTAACCTTTAATACACTCAGACTCTCAATAATTAATTAACTTGACGTGGCTCGTCATGTTACACCATACAAGTTTTATTAGTTACCAGAAGTAAGTTGTTGATTCCATTGTACTGACATTTGACTGCTGTGGTCATAGGTTTCCGTAAGCAGCTTCCATGGAAAAAGCCACCCGCACCATGTCACAGCATGCAGTATCACTCACTCTGCCTGCAGCAAGCACCAGCAAAGGCATATCCACGCAGAGGGAATAGTTGACAATCTTGAGGAGGATGCACCAAGTTAAGCACAAAGTATGTGTGAAGGGGAGCAATTGCAGGTGGAAATAGAAGAGCAGAATAGCGCCAACTGAACAGACAGCTCAAATCTCAGATGTTGAGCTCTGCATTACTGCCATCCAGAACCTGTTTCTTTCTTAGCATCATCAACTGACAAAGTTGTTTAGGAAGCACTCTGCAAGGGATTTGGGTGAGTTAAGAAGAGTTCACATCTGTTTAGTTGTGTCTGAACTCTGCTAAGAACTGCAATCCACTGAAGAGCACATGGGGCCTCCATAGTCATTTGCAGTGCAGCCCCATTAACAGAGCTCCTAAGTACGTTTGTGAGCTTTCTTGGAAATGTTCCAACTCACCTTATTGGGTTTCAATGTCTATGGATCTGTCTTGTCTAAAGTTAACCTGCCCTCTTGAGTTTGATATCATTAGCAAATTTGTATTGAGTTTCCGTGTCCAAGTCAATATAAGATTGAAGTGACAGTGGTTTCAGTACTGAATCCAGTACGCCCCATTCAGTATTTGACCCCCACCCTAACATTGCACTGCTAACCAGTGTTCATTATTTTCTAGTCCGGTTAAATACTTATTTTTACCTTAGATTTACCCTGAATCCCTGGTGCTTTGAGGTCAATTCGTAACCTCTCATGTGGAACTTTGTCAAATGTCTTTCAGGTGGTTGCCACATCCTCAGGAAAATCGGGGTGGTTGGTCGGGAGGGATCTCTCTTTAGAGCCATGTCAACTGTTGTTTTCTAGGTTAGTTGCTTTACACAGGATCCAAGTTTATTCCTGGTCATTGATTAATTACTTTATGTTTGTTTTGTCACCTCATTTTTGAATTTAATTATTATTTTAACTTGTTTCCAAACAAATGGCACCTCTCCAGGATCCAGATCCCTCATGATTAGCATCAATGCTGCGCAAACCTCCATGTCATGTTTCCCTGATATTCTGGGATAAATACCATCTACTCCTGGGAATTTATTGGTTTTAAGAACTTTCAATTTGCCTGGGCTTGGATGTCATTGATATCAAAATGGTGAATTTTGCATTTTTTGCTGGGCACAAGTTGCTTATATTATGCCTTGTGAAAATTTGAAAGAGTTACTCAGAATATTTATTGTCCTTTGCTCATTCTGTGTTTTAAGCTCATTTGCAACTTTTAATGTTCTCACCTCTTTGCTGACAGACTTTTATAATTCTAGTATTGGAAGAGGTTTTTTTTTGCTTGTTTTGTCTCTGTACCTATGCTTTTTTATCCGTCTCTTTGTCTCTGGTCACCCTTTTAGCTTTTTTTGCATCAGCTGAAAATCATCCCAGTGAATGCCTCTCCTTTTGTCTCCGTAGCAGAGGGCACCTTTCCACTTTATTTTACTGTGAGTGACCTGCACTGTGCAGTAGAAATAGTGGTGACGCTTTCGGCACAGACCATTAATAAATAGTAAATTAGACAGCAGTAGTTAAATGCACAAATTAAGAAGTTGCTGCCTAAGTTTCCCAGCTCCTCCAGATGTTTCGCTATTTTTACAGTATTGTGCCTAGAGAGACTTGGCATTGAAACTCATGAAATGTGTGAAGCTTTATTTACCCATTAGATACCCACAAACCTTGTCAGAAAATGTTCATTCTAGTGTAAGTGAATTTTTGATGCTGTGATAAGTTTTTCAAGAGAACAGAGGAGTACGACAAGGCTGTGTACTCGTACCAAAATTATTCAATCTGTACGCAGAACAAATATGCAGAGAATTAGATTCACTTCCAGGGGTAAAAATTGGAAGCAAGAACATAGTAAACTTGTGGTATGCTGATGACACAGCACTACTTGCAGAATCAGAAGATCAAGTTGATCAGTGATCAAGTAAAATCTAGAAGTTTAGAATATGGATTGAGTATAAATACCAAAAAGACAGAAGCCGGAATTTTCCAGCCCAGCTGCGGCATGTTCCCCCACGGCAGATGTGGCGAACAATCAAATGCTCATTGACTTTGGTGGGACCGGAAAATCCTGCTGGCAGGAAGGGCTGGAAATTTTCAGCCAAAAACAGTGGTAGTTAGAAGGAATGCTTTAGCAGAAACTAGAGTGATGATTGAAGTGGATGATGTCGCACTGGACCAAGTAGATAAGTTTGCCTATTAGAACAAATGATTACAGAAGGTGGTAGATGTTAGAATTAGAAGAAGGATAGAGATAGCCAAAAATAATTTTGTGAAGATGAAGGATGCATAAACAAGAAAACTCAAGCTTGAAGGATGAAAATTCAAGATGAAGGATGCATAAACAAGAAAACTCGAGCATACGAATGTCAGGAGTGCGATAAGTCATAGGGTGCTACTTTCTGTAGGCCTCAGAAACCTGGACAATAAATAAAGACCTGTGGGAAAATAAAGAGAGGCCTTTGAAATGTGGATGTTAGGGCTATGCTAAAAATTTCACATGCAGACCATGAGACCAATGAAGAGGTGTTTGAAATTGTAAAAGCAAAAAGAACTCTAAAAAGTGACACCCAGAAAAGAAAATGTCAGTATTTCGGCCAACTTATCAGAGCTGAAAAGTTACAGAATCTCTCTTGGAGGACAAAATGGAGGGCAGCAGAAAGGGGGGTCGACCTAGGCGTAGTTGGACTCCGGACGCCACAGAGGAGTTACAAATGAGCCATATTTGTGAGGATGTGTGGGGATGGTGCAAGACAGACAAGTGTGATTTGCCATGAGAGCAGATTTCCTGGTAGGAATAGCTACAAGCAGCAGCAGCAGATAGGTTTTTGTTACTGCCAAACAGACTTTCTGGCATTGGAAATTAACTTTTACAAGTGGGCAGTATCATTCCTTCAAACTAAAAGCAAATAAAATCTTAATTTTTTGAAAACATTTTCTTACTGTGTCTTTTATCAGGCTTTCTTAATCTTCTCTATTTTGCTTTCTGTATATGATTTGGTGTTGAATTTAAAATTCCAACTTGCAGTTCCTGGTTCAGACTCTGCACTGCTCATCAAAAATTCTTTAATCTGATTGGTTAAGGGGATAACCAGTTGCTTAACCTTTTACACAGGTCCTGGATCTCCTTTAGGAGGCTCTGTACCAAGATGAATTCTAATTACTAGAAGGTCCAGCACAAGAGCCTATAGAAAGTATATGATCAAGTGTAAGTTTATCGAATGGCTGGCACCATTCATTTGCTGCTGACTGCAAGATCTGGGACAATTTGTTAATTCATTAAAGGCAATATTTGTTTAGTCCGAGTTTACTGGTTTTTGGTATGAACTTGTCATGCATGCTAAACATTACTCCTTTAATGATAAAAACAAAAAACAAAAAACTGCGGATGCTGGAAATCCAAAACAAAAAATAAAAAATACCTGGAAAAACTCAGCAGGTCTGGCAGCATCGGCGGAGAAGAGTACAGTTGACGTTTCGAGTCCTCATGACCCTTCAACAGAACTTAAATTTAGGAGGTAGAAGCGGGCCGTCCGAGGTTGGGCGACTATCAGGTTGGAAGCTGTGGAAGGAAGATCTCCAGAGGAGATGAGGTCAGTGACAGTCCTGGAAACAATGGCTTGATGTTCAGCGGTGGAGTCATGGTCCAGGGAGAGGTAGGAGGAAGTGTCTGCGAGTTGACGCTCAGCCTCCGCGAGGTAGAGGTCAGTGCGTCAGACAACAACAGCACCACCCTTGTCAGCGGCTTTGATGACAATGTTAGGATTGAGAGAGCGGAGTGCAGTAAGTTCAGAGAGAGACAAGTTAGAATGGGTGAGAGGAGCAGAGAAATTGAGACGACTAATGTGACGCCGACAGTTCTCAATGAAAAGATCAAGAGAAGGTAAGAATCCAGAGGGAGGGGTCCAGGTGGAGGGAGAATATTGGAGGTGGGTAAAAGGATCCGTTGAACGGGGAGAGGACTCCTGCCCAAAGAAGTGAGCACGGAGACGAAGGCGGCGGAAGAAGAGTTCAGCGTCGTGCCGAGCCCGAAATTCATTGAGATGAGGGCCTAAGGGTATGAAACTAAGTCCTTTGCTGAGCACTGAACGTTCAGCGTCGGAGAGGGGAAGGTCAGGGGGTATAGTGAATACCTGGCTGGGGCTGGGATTGGAAGACGGGGTGGGGACAGAGGGACAGGCAGGGGTGGAGGGTCCCGGATGGGTGTTGGTGTCGATGAGTTGTTGGAGCTTGCGTTCCTTAGCACTTGAGAGAAAGAGAAAAAGTTTTTGTTGAGGCGTCGGATGAGACGAAGAATAAAATGAAACTGGGGGCACGCGCAGCTTTGAAAAAGGGTGTGGCGGTGCTGCTGGAGGGAGAGGTAGAGTGTGTTCATATGGCGGCGCATGGCACTGAGTGTGGATCTTAGAATGCGACGGGAACAGCAATCCGAGGAACGTTGTATGTCCCGGAGGTACCTGTAATTCTGGGTGGGTTTGAAACATGAGGGATGGAATTTCAGTTGAAATCCACGTGGGGTAAGTCGGAGATGGAGACAGCCACTGAGAAAGGAAATATGGCTGTGAAAGCGGATTTTAGTAAACACCTTGTCAAACACCAGGAGAGAAATAGAAAGCAATGAAGGTGAACAAGGCAAAAGAGAGATTCGAAAATCCTGACGGAGAGTAAAACAAAACTTCTTCAAGGTAGGCATTTCTTGAAGAGTAGTGGCAGTCAATTAAACACAGAGATAAAAACAAAAAACTGCGGATGCTGGAAATCCAAAACAAAAAATAAAAAATACCTGGAAAAACTCAGCAGGTCTGGCAGCATCGGCGGAGAAGAGTACAGTTGACGTTTCGAGTCCTCATAACCCTTCAACAGAACTGTTCTGTTGACGGGTCATGAGGACTCGAAACGTCAACTGTACTCTTCTCCGCCGATGCTGCCAGACCTGCTGAGTTTTTCCAGGTATTTTTTACTCCTTTTATGATATTCCATTCATCTTCAACTAAAGTGTTGTTTATCCACCTTCCTTCAATACAATTATTTATGTCTCTCTGAATTTAGCTCCTTTAAAGTTTTACACCTGATTCCTGATTGTGGGTTTAATGGGACACCAGTTTATGTCAAACTTGATCGTTCCGTGATCATTGTCCCTGACGGAAACAATTTAAGAATTTGTTTGCGTCTTGAGGCACCAGGAAGATTCAGGGCCACTCCACATCCCCTAACATTATCCCTCGGCAACAAAAGGTGCAATAAAATACATGAAGAAATAGATCTGTGGAACTTTTATGCAGTGTATTAATAGTAAAGCAAATCATATCATCCTATTCTGACTTCAGTGAAACTGACCCTGCATATACAGTTCTTTTTTTGCATTATGATGAATTTTGGCTGTTAACATGTCTCCTTTGAATTGCAATGCTTTTAAGATAAAGCACTTTGAGATGTCTTACCTTTGAAGTGAATGGTACTATTGATACATGGAAGATGCAAGACTTAATTACTATCGAAATTTCTGATACTATTGATTCATTGAAGATGCAAGACTTTTAATTACTATATATAGATGTTTCCGTTCAACATTGTGGCATCAGTCTGAATACAAAAATTACTAGCTTTTTTCACATGTAGTGGATGCTATAAGCAGTTGGTGGCACTGCCAAGCTTGAGAGGACTAGGCTAGAATCCTTGACATATGTAGATTGCAATGCAATGATAAAGAATCTAAACATGAATGAAAGTAGCCTTTTTAACATTTTTTTTAGATACTGGGAAATCTGCTCTGTATTTTCAGCATTTTCTTTGCTTCCATTTCAGTGTAAAGTGGAATCTTTTTGTTACAACGTTTACCCTGCTGGAAGCGAGGCTGGGAGGAATACATTTGGACTAAATTTCAATCCAAGGGAGTTTCTTTAGGCAAAACATTACAGTTTTGCCATTTATACAAGTTTTAGCTCTGGGAGGGACTGGGGACATTTTTAAGCTGTACATGTTCTGCAAATTGCGGAAGGGATAATTCGGATACAAACGGCATATTCATTTGAAGGGAGCATCCAATGAATGGCAAAAATGAAAGCTTAAAGTTAAAATAAAATAAAAAATGAAAAGAGAGGATTAAGGAAAATACAGGAGGGAGTTGCCAAAGTTATTACCGGAGGCAAAGAGAGGTGACAGCAAAAGATTGGCATGTAATGTTAAATTGAATCCCATAAAGTTTATAAGCATATAAAGGGGGCTAAATTTGATAACCCCTGAAACCAGGGACAGAATTTTTAGATTGGCATGTGGGTGCGTGCCCTATCCGCTCGAGGATTAAATAAAGTGCGCTGATGTCCGCTGAGCATGCTGACGTCAACGCGCACTCGCGATATTTCGCTAGGCGGGTGCGCGATGAAGACGGAGACACGCCCACCATTAATTAAATGGCCAATTTAGGTCCTTGTGACACTAATTGTCTCTGACTTTATGTAGCCCGTGTGATTTTTAGGCCGTTGCACAGGCAGGCGGGCAGGCCACAATTTCAAAACCCTCGCCCATAGGCCGGATAAGAGGGGTCAGTGGCATTGTCAAAGTAATTAGTGAGGAGCTTAGAATTTCACTTGCTGCTGTTTGCTTCTGTGAACAGGACAGCTTTATCTCGCTTCAGTGGTCATTCAGAGAATTTCGAGGCTTCAGTTCAGGACTCAGTGCTGTCTTCCAGGCCCCCGGAGGATTCACACCATGTGGGCCCTTCCAGGTATCAGACAGTCTTCCCTTACCCTGGGATTGGGGATTGTGGTCTCTGCTGGAGGCACCTCCTCTGAGGAGGAAGAGAGGGCCAGAATGGGGAGGAGGCCAGATGTCCCTATCCAGCTTCCAGGGAAGTGACCTTTGGGAGGACAGGCGCAGGCAAAAGGGGCGCAGGGCCAACAGGGAGTCCAACGCAGAAGGGGCCGCACAACATGCCACTATCCTGCTGCCAGGGTTTACAGGTGGCGATGCAGCTACCTCGATATGTCCGAGGTGCAATGCTAAAGGAGGCTCCGCCTCTTAAGGGAGACAGTGACTTCCATTTGTCAGAGGATTGGCCCTGAGATCAGCTCCGACTGTGTGGGTGGACACCCCATGCCAGTGGCGCTGAAGGTCACAGTTGCCCTCAACTTCAATGCCTCCGGCTCTTTCCAGGACTCAGTGAGGGATCTGTGTGGAGTCTCCCAATCAGCTGTCCACAGTTGAGTAAAGTTGGTGACAGACGGTCTGTTTAGGCGTGCATTGACTTTCATTCATTACCGTATGGACAAGGCCAGCCAGGCAGAGTAAGTCAGAGACTTTGCAGCGATTGCTGGGTTTCCCCATGTCCTGGGTGCAATAGACTGTACACATGTGGCCATCAAGGCCCCAGCAGGTGAGCCGGGTGCCTTCGTCAACAGGAAGGGATCCCACTCCATGAACGTGCAGATAATGTGTGACCACAGGATGCAGATTCTGCAAGTCTGCGCAAGGTACTCAGGTAGCTCCCATGATGCATACATCTTGAGACACTCCCAGGTGCCGAGGCTCTTCAGTGCTCCAGCCCGGCTGGATGGATGGCTGCTGGGTGACAAGGGCTATCCCTCAAAAGGTGGCTCATGACGCCTCTCCGCCACCCAAGAACAGAGGCCGAGCAGAGGTACAACAGGAGCCAAGGCACCACAAGGGCGGTGGTAGAGAGAGCCATAGGTCTTCTCAAGATGCGCTTCAAATGCCTAGACCGTTCAGGGGGTGCACTGCAATACCCCCCAGATCATGTGTCACTGATAGTGGTTGCATGCCGCGCTCTCCACAATCTGGCACTGGAAAGGGGGGAACGCAGTGGAGGAAGAAGATCTTGACACAGCTGCACAGGCAACAGATGATGTGTCCAGTAGTGAGTCCAAGGACGAGCACCGTCAGGAGAACGCTGAGGGCGTGGACACTGACCTGGGTAACCTCAAGGGAGGCAGGGACACCTGGGAGGCTTTGATCCAATGATCCTTCAGCTAGCCTACCAAATAAGAGCCACCATCACATGCCAGGGCTGCAGGCTCCATACTCGATCTCTGATAGGACCATTTCCTTGGTCAACAACATACACAATGTGCCTTTGCAATACAGTTTCAGGAGACACACGTCCATCATAACATCATGGCCTACCCTACACCTACAGAACAAATGAAGCACCCAGAGGCCAGTTGGACAAAATAACATCTCATTTACTTGTGAACGTCAAACATTGCTGAAATTAACATTAACCGGTGTTTTTAATCACACCATGAAAAAATGTAAAGAAAAATGGGGGAACAAAATATCAACCATGATGAGGCCGTATTGTGCTTTAAGTTTTCATTTGCAGATGCTACATCTAGGTGCTCCCCTCTCTCTGGCACCAGCATTGGAGACAGCCTGCTCACTCTGTTGTCCTGTTGGCCTTGTTGATCTTGGCAGGTGTCCTCTGGCCCGTGGAGCCTGTGCTGGCCCCGCCTGGGAGGGAGCAGCCAGTGCCACGGCTGGCATCTCCCCAGTCACCACAGACTCACCAGATGCCACGGTCACTGGCAGAGGGGTGGAGGAGCTGCTGCATCCGGAGGAGGCATTGCACTCGGCCATGAGGGTCAATGCAGTGCTTATGCTCCGCAGGGGCTCCTCCACAACAGACATCGTGACACGCATTCCCTCATGTACCTCCGCCAGATCCTACTGCACACCCTGCTGGACATCCAGCATCTGCTGCCTCTTGGACAACTCCAGAGGCTCATCATCAGTTATCGACTGAGCATTGTCCTGGTCCCCAGCAGTCGTCCGACTACCAGCACCTTGGACGCTCCCTGCCTCTGCTTGCACCTCAAGTGAGTGTGAAGTGCCCTCACCAATGTGCACCAATAGACTATTTGGCGACCTTATGCCCACCGAGGTGCTGGTATCTGTGCTGGTGTCTGCTTGACAGAGAGGGTGTGATGCTGGGGCGTGCTCAGCATGGTGGTCCTCAGGGAACAGGGGTGGGTCTTCAGGCTCCTCATAACGAACGCCTGCTGGTGAGCCTAAAAGGGAAAAGAAGGACATGTCATTAGTTTAAGTCATGAAACTGTCACTGTGCATGCCTGGCACCCTGATGAGACAGAGGTTTGCATCATGGTGCCTCCGTCTTTCAATTATTAATGGGGATTCCAGGGTTGAGGCTCACATCAATATAGAGACCACACTGGAACGGTTGCAATAGCTGACATTCTCACCTCAGTGCACTGCACTCTTACCTTCCTCTGCCATGCCAACCTCACCGCGGCTGCTTGACCTAGGTGCATGGCGCCTCCCCAGCTCCAGGGCCTCCTGCTTGTAACACGTGAGGATGAGGAGGTGTGGGGGTCCCCGCCGGTCCGCGACCTCTCAATATTCTTATGGGATGTTTTCCCCTGAAAGGATAGAGGAGCATTGATTAGGCCACTCTCTACCTGCAGCGCCGTTGCAGCCTGGCCAACCCCACCTGAGGAAGACTTTGCAGGGCTCAGCCGATTCGTGACTCTGGAGCCACAAGGCACTCGGTCCAAGCAGCCAGGGCTCAACCCCCTTGCCCAGATGCTGCCTCATTGACATTTGCCACTCACACTCTAACACCTCTGAGGTCCACGGGGGGCGGGGGGGGTGGAGGGGGGGGGCAGATGGGCAGCTCTTAGCTGCTCTGCAAAGTGACCCATGCCAACACCGTACTCACCCTTCCCGATCGCAGGAGGTCGTTAAAGCGCTTCCGGCACTGCACCCATGTGCACCTCACCATGTCGTGGCTGCTGACCCTGGATGCCACCACCTCCCAGGCCTTTTTGGTGAGGTGTAGGGGGGGCCTCCTCCTCCCGTTTCTGGAGACTAGGCTTTCTCTCCTCGCTGCCACCTTCTCCAGGAGGGAAGCGAGGTACTCATCTGAGAAACATGGGGCTGACTCCCCTGACCTGCCCTCCTGCCAGCTGTGTCCACCCGCAATGGATTCCATTGTGCTGACTTCAGCGTCCTTCCCTGGCAGCCTTCCAGGGGCTGCTGCTACCGCATTTGAATTGGCCGCTGGCTCGGTGGACATCTGCCCCCTGCCCCCGCCCGCCCCTTCTTGCTCATTCACAAGCTGTGTTTCACGCTGGGTGGGCCTTAATTGGCCCGCCAGCGTAAAATCGCGGTGCACTGCCAATCGCGGGCAGCAGTTGGCTTCCCGACCACCCCCGCCGATCCCACATGCCAAGGGCAAAATTTTGCCCCAGGAGTGGGAATTTAATGCCCTCCACCATGGTGCATTTGGTGGCGGAGAGGGCATTAATCAATCAGGTGGGTGGTGTGTGTGGACCCCACCACCTTCCTGCCTCCACCCTGATTCAGTCCATGGCGGGAAGATCTGTGTACGACCTTCCCACCCCACTGCTAATTAAGTCCCTTAAGTAATTAATTAATGGCCACTTAAGGGCCTCATCCTGCTGTCGCTGGTGTTAACCCTGCGTGTTCCCTGCATAGCGAGTTGCCCCAGCTGCCGCCAAGTTCCAAAAGCCTGAGTGTAGAGGTGTAAGAAGTTCAATGACCTTACATGAGTTATCAGAGTCAGGAAAAGCATCTTCAAATGCTACATACAGCTTAACTGCTGCCTTAGCCTTTAGCCTTAGACACTGCTCAAATCACCAAACCCCTTTCACTTCTATACCAACTTTATCAAGACAGGACTCATTCCTGACATTCATACGCTTCATCTCACCACACACACTTAGTACTGCTACAAGCCTCAGACACACACATCTCGCAGCTTGCACACATTCAACTGCGATAGCCATTTTGGTGAAACAGGTAGCATGACACTCGCTAACACCTTGTCCTGTAAGAAAGGGGGAAGGGTATCACGCAACCGGAGGCAGCTGGAAGTAACCAGAGTAGGAGAGACATATCTGTGTGCCCTGAACCCCACAGAGGAGGAGGTGCTGGCCACTGCTGGGACATGTATTACTGAGGCCGTGGCTGGTGGAGGGGCATGAACCGTAAAGATAATGGTATGCTCATTCATAATACACCTTCTTACATCCCACCTTCCCCACATTCTATAATCTCATCTTATCTACAAACTGCAGATGGTGGATGTATGTACTTCTTACTGCCCCCCTCCATCCACAAACCACACCTTACCCTTGTGCATTTCTCCATTCATATAGTTAAGAATTGCAACCTGGCCAGGAATAGTGGAACAGTAAGAATACAGTGATCATGAAGACACACACTGTCACTCGATTACACACCCACAGCTGTCAGCTCAGATACTGGCACTGTGCGTTACCCAGAGAATAGCATAGAAGCAGGATTTGTAAGTGATGAGACACAGCCAGTGATCTGCAGCCACGGCAGGGGACAAGAAATAGCATGGGTGCCAGCATACCAGAGACTGAGGTTGCATCACAAAATACTTTGTGTATTGAGAAATCTGCCAGAAGTCTAACTGCTGGTCTGGAAATTCAGATTTCTGTTTTGCAATGTCAGCTTACTGGTATGAAAACTCAGACTGCTGTCACCGTGGCTGTGAATGGCAGCCTGCAAAGGGTCTCACAGAAGTCCAGCAATTTGTCCCCCTGCAGATTACATGGGGAAAATTTTTTAGCTTGGTGGGCGGGTGCGCGCCCAACCCGCTCGAGTGTAAAACGACACGCGTTGACATCAGGCAAGCTTCCCGACATCAACGTGCGGACGCACGATATTTCAGTCGGCGGGGGTGGGTGGGAATTAGCAGCGCATCCGCCAACAATTAAAAGGCCTGTTCAGGCCATTAAAAAGACAATTGACTGACATTTTCCACTGCCCGTCCAACCTTACAATTGGCGAGCAGGCGAAAAGACCAAGCGGAAGCAAAATTTGGCGGTGAATGGATATTTTTCAGACTGGGAGATGGTTGCAGTGGTTTTCTGTAAGGGTCAGTTTTGGGTCCATTATTCTTCAGTTTTTATAAATGAACTCGACTCAGGTCTACAGGGTAGCAGTATAAACTTTGTATGAACTTGGCATTGTAGATGATAGTGATTAGTTTTTGCCTTCAAGATGACATAGACAGGATAATAAAATAGTCAGTAGCATGGAAGATGTAGTTCAATGCAGAGAAGTGTGAGGTGATGCAATTTAGGAGGACTAAAATGGTAGACAGTATATTATAAATGGCATGATTTTGAAAAACATGGATGAGCAGAAACACCTTTGTGGCCGTATACATAAATCATTAATGCTGGTAGGGCAAGTGGTTAAAAGTGGATATATGTGTCTTGGATTATAAATAGAAACTCAGAATATAAAAACAAAAGGATTATTGTAGAAATGAATAAATCATTGATTAAGTGTAGGGTGGTGTATTGTGAAAAATTCTGGGCACCAGACTGCAAGATGTAAAGGCCTCAGTAAGGGAGGTTTACCAGGGTGTTACCAGGGATGAGGGTATGCCACAAATGGAGGTCAGAAAAGTTTGGAATTTTCACCTTGGAATAGCGAAGGTACAAGAGTAGTGAAATCTTGCTTCAGTTGTATAGAAGCTTGGTTAGACTGCATCTGGAGTACTGTGTGTAGTTTTGGTCCCCTTACCTCAGAAGGGATATTATTGCCATAGAGGGGGTGCAACAAAAGTTCACCAGACTTGTTCCAGTAATGGTGGGACTGTCTTATGAAGAGAGATTGGGGAAACTGGGCCTGTATTCTCAATTTCGAAGAATGAGGAGTGATCTCATTGAAACCTACAAAATACTTAAAGGAATAGACAGGGTAGATGCAGGTAAAATGTTTCCCCTGGTTGGGGAGCCTAGAACCAGGGGACACAATTTCAAAATAAGGGGGAAGCCACTTATGACCGAGATGAGGAGAAATTTCTTTACTCGGAGGGTTGTGAATCTTTGGAATTCTCTACCCCAGAGGGCTGTGGAAGCTCAGTTATTAAGTATGTTTAAGGTAGAGATTAATAGATTTCTGATTAACAATAGCATAAAGGGCTATGGGGTTAGTGTGGGTAAAAGGCACTGAAGTGTTCGATCAGCCATGATCGTATTGAATGGCGGAGCAGGTGCGATGGGCTGAACGGCCTTCTGCTGTTCCTATGTTCCTAAAAGATGACTGGAATAGAGGTTTTGTGATGAGAGGTTTGATAGAGCAAAGAAGAACAATTCCTTCTTATAAATGGATCAGTAACTATGAGTCATAGATTTAAGATAATTTGCAAAAGATCCAGACGGGAGATGAGAATTGTTTTCATTCAGAGTTATCGGGATCTCACGTGCTGTAGCTTTAAAGACAGTGGAAGCTGATTCCATAAATAATTTTAGAAGGGAGTTAGACAGGAATTTGAGAATGAGGGACTTACAAGTTTATGGACAATAAGTGGGGGTATGGGGCTGAGCATGACTGCACTTTCAAAGAACCAGTACAGGCCTGATGCACTGAATGTGTAAGTTTCTGTGATTCTAATTTGTGCGTAAACTTTGAAGCCAGCAGCAGTGGAAAAGAAAGCTGCTGCATCAACAACAATTTGTATTTTCATAGCACCTTTAAAATAGTAAAACAATCAAATTGCTTCAGAGGCATGCTACCAAACATACCCAGCGCCATATTTTTCCTGAACAAAATTTGGTTACAGTATTAGGGTTTGATTTTAATAATGTTTGAAACAGGATCAAAAATTGATTTTTAGACTAAATGGATTAGCAATTTTACATCAGCAGATTTTGCAGTTTCATCCAGGCTGACAGAATACATCACAATGTGACACATAAACATCATATAACATAGTCTTGCACTGTGAATGACATTAGGAAATCAAGAATGTTCAGGAGCAATGTTGGGCCCCTTAATAAGCTGATTAACAAGTGACATTGGGCTGGATTTACAGTCACTGGGGCAGAATCAGAAGCAGGCAGGAGCTAAAAATAGCCCCAATGGCAGGCATGCTGGTTCACCGACTCTACCCCATCTGCAGGCCATTTTTGTGCAGGTGGGATCGGGTCGGCAGGACTATCTGCCGCCTGTGGTGGGTAACTCTTTTGAGTCAAAGCAATTAAACTAAATTAACAAAATCAGGGACAAAGCAAAAGCAGCCCCTTAAAGGTAAACCGCAAAAACAAAAGACAAAATTCAAAGGAACCCATGGTGGGTAGGTGACATGGCTCATTAAGAGATTAATTGAGGCCAATTAAAGAAAGCCAATTGGAATTTTACAGTCTGTCTCCAGATTCCTGCAGATGGTCAGGGGTCATTTTAGGTGCCTGGAGGCTGGCACCCAGAGGCAGGCTGGGGTGCCTACGCTCTACGCCATCCCCCTCTCCCCACCCCATGATTGCCTTGCTGCTGAATCTACTTTTTAATTAAAGATTTTAAAAAGTTGGAGAGAGGGTACCTCCACCTTTAAACATCCTCTCTCTTACTTACCTTATGACTGGAACCTACTGTTCCTTTCAAGCTGAAAAGCCTCTGATTGGGCTTCTAGCTTTGAGTGCTCATGCGCCCACCCGCCACCCTTACTTGGACAGTGAGTCTGCCCTGTGGCCATTAATTGGCTGTTCTGGGAAAAATCACAGGTGGGTGACTGTTTTTTCCCAGCGGTGGAGTCAGGACCCAGAAATAAAGGCAACTTCTGTTTCCAACTCCCAGGGGGAAAATTCGATCCATTGTCTATGAAAATAAGGGAATGGCGGACATGCTGACTAATTATTTACATCAGTATTTATGGTAAAGTAACAGGTCAACATGCCAGACATCCCAAGGAAACTAATATTGAATCAGGGCCAAGTACTCACCCAAAATTAATGTAAACAACGTAACAGTAATAAAGAAAATAGTGGCACTAAAGAGACCCAGCACCAGATGGCTTCCATCCCAGGGTTTTAAAGGAAGGAGATGAGAATATTGCAGATGCCCTAACTATTATCTTCCAAAGTTCTCTCAATTCAGAAATCGTTCCTTTAGATTGGAAAATTGTGCATGTCACTCTGCTATTTAAGAAAGATGAGGGTGGGAAACCAGGGAGTTATAGACCAGTTAGCCCAACACCTCCTGCTGAGAAATTACTAGAGTCTATTATTAAGGATAGGGTTTCTGAACACCTTGAAAATTTCCAGCTGATCAGAGAAGCCAGCATGGATTTGTAAAGGATAGGTCATGCTTGATGAATCTGATTGAATTTTTTGAAGAGGTGACTAAAGTAATGCACAGGGACGTTATTTATTTGGACTCTTGATAAAGGCTGTCATCTGCTAGCTAAAGTTTAAGCTCATGGAATTGAAGGCAAGTTATTGACCTGGTTAGAAATTGGCTGAACAGCATAAAACTGTGTAGGGATAATGGGCAGCGACTCTAATTAGCAGAATGTGACTGATGGTGACCCACATGGATCAGTGCTGGGGCCTCACTCTTCACCATATTTATTAATGGCTTAGATGATGGGGTAGAAAACCACGTATTTAAATTTTCTAATAACACAAAAATAAAAGACGTTGTAAATAGTGTAGATGGAGGTGTAACGTTACAACAAATTATTGCTGGTTAAGTGAATGAGCAAAACTGTAGGATCATAGAAACATAGAACTTAGGAGCAAGAGTAGGCCATTCGGCCCTTCGAGCCAATGGCTCCACCTTTCAGTTAGATCATGGCTGACCTGGTTGTGGTCTCAACTCCACTTTGCTATCTGCCTCCCATAACTCTTGACCCCTTGTCTATCAAAAATCTGTCTAACTCTGCCTTGAATAAATTCAATAACGCAACCTCCATTGTTTATGGGGATGGCAATTCCACATACGAACGACCCTCTGAGAGAAAAAAAATTCCCCTCATCTCCGTCTTAAACGGCAGACCTCTTATTCTTAAACCATGTTTCCTGGTTCTAGACTCTTCCACAAGCTGAAACACTCTTCCGATATCTATCCTATCAAATCCCCTCAGGATTTTATATGTTTCAGTAAGATTATCTCATTCTTCTCAACTCCAATGGGTATAGGCCCAACCTGTTCAACCCTTCTTTCTAAGAAAAGCCCCTCATTCCAGGAATGAGTCAAGTGAACCTTCTCCGTACTGCTTCTAATGCAATTAAATCATTTTTCAAATAAGGAGACCAAAACTGTACACAATATTCCAGATGTGATCTCACCAAGACCCTGTACAGCTGCAGTGAAAGTTCTCTACTTTTATATTCCATTCCCCTTGCAATAAATACCAGCATTCCATTTGCCTTCCAAATCACTTGCTGTACCTGCATACTATCTTTTTGTGGTTCATATACCCTGTACCACTGAGTTCTGCAGTCTCTCTTCATATAAATAGAATACTGTTGCCTAATAGATTTCAATATAGGCAAATGTGAGGCCATTCACTTGGAATTAAAATGCATAGAAGAGAGTACCTCTAAATGGTAAAAAATTAGAAACAGCTGAGGTCCAAAGAGACTTGGGGGTTTGGGTACACATATAATTAAAATGCCATGAACAGAAACAGAAAATAATGTAAAAGGTTAATGGAATGCTAGCCTGTATAGCTAGAGGACTAGAATACAAGGGACTAAAGGTCATGCTTCAACTTTACCCAGCTCTCATAGACCACCTGTGGCATTCTGCGAGCAGTTCTGTGTACCACACCTTAGAAAAGATATATTGACATTTGAGTCAATGCAGCAGAGAAGTACCAGAATGGTACCTGGACTCTAAAGATAAAATTACAAGGTGAGATTACCCAAACTAGGGTTGTATTTCCTGGAATTTAGAAGGTGAAGGGGTGATTTGATCAAAGTTTTCAAAATATTAAGGGGAACATGTAGGCTAGATAGAGAGAAACTATTTCTGCTGATTGGGAATGTATGACGAGGGGGGCATAGCCTAAAAATTAGAGCCAGACCTTTTGGGAATGAAATTTGGCAGCATTTCTGCGAGCAAGGTATGGGAGATGTTTGGAATTCTCTTCTGCAAATGGCAATTGATGCTAGATCAATTATTAATTATAAACTGAGATTGATAGTTTCTTGTTAACCAAGGGAAGAATTTTCCCCCCGTTGGGAGGGAAGTTCAAGTGTGGGCGCGTGCGGGTGCACCTCCGTTTGGTGCCCCCGATTGGGGGCGTGCCGCCATTTTACGTTGACGGGTGAATTAAGGCCCGCCCTACGTGACATACGCCAGGAAGCGCTATCTGCTCCCTGTGCAGGCAGGGGGAATCCCTTAGCTGAGAGTGCGCTCTTTCGTGCATGTGTGCGAAAGAGCGCACTCATCTCCCTGAGGCTAAATGCTGCCTCAGGGAGATCGGTGCCGAATTTAAAAATGGTGAAGGGGCAAAAATAAAATTTCCATGACATGTCCCCTCATGTGACACTGTCACATGAGTTAGGACATGTCCATCACTTTTAATCAAACATTTATTAAATTTTTAAAAACCCTCATGAAACCTCATCCCACCCGTGGATGAGGTTTCATGCTTTTTCTGAAGCCCACCAGCGCTCCCAGCCTGCCTTAAGGTTGGACGAGCAGGTCCATTAATTACTTCAATTTTTTTTTAAATGGCCTCAACTGGCCGTTGACAGGTCAGTGGGTGCACAACTTATTCGGCTGCACCCCTGCCAACCTGAAAATTGAGATGATGCAGGTGACGTTGGGAGTTCCACCCGACGTCATCCCATGTCATTTTATGCATCGGCGAGTGGACCCCGCCCCTGCTTACTGACCTAAATATCCTGGCCCAAAGGTATTAAGGGATATGGGGTGAAGGCAGGTATAGAGCATTGGATTGCAGATCAGGTATGATTTCCTTGAATGGCAGAACAAGCTTGATGGGCTAAATGGCCTATTCCTTTTCATATGTTCCTATATTCCTATCCATAGTGTCAGGCCTTTCAAAATGCCATTTCTGAAAGTGTGGCACCTCAAAAGCTTTGCACTTCAAGTGTTACATCAGCAAGCAAAACCATTCAAATAATATCAAACTGTCAAGTGTATAATCAAACATCCAAATAGCTGAAAATGAATCAACCATAAGCAGTTCCATTCCATCAGCAGGAAGCACAGTTTATTAACAAAAAATGAATATTCTGTGGGTGGGATTTTCTGGCACCACTGCCGCTGGGATTGTCCGGTCCCACCGAATGTCAATGAACTTTTGGCTGGGCCGTGAAATCTCCCGCAATGGACTCTGCCACAATGAGGCCGGAAAATCCCAGCCTATGTCTTTTGAAGGCTTTGATACATTGCTAAGGTACAGTTTCCTGGACATAAGGCACCCTAAGATGTACCTTACCCAAGTGACCACTTTACATGTCTGTGTCTTGACAGTGTTGCCAGGTTATTTGATAACAGGGGCTACTGGATTGTGATTAGATGTAGGAACCTTATATGATTTTACCCTTCCTGGCTAGAGAATGCTTAAGCCTATCGTGACATTTATGATATTTGAGCATTTGAAATGGGGTGCAGACATTTTCATTTGACTGATTGCCAATAAAATTATTATAGAGATAAATGTGCATGTGATGTTTTTCTGAAAAAAGTGACAGAAGGTTGGAATTGATAAGGAAGTGATTATCAGATGAAAACTGGTGAATGAAATGGTGTGTACAATTGATTACAACAGAAACCCATGATAAAGTGTAGGAATTTATACTGAGAAAATAAAGTAATTGGATTCACTGTATGAAAATAATTAGAATTATCTTTTGATTTTGACAAATACCAGCTTTATTAGTCAAGCAACTGATTAGTAAATTTAACATTGTTTGAAGCAGAGGGATAAATGAAGGGAGAGTGATACATCATGTCATGGGCCAAAGCCTATCAAATCTATATTTGCTGTGATATCAATATTGACATTGGTTGGAGATGCATCCTGGGAATCTATATAACTTGAAGGTAAGATAATTGCAGATAAGAAAACACGAGCCAAGAAAAGGACATTTGGCTAATCTAGCCTGCCACAAATCGTCTTTCATTGACTCAACCCATGCGTGAAGGAAGATTCTGCACAAATACTCACTTGTCCCAAACGTGATCAAGCAAAACTTCAGAATATCCATCCAGCCTCACTTCTCTACTGTTTATCAGACAGCACTTGTCACTTTACAGCACAGAAACCATTAAGTACCATGGAATAAAAACAAAATACTGTGGATGATGGAAATCTGAAATCAAAATAGAAAGTGCTGATAAAACTCAACATATCTGGTGGCATCGGTGGCAAATCTGTGGAGAGAGAAACAGAGTTAAAGTTTCAAGTCAAATGTGTCTCTCCACAGATGCTGCCAAACCTGCTGAGCTTTTCCACACTTTCTGCTTTCATGTCCCATGGAATATTTGGTTACCTCAGTATATCTATTATTAAAACCAATTATCCCAGCCCCAAACAATTTTTTATTCAACAATTTTTGAAGGAATCCATTGGCTCCATTTCAAATGTTATTGTTGGGAGTCTGCTCTGCATATTTAAGTCCTGCTCCTCTTGCAAAAATGTAGAAACAGCTTAAATTTTTTACAGTCTGGAGAAACATTTAGATATTTGGCAATATGCCCTTTGTAAAAAAAGGCGGAACATCCCCTATAGTAATTTCCCTATATTCAATGTTCATGTACAGAACATATGGTTTGGCTCAGATCCAGTTGGCAACAACATTTATAAGTCTTCGTGATTTCCTATCTCAAAAACTATATTGTTAATTTTTACAGTCTAGTAATTATATACTTTCTCCTTACATAAAACAAATTATCAATTAATTCATCAAAAGGATCTCAATTGTTCAAAATGATTCCAGCTTGATTAAGCATACAATAAACAGATATACATCCATTTAGGTTGGAAATAATATAGTGTACAATTTCAATGGAAGTGCATTTAGGAACTTACAGGATTATGGACAAAAAGCAGTGATGTGGGACTAAGCACAAGTGCTCTTTCTAAGAGCCAACATGGCAAGACAGGCTGAATAGCCTCCTTCAGTAGTGTAAGACTTTATGATTCTTCTATGAAATGTGACTCTAGAGCAATACATTTTTTCATAATATACACAATTCAATATACAATTAGAGATGTTAATGATCCCACAATCAATGCTTCACACCCATAAATATCCCAGTTTAAAATTCACATATGAGTAAACATTTAACAACCAGTAGCATTTAATCATGTTCCAAACACATTTAAAGATATGCTTAAGGTTGCACCAGAAGCCATGCACCAAGATTTTATAATACATTACATCGGTGATTGGAGACTTCTACGTATTCGTTCATTTGTGGGAAGAGAGTATTTTAGCTCACTGCTGCTTGGAGCCTTTATTAAGTGTAGACCTTTAGCACGTGAGATAGAATTGCTGTTCTACAGTAATGGTGAGGTATGTTCTGTGTTCCATGACAAAGCAGAAATATTCTACCACTTACAGTGCCTAACATTTGTTTAGCCTTCAGTGTTTGAAAGATATTCAGTAAAATAACTGGTGCAAGTACCACCTTTAGCCTTAAAAGGAGATGCATTTTATTTCATTTTGTTTTACATTTGACAGGTTTTTCTGCTGGGTATACACATTAAGGTGCTGAGGAAGCACATATGATCTGTATATTAATATACATGACTGAATTGTTACTTTTTATGTGACAGTGTGAAGCCGATGGGAGCCTTTGGATTGATTTTGAACGTTTAAATGAAGTAATTAATTTACTTTTATGATCCCAGTTGAGATTACTGATCCTAGAAAAGCCTGATCCCAGAGTGGAACTCAGTTTGATAGATCCTAACTTTTATTTGTTTGTTTAGATACGTAGAGAGTAGCTACTGAACCGAGTCACAGGAGTCAGCTGATGAACTTTTAACAAAAGAATAAAATATTTATTAAACAAGAAAAGATGAACTATGTTACAATACTCCACCCTCAATTATAATGTTACAGATATAAACAGATTTGTAAGGATAACACAAGTCACGAAAGCTATCTTATACGCTAATGTCCACAGTAAGTACACAGTCCATGTACCAATAGGCACCCTGTAGTCAGACACACCACACTCTAAACTAAGTGACAGGTGCCACCTCAACCAGATGCTATGGATCTCTCATCATCTTCCCCAGACACTTGTCACACCATGCCTCTTGCAAGCTGCTCTCATTTTAAATCTGCTTTCTGCAGTTTTTGTCTCTTTAAATCTGAAGCTTGGAGCTTTCTCTCTGCCCCTCACTTTTAGCTTCACTTAACAGGACATTTTCCAGTCCTTCCTTTGACTAGAAAGTCTGCTTGGGACCTTCTCCTGTTCCACTCCCCTGGATTTTGGGGTCTTTTCCTTAGCTTGGGACTGGCTATCTGTCCCCTTTGCTCAGGTCTCTCCTGGCAGCTACTTTCATAATCAAATTGCTGTTATTAGCTTTTGTGTGTGTGTCTATGGGAGGGGCCTGCCTCTCTAGACCCCTGTTACTAGGCAACAGCCCAATTCTTCTACTCTTGTTTGTTTGTCTTAGCTGCAACAGCTGTAAAAACCTCATTAGAAATGCAAGCACCTTTTAAAGTGAAACTAATACTCAATTTGACCTTTTTAACACATACATACAGAAATACAAATCTAACTTAAACTTTAACACTAAAACTCATTCCCAACACTACAAATACCAATATAACTTACTTAAACTCTCTCTATTTCCTAACATCAACCTCTGCACTGATTTTCTTCCTTTTTTTGGAGATAGTAATTCAAGCTGAGGTACAATGATATTGCTGGAGAGAGATCCCAAGTGACCATTCTTAATGTGTGAGTCAGAATTGAGTATCAGTTGATCACAGAAGCCATCTCAGCCTGGTCTAAACATTCCTCACCCGATGTCCACAGACAGACAGTAAAAAGGCGTAACTGGTAGATCATCAGGATAATGTTGTGTATGGCTCTGTAGCATACGATATTTTGCCCTAATCATAGAACTCTGTGTCTGAATGTAGGGAGACTTACTAATACAACTTAATACTGAAATATGATGTTTCTGTATAAGAGACTTGCCCATTGATGCCTCATAGACTCATAGATGCCTACAACACAGAAGGAGGCCATTCAGCCCATCATGTCTGCGGCGGTCAACAAAGATCTGACTACACAAGTCCCAATTTCAGGCGCTTGGCCCATAGCCCTGGAGGCTATGGCAACGCGAGTGAATATCTAAACACTTCTTAAATGTTACGAGAGTATCTGACTCAACCATCCTTTCAGGCAATGAGTTGCAGACTCCCATCACCCTCTGGTGAAAAAAATTCTCCTTAACTCCCCTCTTAGCCTTCTACCTCTTATCTTAAATCTATGCCCCTGGTTATTGACTTGCCTACTAATGGAAACAGAGCCTTCCTATCCACATTATCTATGCCCCTCATAATCTTATACACCTCTATCAGGTCCCCTCTCAATCTTTGTTTCTCCAAAGAAAACAATCCCAGCCTATCCAATCTTTCCTCATAGCTTAGACCCGCCACCCAGCTAGCATCCTGGTAAATCTCCTCTGCACCATCTCCAGTGCAATCAGATCTTTCCTATAATGTGGTGACCAGGACTGCATGCAGTACTCCAGCTGTGGCCTAACCAGCGTTTTATACAGTTCCAGCAGAACCACCCTGCTCTTGTATTCTACACCTCGGCTAATAAAGGCAAGTATCCCATATGCCATCTTAACCACCTTATCTACCTGCCCTGCTACCTTTAGGGATCTGTGGATATGCACACCAAGGTCCCTCTGATCTTCAGTACTTTCCAGGGTCCTACCATTCTTAGTGTAATCGCTTGCCTTATTAGCCCTCCCCCAGTGCATTACTTCACATGTTTCCGGGTTGAATTCCATTTGCCACTGCTCTGCTCATCTGACTAGTCCATTGATATCCTCCTGCAGTTTATCGCTATCCTCCTCATTATTTACCACCCTACTAATTTTCGTGTCATCCACGAACTTCTTGTTCATACCCCTTGCATTTAAGTCCAAATCATTTATTTACATCAAAAACAGCAAGGGCCCCAGCACCAAGCCCTGCGGAACCCCATTGGAAACAGACTCCCAGTCACAGAAACATCCCTGTACCATCACCCTCTGCTTCCTGCCTCTCAGCCAATTTTGAATCCAATGTGCCACTTTGCCTTGGATCCCATGGGCTCTTACTTTCTTGACCTGTCTACCATGAAGGACCTTATCAAAAGCCTTGCTAAAGTCCATGTAGACCACATCAAATACATTACCCTCATCAACACTCCTGGTTACCCCCTCAAAAAATTTGATCAAATTTGTTAAACACGACCTTCCCTGAACAAGTCCATGCTGATTATCTCTGATTAATCCGTGTCTCTCCAAATGCAGATATATTCTGTCCCTCAGAATTCTTTCTAGTAACTTCCCCACCAGCGAGGTTAGACTGACTGGCCTATAATTTCCTGGTCTATCCCATCCTCCCCTTTTTAATAATGGGACAATGTTAGCAGTTCTCCAGTCCTCTGGCACCTCACCTATGACCAGAGAGGATTTGAAAATTACTGCCAGGGTCCTTGATATCTCCTCCCTTGCCTCCCTCAATAGCCTGGGATGCATCTCACCCAGACCTGCGGATTTATCCACTTCTAAGGCCGCTAAACCGCTAGTGCCTCCTCTCTCTATGTTAATTTCCTCTAATATTTCACAGTCCTCCAACCTGATGTCTATACGTGCGTCCTTTTTCATTGTGAAGACTGATGCAAAATATTCATTGAGGACTGTACCCATCTTCCGGGTCCACACACAGATTACCTCTATGGTCCCTAATTGGCCCTACTCTTTCCTTAGTTATTCTCTTGCT
This sequence comes from Cetorhinus maximus, assembly GCF_964194155.1. NCBI lineage: Eukaryota > Metazoa > Chordata > Chondrichthyes > Lamniformes > Cetorhinidae > Cetorhinus > Cetorhinus maximus. The sequence goes on from NC_135890.1 coordinate 31,538,147, forward strand.
CTTTATATATTAAAAAAACCCCTTTGGATTTTCCTTTATTCTACCCACCAATGCTTTCTCATGTATTGTCTTAGCTTTCCTAATTTCCTTTTTAAGTTCCCCTCTGCACTTTTTATACTCCGCTAAGGACTTTGCCATATTGAGCCCTCGGTATCTGCCATAAGCTTCTCTTTTTTTCTTAATCCTAACCTTTATGTCCCTTGACATCCAGGGTTCTCCAGACTTGGTACCTTCCTTTGTCTTTATGGGAACATATTTGCCCTGTACTCTCGCTATGTCTTCCTTGAATGCCTCCCACTGCCCTGACAGTTATTTCTGCAAGTAGCTGCTCCCAGTCCATTTGGGCCAATTGATGCTGGTGAGGCATTCGAATGCTGGGTAGACTCCACTATGTTGTGATTGTACAAAGTTACTGATTCCTGAATAGCTCATGGGGGCAAGTAAAGAAATAAACACTCAGAAATTATTCTGAGGGCATTCAGATTTACAGGGCTGAACACTTTTATAGAATGACTTCAAGTTCACTGTCAGGCTAGGAGCATATTTCTGGCCAGTGAACAAGACCTTGAGAATCCAGTTACACTGGACATTTGGTTTCTAGTTCATTAAATACTTTGCAGTTACAACTTCATCTGAGGTGAATGTTTCATTCGCCGAATCTTTCCGTTTGTGCTGCACAAGTTAGCTATAATATGTTGCCAGACTTTACTTCTAACCATATGCTGTTAAACTATGACATTTAATAAGTAATAAATCTATAGACATTGGGAAATACTCCATTACAATTAGGAGCTAAATTGAGCAATTGGAAACTGCTCAGAATTCAGTCCAAATTCTAGACATTTTTGCCTAATCGTTGCCACGGATTAATGTAACTAACAGGCTGTAGATTAGATTTGCTCTTTCATGACAGGATACATATTTGAGAAACATGTGGAAATTGGGAGTTGAGGTGAAATACACTGTTAGATCATTTTCCAAGAAATCCTTTAATTTGAAGGAGCGGCTTTTTTTAAAAGCAGCGAAAAGGGATAGGAGCCGGGAATTTCTGGAGGCGGGGCAGGGAGTTTAGGTTCGTTTTTAGTTGCTGTGAGTGGCGGTGAGTCAGTGTGAGGGTAACGTAATGCTGCATGATAGCAGTCGTAAAGGAAACTGTTGCACGTTGATAGTCAGCGAACTCTAAGCAGGTTCCAGCGCCTCTGCTCAAATAACGAGTTTTGTCAAGCCTGTGCCTTTCATGATACATATTTAGTAAAGTGGCAAAGACAAAAAGCGCAGGATGAGCTGCTGTAGTCGTATTAGCTTCCTTTTAATTATTTTGGGTTTGAGCATTTCTTGCTGTCGAGCTGTTGAGGAAATCACTAAATGTGGACTCAGGTGTTCTCAGGTAACGTTCAGATTTTAAAAAAAATGATTTTCTGTTGCGACGAAAATATAAAAGTGTTAATTTTGCAGTCATGCTTGCATTTTCTTTAATTTCCATTATGCTATTCGCCCTGTTTAAATGTTTTTTTTTAATTTTAATGTGTTTTCTTGTGAAATTTTAGCCTTGATCAAGATGAGGGGCTTTAGTTTTGAGGTTGCAAATTTTAGTTATTGAGATTAAATCACGGATGAAAAACAATTTTAGAAACATTTTGAGTGATTTTGTGGGAACCTGGTGCCTAGAGTGAAGACAAAACTGATCATAAATGTGGATGTAGAACTTCTGGAACACTTGCAACTATTCCGAAGTTCAGGTTGAACCCAGTTCCCAAAGGTAAGAAAGTAACCTATAGGACCCTAATCCATCCTTTTGTCTATTGCTTTTTCACAGCAGCCGCCACATAATTTGATTTATTCATTTCCGATTCATGGTAAATATAGAGAAATATAGAGAATCATATTTTCTATGGGAGAATGAAAAAAATACATTTTGCCACTAATAAGGTATTCTAATTTTTCCCAGATAGTAAGAAGTAAAAAAGCTGTAAACATAAATGTAGTAGATATAATAGATGTGCTATGGTTTGGAAATCAGGACAAGGAGACTTTCCCTCTGAGTGCATTAGTGATGCTTCAGGTACAGGTATGATCTACAGTTTCTGGAGCCTATGGTGCCCTATCCAGTATAATTGTAGAGCTGCAGTTGTGATTGTGTGTAATAATGATAATAAATAAGGATGGTGACATGTAAATAGTAAATTTAATGTATTATTAACCCATATCTCATGGCTGTACAGCCTAAGTTGGAGATTATGGTTTCTCTCTCACCTGTCTTATTCCTGTTACTGTCTCATCTTCAGCTTGAGTCTCTTTCTTTCTCTTTTCTGCTTCACACTTACCATTTTCTGTTTTTCTCTTCTTTTCTGCTTTCCTTTCAATGTTTCTTTTTTCTTTCTAATTGGAGGTTGTCAATGGAAACAGGAGGTATAATTATATTCAAAATTTTACATTTTTCAAAGTTAAACCACTATTGCTAAGAAGAAAGACACTCGCTTATTTTAGATGTTACAAGTTATAGTTAACATTAATATTCAGATGAAAAACAATTTTAGAACCATTTTGAGTGATTTTGTAGGAACCTGGTGACTAAAGTGAAGACGCAACTGATTATAAATGTGTTTATCATGGGAAAAGCTGACAAAGGAAGTTGACAGTAGAAGGAAACCAGGTTGTTGATACAGGATGTAGAAGTAGATGGAAGGTATTTAAGAAAATAGATGTGTGCATATATACATTTTGTGCCATCATTCAGTTAAGATATTAAATCATCTGATCTCTAAAGTAGATGTAAAAGGTTCCATGGGACTATCTCAAAGAGCAGGGTAATTATCCTCAGTGTCCTGACTAATATTTATCCCTCAACCAATATCACAAAAACAGATCACTTGGTTAATATCACATTGTTGTTTGTGAAACCTTGCAGTGCACAAATTGGCTGCTGTGTTTGCTACATTACAACAGTGCACTTCAAAAGTATAGGATTTGCTCTAAAACACTTTGAAAAGTCCTGTGGTCATGAAAGGTACTGTTTAAATGCAATCCTTTCTATTAATAAGATCATCACCAAGTAAACATGCTTATAGATTATATCTTTGTGTTAAATGAACAGATTTAAAAAATACATCCATTCAAAATAACCCATTTTACCGTACATAGTTTGGAGGGGTGGAAAATTCTGCCAATAAGTGTCTTGACTAAGTCGATGTACAAATTACACACAGTTTCAGCTGATTTCAAGATATTTAAATAGGCAAAGCAATTACCAGTAATACAAGTGGTACATTATCTTCTAATGCGGATGTTTCTTTGAACTTTCATTAGGCACTTTTACCTGTTTACTTGGCATTTGTGGTCTCCTCTTCATATACAAAGTTTCTATACAGTGAAGCCATGCACCTCATCCTCGATAACATCTGACCACTTATTTAAAAAGAAGCACTTTTCTTTCCCTTTGACTGGTTAGAAATTATTTATGACCTGTATTCCAGCGTGAGGGATGCATTTTGTGACCATCCCCTACCCGTTGCCATTGAGGCAGGCATGTAAACATGGTGCTATCTCCTCATTTACCTGATTGTAGTGTTGGCCTGAGTGGGGTCCACTCTGCCTGGTTTCCTGAGTAGTCATCAGGGGACTGAGCAATGTGTGTTAATCTCCTGTAGTACAGCCATTCCATTTCTCTTAAAAGCAGCCTGTCCCTATTAAAGAGCAGCTGCACTCGTTGGGAGGGAGCTATTGCTAGTTGCCTTTACTGACTCTGGCTGCATGTTGGAGCTGTACAAATGGAGCACCAGGGAGGAGTGAGGGTTCCCAAGTTCAAATTCTGCTGCTGGATGCTTTGGCGGTGGAAGTAGGCTGAAGACGAGAGGTCATATTTTTCAGTGGGGTGTGGGGGAGGGAGCAGGAAGCAGGAGGCCTCAAGGACAACTCTAAGGAAATGGAAATAGGTGACCACAGAGGTCAATGCAAGGAGCCGGGCCCCAAGGCTCTGGCAGTAGTGTCACAAGAAGTTTATTGTCCTCAGTTGGGTAATCAACATCAGTGAATGCTGATCCTGAGAACAGCAACATTTCACATTTGGAGATTACTGAAAACAATCTGTATTATTTCATTGAGTACATCAATATCAATGGGATAAAGAAAAGCAAAGTGCAATAAAATTGACTTTGCTTGTCTGTTGGTGTTTGTTCATAAATTCTGAAAGAAAATGTAAATTGTGTAAATTATTTTCTTATTCATTCATACATTTAAATCAATAATGCTTTGTAGTGTAGGATCCAGATTTTATTGCTTACAAACTTAATAGTTAATTGTACCTGGTACACAAAGATAAAAATAAAATTTAAAAATAGATTGGAGGTTCTCTGCCCAAATTGCCATGGTAATGGAGTGGCCATCATCTCTAGTTCTGCAGTATCTTCTCTTTGTTTAACACCTACCCTGCCTCCACCTTTCCTTTAAACTCACTGGCTGTACCCTAGCAAGCACCACACCCCTCCCCTCCCAACTAATTCCTTTGCTGAAACGTTTTCCCTATTTCCCACGCCTAAGCCTTTGCATTAAGCGACTCATATTCTTTTACACCCAAATTCTCCGCTACTCCATGATCCTTGGAGTTCTCTACACCCCTTACCATACTCTGTCCTGCCTTGCAGATCAACTCCACCAACTTTATCTATGGCCTCTTCCTTGACTTCACCTTCATTTAAAGCCTCATCTCTGAGAGCTTTTTTCTTCATTTGTGACATGTGGGCATCACTGGCTAGGCCAACATTTATTACCCATCCCAAAGTACCCTTGAGAAGGCGGTGGTGAGCCACCTTCTTGAACCGTTGCAACTCATGTGTTGTAGAAACACCAACAGTGCTGTTAGAAGGGAGTTCTAGGTTTTTGACCCAGCGACATCTTGATATGGACAAAGTCTTCTTCGATCATGTTCTCATTTCCCATTCTATTCAAATCTCCTCCCCCATCATCAACCCATTCTTCTTTTCACATCTGACTGTGGGAGAAACTATCCCCAGCTCCTTCACTCGCCCGTCTGTTACTCCTTCTGTTCTTTTCCTTCAACCAACATGATATCACCATGTCCACCAACCTGCTCAACCCCTTCCTTGCTTTTACTTTTGATGTTCTCTCTGTAGCAAATCCTGCATGGTCTTCCATTTGTTCTGTTCCCCTGGTAAAGCACTTATCTTCATGTACTCAAATTACACTGCCCCATCTGGCCCAACCATCTCCGTCAATATTGTTTCCCCCTTTTTGCAATTAAATTATTTTGCTTTCGTAGGATCATCCTTATGGTTGAGGATAACCCCAAAGTCTCCTCTTCAGTACATTTTTTTAGAATTTGAACTCGTTGATTTGATCTCTTGCCTTGTAAAAGCTCTGAAGCTGTTTCAGTGGTGCCTTTGGAGCACTGCGTCTTAATGAGCAGACCTTAGACAGTCATTGCCAGCTGTATGGTAAACTCTCTGTATTAGTAAAAGACCAGGGAGAAGGAAAATCCATTTCTTGCCAGATTTCCCTTGTCGCTGCCAGGCCATCTTGCATCAATAGACAGGCTGCACTATGGCACAATTCCCCAGAGTGGCACTGTGTCAAACCTTGGATATTTGGATATCATAAATTCACTTCCTGCTGGCAACATGATGCTAGTACTTCACACATGTTCACTGGCCAAACTGCTACAGGAAGCCTGTGCATGGGCTTCTCTTTAAGTGCTTCGTATGAATACGGGCTGCATGACTTGGATATAAATGTGGGTCAGTGTCACACTTGGCCATCTCTCAACACGCAGGCAGTTGGATAAAAGCAGCTTGAGTATTTACTAATCTAAATGTATATGAAACCTAAATTATTCATATAGTTTATATAACTTATTCTTTTAGAAGTGAAAGACCACTTTAGAGAAATGCTAATATTTGTAGTATAGTATTAAGGGGAAAGTGATTTTATTTTCTTCCTTCTCCCTTTTTCAAAAGATTACCTCAGCCATGATCTTATTGAATGGTGGGGTAGGCTTAAGGGGCCAAATGGCCTATTCCTACTCCTATTTCTTATGTTCTTACTTACAATGGGCGGGATTTTCCGCACTCGCCCACTGCCGGGATCTTCCGATCCCTCCGCAAGTCAATGGACCTCTGGCTGGGGTGCCACCTCGCCCGTGGCGGGTCCCACCCATGAGGGGGCTGGAAAATCCTGGCCAATAAAGCCAGAAGCCCATGTCACCATTTTAATTTGATTTCAGATAACCTACTTTATAACCTAGATATTCTGTTGGTAACACCTAGATGTTGTAGATGATAAAAGATACTATCTATTTAACAGAGGAACAACTTTGATGTGTGTTGATCTTTTTTCTTGTGAGCGTGTGCTGTTTTCAGGCAGTTTTCATTTTGTAGTTATACAACATGAATTTTTTGTTATTTACTTTTCCTTTGAAGGATAAACAATTGAACCACAGTGTGGAACTACTTCCTCAATAAAATGCAAGGGTAAACTACTTCCTAGTTAAGTGCGCATCAGGTTGATCAGTATATGACAGAGGAAGATCAGTAAAAGGTTTAATTGAGGTACTTTGGCTGAACTTATTAATTTTACATCAGTTATCCTCAAAATAATTCATGGGGTGTGATATATAACGTAAGTCAAGATAATTAAAGGTGAGCCTAGGCAACTGCCCTCCCAGCGATTTTATTTGTTGTTGAGATGATTTTGCAGCTTGGTTTCTTGACCAATATGCTACACTGCCAGCTCCCACCTTTCTTTCATTTAACTTGCATACCATAATGGCGGTAAGAGTGGAGAAATTCCTGGTCAGCCATGCGTTGGAAAGAAAGTTGGAGCCTCTACCGTCACTATCCATAGCTCCTGACTATGGCCGGGATTTTCCAGCTGTACTATGGTGGGATCTGCCGTGGTGGATGTGGCAGGCCAGCCAAAAGCCCATTGACACGCGATGTGTCCAGAAGATCCCGGCGGCGGGTGGGACCTGAAAACCCCGGCCTATGGAAAAAATGCATGTTGCCACAGCAATCCTGACTCTGAGTGATCTGTAACACACCACCATCATACACACACAGTTATCCACATGCACATACAAACACATACAAACCCGACCGCACAGAAAATATCCCTAATTATATTTTTGTTCTTTCAGGGTCTCCAATGCAAAAGCAAAAACATGACCTTTAGTAAGTATTACTTTTTAAACTGTAAAATAATTTCTAATTTACAGATATAGCAAATCTGTATACCTGGTAAGACCTGAATAAACCGATGCTGTTAAGTGAGGCTTGAATCCAAAATTAGTTCAGGCCTCCAGATGGCAGCTATGGGCAGAAGGTGTGGGGCTGCTGCACTGAGAGCTCCCATTTCAGCTGGAAGTGAAATCTTCCCTGCCGCACGAGATGTTGCAGTTAACTGAAGGATGAATGTTGTCCAGGACAGAGCAGAAGCCATTCATTACAGTCACAGTCAGATTGATTTGCTTCTGCTATTTCCAGCTCAATCCTGTTCTCAAGTGTTGATCATATCAGTTAGCCCTCTGCCCCTCCCCAAACAACCCCCATGTATGAGGAGTAGATTTAATTAAAACTGAATTTATATTGCCTTATTTCTGTCATAAATTCTCACTTAACTGACAATTTTTCTGCTAGTTTAATCATTGATTTTAAGCAATGAGAATTGCAGGTTTATGACCGAGCAGGAATTCCCTCAGGAGCACTGTGCTATAGGGAACTCTAAGATTGCATTCATGTATTTACTCATATCAGTCTGAAAATACTGATAAGAAGTAACTCCTCCAACAGCATAATGAGTAAATATACTAGCTAGTCTTGCATTATGTTACCCAGATCAGCAAGTGTTTGTTGATTGTTTGGTCACAGTGCTTATATCCTAGAGAAGGGGAAAAATAAGCCAGTTCAACTATGATTCCCTTCACAGTTGATAGCCTTCCAACCTTCTTGCATGGAGAAGAGCCATCTGAATTTTATCAGAGTATGCAGCACTCACTGGAAATAATCCAGCGCAAGTTGGTCTTCAGAAAGCAAAACAAGAACATTAGAAAATCTCGAATGATATGGGATTTGGATGGTGCATTGGGCTTTTGTCCTATCCATTTAATTTAGAATCAGACAAATTAATGACAAAGGGCCACTTCTAAGGGTGCTTTGGAAATGAATTTGAACAGTCTCAATCCAGTTACTCAGGAGTATCAGCTAATACTGAAATGGTACTGGAGGAGGCTCTCTTCTGAGGCTAAGGCAGCGATCTGTTACTGGGTAACAAGAATAGTAAAAGCCTTAATCTGCATCAAGTTGTTCTGTACCTTGTCAATGATTGTTTAATGTTAATACTGAGTGCCCGAATGATAAAATATTAATTTTGTCACTAATCTCTCACCTTGGTAATCACGAAATACACTAAAATAAAAACGAAAATTTGTTTTTTTTTCTCTCTTTTTGAATATTGATGGCACGATGGCTTATGAAGTGACACCCAAACTGACCAAAGGGTCAGCTGGAGGGGGATTTCCTGGGTACAGGTTCAAAATTTTTAAGTAGACCTCCTCTAAACTTTGAGCTTCCAAGACTTTATCCTTGTGCCATGGCAAGAAATGCTGTTGATCTTAAGTGGGATCTTGAGGAGTATGGTACACTATTCCTGTCAAGTGTGGTGGTGAGGCACAAGTAAATCTGCTTTAATGACTGCTTTCATATTGTTGGATTTCACCAACATCAATGTTCAAATTTGTTTGTTTCTAGGCATAGTGACCAATGTAAAAGCAAACACAAAGATTTCTTCTGTTAATTCTAGAAACATTATAAAACATTTCCTTTTAGAAAACTGTTCACAATACCATCATGATGTTAAAACAGTAAATTACCATTAGAGTGGTTATTTTACTGTGATTAAGTTGCCCATTAACAGCTAATCACTTTTATTTAGCTTTTTTGCATAATACTGTAATGTAAACTGCATCCAACTTGTCTCGCAGCACTATTATACTGCCTGCTGTGGCGCAGAATAATATTTAAATTGCCAGTTCTTATTTCACACCTGTTAGCTCTCTAATCCCCTCTGAAACTTGGAGCCCCACTGACAAGTTATTGTGTACATGTTGTGCTGTAGCATTGTATAGCTGTACATCTGCATTGATAGAAATTTGTCAATGTCATATACACAACAAAAACTACATCTTTTTTACAACATTTCCATCATTTTCCACTCTGTTGCACGCATCAGAATTCTTTTCTTCTAAATATTCGTGGGCAATGCTGGAATTTGCTGATCATCCTTAGTTGCCCTGAGAGGGTGGTTTGAGGTCTTCCCTTGAACTTGTGGCATAAGTGCTCCTACCACGATATTAAATAGGGAAACTCTAGGCATAGTTGGAGGTCAGGCGCTTAGCTCTCAACTAGGAGTGGATGGGACACCTTGATAGCCTGACTTGGGGTTAACCACCAAATACAGTTTACATTCAAATATGTGATATGAACACATACATGTTTAACAATATCGTGCAATTTATTCCCTTTTTAGGTGACCCATACCGTCCCTGCCGTAAGCGTCTGTTATCCCTGCCCTCAAAAATTGTGGAGGATCTCAAAATATTTACAGTGTTGAAATGCATAAAGGAGAGGCAATGTTCCACACACCTGAAAGTTAAAGGGACATTGATAATTAATGGTATTTACTTTTATATTTTCATCAAAAACTTTCTAAAAGCAAATTTGGAAGAAAATTGCGTCCTTGTTGCAATGAGTGTATGTGCCCAGCAATTTAGATTCTGAAAACTGCATACTATTATTTAGTTTTGAAATTCTGGGGGAACATTTCTGTAGGGTTCTCCCAGACTTTGGCTGCTGTTTCTCTGGGGATTAGGCTGATTGCCCACAGAGAACCCTTGTGGAAGTTTCAGTTTATTTTCAGAATAATTTACTATACAAAGTAAATATTAAGAAAACAGTCCTGTACTTGCTGGTAGAAAACTCCTTGTGATAAGACCACATAAGTCATTAACTTTATCCCATTTCTTCTGGTGATACATCTACAGGGACCCAAAGATAATCTAATTAGAATATGTGGACCTAGCCGACAATCTAATATCTCAAGCAGTTGAACTCTTTGTTCCCAAAAAATTAATCACAAGTTTGAATTTAAATGCAGCGCACTACTTCCCCACCCTAAAATCAGAGCTGATCTTCTACCTCAAATCTAATTTCCTGCCCTATCTCCATATAATTTGATTCCCTTTTGTGAGGAATAGTAGGGAGATGAGGATGGAACTTTTGAGAAGTGCACTTGCCAGCTGAGCAGTAAGTATGAATCACTTAGACCTCCTTATCTTTCCAAATGCAAGGAAAACACAGCAATAAGAGGTGCCAGTGGAAGTTATAAAGAAACTAAGGAATAAGGATGATGAAAGGGGAAATGCTCAACTTAATTAAACCTTGGGTAATTTGCTATGTCTTAAGGATGTTTGCACTTAAATGCTGAAGTAAAAAGATGACAGTGTATCTTGTATGACCGGAACAATCTTAGTGTCCTCGATTGGCCTGTAGAACTGTGTGCGAGCTTAGAGACTGGATGTTAATGGGCATGTGAACACTCCTATTGAAATGCAATAAATCTCCACATATCCCAGCCAGAAACTGACACATCTCCTATCCAAAGTACCAGAGTTGACTTTGAGGAGGATACCCCTTTCTCCTTTGCCTCAACTTCTCTCAAATGTTATGTTAATTTAAAAAGTGTCTTGCATTTACTTTGTTCTTGTGTTTCAGAACATATCCGTGGTGTGGAAATCTGCTCCATTTCAATGAACACTTTACAATACCAATGTATTGTTGTGAAATTCAATAAACAGGCATATAAGAAGTTTACAGCACGTTCTGTAAGTTTGAATCCCTTGATGTTTAACTCTTAATATTGATTAAACAGTATAAAAACACTGTATTGGGCCAGATTCTGCTATAAAGCCGCACATCCCATTGGTTAGACTTACAATTGCATGTTTAGCTGTGAAATTTTTTTGTCCACAACAGAATTGGAATGTGAGCTGGTAACTGTACAGTGAAGGGAACAGAACATCAGAGACCTTTGATGAACAATGGGACCACCAGAGTGTCTCCTTAACATATGAGGTTAAAAGATTGAAAAAAAACTTGGCAAGGAATGAGAAGGGTGAATTCAATGTCAAATCAGACACGAAAGGAAAGTAAGGAAAAGAAAGATTGAATTAATAGAGAGAGAGGAAAAAAGAGACAGAAAGGAAAAGTAAGAATACATTAAACATTTCTACTTTTTTTAACAACAGACAAACTGAAGCAATGAGACTCCATGCTTATAATTCTTTACTTTCTAGGGAAGAGGGAATTGCTAATTACTAGGGTAGTATAATTACTGAACTTTATTTTCTATGGAGAGTTTAATGGGCAATTAATGTGCAAATGCAGCAAGTTAATGAAAATCATGGAAGTTAAATGGGAGATGCAATTTTCATGAAGTTAACAGTGGAGTATTGCGAATTGGCCAGTAATCTGTGGTGATTCGCAATTCACAGAGTATCTTTAATTTGCTGCCTGATTTTCATATTAATAGCTGCATGTGTCAATCAGACATGAAATGAAACACATTCAATAGGAATATTATTATTATCCTATATTATTAACATTATTATCTTAAATTGTCATAAAATCTACCCATTATGTTTGATAATAACGGTACAGGAGTGAAGAGATTATGTTACTGGACTAGTAATCCAGGAGTCTAGACTAATAATCCTAAAAACATAAGAACTAGGAGCAGGAGTAGACCATATGATTTCTTGAGCCTGCTCTGCCTTTCAGTAAGATATTGGCTGATCATTTAATTCAACTCCACTTTCCCACCCTGCTGCCATTTTCCATGATTCCCTTAGTGTCCAAAAATCTATCAATCTTATTCTTGAACATTCTCAGTGGTTGAATATTCATTGGGCTCAGTTAGCTAGATGGCTAGTATATGGTGTAGAATTACGCCAATGGCATGGGTTCAATCCCTGTACCAGCTGTGGTAATTCATGGAGGCCTGGAGGCCTTATCCCATGCTTGTGGAGTGGTGCCCCTCAAGGAGTATATAATGAATTTTCTCTCATGGAGAAGAAAGATTGTGGTTGTTTCTGGACAATGGCTAATTATTTACGTAAATTACAGACTTCAAAGATTGAGAACTCCAAAGATTTCCAAAGAAATTCTCCTTTTTTTGGTCCTAAATGGTCAGCTGTTTACCCTGAAATTATAATCCCTTCAGAGTTCAATGTCCATCACCAAGTGGTTCGGTAGCACCACTACAGACTGAGCTAGCTGAATCCCGAAGGACGTAGCTGCTAGGTTGGGTCTGTGGCAGGTGCTGAGGGAACCAACAATACTTGACCTTATCCTCACCAAACTGCCTGCTGCAGATGCATCTGTCCATGACAGTATCGGTAGGAGTGACCACCACATGGTCCTTGTGGAGATGAAGTCCTGCCTTCACATTGAGGATACCCTTCATTGTGTTGTGTTAAATGGGCTAAATGGGATAGATTTCGAACAGATCTAGCAATTCAAGACTGGATATCCATGAGGTGCTGTGGGCCATCAGCACCACAGAATTGTACTCAAACACAATCTGTAACCCCATGGCCTGGCATATCCCCCACTGTACCATTACCATCAAACCAGGGGATCAACCCTGGCTCAATGAACAGTGCAGGAGGGCAGTGCAGGAGCAGCACCAGGCATACCTAAAAATGAGGTGTCATTTGGTGAAGCTATAACTACATCCACACCAAGCAGCATAAGAAGCAAACAATAGACAGAGCCGCGCAATTCCACAACCAATCTATCAGATCTAAGCTCTGCAGTCCTGCACCACCAAGGCGTGATTAGTGGTGGACAATTAAACAGCTCGCTGGGGGAGGAGGCTCTACAAGTACCCCCATCCTCAATGATGGGGGAGCCCAGCACAGCAGTGCAAAAGATAAGACTGAAGCATTTGTTACAATCTTCAGCCAGAAGATTGAGGGGCATGGACAGGGTGGATAGGGAGCAGCTGTTCCCCTTAGTTGAAGGGTCAGTCACAAGGGGGCATAAGTTCAAGGTGAGAGGCAGGAGGTTTAAGGGGGGATGAGAGAAAAAACTTTTTTACCCAGAGGGTGGTGACGGCCTGGAATGTGCTGCCTGGGAGGGTGGTGGAGGCGGGTTGCCTCACATCCTTTAAAAAGTACCTGGATGAGCACTTGGCACGTCATAACATTCAAGGCTATGGGCCAAGTGCTGGTAAATGGGATTAGGTAGGTAGGTCAGGTGTTTCTCATGTGTCGGTGCAGACTCGATGGGCCGAAGGGCCTCTTCTGCACTGTGATTCTGTGAAGTGCCGAGTGAATGGTCCATCTTGGCCTCCTCTGGAGGTCCCCAGCGTCATGGGTGCCAGTCTTCAGCCAATTCGATTTACTCCAGGTGATATCAAGAAATGAATGAACACACTGGATACTACAAAGGCTATGGGCTCTGACAACATTCCAGCAATAGTACTGAAGACTTGCGTTCCAGAACTTGCCACGCCCCTAACCAAGCTGTTCCAGTACAGCTACAACACTGGCATCTACGTGGCAATGTGGAAAATTGCCCAGGTATGTCCTGTACACAAAAAGCAGGACAAATCCAACCCAGCCAATTGCTACCCCATCAGTCTACTCACGATCATCAGTAAAGTAATGGAAGGGGTCATCAACAGTGCTATCAGGCGGCACTTGCTTAACCTGATCACTGAGACTCAGCTTGGATTCCAGGGTTACTCAGCAACAGACTTCATTACAACCATGGTTCAAAAATGGACAAAAGAGCTGAACTCCAGAGATGGTGTGAGAGTGACTGTCCTTGACATCAAGGAAGCATTTGACTGAGTGTGGCATCAAGGAGCCCTAGCAAAACAGGGGTCAATAGGAATCAAGGGGAAAACTCTCCACTGGTTGCAGTCATACCTAGCACAAAGGAAGGTGGTTGTTGGAGGTCAATCATATCAGCTCCAGGAAATCACTGCAGGAGTTCCTTAGGGTAGTGTCCTAGGCCCAACCGTTCAACTGCTTCATCCACTACCTTCCTTCTGCCATAAGGTCAGAAGTCAGAAATGTTCACTGAAGATTGCACAATGTTCAGCACCATTTGTGACTCCTCAGATACTGAAGCAGTCTATGTCCAAATGCAGCAAGACTTGGACAATGTCCAGGCTTGGGCTGACAATTGGCAAGTAATGCTTACGCAACACAAATGCCAGGCACTGACCATCGCCAACATGAGAGAATCTAACAATCACTCCTTGACATTCAATGGCATTACCATCATTGAATGTCCCACCATCAACATCCTGGGGTTACCATTGACTAGAACTGAGTTGGACCAGCCATATAAATACTATGGCTACAAGAACAGGTCAGATATTTCCCTCATCTTCGTTGTGTGTTGTGCCTTTCACAACCTGGTGCTCCAAAGCGGTGATCCTTTGCCAGAGGGAGGAATGGAGGAGGATGAGAGCTCCTCGGAGGATGAAGATCAGGAGGCCCAGAAAGCACAGAGGATGAGGAGGGTCAACTTCCATGGGATGATGTCATCAAGGAAGCACAACATCGAAAACGTGCTCATGCCACTTTAATTGCCATCAGATTTCAGGAGGAGTAAAGTGAAAGCAACAGGAGATGGCTACATTTCTCTGGGCCCTTAATGCCACTCCATTATATTGAAAGGGATGTCCAGCCAGTCACAGCGAGAGCTAGTTCAGGATTTAGACTTGCACCATCTAGCCTCATGCTTCACCCGGGCCATGATCTCTAAGAAGGTCAGCGGTGCCCCCTGTATGTGCTCGTTCTGGGAAGTGAGAGTTGACTCAACAGCGAGAACGCTGCGAAAACATACTTGATGTAGTCATTCCCACATTAATGAGAAACTACAGAGACCAGTGGGATGAGGACATGGTTGGGTATTTCCTCCTCCCATCCAAGTCTTGTTCTTTGGTGTTACCACTGAGGAGACACAACTGCCACGAATCCCTCAAGGCTGCTGAGCTGCCCTCACACAATGATGTGTTGTGAGGAAAAAGGGTTACAAACACATTAAGCACACACTTCCAAGAAAGACTTTAACATCTACCTGACATCACACAAGGGTGCGGAAACTACCTTTGGTAAAGCTGACTTCATATGAATGTGAAGCTCACAGAGCAACACTATCACAGAGTTGGAGGATGGCTAAACCTCGAAATAGAAGGAGTCATATGTAAATAATCAGAACACCTTCAGTTGACCAAGCCATTCACACAGACATAAAATGTATTTACATAAGTGCAATATTTTTACGATGGTTGCACATCCAAAAGTGATTTCAATATTTCTTAATTTTCCTCACCATACTGCTACACTTGGGTGCAGCCCCGATGTCCGCAGGTGGAGGCAGCCTGCTGACTACTATGCCCTGATGTCTGTGATGACCTTGGTGAACGTCGTCTGGTGGCCTGAGGCCTGGAAGGCCCTGGTCTGATAAAGGGTCTCCTGCTAAGGGGCAGATGCACCCTCTTCGGCCTGAGTAGCTGGAGGGGATGGTTTCACAGGCAGAGAGGATTCTGAGCAGCTGGACATCCTTGGAGTGTCCTGAGTAGAGGCCCCCCTGGTGTCTGAGGGAGAGAGCCAGAATAAACGGGCAGAAGCTTAATATTAAAGCTAGGCCATTCAGCAGTGATGTCAGGTACCACTTCTCCAGACAAAAGGCAGTGTAAAAATGAACTCTCCTTCCCAAAAAGCTATTGAATCTAGGTCAATTTATGTCAAAACTGAGATTGATAGGTTTTTAATAGGGATATGGGGAAGAATTTTCCGGTTGGCGGGCAGGGCCTACTCGCCGGTGCGTAAAATGACACGTGGTGATGTCGGGTGGGTGTCCCAACGTCACAGTGCATTATTTAGATTTTCAGTTCGGCAGGCACACAGCCGAGTTGGCTGCGCGCCCACTGAACTGTCAAAGGCCTATTAAGGTCTGTTAAAAACTAATTAAAACAGTTAAATGAGCTGCCCGTCCAACCTTAAAGTTGGCGGGCGGGTGAATAGGCCAGGTGGCCTTTGTGTTTTTCATGAAACCTCATCCACGGGTGGGATGAGGTTTCATGCAGTGTTTTAAAATTCAATAAAAATTATTAAAAAGATTCATTGACATGTCCCAGCTCATGTGACACTGTCATATGAGGGGACAAGATTTAAAAGTTTTTTCTTCCTTTTATTTAAATTTTAAAACCTTAAACTGATCTCCCTGAGGCACAGAGGTGTCTCAGGGAGATTTCTGCACTCGAAAGAGTGCAGGCCCCAACTCACAGGGAGCGCTCAGCGCTTCCGGGTGAGTGTCGCGCTGGGCGGGCCTTAATTAGCTCGCCCACGTAAAATGGTGGCGCGGACCCGATCGGGGGTGCCGATTATGTTCGCGCATGCTCCCACCTGCCCCCACACAACCCCCCCCACCCCCCAACGGGGGGACTATTCAGCCCATGGAGTTGAACAGGATGAATTGAGTTAAGATGCAGATTAACCATGATCTAAATAAATGGAAGAATAGGCTTGAAGGACTGAATGTCCTACTCTTGCTCCTCCTGTGAAGATTGGTGTGTTTACTCATTTTTAAAATTTGCTTCTGGGAAAAGCTGACTTGAGCCTTGCAAACAGCCGAGTTTCTTAAGCATGGTAGAATTTCTAGCCTAAATCTCAAAAATTCACTGCAAATTTTGCTGCATGTAGGTTCAAATAAATATGACCCTGAATTCCAAATTCTATTGTCATTAATCTATTGAATGAGAAAATGACAAATAACATTTCTAATTCTTTTATTACAGGTAGAAATTGAATATGACTGTTTCAGAGCTGCAGTGGATGAATATACTTATGTGATACTTACAACAATCCCTTACTACTGTGATGTCCTT
Source organism: Cetorhinus maximus (assembly GCF_964194155.1). Taxonomy (NCBI): domain Eukaryota; kingdom Metazoa; phylum Chordata; class Chondrichthyes; order Lamniformes; family Cetorhinidae; genus Cetorhinus; species Cetorhinus maximus. The sequence continues at coordinate 31,555,121 of NC_135890.1, forward strand.
ATAAAACAGGAGCACCAAGTAGGAGGTAAAAATACATGTAGCTCCCTGAAGTATGTCATATCAATCTGTCCTTGACGTTGCATTAGGTTATTTCTGATGTGCCAGATTGAGCTGAATCTTTCAAAGAGTGGCAATCACTGTTGGATAACCACTCCGTTCCTATTTACTTACCTTGCACTGGAGCACCACATTTCTGACCCCAACCTCCGCATCAGGCCACATGAGAAACGTGGAGTGTACCTGCTCCTGGAGTCCTTCCTTCATTGTGTAGGAGTGTCAGGAGAAACCAAGTTACACCCCTTTTGTATGGCACTAGCTGTTGTATATTGTAACCTGAAATGTCCCAAGGCCACTTTGACAAGCTACGGAAAAAAGTTGTGTGTAAGGTAGGTGAGTGAGGGGGTAAGGTGGTGGGTAAGTGGGTGGAGTTAGTAGTGGGGTGGTTGGGGTTGGTTGGGAGGATGGTCATGGGGGAGTAGTTGTAGTTGAGTGGTCCAGTGGGGAGTCAGGTGTGGGGGGGGGGATGTGTGTGGGTGATGGTGTTCAGCAGTATAATTACCCAGGTGTTAGAATTGATTTTCACCCTTCTAACTTTTCCTGGGTAGCTATTCTGGTAAATAAGTCGGAACCATACAACGTCTCTGACTCTAATTCACAGTTTCGGAGGGTTCCAAATGCAGGGTTATTGCCCAGCGTAAGTTGAAACTTCCCAGACCAGTCCCCTGGAGTCCTTGCATTGGCACTTCCAAAGGGTCTTGAAAGGCGTTTTCCAAGGTACCTCCAGGGTACGACTATCCGGAGACCAGATGGCCTTTATCTTTTACCAGGGGAGTAAAAGCATGAATATGTGATGAAAATTCATGAACTATGTGTACTACTTCAAATCATTTCCACTTTTGACTGAAACTTCCCTTTCGTTGCGCAAATCTTGGGTGAAATTTGGTAGAGGTGAACATTACCAATATGGAACTAGAATTACTGCCATCTTAAATGGACAGAAACTTCTAAGCATAACTTGTTGATAATTTAATGTGCAAATAATGATATCCAGTGGAAAAGCACACACATTATAATTGGTGCATATTCAACTTCCAAACCTCCATGGCTAGGAGGTGTATTTATCCATCCGGGGCGGGGTGGGGGGTGGTTGGGGGGTGGTGGGGGGGGGGGGGGGGGGCGGTGGGGGGGTGGTGCGGGGTGGTGGGGAGCGGAGTTAGGATTTTATGATTATACTTTAATTCTTGTAGGTGTTTGGCATCATAGGAATTCAACTGGCCCTTTTTTTCTTTTTCAGATTGCACTAATAAAGAGATTGGAAGAAATATTCCAACTTGCATAGGTACAGTAATACTCTAATAAATTATATAATTCATGTGATACGTATTTCAAGCTCTCGTATTTCATCATTTTGTTTTTTATTTTATTCCTGAAATCTCTTTGTGTCATACATTGACCTATAGGGCAGGTGGGGTACCTATTCCTTAGTCTCTGTAATGAAATATTAGAGGCTAGATCTTGCAACAGGCTTCAGGACCCTGACGTTGAGCCAGCAGTGAGACTGGCTCAGTATCTTTCAGGAGGTAGCCTCCTAATTGGCTGCCTCCACATTCACTGTCCTATTAAGGACGGTAGGTGGGATGTCTGTGCTGCTAGCTCATGGGGCTGGCGGCTCATGAAAGGAGGGTGCTGCTGAGTCGGGTTGGGAACTGTGAGGGCACCTCAACATGAGGGCGCCTTCACTGGGCTGCACAGTAATGAAGAAATGAACAAAATCTAGGCCAGCAAGTACATAAGGATGGAAGGGAAACCCCTTCACTGGGTCAGGGTCAGCTGTGATTGTGGTCCTTCATGCTTGCATTTCATTAGGGAATGGAGCCTGTGGCTCCGATGAACCCCTTACTCCACTGAGTTGGCAACCTCTGCAAGAGGTAGGGGCTCAGCTCTGCCAGTGACAAAATGCCGGTGAGGCTGCAAAATCACCTTAATTGGAGTGTTAAGCAGTGTAACTGGCTGCCCACCTCCGTGGATTGGGCAGCCGATTCAATCCCTAGCCTTTCCCTGGGAAAGTTCCAAGACAGTGGGAATGTATTGGGGAGCCATCCCGCTTCTGCCTCCCCCATTTTCCTGTCTTCCCAACCTCCAAGCCTGCCGTCACAGGGCCAGAAAAACTCAGCCCTCCAAAGTTGGTGGCCAGTCCTTTTGTTTTTTGCGTACTTCACCATGGAGAAGTTCTTTTCAATCCTTTTATTGTTATGTGGCCATCATGAATGAAGCTAGAATTTGTTGTCCACCCTAGTTGCCCTCGAGAAGATGAGCTGACCCCTCTCGAATACAACTGAGCAATTTGCCAGGCCATTTCAGAGGACAGTTAAAAGAGTGAGCCACATTGCTGTGGGTCTGCAGTCACATAGAGGCCAGAACGAGTAAGGATGGGGGATTTCCATCCCTGAAGGGTGTTAATGAATGAGATGGATTTTTTTTTTAACAACAATTGAGGGGTTTCATGGTCATTATTACTGAGACTAGCTTTTTAATTCCAGATTTATTTATTTATTTAATTGAATTTTAATTCCTCAGCCACCATCATGAGATTTGAAACTTGTATATCTTGGTCCTTAGAGGCCTATGTGTTACTAGTGCTATAAATAAAACCACTATTCTAACTTACCCTTTGTAGTTGCTTTGTGCCTCACATGACTTAGATCAGGGACTTACACTGGGGATTTACAATTACTTCACAGAGTAAAGAATGAAATAGACAAGGATTGAGTTTGGATTTCCAGCATCCGCAGTAGTTTTTTGTTTTTATATTTTTGAGTTCTAACATGTTCACTGCCTTTTGTCGTGTACATTTTCGTAAAACACAACACGATATAAGAACTTGTTAATCTCTCAAGGCTGGCTGTCAATGTGTACGATTTATAATTAGCAAGTTGGTTGTTGGTGTATAAGTTTTTTTGATATCTTTTAAAGAAACTGACTTTTTAACTATAGAGTTGTTGAAATGCTAAAGCTATTAGTTGACAGTTCAGTAGGTTTTAGAATTTGAATACTAAATAAATTACTATTGACTTTCTTACCATATTTCAGCTGGTAAATTAGATTATGTTATTCACAAAAAACAGAAGACATTATCTGTTCAAGTTTCTGACTTCGTAGAAGATTACGCCTACAATGTGCGTTTGTGCCACAAATGGTTGACTTGTGAAGATTTGGGAATCAATGCATTGGTAAATAAGCACTGTTTTGTTTTCACATATATTTTTTGAAGGAAATGAAATTTAGGCCCTAAAATTTCTGAGCGGTCTGCTCTGCTGGTTCAAGCTTAGCTGTGTGGAACCCCAACCCACCCTAGCCCCAGGCTGCATACCCTGTCCCACATTCCAAGGGTGGGGTTGTTTCAAGGCAATGCTGTGCCCCACTGATAAGCCTTTATAAATTGAAGCCTTATTGTTCAGTTCTTCATGTAGCTTTGTTGCCACTAGACAAGATAATCGAGCCTCTCCAAGATCAATTACTTATAATAATAAAGGATCCTGCAGTAATCATCCATGAGTTCCACGGAAGCCGTTTAAGGGTGTAAAGGATGGAATTTTTCAGGGAAGCCCTGGTGCTTTCCCCAACATGCTCCTATTATGTGGAGGGAGGAAGCTGGCAGTTTGCCCACTGGCTTTCTGAGAAAATGGAAAGGCCAGGGAAAACAGACCAGAACACACCCAGGTTCCACACCAAATTTCTGCCTCATCCCTAAATCAGTCCTCTTCAGACTTAATAATTTTGGGGTTGCACATTTGATTCTTTACTCCCTAATGTAATTGGATATGTATTGTCACCATGGGATTGCTAAAAGTATTTTCATTTTTTTTTTAACAGATTAAAGTCCAAGACTCCAAAGAGGTCACCTTGCCATACTCTCAGCTGTTGCCCTGTTTGTGTATTGAGGTAATAAATGAGTGCTATAGTGGTGTGTTGGCGTCATTCTATTGAAGAAGTATGATCTATGTTAGAAGATATCTTTGTCCTTTGCATGTGAAAGGAGAAATGTTAATCTGTTCTATAAGATATTAATGACTCACCATGTACTGAAACTATGAAGAATTTAAAGAAGTGGCCAAATGCATATTTGAATTTTTAAAAAAATCACAATATGTATTTTAAATTGTTCTTAATTTAATCTTGTGATGGAAAATTTATGCAGCTGTTGGGGGGAGAAGGTGAGGCACCAGTAATGTCAATGACTCATTATCCAGAGGCCCAGACTAATGTTCTGGGCACGTTGGTTCAAATCACACCACGGCAGCTGGTGGAATTTAAATTCAATGATTAAAATCTGGAATTGAAAGCTAGTCTCAGTAATGGTGATCATGAACCTATCATCAATTCTTATAAAAACCCATCTGGTTCACAAATGTGCTTTAGGGAAGAAAATCTTCTGTCCTTACCTGGTCTGGCCTACATGTGACTCCAGACCCACAGCAATGTGGTTGACTCTAATTAACCTCCCTCTGAAATGGCGTAGCAAGCCATTCAGTTTAAGGGCATTTAGGGATGGGCAACAAATGCTGGCCCATGAAAGAACAAAAAACTTCAGCGTTCCTATAAAATCTGTAAATCTTCTTTTCGTATGTTTATATTCTTCTAAGGTTCTCATTTTATTGCAGCCAAAACTTGTTTTCACTTGTAAACAATCCCATGTTCACTTTTCTAATGAGAACTCTGTATCTGTGTTTTGTTGTATTTCCAGGGCTGGTCAGTGCTGCCTGATGCCAGGAGGGTACAACTTTGCCCATTTAAAAACTGTGAGTCCAGAAGTTAATTAAAAATCAGTCTTGCATGCTTTCTAAGTGACTGAGCTAAACACATCTGGGGTGAAATTAAACTTGGGCAGAGACATAAAACAAATGGAATTGCTTTTGCTTCTGAATACCAGGCAGTGAGTGTAACAGGAAACTGGTGTGAAACTGCCTTTTCTTACCTCCCTTCAACCCCATTTACTTGTACACATCTATTATATTACTTTGTTGTAGGTTAATCTGGAGTTTTGAATTGTCACATTTACTTATTGATTTAATTTTGCCTGCTTAAATTATATTTCACGCAGCACTCTTTTTATCCATAGAATACAATGACTTAGGTTTTCTGGCCTTATCCCATTGGTTTTCTAGTGGACCTGGGTTAGATGGCATTAGAAATGTGCTTGGGGATGGACTCGAGCCTGTGTACATCTACCCACCTCCATCCAAAAGGGCAGGCCTGGTAGCATAAAATGAACTGGCCATTTATGGGAGGGAACTTGTAAGTCATATTTCATTAAGGGCATCCAGTTGCATTGCATGAATTTTGCCTACAGAGATTGCCTGTTCTGTCCAAAGGCACTCAGTGCTCAATGGCTGGTAGAAGTGAGGAAATGGGGAGCAAGAAATCAATGCACATCTCTGGCCTGTGTATCTGCTCAGCCTGGCACAGACCCAGAGAGTCATGGGAATGTCGGGGGATGAGTAAAACATTTTCAGAACTAAAATGTTTGCAACCCGAGGCCTGCCATGTAAAAACCCCGCTCTTTTTCTCTTCAGCAGTGCACCCTGGCTGTCCCGCCTAAAATATGATACCAACTCTGAGGTCAGGAGACTTGCTGGGGTCAGGGAAACATCTCTGTGGTGCAGCAAGTTCCATCCTACCAGGGTGTGCATCAGTCATAAGCGGATGCAGAAAGCCTAAGATAATGGGCTGCATTTTACATGCACCTGCCGGCGTGTTTTTGGCTGGGGGAACACATAAAATAGTGTGGGTGCCCACTCCACCACCTTTCCATCCACCCCTGATCTCACCCCCATAATATAGGGGGAGGGGCAGGCAGATGCCGAAATTGTCAGCCCGCCCAGCATATTTAAATGGAAATTCAAGGGTTAATTAGGCTTGTTACCGAACCAATTGACCCTGATAATACTTTCCCACACAACACAATGTTTGGCGTGGGCAGTCTGGCGGGAGTGGACAACCTGATTTTTAAAAAATATACTCTTCAAAGGGCGGGAAGGAAGGAGGATGTTTTTATCTTCGGGGGCTGCTCTTTGCCTATCGGGGTCGGCTCCCCTAAGATAGAACCCACCCTGTCTTCCTACCCGCCCCCTGCCCAAACCCTCACTGCCCAAAAATCTGGACTTACCTGTTTCTGGAGATCCATGGGCCACCTTCCTTCTCCTCTTGCAGTCCCTGCAGTGCCCACTAATGCGCTCGTGGTGCTGCTGGGACTAATGGAGCTGCCAGCCAATCCAATTGGCCCACAGCTCCCGAGGGCAGGGCTTCCTCCCCTTTGAGGGACGAAACCCCCACTCGGCGCTTGTGTAGCCTGCCAGCAGCGCGTTATGGCTGTGGGGCGGGCCGGCCTGGAGCGGGTCAGTTCCACACTGACTCTTTCTGGAGGGGGCAAGCCATCTGCCCTCCTGTAATATTCAGCCCAATGTATCTGAACAATCGAATAATTTTGACTTAGAATAAATGATCTCCTTGAAGAGATAACACCTCAAGGGCCTTAGGGATGTCTTGATAATTCCAACCCACATATCCACTTTCTCCTCATCCCTCAATGTCTTCCCTACTTAAAAAAACTCTTGTTTCTTTAGTCTGTTTATACTTTTATTCAATAGCCTTCCCTGGTAGTTTATGCCATAACTCTATTACCCTTTCAGTGAGAAAGATCTGCTTGACTTCCCTTCTTACTCCCGCACAAACTGATGTGATTTAATCCCATGAAATATTATCATTGTGGTTTCTTGATGCTGAATCAGATTATAAAATAATTAAAATAGAGTGGGGCCTGAGTTTTAGGAAAATGAGCTAATCTTTAATTTTTTTTTTTGAAAAATATACTTTATTCATAAAATATCTGAACGGACATTACAAAACATTTCTAAATCGCCATCACAAAAAGTGCAGTCAGATTCAACTTTTACACATGGATCATGGGGTGCTGTTCAGCTCATTAACCATGCAGCAGCGAGGAGCACGTTGAATCTTGTGGCAGGGCGGGCAGGAAGTAGCTCATCCTGCCGTCACCTCATAGGCACCAATGCCTGGGTGCCATATTTGAACGGCACCCGGACATCCATTCACTCTTCCACTCTGCTCCTTGACTCCTGGCTCAGTCTTGTCCCTCCCCTGTGCTCAGCCTTGGCACAGTGTGTGTGACAGGCAGCTGATACCTCTGTGATGTATGAACGGAAGACGAAAGCAGAATCTACAGGCCTGAAAGTCCAGGAAGAAGGTCTCCCTCACAGGGGCACGCCACTTATGAACACTTGTGAAACAGAACGCTCTAAATTCCTACTAAATTTGGAGGGGGGAGCAAAATTCCGGTGTGTTGGGCTTTTAATGAGCATGCATGAGATGCAAATGGGGTCCTAACATAGATCAGTGGAAGCCTCTATCCACCTTTAATGCGCCATGAAAGTAGGGAGAACAAGATTCCAAACTAACTTCCCAATGTCAGGAAGCTGATTTTTGCCCCCCGCCCCCCCACCCGCACGCCAAGTCTTGCTTCCTCACCCACAGCAATTCCTGCATGGTGGGAGTGGAAAATTCCACACTAACAACCCAACTAGTGCATACCAATTGAACTGCCGATTCAATTCAGTTTGAGTTTTTACAAGTAATTTTCAGTGAATTTAAATCAAGTTACTGACAGGTAGCGAACAAGACTCATTAAAAATGCTTACTTTTTGCTGATTATTACATGTTCAGCTGCATTAATATAACAACTTTTTGTGCCTATTGTAACACTTTAGTTGCAAATATTCTTCAAGCCCGTTTCTCATATCTAACTTCAGATACAGCTGAACTCTGGAATGGCATAACATATGATCATGTAACACAGGAGTTGGCATGGGAACTGGCCTGCCCTATGGAGGTTGGTATAAACCTCTGCTGGATGACTGGGAGCAATGATCATTGCATTGATCTACAAGACTCCTTCTACAAAGTACAACAAAAAGTAAGTACAGGCATTTAGCATTTAATGCAAAGCCAACATGGATAACATGACAAGTCCAGAGCAATACTTTTCTAGAATTTAAGCTGAGAGGAAATGTAATAGATACTTTCAATGAGGTTGACAAGATCAATAGTATTATTTTGCTGGTTTATGAGTCAGTGACCAGGGGGAATGATTTTGAGGATATCAAAGGAACGAAGGGAAAAGCTATTAAAAGCTTTTCAAAAGCAAGTAAATGAATATTTAAAAAAATAATTTAAGGGTTGAGAAAGGGGCAGAGGAATTTAATTCAGCACTTGGCTATTTCAAAGGGCAATGAATAAATCAGCAATTTGCACAGTACATCTTGAAACAAGAAAACAATTTTTTATATATTGCTGATACTGAGACTGTAACTGTCCTTTTAAGGATAAAACTATGCAGCCACAAATTTGACCTTCAACACGATAAACGCTTTCTAATTTGAACCATTTCCAATTAATAAGTGTTTAATGTATAGTGTAGCTACTTCAGGAAATGCTTTCCACTTTAGAAATCAGGATGATGGAATGACATTTTTCATTTAACAACTTTTTTTTTCATATTCAGTTATTTCCATTTTCTGGTAGGTTATAAGATTTTAATAGTTCTCCCAACAGAAATCTGGCCAATCGTGTTCCCAGCAAATTGGAAAACTGCAAATGTAACGCCAATTCTGAAGATTATAGGAAACTAAACACAGCAGCAAATAGATGCAGCTCAAATTCCTACAGGGCAGTTTCCAAAGTTTGACAGAGTGACTCACAGGCCCATAACAATGGAACCATATCTATATATTAATGCTTTGAAATAATAAGACGGATTTTGCAGAAAAACGATTGTGGAAGTCAAAATAAAAGCAAAAAACTGCGGATGCTGGAAATCCAAAACAAAAACAAAAATACCTGGAAAAACTCAGCTGGTCTGACAGCATCTGTGGAGAGGAACACAGTTCATGTTTCGAGTCCGAATGACTCTCATTCTCAGATGCTGTCAGACCTGCTGAGTTTTTCCAGGTATTTTTGTTTTTGATTGTGGAAGTCAGCCTTGATGAGCAAAGGTTAAACTACAGTCCAGTTGTAAAAAAATTGTGCCTTGAATAGCAAATTTCTTGGTTTATTTTGATTTTCCTGCTTTGTATTTGCAATGACTTTAAAAAAAAAAATTTTACATGAGCAATAATATAATATACAGCTACACATACCATCACATACACTGCCTCAATCTTTCAGCAGGTGGAATGATTTAATCTGCAGTGAGATGAGGCTGAATATAAATAGTTACTCAGTTTTATATTACAGCCAATAAGTGAACACACAGAGTAATAAATGCATCAAATCTACCTTCAATTTTGCCTTGAGCCCTCCTCATAAATAAGAAACCACAACACTCTGTCCTCATTAGTGGGCTGAAATATTTGCATTTGTTCAGTCCCAGCATGAAATCAGATCTAAGATCTGCAGTCCTGCCACATCCGGTCGTAAATGGCATTTGTCAATTAAACAATTCGGCGAAGAAGGAGACTCCACAAATATCCCCATCCTCAATGTTGGGGGAGCCCAGCACATCAGTGCAAAAGGTACGGCTGAAGCATTTGCAACAATCTTCAGCCAGTGGATGATCCATCTCGGCCTCTTCCGGAGGTCCCTAGCATCATCACAGATGCCAGTCTTCAGCCAATTCGATTCAGCCCATGTGATATCAAGAAACAGCTGAAGTCACTGGATACTGTAAAGGCTATGGTCCCGGGCAATATTCCGGCAATAGTACTGAAGACTTGTGTTGCAGAACTTGCTGCGCCCCTAGCCAAGCTGTTCTAGTATGGCTACAACACTGGCATCTACCTGGCAATGTGGAAAATTGCCCTGGTATATCCTGTACACACAAAGCAGGAAAAATCCAGCTTGGCCAATTACTGCTCCATCAGTCTACTCTCGATCATCAATAAAGTGATGGAATGGGTCAACATCAGTGCTAGCAAGCAGCACTTTCTTAACAATAACCTGCTCACTGATGCCCAGTCTGGGTTTTGCCAGGGCCACTCAACTCCTGACCTTTTATTATAGCCTTGGTTCAAACATGGGCAAAAGAGCTGAACTCCAGAGATGAGGTGAGAGTGACTGCCCTTGACATCAAGGAAGCATTTCACTGAGTGTGGCATCAAGGGGCCCAAGCAAAATTGGAGTCAATGGGAATCAGGGAGAAAACTCTCCACTGGTTGGAGTTATACTGAGCACAAAGGAAGATGGTTGTGGTTGTTGGAGGTCAATCATCTCAATCCATAGACATCACTGCAGGAGGTTCCTCAGGGTAGTGTCCTAGGCCCAACCATTCAATTGCTTCACCAATGACCTTCCCTCCATCTTAAGGTCAGAAATGGGGATGTTCACTGATGATTGCACAATGTTCAGCACCATCAGTGACTCCTCAGAAACCGAAGCAGACCATTTCCAAATGCAGTAGGACCTGGACAATATCCAGGCTTGGGCTGACAAGTGGGAAGTAACATTCATGTCACACAAGTGCCAGGCAGTGACCATCTCCAACAAGAGAGAATCTAAACATCATCCCTTGACATTCAATGGCATTACAATTGCTGAATCCCCCACTACCAACATTCTGGAGGTTACCATTGACCAGAAACTGAACTGGACCAGCCATATAAGTACTGTGACTACAAGAGCGGGCCTGAGGCTAGGAATCCTGTGGCGAGTAAATCAAGTCCTGAATTCTCAAAGCGTGTCCACCATCTACAAGGCACAAATCAGGAGTGTGATGGAATATTCTCCACTTGCCTGGATGAGTGCAGCTCCAACAACACTCAAGAAGCTTGACACCATCCAGGACAAATCAGCCCACTTGATCGGCACCCCATGCACAAACATTCACTCCTTCCACCACCGATGCACAGTAGCAGCAGTGTATATCATCTACAAGATGCACTGCAGGAACTCACCAAGGCTCCTTAGACAACACCTTCCAAACCCATGACCACTACCATCTGGAAGGACAAGGGCAGCAGACACGTGGGAACACCATCACCTGGAAGTTCCCCTCCAAGCCACTCACCATCCTGACTTGGAAATATATCGCCATTCCTTCACTGTCGCTGGGTCAAAGTCCTGGAACTCTTTCCCCAACAGCACTGTGGGAGTACTTACACCACATGGACTGCAGTAGTTGAAGAAGGCAGCTCACTGCCACCTTCTCAAGGGTAATTAGTGATGGGCAATAAACGCTGGCCTAACCAGTGACGCCCACATCCCACAAATGAATTAAAAATAGGTCAGCCTGGAGCTGGAAAAATTGCAGTGGAGGTGGGAAGAGGCCCTTAAGTGGTCATTAATTGGTCATTAAGGATCTCAGGTGGAGGCAGAGCAGGAAGGTCAACCATGGGCCCTTCTGCCCTGAACTTGCTTCCAATGGAGGCAAGGAGGCTTTGGGTATTGGTCCCAATATCAACCCACCAGATTTTCAAACTCGCCCACCTCCTTCCTCTCTCCTGGCGAGGGCAGAAGATTTCACCCATTTCTAAGGTACATAACTTGGGCCTTATTTGTAATAGATTTCATCAATTGATCTAAAACATTAAGGTCTCTGTTCATTTGTTTCCAGTGTCCACAAAAAATTGGGGTGAGGCTTGTGTCTCAAGCTTTGACCCACTCCCTATTCTAGGGGATTTCTGTTGAACTGCACCTAATACTGGCCTTTTCTCTGAAGTTCTACTCTTATCAGCCGGTTCATGCTGTGTGCACCATAGTAGAACCATTTCATTTGAACCACAATGTGGAACCCTGATATGAATTTAAATGGCGAGAGCAGTTTAAAAGTTCATAGGTCCAAAACAATGCAGGGCCTATTAAGGGTTGATAGTAGGAATCTTTCCATATAAACAGTGATTCATACACGGAATTAATTCCTGGATAGGGTGAAACTCTTTCGAGTTATCAACAGTCACAGATTGCAACTCTTTCGAGTATAATCACAGTTCTTGGTTTCCGGGAGTGGGACATGAACCCACAACCCTCTGATTCAAAGGCGAGGGTGCTATGAACTGAGCCACAGCTGACACCTCCCTGGATAGGGTGAAGCTGAAGTCCCTGGCATTGTCAATTATTATTAGACACAATTAGGGTAATTAAGGGTTACTCTAGATGAATGAACTAAAATGAGCTGTATGGCTTTCCTCATCTATAATTATCTGGAGGTAAACTTTTTATGCATATAGTTTTGTTTTAAAACACTCAAGTTAATTTTTGTCTGGAAATAATATTGGCTATTTCAATTACTTTGTTGAATAGGTCAGGTATTCACGTGTAGATCTACATCCAAGGCTCTGTGTAAAGGTAAAGCATTTTCCATTCCTTCATCTTTAACTAGAAACTAAAGAATTCTCTTTATGTTGCAAAAGCCCACCTGAGCCTGGTATTGTCTGCCACACACATTCCAGCTGTGGACAGCATTCACAAGCAGTAATCCTGGCTGATGTTTTTTAATTTCTTATCCAACCTAGAGTTGCTAAGGTGAATTGTGGTACTCTCATTGTTACTGAATTGTTGAAAACAGATTATTTGAGTGTAGGTGGGATCAGAGCTCAGATCTTTTGATATGCATGGCTGAATTAAATGCTAAGTTTTCTAGCATTTATGTTTTATGTTTTCTGAACAACCAAATGTGCAGAGTTGGAAGTATAATGGCAAATACAGAAACTTCTTTTTGGAATGGGATAAGCGTTGTTCTTTTAAATATGAGTTAAGGGAATCTGCCCTGTTCATGTATACTGCATAAAGCTGCCTATCCTTGTGCATGCAAGTGTAAAGTATGAATATTTTGCAGACTTTTAACATTTTAAACGCAAAGTATTTTTGTACTCCTCATCCTAACCTGAATGTATTACATTTTAAACTTGCTTTACAGTTTACCACAGATGAGGGTTTTTGGGTCAGATGTCCTTTTGCTTCTGGATATTTACCAGGTAAATTTTAAGAAGTAAATGTACTCTCCGTGTGGTTTGGCACTGAGCCACACAGGTTGTTTAATGTCTCAGGTTTAATCTCTGGTCTGTTCTGAGTTAGCTGACCTCAGTCAAGGCAGAGGCTACAACACTACAACTGAGTTAGACAGCTGTGGTTTACACTCTGTGTGGCATGTGGCTTTATGTGCTCGTGTGAAAATCTCTGTGCACTAGTTTAACATAGTCAGCAATGCATTTAAGAAACCTAAAGTGAATCTATTAACCAGTGAGTGACTAGAGGAAATTATATCCCATGATTGCTTTCTGGCGGTCTTGTGGAAAAGTGTGTGCATGTGGACAGTTAGTTAAGGACCATATTGGACTCAGCTGTGATGCTCTCCAAGGCGGATAGTTTCTTGACATTTGCTTAGAGATGGAATCATTGACCCTCTATTAACAATAAAAATATTGAAAATAAAGTTTCAAAAGTTGTCAAAATGCTGACCTGACTCCTGAGTTTTTCTTAAAGTTTTGAATAGAGAGATTTAAAAACAAAAATCAATTTTTATATTGGCCGGGCAGGACCGGAAATTTCCGCTGGTCTGTCAAATTTTCCGTCCTGCCCACGACAATTCCTGCCACAGGCGGGGCTGGAAAATCCCGGCCACTCTATTGTAATGAAGTTTAAAAGGGTGGGGACATCTTGGAGATGCGTTACTAGATTAGAAATCTGGAAAGGACAAGTTTTTCTTTATAGCTCCCAAGATAAGGGAGGCTGCCCAGAATAAACCAAGATCTGGCATGCTCTGATTTGACTTAAAGAGCAGCCAGCAAAAAGAAAAATACCTGAGGCACACCTGTTCAGAAAGGTATTGTTTAAGTTCATTCTTCCATTAGATGACTGGAGGTGTGCAAACATGTTCAGGTGAGATAATGATAGGATGGTGCAAAAATATACCTTGTTACACCCCTCATGCTTCGACCAGCAATTTGAAGACATTCCATAGCATTATGACTGAGGATTTGATCCCTTTCATAAAAAGAACCAAAAACCTAAAAGTTGGGAATCTGCTCATTCTATGCTGTGAAGACTGTTTTATGGTTAACTGATTGTTGCCATCCGGTTTCCTTTCGTTTTGAAAGAAACGCTTTCCCCCCCCCCCCCATCTGAGTCAAATGCCCTACCAAAGAACTGTTGGCTGCAATCCCTTACAGTTTTCAACTTAGGTAGTTGAACTGGAGCACCTATTTGGCTAGAAGCTGCTGAAAGTGTCAGCAGACTGTCACGACTCACCAGGGATAGTGCGGTGTAATATCAAGCCTGACCCTGAGCCGCAACAAATGTGAAAAAGGTTGATCAAACCACCAGATTGCCCCAATTCTACCTAACTGTTTAATTTAGGTTAACAGAATACGCGCACCAGGTTTGTAAACTTAATAAGTAAACTTAACTGTTTATTGAACAAACTGTCATTAACCAGCGGCAAAAGAGAGAAATATGAACTGCCAATTTCTAACACCATAACTTAAACTCTACCCCCTTCTTAAATCCCTATACACACTCATACAAGACACATAAAACACACAAAAAACACGGATTTTAAGGGTGGGATAAAACAGTTCAATAGCACCAATTCCAGAGTACAGGATTTGATGGGTTGATTTTGATCGACATTTTCCAAATTCCTCTCAGTTCTTGTTGATGGCATGAGGTGATCTTCCAGCACTTTCAGTATTTAGTTCACTGGTTGAACAACTTGCCTTTCAATACCTTGTACGTTGATTTTCCCCTTTGCCTCATGACAGGGGTTTTCAGAGAGAGAGCATGTTATAGAGATATGAGGAGGAAAATAAAACAGCTAGCTATTATTGTGGAATTACTGGAATCTTCCACACACAGGAGAAAGAGGTTTTAGGTCTTGTTCCATTCAGGCTAGGAGCTATTCAGCTGCACTGCTCTTCACACAAACCCTGGTCAGGAGCCAATTAAAATGCTGTTGACAGGCAGCTCCTTTGGTCCAGGACTCCTTTCCGGCACCATCCTGCCTTTCATGGCACACTCTGTTCCAGGACGGAAACGTTGTAGATGCCTCTCATCCTTCTCTAGTGGACATATCTTTTAAACTGCAGCCATTGTAATTTTAAAATCCACATTCCAACAGAAAATAAAATGTTATGTTCTTTACAACAGTCCAACAGAAATAAAAAGACATGTTCTTTACAAGGCTTACTGTGAAATAAATACACTGCTAGACACAAAAGTCTTATGCATAAGACAGCAAACTCCATGGGAAGAATTTTCTGGTCGGCAAGCGGGGGCAGGGCCCACTTGACGACGTATAAAATGACGCGCAGTGACATCAGGCGGGCGTCCCGATGTCACTATGCATCATTTAGATTGTCAGTTCGGCAGGCTCGCAGCCACGTCGTCTGCACACCCGCCGAACTGTCAAAGACTTATTAAGGCCATTAAGAAAGTAATTAAAATTGTTAAAAATGCAGTCCATCCAACCCTAAGGTTGGCGGGCAGGCGAAGAGCCCAGGCGGCCTTTGCATTTTTCATGATACCTCATCAACGGGCGGGATGAGGTTTCATGAAGGGTTTATTAATTAAATTAAACTTTTTGAAAAAATTAATGGACATGTCCCAGCTCATGTGACAGTTTCACATGAGGGGACATGTCCTTAAAATCTTTCTTCCTTTATTAAATTATTCAAAACGTAAACTAATCTCCCTGAGGCAGCTCTATGCCTCAGGGAGATTTCTGCGCTCCTTCACGCGCATGCACGAAAGAGTGCAGGTCCTGACTCAGGGAAATCCTCCCCCCCCCCCACACCCGCACAGGGAGCGCATAGCGCTTCCGGGTGTGTGTCATGCTGGGCGGGCCTTAATTGGCCAGCCCGCGTAAATTGGGGGTGCCAATCAGGTTCGCGCCCGCCCTGCATGCACCCCCCCCGCCCCCCAAGCGTGGGGAAAATTCAGCCCCATGTAAGGTATGTGTAAATGGAATAGATCTCGACTTTACATGGCAGTACAAAAAGGGTGATAGCGAGGTAACACACTGTTTTACATGGCTCCCATTTTATATTTTCATTGATTTCAATGGAAAAGATGTAAAACGGTTTGTTAATTTATTATCACTTGTTTTACACTGTTCCGCAAATGTCTTCGGAATTACATTTTGCATCAGATCCAGAGGTTTAAGATTCCTGATCATGGATGAGATGTGCGCTGCCCCAAAGCTATGAGTGTACGATTTTTAAAACAGACACCTAATCACAATTGTCACAGTTAATAATTGTGTTTATTTATAGTTTGGAACATGAGTACTGATGGGCAGTTGGAGAAGCTGCAGCTTACGTTCATGACTCAGGATAAGGCTGAATTCAAGGTGGCTCTGTGTAACAGAACTGCACCCCACAAGTGTGAACCACTAAAGGAGCTATATGTTACGGCAAATACAGTGAGTTCATGTTGAGTTGTTGATTAGACCACAGGTTAGTCAATGCAGCTAATGGCACCATAAATGTTAATATATTGCAGTTTTTGCAACAATGCAATATTTTTGCCCCAGCTTTGGGAATGCTTATCAATATTCAGATATATTAAATATCTACAAAAGACAGTCTTTCCCAATGAAATAAAACTTAAATTTAACTTGAACTTTTAACATTTGCTTTTTGCATCACACAATTAAATTATTTACTTTTTAGTTTGTTATTCTGGTACACATTCATAACAGAGTTAACCTTCAAACTAATCTCGTTCTGCATTTAAAATGAACATGATATGGAAAGAAAAATCACATTGCATTTGGTCCTCCTGTCATATAATTTGAATACTGTTTTTTAAAGTTCAACTAAAAAGGTTTGCAATCACTTGAAAATTGCTCATTGATTTATATTTTAGATTCTGTGTCAAAGTAATATGTTAAAATGTTTTGTGTTACAGATTGGGGCCCATTCTAGGGTTTTTAACTTGTCTGATGAAGAATGTGGCAGCAATTTTTGTGTGCAGGTAAGTGAATGCTATCTCTTAAGCAAAGATAAATTAATCTATTTTTCCTCTAAATTTTCACGTCCCATTCTGAAGCTAGAAACTCATTGCGATTAAACTTGACGAGCGATTGTGGTCCTTTTTGATATCTTATTCCTATATCAGACAAACCAGGCTTGGGAAGGGGATACAATTTGACCTTGGGCTTAGCATTGTAGTGCATGCCCTGTCTTCATCAGAATACATCCAGCAGGGGTTTGCTCGAAAGCAATTCAGAGCAGAAAACCTGGATCATTTGGTTCCTTCTCTAGCCAGGGATGATTAAGCTGTTTTGGCCCTTCACTCACTGCCAGTTGCTTGAGGTCAGCCAACTAATTTCTGGCCATAGACTGAGGCCCATGAGCTTCTAGTCAGTACATTTGTCCATTGCGCTGTCAGGGTTTCATTGATTTTTTAAAAAAGATGCACTAATTAACAATTGATAACACAAATTTAAATAATTTGCCTTAACAGGGATGGCGAACAGATATAGAATACTCTGCTCGGATTCAGTTCTGCAACATAATGTGCAGTAAGTAGCTGATTTATCTTCTTTGGAAACACATCTCCAATGCTGCTAAGATTCACAGTATTCTGCTTTTCAATTTCTGCTAAGAAATCTGTTTGAAATAACTTGTTACTATGTGGAGTTCATACTGATAGGGTGCTGCACTGTTAAAGGCACAATCTGTTGGATGGGGTATTAAAGTGAGGCCCCATTTCCTCTCAGATGGACATCAAAGATTATGTGGTACCATTTGAGAAGAGAGAGGGAGTTCTCCCTGATGTCCTGGTCAATATTTATCCCTCAATCAACATCACTAAAAGCAGATTATCTGGTCATTAACACACTTCCATGTGGGAGAGCATACTGTTTGTAAATTGGCTGCTGAGTTTCCTACGTTATAACAATGATTACATTTTAAAAGTACTTCGTTGGATGCAAATTGTTCTGGGATGCCCTGAAGTTGTGAAAGGCGGTGGATAAATGAAAGTTTTTTCTAATAATTGGGACTGTGGAAATTATGAGGCTGAATTATTTATGTGATTTTAAGTAAAGGTGGAATAACATTTCACCTGATATGATCCACATAATAGTTGTGGACAATTACTTAGGAGTGTATTAATAATGACACCAATATCAAGTGCAAATAAATAATTACCATTTACTTTAATCTGTGCAACAAGATGTAAGGCAGATTGACCTGTTGGCTCAGGTTATGGCCAAGTTTGAAGAGAAAAGCTATTGGAGTTGTATGGTGGCACTGTGATTAGTCCACTGGTGCTTCAAGTGAGGGGACACAGTACTCCATTGTGTTGAATTTCTGATCTTACCTGTTCTGTGCAGAGTTGCACTGATCAGAGGACTGGACATCTGAGTCTTTACCAACACTGATCACAAGTGTTTGGGATGGATAAACATCTGATCCAAAGAGCTCATCAAACCCCAGTACTTGGAGGATCAGGTTTTTTGACTTGCCCTCCTCCCATGGTCAAGAATGTATGCTGAATAGCCTGAATGAGGAAATATCAGAAATAAAGTCTGTGTGTGTCATCGTAGGAAGCAAAACACACATTTAACTTTAATAGGAAAACAAACACAGTTGAAAGATTTGCTCTGAGTAGTGACACTGTCATTATAATTACAATATTTCCTTTTGTCATGACATGATGAATTTATTCTTGGTATGTAGAAAATGCACTTATTGCCTACTCTTACCTGCTCTGAGGATGTTTTATACCAGGTAGGGTGGGACTGGAGTCAAATGTGAACCAAAGGAGTAGGGATCTGTAGGGTTCTGAGTCTGGAGGACAAAAGTGAACTAATTAGAAGTTTACAACAGTCCAGCAACTTTCATGGTTATTTTATTGGTGACAGCCCACAAATTCCCAGATTTGGTGAATTCAGTTGCACAATTTGCTATGATTGGGTTTGAACTCCTAACATCCTAGTGGTTAAGTCCAGTACCATAATTAATAGGCTATCATAACTGTGAGAGTATAAAATAGTGACCGTGGCAGTCTCTTACCATAGCTTCAGAGGAGTGCCAGAAGCTAAGCCGGGACCTGGGTGTGCTGGGTGCTGGCTTTCTGTGATGATTTTGTAGGGTCGGAACCTCGGACTACTCTTATAAGGTTATTGACCTCTGAAAATCTGGTCATGGGGACTCTGGTGCTCCCTGGACCAGAACTTTTTCTGGCCACTGCTGCTGCAGCAAGGTAGAGGTGAGGAGATCCATTTGCACCCATAGCCTGCTGAAGACATTCAAATCACAGAAACCTCTTCCATCCCATGGAGCTATTGTTGAGCCAGTAATGATGGTTCAGGCAAACTCAAATAGACATTTAGCTCAGCCAAGGTAGAATTTTGGCACAGATGTGAAGGTTTCTTCTGGTCACATATCTGATAGCAACAATGTATACATACTGAGAAAATATCTTCAGGTGTCTATATATGATAATGAGAGTGTAAACATAGGCCCAGATTTTTGCCACAATGGAGGGGGATCCCCATTGTGGCAAAAATAGTGGGAATACCTGAAAATCCTAAGTCCTATCCCCAAACACATCAATTCCCATTTTCTTGGGGGCATGGTGCATTTCGCGCATGTGCGATTTACAGAAGCAGCTGACTATTTAAATCATCAGCTGCCTTCACTGAAATGGGATTTTGATGAGCCAGGAGTGTGAAACCCAAAGTGTGCAGATTAGACCAGGTAAGAGCAGGTCTGAACTTTGTGGGTTCATTTGGATAGCCAGGGTACATCTTTGGAGAGGTAAGGTACCCCGTTGGATCTTATCCCTGGGCACCTTTGCGGGGAGGTTAGGTGTCCTTTGGAACTGTAAAAGTAGGCATAAATGTGCATTGAAAGTGCATAAACTCATTACTGTCATGCTCATTGGAACTGTCAGCAGACCTGTTAAAGTCAACTGTCCAAACTGTCAGAAGCACCCATAAAAGAGAACTGTCAAGCTGTCAATGCATCTAAAAATCCTGCTCTGAAAAAATTGTCTGGAGTGTTTTAAAAATGTTTGCTATTTCACTCTGACATAAGGCTGAATGCTTTCATTATTGGATTAGTGTTGCATGACTGATTCACAACCATCCATTATCATAATAGGGTGCCTGCCATTTCACAGTTTGATTGACAGCTACAAGTTGTAGATTTTTTGGGACTATGAATTCCAATGCATGTTGATAAAAGGGATTGTGCACTTGAATGAAATGTTTGTTGTTATAAGGCATTATGTAGTTGAAGGAAAGTACATGTACTAAATATTTTTTTAACGAATGACAGTGTTTTGTTCAAAATAGTGGTCTGCAACAAATACTTAGAGCTTTATTTTATAGAACTTTGTTCTATCTCATCTCTCATGGGTGCTGAGGTCTGCCCATGGTGGACACTAGGTGAGTTGGCAGCTGAGGTGTAAGGGCAATGGATAGTGGGTGGGTTGGCCTAAGTTGGCATAGGGGCTATAGCGGGCACTGGGGGTGAGCATGGATGGGGCATAGGGAGTGTGTGGGGGTGCGAGGGGGAGGGCTGGAGGGATGTTTCATGTTTCAATCTTTTATTTTTAAACTTTTGGACACAATGCCGGAGCCCCAAGGCAGGCCTTCCACCCAGCCTGCCTCCACGCCTGGCATCCTGCTCACTTCTTCCCGGGATGCCCACCCAACTTCTAATCCAGCTTCCACCACCGTTTTTGCCCCCACCACCCCAAAATATGATGTCTGGGTAGCTATTTTTAAAGGTTGGGTTCACATAGTTGAGAATTCTCCTGTCTCTGCACGCCCCACCCAGAAGTGAAAATCAGGGTCACAGTGAGAAAATTTCCTTTGTGTGCTGTTTCAGGCAAAAATGTTTCCCATGTCATAAGCAGCCACAGGAAAGCTTTCTATTACCTTAATGATTTTGCTGGCACATTGTGGACAGAATAAATCTTATAATTGTGCCAAGTGGTATTTATGCGAATGGTTGATTCTATTCATGACAGAGCATGCCCAACAAACCTGTTGAAACTAGAATGGAAATGTGCTGGAGAGAGGTTGAATACAAGTACATGGCTATAAATTTGCTTAGGGGAGAAAGATTTGATCTGTTTACAAATTGTAAAGATGACCATGATTCGAAGTTGTAGATTTGAATACAATAGGAAGGAAATGAAATTCAGATGGGTCACTCTTTGAAGGAGAGGTATGTCACAGGGAAATCTCAAAGGGAATGGGAGCAAACTATAAAACCTTAAACACTCCAGCTAATGTTACAGTTAGTGGATAAACAACATTATCAGTCCTTCGGGGGTTGCGATAGTAAGAAAGCCAGATGGGAGAAACAGGGAATGGAGACCAGGCTCCAACCTTTCCATCCCTACTTGACTTCGCATGTTGCAGGCAGGAAAGAGATCACTGATGGGGATGCGGGGAGAACAAATTGAAATTGGAGTGATATGGTGCCTTGGTATATTCAAAGTGTTGTACAAAAATGTTATCCAATATCTATTTGTTTCCTCTTACAGAATTAAATTCTACAGGTGCTTCCTCACAGTATATCTGGCCAATTGCAATCACTGTGATTTTATTGATTCTCGTGACTGTGACGCTTTTTATTGGATACATGTTCTGCAGAGGTGAGAAATAATGAAGGAAAAATAATCATTTTGAACTGTTCATAATGGCTGAGTGTTTCTTGGCCTTGAATATAGTAAAAATATAAATGATTCAAGCTGAAATAATTAATGTATAAACTGTCACTTATTTGCACAGATCAGAGCAGCAATGTGCTATAGTGATTATTAACAGTAAGAGCAGACATTTTTCACAATCCTATTTTCTCAGGGGTCCAGTTTTTCTTAGCAAAAGCATTAAAAAGATTTAAAATATTTTAAAATTTTGAATCTTTTATTGGAATCCAAAAATAGGCCATTGGGCAAAATGTTGCAGTAATTTCAGTGTGGCAGGCCTAAATCTTAAATTCCACTGTCCTTTAACTATGCTTCCCAATTTAGTATTCATCGCCCTCTGAGATACTTGAGTTGGTACTGCATCTATGGACATATGCCAGTAAGCTTCACATTCCACCATCTTTGTGAGGACACATTTACCGGTTTAATTCTTTATGGGCTTAGTTGACACCTTGATCATAGGGCTACTTTTAAATCAGCCTGCCTGGTGGAAAAGGGGCAGTTGATGGGCCAAAAAGCATAGGAGTGACTATGTGGGCACCACAAAAATAATCACTCCTTCCCACTCCCTACCCCTAAGACCCACCTTCTTGCTGGCCTGGTTGGCAAATACACCACCTGCTATTGCAAGCTTTTGAATACTAGTGGTAGAGGAAGGGGCCCTTAAGTGGGCATTAATTGCCCACTTAAGGGCCTCAATTGGAATCTGGGCGGGAAGGCCGCCTGCAAACCTTCCCGCCTCAGACTTACTCTAAGGCCAGTGTCACTAGCGCTCCTCCAAGGCCAGCCTAAAAGTATCTTTTGAGTAGATTCGACTGCACTAAGCCATTACACGAGGAATGTCCACTTTCAGCATTTGTCTCACGTTGTGCTTTTGAAAAAGAAAATTCAGTGTGCTTAATTTTAAAGATTTCTTTTCTTTTTTTCTTTCATGTCACTCAACATTTATATAGTTCTTCATCAGCCTTACAGAAAAGTGTTTCTGCATTCGACCCAATCGTCCAAAAGGTAGGGAAACCTTTATTAGTGGATAATAGCAGGAGCATTAAAGCAAAACAAAACTTTTCTTGTTAGTCGTCGATACCAGGAGCTTTTTATTGTGTAACTATGTGTGGATGACTTTGTTTTGGCCTGTTATTAATTGGAAAGGAACAATGTTCAAAGTTTTTTTTGTAGTATTTCATTTGAAATTGGTATTAGTATTTGATCCAACACAATATTTGGAAGTATAACTTTCTAAAAAGCTCCTCAATCTTTTTCTTTTGAGTCTACTTGCCAGAAGAATCTCTTACTCACTTGTCTGAATTCCTCTATTTTAATTCATTTAAAGAGAATGTAGCAAACAAT
Source organism: Cetorhinus maximus (assembly GCF_964194155.1). Lineage (NCBI taxonomy): Eukaryota > Metazoa > Chordata > Chondrichthyes > Lamniformes > Cetorhinidae > Cetorhinus > Cetorhinus maximus. Next base: position 31,578,149 of record NC_135890.1, read on the forward strand.
TATGGATAACATAGTAATGAGCCTGTGCTGAAATTGATATTTAGAAATTGTCAGCAATCCCTAAAATGTTATGAATTTTTCCTTCCAACGCTGGTCATGTTATATCTGAGAAATAGATATACACTAATGATGATTTGATTGCTTTTTATTTAGAAAAAAATTCCTGTTTAGATAATTATCAATATATGGGGTAGAGTTCCCATTTTGAAAAATGTTTTGTGCCACCCCTCCCCCCATCTTGCAAGTTTCCAACTCAAAGACATCTGCATATCGATGGACAAAAAAGCTCCCATAAAATAGTGTAATCAGGCAGCTCTTTAAAATCTAATTTAAAAAAAGATTTGTTTTTAAAAAGTCCTTTATCTATTTAAATTTGATTAATATGGGTATATCACAAAAAATAGGCATTTAAAATTAGTGTCAATCTGCCACCTGTGAGGAACTCAATTTTATATTACTGAAAATATTTAAGATATCCAAAACTATTTTCTCCCTAGATTGGGGGACAGTAGTGAGCTTCTTAGTAAATAAACAGAAATTTGAAACTTTTCAAAACGTGTCCTTATGCCCAAAAGATCCAGTTTAATTTTTGAAGCATCCTTGAAAGCCTGCAAATTTCTGCTATTAGCAGAAATTCCCAAAATGGTTAATTCACACTGAACGTATGGCGAGTTTTGTGGACAGGTCCTGCTTTCTAGAACAATGTTTGTTATAAAACCAGTGCAAAAGATCAAATCCCATAGTCTTTGCCCTGGTTACAGCAATGTCAGATGAATAGTGACGGAAAAAAAAAATGAATGCACTTGAGAGAACATTCAAGACCACGATCTGCATCTCTCTATTTATATTACAGAAGTATTTTTGGTTGTTTTTCAGAACGTCTGTGGACATACAAGGAACCTCTCCCTTCTGAAGGTTTTGCCACCTACAATGAGCTAATCAAAGGTTTTGCGATGTTCCTCTGTGAAATGAACAGAGTTTATTCTAAGCTGCTTGTGTGAAAGAATGCTTTGGAGCATCAACAGATGTCCTATTATTTATTGCAGCAGAAGTTTTCCATGATTATGGATTCAAATGTTATTCTCATTTGATCAGAAGTATGCAGGGAAAAACTTCAATGCTTAGTTATGAAAAATGGAAAGACAGATAAGCTTAAAACTGGATATTTTGCTATTATGCTTCTTGTTTTCAGGTCTCAAGGTTCAGACAAATCCATGTGTAGCTATTAATTTGACTGGCCTACTCTGAATCAAGCATATGCACATTATTGACTGGTGCTTATAAATGTAGAACACAGGACTGTTTTTCATCTTTTGCCATTAGAAGAGTGATTTCTTGTGGCTCGGTGGTGGCTGCGGAGAAATAAACCCGCCCCCCTCCACCTTTTTCTTGTGAATTCATCCATGAGTCTAGGGGTGATGTAAAGCTGAGTCATTTAGATTCTGCAGGGAAAGCCATATCTTTGCCTGGTAAAGAGAATTGGGAAGATTTCTTTCTCTGCAAAAAGCCAATCACCTTTTCTTATATTCTCCAAAACATTAGTAACATTAATGGAAGTGCAAAATGTGTTCAAGATGCTCAGGTACTAGTTCTGTTCTTGAACCAGGATATATCATCCGTGAACCCTTGGAGTACTAGCTGTATTTTTTTAATGTGTATGTATTTTTTGAAGACCTTTCCTGTGTCGATCTATTTGGGAAAAATAAACTGTTTTAGTGACAAGTGTACAATGCTCAAATGAATGTATTTTAAGCTATAACGTAACACAGGACTGAATTAATTAAACAGATACATTGAATATGTAATTTGTCTCCACTAGACAGCCATTACAACCAACTGTCAAAAATAACTTGTGTAACAATTTAACACATTTGCTAATGTGTTAAATTAAAAAAGAAATGCCATTTTGATATTTGAAAATATACTGTTAAGCATTGTATTATATTTTATCTGAACATCTTTTCCTTTTAGGAATTTTATTTCTCAATGCTACAGCATACAATAAAACAAGTATTTGTGAATTTGCAGTTAGGAATTATGCACAGTTTATAGAGGCTTAATTAAAACGTTAAGAGACCACTATGTAAAAATAAAATCTTTATATTGTTCAGTAGGGCTTGTAATTTTTTTGTATGAACCATATCCCTTACTACATTAAGGAACAGTTTTGCAAAAGATCTCAAGGTAAACAATACAAGATATATATATATAAGATATGACACAACCATTTTAATTGACCATAATTTGACAAACACCACACTGATTTATTCTTAGACATATTAAAAAGTGAATATACTTTAAGAGGTTGTGGTTTCACTGTGGTCGTCTTGGTGACTGAAATATTTTCTCTATCTGTATTCATAAACTGAAAATGCATTGGTAAGAGGATGGGAGAGTACAAGCTAATTAGTGTATTAACTTGTCATATTTTTAATTGTGTAAATATAGAATGCATATTACCAATTTACTAAGAGTATGAATTTGAATCCATCCTAATTTAAAAAAAAAACACAAATAAAAGAGAAACTTATTTTTTATATTTCTGTGTTGCTATTTATTTTGTTTTTGTGTGGCTGCTGAATGTGCTTTTTCTCTGACTGTGCGGACTATTTATTACAAACAGGTGGTGATAGTAAAGAACTCCAAGGGCAGGATTTTTAGCTTGGCGGATGGGCACCTACCCGACCCGACCGAGTGTAAAATGACGCTCGATGATGTCGGGCGTGCGTCCCCATGTCATCGCACACTCTCGTGATATTGCGGTCGGTGGGCGTGCGCTGGAGTCGGCAGCATGCCTGCTGATAATTAAAAGCTCTATTTAAGGCCATTCAAAAGGTAATTGGTGTACATTTTTCACTGCCTGTCCAACCTTATGGTTGGTGGGCAGGCAAAAAGGCCAAGTGGCCTTTGCACTTTTTTTGGAAACCTCATCCACAGGCAGGATGAGGTTTCCAACATCAAATAAAAATTAAATAAAAACTTTAATTTTTCATGAATAACATGTCGCTGCTCATGTGACAGAGTCACATGAGGAGGCATATTTCATAACATTTATCAAATCTTTAATTGTTTTTTCAAATCAGTTCATCTCTCTGAGGAAGAGACTGCCTCAGGGAGATTATGTAGTGTGGACTCGCGCTCATGAGCAAAGGCCGCGCTTGCCTGGCTTGCACTCCTCCCCCTGCCCGCTCGCGTTTCATACTGGGCGGGCCTTAATTGGCCTGCCAGTGTAAAATCGCGGTCCGTGCCCGATTGCGGGCGGTGGTCGGCTTCCCGACCGCCCCCGCCGAGCCCACACGCCAAGGGCAAAATTCAGCCCCAGGTTTAGATGTAGCACTCTAGCAGTGCAGGTTGGCAAATCTGAGGCATATGTTTTTCAAAATCTTAGGTGAACTAAACATGTGCTACATTCCATTGACACATTTTAAAATAAAAAACTGACCAGCACAGCCAAAATGCAAGGTTTCCTCCTGCTTTGGGCCTAGTCAGAAAATGCCTCCCATCATGTCAAACTATTTCATCATCTTATTCTATTCCTCTCTCTTTAACCTCAATTACATTCTGAGCCAGAAAGGAGTTAAGTAAAGCATTGTGCCTGGAATCAAGTCATTTAAAAAAGGGAAAGTTTGAGTCAGCCAAAAATAGTTCATCTGATTCTTTTGCAAACAATGAATGTACAAAGGTCGGAATTTGAAACAAATTTGGACAAAAGAAAACTGGACGAGAAAGGAGAAGACAAATGGGGTGAAAGTGTCATATTTTAAAATTAGTTTGAATATTTATTTTAGTTTAAAGCTAATATTACAAAATATTTCAATTGTGGCATTCGTGTAGCCTTTGTAGCACTAAATATTTGTTTCAATTTCACAATGAGTGAACTTAAATTTTTCAAAACCAGTCGGGTCAGGTGACAATAATTTAGAAACAGACAGATCAGCAGTCAAAGGGTTAACTGCTCAATTAATTTCACAATTTACTACATCAAGATTAGTAATAAAATTCAGGCTTGAATTATCAGGATTAACTCATAAACTGATTGAACTTTTAGTTAAGTGCTCATACTTCCTGAAGCCCACTATCAGGGTAATTATGTTCACATTTCCTGATTTTAACAAACGTGAACGTTCTTCTGACTTTATGGGCAGGATTTTCTGCCTGTCGGGTGGGCTAGGTGGGTGCAGGTGCAGATGGGCGCAGACCCGATCGGTGCCCCCGACCGGAACCGCGCCGCCATTTTACGTGGGCGGGCCAATTAAGGCCTGCCCAGCGTGATGCGCACCTGGAAGCGCTGAGTGCTCCCTGTGCAGGGAGTCACTCCTGAGTCTTTCGCACATGCGCAGAAATCTCCCTGAGGCACAAAGAGGTGCCTAGGAGATTAGTTTTAAGTCCAAAAAGTTTAATAAAGTAGCGAGAAAATTTTTATGACATGCCCCTCATGTGAAACTGTCACATGAGCTGGGACATGTGCATTAATTTCTATAAAATTTTTTGTCAAAATTTAAAATCATTCATGAAACCTCATCCCGCCCGTGAATATTGGGAAATCTGTAAATGGCACACACCTGCCCCAAGTCTAAATACTACATCATCCACATACTCAAAGATTGAATTAAAGAAGATAGTGTACTTCTTTAAGTGTTTAACAAAAGGGAATAGTTAACAGTTCACATGTTTGGCTTGTTGTCGGAGAAATGCTGCTGCGGGCTTGATTTTTAAACAAACGGCGTCTTTTTCCACTGAAGTCAGATACCCAGATTGTTGCAGGATTCCCTCAAAGAGATGAACATTGGGCAGGTCACAAAGTTAGGCACTTGTGGTTTCTGTATCGGGAGGTCAAATTTCTTTATAGATGGACTTTTGGGGAGTTTTGGAATCAGGCTGGGAGGCTTTTTTAAGATGCATTCCAGGTCCTTAAAGGGAAATATGACACAATCTTTTGCTGCTCTCTCTTTCAGCATTCTTCTACAGGCTGCCCAGGTCTCTCTGGGTCTTCAGATCAAAACTCATTACCCCCAGCTAGTTTAGGTCACATGACCAGTACTGGTATTATCCAACCAGAATGGTTTGAAGGTCCAAAGCCATCCCTATACATTAACTTGTGGATAACTGGTCTTGTCAGCTATTTTGTTAAATTGCAAACCTGGAGACATAGGCCTGAATTTCCATAACAACGTAGAGGGTCTCCAGCTGAGCTAAAATGATGCTGGAGCCCCGATTCCAGAAATCACAAACCCGGCACCCACCATTTTCACTGGGGGGAGTGGGGGGTTGCTGGGGTAATGAAACAGTTTGTAGTTTGCACATCCATAGTTCATGGAGATGGTTTAAGCAGATCCAATTTTCATTAGTGAGAAGTCTGAAATATGACTTGTGGGTTTTGCACTTTTTGATAGAAGGTTTAAACTTACTGGAGTTCTCTGGAGAGGTAGGATACCCTTTTGGATAGGTCCAGGGACACCTTTTGGAGAGGTCAATTGCCCTTTGGGATTGTTAAAATTAGACATAAATGTGTGTAAAAAAGTGGATAAACTCATTGGAACTATCTAGGCATTTAAATCCCCTTGGAACTGTTAAGCTGGCCTTTAAATTAAAATAAAAGGCCATAGTTAAAAAAAGAAATCAATGATTGCTATTTCATCCTGTCAGCTGACCTAAGCCTGAGGGTTATTATTATAGGATTTGTGCTGTATGACTTGATTCCACAACCTGTCATTATCATAGTGGGGTGCTTGTCAGTTCACAGCTTTATTGACAGCTCTCAGTGGTTATAAAATCTTTGTTGTTGGGCTATGATTACAAATTCTTGTTTTTATAAGCAATCAAGCAATTGAGGGAATTTAAACATAGTGAATGGGTTTTTATTAATGAAAGTGTTTTTTTTAAATAGTGAAATCATCAATAGATACTTAGAACTTTATTTCATCTCAGCATGGGTCCTGAGGTCTGCCCATAGTGGATACTGGGTGAGTTGGCATGGAGAGTGTAAGGGCATAGGGTGGTAGGAGGGGTGCATGGGTTGACATGAGTTGACACTAAATTGGCAGAGGGGTTCTGAGGGTCATGAGTGGTGGATTGAGGGGCATAGTTTGGCATGGATGATATGAGAGGCCATGGGGAGTATGGGTGGCAGGGGGAATAGGTTGGCATAGGGAGTGTGTGGGGTGTGAGGGGTGAGAGCTAGAGGGCTTTTTTTTTGTTTTCTTCATTTTTACAGCTGGAACAAAGTGCCCGAACACCAAGACCAGCCTTTCAGGCAGCCTACCTCCACACCTGGCAGTCCTTGTGGCTGCCTCTGCGCTGTTTCTGGAGTCAGTGGGCCAGATTCCTGATTCCCGTTAACACCTGCCCCCCAACCCCTGAAACGAAAACCTGACTATCCAGGGCACTTTCTCCTGAGTTGGGCTTTTGTGAAAATTCAAGGCCAAAGAGTCCAGGGATTTATTAATGCTGTGTTTGGAGTAAACCACGAACAATGGCAAGTGTGAATTCCAGAGAGGATGCTCTCAGAGCATACCCATTTGAAACGGGTGACCCCTACCCAGTATGATTCAATTCGGAACTTTCCAAAAGCTTGAGACAGTCTGTGTTGATTTTTGCAAAGGTCATGTGACTATTGGCAGCCATCTTAGCCACCTTGTGAGTGTTTATTTTAAAATATAAAAGATAGTTCCAGAAAATTTCACAGGAATAAAGTCCATGGTTGAAGTTATGAATAAAATGTGCCTTCATTGGGCACTGCTTTCATCCACATGGGGCTGAATTTTCTGGTTGAAGGGGGGCAGAGCAGGAGCGGGCAGGCATGGACCCGATCGCCACCCGCAATTGGATCCGGGCCGCCATTTTACGCGGGCGGGCCTATTAAGGCCTGCCCAGCATAATGCGTGACTCTCGAGGATAGTGGGAGTGGGCAGTGGCAGCGAGAGTGCACTGTCCGCCGGGTCCAATGGCGGCCCGGCGGCCTGTTTATATGAAGCACTGGCATCCTTTGCAAGGCTGCTCACAATGGCGTGGAAGGCTCACCAGAGGGCTTCTGGTGAGCAGGCCAGTCCGGAGGTTAGGGCAGCGGGACAGGCCAGGCCGGAGGGTAGGGTGGGGGGGACAGTGTGCCCCTCATTTTTCGGATGACTGCCTTGCTGCCCTCCTTGAGGAGGTGGCAGCACGGCGGGAGGTGCTGGTCCCCCAGGATGGGGAGGAGGAGGCCCCCCCTACATGACAAAACATGCCTGGGAGGAGGTGGTGGAGGTGGTGAGCTCCTGCGACATGGTGCAGCGCACCTGGATCCAGTGTCACAAGCGCTTCAATAACTTATTGTGCTCTGGCAGGGTGAGTACCATGTTGGCATTGGTCATGTAACCCAGCAGGCCAGCTTACCCCCCCTGCTGCCTGCCTCTCCCCCCAAGTCTGAGTGTAGTGACTGCATTGAATCATTGATGGCATTTGTCCTTTGCTGGGTGGGCAAGAGATATTGCCCATGCTGAGGTCAGCCTGAGAGGGTGATGAAGAGATGTGTTTTGCCCCCGCAGCATGTGTTACACTGAGTCCCACATGACTGGTTTGGGGGCAACCTGGAGGAGCTGCACCTAGGCGCTGTGTTTGAATTCCAGGACATGTCCAAGTCAGAGTGATGACATGCTGGGAGGGGAGCTTCAAGGTGGTGGGGCAACGAACCATCTGCTGCCCTCTGCGCTCCACGTGCTTGCGCCTCTTTGCTATGGAAGGATATACTGTGTGATGCCTAATGTGATGTAGGTAGCATGTGTCCAAGGTGGGTGTGGGGCATGGGGAGCAGGCCTTAACATCTTTGTGTGAGTGTTTGCCAGCAGTGGGGTGAGGAGGCTCTGGAGCCCTGATATGTCCCACTCTAGTTGGAGTGGGCCGTCCGTGAAGAGAGTCCATGTACAATTTGCACTAATCAATGCTCGTCTCTTATTTTCAGGAGAAGAATGCTCATAACGTGACAGAGCGTGCGAGGACTGGCGGCGGCCAGGTGCAGATTGCCATTCTAAGCCGTTTTGAGCAGGAGGCCCTGGATCTGGAGAGACGCCATGCACCCAGGACCACTGGTGTCGGTGAGGCTGGAGTGCCATGGCCTGGTATTTATGCTCAACAGTGAGGTCAGCATTGTTCTCCCAACAGCCATGGCAGTGCTGAATGTTAATTGATTTAATTTTGCAACATGGCTTGACCATTGCTTATGGAAGGATGAGCGAATAATGATCAGGGGGACAGGGATGCACATTGACATTGTCTCCACGTTAACTGATCCACTGTCCTTGTTCTTCCTTTCAGTATCATTGGAGCAGGACCAGGAGGAGGAGTAGCAGAGGCCCCCTCTCACATCTGAAGGGCCTGACGAGTCACCAGCGTCACAGCATTTCGGCCAGGCAGGCACCAGCGCAGATACCAGCAGCTCGGTGGGAATTTGAACATCAGCTAGTGTCCCGGGGCACAGTGGTGAGGGCACTGCATAGTCGCTGGAGGAGCTGGCAGAGACAGAGAGTGCCCATGGCGCCAGCAGTCGGAGGACTGCAGGGGACCAGGCACATGCTCAGTCGGTGCCTGATGATGTCTCTCTGGAGTCGTCCGCGATGCAGCAGGTGCAGGAAATGCGGCCAGGTGTGTGGGAGCATCTGGGGGATACATGATGCTATGCTTGGCTTGGTCTCCATGGTGGAGGAGTCTAAATGGACAATCGACGACGCAATGAGCCACATGTCCGAGCGCCATGCGACCTCCATGGAGAGAATGGTGACTCTTGTGGAGAGACTCCTCCAGGAGACCCACCAGGGATTCCTGGGGATGTGCTCGGACCATCAAGTCCTCACATCGGTGTTGACCTCAGCTGGTCAGTGCTAGTATGGGAGATGGTTTGGACATCAACTTTCCCAGCTTGGTGCCCATCCATCCATGGTGAGAGTGAGGTCCGAAGTGACTTCTGTTGTCTTTGCTGGCACCTCTCAGGGTGCTCCAGATGAGGGTGGCAGCTCCTCCACCCCTCTCCCAGTGACCGTATCATCTGGTGAGGCTGCGACGACTGGGGAGATGCCAGTTGTGGAACTGGCAGCACCCTCCAGGCTGGGCCAGCACAGACTCCGCGGGCCAGAGGATGACCGCCAAGGTCATCGAGGCCAACAGGACAGCAGGGTCAGCAGGCTGTCTCAGATGCCACTCTGAGCGATGGGGCAGCACCAAGACGTAGCACCCGGAAACAAAAACATAAGGCACCTTAGGCACACCACGGGTTTTTCACTGGTGCTTTTGTGTTGGCCCAAGATGAGGCCCTTATGATTTGTTTTGAGTTGTAACACTTGTTTTTTTTTGGAGTAAGTTGGTTTGCTTGACATATTAAATTCCGATATATCACCATGCATGTGTATGGTTTCCTAAACTGTAATGAGTGCTTTGCTGGACATTCAGCTTTATTAACAAAGCCATTAGTTACTGTTGCTAATCTGGCAGATTTTACACTTAGGTGTCGAGTATCACCAGGCTTGTCCTGGTGGTCTATCTGTGCTTTGTTAGCTGAAGGTTTGTTGGATTAAAGCCTCCTGGGTGTCCCTGCCTCCCTGGAGTATGCCCGGGTCAGTGTCTACCCCCTCATCATTTCCCTGTGCATGTTCATCCTCGGACTCACTGCTGGACTCATCGTGTGCAGCCGCAGCCACAGCGTCGATGTCTTCATCGTCCAATATGTTCCCCCCTTTCCAGCACAAGGTTATGGAGAGTGCAGCATGCAACCACTGTCACCGGCACACGACCTAAGGGTTACTGGAATGCATCCCCTGAGCGGTCCAGGCATCGGAAGCACATCTTGAGAGGACCAATGGTTCTCTCCACCACAGCCCTTGTGGAGGTTTGGCTCCTATTGTACCGCTGCTCAGCTTCTGTCCTTGGATGGCAGAGAGGCATCATGAACCACCTTCTGAGGGGATAGCCCTTGTCACCCAGCAGCCAACCATCAAGCCACGCTGGAGCACTGAAGAGCCCTGGCACCTGGGAGTGTCTGAGGATGTAGGCATCATGGGAGCTGCCTGGGTACCTTGCACAGACTTGTAGAATCAGCATCCTGTGGTCACACACTATCTGCACGTTCATGGAGTGGAAGCCCTTCCTGTTGACGAAGGCACTGGGCTCACCTGCTGGCGCCTTGATGGCCACATGTGTACAGTCTATTGCACCCTGGGCGCGGGGGATGCCAGCAATTACCGCAAAGCCTCTGGCTCACTGTGCCTGGCTTGCCTGGTCCCAACGGAATTGGATGAAGGTCAATGCATGCCTGAACGGAGTGCCTGTCACCTGCTTGACACAAGTGTGGACAGCTGATTGGGAGACACCGCAAATATCGCCCACCAACCCCTGGAAGGAGCCAGAGGCATAGAGGTTGAGGACAGCTGTGACCTTTGGAGCCACTGGTATGGGGTGTCCACCCACACAGTTAGCAGAGCTCTCAGGCCCAATCACCTGACAGATATAGTTGCCTGTCTCCCTTGAGAGACGGAGCCTCCTTCGGCACTGCACCTCAGACATATTGAGGTAGCTGCTTCGCCGCCTCTATACCCTGGCAGCAGAATAGTGGCACCTTCTTCAGCCCCTTGTGCCTTGGTCTACCTCTTGGCCCTGCACCCCTTGTGCTTGCACCTGTACTCCCAAAGGTGGCTCCCCTGGAGGCTCAATGTGCACTCCTGGCCTCCTCCCCCTTCTAGCCCCCCCTTCCTCCTCAGCGGAGCTGCCTCCAGTGGACAGTTCAGCTCCCATTCCCAGGCTAAGGGAAGGCTTCCTGAAACCTGCAGGCCCAGAAAAGACTCCTCATTGCAGAGTGCTGACCTGAAGGTTAGGAGTCCATAAAAAGCAGCTGGTATGCTTTTTGAAGTACTGCAGGTCACACAGGCAAGTTTGAAAAACTTTCAAAAATAAATACTTGACTGTGCACATTTGCGACCCCAATGAGCCCTCTTATCCCGGTCGTGGATGAGGTTAATACAAACGTGTCCTACCCGCCTGCCCGTTGCGCCCGTGCGCCAACCCGAAGATTGCACGGGCCCCGAAAAATCGGCGTCGATTGGTGAGTCAAGGGCCTTAAGTGGCCCGTTAATTAATGGCGGGCGTGTGTTGGACATCACCATGCGCCCGCCCAGCGAAATATCGCGATGGTGTGCGGTGACCTCAGCCCAGCGTCACCACACGTCATTTTACGCGTGGATGAGCGGGGCCCACCCCCGCACACCAGCAGGAAAACTCTGCCCATGATTTCTAAAGTTTAACTTGGCTTTGATCTACCCTTGTATGTGAATTATTTTGCTCCTTATCAGCTCGTAAAAAATTTAAAGACATGGAGTTATTTTGGTTGTTCTTTTTATCTTCACCACACAGGTGATACATTGTTGTGCTGTAGCACCTGCCTGTAATAGAATCTGCTGGATATTCATTTCCGTGGAAATCAATAGGTGAAAATTGGATGGTTTCTATAACAGGTGGGCGCTCCCTTCTGCCAGTTTAGTGTCTAAGCAGCGAAGGTGAAAATTACTCACCTCGTGACTTATCATTGGTGCACTACTGTACGGGGCTGTCTATTCTTACATTAAACTTTTAGATAAATAAACACTGGGATCAGTTTTCACATGTATTGTAAATTAAGTGGCAGGCGTGACTGTGCCACACACCCTCCCCAGTGACGTCGATGGGAAGTCTAATCAATTTCCAGGCCTGGCTTGAATCGAATGGGTGAGTTGCCAGTTTGAATTGTGCTTCTTGGAGGCAGCTTACTCTTTTTGAGAGCTTGGGAAATCAGGCAGGGCATAAGTCTAGTGGTTCTGCAGTAGCCCCTTAAAGAGGACGGCTGGAAAGATCAGGGGCCTAATACAGAAAAAAGCAGCAGAGAGAAGTAAAGAGAGCATCAGACAGCAATAATTATAGAAGCCTTGAAAGCTCAAAAGTCCCAAAACTGCATGAAGGAAATGTCCATTGTCAGGCCTACCTCCAATTTTACCCAACTATAGCTCATGATCTCTTTAAATAGCATTGTGAATGGCCACCTCCTAACTTTACCATGTATGGTTTGTGCACAGGTTGGGGAAACAGTAGTGGTACCTCTGATTGGCATCAAAATTGCATTGGGGTCTTAACTCTGTGTGATTTGGCCTTTCCTGTTATGGATGGGATCACTGGTCACCTAAATTGATACCAACCTGAATATCAGAAGATGGAGCCCATGTGCATAGTCAGAGATGTCCTATTTTAAGATTTTCTTCCCTCTACAGCCATGATTCTGCCCTATTCAGTCCTCCTCTGTTTATTGAGCATGTGCATTACTTGACAGTTGGAACACTATATAAAAACAAAACAACAATTTTTCCAGAGGGCCTTGACATCTTGTTAATACAGGTTGGAATGTGAGCTCTTCTCTGGCAATCATCCAGAGAGGCTGTTTCTGATGAGCTGTGAGCACCTAAAATAGCAAGAGTGAACTCAACTTGTCGGTGTTAGGCAATGTAATTAAGGAATGGAGGAAGGGGTTGGATTATCAGGAGATTCTTCGATTGGTGAGGTGCTGGGGTGGGTTGGGGGTGGGATGAAATTTGAGGCAAAGGAAGCCCAAGGTATCGTTGTGAGGCCAGGAGGAGCAATAGTGCAGCTCTTGCAACTTTGAAAAAAAAATTAGATTTGCTTTGGCATCTTGTGGTCAGGGCCTTGGCTGCTGTCAACCTTGTTGGTGGGTTTGTGAGTGTGCAGCCCTTAATCGGGCTTATGCTTAAAGTGGCATCTCGACAACGTCCTTGGGAGACAGTTTCACCATATAGTAGAATGGAATGGTTATTACTATCAGAAATAATTGATCAGGTTGGGGCTCTTTCCTCAAGAAAAGACAAAGTTGAGGGATGGTTGGAGGTGGGTGGGGAGCATTTCATCAGATGGGAGGGCGCGGGGTGGGTGCTCCATTGCCTCCCCGCCTCTGCCCGATTATATCCGGGTCAAGAAGGCTTGTGGACGGCCTTGCTGCCTGGATGCTAACTGGAACTTAATCCCACCACTGCTAGTATTCAACAAGCAGCGGGCAGGGAACTTGTCATGTGTGGTTTGCTTGTGGTCTCCTGGGGTGGGGTGGGAAGTGGGGTGAGTGGGGGGGTCACTCATTCAAAGGCGCTTAATGCTTGATTAAAGGATCTGGCATCAGGAAGGGGGATGGTGCTGAAAGTCACTTCCCTCTTCTTTCTTTTAATCCCCCTTTCCATCCATCCCCCCACTAGCTGTCACCACGCCCCCAGCAAGTGATCCATGCCCTGCCCCTCCCCCGCTCTCCTGTGGCCTTGGTTCCTCGGTGATCCTAAGCCTCTCGTTGGATTCGTTTCTGGCAGCAGCCACCACTCTCAGTGCAGCTGCAGGCAATGGAGAGCTGTCGGTCTCTGATTGGTCAGCAGCTCTCATGGGGTGGGATTTCCTAAATGTCAGGAAAGGCCCGCGCTGGTCACTTAAGTGCCTGGTGGACACTTAATCAGATTGGGCCTTCCCCAGTGGAGCCGATGTGGGACTTCCACAGAAGGCCCCTGTTGCCAAGATTAAATTCTGCCCAAAGAATCATAAATTTAAGATAGTTACTAATTAGTTTGATAAGAAATGCGGGTGAAACTTCTTTACCTAGAGAATGATAGTTGCTAAGGTGAAAATCACAGATGCATTTAAGGGAAAGCTAGATAAATAAATGAGGCAGAGGTAATTAGAAGGATATGTTGATGGAGTGAGATGAAATAAGGTGGGAGGAGGCTCATGTGGAACATAAACATTGACATAGACCAGTTTGCTGAAAGGTCTGTTTGTGTGGTGTACATCCTGTGCAATGTATTTTAGGCCTTCACTCATTGTACATAGCCTTCCCACGCCAGATTTTAGGATATTAAAATGATAGGGAGGGGTGAAAATGTGTTGCAATACCCCTACCACTTTATCACCCCTCCCATCCTGATCCTGCAGGGCGAGGGCCATTTTTAAAACAGCCTTGGGGTCTCTACTTATCTCCTGCTCTGTAATCCTTTCCACTTATCTCCATTTTGCTTTTGCCTTCAATTGCCATCTCTATATTTGTTTGGGATTGTCCTTCTTGCTCTCTCTGCACTTTCTAAGACGTAAAATACTTTTATTAAAATAAAGATGTGCTGTTGTATATGTCACAAACTATGTAATATTGACTATTACTATAACCTTGCACAATGGTTTAATTAAACAGATAATATTTTTCTCCATGCCTAAACTAAGGCCTGAGTTTTACCATCAGGGTGTGCCCAAAGTTGGCGTGGCTGGAAGCAGATGTGAAACCTGCTCCCGGCTGAGATCACCCTGTGAATGTGATATTATGTTGGGTGGCCAATTAAGGTCTGCCCAGCTTGAAACACGACCGCCGGTTGGTTTTTCCGTGCGCTGTGGCGGGAACCCGTTGGGCGCCGGGTCCAATGGGGACCCGACGGGGTGTTCAAAAATGGAAGAGGCAGCTCCCTGAAGGCTGCCCGGAATTGTGGGGGTGGGGAGGCTGAGGGAGCTGTTTTGAAGCCATCCAAGAAGTCTCCTGGTGTGCAGCCATGGCCTCAGCACCTGGTGGTCATGGAAGGTGGGAGGGCAAGTTGGGTGGGCACTCTGCCCCCACGTTTCTCTGATGAGTGCCTGGGAGTGCTGGTTGAGGAGGTCTTGCCAGGTGGCATACCTTAATGCCCAGGGACGGCAAGAGAATGTCTCCCCACCTGACCAAGCGGAACTGGACAAAAGTCATTGCCAAGGTCAGTGGGCACGATATGGGGCACCACAAGTGGCTTCAGTGCCGCAAATGGTTCAATGATATTCTGCGTTCAACAAAGTAAGTGCAGAGATGGCATGGACCTGTGTGAAGAACTTAGTCAGGTGCCTGTTGCTCGGAGTGTTCAGGGGTCTAAGAGTGTGTATGCCAACTGGCACTGAAGCCTGCCCTGCCAAGGCTGGAATGTCAGCACTACTGGCCTCAGTGCATTGCAGGGTGAGGTGTGCCACAGTGACACAGCCCGCCTAATGCCCGGGTGGGAGAGCGGGTGGGAACCAGGAAAGGACCTTCAAGGAGACAGAGCAATAGTGAGGCTATTTTTCCCTATCAGAAGAGCAGTCATAACACTACGGAGGGTTGCAGAATGGGTGGAGGAGGGCCAAATCTGTGCATCCTCATGAAGCACAAAAGCGATGTATAGGAGCTTGAATTCAACCAGCCAGCTGACTCCTCCAGTCGCGGGGGTCTCAGATGAAAGTGCGTGCAGGTGACAGATGTGTGTGTGGTGGGTACTGGAAACATAACGGGCTCCTCTCATCAGAAATTGAACTGTTGTATCCAGAGAGCCTAATGAAGTTCCAATGCAGATGGCATCATGCAGCAGGTCTCCACTGACTCCTCAGCTCACCTAGCATGCATAGTGACTTTGATGATTGAATGTACTGATCTTTTTGCCTGCCTCCCACAGATGCTCCATCCACAGGGGCCGCTGGTGACCCTGAGGACCCTCATTGAGCTCCGAGGAAAACAGCACACCTGCACCAGTGGCACACTGTCTCTCTGAACCAGGCACCAGTGGAGATGCTCAGGCATCAGTGGGCATTAGGTATTCGGCTCCACATTTAATGCACAGTGGTGAGGGCACAGCACACTCACATGAGGAACTGGCAGAGTCAGAGGGGTTCCACTTAGTTGACAGTGGGAGCACAGCTGGAGACTAGGACCATGCTGCTTCCAAGTCAGATGATGAGCCCCTGGAGCCATCCATCAGGCGGCAGATGATGGATGTTCAGTAGGATGCGCGGGGACATCTGGCAGAGATCCATGAGGGTCTGCATCATGGAGGAGTCCATGCAGAGCATGGGTTCTGTGTTGACCAATAACACCGAGCTCACAGCCTCCTCCATGGAGATAGTGGTGACTCTCATGGAGAGGCAGACTCAGGGGTTCCTGGGGTTGCACTCGGACCTGCAAGCCCTCATACAGGAAGTGACCTTGGGAGGTCACTGCCAGTGTGAGAGGTGAATGAGGCAGCTGCTTTCTCTATTGGGTGCCTGTCCATCAATGGTGAGCAGGGACGTGTGCTGGCAGATGAGCTGTCTGTCGCCTTTGTGGGCCGCTCTCAGGGTGCTCCGGCTAATAGCTGCTGCATCTGATGATGCCGCGATGACTGAGGAGTGCCCAGCCATGGGGCTGGACGCACCCTCCCAGGCAGAGACTGCTCAGGCTCCAGCTGCCTGAGGACAACCGCCAAGGTCACCAGGGCCACCAGGATAGCAGAGTCCGCAGTGAGGGGGCACCAAGACACAGCACCCGCAGTCTAAGTTGAAGGAACCGTGAGCACAACAGGGGCATGTCACAAGTAACATTATTTACATTATTTTGACTCTTGTGTTGGGGATGGACACTTTTCTTGTTCTTTGTTTGTTCACGTGAAGTATCATAAACATTTATTTGACTTGAATGAGCTGAGTTGGCTGGATGGTATGAATAGGTGCCAGATGCAGCACAGGCTTGTAAAAGTATGGTGTTGTGTGGTGCTGGCGTAATGGGTTCTCATTTATTGATTGTTAGCAAAGGGGACAGTGCCATTGGCTTGACGGCACTTTGAATGCCTAGCAGAAGCTTCATTGGATCAAAGCATCCCTGGTATTCCTGCCTCCATGAGAGATCTTGTCCTCTGCCTCGAAGTCCTCACCCTGAACCTCCCCAGGCTCTTCCTCTGAGTCATCACTTGAGTTATCCTCCCTGGTCTGTGGAGCGGCCTCGCTTTCCTCAGCCTCCTTGACAGAGCCAGGTTGTGCAAGGCTCAGCATGCCCGATGTTCTGCTCCACCACTGCCCTTGTGGAGGCATAACCCCTGTTGTATCTCTCCTCGGTCTCAGTTCTTGGGTGATGGAGTGGGGTCATCAGACACCTCTTCAAGGGATAGCCCTTGTCACCCAGGAGCTATCCATCCACTCGTGCAGGAGCCATGAACAGTCTTGGTACCTGTGAGTGCCGCAAGATGTAAGCATCATGTGAGCTCCCAGGGTAACAGGCACAAACTTGGAGAATCTGTGTCCTGTGGTCTTGGACGATCTGAACATTCACTGAGTGGAACCCCCTTCTGTTTATGAAAGCTCCCGGCTCACCTGCTGGTGCCTTGATGGCCACGTGAGTGCAATCTATTACACCCTGGGTGCGGGGGTATACCCAGCCAACGCAGTGAAGCCTTGTGCTCTCTCTGCCTGGCTCACCTTGTCTGTCCGGTAGTGGATGAACGTGCGGACGTGTCTAAAGATAGCATCAGTCACGAGCTTAACACAACTATGCAACTGATTGAGAAACACCGCGCAAATCCCCCACTGAGCCCTGAAAAGAGCCGGAGGCACAGAAGTTGAGGGCCACTGTGGCCTTCAAAGCCATCTGCATGGGGTGTTCACCCAGGCAGTTGGAGGCCATTTCCAGACCTATCATGTGTCATACTGCTGTCACTGTGACCTTGGAGAGGCAGAGCCTCCTGTGGCACTGGACCTTGGTCAACTGGAGGTAGTTGGAGCGCTGCCTGAACACCCTAGATGCTGGGTAGTGGCATCTTCGGCGTGCCCTTCCACCTTGGCCTCCCTGCTGGCCCTGCACTGCTGAGCCCATGCCCCTCTTCTTAAAGGCCTGTCCTTGGGACGCTGCCCACGCCCAACTGGCATCCTCTCCCTCCTGCCCCTCTCTTCCTCTTCAGAGAGGGTTCCACCAGTGGAATACACTATCCCCATTAGATGGAATAGAGAGGAGCAGTGCCTTGAAAATGAAGGAGCGCTGTGCTGCAATACTCAGAGGAACCTTCCAGGGAAGATGAGGACCTGAGATGCTGAAAGGCAGGCTTGACAATCAAACAAGATGCAAAGAAACTCTGGGACAACTCTGTACTCACACAGCAACAAACTGACAACGACAGAGAAAGTGCTGCTGCTCCGGGGACCTTTTATCCCACCCGTGGATGAGGAAATGACTAAAACATGATTTCCGCCCACCCATTTTGCCCATCGACGAGCTAAAAATCATGGGCAGAATAAAATCACGGTCTATCGGCTGATTAATGGCCTTACTTAGGCCTTTAAATACTGGCAGGCACAGATCTGCTTCACGCAGGCACCCGTCGACTGTGAAATTGAGCGTGTGCGTGATGATGTCGGGAAGCACACCCGATGTCACTTGACGATATTTTATGTTCGATCGGGTCGAGCACGCACCTGAACCCCGAATGTAAAATTCTGGCCCAAACCTGGCACAATTTTGAGAAGATTATTGTTAAAAGAAACACCTGTAGGCTGCCGACTATTATATGGTGCTTTCAACCAGCCACCTGAACACATTGGGCTGGAGTTTCACCCTCGAGGACGGTAGCGGGAGTTAGGAAAATTCCCGGCTCAGCCTGCCCGCCTTGGGAGAAAGTGCCTACAAGGACAGGGTTTTCCTTGTGTGATGGGGCGGGTAGGGGCTGGAGTCAGGCCAGCCCACCTGGGGAAAGGTGTGGAGGCGGGCAGGGGCTGCCGGGTGCCAATGTGGGCTGTTTAAAAGACTTGCCTCGGTGTTGTTGGTCTTCATCCCGGTTAAAATAAAAACAGGCCCTTCAGGGAGTGCAGGGTGTGGCGTTTGACCCAAACCAGCCTGCGCCCTGAAAAGTCACTCCCAAAATCAGGAACCCCTGGAACAGGATCGTGAGCATATCCAGCATATCCAGGTACTGTCGAACTGCAATCAACAAATCAAATAGGTTTCTGGGCTACATCTGAAACAAAGCATGAGTTAGAGAACGTTACATAATCACTACATGCTCCAGACTGGCTGCACCTTGACAACTATGTCACAAAGGGCAAAGGGGACATTCAAGTTTTGAGACGGTCCTGGGAAGACCCACAAGACTACCTGCTAATGACATAGGAGTGAATTATGAGGAAAAACTAGCCTCAAAAGATTAAAGGATGTATTAGAGATATTTGACATTGTAACTGGAATAGAAAATGCAAATCTGGAGTACTACTTCAAACTGAAGTCTGACGGTAGGGACCTAGTGAAAGGCAAATTTAGGACTAAAACCAGAAAATTCTGTTCAGTGATAAAAGTGAAATTTGTGAAGAAGGTTATTGATACCCACCTTTGACCTTACTGTACATGGATAACCCGAGAGAGAAAGAGCAGCATCAAACCCTTGGGGCAGAATCAACAGATCCTCTCATTCTGGTGCATCCATTTAGAACAAATCTCTCTCTTTGAGATAAAATCTCACCTTCAGGTAAGGAATGGCCTTTCATGGGGATTTTTGTCAGATGCCATTTGTCACACCCTGTCAATACAATTCATTTGAGTCTCAATTCTACCAATCATTTACATTCAGTATCTGTAAATACCCCATAACCACCAAAGGTCAGCATGCAAGATATTCATCTACATCTGATCACAGCTTTGGAAAATGTTGTCTGGTAAGGGTAAAGTTCCTTATGAAGTATTTAATTATTCTATGGCTCTTGCTGTTTTGTTATTGCTGTGTTTTGCAATCATTTCTTTTGCAACTGTGTGAGTCCCAGCTCTGAATACAGAGAGCTCGAAATCAAACCCAAAACTCTTCTGTCATAGACTCCCTGGGACAGCTGACATAAACCAAAGTGACTAAGGCGACTCTCAGTATTGTGTTATTATAATGATATAATGTCTTAGCTTTTTTACTGTACAAGACTCAGGCACCAACTGCTCACAAGAGATTGTGTGAACAGGTTGTGGGTTCATTTATTAAGATGAGGCACATGAGAACAGTTATACATAGGTACAAAGCTTGAAGACAACAGAGCTGTGTGTGTGCTCTGCTCAAAGCAAAAGTGAAACTAAGGCTGGATCACATGGTACACTTCCGTTTTAGTGATGTCATGCTGATATCTCTTAATGGAATATCACAACATCCCCCTTTCTTTTTAAAGATACTTTCCCACCTTCCAAAGAAGAATAACTATTAACAATACATGTTCATGTTTAGTTAGCATAACACAAGTGCATAGAACTGGTAAATCTATGAGTCTCTAAAGTGTAGAGGTAATCTGCTGGTGCGCTCAAATTTTGTGATGGTAATCTTGTCTGCAGGTTTCTTTAATTGCTCACAGTGATCTGTGGGATTGTCATTCTTGGATGTTGTCCCTGGTTGCAATTGGGACCTTGCCCTAGATGCAAAAGGACTGCATGGTGGTTGAGGAGCTGGAATAGATCTGATTTGTCCTCAGTTACCTCACCATTGAGCTTTTGAATGTAATGACTTCATAGCACCTTGGTTCTGAACAAATCCTTGTCACCTCAGCTGGTTGCCTCTGTGGGATACTGGATCTGAACTATAACTGTAAACCATAAGCTTGACACTTCTGTACCTGCATTTTTAACATACACATTGGTCATCTTCTTTTGTAGTTTTAAAAGTTGCTGTCTAGTTTCTGAGAGAGTAGAATGAGTAAGAGCAGGTAAATTGGTACGTACTGGTCTGCCAAACATGAGCTCTGCCAGTAATGGAATAGTTGCACTTAAAGGTGCCACTCTCAGATGTAACATTGCAATGTGTAGATCTTGCTTGGTCTGTCTACATTCGAAAATCATGGGTTTCATTCTGCAAATTATTCATTCACCTTGGCTGTTAGATCTAGGGTAATGAGGAGAAGAAGTGGGGTGATCGATATTCCGCTTCTCACATATATCCTGAAATGGCTTACCAATAAAATGCAGAGTATTGTCCGTAATGATCTCCCTGCGCAATTCAAATAAATAGTACTGAAAATAGTACTTAGATTGTGCATGACAGTTGTGCTTGACATATTGTGGAATTGTAGAATAACGTGGTGTTTGGTAAAGCCGTTGGTGATGATGATGACATCTGTGTCACAGACATGAAAGCAGGCAGATGAAATTTTGGATCAAGGATGGGTAGGAATCTCATGGAAACAATAGTGCTTTATGCTAACTTGGCATATGCTACTGACATGCCTCACCCTTCTTGATGATAAGTGAAATCATCCCAGATTTGCACTATATGCGGTAGCAGGCAGATAAAACGATGTTTTACCCACCAGCCACAATGGCGGCTTTGCACACTGTATCATCCCTAATCTGCTGCATTAATTACGCATTCCCGGGAAACATGCCCTTTCCATGGTGGGAGGGCTCTCATTCGCTCGCCACGCCATCACCTCGCCACTTCCTCACTCTGGGCACCACATTTAAAGTGCAACCGCGTGCACACCTCTCAGTGCTTTCAGCCCAGCACTGCTGCATGGAAGACATGGCCCCAAAAGCCAAAAAGACTGGAGCTCCCTGCTTCAGTGATGTGTCCCTCGAGTGGCTTTTGAATGCCGTGGAGGCCTGCCGTGATATCCTCTACCCCCGCTCTGGCCGTAGGATGGGCAGCAGCATTACCAGCCCAGCATGGGAGGTGGTGGTCAGCACTAATGCCCTGCAAAAGAGAACAGCCACCCAATGCCACTACAGGGTGAATGGTCTCATCTGTTCTGCCAGGGATACTCACTCTTCTCATCACTCTCAACTTACACACTCACAAATCCATCACACATCCACAGGGATCGCACACCTCAAGGGACAACTCCACTAACTCTCACACACACCTTAACATCTCTATCAAGCTCATATCCTCTTGAGCTCGCAAGCTTATCATGTCCATGGCTCCGCTCACCACAGAAACATTCCACGTAGTGCCCTGAGTCCTTCTCACACTCTCTCCATCTGTTTCCATGCAGGAGGAGCCTAGTCACATTAGCAGGGAGAGTTCCCAGACCGGGGGTGGAGTGGACCACATTAGACCCCTCAGTCACTATGAGGAGCGTGCCAATCACGCTGACTGGTGAGGATTTGGACTCTGCCTTCGGAGACGGCGAGGTCGGTGCTGAACACTCATGTGAGGATCCTGCACCATGTCATCCCTCTCAACGCAATTGTGAGTGCTCTCTCTATTGCTTTTGACACTGCTGCCATGCACTAATTATTTCTACTTTGGCTCACAGGGAGATCTGCCAAGGGATCCACACCCTCAGCCAGCCAGTCTCTCAGCTCCATTCAGGTCCTAACCTCCAGCCACGAGGACACATCCATTGAAGAGCTGGAAATAAGCAGCCTGGAAGACCCATCACAGTGCTTACCCAATGTGAAGAGACACAGCACAGCACCTTCAGCAGCAGCCTCACCAGTCACCACAGCCCATGCCCATCATCTCCAGCTAGACTTTCTACAATGGGGAGAGAGCATGCAGATGGGATGGTTCTCCTCTGGCTACCACCAAATGCCTCATGTGTGTAACCTTCTCCTACAAGAAAGTAAGAGGTGTGAGTGACACTTTCATTTTCCCCTTTGTGGTATCTTCATTCTCCCCCTCCCAACCTCACCCCATCCTGACACCTCTTCCTCTCCCAGTCGATCTAAGACCTTCCTCTCCTACCCCTGGTACAACTTTCTCTTCCAAACACAGCTGGACCTTCCTCTCCACCCCCTTGACCATCGTCCATTGTGAGCAGACTCTCAATGGTGGCTTTCCACCTTCTGTGGGCTCCTTCGCTGCAGAGCCATGTCCATGAGAATCCACCCAGCATGCCATGGACGTTGCTCCAGGGTCCCGTTGCTATCGGGCTCCATCATCTTCTGCTCCTCGGGTGTCCGTGATGTGAGCAAGGCCATGGCGGTAAGCCCCGACTTCTGCACGTCACACTTGTCAAGACGTGAGCCCGGCGGACTGGCCTTGTAATGATATGAAGATGTATTATAATGAGGTTCCAGGTGTCTGATGGCGGGGAGCTTGGCCCGCTATAGACGGGCCGAGCGGACGATCACGAACTGGTTTCATGACATCGTGAAACCAATTTTTGTCCTTCTCACCACATTGTCTGTTCACGCCGCCGAGCACGCCCGATGTCAGTGGGCATGGACGATTCCGCCTGATGATTTTAATGTCATTGTTCATACCCAGCTAGTAGACTGTGTCTCTTGCGAGTCTTCTTGTCTGGTCTACACCCATGTATGAGTGATGAAGTTGTTGAAGAATATCAGGTCACAAAGATTCTGGTATGATCACCTGCCTGCCTTTAGAAATGACCTCCCCGGAGATGCCTAGCTCATCCTAATAAGGCCAAAATGGCCTAACGTGGATGTGCTGAATTGAATCAGGCCATCCTTCGATGATGGTTTTCCACAGTTTCTGTAGTGTAGAATCCTTCACCACTTCTTCTTGTAGCTGCTGGCATTTGCTTTGTGCAAAATGTACCAGATCAATTTAGAGAACACCTTCAAATTCGATGTCAATGAAGTGAACTTATGGATTCAAGGATATATCTTTTGTTTTCACTGGGTTAGGTAATCTGCCAAGTGTACCAATGTGATCATCAAGTTACCTGGCTTGTATCTGATTTCACAGTCATAACCTTGAATGTTTATCAAGAGACGCTGCCATTTTGGTGGTGCTCTGGTGAATGGTTTTCGCCAAATTATCTTCAGTAGCTTGTGGTCGGTCATTACCACAAATGTTTTGCCAAAGAGATAGCTGTGAAAATACACAATTCGAATAATTAAAGCTAATGTTTCCCACTCGATGTTGGAGCGGTTGGATTGCATTATGGACAGAGATTTTAAAGCAAATTCAATCGGTTTGCCTTTTTGTGATATGCAAGCTCCCCGGCCTTTCTGTGAGGCATCTATCTCCAGGGTGGTTGTCTCCCTAGAATTGTAAAATTGCAATGTCGATGCTTCTGAAAATGACAGTTTCAGAGCTTCGAAGAGGTATTGGTGGTCTTTGTGTCACAGGAAAGACATATTCTTTCTCAACAATTCCCTTAGAGATGAAGTTTTTGAGTAAAATTGGAAATGTACGGAGACAAGAAATTAAAGAGACCTAGACGGATTCAAAGATGGTCCTTATCTTGAGGAGTTGGCATGGCTTTAATATCCTCTATTTTATTTGGGTTGGGACATATGCCAGCAGTGTAATAAATAGAACCAAAGAAATTGACCTGCTGCACGTTGATGCCACGTTTCAGTCTGTTGGATGTCAATCCTTCGTTATGTGCCACTTGCATCAATAAGTGGATATTATGGTCGTTTTTGCTTTGTTCTTCCCACAACAGCAATGTCATCAGTGATACAAATTTATCCCAGTACAATGTATGCAATGTGAGCTTGAAAGAGATCCTGGCCAGCAGATAGCCTGAAAGGAAGTCGTTGAAAACAGTATTGTCCGAATGGGCTATGAGATGCAGTAAGCTCTTGGGACTGCTCCGCAAGGTGTACTGAGCAGTAACCATGCTTGTCATCAAGCTTTGAGGAGAATTTTGCACCAGCTAATCCCAGATTTAACTCTTCCAACGTGGGTATTTTGTAAGAATAACATTTCAAAGCTACGATTAAATGTTGTGGATTGAGACATGCTCTCAATAGTCCCTCCTTCTCTATGACACATTTTTATAGGTTAGGCCCAGTCTCGCATTCATAGTTTTAATATTGCTGTTAAAGCAGCATCTTGCCATTTAAGTACTGATTTTGTTTCTCATGTGGGCGGCATTAGCACTTAAACAGGGAGCATGTTCTATTATACTTAGGCCTGGAATGTAAATAGCTTTGTATATATATATATTAAAAAAAAGCCATTTCAAAAAGCAGTTCCATCTGTGAAGTACCTTGAAGCTTTTAAATGTGAGAATTGGTAGACAAATACAAGTATTTGTAAATTAGTATCAATAGAGGGTTACCTCACAGGCTGAACAACAAAACCCAAAGCATAAAAGTCACTCCCCCATTTTACAATTTCTTTGTTTTTTGCAAGTTAGTTCTATCATTCTGTTAAATCAGGCTTGTGCCCAACCTTTTCGAGGGGGGGGCCATATTTCAATTTTTTCTCACTCAACAGGTAGAATTTTCTGCCAGTTGGTCGGGCTGTGCGGGAGCAGGCCTGCGCTGCCACTTTACGCGGGAGGACCAATTGAGGCCCACCCAGCGAGCAACGTGACTCCCGAGGAGAGCAGGTGTGGGCGGGCAGCGGCGGGACTGCTATGACCTCCGGGTCCAATGGCGACCCAGCAGCCTGTTTAAAAAGTGCCTCTGCAGCCTTGCAAAGACTGTCAGACAAGGCCAGCAGAAGGACTCCCTGGAGCATTGCTGGTGAGCAGGCCAGGCAGGAGGGTAGGGCAGGGGGCCACTGTGCCCCTCATTTCTCAGACGATTGCCTTGCTGCCCTCCTCGAGGAGGTGGCGGCACGGTGGGAGGTCCTCGTTCCCAGGGACGGGAGGAGGAGGCCCCTCCACATGAGGAGGTGGTGGAGGTGGTGAGCTCCCACGACGTGGTGCGATACACCTGGATCCAATGCCGCAAGCGCCTTAATGACCTTTTGCGCTCTGGAAGGGTGAGTACCATGTTGCCATTGGTCAGTGAACCCAGCAGGTAGGCTTTCCCCCCTGGCCGCCTCCCCCCCAACTCTGAGTGCAGTTACTGCATTGAATCATTGACGGCATGTGTCCTTCGCTAGGTGGGCCAGCAGATATTGGCCATGCTGAGGTCACCCTGAGAGGGTGGTGATGAGATGGGTTCTGCCCCCGCAGCATGTGGTACAGTGACACCCACATTACTGTTTTGGGGACAACCTGGAGGATCTGCACCTAGGTGCAGTGCTGGAACTCCAGGACATGTCAAAGTCAGGGTGCTGACATGCTGGGAGGGGAGCTTCCAGGCGTCGGGGCACCAATCCATCTGCTGCCCTTTGCGTTCCACATGCTTGTGCCTCCTTGCTCTGCAAGGTTGAACCTTGTGGTGCCAAATGTGATGTAGGCTGCATTTGGCTGGGGGTGGAGTGGGGGGGTGGTGGGGGTGAGGTGGGTGGGTGGGGGTGGTGGGGGGGACAGGCCTGGCACCTTTGTGTGAGTGTGTGGCAGCCACAGGGGTGAGGAGACATTGGGGCCCTGCAATGTTCCAGTCTGGTTGTGGTGGGACGGCAGTGAAGAGATTCCAGGTACAAGGCACTAATCAATGCTCTTTTCTCCCTTTCAGGAAGAGAATGTACATAATGCCGCCGAGCGGTTGAGGACTAGCGGAGGACCGGCCCAGTTGGCAATCATTACCAGGTTTGAGCAGGGAGCCCTCGATCTGGAGAGGTGCCATGTGCCCAGGTCCACCGGTGTCAGTGAGGCTGGGGTGCCACGGCAAGTATGTTTGCCCAGCAGTGAGGTCACCATTAGTGTCCCAGCAGCCATGGCACTGCTGAGTGTTCAGTGATTGAAGTTTGCAACATGGCTTGACCATTGCTTATGGAAGGATAAGCGCATAATGACCTGGGGACAGGGATGCACATTGACATTGTCTCCACATTAACTAATCAAATGTCCTTGTTCTTCCTTTCAGCATCAGTGGATCAGGGCCAGAGGAGGAGGCGCAGGGGCCCCCACTCACACCTGAGGGTCCTGAAGTCTCTGACCCACCAGCGTCACACCATCTCTGCCAGGCAGCCACCAGCGCAGATACTGGCACCTTGGTGGGAAGTAGATCATGGGCTAGTGTCCTGGGGCACAGCGGTGAGAGCACTTCACAGTTGCTGGAGGAGCTGGCGAAGACAGAGTGCCCAAGGGGACCAGGCACATGCTCAGTCGGTGGTTGATGGTGAGCCTCTGGAGTTGTCCATGAGGCAGCAAATGCTGGAATTCCAGGAGGGTGTGTGGGGGGATCTGGTGGAGATACATGAGGCTATGCTTGGCTTGGTCTCTGTGGTGGAGGAGTGCATGTTGACCATCGCCGATGCAATGAGCCTCATGGCCGAGCGCCATGCATCCTCCATGGAGAGAGTAGCGACTCTTATGGAGAGGCTCCTTCAGGAGACCAATCAGTGTTTCCTGGGGATGCACTCGGATCAGCAAGCCCTCACATCGGCATTGACCTCAGCTGGTCAGTGCCAGTGTGGGAGATGGTCTGGGCACCAAGTTTCCCAGCTCGGTGCCCATCTTCTACGGTGAGCAGGGAGGTCCAAAGCGACCTCACGCTGGCGCAGCAGCTGCCTGTCATCTCTGTGGGTTCCTCTCAGGGCGCTCCAGATGAGGGCAGCAGCTCCTCCGCCCCTCTGCCAGTGACCGTTGCATCCATTGAGGCTGCAACGACTGGGAAGATGCCAGCTGTGGAACTGGCCACTCCCTCCCAGGCGGGGCCAGCACAGGCGCCACTGGCCAGAGGACGGCCGCCAAGGTCATCGAGGCCAACAGGACAGCACAGTGAGCAGGCTGTCTCAGATACCAGTGCCAGCGAGGGGACAGCACCTAGATGTTGCACCCAAAAGCGTAAATTTAAGGCACCTTAGGCACACCACAGGTTTCTCACTGGTGCTTTTGTGTTGCCCCGAAATGAGGTCATGATTAGTTGGTGTGCTGTTTAACACCTTTATCATTTTGTTTACTTAAGTTCATTTTGTTATACCTTTAAATTTATACATGTGACCATGGCTGAAGGTATTTCTTTTCCTCTGCAGGTGGATGCAACCCATGATGTTGTGAGTGGGTTGTGTTACATTAAGTTTTCTTGACTTGGCCCTTAGTTAACATTCCTATCCAGGCAGAATTAGCACTCAGGTATCGAGTATGGAGCCTGTAGCACAGGCTTTTGTTGAAGGTCCATCTGTGGCCTTCTAGCTGAAGGTTCATTGGATTAAAGCCTCCTGGGTGTCCCTACTTCCCTGCAGTATGCCGGGTCAGCGTCTGCCCCCTCAGCATTTCCCTGTGCATGCTCATTCCCATATTCACTGCTGGACTCATCGTGTGCAGCCGCAGCCACTGCATCGATATTTTCATCGCCCACTGCATCCCCCCTTTCCAGCGCAAGATTGTGTAGAGTGCAGCATGCAACCACTAACAGTGACACACAATCTGGGGGTACTGGAGTGCGCCTCCTGAGTGGTCCAGGCATCGGAAGCACACCTTGAGATGACCGATGGTTCTCTCCACCACAGCCCTTGTGGAGGCGTGTCTCCTATTGTACCGCTGCTCAGTTTCTGTTCTTGGATGATGGAGAGGCGTCATGAATCACCTTCTGAGGGGATAGCCCTTGTCACCCAGCAGCCATCTATCCAGCCGGGCTGGAGCACTGAAGAGCCCTGGCACCTGGGAGTGTCTGAGGATGTAGGCATTGTGGGAGCTGCCTGGGTATCTTGCACAGACTTGTAGAATCAGCATCCTGTGATCACACACTATCTGCATGTTCATGGAATGGAAGCTCTTCCTGTTGGCGAAGGCACTGGGCTCACCTGCTGGCACCTTGATGGCCACATGTGTACAGTCTATTGCACCCTGGACACAGGGGAAGGCAGCAATCGCCGTGAAGCCTCTAGCTCGCTGTGTTGGCTTGCCTGGTCCCAACAGTAGTGGATGAAGGTCAATGCTCACCTGAATAGAGTGTCTGTGACCTGCTTGAGACAAGTGTGGACAGCTGATTGGGAGAAACCGCAAAGATCACCCACCGACCCCTGGGAAGAGCCAGAGGCATAGAAGTGGAGGGCAGCTATGACCTTTAGAGCCACTGGCATGGGTTGCCCACGCACAGAGTTAGTGGAGATCTCAGGGCCTATCATCTGACAGATAGAGTTGACTGTCTCCCTTGAGAGACGGACCCTCCTTCGGCACTCCACCTCAGACATATTGAGGTAGCTGCTTCGCTGCCTGTATACCCTGGCAGCACGATAATGGCATCTTCTGCGGCCCCTTCCGCCTTGGACTTTTTGTTTCCCCTGCACCCCTTGTGCCTGCGCCTGTCCTCCCAAAGGTGGCTCCCCTGGAGGCTGAATGTGCACTCCCGGCCTCCTCCCCCTTCTGGCCCTCCCTTCCTCCTCAGAGAGGGTGCCTCCAGTTGAGAGCACAACTCCCGTTCCCAGGATAAGGGAAGGCTTCCTGAAACCTGCAGGCCCCAAAAAATATCTTCACTGTAGAGTGCCGACCTGAAGGTTGTGAGTCCTGTCCAAGCAGCTGGTATGAGTTTTGAAGTATTTCTGCTCACGCGGGCAAGTATCAGTAACTTTCCAAATTAAATATCTGACTGAGCACATTTGCGACTCCACTGACCCCTCTTATCCCACCTGTGGATGAGGTTGATACAAATGTGTCCTACCCACCTGCCTGTTGCTACTGTGCGACGACCTGAAGATCACTTGGCCCCGAAAAACCTCTGTGAATTGGTGCCTCAAGGCCTTAAGTGGCCAGTTAATTAATGGTAGGCGCGCATCTGAGATCATCGTGCGCCTGCCCACCGAAATATCGCGATGGCACGCGGTGACGTCGGGACGCTCACCCCATGTCACCGCGTGTCATTTTATGCATCAGCGTGCGGGGCCCGCCCCCACACGCCAATGAGAAAATTCTGCCTAATGAGCTGATTATCAAATTTTAGTAAGATAAGTTTGCACACAGCATTAGACATGAATTTAAAAAAAAATGTCAAAGCAATAAATTGATCATTTCAAAAAAGCGTAATTAATAAAAGTGCCCATTAAGAAGTGCCAAGCAACAGAGTTCACCAATGAAGCCTTTTTTGCCTTCACACTTAAGTAAAGCTAGAGAGAGACAGACTGGACCCCAAGTCCTGGTCACCAGGGAAGGGGTGGGGACTGGGCCTGAGCAAAGGAGTTGGACTTAACTAACACAGACCTTGCATTCACCTCTGGTGGCGCACACTCCGAGCTGGCCTCGGTGTAATGTGCGGTTGGAGACAGGTTGCCTTTCAGCCTGGACTTTCATCCTCTGCTTGCCTGCTTTATGGATAGGTTTTTGGGGAGGATGGAGGAGGAAGGCAGCGTGTGTGTGTGTGTTTGTGTGTGTGTCCGGCTCACTCCCAGTCTCCGGGTACTCGGTCTCCCATACTCATGCTCGCTGACTCACTCCCCAACCAGGCCCATGAAGTTTGGACACTTTACCTCAGGAGGAATTGATCAGGAGGTGGTGGCTGGGTCCATATCCTGCTTGACCTCTACCTCCTTCACAGAGGATGCCACTGCTTCCTGCTCTGTGGGTTTCCTAACCGCTCCGCTGGCCTTCCCAACCACCTCCCGATTGCCAAACACTTGTTGCTTCTTGCTTGCCACCCTTCCCACCGCCCCTCTCCCAGGTCCTGGCTTGGGATGGTCTACAGAGCGATCAGCCGATCAGCATTCTCGGAAACCAGCTTGATTTCATCTTGTTCTCAGCCAGTGTGTATTTGCAGATTTTAATATTCTAGTTCAGTTTTTTTTTTAAAGAAAATGCAATGCTTTTGCTGATATCCTCCCTGCCCATGCTGCCATTTTGGCCCTGGGCTCCTTCAGAAGCCAGCGCCTGTGCAGGAAGGCGAGAGAGAGTGCGCTATCTGGAAAGAAAAGAGCAGCCACTCATCTTCATACTGCTCACTGCTCCTCCAATCAGAGGCTGATCCTCTCCTGAACTTGTTGCTGATAGCCTCATACCTAGTGTCTCGCCTTCCAAACCTAATATCCTGGCATAAATCATCAAGAGCACAGAAGAAAGTTAGGGGAAAACCTTTCTAGCCATGTTGATGTCTTAGTGATTTCTGCCTGAGGGTTGTAACGCTAGCTTTTAAAAATAAATTGCATGATTTTATCAGTGGTTCTGGGATTCTATGTTGCAACAGCAGCATTTGGGGATTTCCCATATAAAGGAAGTTAGCTTGCCAGAAGGAAGTTATTTGTTCTTTTCTTATCAACCTGTTATTATCTTTCAGATTTGACACTGAAACAGAAAATGCTGAAATCATCAACTTAAAAACAGTTTGTAATCGTTGATGCTGAAATATTCAGTATAATGAAATATTCCGAATCTTGTATGTGCTTTCAGCTTGAAGACATCAACAAACAAAAGCTGCCAAATCAAATTAATTTTGCATATTGTAAACTAATTAAGCGGGAATTGAGCTGATTCAGTGTTTTATATTGAAGGATGATGATTGTTTTCTTTCCTTCCCCCTGTCTCCCTGGGCCATGCACAAATTCAAAACAAGTGAGTGGGTTAATCATTCCTTTCAATTAAAAATGCACATCAGTGTCCCAGGAATGAGTCTCTCCCTGAATTTTCTTTTGCTCTCCTTAATGAGATGTCCTGTGACTGCTTTGGAAACCTGAACCCCCTTTTGGTGGACAATCTGTTGCTGCAGTGAACTTCTGTTTCTCTTGCTTGCTTTGCAGCTTTAGAATAAACCTTTGAGGCAGCTTTGGTTCTCAATTTGTAACTAAGATTCTCTGGGAGAACACATGGGGGAGAATTTTCTCCCCTTCGGGCAGACTGGGCGGGAGCGGGTGTGGGCGGGCGCGCAGCTGATCACTGCCCGTGATTGGCTGCACGCCGCCATTTCGCGTGGGCGGGCCAATTAACCAGCGTGACGCGAACCTGGAAGCGCTGAACGCTCCCTATGTAGAGGGGGGGAGGAGGGCGAGTCGGAGCCCGCGCTCATTCGTGCATGCGCACGAAAGAGCGCAGAAATCTCCCTGAGGCACAGAGCTATCTCAGGATGATTAAGAAAAGTCGTAAAAATGTGAAAAATAAAAAAATAAAATTATTCAGACATGTCCCTCATGTGACATTGTCACGTGAGCTGGGACATGCTTATGAATTTACAGGAAACATTTTATTAAATTGATAAACCCTTCATGAAACCTCATCCCGCTCGCGGATGAGGTTCCATGAAAAATGCGAAGGCTGCCTGGGCTCTTCACCTGCCCGCCAACCTTAAGGGCAACTCTGACAAGTACCTCAATTAGTTGATTAATGGCCTCAATAGGCCTTTGACAGTGCGGCGGGCGTGCAGCCGAGTCCGGTGCGTGGCCATCGAACTGAAGTTCGGAATGATGCACTGTGACGTCGGGACACACTCCCAATGTCACCGCGTGTTATTTTAAGTGTTGGCATGTGGGGCCCGCCCCCGCATGCCGAACGGAAGATTCAGGTCATGAATACATTTGTAAATTAAATTTAATTGAGTGTTGGGTGTGTATTCCAGGAACGCCAGTATTTATTTGGAAAGAAAATATGTTTCCCGTAACCAGCCAATTCGAATTGATCTTTAAAAAATCATGGAATGTGCATCTCACTAGTAAGGCCAACATTTATTACCTATTCTTAACTGTCCTTGAGAAGGTGGTGGTGAACTGCCTTCTTGAGCTTCCAAAGTCAATTTGGTGATTGTACTCTCACAGTGCTGTTAGGTAGGGAGTACCAGGCTTTTCATCCAGCAATGATGAAGGATCGGCATTGTACACCCCAGGCAGGACCATGTGTGACCTTGAAAGGATTATGGAGATGATGGTGTTCCTATGGTGCTACCCTTGTCCTTCTAGGTGGCAAAGGTTGTGGGTTTGGGAGGCGGTATTGAAGAAATGGTTGCTGCAGTACATTTTGTAGAAAATACTTGCAGGCCCAAATTTATAGCCAGAATTTTGAAATTCAATTTTTGACTTCATTAGTATACACAATAAGTAGGAAGGAGCTAGGACTGCGACTGAGATTGATGAGGTGAAATTGTGTTGTTCTGTGCAAATAAATTACAGCCAATTAATTAAGCATCACCACTAATGCTTTGTATAAACACTATAGTCATTTGGTGCACAGCAATGTCACATCAAAAGACATGAAAAGACATGACCAGTTAATCTACTTTTGCCAGTCTTACTTGAGGAGTAAGTGAAGTTGAGGACTCTGAGAGAATTAACCAGATGTTCGAGTTGCTCTATTTACATCCACCTGAGCAAGCAGCTTAACGTCTTGCATGAAAGATGGTGCTGCAGACAGATGCCTCCATACTAGACGAAGTGTCAGTTTCGATTACGTGTTCAGGTCTGGAATGCAGCTTGAGCTAATGTTATTCTGATGGCGGCAAGAATACTGCTGAGCTGAGAGCACAAACCCTATGACTTTACAAACTACCGCTAAGGGAGCCATTACACTCACTGGCAGCCTGTATGAGAACTATTCTGTCACAGTGAGTAGTTAAACATATCTGTCATTTTGAAAAGGTCTTTTCTTTAAAATCAGAGGAGGTACCTTATTGCTAGTGTGGTATATGAAAGGTCATGGTGTTGCCATAGAATTTGTATGTTGTAGGTTAGCTACGCCACAAAGAGAACCTAATTCCCACTGCTGCTTAACGGCAATGATGATGGGGATGAATGATGAATCTATCGAATATCATTTTAGCCCCTGTCACAGCACAGAAGTGGCCCTAATCAAAATCACAAATGCCATCTTGTCCAACTGTGACTGTGGAGCATTATACCTCCATATTCTTCTCAAACTCCCCTTTTATGAGGTACTCAATTTGCTTCATTCAATTAAAAGGTCTGAAGTCGGGAACAAAACCAGTTTTGAAAACTCCATTCTTGCCTATTAAAACCAATTAACAAGCTTTCAGAAAACTAGTAAAATGATCAACTAGAAATTAGGTTCACTCACTTAAGCTGCAATTAGTTCAATTACGGAGGAGGCAAATTCTTTCACCAACTATCAGTTAAAGTGGATTTTGTTGCAATTGTTACACTAACTGATTTTATGTTGCTGGTGGGGGGAGAGGGCTGCCTTGGGCACAGGTTTCATCAGAGACTAAGGGTAGGTTACCAAGGCGGGTAGCCCGACTCGCTGGAGCCACCGGACTCGACTCGCTAAAAACTACCCTGAAATGCATGATTTTTGCTCGGGGGTTGCAGGATAGAGTCAGTTCTGCTGAACAAAGAAGCAGAGTATAGGTGGGTGAGTGCTGAGGCTGGTTGTTTTAGAAGGCTTACCTCAGTTTTCTGATACTTTGTTCTGGTTGTTTTAGAAGTTGTTATGGTCTCTAGCTCTCACATCCACAAACATCCCGCATTGCCCCTCATACCCTTCATACCAACTCATGCCCCCTGCCCCCACTGTCCTCCCGTGACCCCTCTTACCTCTATGCCACCTCCATTACTACTCAGCCAGTATTCACCATAGACAAACCTCAGGAACCATGTAGAGATAAGAAAAAAATAAACTTCTAACAATCTAATACAGCTTTCATTCCTGCACACTTGAAAGTGAAAAAACTCCCATCCATGAAATCCATTCAAATCTTTTAAATCTCCTTATGCGTTTAATCTCTTATAAAACAAACTTCCATTCGGTAGCCATGTCAAAGACAGACAATCCTTTAATACCCTCCTTAAGCTGTGAATCAAACTGTGAACTCAGAACCGTTTGTTGAAATAATTGTATCTTTTGAAACTCAGCCAAGCGTTCATAATGACATAATGATAGCCCTTGGGGAAACGTTAGCAAAGAGCTCTATTGCAACTACATGATCATATGCTGCTTTTTTCCTAACCTATGTCAGCCAATAAAAGTAGTCAAGCAGGGTTTTTAAAAAATTCTCAACTTACAGGTCAGATTTTTCCTCCCGCGCACGCCCGCGCGTAAACTTCCATGTGGTAACATCGGGCGAGCATCCAGGCATAGGAAATGCCATTGAGACATTTGCCATTGAGACATTTCGTTTGGCGGGCACACACTGATCTCTGATGCACACCCGCCATTAATTAATGGGCCACTTAAGGCCCCTGAGGTGCCAATCGATGGGGATTTTTCGGCGCCTATGCAATCTTCATGTTGGCGCATGGGCGCAATGGGCAGGCGGGTAGGACATATTTGTATAAACCTCATCCACGGGCGTGATAAGGGAGCTCAGTGGGGTCGCAAGTGTGCTCTGTCAAATATTGTTTTTTCAAAGTCACTGATACTTGCCTGTGTGATCTGCAACACTTCAAAACGCATATCAGCTGCTTGGTCTGGACTCATAACCTTCAGGTCAGCACTCTGCAGTGAGGAATCTTTTTTGGGTCTGCAGGTTTCAGGAAGCCTTCCCTTAGCCTGGGAATGGGAGCTGAACTGTCCACTGGAGGCACCTCCTCTGAGGAGGAGGGGAGGGCTAGAAGGGGGAGGAGGCCAGGAGTGCACATTGAGCCTCCAGGGGAGCCACCTTTGAGAGGTCAGGCGCAGGCACAAGGGGTGCAGGGCCAAGAGGTAGTCCAAGGCGGAAGGGGTTGCAGAAGATGCCACTATCCTGCTGCCAGGGTATAGAGGCGGCGAAGCAGCTACCTCAATATGTCTGAGGTGCAGTGCCGAAGGAGGCTCCGTCTCTCAAGGGAGACAGTCAACTATATCTGTCAGATGATTGGGCCTAAGATCTCCGCGAACTGTGTGGGTGGACACCCCATGCTAGTGGCTGTAAAGGTCACAGCTGCCCTCAACCTCTATGCCTCTGGCTCCTTCCAGGGCTTTGTGGGTGATCTTTGCTGTGTCTCCCAATCAGCTGTCCACACTTATGTCAAGCAGGTTATAGACGCTCTGTTCAGGCATGCATTGACCTTCATCCACTACTGCTGGGACCAGGCAAGTCAGGCACAGCGAGCCAGAGGCTTCGCAGCCATTGCTGGCTTCCCCCGCATCCAGGGTGCAATAGATTGTACACATGTGGCCATCAAGGCGCCAGCAGGTGAGCCCGGTGCCTTCGTCAACAGGAAGGGCTTCCACTCCATGAACGTGCAGATAGTGTGTGAACACAGGATGCTGATTCTACAAGTCTGTGCAAGGTACCCAGGCAGCTCCCACGCCGCCTACATCCTCAGACACCTCCAGGTGCCGGGGCTCTTCAGTGCTCCAGCCCGGCTGGATGGATGGCTGCTGAGTGACAAGGGCTATCCCCTCAGAAGGTGGATTGTGACACCTCTCCACCATCCAAGAACAGAAGCTGAGCAGCGGTGCAATAGGAGCCAGGGCACCACAAGGGCTGTGGTGGAGAGAGCCATTGTTCTTCTCAAGATGCACCTCCTATGCCTGGACTGCTCAGGGGGCGCACTCCAGTACCCCCCAGGTCGTGTGTCGGTGATAGTGGTTGCATGCTGCACTCTCCACGATCTTGCGCTGGAAAGGGGGGACGCAGTGGATGATGAAGACATCGACGCAGTGGCTGTGGCTGCACATGATGAGTCCAGCAGTGAGTCCGAGGATGAGCATGCACAGGGAAATGCTGAGGGGTTAGACGCTGACCCGGGCATACTGCAGGGAGGCAGGGACACCCAGGAGACTTTAATCCAATGAACTATCAGCTAGCACACCACAGATGGACCTTCAGGACAAGCCTGGGCTGCTGGCTCCATACTCGATACCTAAGTGCAAAATCTGCCTGGATAGGAACATTAACTGAGGGCCTTGTTAATAAAGCTGAATGACCCATGACCCACAACTCACTCATAACATTTTTGGAAACCATCCACCTGCAGAAGAGGCACCCTCAGCCATGGTGACATGTCTGAATTTAATATTACATCCAAAGGAACTTAAGAATACAAAATGACAAAGGTGTTAAGAATCACACCAACTCATAAAGACCTCATTGTGGGCCAGCACTAAAGCACCAGCGATAAACCAGTGGTGTGCCCAAGGTGCCTTATGTTTACGTTTTCAGGTGCTACGTCTTGGTGCTGACCCCTCGCTGGGAGTGGCGTCTGAGACAGCCTGCTGACTCTGCTGTCCTGTTGGCCTCGATGACCTTGGTGGTCGTCCTCTGGCCCGTGGAGCTTGTGCTGGGAGGGAGCTGCCAGTTCCGCAGCTGGCATCTCCCCAGTTGTTGCAGCCTCATCGGATGCAACAGTCATTGGCAGAGGGATGGAGGAGATGCCGCCCTCATATGGAACACCCTGAGAGGAGCCCGCAGAGATGACAGGCAGCTGCTGCGCCGACGTGAGGTCTCTTCGGACCTCCCTGCTCACCGTGGATGGATGGGCACCGAGCTGGGAAACTTGATGCCCAGACCATCTCCCACATTGGTCAATGCTGATGTGAGGGCTTGCTGTTCCAATCGCATCCTCAAGAAGCCCTGATTGGTTTTCTGGAGGAGCCTCTCCACGTGAGTCGCCACTCTCTCCATGGAGGGCGCTCAGACATGAGGCTCATTGCTTCAGCAATAGTCCGCGTAGACTCCTCCACCATGGACGCCAAGCCAAGCATAGCCTCAGCCAAGCATATCTCCACCAGATGCTCCTGCACACCTCGCCACATTTCCTGCATTTGTTGCGTTGCGGACGACTCCAGAGGCCCATCATCAGGCACCGACTGAGCATGTGCCTAGTCCCCTGCAGTCCCCTGACTGCTGGTGCCATGGGCACCCTCCGTCTCTGCCAGCTCCTCCAGCGATTGTAAGTGCCCTCACCGATGTGCCCTGGGACACTAGCCGATGTTCCAATTCCCACCGAGGTGCTAGTATCTGCGCCGGTGCCTGCCTGGCAGAGATGGTGTGACGCTGGTGAGTCCATGACTTCAGGGCCCTCAGGTGTGAGAGGGGGACACTCCTGCTCCTCCTCCCGGCCCTGCTCCACTGATGCTGAAAGGAAGAACAAGGATGTTGGATCAGTTAACGTGGAGACAATGTCAATGTGCATCCCTGTTCCTTGGATCATTATGTACTCATCCTTCCATAAGCAATGGTCCAGTCATGTTGCAAACTTCAATCACTGAACATTCAGCACTGCCATGGCTGTTGGGAGAACAATGGTGACCTCACTGCTGGGCAAACATACCTGCCCGTGGCACCCCAACCTCATCAACACCAGTGGACCTGGGCACGTGGCGCCTCTCCAAACTTAGGGCCTTCTGCTTGAAGCGGCTGAGAATCGCCACCTGTGCTGACCACCGCCAGTCCTTGCCCGCTAGGCGGCATTATGTACATTCTTCTCCTGAAAAGGACAGAAGAGCACTGATTAGTGCTACTTGTACCTGGACTCTCTTTGCGGATGGCCCACCCCAACCAGAGTGCGACATTGCAGGGCTCCAGTGCCTCCTCACCCTGCTGCTGCTGAACACTCACACAAAGATGCTAGGCCTGTCCCCCTCCCCAATCCCCTTGGCCAAATGCTGCCTACAGGGGGGAAAGCCTACCTGCTGAGTTAAATGCCCAAAGCCAACATGGTACTCAGCCTTCCAGAATGCAACAGGTCATTGAAACACTTGTGACACTGGATCCAGGTGCGCTGCACCACGTCGCGGGAGATCACCACCTCTGCCACCTCCTCCCAGGCACGTTTAGTCATGTGGGGGGGCCTCCTTCTGCCCTGGGGTATGAGGACCTCCTGCCATGCTGCCACCTCCTTGAGGAGGGCAGCAAGGCAATCATTGGAAAAACGAGGGGCACAGTGCCCCCTGCCCTACCCTCCTACCCGGCCTGCTCCCCAGCAGCGCTCTAGGAATCCCTTCCCCTGGCCATGATTCACAGCCTTTGAAACAGGCCACTGGGTCGCCATTGGCCCCGGCAGTCATTGCAAGCCCGCCACCGCCCACCCACTCCCGGTGTCCTCAGGGGCCACGATCCATGCTGGGCGGGCCTTAATTGGCCTGCCCGTGTAAAATGGCAGCGCGGACCCGATCGCGGGCGGTGATCGGGTCCACGCCCGCTCCAGCACTGCCCGCCCGACAGGCAGAAAATTCTGCCCACAGTTGCAGCCTTTTTTAAATTGTGGGACATTTAAGAAGGCTCCAGATCATGGCAGTGATACGGGTCTTATCTGCCCTTCAATAACATTCATGTCTACTCCATCAATTTGTGACTCCCTCACTGCGGGTGAAGGCAGTTGGACCAGTATCTGTTTGAACTAAGCACTGAGTTCAAACGGCCCTGCTGAGTTTCGTTTTCCTGCCTGTCTGATGAGTCAACCCCCGCCCCCATTCGCCTACTGGCAAAAATTGGGTCTGTTAGAAATAAAGGCAGGGCTCCTGAATCTGAGTTCCACGTGCCAGTTTTAAAGTCCGTGGAGTCTTCCTGACTCTGCAGAAATCTGGCCCTAAATACCCATCCTGGTAGTGGTCATCAGAATTTGTGTTTATTTTTTAGGAAACCAAATATGTATTTCTAATATTTTTCCACAAGTAACAATGTAGTAGTCAAGTGTGAACTGATGAGGTATACAAATTTAAACTTGTTCAATGTAGAAAAAAATGAAACCGCTTATTTCATCAAATCACTTTGATAAACCACCTGCTGGGATTTTATATAACATCACATAATTCAGAGAAAAAAATACTAATTGAACCTGTTAGCTTTTGCTGGAAGGTTCTTGCACAAATGAAAGTTATCAGAGCTATTAAACAGTCTCTTGACAGATATATGGATAAGCTGGACACTTTAAATTGATTAAACACTGATTTACTGCTCAGTTGTATGTTTCGTTCTTGCTATATGAGAAATTGAAATTCTCAGATGACCACACAAGGATAACAGATGGGAAAAGTGCAGCAGCAGGCTCATTGAGTTTGTCCTGGTGCAGTCTTGATGCAACTGAACATTATGACTTCTGACATCGCCCTCACCCAGCATAGGCACAATGGACCAACTGGCCCCCTGCTGTGCTGTAAGATCCTATGATCCCTGGAGTTTTGGTTACAAGTAGCTTGTGTCTCCTGCATTTTCAGTGTAAACTCTTGCCTTTATAAGTAACAAGGCCTATTTTCAGAGTTAGTTTTTGAGGAGTTAGTTTTTTACGGGGGAATATATCAATATTTCTGATTCTGTTAGTTAACGTCTGTTTGTTTTATGTATTGATGTGGATGACACCAACAGGGAGGTAAACATTGAAAACCCAACCTAATACAAAATATTTAGCTAACATTTAAACTGTAAATTGATACATGAAGCCAAACAATTAATTACAGAGTAAATGTTGCGCCAAGATAAAGCACCCTAGATCTCTGGACTTCAGTAGTTACTTCCTGGTTCCCATGTCAACGTGTAGTTTCTTTTAAACTATTACATTTTAATAACTATTTTAGTACAGTTGTTTGAAAGGGCTGAACTCTAGTTCAAAGATTTTTTATTCATTTATGGGAGCAAATTTGTTCAAAATCAGTTTTCTGAAAGCATCCGGAATCATTATTCATTGAATACCAAAGTCACAAGTAAATCTGATGGCACTATTACAAACAAAACATTGGAGCAGTTTTGCACAATGGACCTACACAGTGAGCCTTGTTGATAGAGACTGTTCAACGCCTTTTTCTCCCAGAAAGGTTACGGGTAGCAGTGAGATTAGCCTTTTATCCTCTGAGTCTCAGGTTGGATTTGAACCCAAACCCAAAAGGTCACGGGAAATTCTGCACTCTCTTTGCATCCATTCATGAATGGCATGTGGTTATACTTGCCTAATATGACTGCAGTTGTGAATGGCAACATTTGCTCTTACAAATGTATTTTCATTGTGAATTATTCATCAATATGGGAAAGATATTTGAGGTCTACAAATATTTGTTTGACTAGGACAAAAAAAAGCCCATGATTACTGCTACTTCCATCATCTGCAATTGCTCATAAGGTGAATTATACAGCCCATGGCAATAAAAACTGTGCGGTGGAAAGAGGTTAATAATAATAAATAGTGGAAGTTTATTTTGCGGTTGCTAAATTAGCAAGATGGAGGCTTAAATTTAGAATTAGTACAGACATTAATTGTAGGTTTTGAAAAATTATTTTCATGGGAAGTGACCATGAGAGTTGGGTCAATCACAGTTTATGTTATTCATTCTAGCAATGTTGACGTCATTGGAAAGATTGGAATTTATTGCCCATCCCTAGATCTCCTGAGAAAGTGGTGGTGGGTCTTTTTTTCCTTTACCCTTTTGAAGTGTGTTACTTGCCACTTATCACCCCAAGTCTGGGTGTTGTTCAGGGCTTGCCACATGTGGGAATGGGCTTCTTCATTATCTATGAATTTGTGAACAGACCTGAACATTGTGCAGTCATAAGTGAACAGCCTCATTTCTTATGGTGGAGGGTGCATGATTGATGAAGCTGCCGAAAATAATTGAATCTTGGACACTCTACTGAAGAACTTCTGCAGCGATGTCCTGGGGCTGAGATGATTGGCCTCCAACAACCACAACTATCTTCCTTTCTGCTCTAAATTAAACTGAGAAACAAATAGATAAAGGTACATTAAAAGTGAAGTCCTAATGGGATTAAAGCCAATGGGGGAGTTTTAACTCCCCAAAATGGAGGTGGGTTTGGGCTGGGTGGGGTGTTAAATTGTTAAAAAGCCACAAACTTGAATGCAACTCCCCTTGAATTCTCATACTACTGGTTTTAACAGATATGAGCTGAGAGAGCGGACAACTAACCCGTTCCTAGGAGGCAGGGTTGCTCATTGAAATATTTTATTGAGGTTGCGTGCCTTAGATTTTATCCCCCATCTATCTTTAGGTTTCGCCAGATTTAGCTCGGGAAACCCTTCAGCTAAAGGGAGGCAAGGGCTGCCCCACAGGAAAAGGAAATACTTTTCCAGTACTGCTTGCAGGCCAGGGGGCGCAGGAATGCTTTCTCCTGGTCCCTTACAAGAAAATTTATTTCCTACTCCCCTGCAAACTCTGACCTCCACCTCCCCTATGATCCCTGACTCTCCAGAATATGCTGTACCTACCCCTCCCCAACCACAAGCTATATCTTGAGCAACAGGAAACCTACCTGCTCATGGGCTCCATCCTCTTCCAGGAAGGAGAGCTGAGCCTGTAAATCAGGCTGCCTTCCAGGTGGAGTACCTGTTTTACTTTAGAAAATGACACAGAACTCCACAGCTTTTGGGAGAACCCAAACTTCACTTTCTTACCCAGAACCCTTCCCAACCATTTGCAAATCCTGTTCCAGTGATATTGAGCCAACTTAGATATGATGGGCTAAATTGCTTCTTTTTTGTACTGAAGTATTTATGATTGCATAAAATATGCAAGGAAGTAAATATATCATAACTAAATTAAAACAAAAAGTCCATAAATGCCCTAGACTAAAAAGGTACCTCTAACTTAATAATAGAGCTGTGAATCATGTGAATGTTTTATTGGAAAATAATGCTCTTCTTTCATGAAGTTAACAGTTCATTCTGGGGATAAGCTTCATAGGTTCTCTGTGACCTCTCTGAAGGTAGATTGACCTTTGTTTTCTTGTTAGTTTTCCTCAGTGGTTTGTTCCTGCCCCATCTCTTCCAATAACATTGATATCCTGCAGGGGTGTGGTCACTAGTTGAATAATGATATCTCCTCTTAGTGGTTTATATGCATCATTGACATTAAATGCTAACATTTGACCATTGGTATATCATAGACGAGCACAATCCCATCTTTGATAATATATATACATGTGAACTTCTTATAGGGCTTGCTGGATAGCAGTCAAAAATAGGAACCCTGGCCAATTTTTCCCATCTTAACGAGAATGAAATCAAAGCCAATTCTTTCATTTGTACTGCTGCCGTCGCTGAGCCTAGCTTGCTAAACATCTACTGGTGGTAGAACTATAGGAGCAGGAGTCAGCCATTCAGCTACTTGAGGATGTTCTGCTATTCAATTAGACCATGGCTGATCTGTACCTCAACCCAATTTACTCATCTTACCTACATATCCTGATGCCTGTACAAAAACCTATCGATCTCAGTCTTGAAAGTGACAATTATT
Organism: Cetorhinus maximus; assembly: GCF_964194155.1. Lineage (NCBI taxonomy): Eukaryota > Metazoa > Chordata > Chondrichthyes > Lamniformes > Cetorhinidae > Cetorhinus > Cetorhinus maximus. Next base: position 31,620,653 of record NC_135890.1, read on the forward strand.
GCAGCACCCACAGCCTTGTTGTGTGAAAACATGCTTGCTGATTGCCCTTCTGTAGTTATTGAAGGTATAGCTTTTCCTACTGCCTATCAGGGGCCACATGATTGTTCTTGGAGACTCTGATGAATGAGCCCTAAGCGCAAGCTTTACAGAATGTGCAACATGGTGCGTTCTTCAGGTGGGATGGGAACCTACCGCCGGGCGTGGTGCAAAAACCGGAGACACAGCAGCAAAGCGAGAGGCAATCTCTGCTGCCAGACAAACAAAAAGGCCTAGTGGAAGCATTTCAGCAGCGACTCTGAAGTTAACCTGTTATAGATGTGGGGGTAACCACGTACTGGACACCTGCAGACTGAAGGAGGCAGATTGCCATTACTGGCATAAGAAAGGTCAAATAGTAAAGCAATGCAGGATGAAATCAAAACAGACTTTAAGGCAGCAGACCAAGATTATTGAAGTGAATAATATAATAGAACCTGAAGCTGCCGATACTAAAACTATTCCTTGTACAATGTCAAAGCAATAAAAACTGAACCTATAACCATTAAAATTCAAGTAGTGGAGGCAGATACGGGAGCCTCAACCACAGTGGTGGGAAAGCACATCTTTAAATACCTAATTGAAGGTACCCAGCTGACTGAAACTGGAATGAACAGCGGCTCAATTGAAGACGTACACTGCAGAATCCATATAGGCAAAGCGCATCTCCACAGTACCTGTGACCTATAGGCAATAGACAGCCCAGCTTCCAGTGATCATAGTGACAGGTGAAGGACCTAGTCTTCTGGGCTGAGACTGGTTACAAAAAATTAAGCTCAACTGATCTGAAATATTTCACTTGAGAACAGGAGGGGTTCCTGAGTTGCTAAGGAAATGCAGCAGTGTATTTTGTGATGAATTAGGAAGTTAAAAGGCTTGCAAGCAAAACTATATGTAGATTCTCAGATGACACCCCATTTCTTTAAGGCCAGACCTGTGTGCTATGCCCTAAAGGAGAAGGTGGATGCAGAACTGTGCCAGTTAAAAAAACTAGGCATCATCCAACATGTCCAATTTTCAGAATGGGCACCACCCATAGTCCCTGTGGTGAAACCTGATCAAACTACATGCATTTGTGGAGATTATAAATTGGCTGTGAACAAGGCAGCTAAACTAGATAAATATCCTATCCTGAGGATAGATGACTTATATGAAAAACTAGCTGGAGGCAAATCCTATACCAAACTGTACATGAGATGTGCATACCAACAGTTAGAGCTGGATAGCACATCTAGAGGGTGTGTAACCATCAACATGCACAAAGAACCTGTATCAATATATGTGACTACTCACTGGTGTAGCGTCTGCATGTGCAATCTTCCAAAGGACAATGAAGTTTTTTGCAAGGACTTTCCTGAGTAGTAGCACACCATGATGTTCTGATCACAGGGTCAACTGAAACCAAACATTTGGCCAACCTGGAAGAGGTGCTAAGAAGATTCTTGGAAGCCGGTGTACGATTAAAGAAAGAGAAATGTACATTCCAAGCGCCAGAAGTTAATTATCTGGGTCATCGGGTGGATGCCATGGGTTTGCATCCGGTAGAAGAGAAAGGGTAATGATAGAGGCGCCCTCTCCATCCAGTGTAACTGAACTCAAGTCTTTTCTGGGCATAAGCAATTATTATAGCTGCTTTTTGGCAAACTTGTCAACAGTGTTAGCACCATTACACTTGTTGTTAAAAAAGAATCATCGTTGGTCATTGAGTTCGCAACAAGAAGCCTTTGTGAAAGTTAAGAAGCTATTACAGTCGTCATGTCTACTGGTACATTATGGCCCATAAAAAGAATTAACATCAACATGTGATGTGTCTCCTTATGGTGTGGAAGCTGTGTTATCACACAGGATGGAAGATGGTTCAGAACCCTCTCTGCAGCCGAGAAGGGTTATTCCCAACTGTAAAAGGAAGGTTTATCAGTAATATTTGGAGTGAAGAATTTCCACCAGTATTTGCATGGGCGACATTTCAACTTCGTGTCGGGTCATAAACCATTAATGGGTTTATTCAGTGAGGGTAAATCATTCCGCCAATAGCATCAGCAAGAATTCAACGTTGGGCTTTGATATTATCTGCGTATGAGTATACCTTTATGCACCATCCTGGCTTACACATTGCAAATACGGACACACTCAGCTGTCTCCCGTTACCAGATAGCATTGTCCATACTCCAGTGCCACAAGAAGTTGTGCTTGTACTGAATTTTTTGGACTCTTCACTGTGCGTGTGAAGCAAATAAGGAATTAGACAAACAGAGATCCAACTCTGTCGAAGGTCAGAGACCTTGTTTTGCAAGGATGGCCAAATTCACCTGTGTCTGAAGAGTTGAGACCATTTCATGCCTGAAAAACAGAGTTAAGTTGTCAAGATGAAATCTTGTTGTGGGAATCAAGAGTCATCGTCCCTTTGCAAGGAAGAGAACCATTCTTGACAGAGCTTCACAGTGCGCATCCCGGTACATTGAAGATGAAAATGCTTGCGCAAAGCTACATCTGGTGGCCGGGCATAGATAGTGACATTGAAAGTATGGTCAAGTACTATGTCCAGAAGTTACCTGTTTCAGCACCACTGTGTCCGTGGGAGTGGCCTGGTCAACCCTGGGTTAGACTATGAATTGAGTATGTAGGACCATTCTTATGTACCATGTTTTTATTGATCGATATATCATTATTGATCGTGAATGCGCATTCTAAGTGGATAGATGTGTATGAAGTCAGATCACCGACATTGAGTGCAACTATTGAAAAGCTGCATCAATGTTTTAGTAATAATGGCCCACTGAGAATTCATTATTTCACTTAACGCTACAGTCTTTACCAGTACAGAATTTCAGAGATTCATGAGTTTAAATCTAATCAAACTTATTAAAACAGGGATGATATGGTGCTGTTTTAATATGTTTAATGTGATGAAACCCATGTAACATTTACATCTGTCATTGCTGCTGGAAATAATCCAACTACTCAACCTCACTTCATATTTGAGTTTGTTCACATGCTCACAAATAAGTGAATGACATTACTCCTCACCTATATGCTATTCAATAGCAATCACAAATTCAACATTCAATCACAAACCACCTAAAGCTAGTTAAATAAAAGTTGTGCTTTTTTATTCCTTCCTGTGGACAAGCTTTAATTGCAAGTGGAAAGATTTCACTAAATATCCGACTTTTGCCTCTGAAAATTCAACCTGTGGTAAGGTAATCCTTTCAAATTTAGAAGTTCTCAAATTCCATTAGCCCCTTCAGTAGAGAAGACTGACCTGATCGATGCATTTAAAATGTTAACAGTACTTGGTAAGGTAAGTACAGATAAACTATTTTCGCAAGTGCAAAATCAAGAACAGGGGATGCAATCTGAAAATTAGAGAATGGGCTATTCAAAAGCTGTAATGACAACATACCGGACAGATTTCTACTTAAAACAGATAACTTTATTACAGAGAGCTTTTTCGGAAGCTATATGCTTGAACCAGGTCCCCTGACTAAAAAGCCACATCCCCAGGATTACCCGTGCTTAGGGCTCATTCGTCGGAGTCTCCAAGCACAATCACAAGAAGCCTGATAGGCAGTAGGAAGAGTTATACCTTCAATCACTACATTTCCTCCCTCTTTAGTTTTTTTTACATTTCCTATTTACAAAGAACATTTTAATCCACAACATATACATATATACAGGTCAGGCAATTAAAGATGAAGTCTCTGAGATGGTTTCCTTTATTGAGAACTTCTAAATTTGAAAGGATTACCTTACCACAGGTTGAATTTTCAGAGGCAAAAGTCGGATATTTAGTGAAATCTTTCCACTTGCAATTAAAGCTTGACCACATGAAGGAATAAAAAAGCACAACTTTTATTTAGCTAGTTTTAGGTGGTTTGTGATTGAATGTTGAATTTGTGATAGCTATTGAATAGCATATAGGTGAGGAGTAATGTCATTCACTTATTTGTGAGCATGGGAACAAACTTAAATATGAAGTGAGGTTGAGTAGTTGGGTTATTTCCAGCAGCAAAGACAGATGTGAATGTTACATGGGTTTCTTCACATAGTATCCTTTCTTGCACAAGCAGTTTGAATCAGTAAAACATTTTGGTTGTGCTTTGCAGCCAGTAACTGATGAGGAGATATGTTGCTTCACATAATAATAAACCCATTCATTGTGTTGTTGGACATGACTTTGCTTTATTTCTTATTTTCACTTATTCAAGTTTTGTCTTGTGCTCCAATTCTTGATTTTGGTGGCTTCGGACTTCCTCTGTGCGTCTATTTCTTCCTAATTTCAGTTCCTTTTTGATATATTTTCCCCCCTTTTGCCTGTATTCTTCACAATGGTAGCGTTCTTACCTTTGATTCAGAATAATTTGGGCTTCTCCTTGAGCACAGAATTTAGAGTGTAAGATCAGTGCAGACAATAGGGACTGTTTCATTCTCTAGAAAGGCTGTTTTTCAAATGAGATATTAAATCAAAATCCTGCCCACTTGTTCAGCTGGTTGTAAGGAAGATCACATGGCACATGTTAGAGAAAATAGGGATTTTTTAGCAGTGATCTCTCAACGAATACAAATGTCTCTTCCACAAGTCCACTATTCTGTGGTTTTAAAAAAAGTAGTGAGAATAATTTCTTTTAGCCGTAATAGGGTGACTGCTTCCTACAAACTCAGAAAATTTGGTCTTTCTTCTGTTTTGTTCACTAACCACAGCCTCAATACTGCTTCTATTTGCAATAGAGAGTCATGGGGCTAGATTATACTTCCTCCTGCCAACGGGTTTGAAGGCAGGCACGTAACATTCAGAAGGCGCTGTGCCGGCTGCCTTCGCGCCTGCCCCTGCTCCCATTCTAATTAACCGGGGAACAGAGGAGTTATTGGGCAGCCTGCCCACTCTTAGGCCTACTGAGGCCCTTAAGTGGCTAATTAATGGCCATCTAAGAGCCTCATCTCACCCCTGCAGGCATTATACCCATGGTGGAGGGAAGCCCAGATCAGTCTGGAAGCCTGGCAGCTTTAGCCATGTGTGCTGACATTGGGCAAGGGGTAAGGAGGACCTCCATTCCACTCCCCTGGGCCCATCAGAGCTACCCCCGCCCAAAGGTGAAACCCCTCTCTTTAATGTTCGCTTGTTGGGGACATGCCACCCTGGCTCTGGCTTCCCCAGACCCTGGATTTACCTGGGCTTCTCAGCGTGGTGGCTGCCTGTAGTCCCAGCAGTGACCACCGCTCCCAGTGTCACTGCTGGGACTACAGGGCTGCCAGCCCTCTGATAAGCAGGTTGCCCTCTAAAGCTGGGCTTCCTTCAAAGATAGTGGTGGAAGTTGCCCCTAACCTCTTAACGCTGCTCCCAGTTTTAAATGGCTGCGAGGCAGACATTGGGATAATGGGCAGTCTGATCTCACCTATTTTACACCATTGGTGAGAATTAAAATTACACCAATATCTTGTTAGACAACTGTTTGACAAAAGGAAAAGAACATTTGGAGCCTCGCTGCACAGGTAAATTGATGATAGTTAAATCCGACTGTGGCAACAAATAAAAATATTCACCTGACCGTATTTCTCAATAAATATTATTTAAAAAAATCTTCAAGCTGGCAGTAGATAGGATTTGATAGTTTTTTTTCAAGTAATGCTGGCCTACAAACTGCAGACTGTATTTTTTAGCATTTCTTTCCAAGTAATCCTGAACAAAGTATTTGTCATGTTTTATGTTTAAATTCTTAATTTTTACATTTATGTTAATAGAATTAATATAATTTGGATGCCGTGAAATATTTTTGCACAGGCTGGTAAATGTAGTGTATCAGTGCAAACTGGTTTGAACCGGAGTGCTTCATATTATCTTGATCCCTGTAAAGGACATATTTGCTAGGTATTCTATCTTATTGAGATAAATCTGATGGTGGATTATTGCTCAAAACCTGCACTGTGGGCATATCTGCTGATTCTTGCAGTATGCAAATTGGTGTTTCTTCCTTGTATGACTTTTCATTAAACATTCCTGGCATATTTAATGATATTATTATTTAAAAGATTAAAACAAAATAAATTTCCCACCTGTTGTAAGCATCAGCACCCTAGAGCTACTTATTTGCATGCTGCTTTTGTTTGAATGTGGCAAGTTCAGTAAGTTTAACAACAGATTTCAGTAACACAATGGTCATATTAAGTTTTTGAGGCATTAATCATGTCATGACGGTAAAAGCTCAATGACAAAATGTGTGTGGTTAGTACTGGAACACAGGTCTTCAGTACTACAGCCAGGATGTTGTAGCCTTTGTGGCCAGGGCACTCAGCCCTAGCAATCATTACATAGACTTAATAACTCCTTGGGATGAGTTTTTTAAAGAGGACAGAGGAGAGGCTAGCCATTCCACTGAAACCTCCCCCGCCACCACCCCAAGCCCCATTTACATGAGGTAGGTCTTTAAAGGGAACTGGCAACTGCTGTCTCTTTGTTAGAATAATTCAGGTTCTTTATGGTGGATTTGAGGCAGTTGTCTTTCAGAATCTATTTCACTCCAGTTAATGCGTTAGTTCTAAGGCTAACCCAGGCTGAAATGCTATCCAGAGTAATTCTGTTGCTCTTACTGGAAACTGAACTCTGGCTTGTCGTTCCCAACCAGTCTCCATATTGCAGTAATAGGTGCACTGAATGAAAGGGTGGAATTTTACGGCAGCGGGTTTTTACATTCCCACCGAAGTCAATGGCTAGCCGCATTTTACGACCCTGCCGCGATGGGGGGGGGGGGTGCGGGGGTAAAATTCAGGCCAAAGGCAATGTTAGATCCAAGCAGGGTTTTCAAATAAATTACTTCTATTGTAAAACTATTCACTTCGGTTCTCCAGCATATGGTGCGTTGTGAAAAGAGAAATAAATTAATTCAGTAAAGAATCACGCAGATACAATGATTTCTAATTAGACTGAGAGTTACAGCTTACAAATGTTATTACCCACTTCAAGGACTGGATTGAATCTTCTTCAAGAAGAAACAAGATTCTGTCCTTAGTTTTATACAACAGCAATAATAAACCTCAGTTTAGCATCGAAACTAAACTGAGATGCCAAAATCAACTAAGTTGTTTTGTTTAACTTCTGATTATTGTCCAATACAAACATTTCCAATTGACGTGTTTCTTCAGTGAAATCATCGAGTAAGTGCGTAGATAGACAGACACAGGGCATGGCATTTTCTCATTTGCTACACGGGTGAGAATCTTGCAGAATGGATTGCCTGCCCCTTTGAAAACCCACCTGATCTTTATTTCACCACCGAAGTGATGAAAGTATTCGTGACATGGTCTCTGTTGTGGAGGAGTCCATGCGGAGCATGAGCACTGCATTGACCCTCATGGCCGAGTGCACTGCCTCCTCCATTGAGAGATCTCCGCCAGATCCTCCTGCACGTCCCACTGGGCATCCAGCATCTTCTGCCTAATGGACAACTCCAGAGGCTCATCATCAGCCTTTGACTGAGCATCGTCCTGGTCTCCAGCCGTCCTCTGACTGCCAGCGCTCTGGGCACTCTCTGCTTCCGCCTGCTCCTCAAGTGAGTGTGAAGTGCCCTCAACGCTGTGCACCGACATTCTAGCCAAGGATCTAATACCCACCGAGGTGCTAGTATCTGCACTGGTGCCTGGTTCAGAGAGTGGGTGTGATGCAGGCAAATGTGAAGCCTGGCGGTTCTCTGGCGTCAAGGGTAGCTCTTCAGGGTCCTGCGATTGCATGTGTGCTGGCAAATCTAAGGGAGAACAACAACATGTCATTAGTTTAAGTCATCACACTGTCACTGTATATTCCAGGCACCCTGGTGAGACAATTAAGATCTACATCATGGTGCCATCGTCTTTCAATGATCAATGGGGAATTCAATTTTGGTGCTCCCATCAATGATGAGACTACACAAGAATGTTTGCACCATCCAAAACTCTCACCTCTGTGCACTGCACTCTTACCTGCGTCTGACACCCCAACCACTCTCCAGCTTCAAGGTGTCCTGCTCAAATCTGGATAGGAGTAGGAGGGCTGGGGATCCTCTGCCTGTCCGCAAACTTTCAATGTTTTATGGGTCGTCTTCTCCTGAAAGGACAGAGGAGCATTAATTAGCCCACTCTCTACCTGCAGTGCCATTGCAGCCTGGCCAACCCCACTTAAGGAAAACCGTGCAGGGCACATCTGAGTTGTGACCCTTGAGCCGAAAGGCACTCAGTTTAAGCAACCAGGGCTCACCCCCTTGGCTAGCTCCAGCGTCATTGACAGTTGTCACTCAGATTCTAACACCCCTGAGCTCCATGGGGGCCAGCCAGACCTTAACACTTCAACACACTGATCGATGCCAACACGGTACTCACCGTTGCCGAGTGCAGCAGGTGGTTAAACCTTTTGCGGTACGGCACTGTTGGCCAGGGGCTGCAGCCGAACTGCTGACACATAGGCAAAAGCAACTTTTGAACTGAAGTAACCTGAGTTCAGTTGCTGGCCTGAGCTGGCTGGAACCGGTTTTAATTAGCTGAGTTTCATGAAAAACAAGGGAAATGTGATAAGACACAAGTCCTTATTTAGAAAAGGAGTAATGAGGTAATGCTACCTAAGTCCTTGGGACAGAGCCAATAAGGAGAAGACATGGGCTAGGCGAGCAAGCCTAAACCAATGGGAGAGAGACAGCACAGCTTGAGGAGACAAGATTCAGAATAAGAATGGAGAATCTCGGGCATGGAGCCAGCGAAGACTCCGGAGACCAATCATCGCGGAAGTGGAAGGACCTACGTCAGCAACGTAGAGTCGACACCGAAAGAGAGTGAGAATGGAACGCCTGGCCAGCGTCAGATCTCCTTTTTGGGTATTAGCTTTTATATTCTGTGACCACTCAGGGAGTGTCAGAGAAACCTAGTGGGTGTGCGTTTAGATCCTAGTTTGGGTATAAAACTGTATAACCTGTTGAAAACTGCATGTCTATATGTAACCAGATGTATAAGCTATATGTATATGATCTAACGACGTGAATAAAGTGAATTGAGAGTTAAAAGAGAATTGACTCTTCTCCTCTTTGTACTAAGCCAATAACCGTTACCGGTGATCCCCAGTCAACAGCACCCATGTGCACCGCACAACGTCATGGCTGCTGACCTGCGTTGCCACCTCCTGTCAAGCTCTTTTTATAAGGTGTGGTGGCCTCCTCCTTCCAGCTCTGGGGGCAAGGATGTCCCTCCTGGCAGCCACCTCCTCCTGGAGGGCCGCGAGGCACTCGTCCAAAAACTGGGGGGGCCGAGTGCCCACCTGACTTGCCCTCTTACCTGGTGTCTGCAGGCACACTTGATGCCATAACTGCAGTGCTCATAATGCAGAAGGTATGTTCTTCCCTGGCAGCCTTCAAGAATCTGCCTGTGCTGTTTTTAAACCGGATGCCGGGTCGCCATTGGACCCAGCTGCCGACAGGCCCCCGACCCCGCCTGCCCCTTCCCAATCAATGGGGGGACCTGTTTCATGCTGGGCCATAGTTGGCCAGCCAGCATGAAATCACGGTCAGGGGCCAATCGCGGGTGGCAGCCTGTTTCCTGACCTGTCGCGGGCCAGCTGATCTCACCTTCCTGCCAAGGGTAAAATTCAGGCCATAATTGCAGGCCCATAAGGTTTGCGCCTGTGCTCAAATTTCTAGCCACTTTTGCTAGGGTTAGGGCCTGGTATTCGGGCATACCTGTGCCAGGGATTAAGGTAACTATAATGCTAGGCTTTAGAGATTGCCAGAGCGCCTAAAAGAAAATGGTTGTTCAGAAAGTTATCAATGTTTGTTTAATAGAGTCAAAGTAGAAGAGATGGAGCCATAAAACAGCAGGTGAGCTTAATTAGCTGGAGAAATGGAGACATGATGTTTACATTGCTGGCAAAGAAGGGCAGTCCAGAATGATGATTTGTTTTGGGAGTAAGAGCTAAATTAGTTTAACAGCATTCAGTGAACCCTGAAAGGCTATGTTGCCATGAAGATGGGTGGAGCTTAAGAATATTTTCTAGTTTCAGTTTATCTGAGTATTCTGCAGCAAGAGAAGAGGCTCCATACCAAAAGGGTGCTGCGGTTAGCAAGATCCAGGCAGTAAGGGCTTGAAGAAGCCCTGGGAGCTGTTTGCTACAGCAGTTAATTGAAGTTTGGACCTTGTGTGGTTTGCAGCTCATAGAGAAGGCCTGGGAGCTGTTAGCAGAGTTCAAGCAGTTAGTGGTCAGAGAAGTCCTGGGGAGCTGAGAAGGTGGCGGCAGCTCACTGGTTCCATGCCAGGTAGTTAAGGTTCAAAGAAGCCCTGGGAGCCATTTATAGTTCGGTGCAGCCGGGAGACTAGAGTTTGGAGAAACCCAAGGGCAGTGCCAGCTTATAAAGAACTGGAAGTGTGCCATTAATTAGAGGCGGGAATGCAGCTTTGTGAATCCCTTGGACTGCAGTCTTAGTAGAGGAGATTGAGCCACTGGGGGAGTGAGAAATCATTGAGGCAGTCTGAGTCAGAGCAGCTTTTAAGGAAATTCAGAGGCTAGATCTTTGAAAGTGAAGAGCTGAAAACCCCTTGAGAGGGAGACAGAGTTTTAATGAGATTTTGTGACTCACATTGGTCACTGACATATGGATGGGTTGCTGACAAATCCATGGGATCTGTCTTGGTTACATCTGCCCTTTAATGTGAGGTGTAGTTTGGCTACAGCTTGTTTGTTAATTCATATTTACCTCAATTTAATCCTGAATGTTAGAATATAAGATAGATGTTGTAGATTGTTTTACTTTTCTGACTTTGTATAGTAAAGTTTATTTTATTTGTTTAAAACTGTGGACTCTCTTGGCTTTATTCCCCTAGTGGGTAACTGGGATTTCAAACTTTGTCTACTTTAAACAAAAAGTTACTGGTCCCAAACCGAATTGTAACAGACTCCATTATGCTCCCACAAGCCAATACAAACAAAATTACAAAGAACTTTTGGCACTGGTGCAAAGAAAACCCTGGCAGAAGACCAGCACCAAAGGGCATTTGAGGAACAGTGTGACTGAAGTTACTGAGTTAGAAATGCAGATTGATGTAAAAGGCCATTATGTTCAGCTTTTCTACTTTGTTTTGCGGTTATAAAATTCTTGATTGCTCCTACTGTTGATTAGTCAGGAGTGGAAGCCTTTTGTTTCCAACACAAAATAGAAACAGGTCAGTTCAGACCACCCTTTCTTGGAGTTGGCACCCATTAATAAAATCCACGGCATCAACAACAAGCAAGTCCAATACTTTGTGATGTGATGTGTCCTATAAAGCCAGTACAGTAGGAATTAATCGACATCTTTTTAATTAGTGGCAGTGAAAAGGCATTGTTTATTCTACTAACCAGCATAAAATATAATGGAGCACAGCTGAACAATTTGCAATAGTTTATCCACTCAATTCCTGTTTCTTTGTAATCTAGAAGCCTGGACTAATAACCCAGGAGGTCCTGAGTTCAAATCCCATCATAGCAGTTAGAGTTTTTTAAATTCAGTTCAAATAATCTGGAAATAAAGAAAAAAATAGATGTTCGTGTTAGTAAGTGTGACCATGAAGCCATCAAATTATTGTATAAACCCAGCTGGTTCACTACTTTCCTGTGGGGAAGGAAACCTGCATCCTTATGTGGTTTGATTGGTATACGACTCCAGCTCCACACAAATATGAGTGACTCGTAACATCTCTCTGAACATGGCCTAGCAAACTGTTCAGTTGTATAAAATTGTTTTAAATACTTCCTACTTAACAGCATTATGAAAGTACCTTCAACCACGTGGATGCATCAGCTCAGGGAGGAGGCTCGACACCACCTTCTCAGGCAACTAGGTGCGGCTAATAAATGCTGGCCCCATCCCAAGAATGAATAAAAAGTGAATAAAGCAGCAGCTTTTCTGAGCCAAAGACTCGGTGGGGGGCGTTGCCGGGGGGGGACAGACCCATCCAAGAATCCTGCTCTTGGAGGGAAAAATTGCTGTGGGAGCTGTGTGGAATCATATCTGAGATATGGGGCAGAATTTTTCGCTGGGCGAACATCCCGACGCCATTGTGCACTTGCGCAATATTTCAGTAGACAGGCGTGCGCGAGAGTTGGCAACATGCCCACTGACAATTAAGAGGCCTATTAAGGCCATTAACGTAGCAATCAACAGTGATTTTTCGTTGCCCGTCCAATGTTACCCGCATGCTGAACTCAAATCGCTAATGTAACCCCCCTGTTTAAGAAGGGAGTGAGGCAAAAAACGGGAAATTACAGGCCGATTAGCCTGACCTCGGTTGTTGGTAAGATTTTAGAGTCCATTATTAAGGATGAGATTTCAGAATACTTGGAAGTGCATTGTAAAATAGGGTAAAGTCAGCATGGTTTCATTAAGGGGAGGTCATGCCTGACAAATCTGTTAGAATTCTTTGAGGAGGTAACGAGTAGGTTAGACAAAGGAGAGCCAATGAATGTTATCTACTTGGACTTCCAGAAGGCCTTTGACAAGGTGCCGCACAGGAGGCTGCTTAGTAAGATAAGAGCTCATGGTGTTAGAGGCAAGGTACTAGCATGGATAGAAGATTGGCTGTCTGGCAGGAGGCAGAGAGTGGGGATAAGGGGGTCCTTCTCAGGATGGCGGCTGGTGACTAGTGGAGTTCCGCAGGGGTCAGTGTTGGGACCACAACTTTTCACTTTATACATTAATGATCTAGATGAAGGAACTGAGGGCATCCTGGCTAAGTTTGCAGATGATGCAAAGATAGGTGGAGGGACAGGTAGTATTGAGGAGGTGGGGAGGCTACAAAAGGATTTGGACAGGTTAGGAGAATGGGCAAAGAAGTGGCAGATGGAATACAATGTGGGGAAGTGTGAAGTCAAGCACTTTGGTAGGAAGAATAGAGGCATTGACTATTTTCTAAATGGGGAGAGAATTCAGAAGTCTGGAGTGCAAAGGGACTTGGGAGTCCTTGTCCAGGATTCTCTTAAGGTTAACTTGCAGGTTGAGTCGGTTGTTAGGAAGGCAAATGCCATGTTGGCATTTATTTCGAGAGGACTAGAATATAAAAGCAGGGATGTGCTGCTGAGGCTTTATAAGGCTCTGGTCAGACCACATTTAGAATATTGTGAGCAATTTTGGGCCTCGTATCTCAGGAAGGATGTGCTGGCCCTGGAGAGGGTCCAGAGGAGGTTCACAAGAACGATCCCAGGAATGAAAGGCTTAACATATGAGGAACGTTTGAGGACCCTGGGTCTATACTCGATGGAGTTTAGAAGGATGAGGGGGGATCTGATTGAAACTTACAGAATACTGAAAGGCCTGGATAGAGTGGACGTGGGGAAGATGTTTCCATTAGTAGGAGAGACTAGGACCGGAGGGCACAGCCTCAGAGTAAAGGGAAGACCTTTTAGAACAGAGATGAGGAGAAACTTCTTTAGCCAGAGAGTGGTGAATCTATGGAATTCATTGCCACAGAAGGCTGTGGAGGCCAGGTCATTGAGTGTATTTAAGACCGAGATAGATAGGTTCTTGATTGGTAAAGGGATCAAAGGTTACGGGGAGAAGGCGGGAGAATGGGGTTGAGAAACTTATCAGCCATGATTGAATGGCGGAGCAGATTCGATGGGCCAAATGGCCTAATTTCTGCTCCTATGTCTTATGGTCTTATGGTTATAGTTGGCGGGCGGGTGAATCAGCAATGCGGCCCTTGCCTTTTTGAGGAAACCCCATCCAAGGGCAGGTGAGGTTTCCAATATTAATTAAAGAAAAGATAAAAATGTTTGGGCAGAATTTACATCAGCCATATGTCCAGGTGACTGATCCTGATGCGTGGACAATCTTTTTGGCATTTGAAAAAATTTATTTATGGCTTTTGAATTCTTCAGCTCCCTCAGGCAGCTCTCTGCCTTCAGGGAGCTTTCTGTGAGTGCTCCCCTGTGCCCGCGCTGTCTTCTGCGCTTGCTCTCCTCCTGCCCCCACCCCGGCAGCGCTGAGCATTTCAGCGCGCCTTTCACGCTGGCTGACCGTTAATTGGCCAGCTAGAGTGAAATCATGGTCAGGGCTGATCACAGGCGGGCGGCCTGTTTCCTGGCTGCTCCTGGGCCCGCTGACCTCACCTGAACTCAAAATTCTGCCCATTGTTCCTGTTTAAGCACTGTCAACACACATGGAAAGGAGAGCATTTTCATCACTGCCCAAATGTAGTCAATGACTTTTGGAGGAAATGTTATTTGAAGACAGGGTAAAGACACACTTTAAGGATAACTACATTCAAATAGTCTGATCTGATTCACCATTTAATCACATACATAAGGTATTCTACTTGTTGAACTGCACCCCAGTGTCAGAACTTTGGAACAGAATTAAACTCATTTAGTGCCAAGGTTCGATTATATTTTCTACACTGCAGCATAAGAAACCTGGACTTTTTTAATTAGCTAAGGGCCATCATTGTGTTAAAAAAAATGCTAAGAAGAGAGATTGTCACAGAGACACACCTATTACACCTAATGGCTCCAGATTTGTTTGTGATTACAAAAGTTATTTTTGGATACAGTAGGGTCTGTTCAGGCCTAAAGAAGATTACAGTGATCTTGGACAAGCTATGATCAGGAGGTGACCCATTCTGAAATACTTTCACAACAGTGTGAATGGAGCTACAGACTTATGATATCTAAGTTAGGATATCGTATGAGAATTGTCAACTCTCCCATGCAGGTGACCCGGGATTCTCCAGATATAGCGATTGATTTCCTGGGCTCTGTTGCTGGGGACATAGGGAAAAAATACTTCCACATTCTGTGATGCGTGGCATCTGAGTGATCATGTAATTTGTCAGGTGATTAGTTAAATGTTCTTGCTTTCTGTGTGTGTGTGTGTGTGTGTGTGTGTGTGTGCATGGTCCGGTAAAGCTGCAGACTTGTGCAGCTCTTGAAACAATTGTAGGTTGATTTATACTATACGCTTAACAAAACGTTGGGCAGGGTTTTTTGCTTGGCGTGCGGGCGTGAAGTAAAGCGCGTTGACATCGGCCGAGCGATAGTTTGGCCGGCGGGCACGTGCTGGAGCAAGTAAAAGGCCTATTAAGGCCATTATGTTAACAATTGTGCTGAATTTTTCACTGCCCATTCAACCTAACGGTTGACGGGCAGGCAAAAAGGGATTTTTTTTAGGAAACCTCATCTACGGGCGGGATGAGCTTCCCTAAAGCAAATAAAAATAAAATAAAAATTTTACACTTGAATTAAAAACTTGCCCTGCTCATGTGACAGAGTCACATGAGGGGACATGTTTTATGACATTTTTATTTTCTTCATTAGGTTTTTTAAATAGTGCTTCATCTCCTTGAGGCAGCTCCGTGTCTCAGGGAGATTGAAACGCTCCTTTCCGCACATGCATGAAGTTCGTGCTGGGCCCGCTTGTCCTCCTCCCCCACCGCCTGCACAGGCAGTGCTCAGCGCTGCCACTCGGGTTTCACGCTGGACGGGCCTTAACTGGCCCACCTGCGTAAAATCGTGGTGTGGTACGATGCCGATTGCGGGCAGTGGTTGGCTTCCTGACTGCTCCTCCCGCCCCCACAGAGAACCTCCACCAAGGGCAAAATTCTGCCCATTGATGCTCCAACAGCTTAGGGCTACGCCTGCTATTTAAAGAGGTTTTGGTTTGCTTCCGACTGCCTGAACTTAACATTCCTGATGATGATTTCCTAACGTTAGTTTGTAGGGCATGGCAACGTGTGAATCAGAGGTTTACACAGCATGTCCCATAATATTCTATAAATGTACGTTCCTGTTTATATCCCTGAGTTATTCAATCATGAACTATTGATTTATCCATTGTTCACACATTCTGGATGCAATTAATATTCCAAAGAACAGCCATTCCATTAGACATACCATATCCCTGCATTTGTTCCGTGTACGACTTAGATACAGATTTGTTGTGCAAATCATAATTAAGTTGTCTGCTTTGGTCAACAGTGACTCTTATTACTCTATATGATGTTAAGCAACCCTTGAGAGGGATGAGTATCTTTGTGACAGGATCAGAGCTTTAATCAGCAAAGAGACTGAATTCCTCCAGCTGCTGTTTGAGCTGTGTTCAGAACACAGGGCCCATTTTACAACCTGTGCATTTTACTAACTTAAGATGTGTTTCTCTCTCTCTCTCTCCCCCCCTTCTTTTGTACAATATAGTGATCAACTTCCTTTTGACCCAGATTGGGATTGGCCATATTGAAGTACTGTATAAAGTATATGATTTACAAAGCTAAATTTCACAGGGCTGCATTTAAAAAAAAATATATATATTCACATGGGTCATGGGGGAGGGAAGATAGGCTGCAAGATGCCCCTGGGCTACTTCCTGTGCCTTGTGATACTGAAACACACAACCCTGGGCTATATTCTGGGACTTGTGATACTGAAACACACAAGGCTGTACAGTCAGGAGATGCATGTCACGTGAACACACATTGGGGTTGAATTTCCACAGGAGTTCTCCTAGGGTCGCCATGCTTCTTGGATTGTCCATGAGTCTCTTGGAATGGAACATGAATTTGAGAGATCACCTAATTTTCTTATGCTGGTGAACTGCATGTGTCAGCCTAGGCCAGTGCGTGTGGGTGATGGAAGGAAAAATGAAAGTGGCTTTATTTATTCCTAATTCAATTTTGAGAGGTTTGAACTGGGATTCCAACAACTGTAACTTACATTTGTGGAGTAATTTCAATGTAGCAAATATCCCAAAAGAAGCTGAAATGAACCCATGCAATAGGAAGAAGAGGAATAGAGGGAGAGGCGGAAATTGTTAAGAAAGTTTCAGGGTTGCGGAATTTTCCATTCTGGAGACTAAGTCCGGTGGCGGAATTCTGCTGTAGAGCGAGACGGCTGAACACGTGACATCTTGTGCTGTTCTGCTCAGTGATTAATTATGCAGCCGTGAGGAGAATGTCGAATCGCGCGGTGGGGCGGGCAGGAACTGGCCCTCCCCGCCCTCATCTTATAGGCTTCAATATCTGGACAGCCAGTCACTCTTCCACTCTGTCCTTGACTCTCACCCCTCCCCCCACCAAGTCCTGGCTCAATCTTGCCCCCTCCCCTGTGCCCAGCCTTGGCGCAGCATGTGTGACAGGCAGCTGATATCTCTCAGTGACGGTATGAAAGGATGGCAGAAGCAGCATCTACTGGCTGGAAAGTCTAGGAAGAAGTTCCCCTCACCAGGTGTACGCCACTTATGACTGTCGTGAAACAGAACGTTCTAAATTCCTGCTGGCGGGGTGCTAAGTTTGGATGGGAGACAAGGTTCCGGTGTGTTGGACTTTTAATGAGCATTTATGAGGTGCAAATGGGCTTCCTGACATAGATCAACAGGACACTCGACCTGCCTTTAATTTTAAGTAGGGAGGACAAGATTCCAAACTAATTTCCCGACATCGGGAAACCGATTTTTGGCCTCCCACCAAATCTTGCTCCCCCACCCACCACGATTCCCGCTGCCGGAGGAAGCAGAAAATTCCACCCCTAGTATTTGACAATTTGTATTAGTTGGATCTTCTTTGTGCTCACAAAGTCTGCTTGGTGCTCCTCTTCCAAGTTTCTGCTATTGCTTGTCTGAAGCGAACTGTTGTACAGTATATGAACTTTGGCCTCTGATTTTGCTTGGCAACCTGTGGGAATGCTCTTGGTACCACTCACTCTCTCTTGTGACTATAGAGCTGAGACTGAAGACTTGGTTCATTGATGGTGATCATTGGTGAGACCCCCATTCCATGACACTCTGTGACACAGTGTGTTAATGCTGCAACATACTCTATTCTGCTTGTCAGCTGTGCTGTGATTTTATTTAAGCTCCTTCTGAAGAGCTATGTTCCTCATTTTGATTTTTGGGTTTCCTATTGATTTGTCAAGACAAATACTGTAAATTAAAGGAAGTCCCTATTTTCCTTGCATGTTATCCAGTTTCCCCTTTTTATACCCAACCTCTGCTTTTAATGCAATTGTAAGTAAACCTGCTTGGAACATCCAGTAAATACAATTTTTTTAATATTGGGAAATCTGCTATGTAATTTGACCAGCTACTTTCTGTAAGTTTGAGCAGCAAATATTTGCCCCCATGAACAGGAAACATTAGTAGTGAACGTTAGTGAAATAATAGGATAATTACATGAAACATAAACACCCTGTGGATGTTGTAATAATTGACATGTAAGATCCCACACGGTGATAATCCTGTTCAAAAGAAAGAAAGCAATAACATTGGAAGATGCACTGAGAGAGTAAATGGCAGTAACGTTTGAGAAGTGTCAATCACTCAAAATCACGGGAGATGGCTGAAGGGTATTGCTGACATCTTTCACTATTAGTTGAAGAAAACTGCTCATTTCAACTAATCCTCAATGCAGCAAATATTTAATTTTTGAAAGTGCGTTTGCATTACATCAAATTATGTGGCCCAGATTATTTGCAAAATTGTGCACATCACATCCCTCAATTATGCTATAAGTGCAGGCTGCAGTCAATTCATAGGCCTTCACTAATCCAAAATCAAAATGGCAGCTTGGCTCTTGGCCTCTTGAGTTGGAAGGTCTAACACTGCTCCAGGGCTTAAGCACACAATCCTGGCTGGCCCTTCAGTGCAACACAGTGCTGCACTGTTAGAAATTCTGGGCTGGAATTTTGCCAGAATTGCACTAAGTGTGGTAGTGGGTAAAATGGAGTCCTACCCGCCAACAAAAATGGTAGGTTTTCACGCCGTATCTTCCCGAGCCCATCTCATTATTTATGCATTCCTGGGAAACACGCCGTTTCCATGGCGGGCGGGCTGTCATTCGCCCGCTCGCCATCACCCCGCTGCTGCATCACGCCAGCCGTCATCTTTAAAAGGCAGCACCCAGCAAAGCACCCACTGCCACCAGCTCACCACCACTCTCCGGCGGTGCTGGTCATTGCTGCCAGGATGTAGTGGGCAAGCGCTACAGAGTTCTCTCATTCTCTCTGTGTTCTGTCAGCACCTTTAAGGTGGGGCTGGCACCCATCACACCAGCATCTGCGACTAGTGATGCTGTGCACCAGCTCCTGAAGGGCTCAGGTGTGCGGGAGCCCCTGCTGCCCCTTCTTCATGAGGCTGCTGCTCCTGCCTTTGCACAGCCAGGATCCTCAGTTGCTCTCTCCTCAGTCTTTTATGGCCTCTGAAGGCCATCAGGCACACAGCGAGGTCACCAGGATCCATGATCCTGGCATGGTCCTCCTGCAGCACGAAAGAGAGAGGGACATGGTTATCATGGCTGTAGTTAGCACCTTTCCCGGCCCTGTGTGCCCGCCCCTTAATGCTTCCTGGAGAGTGCTGGTCACCCCCCGCATGGCCAGAGATGGGTGCGCTGCATGGCTGCCCTGTCAACCTACCACATGGGGGACACTGGTCCAAACCAGGATGCTGAGATTGCAAGGGGCTGTGAGCATCTCCAGCAGTGACTGCTATATGGCCAGCGTTGGCGAGGAGATTGTACAACGTGTGCAGTCCAACTGCTCCACGGTCCAATAAAATAGTGGCGGATTCGAAGTCTGTGCCAGAGGGGTGGGGTGCGAGGGGGTAAGGTATGGAGTGCTTGGTGGCCCTTTGGTGCCTCCGCGTCACTTGCATGTGCAGGCAGGCTAGGAGCCCGACCCCAATCATATCACTGTAGCTGTGCCCGATCTGTCTTAGTTACTGAGGCATGGCCAGTTTATACAGGTGTCCCTAATGCATGGCCATTCCCCTTGCTTACCCTGCCCCCACAACATGATTGCCTTTGCGCTGGATGCAGCGCCAGGGCAGCACTTGACTCCCCACCACACCCCCACCCCCACCCTAAGGAGTCACCTCCAGGGCCAGGCATCAGTTGCCTCCGCGCCTCTGGGGCCTGTAAACAATGGGCGAGCTGTGGAGAACGCTGCTGCTAACTCACCTCAGTTGCCCCAAAGTGAAGGCCGCCAAGTGCATGTCGCCTGCGTGCTGTTGTGGAAACCGTTGATGTGCTTTCCCGCTGACGTGTATCGACGTTATGGCGGGGCTCCAAGAGCCTGGCGGGATGGCCTTTTAATTATATGCTAATGTATTACAATTAGCTCACCGCCAACTGATGGCAAGAAGTGTTGCCCGCCGTTGGTGGGCTGAGCGGATGATCGCGACCTGCCTTCATACGGTCGTGGAGCAGGTCATGCCATATCTTCTACACACGCCACCTATCATGCCCACCGCCAGCGGGCTCAGAAAATTCCACCCTCTGTCCGTCAGTTGAAACTTCAACCCAAGGCTCTGTCTGCCTCCTCTGGTGGTTTTAAGTGAAAGCAAAAGATCCTAATATACTAGTTAAAGAAGAGCAGGGAGTTATTCTGATTATTGCTTCTCCCTCAGCCAATGGTGTGATGTTGAATAACATCATATTTACTGTTTGAGGAATTATACTTTGTACAAATTTGCTGTTGTATTTTGTCCATTTGTGGCAGCACTTCAACAGTTATTTTTTGGTTATGAATTATTTTGAATAGTTTTTCAGGCGTGTGGGGTCGATGGCTAGGAAAGCACTTATTGCCCATTTATTGCCTAATTGCCCTTGAGAAGGTGGTAATGAGCTATCTTCTTGAACTGCTGCAGTGGTGTAGGTACGCCTGCAGTGCTGTTAGGGAGATAAGTGCTTTAGGACATCTTGAGAAACAGAGATAAGAATAGATCTTGACTATGTGTGATAGACTAGAATGGGTGATGGTGAGTCGGTGGCCTGTTTTATATCTCTCCCATTTTTAACTCAATTTTCACCCTTTCACAGAAACACACAAAGTCAAGATCTACCCTTAGACTTGAGCAGTGCTCCAGGCAATAAGTGCTCCGTTGAAATGACACTTGTTAGAGGGTCAATCTTACTTTCAGCCCCTCCTCTATTTTCTCAACTAATAACCAATTCACCAACACAAAAAAGTAAAAATTGGTGCTGGCCTCCTTGTGCCAATATGACTAAGGGTTATTTAGTTCAGTTGGCTAAGAGAGTGGTGCAGAATAATGCTTTCAATCCCTGTACTGGCTGAGCTGGTGCATGCCTCCTTGCCTTGCCCCATAGTGATGTCATGGCAAAAACCATGATTAACAACTCTTGGTGGATGGCAGCAAAGGGCAAAAGCAGAGGGACATCCTGTACGGGTCATCCACTGCAGCTGCCAAGCTACTGATATCTTGCATCCTTCTTGCCTCTGAGATAATACAAAAGCAGCCAAAAGAGTGGGGCCAGCAGCCCAGAGCCTTCCTCCTCTTTAGTCAAATTCCTTAGTGTAGCTTTAGTTGTGAAGATTGTGACCTTTGAAATCACTTACACTCCAACAACGTGGAGCCTACCACACCTACTATCAAAATGAGCTAACACGCACAACAATATAAGGCCAGTCCTGGCACTTAGAGCACGGTATAGGGATGGGAGTATGGACTGTGGGGAACCAGCAGCAGTGGATGACCTTCTGGCTGGCTGTAAAATGCCACCACCTCTTTTCTCTTTGAGGCCATTGCTGTGCGGAGTGTTGCAACATCAGCTGTTACAAGCCAAACAAATGGTTTGATGTGACATGCCATCTTGCAAAAATTCTCACAGATTTCTTCGTTAACTATGTGCAGATGGATCTACTGCTGAGGAGTGCAATTGTGGGTAAGTTCGAGAAGCAGTGGAACGCTAGTTTCTGTGCTATTTCCTGCAACAAGCCACTTACCTTAATTATGAGGAAATCCAAGCCACATCATAAGGTTAAGGGGAAGGATTCATGTTAAGAATTTTAAAAAAAGCTAACTGGAATACCCATCAGCATCTGCGTATCCAGGACGTGGTTACCTGTAAATGTTGAGCAACATGTGAAACCACAAGTACCAGTTTTTGTAATGGAGCATTTACTACGTTTTTATTTTAGTGGGCTAGTTACAATTTTCTTTAGAGAACAAATCTACTTTGCCTGTTTCGGTTGGGATACCTTCTGGTTCTCAGGTCACTGGGGGCTAAATTGTGCACTGCAGCACTGCAATTACCCTTTTAGGTGCTGCAAGACCTTCTAAGACTTAAATGGTGTTTGGATACATACGCACACTTCCGATGGGAAATGCGCCAGATGTCATCTTGCTAAAGGAGTTTCCAAGTGCACATCTAACAACTGCTCGCTTGCAGATCACACTGATTATGTGTCAGTCACTGTCCATTGCTGATTTGATAACATATTTGAATGCCAAGTTTCAGTCTATGCCATGCTTCAGTGTGTGCCCCATCTTAATCTCACAAAGTTATACATGATGTCAAATGACATGAAGAAACTCCAAAAGCACAATAAGGAATCATGATCTACTTACAGGATAGCTGTTGGATTATTTCCTTTGGCTGTTGGTGGAATTGTGTGCATTTTTGGAGCGTTCCTATTCTGGCCTGAAGTATAGATAGCCCAGGAGTGGGCTGCATGACTGGTGCTGAACTAAGTTTTTGTTTTTTAAAAACTTAGAATCAAAAGTCAGGATTTTACTGGCTCCTGGGGGGCAGGGTGAGGGGCATGGGAGCTGGTAAAATCACCCAGCAGCTGCATTGGGTCAGCTTTCCGATGCTGACCCACTGTCAGGGCATTGTACTGATGTCAGGACTAGATGTGGAGAGGCTGCCTGCTCCAACGAAACAGGCAGGTGACTTACATAACTAATGGCAAAATCGGGGCCTTTTTATGGTGCTGTCGGCATTTTGCCGACAGTGGGGAATCCCCTGCCATGTGGGGAGATCACTGGCTAAATGGAGATGGCCTCCCAGTGACAGTCTGAGGCAGGGGTGCGGTGGTGGGGGCAGTGTGGCCATGGCTCAAAGAGGGGGCTGTGAGCAGGGAAGGCAGTGCCCTTGGTCACAATGATCTCCCTGGATGAGTTCGCCCTCTGACACTGGGACCCATGATTTGTTTTTAAACTTGCCTGCCTGGCTTCCAAGTCTCCTGCATATCTCAGCAGCGACAACGTCTCCCAGTGACACTGTAGGGGTTCAGAGCAGCATCAGGAGCCTGCCCGCCATCCTTAATTGGACGATGAGCCCATAGGCAGCCAATTAGGAGAATGACTGCTGAGCAAGTCCCGCTGCTGAGAGTGGGCTCGGAGCCGCTTTTTTACCCTTAACATCAGGTTCCTGATTCCCCTTGTAAAACTTAGCCCTTAGAATCCTAGGATGGTTATAGCACAGGAGGCCATTCAGGACTTTGTGTCACGCTGAGGCAAGCTGCTTCAAATCATGGGTAGTTTGGTAGAACTTCCATTTGGAATTAATCTGGGAGAATGAAAAGAGAGCACACAGAACAGGACAAGTCACTGTGAAGAGGAAAGAGGAAAAGAGGGGGAAGGGGTCTCACCAATGTGCCATATCCATGGAAGGTGTTTAGGGAACAATTCAACGAACAATGCTTGAAACCTGTATCTTTCGTTAAAGACGTTGTGACTGAAGTCTGCCGAATGCTGCAGCCACAACGACAACCTCAAAGTGAGGCAAGGACAACATTGCCTGTAGCTCTCAGGGTGACTGTGTGTTGAATTTTTAAATGGTTGGCTTCTTCCAGGCTGCTGCTGGAGATATAAGCAACATCTCATAATTTGCAATACACTGCTGCTTAAAGGAGGACACATACGCTCTCTTTGCAAAGACAGACAGTTTCATCTCTTTCTCTCTTGCCAGAGACAAGCAGGTAGAGTGAGCACAAGGGTTTGCCCGTGGTTCAGGCCATCATTGACTGCATGCACATTGCCTTGTCTGCACCTCATGTGAGCTCTGCCATTTTTATGAGCCGAACGTGATTCAATTCCTTGATATGGGGCTGGTGTGCGACCACATGAAGCACATCATGCAGGTGAATGCCTGTTATTCTGGTAATAATCAAAGCTGCATTGGTTCTGTGGGAGTCTTTTGTTCCAGATGCATTTGAAACACCATAATAAACCAAAGACTGGCCATCGGGTGACAGGGGTTATCCATTCAAACCATGGCTCCTGACTCTGGTATGCATTCCAAACATATTGGGCAAGAGGTGTACAATGGGGACTATGCTTCCTCAAGGAAAAGTATAGAGCACACCATTGGTGTTCTCGAGCGAATCTTCCACTGCCTGGACTGTCCTGAAAGTGTCACACCTTAGGCTGAAAGAACGACACTCAAAGTCACAGATTTAACTGCAAGAACAACATCATTTAATCGGCCACGCTGGCTAACTCCCTATGTACTATCTGACCTTCAACCCCCAGGTCAGGTGACCCCATATATAGTACAGCGTGTACCTTATAGTATCTAATACTGAAGCACACAAACACAATCAGCTATCAACATGACATGCAGTGCTTGGTTAAGCAGGTATTAAGATTTGTCATAGAACGCAGGGCCTGGGAGAGAAATCATGGGCCCTTGTGCTTCCATTGTCTCCTGATCCCTTGTTCGACATCCGCCCCCAAACCCCGCCAATCCCCCTACTTGCTCTATAATCCTCTCCCTCAATCATGCATATTAATTTTTTGAATTGCCTTCAATTTATATTTGACATCTTAGCCCGAGGCTAATACATCTAAAAGGTAATTTTTTATAATACTAAGCCGATTTATGACAAGCTCAAGGGTGTGCATTTTTTAACTACCACCGGTTTTGCATGTCATTTATAGCATTCTGATGCAGCATACGTTTTCTTACCAGCTTTATATTCTGAGATGAGATATAGTGGCACCTCCATCTCCTTGAGACCCTCCTCCTGCATTTATTATTTTGCAGGATATGCTGACTAAATTCCAATACATAAAGTCATCTTGCAAATTCTTAACTGTACTTTTTAGCTGCTATGTGAACTCTATTGAAGTCTTTATTTTCAAGACTCTAATACAAAGATGCAGATCAATTTACAACCATTTCATTTCATTTGCAGAGCTCTGTGTTAAATTTGAGGCCTGCATAGTCCCTCATTACGATTTGTCTTAATTTGGATACAATAGATTAAACTCATTGCTTTAGTTAAAATACATGAATATGGTATGTTTTTATTTTTCTTACCAAAATGTGATGGGCATCATCATTGAACCCGTCATCAAGTGTCTCTTTACAATCCTTTTGCATCATTTATCATGCCTGTATTTAATATTGTTATATGTGTGTGTGAAAAATTTCATTAAAATTTCTTCCTGCAAATCAGCATGTTAAGGTTACAATAATCTGAGCACCCACGCTTAAATCCTTCACAATTACCTCTCGACATGATTTGACTGATGAAAAACTCATGATAGAGCTGTTAATGTAAAAGTTTTTAATTTAATAACCCGACAGATCAGACAGTTAACTGTTAAATTGAGGTCTTGCACCTTTATTATACTGTTTACCAACAAGAAGCCAAAGGTGTTGCTCTCTCTTTAATTGAAACCTATCATTTTCTTTTGAACATATTTATTAGCCTTACCTTACAGATCAGGATGCTCACATTGAGGGGGAAATTGCGCTAAAGATAGGAACCTCACTAACCGGATCTCGTTGAACCATCCCAACCCATGTTGATCTGTGATTGGAGCGGAGGCTTTCAGAATTCTGAGGATTGTAGTCAATTCCACCCTGTCTCGATCCAATTGGATCAAAGCCCCGGAAAATCCATTTGATTGACAGGTACCAACTTCCAATCTCCCTTCACTGCCCCCACATTTAGGAAATTATGGAGCTCCCCAGATCATGATGCAATCAGATGTATGGAAAATATTTGCTTCAGCTGGGGCTCCCTGGGGCATGGACCCTGGTGTTTTGCACATTTTGCATCCTGTTCCCTGCACCCTGGTAGAATGCTGCATGCTGCACCAGCTTGTTACCACCTATCGGATGGGAATCTCAGCAGCAGGAGCATGACGTGGAGGATGAATGGAGGAAGTGGAGCAGAAGGAATTGGAATAGGAAGTGGAGGAACAGGAAGAGGGTGGGAGATTACACCATAAACCTCTCCTTTCTGCATGGTTTTACGTGATCAAGTAATTAATGAGCAACACCGGTAACCACAACCACACTTCCCCATTCACCAACAGTCCCACGCTCTTCACCTTTTCTTTACTGACACTAACACCTTCATCTTTCTCTCAACCCAGAAATAAAAACCACAAGAAAATATCCATTCCAAATGAATTTATAAATTCAACCATTTCATTATATGAACAAAAATAAACTAACCGCCCTTGCGCATTCTCTTAGTGTTTGTCTTCCATGAGCCTTTTCCTAGTGCTCCTGCAAGTTGCTTCCCTAGTGGTTGCAGCACCGGAGGTGAAAGGCTGTTGACCATCAATCGCTGAGGTTGCAGGTGGTGTGGAGAATGGTCTCAAACAGCTCTGGGCCTGGAAGGCTTGGTTTCAGACTGGTCTTTAGCCGTCTGGGCTGGGTGGCTGGCAGGTAACAGCAGGGCACTGACGGAGTACTTGGGAGCAGGAATGCAATCATTTTGAGAGAGGACAGCAGGTTATTGCTCCATGGAGCCACTGCCTCTGTCCCCGTCCAGCAATCTTACTGACCCGATGGAGGACTGATTGATGGACTCCTGCAGCCAAGGGCTGGAAGCTCCTTTGAACAGTGCTATCCAGAACCATGATGACAGCAGTCTGATCTTTACGGTAGCAGTCAGGGCTTCCATTGAAGCACCTGGACTTTTACTGGAAACTGTTTGGGATACAGTGCAAGCTGTGACATCGCCCCTCAGATGTTGCATCATTACGAGTTCCACAGGTGTGCTTGTTGCATATTTTATATATCTCAGATCAATGGTTTGACTTAGAATTCTAAGTGTACAACAGTTTTACTTGCAAGAGGTTTAAATTATCTCTGCAATCACAAAATGTCTGCACCATGCTTATCCCAGATCAGCTTTAAGTCACTTCCAGCAGCTCTGTTTTTACTTTATTTTGAGTCCACACCCAGGCTTAACCAATCAAGCACAGTGAGCATAGATCAGTTACCAGTCTCACATAGTCAACCACAGAACAATTGGACGCTAAGGCTGGGATTTCCCGGCCCCTCCATGGTGGGACCTGCTGCGGGGGATGTGGCGGGCCAGCCAAAAGTCTATTGACTGTTGGTGGAACCGGGAGATCCTGGCGGCAGGCGAAACCTGAAAATCCTGGCCGAAAGTGCTGACGGAGGTGACCGCTTGTTCCATTTTGAAAAATGGGCTCCAGACTCTGTGCCATGTTGGTACTGGACATGTCCAATCACCTTGACATTAAGTGTAGGTTTTCTGACAGGATTTCTAGTGCACCAAGTGTTTGCTTTTATACATCCATCAGCCTTCTACTGTGGCTTAATCAATTAAAATCCTCCTCTGAGTCGTCTGCAGTAGGGCAAGTATGTGAGCTAGTCTCTAGCAAACTGGCATCTGTGCTATCCTTTCCTCCAACCTTGGTTCCTTCACATTTGTACCCAGTTCTTGGGTATCTGAGATGGCAAAGGAATAAGTGTTGGGCTGTGATGAGGGAATAGGGGACAGTAAGAAGTGCATGCTTACACCATCTGCAGCTTCTAATTCAGAAGAGATTGAGGGATGAGGTAGAAGTGGGAAAAGAGAAGAATTAGGCCTTTAGGTACCCTCATAATCGATTGCTTCAGCCCCTCCAGTGGCCACAGCTTCAATGACACCCCTTCCTCTGAAGGTCAGCAGCAACATCTGCTCTTTGGGAATTAAAACTTGGAGGCTCGCTTGTCCTCCTCTATTTCCCATTGTCTCTGAGCCTTTCTCTGTAGGGCTTCCTGCCTCTCTGCAAATATCCCCTTTCCAACAAGCCCTCCAGTGCATTATCAAAAAACCTTGATGCATGGTCTCTCATATATTCAGCAATTCTTCAATCTTTTACGGCAATGATTCAGTCCACAAAGGACTCTCACCTTTTCTTGCAGCCACAATGCACCTCCCTTCTAGGTGGAGACTGCCATTAAGTAGCGCTAGTCATCTGTGAAAATGAATCCCCTGTTTATGAATGCAGCCAATGATCAGTTAGTCAGCACAAAATTATTGTGACGCCTGCGAAAGCAATGAACAAGAACAAGTTATTCATGAATCGTGATCCCTTTGCTCATTGAGAGACCTTACCTGATATAAATCCCATTTTATCTCTCTCATTACCTCTAGATAAGGTATCCTTGTTCCCTTTTCAACATTCGTTTACAGTTCATTGTTCTTGTAGTTATGCAAATAATCTACCATAATACTCTTTGAATCTAAAAGCGCTGGGGGAAATTGGGCCCTCTTTGTAACTATACAAATTAACTTTCTGCCTTAACTCCGCTGTGTCATTGCCAGAATTTACAGAAGGCAGTTTACACTAAATCAATGCTCCTTACCAGAATTTCAACTGCTCAGGTCATTTCCTGGTGATATTTAAATGTTTAGTTTTATTGCCTCTGAGAGAAAGCAATATAAAAACTAGCATTGTTATTGCTTGTTCTTCATGGACAGAACTTTTTCTCGGTGTGCGGGTGCGCGCCTGATATGCTTGAGCATAAAATAGAGCACGATGACGTTGGGTGGGCGTCCCGGCGCCATAGCGCACTCGCACAATATTTCGGTTGGCGGGCGCGCACTAAACTTGGAAACGCGCCCGCCGTCAATTAAGAGGGCCATTAAGCCCATTAATGGTGCAATTGACTTGGATTTTTCACTGCCTGTCCAACGATACGGTTGGTGGCTGGGCGAATTGGCCAGGCGGCCTTTGCATTTTTCGGGAAATCTCATCCAAGGGTGAGATGAGGTTTCCGTCATTAACTAAAAAAAAATGTTTGCACGGAATTTTCATGTTTATACGTTCCAGTGACTGTTTCTGATTCGTGGGCGTTTTTTTCCAGATTTTAAAATCTGTTTTTATTGGATTTGAATTCTTCAGCTCCCTGAGGCAGCACTCTGCCTTTACCGAACTTTCTGTGAGTGTTCCCCCACGCCCGTGCTGATGTTAGTACCCGCCCTTCCCCCCGCCCCCATCTCGGCAGCGGTGAGCATTTCAGCGTGCCTTTTATGCTGGCTGGCCGTTAATTGGTCAGCCAGTGGGACATCGCAGTTGATTGCCACCGGCAGGTTGTTTCCTGGCCGCGCCCGGGCCCACCAACCGTGCCAGCTCGCTAACCCCAAAATTCTGGCCCATGTGGAAGTAGTTCTATTTCACTGTACGTTGTAGTAGGATCAAAGAAAGCAATCATTTGTTCCATCTCATCACGGTGGATGTAGAGCAGGATTTTGCCATAGGCCTCCAGACCCTGTGTCGGGACCAAATGGGGTCCTGAGGCTGCACTTGCTGGAGCCAGGCTGACAATTAGCCTCCCAATTGGCCACCTTTGTGCTCAACATCCCATTACGGCTCTCGATCCTGCTCACCCAAGTAGATGCCTGCTCAGGCAGATCAGAGACTGCGATGGTGTCTCAGCGTGGAGGCATCCTTGCTGGCCTGCATGCCAATAAATAAATAACCAGCATCTAGACCAGTATGTCAAGAGGGGTGGAGGGGAAGCCCTTGGTCACACCTGCAGCCTTTTATAAATGCAGCAGCCCCTTTGCAGCTTGGAGCCTCCAAAGGCTTAGCGGCCGGCAGCAAAATCACCCATAATTGGAGCTTTAACAAAGCAAATTGGCTGTCTGTCTCCATGAAACGGGCAGCCTATCAACTTCCCAGCCCACCATTCAGTAAGTTGTCTAGCGGCAGGAATGCGCTATGGAGCTGTCTCAATGTGGCTCCCCTCCATCCCTCCATTTTTACAGCCTCCCCCGCCCCTCCAACCATCTCCAACCTTGGCACCAGGGGTCTGGGAAAATTCAGTCCACAGTTACCAGAAAGCCAGGTATGTGGGTCACACTTGTTAATTTTTCTTCATTTTATGGTAGCTTTTTTTTTACAGTATCACAGCCTCTTTACAGTGCAGAAGGAGGCCATTCGGCTCATTGAGCCTGCACTGTCTCTCTGAAAGAGCACTCTACTTATTCTCACTCCCATACCTTATCCCCGTAACCTTGTACATTCTTTCTTTTCAGCTAGCATTCCAATTCCCTTTTGAATACCTCGATCAAACCTGCCTCCACCGCCTTTGGAGGTAGTTTGTTCCAGACTCCAACCACCCTCTGGGTAAAAAAAAATTCCTCACATCACATTTACTCCTTTTGCCAATTATTTTGATTCTGTGCCCTCTAGTTCTTGATGTTCGCTTGAGTGGGAACAGTTTCTCACTATTTACCCTATCCGTACCCCTCAGTGCCTTGAGCACCTCTATCAAGTCTCCTCTCAACCTTCTTTTCTCCAAGGAAAACTGTCCCAATCTCTCCAATCTATCCTCATAGCTACAGTTCTTCATCTCGGGAATCATTCTTGTGAAACTCCTCTGTACTGTCTCCAAAGCTTCACATCCTTTTTCAGATATGGCGCCCAGAACTGGATGCAATACTCCAGATGAGGCCTAGTGTCTTGTACAAGTTCAACATGACCTCCTTACTTTTGTACTCAATGACTCTATTAATAAAACCTAGGATACTATATGCTTTATTACCTGCTCTCTCAACATACCCTGGCATCTTCAGTGACCTATGTATATATACACCGAGGTCCCTCTGTTCCTGCACCTCCTTTAGAGGCTCTGCCTTTATTTTATACTTTCTCACCATATTTTTTCTGCCAAAATGAATTACCTCACACTTCTCTGCATTGAACTTCATCTGCCACTTGTCTACCCAATCCACCAACATGTCTATGTCATTTTGAAGTTCAAGACTATCCCCATCACAGCTGACATCATTTCCAATCTTCGTAACATCTGCGAATTTTGAAATCATGCCCTGCACACCACAGTCTAGGTCATTAAAAACAAATATACTTATATACAAATCTCAACTGCCCTGGGAAACAGAGGCAAAGACACAGTGGAGAATAATTCATTAAGGTCTGATTTTGGGTGTGGGGGGTTTACAATATATGATCAACCTGCAAACAATCACGTTCAGCCAGGCAACGCACAAATATCACGCTATCCCCTTATCTAAATTATTCACTGTGCATCCTGGCATGGAATGCACTGCTTACTACCTGCACGCTCAACAGGGGTTCCAGCAGCATACATGGCTAGCCTATACTTCCTTAAGGCAGAATTACCCTCTTAAAGGACATCTACACTCACTGTACAGAAGCTCCTGCAGACTGTGGAGAGAACTAAAAGCACAGAAGTTGGAGCAATGGCAAGGGAGAGGTCTCCCAGTTTTTTGATGAGGGGCAGGAGCAGAGATGCCATGTTTCCAAGAGGGGCAGGAGGCGCTCAAGACACAACCTGACAAAGGACTGGGATCAGGTGATGAGGGAGGTTAGTTCCTGGAGCCTGGCTCCGAGGACCTTGGTACAGTTCCAGAGGATGTTCAAGGACCTCACACGGTTGGTCAAGGCCAGTGAATACATCTTCAAAGGACACCTCCACTCACTGCATCACCAGCCTCTCATGCTGCTCAATGCACCGCATCCCAACTGCTCACAAAGGTGAGTAGTTCAATTTTGTATGTATTATTAGAGGTGTTGTTGGATGTAATTGTTCTGGAATAGTTTTCTTGTTAGTGACTTTTATTTCAGGATTCTGAACAAGAGGATGTTGTGATGGGTTCACATCTTAGGGGAACAGGAATTTGAGTATCCACTCACGCACATCCAGACCAGAGCAAAGGGGTCCATCCTTACTCCTCTTCTTCTCCCTCGTCCTCTTCTTTCTTCTCCTTTCATTGCCTCCTCCTGAATTGGCTTCCAATTGTCTGGTGGCAAGGGCTGTGCCCATGATAGCCGGGTTGTGGAGGATGTAGTAGGCCACTATGAACTTGGGCAACCTGTTGGATGGTGAGGGCAGTGGAATTGTTACGTCAGGACACTAATGGTTTGCTCCACATGTTCTCCTGGTGGCTGCATGGCTCATGTTATAGGTGTGCTGCCCTCGTTAGCAAGCAGCCAGCCTATGGTTATCTGTGGTGACACAAAAATGGTGGATATGGCTGACTACCACAGGAAGGAGATGCCATGGTTGCTGTCGGGATAGCAGGCGTTCACAGAGAGGATCTTCTGGGTATAGTCGCAGACCAACTGGTCATTGATAGAATGATAACCCGCGTAATTACAGAACATCTCTCCATTAACTTGGGTGGCCCACTGAGCCATATGTATGAAGTTGAATACACCCTGCATCATTGGGAATCCCACCAGCCTGGTAAATCTATTTGTTCTTTACTCTTGCTTCTTTGATTACTTAGAAGACAAAAAAAATCCCCTTTGTTTCCCCGCAGGGCCTCTGTCACCTCTTTGGAGCAGTGAAGAAGTGTGAAATGTTAATGATGTTGCCTGCTCTTACCTGGAAGGATCACTAGCATAGAAATTGAGGATGATGGTCACTTTGATGGCTATTGGCAATGCCATCCTTGCCCTGCAGTGAGTCAGCATTTGGGTTGTAGGCACAGTTCAGTGACCATGTCCTTGTTGAAACACAAGTGCCTTGAACACTGTTCCTGGCAGAGCTGGAAATCGGAGCAGTGTTTCCTAAAGTCGATGAGGCCTTCCATTAAGAATCTTCTTCCTCCTCCCTCTGTGCATTACTTCCTCTCTCTGCTGCCTGTGCTCCATTTCCAAGTCATGCTTCAGCCCAAGAGGACTGTAACTATAGCCCCCATTACTGAAGCAGACTTTCTCCTGACAGGCCTCCCAAATCCTCTGATCTTCTCATCAGGATCCACTCCCTTGAAATCCAAAAAGTTTGCAAAACTCCTCCACTAACTCTGCATCAACAAAAGTAAGTCAAAAGCACCTTGTCTTGTTGGACGGATCACTTTTTAAATGGTGCTAATGGATTTAACAAGGGTGGGAGAATCCCTTACGCAGCTGATCCATGTTCGGCTGGGAGTGATGACCCCCCAGGCAGTAACGAACTTCCTCTGTCCAAAATGACAGGTTGTGTATCAGATTAGCATTAGAGCCTGTTTGATATCACAATCTGCCCTCTATGCATGCTTCTGGTGCTCACACATTGCGTGGCGCTGCACTGGAAGTGGCCAAGATCATCCCAGCTGACATTATTGTAGTTTAGGGCCTCTGTAGCACTGTCATCAGCATTGCTACAGAGTCCATTTTCCCTGCCCAGGTATCATGTGCTTTTGCACAGGGAAAGAGGGAAATTCAGATGGTGAACAATCCACGCTGTAACTTGTTAAACACCACGAGTGACTAACTGGTTCAGCACTCCACAGCGGTGAGGTACAGTGAAAGGTGAATATTTCATGCAATTTCCAGTATTATTAACATTTACAGTCATAAGTCTATGATTTGCAATGTTTCTCAGTTCTGGCTGTCTTCATGCTTACATTATCCACATGAGTCAGGAACATTTAAAAAAACTTATTGACTTTTCATCATCCTTTTCTATTCTTGCATTACAACTAAATGTTGTTATTTCCCAATTGTTCTCTTCTTCTCACAGCCTTGGATACAATACCAGAGTGCTTATTTGATTGGGTTTGTAATTCAGAGGCCTGGATTTAATAAGCCAGGGATGTGAGTTAAATCCCAGCATGGCAGCTTGTGAATTTGAATTCAATTAATTAAATAAATCTAGACTAAAAATGGTGCAGCTATCAGTTTGTCCCAAAATCCTAATTAGTTCATTAATTGATGCCTTTAAGGGGAGAATACTTGTTATCCCTTTCTTATATGTGTGTGATACCCACTGCAAAGTGTTTGGCTCTTACCTACTCTCAGAAATAGCCTAGGAAGCCAGTCAGCTTTGTCAAACTACTTCAAGAAAAGTATAATATGAATAAAACCAAATAGAAAACCTTGGCATCAGGTTTGGGCACAACAAAGGCACATCCAACCCAGTTAACCTCGAAAAGTTCTCCTCACTAGCTTGAGAGCTGCCCCATGGAGTAGTCAGGCAATAACCTGATATAGCTATCCATCAACATCTCAGGTCACTCCTGGTTATGTCCATTCTCATTGGCAGAACAGACTGACCAGAGATGACGGCAGGGTAGAATACAATTTGGGAGAGTAGCCCTGGATACCCTCAAAATTGACTTTGGACTGTGTGAAGTCATGTGGCCAAGGAAACCTCCTTCTGATGACCACCTAGTGCCACCCCTCTGCTAATGGTTCTGTATTCTTCCAGCACAGGCATCTGCCTGACAAAGTGGAAAAATCGCTGGGTATGTTCTGTCCACAAAAATAGGACAAATCCAATCTGGCCAATTACTGCTCCATCAGTCTACTCTCAATTAACAGTAAAGTGATGGAAGGTGTCATTGGCCATGCTTGCAGGTGGCAGGATGATTGTGGTTGTTGGAAGACAATCATCTCAGTCCCATGGCATTATTGCAGGAGTTCCTCAGGGTAGTGTCCTAGGCCCAAACATCTTCAGCTGCTTCATCAATGACCTTCGCTCCATCATAGGGTCAGAAGCAGGGATGTTCGCTGCTGATTTCAGTGTTCAGTTTCATTCACAATTCCTCAGGTATTGAAGCAGTCCGTGCCCACAAGCAGCAAGACCTGGACAACACCGAGGCTTGGGCTGATAAGTGGCAAGCAGCATTCACACCACACAAGTGCCAAGCAATGCACATCTGCAGCAAGAAAGAGTCTAACCACCTCCCATTGACATCCAATGGCATT
This sequence comes from Cetorhinus maximus, assembly GCF_964194155.1. NCBI lineage: Eukaryota > Metazoa > Chordata > Chondrichthyes > Lamniformes > Cetorhinidae > Cetorhinus > Cetorhinus maximus. The sequence continues at coordinate 31,655,335 of NC_135890.1, forward strand.
ACCATAGTCCAATCCCCTATTACCAACATCCTGGCAGTCACCTTTGATGAGAAACTTAACTGGACCGACCAGATAAATACAGTGTCCACATAAACAGATCAGATGCTGGGTATTCAGTGGTGACTGTCTCAACATTTAAATCCCCAAAGCTTGTCCATCCCCCTCAAAGCACATATGGAGTGTGATAGAACAATCTCCTTTTGCCTGGATGAGTGCAGTTCCAACAACACTCAAGAAGCTTGACACCATGCAGGATGAATCATGATTGGCACCCCAGTTCACCACCTTAAACATTCACTCCCTCCGCCACCGGTACACTTAGGCTGTGGAGTTTACATCTACCAGAGACACCACTCACCAAGGCTCCATCAGCAGCACTTTCCAAACCAGTGACCTCTACCACTTCAATTGTTAAGGGAAGCAGGTGCCTGGGAATGTCACCACCTCCAAGTTCCCTTCCAAGTCAAACACCATCCTCGCTTGGAACTGTATTGCCATTCTTCCAATGGCATAGGGACAAAATCCTGGAACTCCCTCCCTAACAGCACTGTGTGTGTACCTGCACCACATAGACTGCAGCAGTTCAAGAAGGTGGCTCAGCATCACTTTCTCATGGGAATTAGGGTGGGCAATAAATTGCTGGCCTTGCCAGCAATGCTTACACCCTGTGAATGAATAAATTAAAAAAAAATACTTGCTACCAGATCTCAAATTGCCATGTGAAGAGAAACTCAAATAGAAACTGATTGACCATAAGACCATAAGACATAGGAGCAGAAATTAGGCCATTCGGCCCATTGAGTCTGCTCCGCCATTCAATCATGGCTGATAAGTTTCTCAACCCCATTCTCCCGCCTTCTCCCCGTAACCTTTGATCCCCTTACCAATCAAGAACCTATCTATCTCGGTCTTAAATACACTCAATTGAGGTGTTGAGTGGCAGTTATAGCACTTCTCACCAGAGTTCACAGAACAGAGAGAAAAGATGTTGCTGAGCTGCAGGCAGAAAAAGAATTGGAACTGTTCCAGGGACAGGACTTCGCTGCTCTGTAGGAAATGATAGGGAGCAGAAGTAAACTGCCAATTGAATGGTGCAAAGGGGTTGGATAGAGGAAACTCTGGAATTCTGGATCATCAGGGCTGTCATCACCTGAGGGAGGCATTTATTGAGATGTGCCTTTCTGGTAATAATCAAGTCCAGAAAACTCCTGCAGAGTGGAACAAATATTGAAGGATCCTTGGAGTTTCGACTTAGCATGCCAGGGAGAGATGAGCCTCTGCTGGAGAGCTGGGAGTGACTTTGAGACTATCCCTTTAATGTTACATATCTGCCAGTAGTGTGGCATTGAGTAAAAACATTTTGTAAGCCATATTTTGGGTTGCATTAATTAGTCAATGCAAAATTTACCCTTCTCTTTAGTTTGATGTATCAGATGCCTGTTAATTAACATTTGATCCATGTTGATTTTAGTTTGTTTGCTACAGTAAACATTTTAAAAAGTGAAATCTTATCCATTGGTTTATTTTCACTGGCATAATGGGGATTCCTTTCTTTTTAAAAGTTATTGGTCTCTAGGGGATCATAACACTCCCCAAAATTTAATTGAAGGAATTTGAGACTCAACTAGGGCTAGATGTCAGTCAAGCAATATGATAAGTAAGAGGGATTGGAGGGATCAAGGAAGGCGGTGGAGAGGTAGAGGTGGGAATCGTCAGAGCACATGTGAAACCTGATGTCATGACTTCAGATGATTTTGCTAGGAGACAGCAGGTAGGAGGTGGTCAAGGATAGATCTTTGCGAGACTTCAGAGGTAATTGCGTGGGTGCAGCAAGAGAAACCATTACAGGAGATTCTCTGGCTGCAACTGGTAAGAGTGGAACCAGGTGAAGGAAGTGCCACTCAGCTGGCCAATGGTAGAAAGACCATGGAAGAGGATGGTGTGATCAACCATGTCAAAAGCTGAAACTAGTTCAAGAAGGATGATGAGAGAGAGTGCACCATGCTCATTGTCACATAGGATGTCATTTGTGATTTGGATTAAGGCCATGTCAGTGTTGTGGCAGGTGCAGAAACCTGATTTGGACAGATTGCTATATAGAGTTGCAGGCAAACTGGGAATGGGTTTGAGAAGTGATAACAGATTCAAGGACTTGGGGAGGAAAGGAATTTCAGAGATGTGGCACTAGTTTGCTATAAAAGAGGGGTCTAGGTTGGGTTTTTTGAGAAGGGGGTTGATGACGGCAGATGTGAAAGGGAATGGGACAGTACCTCAGGAGAGGGAACCCTTCACAATATCAGGTAGTATGGGGGCCAGGAAAAGATTTTGGGTAGCTCTCAGTTTAGTGGGAAAAAGGTCGAGAGAGCTGGAGCTAGGTTTTATGGACAAGCTGAGCTCAGAGAGGGCAAGTTGAAAGTGACCTTTTCTAATAATGTAAAGATAATGAAAAGTATGTTATGGTGTCCAACTAGAGGGCTGAAAAACAAGCTCTTCACATTCTCAAGGTGGAGTTGCTAAAGGCTGAAGTTCACCCTCGGGGTGCGCCCCAGGTCGGCGTGGCCGGAAGTGGACGTAAAACCTGCTCCCGGCCGGGATGGTGCTATGAACGCGATCTTACGCCAGCTGGTTAATTATTAGGCAGCCAGCATGAAATGCGCCTGGAGAAAGGCTCAGCACTGCCTGTGGGGGTAGAAAGAGGGCAGTGCCAACATCATCGTGAGTGCTGGTGAGCGCTTCCACTGAGCTCCCTGAAGGCAGGCAGGTGCCTCAGGGAGCTGCAGACTGCCAAAAAATAAAATAAAGCACAAAAATGCTGCAAAAAATATCCATGCAGCACAGTCAAGCGTCTGACAGCATACTTCATTACAAAAAAAGTCTCTGGATATTTCTTTTTATTTTACATCCGAACCGAGATTTCGTCCTGCCCTTGGATGAGGTTTGAGCAAAAATGTAAAGCCCGCCTGGCTGATTGGCCTGTCCGCCATCCGTAAGGTTGGAAGGGCCATGAAAAATCGCTGACAATTGGGCCGTAAATGGGCTTAATTGCCCGCTTAATTGTTGGCGGGCACGCTTCCGACTTTTGCACCTGACCGCCGAGCAAATTATTGCGCAAGCGATACTTGCCCGAAGTCATCTCACGCGGTCTTGCGCCCATTCAGGTCGGGCAAGTGCCTGACCCCGGGACGCAAAACCCTGGCCTAAGCTGTGGTTTTGAACAAATTCACAAAAAAATGCCAATGTTGGAATTCTGAATTAGAAACAAAATGGCCAAAATACAGAGCTGCAGAAAGGATTCATGCTCAAATGTTAAACCCTCTTTGTCTCCTTTCAGGTGCTGATGTCTGCTATGTCTTTCTAGCATTATCTACGTTAATTTAGATTCTGAACATTTGGAGCTGGGTGCCAGAGAGCATGAACTGTAAGTGGCTTAATCTGGTTTGTTGTTCAAGCCTAATGTCAAAATGTGTTCAAGAAATGCAACTTTTTCCTTGATTATTGATATGGAGTCTGAAAGAGTTATAAGTGGGTCAGCATTGTTTTCAACACATTCTCTAAGCAAATTGTATTAACAGGAAGATTCGCTGTATAGTGTACCCCACTGCACATTGAACCTCTAAGGCCTTAAGGTAACTTAATTATCACAATAGCAACAAATTCTTTTTGCACACATTAGAGTTCCTTATGCTGGATTTATTTCAAGCACAATGACGTACAAAATTGTAAGCCAAACAGAGAATAGCTTAAAGGTCCTAAATTTGTATTTTTTACTCTTTCACAGGATGTGGGCATTGCTGAGTAGGACAACATTTTGCCCATCCCTAATTGCCTTTGAGTAGTTGGTGGTGAGCTGCCTTTCTGAACCGCTGTAGTCCATGTGCTGTAGGAACACCCACAATGCTGTTAGGAAGAGAGGTCCGGAATTTTGACACAGTTATAGTGAAGGAATGGGGATATAGTTCCAAGGCAGGATGCTTCGTGGCTTGGAGGGGAACTTGTAGGTGGTGGTGTTCCCATGCATCAGCTGCCATTGTCCTTCTAGGTGGTGAAGGTTGCAGGCTTATAAGGTGCTGTTGAAGAAGTCTTGGTGAGTTGCTGCAGTGTATCTTTTAGATGGTACACACAGTTGCCACTGTGTGTTGGTGGTGGAGGGAGTGGATGTTTAAGGTGGTGGATGGGGTGCCAATCAAGCGGGCTGCTTTATTCTATTTAAATATAACTATTCTACTGTCAGAGATGTTTGTTGAAACTAGTTACTCCAGGGTACAGAAGAGTAAAAAAAAAAATTCTGAGATAGCCCATCATCTTAGCTGTGATTGCTGATGTCTGATGACATAGATGCTTGGGTATCTGTGGGCACAGCAGGAAATAGTGAACTCTGCACTGACATTGCACAGTTTGCAGTTTTGGCTTTGCATCATTGTAAACTGTAATATAATTCAGGTATGATTCACCTGAAACACTCTTAGGCAAGAGAGATGAAGCCATACTTCCAGGAAATAATCGAATAATGCTTAAATAGGCGCAGCATAAATGTTTCATAACATAGTTTCCAAAGTTCCCAATTTTTGTATCTTGGGTAAATGAGTTTGTTGGCCAACTGACTCTGGCTGCATGCCTTCCTATGTTCTCACCAATTGCTGCTTGTAATCAATAATGAGGAGGGACTGATGCAAGAATAAATAGTGATGGTTTATTGAGACATATGGCAGAGCACCAGATCATACTTGCTCACTCATCTCCAGAACTAGACTACAGTTCCCAGTTGCCTGCGCTGTATAGTGATTCATGATCAGTACACTTGCATTCTCTTAAACGGACAGAGTACCTCACTTTACCACATCCCTCCCCCTTTACTTAAAAGTACAGCTACCAATCTTAAAACACATTAACTATTTACACAATAATTATTTACAGATCAAGTCTCTCAGGAGGCCTTCTGTGACAGGTTGAGCGTCGTAGCCCAACAACCTCGGCTGGTGTTTCTGAGACCTCCTTTTCACGGGCAGTTGCCCACTATGTCCCTCAGTGGATGGTTTCACCATCTTCCGGGTGCAAACACGTTCAATCCTGCTGTCCCTCCTCTCCAAGCTGAAACAGATAAAGGGTAACAGACACAAAGCAATAGAACGATGAGCTACATGATGTGTGAGGAGAAAGGGGAAAAGAAAAAATAATTATTTTTGTTTTTCTTTCCGAGGACTGTCAATAATTTCTCTTTTCTTCCTGTGTGTCCATTTCTTAGTAGCACTTACCCGTATCTCTGTCTTCTCTTTAATTTCGCTGTTGGCTAGACTAGACTCAGGCAGGCGCTGAACATGAATGAGCTCAGTAGTTAGGTTTTCTGACAGCTCTTCCGAGGATTCAGGGCCTTCTAGCTTTAAAACTTCAGGGCTTTTATACAGCTGCTGCTTCAGCTCTTCCAATTCTTTCCTATTCTCATTAGTAGTTTCCTGGAGAATCGCATATTGTTGCCCCATTCTCAGCTAATTTGTTCCTTAACTCAGCCAGAGACAGGCTTAACTCTTCCTTTTCTTCTTCATATCTTTTTGTGGCACAAATTGGGAGCTGATTGAATTTTGTCGCGCATGAAAGTCCTTTAATAGATTTTCCATTATCTTTCGAAGGATGCTGACTTCAGCTTGAACTCTGTCCTGGTGTAACACTTCTTTGGGCTACTCCCATTGGGTCTTTGCGTCCTCATTTTTTCTTGCAGCAACACGTCTGGTTTTGAATTGGGAACTTAGCGGGCCCTCAAGATTTATCTCTTCCAGGCAGTTCCTTCCGAGGAGACTCGGTCCCCTGCCTGACATTACAAATAGGGGTAAATTTGCAGAGTGTTCCTCATACTGCACCTTGACTTGACATACCTCTTCCACATCTATTTCTTCACCCGTGTATGTCCTCAGCTTTGTGTCTGAAACTTCTAACTTCAAGGGGTGGGTTCCATTACTCAGATATCTAAATGTATGCTCTCCAATTACGGACATCGACGCTCCCGTGTCAACTTCCATCTTAATGGGTAGCCCATTGGCTGTAATGACTACTTGGATTGGCTCGGTTCTACCCACTTTGAGGTTATATAACAAATGGATGTCTGATTCTATTTCTCCTGGTTCTTCCATGAGGCATAGTTCACGATTTTTCCCTTCTGCCTTTAGAGTTTTGTTTTAGCCTTTCTCTGCAGTGCCACCTTATGTGGCCATAGTAGTGACAGAAAAAGCACTCGACTTGTTTGAGTTGTCGTTCGCTCATTGGAGGCCTAGATATATTTCTGTCATTCATTTTGTGGATTTTCACTGCAGTACCATTGTTTTTCAATGGTCTGGAGCTAGAGAGTGTTTCCCGCCTTTCCATGGAGTCTGGAGTTTTTGCGCCTTTTGTGGCTGGCTTGTCCCGCTCGACAAGATGGATGGCACCATTTTGTGTCTCTTTTATAACTTCAGAATTTTTAACAGCACTCTCCATCACGTTAGCTAATTCTAATGCCTTAGTGAAGTCTAGACTAGGTTCAGCTAGCAAGCGTCTTTGGATAGTATCGCCTCCAAACCCAGATATCAGCCGATCTCTCAACATGTCACTAATGGACGTTCCGAATGCACAATGCTTAGTTAGTGCCTTTAAGACAGCCACACAGTCAGCTATTGTCTCCCCTGGAAGCCTGTTCCTTGAATTGAACTTGAAGCGCTGCATAGTAATTGAGGGCATTGGTCTCAGGTGGCTCTGTACAATTTTTATTAACTCATCGAAAGTCTTCGAGTCTGGGGCGCTAGGTGACGTAAGGCTATGGATCAGCCCGTACATTTTGCCCCTGCATGAGGACAAAAGTATCGCCCTCTTCTTCTCCTCCCCCATGATGTCGTTAGCAGTAAAAAAGAATGCTAGACGTTCGACATACTGAGACCAGTCATCTGCAATGGGGTCGAATGGATTGACATGCCCGAACTGCGACATCGTGAATGACTGCAAGGGGACTGCACTTTCGATAGGCTTTCCAGGTAGTGACGAATTTAGGTGCTTGGCTTACTGTGGAGTCGCCCTCTCTCTAAGGTCTCTTATAATTTCCTGTCCATAGCCATTTTTCATGTATTTACCCTTTAAATGTATTGCTGCTTTAAGACCAGTTTTTTTAAAACTCTGTCTCTGCAGCTTTTCTCTGCAACTCTGCCTCTGCAGCTGTCAGCTTTTCTCTGCTGGGTTTTGCGCTTTTTTCGAATTTTGGCAGGATCCAAGCAGTTGCGATTCTGCAGGATTTTTCTTTAATTTTAAACTGCAGCATGCTTTCTGCTCCAATTGCTGGCTGTCACCTATTTTAGAAGATAAGTACAGATGCTTTTTCCAATGCTTTTCTCACCTGTCTTGAAATTTATTTTCTTTTGTTCTGTATTCTCGTTGCCAATTTTAAGTCTTGGATAAATGAATTGGCCAACCGACCTCTAACTGCACGCCTTCCTATGTTCTCCTCAACTGCTGCTTGCAATCAATAAAGGGGAGAGATTGATGTAAGAATAAATAGTGATGGTTTATTGAGACATAGGGCACAGCAGCAGATCATACATGCTCACTCAGAAACCTCCAGAACTATACTACAGTTCCCAGTTGCCTGCGCTGAACAATGATTTGTCAGTGCTGTCACATGACAAATGTCACTTGCATTCTCTTAAAGGGACAGGGCACCTCACTTCACCACACCAATCATTATCAAATTACTTTAAAAAAATAAGTTTAATATCGTTTTTAACATTAGTGCAGCCTATAGGACAGCCTGTAGTATTAATGTGAATGTTTATTACCATCTTGTCTTTTTCATTATGACCTATTATGTTATTATTACTGACCAATTACCATAACTATCCCATATGTCCAGGACTGTTTACATGCATGATCCTAGCCTCTCACGCCTACACAGTGCTACCTCAGTATCAGAAGGTCCTGAGGTATGTGGCCGAATCTGTACCAGTGGAACCATCGAGAACCGAAGTGATGCTTTTCTTGGTGAAGCTCGTTTCCTTTTGGGACCTGCTTCCTATGTTGTATTGCTTGTGCATCCTGTTCCTAGCAGGCCTGACTTGAAGCTCCATCTTATGCAGACACCTTGTCACTGCCATGAGAAGCTCCAACATCTGCAACCATTCCTTGCAACCTGTGCTGACCGTGGGATTGGTTGGACTAGTCTACTTGTCTTCAGGTTAAATAGTCCCAATTAAATCCTGAAAACCCTGAGCTAGGATGTTCTTCAGTCTATCTATAGAAGGATTCAATTCAATTCAATTTACTGTCTGTACAGAAATTCATTCCGGATACTTTGCTCGTTCATTAAAAAAATTGCATATTAAAGAATAATCACAATGAAAAGAGAGAAAATGACCCTATCACAAAAGTCTAACTTAAATTAAACTGTACATTAAAAACAATTCCAGTACGTTAAAATAATTAGTCAGTGAGCCCCTTCATGGTATCCTCATCCACTCATCAAGAAGACATCATTGCCATTCTGAAAGAGACATCAGCCTTCAGAGTCTTTTCCTGATCTCTTAACCCTAATCAAAATCACATTTTCTCCGCCGGTTTTTTTAAAAATCAGTGATTTCAAACACATGCTTCGCAATGGCATCCTTTGCCAATTGGCGCACTTGTACTGCTCTTTTGATATTAAGCTCTTTACATTACAGGGAGGATGTGATCACACTAGTGATGATCCAGAGGGGATTTATGGAGGGGTTGCCAAGAGTGGAGAACCTTAGCTCTGAGGAAAGATTGGATAGGCTGGGTTTATTTTCTTTGGAACAGAGAAGGTTGACAGAAGATTTAATTGAGGTGCATAAAATTATGAGGGGCCTAGATACCATGGATAGGAAGGACCTATTTCCCTTGGCGGAGAGATCAATAACCAAGGGATGTAGAATATAAAGCAATTGATAGAAGGTTTAAAATGGAGTTGAGTAGAAATTTTTCATCCCGAGTGTGGTGGAGTGTCTGGAATTCACTACCAAGGATGGTAGAGCCAGAAACCCTCATCACATTTAAAATATATTTGAATATGCTCTTGAAGTCTCATCACCAGCAGGACAATGGACCAAGAGCTGGAAAATTGGATTCGGCCAGAAAACTATGTTTCAACCGGTGTAGACACACTGGGCCCTCTTCTGCGTTGTGCTGTAAATGCTCTGTGTTTCTGTGCTTCTATTTACTGCCATTTATATAACCATATTGTGCTTCATCAATGACCTTCCCTCCAACATAAGGTCAAAAGTAGGGATGTTTGCTGATGCTTGCACAGTGTTCGCAACTCCCTAGATACGGATGCAGCATGACCTGGACAATATTCAGCCTTGGGCTGATAAGTGACAAGTGACGTTTATGCCACACAAGAGTCAGGCAATGACCATCAAGAGAGAATTTAACTATTTCCCTTGACATTCAATGGCATCACCATCACTGAATCCCCCACAATCAACATCCTGGGGGCTTACCATGGATCAGAAATTTAACTGGACTAGCTATATAAATACTGTGTCTACAAGAGCAGGTCAGAGATTTGGGAATTCTGTAGTGAGTAACTCATCTCCTGAGTTAGGAGTATGATGGAATACTCTCCACTTGCCTGCAAGAGTGCAGCTCCAACAACACTCAAGAAGCTCAAAATCATCCAAGACAAAGCAGCCTGTTTGATCGGCACCCCATCCACCACCTTAAACATTCACCCCCTCCAGCACCAAGGCAGCAGTGTGTACCATCTACAAGATGCACTGCAGCAACTTGAGACTCCTTCAACAGCACCTTCCAAGCCCACAACCTCTACTATCTAGAAGGACAAGCGCAGCAGAATTATGGAAGCACCATCAGCTGCATGTTCCCCTCCAAGTCACACACCATCCCGATGTTCCTTCACTGTTGCTAGGTCAAAATCGTAGAACCTCCTCCCAAACAACACTGTGGATGTATCTTCACCTCATGGACTGTTGTGGTTTAAGAAGGCAGCTCACCACCACCTTCTCAAGGCCAATTTGGGATGGGCAAAATGCTGGCCTTGCTAGTAATACCCATATGCCAAGAACGAATATTTAGAAAAACTACATGATATTTGCAATAAGTTTTTATGCTTCTAATACTGCCCTACTCTTTTCCAGCAACATTAACTGCTGGAAAATCATTATACACTTCAGGTTGAATGATGTACTTTGAATTCAGTCCAAAAGTACCACAGTCCGCTGAGGCCATACCTTTTTATTTTCTTTGTTTTCTCATTCCTTCCTAAATGTCTGCCGCTAATTTTGTATACAAACCACTTCCAGTAGTACAATGTGTAAAAGAAATTAACTAAGACAGAATAGAGCACTGATTCAGAGGTGGCTCTTGTTGACTATTGGTTCAGCAACACTGGTGAAAGAGAGTGCTCGTGGAACAGGCACAGCTTATTTCAAAAATTTTACTTGCAAGACTGTTCAGAACATTGAGAGATGGTTTAACCATTTTACCCAGTGTATGGAGGAGTAAGTTCCAAAGGGGCGTTTCTCCCTGTCCACCGTAGGTGAAGGCAGAGGAGCAAGGGAAACAACCCCCACCTCCCATGCAAATTTTACCCCCACTGACACTGCATTTCAGCAACAAACCAACAACTTTTATTTATAAAACATCTTTAGTGTAGTGCCAAGGAACCTCACAGGAGTGTTATGAAACAAATTTAACATGAGCCAAATGAAGAAACATTAGGGCTGATGATCAAAAGCTTGGTTATAAAAGGTTATGAATCAATTTGAGGAGCATCTTAAAGGAGGGATGAGCGATAGTGTGTCAGAGAGGTTTAGGAACGGAATTCCAGGGTTGGACCTCGGGAGCTGAAGGCCCAGCCACCAACTGTGGAGGGATTAAAATTGGGACTGCTCAAAGTCAGAAATGGGGAGTGCTGAGGTCTTAAAGGGTTGTGGGGCTGGAAGAGGCGTTTTCAAAATTTATTATTCTTTTCCAGGGTGTGGGCATCACTGGCTGGACCAGCCATTTGTTGCCTATCCTTAATTGTCCAGTCCATGTGGTGTAGATACAGTCACAGTGCTGTTAGGGAGGGATTTCCAGGATTTTGAACCAGTGACAGTGAAGAAACGGCAATTATAGTTCCAGACTAGGATGGTGTGTGGCTTGGAGGGGAAAATAACAGATGGCGACATCTGCTGCCCTTGTCCTCCTAGGTAGTAGAGGTCACGGATTTGGAAGGTGCTGACAAAGGAGCATCATGTAAGTGGTACACCTGTGCGTCAGTGGAGGGAGTGAATGTTGAAGGTCGTGGAAGAGATTCCAGTCAAGCGGACTGCTTTTTCTTGGATGGTGTCGAGCTTCTTGGGTGTTGGGGCTGCAATCATTCAGGCAAGTGGAGTGTATTCCATCATACTCCTGACTCCAAAGCCCTTGTAGATGGTGGACATGCTTTGGGGAGTCAGGAAGTGAGTTACTTGCTGCAGAATTCCCAGTCCCTGAATTGCTCTTGTAGCCACAGTATTCACATGGCTAGTCCAGCTCATTTTCTGGTCAATGGTAACCCCAGGATGTTGATAGTGGGGAATTCAGTGATGGTAATGCCATTGAATGTCAAGAAGAGATGGTTAGATTCTCTCTTGTTGGAAATGGTCATTGCCTGGCACTTATGTGGTGAATGTCACTTGCCACTTATCAATTTTCTAGTGTATTTACTGGAGAAGCTTTAACACACATGCCCAGTTTAGATGGTGACCACTTGCCAGACATACTAAACCTTATGAGTAAAGAGCGTGTTTTGAAATGATTGCAGAAACAAATCCAAATGAAGCTCCAGATCCAGGTTTCAAAGTTAGCAGCTGATGCACTTGCTCCAATATTGACTAATCTCTTTCTAGAGTCAATCAACACAGGCTACATACCAGACCAGTGGAGACAAGCTAACAGCTGTGACATATTCAAAAAAGGGGACAAAAGTCAGCCAGAAAACTACAGACTGGTATCTCTCTCCAATGTCAGTTACAAATTGCTTTAACATTTTGTTCATTCTCAGGTCATGAAGCAATTTGAAGCTCACAATATCCTGGTAGATAGCATGTTGGTATGGTTTTCGGGTGAAGAGATCTATTGAAACACAGCTTTTGCAGACTGTCGATGACCTAGCTTCATGCCTCGAAAGAGATGAAACTGCCCCCATGGCAATACTAGATTTCTCAAAAGTCTTTGACAAAGTTCCTCATGAAAAGCTCTTGTCCAAACTCCACTACTATGGAATCAAGGGGACATTATTAATTCAATCCAGCACTTCCTTGCCAACAGAAGACAAAAAGTGTTTTGTGATGTGGCATCATTCTCTCCTAGAGATGTCCTCTTCAGAGTGTCCCAGGGAACTATGTTGGAACCTTTATTCTTCTTGAGATACATAAACAACCTTCCCAACAAGTTAAGAAACAGGATGCTACTATTTGCAGATGACCGTGTGGTTTACACATCAGGAAAATCTCAAGATCATATCAATTCGCTGCACGGTGATCTTCTAGAATTGCAAAAATGGCAGGACCATTGGCATTCAATGCCAAAAATGCTATGTCATGTGCGTCACAAACAAAAAGGATCCATCAACAAATAGCTTAAAGCTCTTAATCAACTCTCCAGCAGGTAGATACACAACCATACCTGGTAGTTCATGTTATAAACAATCTTCAATGAGGATTCCAGATTAAGCAGGATATTGCTGTGTAAGTGCTACTTGGCAGCACTGTCGATGACCCTTCTCATCACTTTGCTGATGATCGAGAGTAGACTGGTGAGGTAGTAATCGGTCGGGTTGGATTTGTCCTGCTTTCTGTGGAGAGGGCATACCTGGGCAATTTTCCACATTGCCTGGCAGGTGCCAGTGTTGTAGCTGTGCCAGAACAGCTTGGCTAAGAGAGCAGCTAGTTCTGGAGCACGTCTTCAGTGCTATTGCTGGAATATTGTCAGGGTCCATAGCCTTTGCAGTATCCAGTGCCTTCGGCCGTTTCTTGATATCATGCGGAGTGAATCGAATTGGCTGAAGACTGGCATCTGTGATGCTGGGGACCTCAGGAGGATGCTGAGATGGATCATCCACTCAGCACTTCTGGCTGAAGATCTTTGCAAATGCTTGAGCCATGCCTTTTGCACTGATGTGCTGGGCTCCCCCATCATTGAGGATGGGGATATTTGTGGAGCCTCCTCCACCTGTTTGCTGTTTAATTGTTCACCTCCATTCTCAACTGGATATGACAAGGCTGCAGAGCTTAGATCTGATCATTGATTTGGGATTGCTTAGCTCTGCCCATCACATGCTGCTTCCTCTGTTTGGCATGCAAGCATTCATGTGCTGTAGCTTCACCAGTTTGACACTTCATTTTTAGATATGCCTAGGTGATGATCATCAGCTGAGTGGGGGATGGGGGGCGGAGGGTGGGGTGTGAAGGTTGGGGGATGTTTCCTTGCCCATGATGCCATGATTTCCTTGACCCATGAGACTTCATGAGGTCCGGGGTCAATGTTGAAGGCTTCCAGGGCAATCCCCTGGACAGATGTAGGGGAGGAAAGGTGATGGAATGAATTGAAAACAAGAATGAGAATTCTAAAATTGAGACAGTCCTTAGCTTGGAGGCAGTGTAGGTCAGTGAGATGGGTGAAAGAGACTTGGTGCGCGTTAGGGCATGGGCAGCTGAGTTTTGGATGGCTCAGTTTATGGAAGGTAAACCAGGGGCGCTTTAGAATAGTCAAGTCTAGAGGTAACAAATGCATGAATGAAGGTTTCAGAGGCAGATAAACTGAGGCAGGGCGGAGTTACGAAGGTGGAAATAGACCTCAGTAACAGATCTCAATAATAGCATAGATATGTGGTTGGAAGCTCATCTCGAGTTCAATTGACACTAAAATTGTAATCAGCCTGGTTCAGCCTCAGACAGTTGCCAGGGAGAGGAATGTAGATGTGTCCAGAGAACAGCGTTTGTGGCAGGAACTGAAAATGTGGGTTTGGACTTCCCAGTGTTTAGTTGGAGAACATTTCTGCTCATCCAGTGCCTAATGTAAGAATTTAAGACAGTGGAGGGGTCGAGAGAGGTGATGGTGATGTAGAGCTGGGTGTTATCAGTGAAAAAGTGGAAACTGATGCCTTTTTTGACTGAGGTCAACGTGGATATGTGAAATAGGAATGGTGACGACATGAAATACTTGGGGGGCACCAGAGATATCAATTCGTGAGAGGGAAGGGAAGCCATTGCAAGTGATTTTCTGGCTACAACTTGATCGATGAGAATGGAACCAGATGTGTGCAGTCTTCCCCTCAAATCCTGTCACTGCTAGATATCGGCGGAGAGGCTTTAGAAGAGGATTGTATGATCAATATGTAAAGGCTGTAGATAGGTCAAGAAAGATGAGAGGGTTGGTTTACCACCATAGAATGTAATTTGTGACTTCAATAAGCACTATGGTTTGGTATTGTGGCAGCAGTGGAAACGTGATTGGAGGATTCAAACATGGACTTCCAGGAAAGAAGGGCACGGATTTGGAGTCAACATCACATTCAAGGATTTTGAAGAGGGAAGGGAGGTTGGAGACTGGGTGGTAGTTTGCAAGGACGGGTGGTGTCTATAGGGTGTTTTTTTTCAGTAGGTGGGGGTGGGTTAGCTCAGTTGGCTAGATGGCTAGAGTGTGATGCAGAATGACATAAACAGCACAGGTTCAATCCCTGTACTGGCTGTGGTAGTTCATGGGGACTTGCCTCCTCACCTTGTCCCATGCTTGATGTAGAAGGTGCCCTCAAGCTTTTTAACCACTTCTCATCTCCCTGACAGAGGGAGATGCCTATAGGCCCTGCTGAAATTACCTTAACTAACTGCTGTTAATAGGGCTAGCAGTGCAAAGTAATGGAAGCTGTGACTACAAGTAAATCTATTTCAGAAAGTAAGTAGAAGGTTTTTTTTTCGATAAACAGCCGTAGGTTCCTTGTGGTATTGCTCACAGGGAATCAGTGACAGTGACAGGGCCGTTATAACATGTAACAGGTAAAATATGGATAATTTTGTGATCCTGCGCTGCAGTGAGGAGCCTCACTCACAGGGAGCACCGGTTAGAGAATCAGGGCTACACTTCTGTGCCTTTATCTCACCTACAGATATGCATGGCAGACTTCCCTGCTGGGTATATAGGATTGCAGAATTGCCCCTAATACATTCTACTGCAGTTGGTGTCTTATAGCGCTGCTCAAAAATAAAACAAATCTACATTTCTCTCGCAGTAGCAGCATTTCTGCTTCCTCCTCATTCCAACTCTTTTGTGAAACATTGCCTGACCCTGTCTCCCATCGTTACTCTCCATCTTTCGCCCGGTTATGTATTTTTCTCGTTGTGGTGCCTGTGTCGCTATGGCTTCTTTTCACAAGGACACACCTGATTTTGTTGGATCAAAACTTGGAAACCCTAGAAAAAAAATATATTATGGATGGCAGTGGTTCAGGAAGGCAGCTCACCACCACATTCTCAAGGGCAATTAGGGATGGGCAATAAATGCTGGTCTAGCCAGTGCCATCCACATCCCATGAATGAATAAAAAAAAAAGTTACTTCCGTATTTGCTGAGCACATGGGCAGAATCGTCCCAGATTGGCACTATTTGTGGTGCCGGGCAGGAAAAAGGACATTTTATCTGCTGGCCGCAATGGTGCCAGTTTCTCACTGTTTCAACCTGTCCTGCCTCAAAAATTATGCATTCCCGGGAAACACGCCGGGTCGCTGGCAGGCGGGATTTGCCTACTCTGCTGTCACCTCAGGCCTGCAGTAATTCAGGCACCATATTTAAAGAGCACCCCTGCACAGAGCTAGCCCTCTCTCAGGGGTTGGAATCTGCTGCCAAAGGGAGGAAACATGCTGCACCCAAATTTAGCGATGGCTCCCCTGAGCGCCAACTGGACACAGTGGAGGCCACTGCAATGTCCTCTACCCACCCTGGGCGAAGGCCAGCAAGAAAGGTCACCAATCCTGCATGGGACACGGTGGCAGCGGTGGTCAGTACCAATGCCCTGCAAAAGATGACATCCACCCAGTGCCAAAAGAGAATGAATGTTCTCCTCCATTCTGCCAGGGTAAGTCACTCTTCTCATCACTCTCAACTCACACACTCACAAATCCATTGCACATCCACAGGTCCCTCACTCACTGCCAGATCAAGGGGCATCACCATTTACTCTCTCACACACATCTTCATCTGCCCTGCTGATCATATCCTCATCCCATTCATGGGACACTCACCACCCACACATGCCAGGCATCCTTGCCATCTGGCCTGGCAGGTGTCCTGCCTACACTCTCTCCATCTGTATTCATGCAGGACAAGCCAGCACACAACAAAAGGGAGAGGTCCCAGACCGGTGGAGGAATGCCTCTGATATCAAGGTCCTCGCAGACTTTGAAAGTAGAGTCATCCAGCTGGCCAGCAATGACCTGGACTGTTCCTGTGTTGGCAGTGAGGTCGGCAGTGCTCTACCAAGTGAGGATCCAGCAGCACAACATCCATCAGACACCATGCTGTGAGTGAATTCTCCTGTTCCTCAGTTCCCTGCCATGCATTAATTATCTCTCCTTGCTTTCGCAGCCACATCTGGGAAGCAGCTGAGGGGGTCCACGAGCCAGGTCCTCGACTCAAGCCCTGGAGACACCTCGGAAGAAGAATTAGATGACACCCTAATTGAAGACCCGTCACAGCGCTCCCCCATACCCTCCACCAGCGTAGAGACACACACCTCGATGGGACCAAGCTTTAGAGTAGTCTCGGGATCACAATCTGCTGAGCAAATCACCTGATCCACCGTTGGTGACGTCAGGTACTTCCCAGGTTTCCGGCACTCAGAGGACTGCTGGAGGCCAGAAATCCGCTGAGTCCGACTCAGTTGAGGAGCCTCTGGACTCTCTCATACCTCAGTTACCGGAATTACAAAGGTAAGCTTGGGAACATCAGGAAGGGATGTCTGCTGCACTCCTCAGATTGCAAGGCACGATGGAGGAATCGCACCGAGGTAGGATATCGGCAGCCACGGAGACCTTGGTCCAGGACATTGGTCCTGCATTGCTGCGTGTGCTGAGCTCCATCACTGACGCCATAGTTGGCCTCCAGCAGTGTCAACACGAGAGGGGTGCGGGGCAACTCAATCTCACTCTAGCTTCCCCTTCTCCTCAAGGAGAACAATAGTGAACATTATGTACAAGTGATTAACACCCATGCCCAGACTGTGCAACTATGTCTTCTTTGGCGACGTATTTCTTCCGCCAGGTGCACGGCCTGAATTATGACATGCAGCTCCTGTTTATAGAGCAGAGGGGCCTCGGTGGCTCCCTACAGGCGTTGCCCGTCTTTTACCAGGACCTGATCAAAGTCTGGAATGTGGTCGCCTCGCGACGCAACTCTCCCCCGTCAGGAGTAGCGGCTATCGTCAGAGAGCCGCTGCTCAGGAATCCGCCCCTCCGTCCCTTTCAGTGGCTGGCGGAGAGGAGGGCTGTGGCTGCCGGGGTGACCAGGATCGGGGACGTGCTGGGTGGCGGAGGACTGGGCTCGATGCTCCCGCAGGAGTTGGCGCGCCACGTGTCAGTGAGTGTCCAGGTCGCAGCCGATGCCATCCAAGATCTAAGGAAGGTCGTGCTTGGACCCGATGTCATTTTAGGTCTCGAGGTAGCCCAGGTGCGCGCTGATCTTCCGGCTGAACGTTCCCCTGTTCGGACGGAATTCCACATTGGCCCCAAGCCCCGAACCCTCCCTCGGGTGCCGGTGCCCCGCAATAATATGAGCCGCCTCGGGGACATGCCCTCCGTGCCATTTGGCACGGCGCGGAGGAGTTTTCTGTACGGACTGCTGCTGCACACCTTCCATTTTCTCGCCCTCGTCCGCCGCCCGGACACGCCCTGGCGTGCCTTGTTGCCGTCCGGCGGCGGAGGCCCCCGATGGGAGGCCCTCTACGGAGGTGTTCTCCCGCTTTCTATCGGGGACCTGGGTTGGAGGGTGTTGCACGCAGCAGTCCCCTATAACCGGAGAATGTGTCGGTTCACGGACTCCCAGGACACTTGCCCTTTTTGCGGTCTTGTGGAGTCCGTGGACCATGCATATATAGGGTGTGGTAGGCTGCACTCCCTTTTTAGTTATTTAAAAAACCTTCTGTTGCTGTTTTGTTTGCACTTCAGTCCCACGATCCTGATCTACGGACACCCGGTGCGGAAGGGGGTTGGGAAGGAGGAGGACCTCCTCGTGAACCTGCTCCTGGGCTTGGCCAGGTTGGCCATTAACAAGTCCAGGCAGCGGGCGATCGAGGGGGGAGTCCCGCCCGATTGTTTGTCCCTCTTCCGCGGCTACGTTCGCGGCCGGGTGTCCCTGGAGAGGGAGCACGCGGTGTCTGCCGGCACCATCGAGGCCTTCCGTGCCCGGTGGGCGCCGCGGGGACTGGGGTGTTTTGTTGACCCCTTTAATCACATTTTGGTTTAATGTTTGTAAGTTTCCTTTAAACTTTGTCCTTGGTTTTACAGCTGACCTGAATTAGCGGCTGTGCTTGATTGCTCCCTTGTTATTGTTAATTTAGTTAATTGTTTTGACTCGAAAAAGAGTTATTGTTAATTTAGTTAATTGTTTTGACTCGAAAAGAGTTACGTCTTCTTTGGTGACGTATTTCTTCCGCCAGGTGCACGGCCTGAATTATGACGTGCAGCTCCTGTTTATAGAGCAGAGGGGCCTCGGTGGCTCCTTACAGGCGTTGCCCGGGCCTGATCAAAGTCTGGAACGTGGTCGCCTCGCGACACAGCTCTCCCCCGTCAAGAGTAGCGGCTATCGTCAGAGAGCCGCTGCTCAGGAATCCGTCCCTCCGTCCTTTTCAGTGGCTGGCAGAGAGGAGGGCTGTGGCTGCTGGGGTGACCAGGATCGGGGACGTGCTGGGTGGCAGAGGATTGGTCTGGATGCTCCCGCAGGACTTGGCGCGTCGCGCGTCAGTGAGTGTCCAGGTCGCAGCCGATGCCATCCAAGACCTAAGGAAGGTCGTGCTCGGACCCGATGTCATTTTAGGTCTCGAGGTGGCCCAAGTGCGCGGTGGTCTCCCGGCTGAACGTTCCCCTGTTCGGACGGAATTCCACATTGGCCCCAAGCCCCGAACCCTCCCTCGGGTGCCGGTGCCCCACAATAATATGAGCCGCCTCGGGGACATGCCCTCCGTGCCATTTGGCACGGCGCGGAGGAGTTTCCTCTACGGACTGCTGCTGCACACCTTCCATTTTCTCGCCCTCGTCCGCCGCCCGGACACGCCCTGGTGTGCCTTGTTGCCATCCGGCGGCGGAGGCCCCCAATGGGAGGCCCTCTACAGAGGTGTCCTCCTGCTTCCTATCGGGGACCTGGGTTGGAGGGTGTTGCATGCAGCAGTCCCCCACAATAGAAGGATGTGTATGTTCACGGACTCCCAGGACACTTGCCCCTTTTGCGGTCTTGTGGAGTCCGTGGACCACGCTTATATAGGGTGTGGTAGGCTGCACTCCCTTTTTAGTTATTTAAAAAACCTTCTGTTACTGTTTTGTTTGCACTTCAGTCCCACGCTCCTGATCTACGGACACCCGGTGCGGAAGGGGGTCAGGAAGGAGGAGGACCTCCTCGTGAACCTGCTCCTGGGCCGGGCCAAGTTGGCCATCAACAGGTCCAGGCAGCGGGCGATTGAGGGGGGAGTCCCGCCCGATTGTTTGTCCCTCTTCCGCGGCTACGTTCGCGGCCGGGTGTCCCTGGAAAGGGAGCACGCGGTGTCTGCCGGCACCATCGAGGCCTTCCGTGCCCGGTGGGCACCGCGGGGACTGGGGTGGTTTGTTGACCCCTTTAATCACATTTTGGTCTAATGTTTGTAAGTTTCCTTTAAACTTTGTCCTTGGTTTTACGGCTGACCTGAATTAGGGGCTATGCTTGATTTATCCCTTATTTTGTTAATTTAGTTTAATTGGTTGACTCTAAAAGAGTTACGTCTTCTTAACCGTCCTAACCCTGCTGCTACATCTTGTTGCTCCCCCGACATCCACAGCGGAGAGGGAGGCAGCCTGCTAGCTGCTCCTCTCTGCCTGGATGACTTTGGTGGGCGTCCTCTGGAGGGCCGAGACCTGGAGGGCCCGGGTTTGCTTTCAGGGTCCTGCTGTGTGGCAGTGGCACCCTCCTTGGCCTGTGAAGCTGGAATTGCTGAGGTGACAGAAAGAGGGGATTCATTTGGATGGACTGGGCGCTCTTGGAATCACCTGGGTGGATGGCCCGGCGTGTACACCTAATGATCCTCCTCCCAATGGGTGCCTGAGGGCCCCTGGCTGACTCCTTGTGGAGAAGGGGAAGCTGGAGTGAGATCGAGCTGCCCCGCACCCCTCTTGCGTTGACACTGTTGGATGCCAACTATGGTATGAGCAATGGTGTTCAATCTGCGCAACAGTGCAGGACCGATGTCCTGGACCAAGGTCTCCATGGTGACCGCCATCCTATCAGTGCTGCCCTTGGTGTGTTGGAATGCTGGCACTAACACCTCAGCCTGAAGACGGACGGACTCTTCCATTGCGCCTTGCAAACTGAGGAGTGCAGCGGACATCCCTTCCTGATGTTCCTGAGCTTGCCTTTGCAGCTCCAGTAACTGTGACATGTCCGAGTCCAGAGGCTCCTCATCTGACTCGGACTCAGCAGATTACAAGAATGTCTCCCTCTCTATGGCTCCTTGTCCTGATGAGTAGTGTTCGTGTCACTCAGATGTGAAACCTTGGTCCCTGCACAAGATAAAGGCAGGTGTCTCAGCCCAGGGCCTCATACCTGTGCTTTGTACAACCGGAACACTGATGGTGCGCCTTCACTGTTACTGGTCACATCAGTCAAGCCTGCTCCTCGATGGTGCTTATCATTGCTGCCAGAATGTCCTGGGCCGGCGGCACAGAGTTCTGTCATTCTCTCTGTGTGGCAGCAACACCTTTGAGGTACAGCTGGCCCCCATTTCATCAGCATCTGTGTCCGGTGACAGTGCAGTCCTGAAGGGCTCAGCTTACGAGGGATGCCATAGGATCAGGAGAAGTTAAAGTTTCCCCATTGCATCTCCATGATATGACCCTATTCACAGAGCGCAAGCAAGCTGCCATCAGCCAGACAGGAGCCAGACATTCACATAAACTACGTGAGGATCTATGGAGTTTCCCCGCTGCCTGTCATCATCATCCTCCTGGAAAGTAGGGCCTATGGGAATTCGCTGTATCTCCAAGACAGGAGCCTTATCACAGAGAGTACGTCCGCTACCATCAGCCAGACAGGAGCCAATTGTTCACTGATGCAATGTGAGGATCTATGGAATGTCCTCACTGCATGTCGTCATCATCCTCCACAAATCCACCAGCTATGAGGGTCTCTCAAGCGAGCCTGCCTCATCTGGCCAGTGCGAGGGCCTCATCGCCGTCAACCTCACCTTTGACCTCACCCTCATCCCCATTGATGTCCTCCTCATCAGAGAAGATCTCCAGCTCCTCCATCTCCTCCTCAGCCAGCTCCTCTCCCCGTCGCAGTGCCAGGTTATAAAGGGCACAGCAGGCGACAACGATACATGACACCCTCTGTGGTCTATATTGCAGGTCTCCACCAGACCGGTCCAGGCACCAGAACCTCATTTTCAGCATCCTGATGGTTTGTTCTACCAAAGTGTGAGTTGCATCATGAGCCTCATTATACCTTTGCTCTGCTGCAGTCTGAGGCCACCGCACGGGTATCATCAGCCACGGCCCCTTGTCCCCGAGGAGCCATCCCTGCAGCCTCTCTGGACCCTGGAAGACTGCAGGGATCTGAGACATACTGAGAATGTAGGAGACATGGACACTGGGAATCGTGCGCACACCTGCAGGATGCACTTGTGGTGGTCGAAGGCCAGCTGCACATTCAGCGAGTGGAAGCTTTTGCGGTTGATGTAGGTGACTGCTTGTTGCCACGGAGATCTGAGCGCCACGTGAGTCAACTTGTTGGCACCCAGTGCCGTGGAAAACCAGAGATCACTGCAAATCCCAGTCTCTTGCTTCCTGGCTTTCCTGATCCCAGGCAAAATACACAAGGTTGTGTGCCCTTGTGAATATGGCGACCATGACCTCCTGGATGCACTTGTGTGTGGAGGCTTGCGAGATCCCACACAGGCCACCTGTGGAGCCCTGGAAGGAGCCACTGGCATAAAAATTGAGCACTGAGGTCACTTTCATGACCACTGGCAGTGGATGTCCTCCTTGTCCCTGTGGTGCCAAATCCTGCAGCAGGTGGTAGATGTGACGGACCAGTTCCCTGGACATGCACAGTCTTCAGCGACACTGGTTCTCGGTCACCTGCAGGAACGAAGGTGGCGTCTGTAGACCCTGTGTCTAGGTGGGTGCCGACCCGCGAACTGTTGAAGGGTCATGAGGACTCGAAACATCAACTCTTTTCTTTTCCGCCGATGCTGCCAGACCTGCTGAGTTTTTCCAGGTAATTCTGTTTTTGTTTAGGAAAAAGCGACTTCCTGTGAATGCGCGGTGCCTGAACCTTGGAGTCCAACGGGCAACGCTCGGGAACGCTGCGTAACATCAGTGTGAACTCACCTCTGAGTTCCCCACGAAGCTGAGCTCGCCAGATTCACACCTTATCTCTGTTGTTGTGAAACACTCTGACATGCCCGGGTGATCCACTGTGGGGGGGATGATTCTGGCGAGCAGGTGTATTAAAATGGCATCCTCGACTTACGACGGCGGGAAACGCCGTTATTGACGTGTGGAGCGGACGATCGCAAACTGGTTTCATGACATTGTGAAACCGGTTTTTGACCTTCCTGCCAATATTGTCTGCTCACGCCCGCCAACACGGCCGATGCCAACGGGGACGGAAAATTCCAGCCTATGTTTCAGAAAGGATCGAGTCATTTGAGGAAAATGATCATACACTACCACCTAGTGAAGAGATGGTGCAATTACAGGACAGCATTTTCATCAGTTGCGAACACAGCAAATTATCGTGGAAAAGATTTGACGGAAAGGCAGGTTTTCTTGATGAGATGTATGCTCAGATGCATGATTTTTAGACCTTGGATGAAAAATGGATCACTCGTTGTACTGTGTGTCAAAGGGCAATTATTGTTTTAGAATAACAGTTTGTTAATTCAATCCATAATATCAGAACTAATTCAGCAGGGATCTCTAGAGTCCAAGAATTAAATAAATAATATTGCAGTCAGTGTATTGCATTCATAATGCTAGACATAATAAATAAAAGAAAAAAGGACTGCAAGAATTAAATGAATAATATCAGAGGCAAAGAATTAAATAAACAATATTAGGGCAAGAGAAGTAAATATGTTTTGTCCCACAGGAATAAAATTATATTGGGACCAAGAGCATAAGAAACAGTTTGGGGGGTTTTCAAATGAAGTAAATAACATTGCACCAGCAATGAAATTACAACAAATATAGAATTAGCTGAGCCCATCTACAGGCAATAAAATGTGAACTGCGTTCAGAATTTCAGAGCAACGGAATTTCCTAATACTCTCCCTAAAGAGGTACGGAGAACGAATGTCATTCCAGGAACTCTGGGCTGAATTTTTGCCTTGGGGGCAGGAAACAGAAGCTGGGATTGTTTCCAGGTCCTGATCCTTCACCCCCGGGAAAAACAGTCACTGATCTGGAATTTTTACTGGGCCTCCCCTTAGTTTGCATGAAGAGAAGTTCCCTGTCCAATTAAGGGTGGCGGGTGGGCTCGTGTAGCTCGAGGGCCAACCAGAGGCCTCCCAGCTTCAGAATAGTAACTGGCTGCAATACAATGCAAGTTACTGGGAGGGCACTTCAACAAGAAGGGTCTGTTATGGACAGGATGGGGGTTAATTTTAACAGCCCTGATTTCTCCTCTCGCCACCCGTCCATAAACAGAAAGGTGTTTTGATTTTGATTTCCCACTTGATAAGCGGTGGTGTATTCCCCAACCCCTGTGCTGTGATCCAATTTCTATTAATAACCCCACAGCAAACTCGAGATAGGATGAACTCAAAGGGTTAGTTTATTTGCACACACGCAAATGCAGGAGGAGGGTAGCAATGTGGATTCCTTTTCACTCATACAATAAATGAGGAGGGGGGGAATAGAGAAAGGAAAATTTACAGGGCAAAGGCCACAGAGTAAGGAATTATTGTTTCATGTGAGTCCAGAGTCCAGGATCAAACGCCCAGTGGTGTATTCCTTCACAGAGGTCGGCAGGCTGAACTGATGCTGGATAATTCACTTTTCCAGTAGAGTTGACTTGCAAGATGAGGTAGGCACGCAGAGAAGAATTAGTCTTGTGGGCGATGGTATAGAAGTTCAGAAGTTCCAGTAGAAACAGTGTAGCTGGGGCAGGCATTAAAATCTGGGAAGAGCCCCTTTTCTGAGCTGCTGCTTGGTATATGAAAGGTGGCAGACTGATGTGCAATACAGCATGACAGCATAATTGGTTCCCCCAGCCAAGGGGGGGAGGGGATCTCGGCTTTGACAAAGGGTGTATATTCCTTTGTCTGGGTTCCTGAGATTGTTAATGTTCCAACCACTATGAATTTGAAAGGAAGGTTGCAGGGTCCTTTGCTGTTTGTTCCGTTTGGCCAGGCTTGGCTTATGAAATAGAGATGGCCTTTGAATAATTCCCTTTGAATCTGGTCTATGCCATCCACAGGGATCGTTAACATCTCTTCAGAGATAATGAGGTGCAAGGCTCTGTGATGCTGCCCTGATGGCTCTTTTGTTTATGGTCACAGCCAGACATAGTTTCAGTCATTTTAAACGGCCATTGTCCAGTTTTAAAATCTTAGAAATTAGATATATATTTAATAAAAATATAGTGTGAAGTCTTAGCCTTAGCCTTTCAGCCACTTTTTAAAAACTTTAATTGAAAGATACCAAAAGCAGCCAGGCCACACAAGGCTGAGTAGGGGGTGGGGTTGTGGTAGAGATCCCTCTCCATAGTCGTCTTTAGCCACTGAGGCAGGCCTGTTGGAGCACTGTCTCCCCTGTCCAGGCCTGTCACTGCCCACCTCCAGAGAGTTGATCTGCCCGCAACTGCATTGGGAAACTGGAGGAAAACAGGAAAATCTCAGTCAGCCTCCTAACCTCACTTAAGCTTAACAAGGCTTTTAAGGAACCTATTTTTAAATTTGTTCATGGGAAGTTCCAGTTTTGTGAGCAGGGCCAACTTTCGGACCAATTTTCTTCTAAACCAACGCAAAAGATGGTGGAAACTCGATTTGTGCTGCGCTTAAAATTCTGCGACCCTTTTGTGCTAGTTTGGCTGATTTTGGGCAAATTGTACTGAAAAGAAGATCGCTAACTAGTGAAAGCTCCAGGCTATCGATATCACCCGTCTGCTGGTGCAGCTTCATTAATCTTTCGTTACATTAATTGGCTTCTGTTTTCTGGAAGCCAACAATGCCATTGTTAACTCCGATCGGAAAAAAATAGACCCAGCTTTGGTCTGCACCATTTGGCTTAGGCAACATTATTCTGGGCTGGTGGGGTGAGAGGCAATAGCAAGGGCATTGGCAGAGTGGCAGTGGTGTCATACTG
This sequence comes from Cetorhinus maximus, assembly GCF_964194155.1. Taxonomy (NCBI): domain Eukaryota; kingdom Metazoa; phylum Chordata; class Chondrichthyes; order Lamniformes; family Cetorhinidae; genus Cetorhinus; species Cetorhinus maximus. Next base: position 31,680,893 of record NC_135890.1, read on the forward strand.
TTATCGTGAGAGGGTGCAGCAGGTTCCTGCTCGATAGTGCCACTAGCACTCCCAGGTATTGTCTAATCCTAGTAATCTGTTGCAGCACCGATGACTGGATTACCACCAGATCCTGCATGCCCCTTTAAACCCTGAGATCCGCAGCTATGGTGGCCACAGTCCTGGATGGTGGCAGGCAAGGATCTCATGACTGTCATCTGGGCTTCCACTGCAGCACTGAAGCATTGGGTAGCTCCTGTGGAATAAATACTGAAGTGAGAGTGTGATGCATTTCCAGGAATTATTGTCATAAAATGCCATTATTTTTAGCCGCAGTGATGGTGACTGACCATCCACAGAGCACAGAATCATTACAGCAAGTTACGCCCTCCATAAAATCCTTTTTATTAATTTAAAAGGCCTGGGTAGGTTAAAGGCCTTTTCTTTAATTTTATGCTGACCATTTTAAAAAGAGATAAATCCCTCTTGTCCTTTCAGACCAGTCACAAATTTAGTTGATGCGCCAGTGCGCTGGTGGAGTTGATTTAGGCTTGAGCCTACAATTCGATGCTTATTAATTTCCATTCCTGCCAAGAATGGCAAATAAAGATAAACCACTTCCACAAGGACATAGGGGAAATGTCAAGAGAGTTACTCAAGGTTATTCTTTCTTAACTCTGTAACAGATTACCAAATTGCACATCGAAACCTATGAAGATAACGTCTGTCTGCCCTTTCAGCTTATGGAAAAGCAACATAAAATATATTAAGCTGCATTATGGGACAGATATGAAGTACTTTATTTAGATAAGGAAGGATGGACATGATAACACTTCAGCAATGATTTGAAGGATTTATGTCATATCATAACTGATGGATATCTTTGAATCAGAGGTAAAGACGCGCCACATTGCCTTTAATAGAAAGGGTGAGTATGTGGAGGGAAGTTGATTCTGTTTTTGTGTTAGAAGGTTCTTGAAATTATGTTGCATGATTTGCACTGCAGGTTGCTACATAATTTAATGGTCAGGTGAGCTGCTGATACTACTTGCAGGTAACCCAATAATGAATTATTTTTAAAGCGTGCTTTTAGTGTAGGGAAATGCAACTGTCAATTTGCACACAGCAAATTCTCTCAAACATCAAAGGAGTGATGATCTGTACTTGCTGGTGGAGGAAGCGATTGTTGGCCAGGACACTTCCCCTGCTGTTCTTCAGATACTGCCTTGGGATCATCTACATCCACCTTAAACGGCAAATAGGGCCCCCTGTTTAATATCTTATCCAAAAGATGACACCTCCAACAATTCCACATGCCCCCAGTACTGCATTGATGTGTCTGCCTAGATTATGTCCTGAACTTTCTGACTCTGAGGCGGGAGTGCTAGCATTGAATCAAGGCTGACATGGGTGGTAAATGGCCAGTGCCAGTAGATCTTCACCCAGAGGCACATGAAGCTGAATTTTCTTGAGAATTCTACCAGATTCCCAATGTAACTCTGCATCAGGAGTGAAACCTCTGCTTGTGCCTTACAAGATCAATGGTATCAAGAGATGGCTTTGAGGATGCAACCAGGGGTAGAGACTCCTTACGCTTTTCTGGAGCAGTGAGACCACAGTTTAGTACTGAGGCTGGTATGTTCAGTGAGAAGAGGTCTCCCTTTGTGCCCAAGTAGGCCCACTGGAGGGAGTCCAGGTACGTAGAGTGTCCTCAAATACCAAAGGATGCTTTTGCTTTTAATAAAAACATTATATCGGTCTCCTTGCACAGCAAATTGAGGGGGATCCTATGGGCTGATGGTGAGCAGGCCCCAGAATTTATAGCTATAGGTAGCAGGATGATGCCAAAGACAGGCCTGTGGTAGCACAGGTGCCTGGTGGTCCCCTGTAAATCTGTGACCTCCTGTTTGCCTAAAAACTCAGGTGGGCTCAGATCTGAGGTGTATTGTTGGGTATGACCATAGAGCCTTATTTGAGGATGGGAGATAACTATATAACACTTAAACAACATGTATATAATTTCCTTAAAGTTAACAATCATTCAGATACACTGTGCAAGCATCAGTGCCCCAAGACTGTGAGACTGCACTGCCAATAGGAAACAATATTTGGAAAATTGGGAGGTTCTGGGAGTTGCATGAGCTTACCTCTATGTCTCATTCCCCAATCTGTGCTCCTATCAAGAGAGACTAGGGATAATTTTGCCTCTGTGACAATAATGTAAAACAGGCAATAGCAAATCAGCCAAATGACTATCACCTGTTACATACAATTGCACAAAGTCACAATGTCCGCCATTGTGTGTTTTGAGGGGGGTCTTGCAATTCCAGATTTAACTGTAGAACATGTTTATTTAATGTTATTTTTCAGGGTTCTTCTTTTTGGATTGGGTTGCTTTGATATAAGATGCTTTTCAATGCAGTCGTAGTTTTCCTGTTTCTCGTTCTGAATTTACCTAGATCACTGCAGGCATCTGTAAGGAGTTAAAATAAATAGATTTTACCACCAGATGACACTAAAGGCCCAGTGTAACCCTGATTGGATGCTATGACACTTTGCTTATGCATCCCTCTAAAATTTCAGTTAAAATGTGTGACCTTCACATCCAATTTGACCCACAGATGGCTGACCTTGTGTTGCTGAATAAAGAAATATTTTATTTTATGAGTTGACAGTTTAATTAAAAAAAAGAAGAATGTCTTTCTTTCAGTTCTGGCAATAATATTCCATTTATCAAAGTCTGTCTTTCAGTATAGGTACCTTTTGTGTAGCTTTGATTTCTATAATTGCGATTTTGGATTGGATTTTTATTCTTTCACTTATCAATAAGAGTAGAAACATCTGAGAACTCAAGAAAATGAACAGCCTTACTTTATATTAAATAGACAAGAGGGGCTGAATTTTGCGTTTGTTGGGCGGGCGGGCCCGACTGAATCGGCGGTGGGCGGGGAGCCTGCGAAACAGGCCGTGCCACCATTTTGCACAGGCGGGCCTATTACGGCCCACCCAGCGCGTTTCAAACCCCCGTGTTCTGCGGGAAATTCAAATCGGTGGCGGGCGTGTTCAGACCGCCAGTTCCAACGGGGAACCGGTGGTCTGTTTAAAGAACGGCCAGGCAGCCTCCTTTAGGCTGTTCACCATGGCCAGTCACCGGGCACCAGAAGAGGTGAGAGCAGAGGAGGAGGAGGGGGGCAGGCTGCAGGGTAGGCCAGCGGGGGGCCAGTGTGCACCTTGGTTCTCAGGTGCCTGCCTTGCTGTCCTCCCCGAAGAGGTGTCATATCGCCGGGAGGTGTTGTTTCCCGAGGATGGGAGGAGGAGGGCCCCCCACGTCACCAGGCAGGCGTGGCAGGAGGTGGAGGAGGCTGTAAGCTCCCATGATGCTGTGTGGCGCACCGGAACGCAGTGCCACAAGCACTTCAATGATTTGTTGCGCTCTGGAAGGGTGAGTGCCATGTCAGCCTTGGCTATTTGACCCAGCAGGTAGCCTTAGCCTTTGAGGCCACCACCCACATCTTAGTGTCGTCACTGCATTGGGCATTTGGCGCACGCTGGGTGGGCAAACAGATAGTGACCATGCTCACATCAGCCTCAGTGGTTGAGGAGAAGATGGGTTCTCCCTGCAGCATATGTTGGTGTTTGTCACATTTGAGTAGTCTGGGGGCAACCTGCAGGGGAGGCAGCTAGACACACACTCAGGACTCCATCACATGTCATATTGATGGTGATGAGATGGTGGAAGGGGAGCCTCAAGACGTCGTGGCCAAGAACCATCTGCTGGCCTCGGTGCCGCACCTAGTTGCGCCTCCTTGCCATGGGCGCTAAGACCCGTGTGTTATTCAAAGTGATGGACGCCGAATGTGTCCAAGGTGGCCATTGGGGGAGGGGGTTGGGACCAGCCATACTATCTTCTGGGGACTGATCACCAGTAGTGTGGACAGGAGCCGCTGGAGGCCTCAGATGGGCCACTGTGGTTGGGGTGCGGCGTGCGCGTGCAGAGTACATGAGCGACCAGCCCCAATAAATCCTCTTCTCTGTTCTGCAGGCAAAAACTAAGAACAATAGCCGGGAGTGTCAGCGGACTGGTGGTGGGCACACCGTGCTGCAGCACCTCACCACTTGTGAGGAGCAGCTCATGGAGCTGGGGAGGAGGCAGGCGGCCAGGGCGGCAGGTGTCGGCGAGGCTGGGATACAGCGGCCAGGTATTTGAGGGCCACAGTCGCATCCACTCTGTCTGCCCACCATCCAAAGCACTGATGGTTGCTGCAATTGTTAATGCAGCAACACTGCTCATTCACAGACTGATACAGTCAGACGTGTGGGTCATACACAAAGGTCCCTTGGCAACTTGAGGATGCACGTCTCTAGCACCTTCCAAAGTTGCCTTATCCCATTTGTGACCACTATCCCCATGGCCTAACATGCCATGGCATCGCTGCTGCACATCCAAAGACTTATTGCATCTTAGGAGGGTTTGTACCTCCACCACCCTTTCAGCCAGTGTGTCCCACATTACTCTGTCCATAAGGTCCTCAGCACCTCACCTGTCAACCTCATGGCACTGAACTTAAATAAACGCCACCACGTTAGTCATCCCTGTGCGCCAAGGGGAAATGTTGCCTCTGTCCACCCGTTCTATGCCCCTCATAATGGTATGAAGGTCAATAATGTGACATGTCAATCTCCTGTGCTCCACGACAAATGTCACAAGTGTTTGCAATGTTTTGTCATCACTCTAACTCTCCAGGCCAGCATGTATCCAGGTCAGGAACCTCTGCACTCTCCCCACTCCAATGCCATCCCTCCCATGAAGCGCAGGTCACAACTGGATGCTGAAGTGCAGATGTGGCCTCGACAGTGTGTTCTGCACTTGCAACATGATCTCCCTTTTACTACATTCTATTCCTCGGCTAATAAAGGCAAGTCTGGCTTCGACCTTGTTAAGCGTCTTATGTTCCTGTTCTGCTACCTTAACAGGTCTGTCCAGCAAGGTCCCTGTAATCGTTGTGACTTCCCATGGTCCTACCATTACTAATGTATTCCCGTACCTTGTTTGTCTTGCCCAAGTGCTTAACCACACACTTATCCACATAACATTCCATGTGGCATTCCTTAGGCCATCTGACCAGCCTGTCTGTATGAGCGTGTAATGTTTGGGCTTCCTCTTGACTATTTACCACCCCACCAATGTTCGTCTCCTTAGGTTCTTGAAGGGTGAGCAACTTATGAGGCTGGGGGGGAAAGGGATGAAAGGTGTTACTGACTGAACGCTAACTGATGCACTGTCCTTGTTGTTAATTTCAGCATCTCCACTGCATGGCCGCCACCAACATGTCCAGAGCCCCCCCTCCACACCTGAGGGCCAACACTTGCAACTTTTGTCACATCCTTTCAGCGAGCCAGGCACCAGCGCAGCGACAAACACTTCGTTGGGGATTATGTCGTCGGCTAGTGTCCCGGGGCACAGTGGAGAGGGCACTTCACAATCGCTGGAGGAGATGGCACGGACAGAGAGTGCCAATGGCGCCAGCAGCCGGAGGACTGCAGGGTACCAGGCACATGCTGAGTTGGGCAGTGATGATGTGCCTCTGGAGTTGTCACCAATGCAGCAGCTGCAGGACAAGCGGCAGGATGCGCGGGAGCATCTGGCAGGGTTGCATGAGGGTATGCTTCAGTTGGTCTCTGCAATGGAGGAGTCCAGGCAGAGTGTCAGTGATGGCATGAACCTCAGGACAGAGCTTCAGGCTTCCTCCATTGAGAGATTGGCTCTCATGGAGAGGGGCTTCAATCGGATTGAGAATCTTCTGATTGGGTTACGCTCGGACCTGCAAGCCCTCACAGCGCTAATGCCCACAGGTGGTCATTCGCAATGTGGGAGATGTTCTGGGCACCAAGTGTCGGCACTCGATGCCCATCCATCTGCGGTGATCAGGGAGGTCCAATGTGACCTCACGTCGGCGCAGCAGCTGCCTGTCGTCGCTGCGAGCTCCTCTCAGGGTGCTCCGGATGAGGGCAGCAGCTCCTCTGCCCCTCTGCCAGTAACTGTTGCATCTGTGAGGCTGTGACAACTGGGGAGGTGCCAGTTCTGGAACTGGCCACTCCCTCCCAGGCGGGGCCATCACAGGCTCCACGGGCCAGAGGACACCCGCCAAGGTCATCGAGGCCAACAGGACAGCAGAGTCAGCAGGCTGTCTCACAAGCAACTCCGAGCGATGGGGCGACACCAAGACATAGCACCCGCAACAAAAGCATAAGGCACATTAGGCATTCCACGGGTATGTCACTGGTGATTTTGTGTTGGCCCTAGATTAGAGAATATATACTTATGTACGTCTGAGTGACGTTTGTGTTTTATTTTGGTGGGAATAAAGTCCACTTTTCTGACCATGGCTGAGGGTGTTTCCTTTGTGCTGCATTTGTATGTTTCACAGACATATCATGAGTGTTTGAGTGGACATTAATGTTTCTGTACTAAACCCTTAGTTGCAGCTGATGAGGTGGAAGATGTAGCACCTAAGTGCCACGTGTGGAAGCGCCAGGCAATGCTGGTCCTGCTGATCCATGTGTGTGGAGCTAGCTGAAGGTTCGTTGGATTAAAGTGTCCCGGGTGTCCCTGCCTCCTTGGTGTAGTAGCGGGTCGGTGTGCTGCCCCTCATCATTGCCCTGTGCTTCCTCATCCTCTGAGGCACTGCTGGATTCATCACGTGCAGCCTCATCCACTGTGTCAAGGTCTTCATCGTCAACTGCATCCCCTCTTTCCAGCGCAAGATTGTGCAGAGCGCAGCATGCTACCACTATCAGAGAGACGCGATCTGGGGGGTACTGGAGTGCGTCCCCTGAACGGTCCAGGCTTTGGATGGCTCTCTCCACCACAGCCCTTGTAGTGCCCTGGCTCCTATTGTAGTGCTGCTTAGCTTCTGTTCTTGGATGGCGGAGAGGCGTCATGAGCCACCTTCTGAGGGGATAGCCCTTGTCACCCAGCAGCCAACCATCCAGCCAGGCTGGAGCACTGAAGAGCCCCGGCACCTGGGACTGTCTGAGGATGTAGGCATCATGGGAGCTTCCTGGGTACCTTGTACAGACTTGTAGAATCTGCGTCCTGTGATCACACACTATCTGCACGTTCATGGAGTGGAAGCCCTTCCTGTTGACGAAGGCACCGGGCTCACCTGCTGGCGCCTTGATGGCCACATGTGTACAGTCTATAGCACCGTGGACATGGGGGAAGCCAGCAATGGCCGCGAAGCCTCTGGCTCGCTGTGCCTGGCTTGCCTGGTCCCAGCGGAAATGGATGAAGGTCAATGCCCATCTGAACAGAGCGTCTGTAACCTGCTTGATACAAGTGTGGACAGCTGATTGGGAGACACCACAAAGATCACCCACCGAGCCCTGGAAAGAGCCAGAGGCATAGAAGTGGAGGGCAACTGTGACCTTCAGAGCTGCTGGCATGGGGTGTCCACCCACACAGTTAGGGGAGATCTCAGGGCCAATCATCTGACAGATAGTTCACTGTCTCACTTGACAGTCAGAGCCTCCTTCGGCACTGCACCTCAGACATATTGAGGAAGCTGCTTCGCCACCTGTATACCCTGGCAGCAGGATAGTGGCGTCTTCTGTGGCCCCTTCTGCCTTGGACAACCTCTTGGCCCTGCACCCCTTGGCCCTGCGCCTGTCCTCCCAAAGGTGGCTCCCCTGGAGGCTGATTGTCCACTCCTGGCCTCCTCCTTATTCTATCCCTCCCTTCCACCTCAGAGGGGCTGCCTCTAGTGGAGATGTCAGAACCCATAGCCAGGCTAAATGGAGGCCTCCGGAAAGCTGCAGGCCTGATAAAGATTACTGACTACAGAGTGCTGATCTGAAGCTTCAAAGTACAGAGAAAGCTATTGGAAATCAACCTGAACTGCTAACAATCACACATGCAAGTTTAAAACACTTTCTGCATTAAATACTTTAGAAAAACATGAACAACCCCTCTGAGCCCACATATCCCACCCGTGGATGAGGTTTGTTAATAAATCAGTTACCCGCCTGCCCGTTGGGCCCGTGCGCCAAGCCGAAGATTGCACAGGTTCCTCAAAATCAGCTTCAATTGCCGAGCTAAGGGCTTTAACAAGGCCTTTAATTAATGGCGGGCGTGCATTGCGCTTCATAGCGCCCGGCCACCTAAATATCGCGATGCCGCGCGCTGGCGTTGGGATGCTCGCCCGATGTCAGCCTGCGACATTTTAAGCGCTGATGTGCGGGCTCCACCACCCGCGCGTCAGCCATAAAATTCTGCCCGAGGTAAATTGATGTCTCTGTATTCATATTTGAGGTTAGTTTTACTTTTATGAGTTAAGGAAAAAAATGCCCCCTTCAAAGTATTGAGATCCTAGAATGGTTGTAGCTTAAAGTGATCAAAACATTTGAAAATAATACGTAAAATCTTTCAAGGCATATTCAACCCCTCCACTATTCTGCTGTTCAATTAGATCATGGCTGATCTGTATTTTAATTCCATCTATTTGCCTTTGCTTCGTAGCTTGGTCCAACAAAAATCTATCAATCTTAGTTTTGAAATTTTCAGTTGACCCAGGCTCAAAACTACCCTTTGTGTGAAGGAGTGCTGGGTATTGGCTCAAATCTTCTGTATGGGAAGAGGCCTTAGGCTCAATTTATGTTGCTGATGCGTGTTTGGGACCCAGACAGTCCCGACGTACACACATCCGCGGTACTTATGTAGGAAGTTTAAAGTTCTCACTGCTGATTTTATCCTGCCTGGATTGCTCTGTAATTGCAATGACTGTGGGATCTGATGGTTAGAACCACAGAAACTTGGCTGTTTGTAATATACTTACCCTGAAATCCCTGGCTCCTGTCTGGCTGATGGCAGAAGGATCTTAAACCCATGAGCTTTTCCCTCAGCGTTCATTCAAAGATTGCTAAACAAAGAATTGCAAGTAAATTGATTTAGAAATGCCAGTGACATTGTAATAAATGCTTGTAGATACCATTTCTGAAAATCAGATTTTCTACTGTAAAACAGAGCTAGAAATTGCACAATTAGCGCAAGCTTTTGGACATGTAAACTCTTTGCTTATCAGAATACACCAGTTGGTGCCATAAAAAGGGACATGGCTTCTGCACGGATTTCCTTTGCTGGTCTCTCTGAGGTTTCCTGGGCTGACTGAGTTCTGAAGGATCCTCGGAAGTTTGCCCAGAACAGTTGGAGCAAGGTAAGTGGGTAGTTTCTTTGTCTGGTCAGTGTCAGAAACATGTGTTCCGTCGCTGACTGGAAGATGTGGCCCAATATCGCTGAAAGGCCTAGCACCAGCTTTAAGGTTACATTCCCTCATTCCGGACCCTCTCGCCGGAGGAAAGCATTTCTCTATCTATCCTATCAATTCTTCAATTGTCTTAAACACATCAGTCAGGTCACAAATTAATCCTCCATACTCAAGGGAATATAAGCCTAGTCTATGTACCTTGCCCTCATACTATAACCCTATTTTGAAGTAAGAACAGAAAATTCTGAATATATACAGCAGGTCCTGAAAGAAGAAAGTCACATTACTGGGTGGGACTCTTCATCCAAACTCAGCAATAAGTTTACCTTCCCTTTGTCCCTTTTGTTTCTGATTGATTTCATGTGCAATTATGGACATTTCCACTGTTTGCAATTTAACTTTTTCATTCCTTAAAATGTCTCCGTTTGGTACAAAAGCCACTGTTACCATATGGGGAGCAACACAAATCACAGGAAATTCTGATTAATAATCTGGTAGCATTGCTGAGCAATTAACAACATAACAGTGGAATTATGGAAAATATCTTTATTTTTTGACTCTAGATTTTTTTCTATTCTTTCATGGGATGTGGGCGTCAGCTAGGCAAGCATTTATTGCCCATCTTGCAGTCCATGTTTTGTAGGTACACCCACGGTGCTGTTAGGAAGGGAGTTCCAGGATTTTGTCCCAGCGACAGTGAAGGAACGGCAAAATATTTCTAAGTCATGATGGTGTGTGACCTGGAGCAGAACTTGCAGGTGGTGGTGCTCCCATGCACCTGAGGCCCCTGTCCTTCTAGGTGATAGAGTTCATGGGTTTTGAAGGTGCTGTTGAAGGAGCCTTGATGAGTTGCTGCAGTGCATCTTGTAGATGGTGCACATTGCTGCCACTGTGCATCGGTGGTGGAGAGAATAGATGTTGAAGGCGGTGGATAGGGTGACAATCAAGCGGGTTGCTTTGTCCTGCTTTGTCATATAAATAGAAGCAGTTACGTGTTCAAAAAGGTTTGCATTTTCCAGGCCTGTTGACAGGTGAACAACAGATTGGACGAAGTGATGGGTTTTTAAAAAGGAGAGGGGGGCAGAAAGTTGGATAAATTTAGGAGAGGAATTCCAGAGCATGGGGTTTAGATTGCTGAAGGCACAACCTCGTCATTAATTGGCCACTTATGGGCTTCAATTGGAGGTGGGGTTGGAAGTTTGACTGTGGGCTTTCCCACCCACAGCTTGATTCTGGCAGAGATGGGAAGCAGCGGGGTTCCGGTATGTGACCATCCCACCTAATTACATGCCCTTCCCACCCCAAGCTCTCCACCAGAGAGAGCAGAAGATTCCACCCAGAGAATCAACCTAAGTCAGCGGATGATGCAAAATAGGATATGGGTGGCAGAGTTTTGGAAGAGCTCCACTTTACCTAGGGCGGGGTCAGAAGCAGATGCGCAGAGGTAGAGCAGAGTGTGCAGAATGTTTCAACAGTGGGAACCGGTGGTCTTTATGGTAGAGAGGACAATGGGGTTGTACACTCAGCTTGGGGTTGAACAGGACACTTAGATTTTGACAACATGTTTCAATCGGAAGGGACATGGAATCAGTGGCAAGGGTGCAGAGTTTGTGACAGGTTTGAAGGCCATGGCTTAGGTCCTCCCAGTATTTAGCTGGAGCAGCTCACCCAACACTCTCTAAGTTGGACAAGCAGCCTGACAGTACAGAGATAGCAGAGGGCTCAAAGGAGGTGGTAGAGAAGTACAGTTGGGTGCCATCATGTTAATGTGGAAGCTGACCCCACATCTTCAGGTGACATTGCTCAGGATTACATGCTGATTGTGAAAATTGTGGAGGGGGTGGAGTAGGGGCTAGGATTAATTCTTGAGGAGCTCCAGAGGTAACTTTGTAGACGTTGGATGAAAACCCATTGCTGCTACGTTCTGGCAGCAATGGGGTAGATAAGAATGGAACCAAGTGAGAGCAGTTCCACTGGAATTGAACAACGGAGGAGAGGCATTGGAAGAGGACAGTGTGGTCTACCTAAAAGGATACAGATGTGTTGAGGAAAATGAGGAGGGATACTGCAATGTGGTCACAGTAACTATGACTTATATTGGGGCTGGTTCAGTACTATGACGGGGAAAAATAACTTAATTGGGGAGATTCAAACAGAATTGAGAGAAAGATGGGCACAATTTGGAATGCAGCAACACGTTCAAGGTCTTTGGCAAGGAAAGGAGGGTTGCAGATAAGGTGGCAGTATGCTAGGATGGAAAGGTTAAGGGTTTTTTTGGGGGTGGGGTGGGACAATATCAGCAGTTGTAGAAGAGAGGGGGCAGTATCTGCAGAGAGAGAATCAGTCACTGCCATGTCAGCAGTATTCACTATTTATACTCTCGTGTTCTATTTATACTATTTTGATTGACTTGATTTCAAAGCATTGTGGAATAATATAAGAAGTATTGCAGAGTGAAGCACCTATTTATGTGTTCCTAGCGTGATCATTGTCATAACTAATTCTTGGGGCAGAATTTTCGGGTTGGCGAGTGGGGGCGGGGCCCGCTCACTGACCTGTAAAATGACATTGGGCGGGCATTCCAACGTCACCGCGTGTCATTTAGATTCTCAGTTCGGCAGGTGCGCAGCTGACTCGGCTGCACACCCGCTGAATTGTCAAAGGCCTATTAAGGCCATTTAAAGATCAATTAAAGTTATTGACTGAGAGCTGCCTGTCCAACCTTAAAGTTGGCGGGCAAGCGAAGAGCCCAGGCGGCCTTCACATTCTTCATGGAACCTCGTCCACGGACGGGATGAGGTTTCATGAAGTGTTTATAAATTAAATAAATTTTCTCATTAATGTTCCTTGGCATGTCCCAGCTCATGTTATATTTTCTTTTCTTTATTTAAATTTTTAAACCATAAGCTAATCTCCCTGAGGCGCCTCTGTGTCTCAGGGAGATTTCTGTGTTTTTTCACGAGCCCAGGTCCAGACTCAGGGAACCCCCCCCCCACCAACCGCCCGCACAGGGAGCGCTCAGCGCTTCCGGGTGAGCGTCACGCTGGGCAGGCCTTAATTGGTCCATCCACGTAAAATGGCAGCACGGCCCCGATCGGGGGCGCCGATCGGGTTCGCGCCTGCCCCCGCACACCCACCCCAGACGGAGGGGAGGGAAATTTTCCCCATGATTATTTCAGAGGCAAGACAAAGAGTGGACAAAGTGTTTGGAAACCAGGAATGGGGAGCAATATGGTAATTTTATTTTGATGTTTCAATTTAATGGGTAAATTTCATTTTGCCCTGATGTCTCCCGCAATCTGTAAGGACTGAAACATTCAACCTTTAAATTTTAAATATTAATGTTTAGAAGCATCAATGTCTCAACTATATGCTGCTGTTTCAGTTTCATTTCTGTACTCTACAGATATATAACATGCCAGAAATGTCCATGGCCCCACCATAGGATAGATCACAGTAGGTGATTCATCAGTGTCAAGGGTTTACAGTGTTGTTCATCCCGATCTGACAAGCACTGTTTGTTATGACTATTTTTTTCTCCATTAGAAAAATAAACCATTATGTAAAAGGAGTTTTAAAGCCGCTTTGCACCTGCTCAATCATTGGCTGTCAGTGTAATCTACAGTCTGTTATTCGTAATGTCAATCATCATCACCTTTGAAACATTTCCCATAGGAGTCATATTGTAGATGGAACTAGTGGGGTAAGAAATCACATTTTGAAATCTAACCCCACAGGGGACTATAGCTTCAACACGGTTTACTGTATCAGACTGTGTTCTTTGACACAGCCACACAATTTACTTTGTCCAGGACTATACCCTGATCCGCCTAATCAATTGGGAAAGCTTCTGCAATGTTCCTCCCTATCCCTTAGGGATGCGTAAACCTAAAAGGATATCGAGGCACTTGAGAAGGTGTGAAAAGATTTATATGAATGATACCAGAAGCTATAACCATCAGGAAAGACTGAACAGGCTGGGGTTCTTATCTCAGAGAAGGCTGAGGGGTGATGTAACAGAGGTCTTCAAAATTATGAAGGTGTTTGATGAGTTCGAGGTAGGGAGGATGTTTCCACTTGTGAAGGTCACCAAAACCAACAGCCAATAAGGATTTCAGGAGAAAGCTATTTACCCTGAACATTACATAGGATACACAGCACTGAGATCAGCTATTTAGCCCAACCAACCCATCCTCCACATGAGTCTCATCCTCGCTCTGTCAACAGAACCTTCTATTCCCTTCTCCCCTGTATGCTTTTCTAGCTTCCCCATTAAACATATCTATACTGTGCTATTCACCTCAACTGCTCCTCATAGTAGTGAGCTCCAATTTCTAACTACTCCCTGGGTAAAGAAATTGCCTCTGAATTCCCTATTGAATTTCTTGGTAACTATCTTATATTGATGGCCTCTAGTTTTGCACTTTCCCACAAGTGGTGAGACAATCTCTGTGGTAGAAATCCAGTTCAAGTGGTGGCGCAAACAAACGGTATCAAATCAGCCACCGATTATACACAACATCTGGTTTTCTGCCCCATTGCAATCAGTGGATATCAGACGCTGGGTATAACGGGTGGCTGGTCAGATACCACCTGTTTTGTGCCACCACTCAAAATGAAATTCCCTCTGTATCTACTCTATAAAGATCTTTGAGAATTTAAAAGATTTTTATTAGATCACTCCTCAGCCTGAGACCCAGTCTATTCATCCTTTCCTGATAGGTATATCCTCATAATTCTGCACCATCTTTCTAACTCTTTTCTGAACTCTCTCCATGGAGTATCTATGTAACTTGTTTTATAATATAGCAACTCCAGCACTCCAAGTACAGTATAACCAAGGTTTGATATAATTTTAGGAGATAACTTCTCTACTTTTCAATTCTATCCCACTAGAAACATATCCTAATTTTTGGCTTGCTTTTGTATGGCCTTAATAAGCTGCGTTGCTACTTTTAATGATTTGTGTATTTGTACTCACAGAACATCTTACTCTTCTATCCCATTTAGATCCTTATTTTCTAATATGCAACCTCTTTATTTTTCTTACCAAACTGTAATATCTCATACTTATCTATGTTGAAGTTTAATAGCCAATATTATGCCCATTCTACAGGTTTATTAATGTCTTCTTGTAATTTGGGTGCAGACCTCCTCAGCGTTGACAACCCCTCCCATTTTAATATTGTTTGCGAATATAGAAATTATGTTTTTGAATCTAAATGATTAATATAAATTGTGAAGAACAATGGTCCCGACACTGATACCTGTGGTACCCCACTTCTACTTCCTGTCATTCTGAATACCCTTTACCCCTACTCTCTGCTTTGTTTTTCAGCTGGGCAGCTATCCATTCTGCTACTTGAAGCCCGATTTTTGATCCTAGTCATTAATCTATCATAAGGCCCTTCTGAAAATCTAGAAAAAATATGCCTACTGCATTACTCTTCTCCACCATCTCTGGTAACTCTTCAAAGAATTCAATGACGTTGGCAGAGCAATTGTCTTATGAAATCCATGTTGGCTATTTATTATTATATTTAGATATAGAGTGGTTAGAATGTGGAACTTGCTACCACCTGGATAGCAGGTTCAGGTGGAGCATAAACACTGGTGCAGAGCAAAACAGCTGATTGGCCTGTTTTGGTGCTGTGAATTCTATGTACAAACTCCGAAATCACTCACAAACCTTATTTCTTACATTGTACCGCCTAGGTTATTTGCTATCCTTTCATAGCTCATGGAAGATAACTTAAGAGATTTCCTGCAATTGAATGGAAACAAATTTATGTGCATTAAAATGAAGAACATGGAAATATAACCATATCTATGTATACACTGCAATAAATTTCCACCCTACACTGAGACTATGTGCTTAGTGGAATCATTTCAATCGCTATTGTTTTTCACCTTGCACTATAGTTACAGTCACTGGAAACTGAAATTCTGTAATAAGTGGCTAATCAGCTACTACCCACAACTGTTATGGATCTTCATAAATTTAACCGATCAGATTGCTCAAAATATATCTTGAAAATATTTCTTTCTGATCAGCCTGTTAGCTATCAATGTAGAATAGGTTTTTAAGTAGAACAAAAACATAAAAAAATGATTCAACTTACCTTTATTGAATACTTCTGTTAATATTTTTACTTGAAAACTTTAGCATCTCTCAAAAGCTTGGCTTTATATTGTCATGAAGGTATAATAATTTTCATACTATTTTTCTGGCTTATTGTAAAGTAGGTTTATGGGGGTAAGTAATTGGGTCTGTCTCTGTGTGATTTAATTACATTTGGAGTCAAGTAGACTGTAGGTTTTGACTCACCAAAAGAAGCTAGGTGCTTGATATGGTAATGAGTAAACAGATGCTTGCTTAGCATGTAAGGAGTGAAGGGAATTTGAATGTTTAGATAGATATAGGGAGATTTGGATTTCAAAGGGATTTTATTCTGTTTACAACCAGCCAGATAAACAAGGCAAAGGAATGTGTTTATTTTTCCCAAAGGTTACTGGAGAAAGCCATTTGGAATTTCACTGTCCAAGGTATTGTGTTAATTTGCTGGATCTATTTTAAATCTAAAATCTATTTTTGGTCCGTTGCCTTAAAGGGGGGTGTAACTGCGAGTCAGGTTAATTAGGAATTTTAAGAGTTAATATAGTGGTAATTTGTCGTCTTATGTATATGCTTGAAATATTTTCTTTTGTTAATAAATATTTTAATTTAATTTTTAAAGAAATCTCAAAAAGTCTTGGTGGACATATTACTTCTGAATTCAGTGCACACACCTTGTAATAAATAAAAATTGCTATGATAGCATAACCAAATTTCCTGTTGGATTTGGTCCGCTTGGCACAAGTCATCTGCCACGTCATAACAACATTGATATTAAATAATTACGTTGATACATCACTAACTCATAAATATTTCTAAAAACTAGCATATGAAAAAAAAGATATAACTTACATTTATATATCAGTAGCACCTTGGCAGCCAATGAAGTATAGCCACTTTTGAAGTGAAGTCACTTTTGTAATGTCGGAAACATGACAGCCAATTTGTGCCCAACATGCTCTCATTAACAGCAATGCGATAAAGCTCAGATAATCGGTTTTAGTGATATTAATTGAAGTAAAAGTTTTTTGCCAGGTCACCAAGTGGGGTTTGGTGGGTGGGTGGGTTTGTGGGGAGGAGGACACTCATGTTCTTCTACATTCACCAGAGAGGGCAGTTGGGCCTTGGTTTAATGCCTCGTCTGAAAGACGGAAGACTATGAATAATTAATGAAAGTTAATTTTGAAGCCAAACCACATTTGAAAGCTCTTATTATAAGTGTGCCTTAAAAGAAGTATTTACCAATTGGATGCATGCTGGGAATTGAACATATACCATGCCACCTACTGGTTCAGGATGAATTATCCCAGTGGTTTAAGATAGATGGGGGGGGATGATGGTAATGTCACTGAACTAGAATTCCAAAGGCCCAGGCTAATGCTATAGGGGCACCATGGCAGCTGGTGGAATGTAAATTCAATTAATAAACCTGGAATATAAAGCTGGTCTCAGTAAAGGTGACCATGACAATGATCATCAACTGTTGTAAAAACCCATCTGGTTCAATTGTTCTTTAGGAAAGGAAATCTATCATCCTTACCTGGTCTGGCCTACATTTGACTCAGAGCCACAGCCATGCGGTTGACTCTTAACTAACCATGGCTGAACAACTTAATGAGTTCAATTAGGGATGGGCAACAAATGCTGGCCTTGCCAGTGACACCCACATCCCATGAATGAATTTTTAAAAATGTGGATTTGCCCAGCTTTTGGTTATTTGAGCGTCCTTTCTGTATTATAAATTCATGAAGGCTTAATGATGCCTCATTCACTTTCACACATGGTGTCTTAGTCATCTTGGAAGTCACTTACTTGTTAAAGGAATTGGTGCCTTAAACTTCATAAGAAAGGCACTGCAATCTTCCACTAAAAAATAGGGCAGAATTGCCCCAGATTCGCACTAAGTGCAGTAGCGGATGGGTAAAACGTCATTTACCCGCCGCCTGCAAGGCGGCTTTTCATGCCGCATCACCCCAAACCTGCTGCCTTACTTATGCATTCCTGGGAAACACACACTTTCCACGATGGTCGGGCTCCCATTCACCCGCCACGCCATCATCTCGCTGCTTCATAATACCGGGCACCATATTTAAAGTGCAGCTTTGTACACACCTCTCAGCTTCTAGTCCACGACTGCTGCAAAGGAGACATGGCCCTTAAAGACCAAAAAGACTGCAGCCCCTAGGTTCAATGATGTATCCCTCGAGTGCCTTTTGGAAGCAGTGGAGGCTCGCCGTGATGTCATCTACCCCCACTCTGGCTGCAGGGTGGGAAGCAACATCATCAATCCGGCTTGGGAGGTGGTGGCAGCGGTGATCAGCGCCAACACCCTTCAGAAGAGGACAGCAGTGCCACAAGAGGATGAATGATCTCCTCTGTTCCGCCAGAGTAAGTCACTCTTCTCATCACTCTCAACTCACACACTCACAAACCCATCACACACCTACAGGGCCCTCACTCACTGCCAGTTCAAGGGACATCACCATTCACTCTCTCACACACACATTCACTGTCCTCACCCCGTCCATGAGACCACTAACCACCCACACAGGCCAGGTATACTTATCATCTGGCCTGGCAGGTGTCCTGCTTACACTGTCTCCATCTCTATTCATGCAGGACAACCTGGCACGCGACATCCAGGTGACTGCAGGGATGCCCGGCCCATCTGAATCCACTCTTCCTGTGACCTCAGCAGCTCCAGCTCCATAAGCCGAAGAGGGTGCCACTGCCACACAGCAGGACCCCAAAAGCAGGCCGGGGCCCTCCAGGTCTCAGCGCTCCAGAGGACTCCAGCTAAGGACATCACAGTCAGGGTGTAGCAGTCAGCAGGCTGTGTCCACCTCTACACCAAGAAATAGCGGCAGGGTTAGGAAGTTTAAGAAGATGTAGTTGCACAGCCTGGGCATGGGTGTTAATCACTTGTACATACTGTTCACTATTGTCAATAAACTCCCAAGAATGTCTCCCTGCCTATGGCTCCTTGTTCTGATGAGCAATGTTTTTGTCACTCAGATGTGAAATCTTTCTACACAAGATAAAGGCAGGTGTCTCAGTCCAGGGCCTCTTCCCTGTGCTTTGTGCAGCCTTCAGACCAAGGTGATGGTCCGGACTCACACTCCCTGGACACATTACTGATGCCTGCACCTTGATGGCGCTGATCATTGCTGCCAGAATGTAGTGGGCAGGCATCACAGAGTTCCGTCATTCTCTCTGTGTGCTCTCAGCATCTTTAAGGTGGGGCTGGCCCCCATCTCATCAGCATCGACGACCAATGACGCTGTGCTCCAGCTCCTGAAGGTGTCAGGTGCTGAAGGCTGACAAAGGATCAAATGGTTTTTAATTTTCATGGCTGCGTCTCTATGATATGACCCTGATCACAGAGCGCAAGCGAACTGCCCTCGGCCAGACAGGAGTCAGACATTCTCAGAGGCTGTGTGAAGGTCTATGGAGTTTCTTCACTTCATGTTGTAATCATCCTCCTGCAATCAAGCAATTTTTAGACAGCTAAGGAATGACAGGAGCATTATCACAGGGGGTATGTGCGCTGCCATAAGCCAGACTGGAGTCAAATGTTCACAGGTGCAATGTGAGGTGCATTGTTGGTGTCTGTTCACTGCATGTCATCATCATCCTCCACAAATCTAGCAGCTATGAGGGCCTCCTGAGCCCACCTGCCTCATCTGGCTAGTATGAGGGCATCATTGCCATCATTGTTGCCTTCGAGGACCTCCTCACCCCCATCACTGTCGACGTGCACCTCATCAGAGGAGACCTCCAGCTCCTGCATCTCCTCCTTAGCCAGCTCCTCTCCCCATTGCAGTGCCAGGTTGTAAAGGGCGCAGCAGACGACGATGATGCATGACACCCTCTATGGACTGTATTGCAGGGCTCCACCAGACTGGTCCAGGCACTGGAACCTTATTTTCAGCATCCCGATGGTTTGCTCCACCAAGCTGTGAGTTGCAGCATGAGCCTCGTTATACCTTCTCTCTGCTGCAGTCTGAGGCTGCCATACGGGCATCATCAGCCACATCCTCTGTGGGTAACCCTTGTCCCCAAGGAGCCAATCCTGCAGCTTCTGTGAACCCTGGAAGACTGCAGGGATCTGTGACCGACTGAGAACATAGGAGTCATGGACACTCACTGGAAACTATGCACAGACTTGCAAGATGCATTTGTGGTGGTCGCACACTAGCTGCACATTCAGCGAATGGAATCCCTTGCAGTTGACATAGTTGACCGCTTGTTGCGATGGAGATCTGAGTGCCATGTGAGTGCAGTCAATCCTCCTGAGACCTGGGCAAATCCAATCGCTCTTGCATCCTGGCTGTCCTGGTCCCGGGCAAAATGCACAAAGTTGTGTACCCTCGTGAAGGTGGCACCCATGATCCCAGGGTTGCACTTGTGGGTGGAGGCTTGTGGTATCCCACTGGTTACCTGTGGAGCACTGAAAGGAGCCACTCATGTAGAAATTGAGCACTGTTGTCACTTTCATGGCCATTGGCAGTGGTTGACATCCATGTCCACATGGCGCCAAACCCTCACCTGGTTCTCGGTCATCTGCAAGGAAGAAAGATGCCGACCAATGGCAGCTCGCTGTGGCTGTTCGGCAGCTTGTGCCAGAGCCCCAGCTGCCCCTTCTTCCAGAGGGTGCTGCTCCTCCCGCTGCGCAGCCAGGCACCTCAGCCGCTCTCTTCTCTGTCGTCTTCGCTCTCTGCACACCATGAGGCATACAGCTAGTTCACCAGGCTCCATGATCCTGATGTATTGCTCCTGCAGGATGAAAGAGAGAGATGTGTGGGTTAGCATGGGTGTATTAAGAACCTCAATTGATTAAGTCTGAATGCCTCTCAATGCATCCCAGAGAGTGCTGGAAATTGTGTTTTTGGCCAGAGATTAGTGCGCTGCATGGCTGCTCGAAACCCTACCTTCCTCTGCCTCACTCCAGCTGCCTGATTGGTGGCAGTTTTGTCCATTGGACTGAATGCTGTGCTGTTATCTCAGACGCAGGCATTCTCCTAACCCACACTGCAAGACGGCGCTGTTAGCTTGAACCATGGGGGAGACTGGCCCAAACTGGAATGCTGACATTACCAGGGGCTGTGAGCACCTCCACCAGTGACTGCTCCATGGCCAGCTTTAGCAAGGAGAATGTACAACTTGTCCAGTCGCCCAACTGTTCTGCAGTCCACTGAAACACTCATTAGATTGCAGCCTGTGCCCGAAGGGTGAAAAGCTCTGGAGCACTTGCTGGCACTTTGATGCCTCTGCATTGCTTGAGTGGGCAGATAAGCTAGAGGCCCAACTCCAATTATATCAATGTGGCTGTGCCTGAACTGTCTCAGCTGCAGAGGAATGGTCACTTTATACAAGGTGTCCTGAATGCGTGGCTGCTTCCCTCGCCCACCACCCCCCCACCCCCCAAGTGCTTGTGTGCTACCTTCATGCGCAGGGCAGCCTTTGTCTATCCCCACGAGGCGCCTCATGCTTGAAGTCCAACAGGAGTTCCTCGAGAGCTCTCTGAAACATTACTATGCACTCACCTCCAAGTTCCACTCAAAGTGCCAAGTGCACACCTTTTATATGCAGTTGCAAAACACATCGGAGCGTGGGCGGATGATCCGGGGGGTGGGGTGTGGGGGGGGGTGGTGGGGTGCGCGATGAATCTTGCAGGCTAGCCTTATAGTGACATGCTGATGTATTACAATGAAGTTCCCGATGTCCTATGGCGGGAAACACAGCCCGTCATTAACGGGCTGAGTGGACAATCGCAAACCGCTTTCACGTCGTGAAGCTGAGTTTTGGCCCTCTCACCACAATGCCCGCTCACGCCACTGAACATGCCCGTGCCATTGGGCACGGATGATTCCACCCATAGGCTCAAATTAAACTCAAGAATCTTCTTTGACCAACCAGTACTGGATGGTATCTCATCTGCTCTGTTTCAGGTAATGTAGGCTGCTTAGCGCAGAGATAAAACAAGTTGCAATTCATTTCTGAAGATGAGTGTTTATCAATGCACTCATTTCTGCTTTCTACATCCTTGCCCTTGTCACTGCCAATCTGGAAAGAACACCTTTGGTCTGTCCGCAAGCATGACCCAGACCTCCCTGTCGCTTGCCATTTCAACACACCATCCTGCTCTCATGCCCACATGTCCGTCCTTGGCCTGCTGCAATGTTCCAGTGAAGCTCAGTGCAAACTGGAGGAACAGCACCTCATCTTCCAACTAGGCACTTTACAGCCTTCCGGACTTAACATTGAGTTCAACAACTTCAGATCATGAACTTGCTCCTCTATCCCCACACCCTTTCCGATCCCCTTTTTTCCAATAATTATTATATTTTTAAAATATATTTTTCTTTTCCCACCTATTTCTATTATTATTTTTAAATTTATTTCCATCCATTGTTTTATCTCCACCTTTTAGCCTATTTTGATCCCTTCCCCCCACCCCACCCCCACTAGGGCCATCTGTCACTTGCTCATCCTGCTTTTTGCCCTTAATGTCACCATTAGCACATCCTTTAGCTAATATCACCACCGTCAACATCCCTCTGTCCTTTTGTCTATGCCATCTTTGGCAATCTCTCCTTTGCCTCCACCTATCACTGGCCCTGTATCCAGCTCCACCTGTCCCACTCCCCTCTAACAGCTTATATTTCACCTCATTTCTATTTCTCTTTCGTTCTGATGAAGAGTCATTCGGACTCGAAACATTAACTCTGTCTTCCTCTCCACAGATGCTGTCAGACCTGCTGAGTTTTTCCAGCTATTTTTGTTTTTGTTTCAGATTTCCAGCATCCGCAGTATTTTGCTTTTATTATAGAAAGAATACATGACTGATGACTGATTATTAGAATAATTACAACTGCAACTATCAGCTTTGTTAATTAACTAATAAGTGTAATGTTTACAGCATTTAAATAGTAAATGATTTTGTGAGCTGTTTGAGGGCATTTTGATAGCAGGAGGCACAAATGGTAGTTTGACTGTTTATACAATTTCTATCAATTAGCCAATGAATTCCTGGGGTAGCTGGGATATCTAGGGCAGCATCAAGCCAATGACATGCTGGTCCTCTTCTTATGGCCATTGACACTTGCATAGAGTAGGCATTTCTTAAGGGTTTGAAAATGTACTGTGTTTTGCTCCTTGATATTCTTATCGTAATGTGGTAGTTAAATAAGAAAAAGGGGTTCAAAATACAATATGGATACAAAAATGGTTGCAAATGCATACTTCCTGAAAAGTTAATATTTTATTCATTCATGGGATGTGGGCATCACTAGCAAGGTCAACATTTATTGTCCACCCTTAATTGCTCTTGAGAAGGTGGCTGTGAGCTGCCTTCTTGAACCGCTACAATCTGTGTGGGGAGGGTACTTCCACAATGCTGTTAGGAAGGGGGTTCTAAGACTTTGTTCCAGCAGCAATGAAGGAACAATGATATATTTCAAAGTCAAGTGTGACTGAAAGGGGAACTTGCAGATGATGGTGTACCATATACCTGCCCTCCTTGTCCTTCTAGTTGGTAGAGGCCGTGGGCTTGGGAATGCTTAAGTCCATTTTGTAGACGGTACACTGTGCACCCACAGTGCACTGCTGGTGGAGGGAATGAATCTTTAAGATGGTGGATGAGGTGACAATCAAGAGAGCTACTTTGTCCTGGATGGTGTCGAGCTTTTTGAGTGTTGTTGGAGCTGCACTCATCCAGGCAAGTGGTGATTATTCCATCACACTTGTGCCTTGTAGATGGTGGAAATGCTTTGGGCAGTCAGCGGGGGAGTCACATTTGTATGGCTGGTCTTGTGAATGTTCTGATTAATACTGACACTTAGGGTGTTGATAGTGGGGCATTCAGCAATGCTAATGCCATTGAACACCAAGGAGAGGTGATTAGACTGTCTTATTGTGGATGGCCATTGAAGAAGATGACTTGCTTTTATATAGTGCTTTACATGAACACTCGATATCTCAAAGCACTTTACAGTCAATGAGGTACTTTTGAAGTGCGGTCACTGTCATAATGTAGGAAACACTTTGGGCACAGCAAGCTTCCATAAACAACATTGTGATCTGTTTTTGAGATGTTGAGTAAGGGATAAACATTGACCCACTCTTCTTCAATATAGTGCCAAAGGTTCTTTTAGGCCCATCTGAGATGAAAGACGGGGCCTCATTTTCATGTCACAGCCAAAAGACAGCACCTCTGGCAGTGCAGCACTCCCTCAGTATTGCACTGGAGTGTCAGCATTGATTTTTGTGCTCAGATTCTACAGTGAGATTTGAACCCACAACTTTCTCATTCAAAGGTAAGAATGCTACCAATTGAGTCACAGCTGTTGACTATAAGAGTTGTGAGTGTGAGAAATGGATCGCGTGGAGGGGAGGGAAGGACAACATTTGTGAAGCCAACTATGATGTATGTGAGATGACACAAAGATGAAGGTGAATGTGAATGTTGCCTAGCATGTGTGTGCAACTGCTACTTGCCACTTATCAGCCCAAGCCTGAATGTTATCCAGGTCTTGCTATATGTGGACACGAATTGCTTTATTATCTGAGAATTTGCAAATGGAACACATTGTGTAATCATCAACAAATGTACTGCCTCTGACCTTATGATGGAAGGAATGTCATTGATGAAGCAGATGGAGGTGGTTGGGCCTAGGACACTGCCCTGAGGAACTCCTGCAGCAATGTCCAGGGGCTGAGATGATTGGCCTACAACAACATAATCATCTTCCTTTGTGCTAGGTATGACTCCAACCAATGGAGGGTTATCCCTTTGATTCTCATTGAGTTCAACTTTATAAAAACTCCTTGAAGCCATACTCAGCCAAAAAATCAGTCAGGGCAGTCACTCACACCTCCCCTCTTGAGTTCAGCTCTTTTGTCCATGTTTGGACCAAGACTGTAATGGGGTCAGGAACTGAGTGCCCCAGCAGAACCCAAACTGAGTATTGGTGAGCAGGTTATTGGTGAATAAGTGCCATTTGATAGTATTGTTGACACCTCCCAACACATTACTGATGGTCAAGAGTAGACTGATGGGGCGCTAATTGGCTGGATTGTATTTGTCTTGCTTTTGTGGACAGGAATACCTGGGCAATTTTTCACAATGATGGGTAGATGCCAGTTGTAGCTGCACTGGAACAGCTTTGCTAGGGGTGCAGCTCGTTCTGGAGCACAAGTCTTGGCTGAAGTCCGGATTCTGTGATAGATCTCAGGAGGAGGCAAAGATGGATCCACTCGGCACTTCTGGCTGAAGGTGGTTGCAAATGATTCAGCCTTGTCTTATGCACTCACACACTGGTTTACACCATAATTGAGAATGGTGACTTTCATGCAGCTTTCTCATACATTAATTGTTTTTGTCCACTGCCATTTATGGATGTGGCAGCACTGCAGTGCATCAATCTGATCCATTGCTTGTGGCATCATTTAGCTCTGTCTATATCATGATGGTTCCACTGTTTAGCATGCCTGCATGTAGCTTCACCAAGTTGGCACCTCATTTTAAGGTACGTCAAGCACTGCTCCTGGCATGCTCTTCTACATTCTTCGTTAAACAGGGTCGACCCTCTGGCTTGATGTTCGAGTGAAAGATATGCTGGGCCATCAAGTTACAGGTTGTGGTGGAATATAATTAATTTGCTGCTGCTTCCAGCTCACAGTGTTCCATGGATGCACAGTTTTAAGCTACTAGACCAGATCTTCATCTATCTTGTTTAGTACGATGTAATGCCTCACAATATAATGGAGGGTGTTTTCAGTTGTGAAGATAAGACATCATCTCCATGAGAACCATGCGGCGGTCACTTCTACAAATCTGCCATGGAGAGACAAATCTGCAACAGTGAGGACGAGGTCATGTTGGTTTATCCTTTGTGTTGATTCTCTCATCACCTACCTCAAACCCAGTCTGACAACTTTGTCTTTCAGGATCTGGCCAGCTCGGTCAGTAGTGGAGCTACCAAGCAACTCTTGGCAATGGGCGTTGAAGTCTCTGATCCAGAGACTTTTGTGCCCTTTTTTTATTCACCCACGGGATGTGGGCTTCGTTGGCTGGGCCCACATTTGTTGCCCATCCCTAGTTGCCCTTGAGAAGGCGGTGGTGAGCTGCCTTCTTGAACCGCTGCAGTCCATGTGGTGTAGGTCCATCTACAGTGCTGTTACGAAGGGAGATTTTGACCCAGCGACAGTGAAGGAATGGTGACCTATTTCCAAGTCAGGATGGTGAGGGACTTGGAGGGGAAATTCCAGGTGGTGGTATTCCCATATATCTGCTGCCCTTGTCCTTCTAGATCGTAGCGGTCTTGGGTTAGGAAGGTACTATCTAAGGATCCTTGGTGAATTCCTGCAGTGCATCTTGTGGATGGTACATACTGCTGCCACTGTGCGTTGGTGGTGGAGGGAGTGAATGTTTGTTGATGTGGTGCCAATCAAATGGGCTGCTTTGTCCTGGATGGTGTCAAACTTCTTGACTGTTGTTGGAGCTGCACTCATCCAGCCAAGTGGGGAGTATTCCACCACACTCCTGGCTTGTGCCTTGTAGATGGTGAGCAGGCTTTGGGGAGCCAGGAGGTGAGTTACTCACGGCAGGATTCATACCCTCTGAATCGACTCTTAAAGCCACAGTGTTTATATGGCAAGTCCAGTTCAGTTTCTGGTCAATGGAGTTGATAGTGGGGGATTCAGTGATGTTAATGCCATTGAACGTCAAGGGCCAATGGTTAGATTCTCTCTTGTTGGAGATGGTCATTGCCTGGCATTTGTGTGGTGTGAATGTTACTTGCCACATGTCATCCTAAGCCTGGATATTGTCCAGGTCTTGCTGCATTTGGACATGGACTGCTTCAGTATCTGAGGAGTCGCGAATGGCGCTAAACATTATGCAATCATCAGCAAACATCCCCACTTCTGACCTTATGATGGAAGGAAGGTCATTGATGAAGCAGCTGAAAATGGTTGGGCCGAGGACACTACTCTGAGGAACTCCTGCAGTGATGTCCTGGAGCTGAGATGACTGACCTCCAACCACCACAACCATCTTCCTTTGTGTTAGGTATGACTTCAACCAGTGGAGATTTTTCCCCCTGATTCCCATTGACTCCAGTTTTTCTAGGGCTCCTTGATGCCACATTCAGCATATTCAGCATTGATGTCAAGGGCAGTCACTCTCACCTCACCTCGGGAGTTCAGCTCTTTTGTTCATGTTTGAACCAAGGCTGTAATGAAGTCAGGAGCTGAGTGGCTCTGGTGGAACCCAAACTGCCCTCAATGCTTCTTCCATGTGGTGGTTAACATGGAGGAGTACTGGTTCATTAGCTGAGGGAGGGCAGTAGGTGGGAATCGGCAGGAGGTCAGGAAGTTTCCTTGTGGATGTTCAACCTGAAGCTATGAGACTTCATTGGGTCTGGAGTCAATGTTAACTACTCCCTCCTAACTATATGCCACTGTGCTGTCACCTCTGGTTGGTGGGATTGGAGATACCCAGGGGTTGCGATGGAGAAATCCAGGATATTCCAATGATGCAGAAATAGTTCCGTTGTTCAAAAATGAAAAAGAGACTTTAATTTGAACGTATCCTTTTCATTATTTATTGCACAGTAAGTAGATTGGAAGGATATTTCACCTCACAGTAACTTTTCTATGATGATTTCCTGAGGCGAAGAAGTTTGACTATGTAAACTTTGCCCTAAACCAGATTTTCATTCAGGTACAGTCATGCCAGTGACATCCACATCATAAAAATGAATAATAAAGAAACATGAAGCAAAATTTCCTTCTGTTGCCTGATTTCGGCAGAAACATTTGCTGGCAAATGATACTTTCCTACAATTTTACTTATGGGAATAACTTCACTCCCACTGAGGCAATGACAATAACCATCAGTGATACAAAGGTATATAATAGCCAGTTTTTGCCATTATTCACAGTATGTCAATCAAAATTAGCAATGTAATTATACTAATCTATGTAGCAATATTGTATATCAATATAATTACAAATTAATGATGAACAGATTTAATGGACAATAAATTCTATGTGCAAACTGTTATTATTACATCATAGTAATGCTTTGAACTGTGAGAATGTCTGCAAGATGGGTAGATGTGCAAAGCAAAGGTAAATGGAAGAAACAATTATATTTTTTTCCATTGGCACTAAGAGAAGACATAACGCACATGAATATCAGTGCAATCAGGAAGAACAAGCAGAAAATCAGAAAGTGAACAAGTACCACACTGTTGGAGGAAAAGGAGACAGTGGGGCCAGCATTAAGAATGAACATCTTTTAATTATATGTTTAAGAAAGTTAAAGTTGGGCATCAGATCCATGCAGAAATCCATCAGCATACTTACATCTCTAATCAAAGCTACTGACAGTGGATTTACAATGTTCCAGACAGTGGTGGAATCATCTGGTCTCGTTGGTGGTGGACATCTTGGCGAGTTGAGTGGACAATATGGTGAGAAGGCCAAAAATCGGTTTTATGCAGTCGTGAAACCAGTTTGCCATCATCCGCTCCACCCGCCAATGGCGGGCCACTTTTCCCACTGCCGCACATTGGGAAACTAATTTCAGTACTTCAGCATCTCATTATAAGCTCTGCTCGCCAGAATCGTCCCCTCATGTTGGATTATCTAGATGTACAATAACAGTTGCAATCACGCTGACGTGTTTCACAACTGAACATAAGCGATGTGCACCTGGCAAGCTGCACTTTGCTCAGGACTTTGAGGTTTGTTTTCCTACCTTGCTTTGGGCAGCACTCGCGGTCATCAGCACCAGGCTTCGCAGGCAGCACCACATCACTTTTAGGAAGGCTCACTGGCAGGTCTCTACCTACCAGACCAGCAGTAAGGCGGGGGTGACTTTTCAACTGCTGCAGAGCTGGGGCTTGTTTGGGGAAGGGGGAGAAGTGGCCTCAGGCAAGGGAAGAGGCTGCAGGGCGAGGGGTGTACTGGGGAAGGAGGGTATCCCAGGGTGTGTGTGGGGGCACATGTTGATCTGCGCAAGTGGCCTCAAGATGGTGAGGACTGAGGAGGCAGTCTCCAGAGGAGATGAGGCCAGATGGAGATGTGAGGGTGTGTGTGAGAAAATGAGTGGTGATGTCCCTTGAGCTGGCAGTGAGTGAAATGCCAGTGAATGTATGATGGGCTTGTGAGTGCGTGAGTTTAGAGTGTTGAGATTGTTGCCCAACCCTGGCAGCACGGATGAGATCATTCTCTTTCCGCAGTGGCCAACCTCTTATGTGCAGCATTGGCATTGACCAGCACTGCCACTGCCTACCAAGCCAGAGTGGTGGGATTGCTGGTCCTCCTACGGCCAGAGTGGGGGTGGAGGACATCAAGGTAGGCCTCCAAAAGGCATTCCAATGATGGTTGCAGTTTAGATATGGCGCCCAGAGTGAGGAAGCGGTGAGGTAACAGCATGGAGGGTGATTCAGAGGCCTTCCACCAGCGGGACAGTGTGTTTCCTGATGCTGCATAATTAATGAGGTGGGAAGCGGAGGATACATCACGTAAACCCGCCATTGCGCCCAGCAGGCAAAATGCCGTTTTTCACGCCCGCTACTGCACTTAGTGCAATTCTGGGATGATTCCACCCAGTGTCTTTTATGGTGCTTGGCTCCTGCCTGGATGAAACTTTGACTTTGCTTTTTGGGAGAGATCTCTGTGCATGTCACAATACATACTGTGCTGATGCAGACCTCTATTCCAACAGTTAAAAATAATGGGGAGGGCAGCACTATGACAAATGAAGAAATGAAACAAGATATTAACTAGAAAAAGTGGTTTAACAAATATTCTTCTGTATAATCCCTAGCACTGGTTTGAACATTTCTGCTTTCTTAATTCTCCAACCAAGTAAATTGTCTTTACAGTGGGTCTCAGTCTCTAGGTATGTTAATCTCATTAATGCTCTGTATATTCAGAAAGGATTTGTATTTTATTGTTTTGAAAATCACAATATCTGCATAGGACCATCCCCCAGGTATATTGTTCAGGGTTGCAAATATTGTGCCCTTAAATTTACAAATTACAATAGGGTATACATTTTGGGTTGAGATGATTTGAGTTTGCTTTCATTTTTTGAATTTTGTTTTCTGCCTTTATGTATGCGGTGTATATGCGGTGACATTAATTTACACTTTTTGGTAACAGACAGTGGTACACATGAAGAGGCTACTTGAGGTGATACAACTGATTGGATATCTTAACCAATAGCGGTGAAGTTACAGTTGTCAGACGATTGCAATTTTCTTGTTAGGTGAGAACTGAAACGGTATACCGCTTTGTAACTATTCAAAGAGCTTAAGTTCCTGCAAGTTGTAATGTCATCGCCCTTAAGCAATTGACTTTAAGTTCATTGTTAACTAGAAATATACCTTTAATGCAAAGCACATAATCAATAAAGAGGCTAATTAAAACTGTTTTAAAAATTAATTCAGTTAAAGATGACTGATCATCTGTAACAAGTATTTCTAACTGTACAATTTAAATAAGTAACTTTCAGAGGCCTAAGGAGGATCCAGTCTTATATCTATTCTTAAAAACAACAAATTCTCCAGATCCTCATGAAGTAATCAATCACTTCACATAAAACTGCAGCTACCCTCCAGCCTTAAAAAGATAGGATGCGCTTCAGTTCATATTTACCAAAATGACAATGGTGTAAATTATTTGTAGGGAGCGCGCTCAAGATGAGCAAATATTTTCTTTATCTAATTATTGTAATTAAATAAAAATGGGATTGCAGGAATTCAATTTGTGCCTGATTAACTGTTATTTTTTAGTGAAAGTTCCTTGTGCTGGTTGTTGAAATTATCAAAAAAACTTAAATGGTTGGATTTTAATAGATATTACATGAAGTAGCCAGCAAAGGGAAAGCTTGGACTTTGGAGGACATACTTATTAACTAGATAATCCCACGATCACTTCCAAACCCATGACCGCTACCATCTAGAAGGACAAGAGCAGCAGATAGATGGGAACACCACCACCTGGAAGACCCCCTGCAAGTCACTCACCACCCTGATTTGGAAATATATCGCCATTCCTTCACTGTCGTTGGGTCAAAATCCTGGAGCTCCCTTCCTAACAGCACTGTGGGTGTACTTACACCACATGGACTACAGCGGTTCAAGAAGGCAGCTCAACACCACCTTCTCATGGGCAATTAGAGACGGGCAATAAATGCTGGCCCAGCCAGCGAAGCCCACATCCCGTGAATGAATAATAAAAAAAAAAATGTGATGCTCCAGAAATCTACTCTAACAACAAATTTGCTTCTGTGTTGCTTACATAGGAAACAATGGGGCAAATCTTCCAGTCTCCGGTTCATCAGAGACCAGACATATGATTAAAGATGCACGTAGGGCCTGCAGAAATCCTGATGCATTGATCTACGTGGGAATTGCCCAGGAAGTTTGACTTCTTGATAGGCAATTTCCCTGCTCCCTGGAACTCTCGTGAAAGTCTCCAACTCTGAGCTAGAGTCAGAGACTTGGGACAGTTAAAACGATACTGACCTGGATAGTTACCCAGGAAATGTTTGACAGAATAAAACCTATTCTAACTCCTGGGTAACTCCAGAACTGGCTTCCAATCTCTTACGCTGAACCCCTGACTACCTCTCCTGACTACCCGACTACCCCCTGACCTAAATCCCACCGACCAAACATGACTAGTCTCCAACCTAACTACCGCTCCCAACTCAACCTGACTAAACCCTTGAACCCTGACTACCCCCCGATCCAACCTGACTACCTGGACTACAACCAGGTACCCAACTACCTGCCTGATTAGCCCCCAACTGACTGACCTGAGTTGATCTGACTACTTCCTACCCACTCACCCGCCCCACCCACCTACCCGCTTAACCCTTATCCACTTAACTCCTACCCACCTACCCCCCTACGCATCTACGCACCCCCCCCCATTCACTTATTCATCCATTCACCCATCCATTCACCCATCCACTCACCCATCCACTTACCCATTCACTCATCCATTCACCAACATTCAAAGGCTGGTCATTTACGCTTACCATATGGCAGCTAGTGCCATAAAAAGGAAGGGGGGGTGGATGGGTAGGTCCTGTCTTCCCGCGACTCTCCTCCACTTAGGCAGAGTTCCCCGAAGGATGCCCTACTCCATATTTCTTCTTGGATCTTCCAAGCTCAGCTTTTCCAGAAGCGCAGAGCAGTGTTGAGTCGGGGGGATTTTCAACCGGGGCGGTGATTGCCACTCCTCAGAAGATCCAAGCCAATGATGTAACCTTAAATCCTATATTATGCCATTACCACAGCCATTGCCATTAAGTCTGTGCATAATGCAATTTGTCCACGTCCAGTCTCTTCCATTCCTGAATGTTTCCATCCCTACCTTTAGTTAAAACCTTAAGAACAAAACAAAACTTGGGACACTGCCCAGCAGAAAATAGTAACTTCAGTTAGACAAGTCTATTTTAAAAACAAACTACTGTAGCTTTTCTTTTGGTACTTAAGATACTTTCTATACATCTAATAATGGTTTAAACTAAGTAGATCTTCTAAAACACTTCAGTCCTATGATGAGGTTGATATAAAACATACCTACAACTGGATGGCAGAGTGGATGGGATAGTGGGTTTTCCAGCTCAGGCTCATAGGATACAATTGTCTTCTGCAAGGGTACATGAAGATTAGTTCCACTGGTACAGGACACAGTGGAGGTATGTGATGGAGGTACTCTACTCTGTTTATGATTGGGGTAGTGTG
Source organism: Cetorhinus maximus (assembly GCF_964194155.1). NCBI lineage: Eukaryota > Metazoa > Chordata > Chondrichthyes > Lamniformes > Cetorhinidae > Cetorhinus > Cetorhinus maximus. The sequence continues at coordinate 31,713,028 of NC_135890.1, forward strand.
AAGAGAGCTTTACTATGAAACTATATCTGGCTTGGGTGTTTTTGACACTACGGCACTTGGAAGAGTTTCTATTTTAGATACCATTTCCCCAAGGGTAACATTCTTTGTTTCGATGAACAATTTTCCAAAAATGTCAACAGCTCCAGAAGGGAAAAAAATACAGAGGGAAGAAAAAAAAAGTACTGCAACTGATAAATATATCCAGGAATGTTCTATGAATTTTAAAAAATGTATTCATTCACGGGATGCGGGTGTTGCTGGCTAGGCCAGCATTTATTGCCCACCCATAACACTCTTCAGAAGATGGTGGTGAGCCATTTTGCACCACTGCAGTCCACATGCTGTAGGTACACCCACAATGCTGTTTTTTCTTACGGGATGTGGGCGTCGCTGGCTAGGCCGGCATTTACTGCCCATCCGTAATTGCCCTTGAGAAGGTGGTGGTGAGCTCCCTTCTTGAACTGCTGCAGTACCTGTGGTGTAGGTACACCCACAGTGCTGTTAAGGAGGGAGTTCCAGGATTTTGACCCACCGAAAGCGAAGGAACGACAATATTTTTCCAGGTCAGGATGGTGAGTGGCTTGGAGGGTAACTTCTAGATGGTAGTGTTCATGGGTTTGGGAGGTGCTGTCTAAGGAGCCTTGGTGAGTATCTGCAGTGCATCTTGTAGATGGTACGCACTGCTGCCACTGTTCGTTGGTGGTGGACCGAGTGAATGTTTGTGGAAGGGGTGCCAATCAAATGGGCTACTTTGTCCTGGATGTTAGGAAGTGAGTTCCAGGATTTTGACTGAGCATGGCAATCTTGCTAATTATAATAATTATGGTTTGATTTAGTGTTTAATGTACCTTTAAGAATAATACTTGTTAGGCAAGATCACATGATCTGCAGTAACCAATAGGAGAGTAGCATGGGCTACCTCAGCAGTCAGTGCAGAGATAGAGTTGGAGTTGAAAGCACACATGTAGTTGCTGCTGATATTGTAAATAAACTTAATGTTTGCACCCAAGAAGTGTCTGCAGATCAACTCTATCCATTAATATGCAACTCGGCCACCCTACAACACTAATATTCTGGGGCCACTAGACAATACATTTTCATGACATACCTTTACAAGGGCTATATAAGGAAGTGTAAAGATCCCTTTCTTTTCACAGTACAAAGCAATCAAATTGAAAACAAAGTTGGCAATACAACAATTAGACTTCTAAACTGAAAGCCTTGAGTTCAAGCTCAAGCTACTTGTCATTCAAATTTGCTCACTCTGATTGGTATGAATTTAATCAGCTTTCAGTAAGGGTGCTTAAAAAATCAAAATGTGAACTGACCTCTAATTAATACCAAAATATAATAATCAAAGCTTCTACAGAATTGTAAAGCTTTTTTAAAGGGATGAATAATAGACAGTTGGACAAGTCAAATTTCATAGTTTTATTACCTCAAAGTAGCTTTGCCACTGATTTTTTTTCTATTGGTAATGTCCTTTTGATATATAATGCACCCATATTTCTGAGCATAATGATGTGCTGTGTGTGTATGTGTATATACATATATATTCACACACACACATATATATATATATATATATATAAAACAACAAAATAAAATGTGTGATGTGAATATATATAGTCTATTTTGCTGTTTTATTAAGAGTTCTGTGCAGATGCTAACTGATTGTCTTAACCATAAGACTTAGGAGCAGAAGTAGGCCATTCGGCCCATCGAGTCTGCTCCGCCATTCAATGAGATCATGGCTGATCTGATAATCCTCAACTCCACTTTCCTGTCTTTTCCCCATAACCCTTTATTCCCTTACTGACTAAAAATCTGTCTATCTCAGCCTTGAATATACTTAATGACCCAGCCTCTACCACCCTCCGAGGTAAAGAATTCCACAGATTGACTACCCTCTGAGAGGACAAATTCTTCCTCATCTCTGTTTTAAATTGGCGCCCCCTTACTCTGAGGTTATGCCCTCTGGTCCTAGACTCTCCCACAAGGGGAAACAACCTCTCAGCATCTACCCTGTCAAGTCCCCTAAGAATCTAATATGTTTCAATAAGGTCGCCTCTCATTCTTCTAAACTCCAATGAGTGTAGGCCTAACCTACTCAACCTGTCCTCATAAGAAAATCCCTCCATACACAGGATCAGCCTAGTGAACCTTCTCTAGATTGCCTTCAATGCCAGTATATCTTTCCATAGATAAGGGAACCAAAATTGTTCACAGTATTCTAGGGTGCCTTGTATATTTAGCAAGACTTCCCTATTTTTATAGTCCATTCTCTTTGAAATAAAGGGAAACATTCCATTTGCCTTCCCTATTAACTGTTGAACTTGTATGTTAGATTTTTTGGATTCATGCACAAGGACTCCCAAATCCCTCTGTGCTGCAGCCTTCTGCAGTCTTCCTCCATTTAAATAATATTCAGCTCCTCTATTCTTCCTGCCAAAGTGCATAACTTCACATTTTCCCACATTATATTCCATCTTCCAAGTTTTTGCCCACTCACTTAACCTATCTATATCCCTCTGTAGACTCCTTGTGTCATCCTGACTAATTGCCTTCCCATCTATTTTTGTGTCATCCACAAACTTGGCGAGAGTACATTCACTTCCCTCATCTAAGTCATTACTATATATTGTAAATAATTGAGGCCCCAGCACTGATCCCTGTGGCGCTCCACTAGTTACAGGTTGCCATCCTGAAAATGCCCCCCTTATCCCAACTCTCTGTCCCCTATTAGTTAGCCAATCCTTTATCCAAACTAATGTATTACCCCCAACACCATGGGCCCTTATCTTATTAAGTCACCTTATGTGTCGTACCTTATCAAACGCCTTTTGGAAATCCAAATATATTACATCTACTGGTTTCCCTTTATCTATCCTGCTTGTAACCTCCTCAAAGGATTCTAATAAATTTGTTAGGCATGATTTCCCCTTCATGAAGCCATACTGACTCTGCTTGATTAGATTATGTATTTCTAAATGCTCTGCTATTACATTCTTTATAATAGACTCCAACATTTTCCCAATGACAGATGTTAAGCTAACTGACCTATAGTTATCTGTTTTTTTGTCTCCCTCCCTTTTTGAATAAGGGTGTTACATTGGCCATTCTCCAATCCTCTGGGACTTTTCCAGAATCTAAGGATTCTTGGAAGTTTACTACCAGTGCATCCACTATCTTTGCATCTATTTCCTTTAATATCCTAGAATGCAACCCATCAGGTCCAGGGGACTTATCAGCCTTTAGCCCCATTAGTTTCCTTAGTACTTTTTCTCTAGTGGTAGTTTTTGTTTTTATTTCCCCCACCCTTTTGCCCTTTGATTACTTAGTATTTTTGGAATGCTATTAATACTTTCTACCGTGAAGACTGAAGCAAAGTATTTTTCAACTCCTCTGCCATTTCCTGGTTCCCCATTATCATTTCCCCAGCCTCATTCTCTAAGGGGCCTATGTTCACTTTGGCCTCTCTCTTCCTTTGTATATATTTATAGAAGCTCTTACTGTCAGTTTTAATATTACTTGTTAGTTTATTCTCAAAGTTATTTTCTTCCACTTTTTTTGGTCACCTTTGTTGGTTTTTAAAACTTTCCCAATCCTCTGGCTTATCAATAATCCTTGTCACATTGTATGTTTTTTCTTACAATTTGATACTGTCCCTAACTTCCTTGGTTAACCATGGTCGGTTTATCCCCTTCCTTGAATCCTTCTTCCTCACTGGGATATATCTTTGTTGAGAGTCACAGACTATTTTCTTAAATGTCTGCCACTGTTCATCAACCGTTTTTTCTGCTAAACTGCTTTCCCAGTCCACTCCAGCCAGCTCTGCCCTCATTCCACTGTAATTATCCTTATTTAAGTTTAGCATAGTTGTTCCTGACCTAAGCTTCTCACTCTCAAACTGAATGCTAAATTCTACCATATTATGGTCACTGTTTCCTAGGGGATCCTTTACTCTGAGATAATTTATTAAACCTGCCTCATTGCACATTACCAGATCCAAAGTAGCCTGATCCCTGGTTGGATTCATAACATATTGTCCTAAGAAACTGTCCCGAATACACTCTATGAATTCTTGCTCGTGTCTACCTCTGCCAATTTGATTTTCCCAATCTACATGAAGATTAAGGTCACCCATGATTAATGTACTGCCTTTTTTACGTGCCCTCATTATCTCCTGAATTATTCTCTGTCCCACAGTATAGCTACTGTCAGGGAGCCTATAAACTACTCCTACTAGTGTCTTCTTCCCCTTGTTATTTCTTACCTCTACCCATATGGATGCTACATCTTCCGATCTAAGATCATTTGTTGCTATCACACTTATTCCATCTCATATTAACAAAGCTACCCGACCACTCTTTCCTTCCTGCCTATCCTTTTGAAAAGTCACATACCCCTTAATATTTAGTTCCCAGCTTTGATCTCCTTGTAACCACATCTCTGTAATGGCTATAAGATCATACCCATTAACGTCCATTTGTGTTGTTAATTCATTTATTTCATTCTGAATACTACGTACATTTAAGTAAAGGGCCATTAATTTTGTGTTTTTACTATTTTTTCCCCCTTGACCCAATTTGCTGCTGTTTTTTTATGTTTGTACACTGCCCCTTCCTGTCACACTCTGGGTATCATTACCTAAATAGCTACCCTGCAAGGCTGCCGTATCCTTTTGCTTTGTAAGTCTACGTATCCCCTTTCCAGAAGTCTCCCCCCCTCTATTTAGTTTAAAGCCCTCTGTACATTTGGTTCGCCAGGACACTGGTCCCAACACGGTTCAAGTGAAGCTCATCCCACCGGAACAGCTCCCTTCTACCTCAGTATTGGTGCCAGTGCCCCATGAACTGAAACCCATTCCTCCCACACCAATCTCTGAGCCACACATTTAACTCCATGGCTCTAGCAGCATCATATGTGAGTAAGATATTACACATACAAGTAAATATATGAAAACTATTAGATTTTGCCATAATTTGAACCTCTGAAGCTTTAGATCTACATCTGAGGCAATTGTTCATACGTGAACATGCCTTTTCCTGAAAACAAAGAAAACATAGGTTTTTTTATCATAATCCATTCATTTTTTAATGGGTGCTTGTTGCTGTTATGATAGGAAAGTCTAGCCCATGAAGTGTAACTTTTTAATATACTTATTTATGGCTGATTACTACAATATGTATTTTCTGGAATACAATTTAAGGACAAGTTGTCTGGGTCCTGTTTATTAGAATTAAAAGTTCAATGAAAGAGGAAAATGCAACATTTTTAAAAATTGCATCTTGTTACAGGCAATGGGGATGATTTCATTCCTATATTAAATCAGGAATGAAGACATATCACAATGTAAATAGATACTGAACTTACAGCCGCATTCCCACAGTGGATTTACCTGCTGCCATTTTCATTGGGGCACAATGCAGGCAGCCAGATATCCAGTTCTAGTGAAAGATCATTGGCTTAAAATGTTAACTTTGCTTCTGTCCCCGTAGATGCTGCCTGGCCTGCTGAGTATTTCCAACATTTGAGGTTTCTAGTCCAGTAACAACACCTGTCTGCTCCAGGCTGGACACTTGTTACCATATGCAAATTTGGGTCCTATGATGTCATTTGCACCTCAATACTGTTTTCAGTCACTTTTAATAGTACTGGTTGGTGCAGTTTAGGAACAGATATTCCAGCAATATTTAAAGGGGAACCTACCTGCAAATCATCAGATCATTTTGTCTTTGCCCAAAGCTGTATTTTTATTTTTATCTTTTTAGTAGTTCAACTATTCTGTGAGCGTAGACAAGTGCTTGCTTTACTGAAGGATGGGAGTGATACTGAGCACCGTTTAAGGGGTGCAGGAAGATGAGCAGAAGCAACAGCAGCAGATGGGGAAGCTTCAGAGAACGGCCTTAGGAGTCAAAGAAGGGTGAGGGCTGCTTCTGGGTGACCTTATTCTGCTAATAGGGCAAGAGGTCCATAATGAGCTAGCTGAACTTTTGTCTTGAGCTGTGAAAGGAGAGCTTGCACTTCATGAAGAGCCATATCAGAAATCTTCAGAATACTGTCGCTGATGCTGCAGTTAAAGTGACTGCGTGGATTTCAATGCATCAAGGTCATACCAAGTTGCAGCTGGGTGCATATGCAATATAAGTCAGGCTGCAGTACATTCCTGCACAATGCAGGCCATAGGTGAACTGTTTGCCAGGGTTAACAAATTCATTTTGTTCCCCATGGACTCTGGGAGCCAGCATGAAAGGGCTCTGGGTTTTGCAGCCATTGCAAGATTCTCACAACTGCATAGTGCCATCGGCCACCTCTCTCGACACCTTCACTGTCTATAATTTGTCAGGCTGCTTGTCCGACATCCAGTACTGGATGAGCAGAAATTTCCTCCAGCTTTATACTGGGAAGACAGAAGCCGCTGTCTTCGGTCCCCACCACAAACTCCATTCCCTAGTGACTCCATCCATCTCCCTGGCAACCATATGAGTTTGAATTAGACTGTTTGCAACCTGGGTGTTGTATATGACACCAAAATGAGCTTTCAGCCACATATTCACTCCAACACCAAAATTGCTTCCTTCTACCTTGATAATATCGCCTGATTCTGCCCATCTCAGGTCATCTCAGCTAATCTGCTGCTGAAACCCTCATCTACACCTTTGTTACCTTTAGACTTCACTATGCCAATGCACTCCTGGCCGACCTCAAATCTTCCATCCCCCATAAACGGGAATTTATCCAAAACTCTGTTACCCATATCCTAACTCGTACCAAATCCCATTTATCCATTACCCCTATACTCACTGACTCACATTGGTTCCTGGTCTGACAATACCTCCATTTTAAGATTCTCATATTTTTTTTCCAAATCCCTCTATGATCTTGCCCCATCCTTTCTTTGTAATCTCCTCCAGCATTACAACCCTTCTCCAATTCTGTCTTTTGTGCATCCCTGATTACAATTGTTCCACCATTGGTGGCTGTTCTTTCAGTTTACTGGGCCCTAAGTTCTGGAATTCCCTCCCGAAACCTCTTTGCTGCTCTACCTCTCCCTCCTTGTTAAAACCTACAGGCAGGGTCTTCTGGCCTCACCCGTCGCCGGGATCACCCGGTCCCACCGAAAGTCAACGGATTTTTGGCTGGGCCACCGCACAACCCGCGGTGGGACTCACCACGGTGGGGCCGAAAAATCTTGGCCTACGGCTGGAATTTTCCGTCCCCATTGGTGTCGGACGTCATGGCGGGTGTGAGGGGACAATACGGCGGGAAGGCCAAAAATTGGTTTGCGATCGGCCACCTTTCCCACCGCCACACATTGGGAACGTCATTTTAATACATTTGCATCTATAAGCCCTGCTCACCGGAATCATCCCCCAGATCAAATTTACTGCCCATGTCAGCGGAAAAACACGCCAGCCTGGAACATGTCTTGACAAGCGTGATGTGCAGAAGCCGAGACTTGCTGTGAAGACTTGCTCACATCGCGGACATCTGAGGAGCAGAAGATGCTGGAGCCCTACAGCTACCGGGCCCTGGAGGAACACGTGCATCGCATGACGTATATACTCATGGCTTTGCCATGAAGCAGCTCACAGAAGGTGGAAGGTCACCGTTGATGTCTGGGATCTGCTTTGGGACATCAGACTCTTGGCCATGGTCTGCTACATTCGTCGAAAGGGTGGAGAGGAAGGTCTTGGTTTGACTGGGAGAGGAAGGCATACCAGGGCGGGTGAGATTGGGAGGGGCGAATATGATGTCGGAGTGGGTGAGTTTGTGGAGTGGTGGGAGTATGGGGGAGGAGGTTGTAACAGGGAAGAATGCGGCAACTGAGGAGGTAGGTGTAAGGGGAGAGGTAGGTGTAAGGGAAGACGTTCAGAGCAGGGGAGCAGGACTTCGGTGGGAGGAAGGAGTTCGGAGGGGAAAGGAGCCCAAGGGGAGGAAGGATTAAGGGTGGAGGAAGGAGTCCGGTGGGAGGAAGGAGTAAGGGTGGAAGAAGGAATAAGGGGGAGGGTGTCCAGGTGAACGTGCAAGGGAGGGGTCTCTGGAGTCGATGGAAGCCCCCTGGAGAGTGAAATGATGATGGGTGTGGTTGGAGGGAATGAGGAGTGTGAAAGAGGGCAGAGTGAGCTGGTAGGGTGGGAGGGTGAGGGTGCGATGGTAGCGGTAGAAGGGACAGCAAGGGTGGTTGGTGGGGACTCGGAAGCAGATATGGACACGGTGTTTGGGAAGGAGGAGGATGGGGGCGTCAATGTGGGATGGGGGTGGGTTTCTCAGTAAGATAGGGAACGTGCACGTTCACCTGGATATCCTGGAAAGAAATGGGTTCTCATTGGTAGGTGACAGTGGGGAGGTGGAAGGAGATGCTGGCAGTCAACAGTGATGGGGGAAAGGATGGAGGAACTGAAAACACACTTAATCATCTCCATGCTTCTGAAATCGAAAGTGAGTGGAGCCTCATGTTGGGTGGGCAGAGGTAGTGCATGGGAGTGCGATCAGTGGGTGGGCGGAAATGCAGGTCAGCTCAGATAGACAACTGAAAGAGAACCCCAGAAGGCAGCATTGAAATGCTCCAAACATTGAGATGAGTGTAATGGATGAAGGCTTCGTGTGTGTGGGAGTCTGCTTGTATGAGGCTCCGAAAGGCGCTCACACACACACACACACACACATCTCCCTGAAGAATCATTCATGGTCCGGTTGTATGCAACTGAACTGCTAGTGTGGGAAGGTGGGAGGGGGTGGGGAGGCAAAGCAGAGGGAGGACTTGCGAAGCCTGTAAATGAAGCTGAAAAGCACTATTACACTTTATTCACTGAAAGTGAGTATATTTTCAGATTATAAAGTGACAAAATATGTTCAACCATGCAACCACTTATGATCAGAAATTCTTGTCTTTTCTAGGCCTTTCACTTCTTCTAGGTGCTGCCCTGACATCTGCAGCAAAGGTTGGAGACAGCCTGTGCAATGGTTGGCCCTGTTGCCTCTTATGACTTCAGCGTGTGACTCGGACCTCACAGATGCCCCTTCCCCAGCAGCCCTCTGAGTGAACCTACCTCCTCCTGCTGTGGACACGTGTCCATGTGGTGACCACCAAATTATGAACCCTAGCCTGCTCTAGATCTAGGTCCCACCGAGGTGTGTGTCTCTGCTCTGGTAGAGGGTGTGGGTGAACGCTGCGTGGGTCTTCCAGCTGTTCATTTCCAGCTCTTTAATAGAGATGTCCTCTTGGCTGGAGGTGAGGACCTGGATGGAGCTGAGGAGCTGGCTGGCTGAGGGTGTCGGTCGCTTGGCAGAGCTCCATGTGAACCGAAGTAGAGATAATTAACGAATTGATGAAGAGTCATACGGACTCGAAACATCAACTGTATTCCTCTCCGCAGATGCTGTCAGACCTGCTGAGTTTTTCCAGGCATTTTTGTTTTTGTTAGAGATAATTAGTGTATGGCAGCAGAGTCAAAAGCAGGAGAGAGAGCACTCACAGTTGCATTGAGAGAGGGATGATGTGGTACAGGAGCCTCAGGTGGGTGTTCGCCACTGACCTCAATGTCGCCGCATGCATGGTCCACATTCTCACCAGTCAACGCGATATCACCCTCATCAAAGTGAATGAGGGGTCTAACATGGACCACTCCAGCCCCAGTTTGGGACCTCTCCCCTCTGTTGTCAGCCAGCTTCTCCTGAATGAAAACATGATGGAGAGTGTGAGCAGGATGCATGGCACTATGTGGAATGTTTGTATGGTGTCCGGAGCCATGGACAGGATGAGGACGCGTGCTCCAGATGGAGATGAGCGTAAGCCTGATGGAGATGTGAGGGTGTGTGTGAGAGTTAGCGGTGTTGTCCCTTGAGTTGTGAGATCCCTGTGGATGTGTGATGGGTTTGTGAGTGTGTGAGTTGAGAGTGATGAGAAGAGTGACTTACCCTGTTGGAACAGATAAGACAATTCATCCTCTTCCGGCACTGGATGGCTGTCCTCTTTTGCAGGGCGTTCGTACTGACCACCGCTGCCATCGCCTCCCATGTTAGATTGGTGAACTTGCTTGCTGGTCTTCACCCAGAGCAGGGTTAGAGGACTTTGCAGTGGCCTCCACTGCATATAGTAGGTGCTCGAGGGAGGTGTCACTAAACCTGGGCACAGCATGTTTCCTCCCTTTGGCAGCCATCATTTCCCAGCAGCTTCCTATCCCTTGAAGAGTGCTAACTCTGTATAGGGGCACCCTTTAAACATGGCTCCCGGTTTACTGAAGGCCTGAGGTGATGGCGGGGTGCACGAATCAGAGGCTGCTCTGCCAGTGACCCAGCGTATTTCCCGGGAATGCATTATTCATGAGGCGCGAATGGGACGATAAGGCGTGAAAAGTTGCCATTGCAACCGGCAGGTAAAACGCCCTTTTTCCCGCCCCTACCGCACCTGGTGCACATCTGGGATGATTCCACGCTACGTCTTTGGCCAAGTATTGGCTATCTGTCTGAATAACTCTTTGGGCAGGATTTTCCCCCCATCGGGGGTGAAGTTGAATTGCGGGCGTGCACAGGTGCACCTCCAATCGGCAGCCCCGGTTGGGGGCGCGACGCCATTTTATGTGGGTGGGCCAATTAAGGGTCGTCCAGCGTGAAGTCCGCATGGAAGCGCTATGCACTCCCTGTGCGAGCGGGGGGCAGAATCCCTAAACCTGAGAGTGCGCTCTTTCGCGCATGCGCACAAAAGAGCGCACTCAGCTCCCTGAGGCTAAGTGCTGCCTCAGGGAGATCGGTTGTTCTGTTACAAATATTAAAAATAAAAAGAGAGAAAAAAAAAATTCCTGACATGTCCCCTCATGTGACACTGTCACATGAGTTGGGGCATGTTCATAATTTAAAAAAAACTTTAATAAAATTTTTAAAAACCTACATGAAACCTCATCCCACCCGTAGATGAGGTTTCATGCTTTTTCTAATTCCCATCAGGTCCATTAATTAGCTAAATGATTCTGTCAATGACCTCAATTGGCCATTGGCACAGCTGATTTTGCTGTGCCCCCGCCTACCGGAAAATTTAAATGGGGAGTTCCGCCCGACGTCACCGCACGTCATTTTACGCTTTGGCGAGAAGGCCCCGCCCCCCCGCTCGCCGACGGGAAAACCCTGCCCTTTATGTGACTTGGTCTCAAATTTCGTTTGATACTGCTTCTGTGAAGTGGCTTGGGGTGTTTTATACATTAAAGATGTTTTATTAATACAAGTTGTTGCTGACTACACACATGTTCATCAGGGGTCCTCTAAATGAACCTGCACCTTCATGAGCTACAAAGCATTTCATTTCATTAATGCCAGTTGATATGTAAACACCAGTAGCAGTTTGTGCAGATTTGTGCCTGATTTCCAGGTAGCTGTTCAGATGTTTAAATCCTCCTGGCACTCCAGGGCTCCCCCTTTCTCTGACAACGAGCAGCATGTCCCACCCTGACTGCTAGGGCTAGGGATATCTCCCCTCGGTCTGGCTGATAACCCTATTCCAAAACTCATTCTCATGCAGAAAGCAGATGCAACAGCAATTGTGATTTAACCAAAGCATCATTGAGCAGACGATGTGGGTCTTTAAATAATTCCACTGCCTGAGGCTTCTCCACAATTCTTTTTTGGTCTTCTTATTTGAAAAAGAAGATATAACTGCTTTAGAAGCTGTTCATTGAAGGTTTACTCAACTCATTCCTGGGATAAAGGGCTCATCCTATGAAGAAAATTTGAACAGGCTGGGCCTATACCTATTGAAGTTTAGAAGAATGAAAGGTGATCTTATTGAAACATATAAGATCTTAAGGGGGCTTGATAAGGTGGATACCCAAAGGATCTTTCCTCTTGTGAGGGAGATTAGAACTAGGGGCCATAGTTTAAGAATAAGAGGATTTCAGATTTCCAGCATCTGTAGTATTTTGCTTTTATCTTAACAATAAGAGGCTTACCTTTTAAGATAGAGATGAGAAGATTTTTTTTTCTCTCAGAGGGCCGTTAGTCTGTGGAATTCTCTTCCCCAGTAAATAGTTCTGGCTGGGTATTTAAGTTTATTCAAGGCTGATATAGACAGATTTTTGTGAGACAAGGGGGTCAAGGGCTCTGGGAGTAGATGGCAAAGTGGAGCTGAGCCTCCAATCAGCTACGATCTTATTGATTGGTGGAGTGGGCTTGAAGGGCTGAATGCCCTACTCCTGCTCCTAAGTCCTACGTTGCTATGTCCTATGTATAATAGAATCCTGGGAAAACGTGAGTCGCTGCCCCTTACAGGCAAAGGGAAGAATTACTGTTCCTGATTTGTAAGGGGAGGAGAAGCTGATGAACCCCACCAATTTTGAAGCCCCAGTTAGTCTTTCTCCTGTCATCAAAAGTAGAGAAGATACTAGAAGTGCTAAATGACACCAGTTGAGCTTCAATCAAAGCTGCTAGTGCTGGTGACACAGACTCCAGGACAGATATCCCAGCTGTAATATTCAGAGATGACTACATGCTCCATGATATGTTGCAGACTGCTAACGCCTTGCAATCGGTGTCACATAAGCTGAAGTGAAGACCCCATTTTTCCTAACAAGGTGTGGCAGCTTTTAGGCAGGCTATCCAATGCTATGAGTGTTTGCTGGTGCACAAGAAAGATCTTGCAGTTGAACACTGTTCCAGTGAAGCCTACGTCACTGCCTTCTTCAGAAAAGCTAAGATCCAACCTTTTCCTCCAGCTAGCTACCTCCTAGTCTGTCCCATCCATTATTAACAGCCCCAGCTCACTTGTGTTACGTGATTCACCCTATGCAGACTCGTCTAAGCTTTATCTGCCCCACCTGCACTGTTGATTTCTGTGCTGATACATGGAAAAATGGAGCAAATGATGGCACATCTATGCAAGGGTAGATCTTCTTTATGTCTTGTGCAACAGGTAGTTTTCCTATTTCTCTTACCTTCAATAGTAGGGGATTACACCCCAAATGTTTTGTACATACACATCACTTATCTCAGCAGAGGGCTGTGTAGACAGTTTGATTGACATTTTGAAAAGCTTATTAAAGGATTATCTGTCTTTCATGTGAAAAGTGAATAAGTGTTTATTTTTACAACTGATTGACTACTTGGGGGTATTTAACTTCTTTTGAATGGCTTCTTTGAATGAATGTTCTTTTTTTCAGTATGAAGTGCATTTGAGTGAGAGTTGTATTAGATTTTTAGAAGCTTTTTTTCATGTCTATTCCAAAGACATGGTTCCTGAAGTCTTCCCATAGTAGATACTGGGTGAGTGGCTACGGAGGAGGCATGGGAGTATGGTTATGAGGTGACATGGGGGGATATGAGATTTCTTCTCCTGCCACAGTATCAAAACAGCTCTTTTCAATGTCACAAGTGACTCCTTTTGTGACTGTGACAAAGGTAAACTTTCCCTCCTCATCTTTATCAGCCTGTCTACAGCCTTTGATACAGTTGACCACACTATCTTCCTCCAACGCTTCTCATTTGTCATTCTGCTGGGTGGGATGGCTCTCACATGGTTCCATTCTTATCTATATCACAGTGTCTTTACAGTGCAGTAGGAGGCCATTCAGCCCATCGAGTCTGCACTGGCTCTCTGAAAGGGCTTTCCACCTAGCTCCACTCCCCTGCTATACATAATATATAATCCATCTAATCATAGCCAGAGAATCAGTTGCAATGTCTTGTCTTCCCGCACCCACATCTATACCTCTGGTGTCCCCAGAGGATTGATCTTTGGCCCCCTCCTATTTCTCATCTACATGCTGCCCCTCAGCGACATCTTCCGAAGGCACAGCATTAACTTTCATGTGTATGCTGACGACACCCAGCTCTGCCTCATCACCACCAATCTCGACTCCTTCACTGTTGCTAAATTATCAGATAGCTTATCTGATGTCCAGTATTGGATGCATAGACATTTCCTCCATTTAATTTTGGGATGACTTTGGTCCCCGCTCCAAGCTTGGTTCCGTTGCTACTGACTCCATCTCTCTTCCTGGCAACAGTCTGAGATGAAACCAGTTTGTTTGCAAACTTTGTGTCACATCTGACCTCAGGATGATCTTCTGACCTCATATTCAAGCCATCACTAAGAGATCCACCTCCGTGACATGGTCTGTCTCAGCTCATCTACTGCTGAACCCTCCTTTATGCCTTCATCACCCCTTGATTCAACTGTTCCAATGTACTCCTGGCCAGTCTCTCACATTCTGCCCCATGTAAACTTGAAGTCTTCCAAAACCCTGCTACCTGCGTGTTAACTTGCAGCAAGTCCCATTCCCTACGGCCCCTCTGCTAGCTAACCTACATTGGCTCCAGGTCAAGCAATGTCTTGGTTTAAAAAAAATCCATCCTTGGTTTCAAATCCCCTCACAGCCTTGCTCCTCCCTATTTGTGGAATCTCCCCTGGCTCCACAACCCTCAGGAATGTCTATGCTTTTCTAATTCTGGCCTCTTGAACATCCCTGATTTTAACCACTTTACCACTGCTGGCCATGCCTTCAGTTGCCTAGGCCCAGAGATCTGGAATTCACTCCCTAAGCCTCTCCACCTCGCTACCTTGCTTTCCTTCTTTAAGACACTCCTTAAAACCTACCTCTTTGACAAAGCTTTTGGCCATCTGCCCCTGATGTCTCCTTATGTGACATGGTGTTGTATTTTGTTTTATGGTGGCTCTGTGAAGCGCCTTCTGATATTCTATTATGGTAAAGGTGCTATATAAATGTAAGTTGTTGTTGCTGCTATTATATACCCCTTCCCTGTGATTGGACCAGATTTATTCAAAGGTCATGGTTATTCTGATAGAAATGTGTCTTTGAGGTTATAAAGAGAACAGTTCACATCTAGGTGATGCATGAAAGAATTGTCTTTTTGCGTATTAAAGTCAGTGCTTCCAAGGCTGGTAATAGTGCCTTATCCCAAGTTATGTTTCATACATATTCATCTGCTATTAATTTACAAGTGCGCTTTGATTTTCAGTGGTATCATTGAGATTTAATCAGCCTGATATTCTGCATTTCACCTAAAATCAAACTAGAATATACATGCTGAAGACAGCAGTTTGGTTTGTTCTCTGAATGTAGGTTTTAGCTGTAAGCCTTCTTGGCTAATGGGACTGCCTGTATTCAAAACTTCTCTAGCAATATGAAATAAAAATTAGAATCATTGCATTTTGTTTGAAATAAACAAATAACTTGTGTTATGACACAGCAGTTGGTAAAGGCTGAGTTGTTTAAATCACCATAGGGAAACTTGAGCAACTGTCATAACCTATATTTTCAACTGGTATGTTTGAGATGCAGCTCTGAATTTAGGAATAAGACCACCAAGCCTCAAAAGCTTTTCATACAAAACTAAATTAAACATTTATTAATTTAACAACAAATTAAACACATACACGTGTCTACAAATTGCTACCATAATAACTTTTAACCAAATCCCCAAATTAATCACTCCCAGGTAAATCTTCACCAAAGCAACAATAACCTATAGACTTAAAACAGACATCAGGCAAAGCACATTTGACCTTAAAAATTCAAGATGAGGTTCCTAGCAACTTGGTTCCTTTGCAGACACAATTGTAGGCTTATGGGTTGGTTAGATCTTCAATGCCTCTGACTACACACACAAACTCCTTTCTGTTTATATCTAGCTTTATCTTTGAATGTAAATTTTCCATTGTATCCTAGACTTTTAGCGTCACATTTTCTAACAATAACATTTTCATCCCAATAAAGGGCACTAATGACCCAGATGGCTTTTTACAACAATTGACAATAGTCGTCATTAGACTTTTAATTCCAGATTTTTACTTAATTCAAATTCCACCACCTGCCATGGTGGGATTCAAACCCCAGCCCCAAGAGCATTACTCTGGGTCTCTGGATTACTAGTTCAGCAACAATATCACTATGCATCAGGTCAAACATGGGCAAGGGAACTTCCTGCTGATTACCATGTACCGCCCTCCCTCAGCTGATGAATCAGTGCTCCTCCATGTTGAACATCACTTGGAGGAAGCACTGAGGGTGGCAAGGGCACCAGAATGTACTCTGGGTGGGGGACTTCATTGTCCATCACCAAGAGTGGCTCAGTAGCACCACTACTGACTGAGCTGGTCGAGATCTAAAGGACATAGCTGCTAGGCTGGGTCTATGGCAGGTAGTGAAGGGACAACAAGAGGGAAAAACATATTTGACCTCATCTTCACCAACCGACCTGCCATACATGCATCTGTCCATGACAGTGTTGATAGGAGTGACCACTGCACAGTCGTCGTGGAGGTGAAGTCTGGCCTTCACATTGAGGATACCCTCCATCGTGTTGTGTGGCACTACCACCGTGTTAAATGGGATAGATTTTGAACAGATCTAGCAACTCAAGACTGGACATCCATGAGGTGCTGTGGGCCATCAGCAGCAGCAGAATTGTACTCAAACACAATCTGTAACCTCATGGCCCAGCATATCCTCCACTCTACCATTACCATCGAGTCAGGGGATCAACCTTGGTTCAATGAAGAGTGCAGGCAGGCATGCCAGGAGCAGCACCAGGCATACCTGAAAATTAGGTGTCAACTTGGTGAAGCTATAACACAGGACTACTTGCGTGCCAAACAGCATAAGCAGCGAGTGATAGATAGAGCTAAGTGATCCCACAGCCAACAGAATAGATCTAAACTCTGCAGTCTTGCCACATCCAGTCATGAATGGTGGTGGACAATTAAACAACTCACTGGAGGAGGAGGCTCCACAAATATCCCCATTTTCAATGATGGAGAGCCCAGCACATCTGTACAAAAGATAAGGCATTTGCATTGGCAGCCTTCAGCCAGAAGTGCCGAGTGGATGATCCATCTCGGCCTCCTCCAGAGGTCCCCAGCATCACAGACGCCAGTCATCAGCCAATTCGATTCACTCCATGTGATATCAAGAAAAGGCTGAAGGCACTGGATAATGCAAAGGCCATGTGGCCTGAAAATATTCTGGCAATAGCACTGAAGAATTGTGCTCCAGAACTTTCTGCGCCCCCTAGCTAAGCTGTTCCAGTACAGCAACAACACTGGCATCTACCCTGTTATGTGGAAAATTTCCCAGGTATGTCCTGGACACAAAAAAGCAGGACAAATCCAACCTGGCCAATTACCGAATTACCTGGAAAAACTCAGCAGGTCTGGCAGCATCGGTGGAGAAGAAATCAGTTAACGTTTCGGGTCTTCATGACCCTTCGGCAGAACTGCGTACTCAGTTCTGCCGAAGGGTCATGAAGACCCAAAACGTTAACTGATTTCTTCTCCACCGATGCTGCCAGACCTGCTGAGTTTTTCCAGGTAATTCTGTTTCTGTTTTGGATTTCCAGCATCCGCAGTAGCTTTTAGTTTTTTGTTTTTATCTCTGGCCAATTACCGCCCCATCAGTCTACTCTCAATCATCAGTAAAGTAATGGAAGGGATCATCAACAGTACTATCAAGTGGCACTTGCTTAGCAATAACCTGATTGCTGATGCCCAGTCTGGGTTCCACCAGGGCCACTCAGCTCCTGGCCTCATTACATCCTTGGTTCAAACATGGACAAAAGAGCTGAACTCCCGACGTGAGGTGAGAGTGACTGCCCTTGACATCAAGGCCACATTTGACAGAGTGTGATAACAAGGAGACCTTGCAAAGCTGGAGCCAATGGGAATCAGGGGGAAAACTCTCAGCTGGTTGGAGTCATATCTAGCACAAAGGAAGATGGTTGTGGTTTTGGAGGTCAATCATCTCAGCTCCAGGATATTACTGCAGGAATTCCTCTGCCCAACTGTCTTCAGCTGCTTCATCAATGACCTTCCTTCCATCATAAGGTCAGAAGTGGGGATGTTCGCTGATGATTGCACAATGTTCAGCATCATTCGCGACTCCTTTGAAGCAGCCCATGTCCAAATGAGCAAGACCTGGACAATATCCAGGCTTGGTCTGACAAGTGGCAAGTAACATTCGCGCCAGACAAACGTCAGGCAGTGGCCATCCCCAAAAAGAGAGAATCTAACCACCGGCCCTTGACTTTCAATAGCATTACTACCACTGAATCCTCCACCATCGACATCCTGGAAGTTACCATTGACCAGAAACTGAACTGGACTAGCCATATAAATATTGTGGCTACACGAGCAGGTCAGAGGCTAGGAATCCTGCGGCAAGTAATTCACCTCCTTACCCTCCAAAGACTGTCCACCATCTACAAAGCGCAAGTCAAGAGTGTGATGGAATACTCCCCACTTGCCTGGATGAGTGCAGCCCCAACAACACTCAAGAAGTTTGACACCCTCCAGGACAAAGCAGCCCGCTTAATTGGCACCACATCCACAAAAATTCACTCCCTCCACCACCGACGCACAGTAGCAGCAGTGTGTACCATCTACGAGATGCACTGCAGAAACTTACCTAGGCTCCTTAGGCAGCACCTTCCAAACTCATGACTGCTACCATCTAGAAGGACAAGGGCAGCAGATAGATGGGAACACCACCACCTGGAAGTTCCCCTCCAAGTCACTCACCATCTTGACTTGGAAATATATCGCCGTTCCTTCACTGTCGCTGGGTCAAAATCCTGGAACTCCCTCCCTAACAGCACAATTCCCTTCCCAACAGTGGGTGCCCCTACACCACATGGACTGCTGCGGTTCAAGAAGGCAGCTCACCACTACCTTCTCAAGGGCAATTGAGGTGGGCAATAAATGCTGGCCCAGCCAGCAAAGCCCACATCCCGTGAATGAATAAAAAAAAAGCATCATCATCATACCCTAAGGTCACTGGACTGGAAAAAAAAAATGTTCTAAGTGCCCTAATTTTAGATTGAGGAACAAGAATATGGCTTAATCATATATCACATGCATCCAGTTTTTTTTTTGCAAAATTATTATACCTTCATCTGAGAATCCATTCATTTTAGTAAAATTTGATTTTAATTTTCACAGCTAATTTTCCAGCCCTGGGAAGATGGGCCAAATGGGCTCTTTCTATACAAAATTATATCATTATTCTAGTTTGATGAATTGTGTTACCTACAGTTGCTTAGCCTGTTCTTGCAAATTCAAAATGTTTGCAATTAATGTGTTTCTCACTAGATGGTGCTATATGCTTTTACAAATAGAATAAGAATATTAGAATTTTCTTCAGGAACAAAGTGGCAGGTTGATGGGCTGAAATGATTCAGTCAGGCTAGACTTTCCAGTATTGGAGGTATATTCATCCAAGTATTTCCTCTTTTTTTATCTATGAACAGTGAGGAAAATGCACCAATTTAAAAAAGAAATGGCTGCAGAAACCTTAAATTCCCCACTGCCTACAATCTGCAGAGTGTTCCTAATGCCCGACATTGTCCTTAAGTACTCCCATGGTTCTCAGCATTGCACGGACCAAGACCCTCCCTTCGAGTCGTTACAGGCATCCCAAGAAACCTTTGGAATGTTTCCATGTCTCAGATCCCGCATGAGTACTGGCGGAGTCTAGTCGAAATTCTACCAAGCCAAGATTACGGCTGGTTTTTTTTTTAGAGGACCATGAAGTCCTGTCACTGGGGCCGAAAGCAGGTGGCCACCTCGCTCTGGTGGGCTGTGTTTTGCCCATCAACCCTGGGCTGGCAAATTAGCTGCTAAAATTAAAATAAAACTTCACTAAAACGGATGGTTTCACAGATAACGGTACAACAATTTTGTAAAAGAATTAACTGGATGCATGTGATTTATGAATAGGTGGTGGCAAATTAAGAGGCTGCCGTCCAAAGAAGGAATCGGTGCCTGTCTCCAAGAGATGCTGGTCCAATCAGCAGGCCGGCAACTCGGCAGCTAGCTGTGGCCATTGCTGAGGCTGCACCATCAGGGAGAGGGTGCCTCAATGGCAAGTGGTCATTGAAAGAGGCAAGTTTGGTTGGGGGAAGCCAGGGCCATGCAGGCAGGCCATAACGAATGTGGTGGCGGAGTGGAAGATGGTCATGGTGTACTTGCAGCACCGTTGCCACGGGCATGGTTATTACCCCGCCCCTTCCCCCCTCTGTCTTCCTGGCAGTCTCCCCAAGTGACGGGGGCCCTCCTGGCATGGGCAAAAGGTCCGAAGGGGCACAAACTGGCTCTTATTTGGCCACATCAGTTGCTCAAATGGCCACCCAATGGTCAGCCATGCCACTGAGGTTCCCACCATTGGTAATATGCCAAGGCGGTGGGATGACATTGGTCTATCCTGGTGACTCCCTCTTCTGCCACATTACCAGCCCTCCTGAATCCCAGCCTGACCCCAAAAGGCCAGAAAAATTCAATCCCACAATTCCAAAGCCTAGCACGCTCTCTTCTTCCTCCCCGTCACTCCCCTGCAACACTTCCGCTTTCTCTTTCAAGCCAAAGACCACTCAACACAACAAAATGCATTTACATAGCATCCTTAATGCAGTAAAACATCCCTCGGTGCTTCACAGGAACATTATTAGACAAAATATGACCGGAGGGACAGGAGCCACATATAACTGAGCCACAAATGGAGATATTAGGACAGGTGATCAAAAACTTGGTCAACGAGTAAGGTTTAAAGGAGCATCCTGAAGGAAGACAGAGATATAGAGAGGGGGAGAGATTTAGGATTGAAAATCCAGAGCTGCTAATTCTAAAAGAACGGAGTAACCTCTGGGTGCATTAAAAAAAATGCCAATATGTTAGCCAATGTGTTTAAAGATGGCGTATGGATGAATTTTAAATGCCTGGTGTTATCATCAAATGGTGTCTTGATAATAAAACAATTACCTTCCTTCATAACATTGCAAATAATTTGAGCACTAGAACTCCTGGAGCACAGAAACCCATTAGTCACTGCCCTTGAACCTAGTGCTACTTCCATTTAACTTTGCCTTTTGCTTTCAGTTGAACACCTAATCCCTGCTAATCCTTCAGTGCATTACTGTGGGAGCCCTGCATTGCCCAGGGTAAAGCCCAGGGCTTTGTGTTTAGTGGCAAAGCAATGGCACTCACTGCTGACTTTGAAGAAAGCTGTACATAACATAGCTGACAGGCACTTCCCCGTTCCCAGCTGCAGCTTGAATCTGGTGCCAAGTCAAGCAGATCTCCAGGCCTGCAGCAGCAGTGATGTCAGCAAGCAGGGTGAGCAGCCAATCACACTGAAGTATTCTCGCAGATAGCAAACCAAGAAATTAAAAGTACTGATTATCATCACTTCTAATTTAAAATTTCAGATAGCAAAAAAATGATAGGGACATGCACATAGGATTAAGATGGAAGCTAAAATAAAGAACAAATGTTATAAAAATATTATTTTAAAGCTAGATTTTTAAAATCATTATTGGTGAAACCTGAGATTCCACAAATATAAAATTAGGTCTTCAGGATTAGTAAGGATAATTAATAGTAATTATGAAGTTAATAAGATGTTAAAAACCTAGTTACACCTGATTTAACAAGATGTAATTTTTTCAAGGGCTTTTACAGCAAGGCACACATTGTATTAGTGAAAGTTTTGATCAATTCACTAATTGTTTAGGAATTGTACTCTGGGGTGTCCTCGACAGCGCATCCTCTGGAGGAACATAAAAGTACAGACAGCAACTTCCGGATCTCTGTGTTATTCTGCACATTTGCAGGCTCCTGAAGTTGCTGTCACTCTCAGTGGAGTAATAATGATGACCGCTGACATTTTCACTGACTTTACCACTGCAAAATCTGGGCCGATAATCTTTTAGGTGAGAGCTTAAACCAGTCCCTCTCTGTCTGCTGACCTGGACGTAAAATATCCCATAGCACTATTTGGAGAAGAAAGAGAAATTCTCCCGGTATCCTTGTCAACATTTCTCTCTTAGCCACCATCACCGAACTGGACTATTTGGTCAATTGTTTTTGCTTTGTGGGGACTTGCTGTGGTTATCCACATTGCCGTGACTGTACTTCAAAAATAATAAATCGGCATTTCGGGGCACCAAAGAACGCGATAGGGTGCTATATAAATATTTATCCTTCTAGCTAAATTCTAATTGTGCCCTTTGATGTCAAATGAAACCAAGCTAGAGTACTCAGAGTTGCTTCTGGAGTGCCAAAGGAAAAAAATGTGATAACCTCACATGATCTGTCAAACACAGTACTTTCAAGTTTCCTGCAAAGATAGACACACTATTAAAAAAAAATCTGTTTCCCATTGGGGAAATACAATGTCCTGAGCCAAATACAGTCAAAATACAGGGCAGTGAGTGAAATAATTTTATCAAAGAGCTGTTTGCCTTTTCAACAAATTTTGGTGGCTAAATATATCTGTGAATAATTAGACAAGGTCCAATACTTTATGCTTTCATGAATGCATGTAATGCAATACTTGTGTGAGATACTGATTGCCAAGGAAGAGAATGCCATGAAGTAAACAAATGTGTGAAGTTAATGGTGGCATGCTGAGAGAATAGCCCCAGGGCACGGACATAGACAAGTCCATTTGAAGCATCGTGTGCTGCAGTGGTGCTATCAGTTTAGTGTTAACATAATCTTTTTGACAGTGACCTTACTGACCTACCCATAATACAGTATCTTACAGGCTGTCTGTCTATTGACCTTCAAGACCTTTATCTACAAGGAGAAAGATTAATTGTCAAAAGTGCTCTAATTTACTGTGCACATAATGTACTGTTTAAAAATATTCAGAGCTTTGCTGCTAACTGATCAGAACTCTGATATTATCGTGTTATTCTGACACGATGAACTTTAAAAAAAAAATTGTTAGCAAAGTTTGAATGCATCCAATAAGACCAGTGTAAAATAGTGGAGGATCAGAGTTAATTGATCTATACCATCCTCTGGTGATCTTAGGTAACACCTTAAGCTGTTGCCACTGTGGCTTCAATCAGAAAAAGTGTCTGCAACTGATTCAATTTCAGGGCAGGTTGGAAGTGTTAGCTTCCTAAAAGAAAATACGGTAATTGAAAATATCACAGTGGATTTGCACTTCTGTGCCACTTCATACTCTAATTGAAGATATTTCATGGATAGGAGTTTCCTTTTTACAGGCAGGGAATTCTTGATGGTGTAAAGGCTTTACTGAATGAATGCATGTGAGTTCAGAGTTTGAATCACCGGTTCGTTTACTGTACTGAAGCCAGAATTCTAACACCTCTTTTCCTTATGTCTGATATTCATCAGGTTCATTTATTTTTTATTTTTTGTTATTTTTAAATCAGCTTGTGGGATGTGGGTGTCATTTATTACTTATCGGCAGTAATAATAACCAGCAGGCATGGGTGTAAAGTAATTGTTAACCAGGGGCATAGATTTAAAATATTGGTAGACATATTAAATAGGATTTGAGGTGAAACTTTGTCCATCCAGAAGGTGGTGCGGGTATGGAGCTCACTACTTGAGGGGATGAGAGGAAGAAATCCTCATCACATTTAAAAAAATACTTGGATATACATTTGAAGTGCCATAATATACAAGGCGATATACAATAATATACAAGACCAAGGGCGGAACTTTCCGTGTCCGCTGGCATTGGGCGTGCTCGGTGGCGTGAGCAGACAATATGGCACGATTGGTTTTACGGCAGTGGGAAACCAGTTTACGGGCCGCGTTTCCCACCATCGGACATCGGGAACTTATTGCAATACATCAGCATATCATTATCAGGCCAGCCTGCTGGGATCACCTCCCACACCCCCCACCCACCCACTGCTGGATCATCCGTTCGCATTGGCAGGAAAGCACGCCGACATGTTTCACAACAGCACATAAAAGGCGTGCACTTTGCAGCCTTCACTTTGAGGGGAACTCGGAGGTGAGTAGACAGCAACGTTGGGCAGTGCTCGCCAGGGTCACCTGTTGGACTGCGAGCTTCAGGGGCGGCGGGGTGTCGTGGTTAGGGGCAGCCCTGCCGTTGAGGCTCCTGGTGGCGGGTAGGGGGCAAGGGCAGCCCTGCCATTGAATATAGCGCACAAGCATTCGGGGTGGGGGGTAGGGTAGGCAGGGGAAGTGGCCACGTTTTAGGGAATCCTGTATGAGGTGACCACTGCTCTGCAACTGAGACAGTTCAGGCGCAGCCACTTTGATATGATTGGGGTTAGGGTCCTAGCTTATCTGCCCACTCAAGCAATGCAGAAGCAACAAAATGCCATCAAGTGCTCCAGAGCTTCCCTGCTCCCCCCTCCTCCCAGCACAGACTGCAAATGCACGAGCATTTTAGTGGACTTCAGAACATTTGGACGACTGCACACGTTATACAGTCACCTCACTAAAGCTGACCATGGAGCAGTCACTGCTGGAGGTGCTCACAGCCCCTTGCGATGTCAGCATCCTGGTTTGGATCAGTCTCCCCCATGGTTCATGCTAACAGGGCAGCCATGCAGCGCATTAATCTCTGGCCATCCAAGTGGTGGCCAGCACTCTCCGGGAAGTGTTAAGGGGCCATCACATTTAACCAGGACAGGTTTTTAGTACACCCATGGTAACCACGTGTCTCTCTCTTTCATCCTGCAGGAGGAGCACATCATGCTCATGGAGCCTGGTGAACTAGGTCTATGCCTGATGGCCTACAGAGAGTGAAGACGATAGTGGAGAGAGTGACTGAGACTCCTGGTTGCGCAGAGGCAGGAGCAGCAAACTCAGGAAGAAGGGGCAGCTGGGGCTCCCACACTTGCCGCCTGAGAGCCACAGTGAGCCGTCGCAGGCCGGTGCCTAGTGACATCCAGGGTCTATAGATACCGCCTTTCTTCCTGCAGATGACTGAGAACCAGTTTCGCTGAAGACTGCGGATGCCTATGGAATTGGTCGGTCACATCGATCAGCAGGATTTGGCGCCAGGGAACATGGAGGCCATCCACTGCCAGTGGCTGTGAAAGTGACCACGGTGCTCAATTTCTACGCCAGTGGCTCCTTTCAGGGATCCATAGGTGACCCCTGTGGGATTTCACAAGCCGCCACCCACAAACGCATCCTTGAGGTCACGGATGCCATCTTTGCGAGGGCACATAGCTTTGTGCATTTCGCCCGGGACAAGGACAGCCAGGCTGCAAGAGTGATTGGATTCGTCTGGATCTCGGGTTTCCCACAGGTGCAGGGTGCCATCGGCTGCATTCATGTGGCGCTTAGATCTCTGTCGCAACACAAGGGGTTCCATTCACTGAATGTGCAGCTGGTATGCGACCACCAGAAATGCATCCTGCAGGTATGCACACGGTTTCCAGGGAGTGTGCACGATGCCTACATCCCCAACCAGTCACAGATGCCTGGAGTCTTCCAGGGTCAACAGAAGCTGCAGGGTTGGCTCCTTGGGGACAAGGGCTACCCACAGAGGCCGTGGCTGATGATATCCGTGCGGCATCCTCAGACTGCAGCAGAGCGACGGTGTGATAGGGCTCATGCTGCAGCTCACAACTTGGTGGAGCAGACCATCGGGATGCAGAAGATGAGGTTCCAAGGGGTCTGATGGAGCCCTGCAATACTGTCTGCAGAGGGTGTCATGCATCGTCATCGTCTGCTGCGCCCTTTACAACCTGGTGCTCCCACGAGGAAAGGGGCTGCACATCTCCTCTGATGAGGAAGGCGCCGATGGGGATGAGGGTGAGGAGGTCCTCGGAGGCAACATTGATGGGGATGAGGCCCTTGCTAGACGAGGCAGGCGCGCTCGGGAGGCCCTTGTGGCTGCCAGGTTGGTGAAAGATGATGAGGACATGCAGTGAGGTGACCCCATAGATCCTCACATCACACCTGTGAATGTTTCACTCTAGTCTGGCTTATGGCAGTGTGAATACCCTCTGTGATAGTGCTCCTGTCATGGAGACGTGCTGGAGGCCCTAATAGTCACTCAATCACTGGAGGATGATGACGACATGCAGTGAGGACATTCCATAGACCTTCACATAGCCTCTGAGAATGTCTGAGTCCTGTCAGGCCGAGGCAGCTCGCTTGCACTCTGTGATCAAGGCCATATTATAGAGAGGCAGCCTTGAAACTTCAGAATCATCTGATCCTTTGCCCGCCTTCAGCACCTGAGCCCTTCAGGAGCTGGTGCACAGCATCGGTGGTCACAGTTGCTGAAGAGATGGGGACCAGCCCCTCCTTAAAGGTGCTGAGAGCACACAGAGAGAATGAGAGAACTCTGTGTCGCCTGCCCACTACATTCCGGCAGCAATGACCAGCACTGCTGAGGTGCAGGCATCAGTAATGTTTCTAGGGAGAGTGAGGCTGGACCATCACTTTGGTCTGAAGGCTGCACAAAGCACAGGGAAGAGGCCCTGGACTGAGACACCTGCCTTCTATCTTGTGCAGAAAGGTTTCACATTTGAGTGACAAGAACACTGCTCATCAGAACAAGGAGCCATAGACAGGGAGACATTCTTGGGAGTTTATTGACAATAGTGAACAGTGTGTACAAGTGATTAACACCCATGCCCAGGTTGTGCAACTAATTCTCCTTAACTTTCCTAACCCTGCTGCTACGTCTGTTGCTCCCCGGACATCCACAGCAGAGATGAAGGCTGCCTGCTGACTACAACGCCCTGTCTGTGATGACTTTGGCGGGCGTTCTCTGGAGGGCCGAGACTTGAAGGGCCCCGGCCTGCTTTCGGGGTGCTGCTGTGTGGCAATGGCACCCTCCCTGGCCAGTGAAGCTGGATCGGTTGTTTGGCAGATGTGCCTGCGAAAGCATTAGTGCATGGCAGTAGCCTGTGAAAGAGGACACATCACTCACGGTAGGGTTGTCTGATGGAGGTTGCACTTGGTAGAGCTCCGTCTACTTCAATGTCAGCACAGGACCGGTCCAGATCCTCACCGGCCAGCTGGATGGCTCTGTTTTCAAAGTCCGTGTGGATCTTGATTTCGGACATTCCACCACCGGTCTGCAACCTCTCCCTCTTATTGTGTGTCAGCTTGTTCTGCATGAATAGAGATGAAGAGAGTGTAAGCAGAGCACCTGCCAGTCCAAATGACAAGTATCCTGGCATGTTTGGGTGGTGAGTGGTCCCATGGATGGGAAGAGGGCAATGAAGGTGTGTGAGAGAGTGAATGGTGATGCCTCTTGAACCAGCAAGTGCGGGCCCTGTGAATGTGTGATGGGTCTGAGAGTGTGTGAATTGAGAGTGGTGAGAAGAGCAACTTACCCTGGTGGATCATTCATCCCCTTGCGGCACTGGGTGGCTGTCCTCTTTTGAAGGGTGTGGGCGCTGACCACCACTGCCACTGCCTCCCAAGCCGGGTTAGTGCTGTTGCTGCCCATCCTGCGGCCAGAGCCGGGGTAGAGGACATCCCGGCAGGCCTCCATGGCATCCAAAAGACGCTCGAGAGACGCGTCGCTGAACCTGGGGTCTGCAGTCTTCTTCAGTTCCAGGGCCATGTCTTCCATGCAGCAGTGGTGGTCTGGAAGCACTGAGACGTGTGCTTGCAGCTGGACTTTCAATATGGCGCCCGGCGTGATGCAGCGGTGGGGTGATAGCCGGCAGGCGAATGAGAGCCCGCCCGCCATGGAAACGGCATGTTTGCCAGGAATGCATAAATAATGTGGCAGGTTTGGGATGATAATGTGAAAACCCACCATCGCGGACGGTGGTTAAAATGTCGTTTTACCCGCCCACTACCACACTTAATACAAATCTGGGACGATTCCACCCCAAGAGCTAGAAAGTAAAATTCAGCTGAATGGCTCTTTTTTGACTATTCTGGACACAATGGGCCAAATGGTCTCCTTCATGTCATAAATTTCTATCATTCTACTTTTCCTTGAAAAGTTGGTAATGGACCTTCTCTTTGAACTGCTGTTACCTTGTGTTACTGGTTACTTGATATTTGGTGATTCTAGGATTTTGATCCAATAACACTGAATGAATGATAATATATGTCCAAATCAGGATGATTTGTGACTTGCTGAAGAATTTGCAGGGAATTTCTTACATTTTCCCTTTCATTAGAAACATGAAAATGTAGAAAATAGGAGCAGGAGTAGGTCATTCGGCCCTTTGAGCCTGCTCCGTCATTCAGCATGACCATGGCTGATCCTCTATCTCAACGTCATACTCCTGCTCTCTCCCCATACCTCTTGCAGTCTTTAGAGTGTAGAAATCTATCTATTTCCACCTTAAATATACTCAGTGACTTGGCCTCCACAGCCTTCGGTGGTAGAGAATTCCATAGATTCACCACCCTCTGAGTGAAGAAATTTCTCCTCATCTCAGTCCTAAATGGCCTATACCGTATCCTGAGACTGTGACCCCTTGTTCTAGACCAACCCCACCAACCCCAGCCAGAGGAAACATCATCCCTGCATCCAGTCAGTCCAGGCCTGTCAGAATTTTATATGTTTCAATGAGATCCCCTCTCATTCTCCTAAACTCCAATGAATACAGGCCCAGTCAATCAAATCTCTCATACGACAATCTTGCCACCCCAGGAATCAGCCTGGTCAACCTTCACTGTGCTCCCTCTATGGAAAGTATATCCTTTCTTAGGTAAGGAGACCAAAACTGCACACAATCCTCCAGGTGTGGTCTCACCAAGGCCCTGTACAGCTGCAGTAAGACATCTTTGCTCCTGTACTCAAGCCTCTCGTAATGAAGGCCGACATATCATTTGCCCTCTTAACTGCTTGCTGCATCTGCAAGCTTGCTTTCAGTGATTGGTGTACAAGGACACCCAGGTCCCTTTGTACATCAATATTTCCCAATCTATCACCATTTAATTAATACTCTGCTATTCTGTTTTTCCTACCAAAGTGGATAACTTCGCACTTATCCATGTTATACTGCATCTGCACTCAACTTATCTAAATCGCCTTGACCCCTCTTAACATCCTCCTCACCACTCATATCCCCACCAAGTTTTGTGTCATCAGCAAACTTGGAAATAATATATTTGGTTCCCTTATCCAAATATCGATATATATTGTGAATAGCTGGGGCCCAAGCATTGATCTCTGCAGTATCTCATTAGTCACCACCTGCCACTCCAAAGCAGACCCATTTCTTCCTATTCTCTGGGTGGAATCATCCCAGATTTGCACTAAGTGCGGTAGCATGCAGATAGAACATAGTTTTACCTGCCGGCTGCAATGGCGGCTTCTCACATAGCATCATCCCAAACCCGCCGCATCAATTATGCTTTCCTGGGAATCATGCCGTTTCCATGATGGATGGGCTCTCATTTGCCTGCCACACCATCACATCACTGCTTCTGCACACCGGGCACAATATTTAAAGTGCAGCCGTGTGCACACCTCAGAGCTTCCAGCCCAGGACTGCTGCACAGAAGACATGGCCCCAAAAGGCAAGAAGACTGCCGCCCCCAGGTTTAATGACATGTTCCTCGAGTGTCATTTGGGCACAGTGGAGGGCCGCCGTGATGGCTTCTAACCTTGTTCTGGCCGCAGGATGGGCAGCAACATCACCAATCCAACTTAGGAGGCGGTAGCAGCAGTGAACAGCGCCAACAGACTGCAAAAGAGGACAGCCACCCAGCGCCGAAAGAGGATGAATGGTCTCCTCTGTTCTGCCAGGGTAAGTCACTCTTCTCATCGTTCTCCTCATCACTTATCATTTGGCCTGGCAGGCATCCTGCTTACACTCTCTCTATCTTTATTCATGCAGGACAAGCAGGCACACAACAAGAGGGAGAGTTCGCAGACTGGTGGAGGAATGCCTGAAATCAAGGTCCTCACGGATTTTGAAAACAGAGTCATCCAGATGGCCAGTGAGGATCTGAACCGTTCCTGTGCTGACGGTGAGGTCGGTGGTGCGCTACCAAGTGAGGATCCAGCAGTGCAACATCCATCAGACAACCATGTCGTGAGTGATGCGTCCTGTTTCACAGGCCACTGCCATGCACTAATTATCTCCCCTTGCTTTCACAGGCACATCTGGGAAACAGCCGACAGAGTTCACGACCCAGGGCCTCCAATCAAGCTCCAAGGGAAGCTCAGAAGAGGAATCCACTGAAACCCTCCCTGAAGAACCGTCACAGCGCTCACCCACAACCTCCACCGGCGCAGAGACACATACCTTGGTGGGGCCTAGCTTTAGAGTAGCCTCAGGATCACAATCTGTTGAGCACATCGCACTCTCTGATCCACAGTAGGTGGTGGCATGGACTTCCCATGTGTCTGGCACTCGGAGGGCTGCTGGAGGCCAGAAATTTGTTGAGTCCGAGTCAGGTGATGAGTTTCTGGACTCGGTTATGTCACAGTTGTTGGAGCTGCAAAGGCAAGCTAGGGATCAACAGGAAGGGATGTCCACTGCACTCCTCAGATTGCAAGGCACGATGGAGGAGTCTGTCCGCCTTCAGGCTGAGGTGATAGCGCCGGCATGTCAACATGCCGAGATCAAAACTGGTAGGATGGTGGCTGCCTTGGAGGCCTTGTTCCAGGATGTTTATCCTGCATTGCAGTGCGGGCTGAACCTCATTGCCGATGCTATAGTTGGGCTCCAACAGTGTGTACACAAGAGGGGTGCTGGGCAGCCCTATCTCACCCCAGCTATCCATTCTCCTCAAGGAGTCAGCCAGGGGCCCTCAGGTTCCCATAGGGGGGGAGGATTCCCCCTACCCCCCCACCCACCCCACCCGGTGCCACCCATCAAGGCAACTCTGAGAGTGTCCGGCCCATCCCTCTTCCTGTGACCTCAGCAACTCCATCTCCACAGGCCAAGGAGGGTGCCATTTCTGCACAGCAGGATCCCGAATGCAGGCCGGGGCCCTCCGGGTCTCGACTCTCCAGAGGGCGCACGCCAAAGTCATCACAGACAGGGCGTCACAGTCAGCAGGCTGCCTCCACCTCTGCTGTGGATGACGGGGAGCACCAAGATCTAGCGGCAGGGTTAGGAAAGTTAGGTAAAAGTAGTTGCGTAGCCTGAGCACGGGTGTTAATCACTTGTACACACTGTTCATTATTGTGAATAAACTCCCAAGAATGTCTCCCTGCCTATGGCTCTTTGTCCTGAGCAGTGTTCACGACACTCAGATGTGAAACCTTGGTTCCTGCACAAGATAAAGACAAGAGTCTCAGTCCAGGGCCTCTTGCCTGTGCTCTGTGCAGCCTTCAGACCAAAGTGATGGTCCAGCCTCACACTCGCTGGAAACATTACTGATGCCTGCACCTCAGCAGTGCTGGTCATTCCTGCCAGAATGTCATGGGTGGGCGCCACAGAGTTCTCTCATTGTCTCTGTGTGCTCTCAGCACCTTTAAGGTGGGGCTGGCCCCTATCCCTTCAGTATCTGTGACCAGTGATTCTGTGCTCCTGAAGGGGTCAGGTGCTGAAGGCGGACAAAGGATCAGATGCTTTTAAAGTTTCATGGCTGTGCCTCTATGACTGACCCTGATCACAGAGCGCAAGTGTGCTGCCCTTGGTCAGACAGGAGACACATATTCTCAGATGCTATGTGAAGATCTATGGACTATCCTTCTGCAATTGAGCGATTATTAGGGCCTCCAGTGCTTCTCAATGACAGGGGCATTATCAGAGAGGGTATGTGCGCTGCCATTGGCCAGACTGGAGTCAAGCATCCATAGATGCAATGTGAGGATCCATGGTGTCTCCTCACTGCATGCCGTCATCATCCTCTAAAACAAAGCAGCTATGAGGGCCTTGTGAGCTCGCCTACCACGTCTGGCCAGTGTGAAGGCCTCATCACCGTCATCGTCGCCTTCGAGGACCTCCTCACTCTCATCACCGTTGACATCCTCCTCATCGGAGGAGACCTCTAGCTCCTGCATCTCCTCCTCAGCCAGCTCCTCTCCCTGTTGCAGCGCCAGGTTGTAAAGGGCGCAGCAGGCGATGATGATGTGTGACACCCTCTGTGGACTGTATTGCAGGGCTCCACCAGATTGACCCAGGCACTGGAACCTCATTTTCAGAATCCCGATGGTCTGCTTCACCAAGTTGCAATTTGCTACATGAGCCTCATTATAACGTCGCTCTGCTGCAGTCTGAGGCCATCACATGGGTGTCATCAGCCGCGTCCTCTGTGGGTAGTCCTTGTCCCCGAGGAGCCATCTCTGCCGCTCCTGTGGACCTTGGAAGGCTTCAGGGATCTGTGACCGACTGAGAATGTAGGCGTCGTGGATACTCCCTGGAAAGCGTGCGCGGACCTGCAAGATGCGTTTGTGGTGGTTGCACACCAGCTGCACATTCAGTGAATGGAAGCCCGCATGGTTGACATAGTTGACCGCTTGTTGCCAGGGAGATCTGAGCACCATGTGAGTGCAGTCGATGGCACCCTGCACCTGTGGGAAACCTGAGATCTGGGCAAGTCCGATCACTCTTGCCCCTGGCTCTCCTGGTCCCAGACGAAATGCACAAAGTTGTGTGCCCTCACGAAGGTGGCATCCGTGACCTCATGGATGCATTTGTGGTTGGAGACTTGTGATATCCCATAGAGGTTGCAGGAGCCCTGAAAGGAGACACTGGCATAGAAATTGAGCACTGTGGTCACTTTCACAGCCACTGGCAGCGGATGCCCTCCATATCCCCTTGGTGCCAAGCCCTGCAGTAACTGGCAGATGTGACCAACCAGTTCCCTAGACGTGCGCAGTCTTTGGCGACACAGGCTGTCAGCCATCTGCAGGAATGAAAGGTGGTGTCTATAGACCCTGGCTCTAGCTAGGGACCAACCAACAACAGCTCACTGTTGCTCTTCAGTAGCGTGTGAGGGAGCCCCAGCCCCCCTTCTTCCTGAGTGTTCTGCTCCTTCCCCTGCCCAGCCAGGCGCCTTCGTCGCTCCCTTCTCCGATGTTTCCGTTCTCTGTAAGCCACGAGACATACAGCTAGTTCACCATTCTCCATGATCCTGATGTACTCCTTCTGCAGGATGAAAGAGAGCGATGCGTCAGTTAGCTTGGGTGTACTAAGAACCTCTCTTGGTTAAGCCTGAAGGCCCCTTAACACATCCTGGAGAGTGCTGGCCACCACCTGGATGGTCAGAGTTTAGTGCGCTGCATGGCTGCCCAAAACCCCACCCACCTCTGCCCCACTCCACCTGATGGCAGCTTTGTCCATTGGACTGCATGCTATGCTTTCAGCTCAGGCACAGGCATTCTCCTAACCTGCACTGCAAGGCTGCACTGTTAGCTTGAACCATGGGGGAGACTGTCCAAACCAGGATGATGACATTGCATTACTGTGAGCGCCTCCACCAGTGACTGCTCCATGGCCAGCTTTAGCAAGGAGATAGTTCAATGTGCCCAGTCGTCCAGCTGTTCTGCAGTCCACTGAAACACTCATTAGTTTGCAGTCTGTGCCCAAGGGGTGAAAAGCTCTGGAGCACTTGGTGGCACTTTGATGCCTCTGCGTTTCTTGAGTGGGCAGATAAGCTAGAGACCCAACTCCATGCATGACAATGTGGCTGCGCCTGAACTGTCTCAGCTGCGGAGGAATGGTCACTTTATACAAGGTTTCCCTAATGCGTGGCTGCTTCCCTCCCCCCCACCCGACATGTGCACTACCTTGAATCACAGGGCAGCCCTTGCCCCTACCTCCATTGCCTCAGCCACAGGGCAGACCTTTTCCCCATCCCCAAGTCACCTCAACCACAGGACAACCCTTCTCCCCACCTCTCCAAAGCACCTCAACCTTGAAGTCCAACAGGCGACCCAGGCAAGTGCTGTGCAACTTTACTGTGCACTCACCTCCGCGTTCCCCTCAAATTTCAGCCCACCAAGTGCATGCCTTATATAGGCTGTTGTGAAACATGTCGGCGTGCAATAATGCTGATGTTGGGTGCGATCTAGAAGTTGGGAGAATGATTCCAGTGGGCTGGCCTTATAATGATATGCAGGTGTATTACACTGAGGTTCCCACACCTGATGACGGAGAATGTGGCCTGCCATCGAAGGGCTGAGCAGACGATCGCAAATTCGTCTCACAACGTTGTGAAACTGATTTCTGGCCTTCGTGCCATATTGTCCACTCACGCCGCTGAGCGTGCCCGACGTCAGTGGGCACGGAAAATTCTGCCCTCTGTTCCCTGTCTGCTAGCCAATTCTCAATCCATGCCAATATATTACCCCCATCACAGGCTTTTTAACTTTATACACTAACTCTTATGTGGGAATTTATGAAAAGCTTTCTGAAAATCCAAATACACCACATCCACTGGTTCTCCCTTATCTATTCTGCTAGTTACACCCTCAAAAAACTCCAGTAGATTGTCAAACATGATTTCCCTGTCATAAATCCATGTTGATTTTGTCGAATCCCGTTGATATTTTCTAAGTGCTCTGTTATTACATCCTTTATAATAGACACTAGCATTTTCCCCACTACTGATGTTAGGCAGGTCAGTCAGTAATTTGCTGTTTCTCCCTCCCTTTTTTAAATAGCAGGGTTATACTTGCCACCTTCCAATCTGCCAGGGCTGTTCCAGAATCTACAGAATTTTGGAAGACGACAACCAAGGAATCCACTATTTCCATAGCCAACTCCTTTTCTACCCTGGGATGTAGGTGATCAGGTCCTGGAGATTTATTGGCTTTCCATTCCATTCATTTCTCCAGCACTATTGTTTTACTAATACTAATTTCCTTCAATTCCTCCTTCTCACTAGACCCTTATTCCCTGGTATTTCTGGGAAATTATTTGTGTCTTCCTCTGTGAAGACAGAACTAAAGTAGTTGTTTAATTGCTCTGGCATTTCTATTATAAATTCTCCCATTTCAGACTGTAAGGGACCTACATTTTGTCTTCAATAATCTTTTTCTTTTTACATACTTATAGAAGCTTTTTCAGTCTGCTTTTATGTTCCTTGCAAGTTTATTCTCATGCTCTATTTTCCTCCTCTTAATCAATCTCTTGGTCCTTCTTTGCTGAATTCTAAACTGCTCCCAATCCTCAGGCTTAGGGGGAGGTGGAAACGTAGTGGTATTGTCACCAGGCTATTACTCCAGATACCCAGGATGATGCTCTGGGGGCCTGGGTTCAAATCCTACCACGATAGATGGTGAATTCAAATTCAATAAAAAAAAATCTGGAATTAAAAGTCTAATGATGACCACTGTCGATTGTTGTAAAAACCCATATGGTTCACTAATGCCCTAACCCTAACCCTTCCTTTAGGGAAGGATATCTGCCATCCTTACCTGGTCCGGTCTACATGTGACTCCAGGCCCACAGCAATGGGGTTGACTCTTAAAAAAAAAGTTCTCCAAAATGGCCTAGCAAACCATTTCAAACCAAGTCAGTTCTCAAGGGCAATTAGAGATGGGCAATAAATGTTGGCCCAGACAATGATGCCCACAGCCCATGAATGAGTACATAAAAGGGAAGGCTGGCTACTTTTTCTAGCAATTGTATATGACTCCTCTTTGGATCTAATACTATCCTTAATTTCTTTTGTTAGCCAAAGTTGGGCCACTTTTCCTGTTGTGTTTTTGCGCCAGATGGAATATATAACTGTTGCAAAGCATACATTCGTTCCTTAAATATTAGCCATTGTCTATCCACTGTCAAGCCTTTTAATGAAGTTCCCCAATCTATCTTAGCCAACTCGTGTCTCATACCATCATAGTTTCCTTTGTTTAGATTTAGGACCATAGTTACTGTATCAGCAATATCCTGATTACAACTTGGTAACATTTTATCTCATTGGTCTCTGTTGTGTTATAATATTTTCTGTGTATTTCAATAATTATACATTGTTAGATCTGTATTTTCAAATGGCACTGCAATACTGTTAGCCTTAGAATTAGTTCTGGCTTGTGACTAAAGGAATTGCAGTTAGAAGTGGTACCTTTTCCTTTCAAAACTAGATTAGACAGAACTAAAGATAAATTAAACAGGTACTCTGGCCAATTGTTCATTTATCATAGTTTTGATGAACACACTAATTCACATCCTTATATATGACTTGGTAAGTTAATTGGATGATTGCTAACAAGCTGATGTATCTTATAGATAAAGCTGGATTGCTAAACTGGACACTGGTCTGTTAAATCCCACCGTAGAGGCTGGCATCACATTCTGCTGGTACTCCAGATGTTGAAGTAATCTTGCACATTTACAACTGACTCAAATTTGACGTGCACAGTGAAGAATGAAGCTCTGTCTTGTGATGTTAGCCTCAAGTAAAAGCTCCTGTCTCATCCAGGAATCAGTTTAAAATAGGCTGATTCATTCATTTTTCATTTCATGTTTTTCTCTCTCCCTAAGTCAGATAATTACTTGTGTTGTGTTATTATAATGATATAACACCTTGGGCTTATTTACTATACAAGACACAAGGCACCAATTGCTCATAACGGATTGGGTAAACATGTTGTGGTTTCATTTATTCAGACTAGGCACATGACAACAGTCATACATAGGTGTAAAGCTTGCAAACATCAGAGTTGTGTGTGTGCTCTACTCAAAGCAAAAGTGAAACTAAGGGGATCACATGACACATTTCCCTTCTAGTGATGTCAAGCTGTTATCCATGAAAGGCATATTACAACATTAATACCCTGGTAAATCTGTTATTGTTGGGTTATCTCAGGAGACATGGAGTTTCTTATAGAGAAGATATCTTGCTGGAAGCAATGGTCTTTCATTCAAAACTCTTATTTATATCTATAACTAACTATATACAAGGTTACAGAACATCAGGAGATAGCTTTAGCTCCTCTTTTAAGTGCTTCTCACTAATCTCTTCTCAGTGAGTGACATCACTATAACAGCTCCTTTCTCACATGCTCGGTAGCTATTATTAAAGTTAACCCTTTAATCTATAGTAAACACTGGGGGAAGTGAATTGATGTTGAATATTGCAATCAGTACTGAATTGAGTCCATACTGTAAGTTGGTATTTTGAATTTGTGTGCAAAAAATATTGAACTCCTCCCTAGCTGTTTGGCTCTAGAATAGCAAATAATCAAAGATGTTCGGCACTTAGTTTTCAGACAGATGCTCTGAGCATGTCATTCATACCTACCTGGTTTAGTTCTTAGCTACATAATTTAGAAAGGTGAATGATTTTAGGAATTTTATGAGATTGTTTGTATCACTAATGGATTGTCCATGGTGGCAGTCTGAGTCCTGAAACATAGCTTCTGGTGCTTACCTCAGTCCCACAGGAGCCTAAATGTGATAATCCATTGCCCATTGTTTTCAAGCTGCAAATTTGCTGAAGCAATGTCAGATGACTTGCCATGAGGTAAAAATACACCAGTTTGGAATTTCTGCTCAATTGCACTAGTTTTATCGGCTCAATTACCCCAAAATTGGCTTAACCGGCACAAAAGATCATGGAATTTAGAATGCATTGCCTGAGAGTGTGGTGGAGGCAGGCTCAATTGAAGCATTCAAAAGGGAATTAGACAGTTATTTAAAAATGAAGAATGTGCAGGGCTATAGGGAGAGGGCGGGAGAATAGCACAAAGTGAATTGCTCATGCGGAGAGCCGAATGGTTTCTCACAATGGGCTGAAAAATCTCCTTCTGCACAGTAACAATTCTGAGATTTTGAATTTTAAGCACAAACGATGTTCAGCACCAATAAAATTTATTCCATGATCTTTTGCATTATAGTTTTAGAGACATTGTGCTAGACACAGCTCCCACTGCCCACACCGTGAGGATGAATTAATCTTCATTGAGAGTTTCCGCTATTTGTGCTCATTTGCAGGCCTTTAAAGAGTTTGCAAAATAAGCTGGAACTTTTAAAGTGCAAGGACACCAGTAGATACATTCTGAAATGTACTGAATGATTTTTTTTTCCCTAATTTCCTAAGGATCTGACTACTGTGCCCCCCAATCTACCGAGAAAATAGTTTTGTATATTTTTGAAAGTCATTTTCAGTAATTTAAAATCAGATAACTCACAGGTGGTGAATTGACACTGTGATTAAAAATGCTTTTTTTGTGTGATTAACCCATTCCCAGCTGTACTAATCAAACACACCAAGTTACCACTCTGAAACTTATCAAGCAATACTTTTTCTATAAATTAAAAAAAATTAAAACACTGTTCAATTATGTTGGCCCATGGCAGATTTCGCATTCAGCAAAATGCAGTTAAGATTGAGTGGAGAATCTGGGGCCAGGAGAATACTTTCCAAATCAGGCACAATTTTGGGCAACTTGGCCTGGAATCACCAATTGCACCCAGAGTGGAAACTCTACTCCCACATGCCTTCACATATTGAAAAAGGTCTCAGATGTATTTGTGATACAATTTACCATTGTAGTTGTATCTCAAATTCATCTTAATTATTCCTTCCCTGAAAGCTACTCCCATTATTACCTAATTATAAAACACATATATTTTCTTCCCAACATTTACTCTTGTTTATAACTGAAACTTTCATTGAGGTATTACTGCATCATGGAAATATTCCACATTCCTGCAAATTCCCCTCCAAGTCCCACACTATCCTGACTTGGAACTACATCACCGTTCCTTCATTTTGTTGAGTCAATATCCAGGAACTTGCTTCCTAACAGCTCTATGGATGTTCCTACAACACATGGACTGCGGCTCACCGCCACCTTCTCAAGGGCAATTAGGGATGGGCAATAAATGCTGGCATAGCGAGTGATGCCCACATCCCATGAACGAATGAATATCTTAAAAATTGATTTCATTGACTGCAGCTCTAAATGGGTTAGGCTGACGGAACGACCATGACCAGTACAGCTAAATATCTCAAACATCCATCAGCTCAAAAATTAGTCCACTCAGCCAAACTTAAAAATACAAAAGATAATTTGGGACAAAATTAATTTCTGACAAACTAATTAAAGTTTAGGAAAAATACATATTCCTCTGTTTGGGGCCTTGCCCAAAATTTCCAATTAATTATCATGTGGCAGAGGTTTCATAGTGTACACTGGGTATTGTAGTTCAATAGTCTATTGCAGCCCTATATGGTGCATCTCACTCACCTCAGTTTTTGACAAGAGTGAACATTTTCTGACACACTTTATAAATTGAGGATCTAGGAACAAAGCACAACTCCAGGCTTGTGTTCTGGAAAGAAGGGAAAGCATCTTGAAAGTGCCTGTGACTGATAGGGCAGGATTTTCAAGTCGGTGAGTGGGGGGCGGGGCCTGATCGTTGATGCGTAAAATGACACGCGGTGACGCCGGGCGGAACTCCCAATGTCACCGCGCCACATTTAAATTTTCAGGTAGGTGGGGGCGCAGCGAAATCAGCTGAGGCTATTGACAGAGTCATTTAAGTAATTAAAGGACCTTAAGGTTGGCGGGCAGTCCAGGAGCGCCGGTGCAAATTAGAAAAAGCATGAAACCTCATCCACGGGTGGGATGAGGTTTCATGTAGGTTTTTAAAAATTTTAATAAAAATTATGGACATGTCCCAACTCATGTGACATGTCACATGAGGGGACATATTAGGAAAATTTTATTTTTCTATTTTTAGCTTTTTTACATTTAGAGCCGATCTCCCTGAGGCTGCACGTAGCCTCAGGGAGATGGGTGCGCACTTTCATGCACATGCGCGAAAGAGAGCACTCTCGATTTTGGGATTCCCCCCATGCCCGCACCAGGAAGCGCATAGCGCTTCTGTGCAGATGTCACGCTGGGTGGGCCCTAATTGGCCCGCCCATGTAAAATGGCACTGCGCCCCCGATTGGGGGCGCTGATCGGGAGGGCACCTGTGCACGCCCGCCTTTCGACTTCGCCCCCAACGGGGGAAAATCCTGCCCATAATACCTAATTTTATTGATGAGTTAATACATTATAATATATTTTTTCTCATATCTGGTTGTGTAGAGAAATGTAAAACTCACGAAGAAAATTTAGTGATGCTTGCTGATTTGTAAATTTTGATCTTGGGTGATTTGGATGAGCTTTGTGCTTAGTGATTGATTCGAAGCTTTTTGGAGCTGTTCTTCATTCGCTCAACTATTCCATTGGCTAAATACAAACCAATTGAGCATAATTTTCTTAAGGCAATGGGCCAATTACTTAATGCTTAATTGTATCCTAGAAATTTTGATGTGTGAAGTATTTGAAAGTTGTAACTCTAGGGAAGTATTCTATGACCCGAATTTTCAGGATGGCAGGGGATTGGCAGCCACAATGCCGTATTATACTCTAACGAGCGTTGATTGGCATAAGGTGGGACTCCCGCCCTCACTTGGGAGGAAGTCCCACCTTGGAGAGCTGCCGGCCAATCAGATTGGCTGGCAGCTCTCTAGTCCCTTCAGGCACAGTGCTGCAGTGGCCGGAAGAGGCACTGCAGGGAGCTGCCTGGAAGTAAGTCAAAGGATCTGGAGGACAGGCAAGTGGCAGGGATCTGAGGGCGGGGAGGGTAGGCAACGCCTGTAGTCACGAGGGGGTGATCAGGGTCTTGGGGGCTGGCTGGGGCAAGGGTAGGGAGGGCCGGAAATCACGGGACCCTAAGGGGAGGGCTCCCTGCCTCAACTTCCCACTCGAGATTGAACTCAGCTTATTTCTGGCCTTCCCCCACTGAGTTGTCATCCGCCTGCTAGCCTAAAAATTGAGGCTGGGTGGGAGAAGGCCCTTAAGACACCATTACGTGGCCACTTAAGGGCCTTAATTGGGGCAAGGGCAGGCTTCCCGTCTGAGGCCCTGCCCGCCCCACCGTAAAATTGCTACCAGGTTGGGGTGAGCGGGAACCCGGAGGGAATCCCGTCCATGCAATTTCATGTTCCCAGCTCTTGCCTCAGAACCCTCCGGGGGAATTGTACAATTCTGGCCGATGTTTGAGATGTATTAATTATGTAGATCATTAGGGGCAGGATTTTTACCTCGGTAAGGCACGGCGGGTGGCCCCAGGAGTGGCTGTGAAACCAACCACCACCCGCAATCGGGCCCCGACTGCGATTTCATGCTGGCTGGCAAATTAACAGCGAGCCAGTGTGAATCACATACTGCAACTCTCAGTGCTCCCTGGGTGGGTGGGGTGGGGAGGGCGAGCGTGGAAGTCAGCGCATGTGCATGTGTGCACTCACAGTAAGCTCCCTGAGGGCACAGAGCTGCCTCAGGGAGCTGAAGATTTTAAACATTAACAATAAACAATTGAAAAATAAGGAAAACATGTCCCCTCATGTGACTCTGTCACATCAGCAGGGACATGTTAAAAATGAGCTTTAAAAGTTTTTATTTTTCTTAAATCATTGGTCAAAACCTCATCCCGCTCGTGGATGAGGTTTCACAAAAAATTCAAAGGCCGCTTGGCCTATTCGCCCGCCCGCCAACCGAAAGGTTGGACGGGCAGCGAAAAATTTCATTTAATTAATTCATTATGGGCCTTAATAGGCCTCTTAATTGTCGGCAGACACCTTGCTGCCTCTTGTGCACGCCCGGCGAGTGAGGCATCGCGAGAATGTGCAATGATGTCGGGGCGCTCGCCCGACGTCATCGCACACCATTTTTCTCCTGTTCAGGTCAGACGCACACCTGCCCAACGAGGGAAAAATTCTGCCCTAGGAATGGGCAACAAGTGCCTCAATGCCAAGAACCCATGAAAAAGAATTTTTAAAAAATTGAACTGACATCCATGTATAAAAGGGAAAAAAGGGGAGCGGGGTCAATAGACAATTGATAGTTGTAAAAACACTTAAAAGCAAGGTCTCAAATATGATGCTAGTCCTCCCTGTTTACTGATCTTAGCCAGAACACTGCTGGGACTTTCTCAAATAGAACTCAATGCCTTAGATAAACTACCTCGACTTTTAACTACTATTCAATGAGAATCTCATTGGAATTGCATGTGCCAGGACTTCATGTGAACATCACACTTGCCTATACCTACTCCCTGTGGTCAAACAGCCTACTGAATGTGCACGGTTGAGACTCATGCATGAGTAGTGGGGCACTTGGGTGAAGGATCAAATTATGACCAGGTAACTGTGCCCAAGGACATCTACATTTTGAAAAGAAGAGGCAAGTGGAAAATTTGAGAGATGAAAGAGTGTCTCGTACAAATTAATAATTGAGTGGGCATTGAGAGCCATAAGGGGTCATCATCGACATGCTTTTAGTAAGACCATGTTTATGTCTTTGTGAATCTCCAAGAGCACCAAAACAAAAGGTTCGAGATGATAATGGTTCATTCGGTTTGTGCAAAATGTGAAGAAATTGTGTCTTTGAAGAATCCACTGGAATCTGACTTTCATTGCTCTGTGGAGTTAAGTGCTGTATTTATCATTTGGTTGTTATAATTGAATCTAGTATGGATGTGAGCTGACTTTCTCCTTCAGCACTGCTCTGTGATATGCACAGTGACTGAGGTTCTTAAATTGCTTTGCAGTAGAGTGGTAAAGCTTAAATTAATTTTCATATCATTTTTGCCACGTTTACTTTCAACCTTTTTCATTGATAAACTGTGCAGTTTCAGACAGCTGCACTCCGATATGTTGTACACACTCTGAGGGTTATTTTGGCCAAAGGGTGAAAACTAGTGCCAAATGGCTGCAGTGATATTAGCCCAGCCTGTATGAAAGTCTGGATTTACCACACAATTTTGGTCACGCCTGATGGTTACCATAATTTGAACTTGTCTGGAGGCACGAAACAGAAACTTGCAGCTTTAGTACTCAAGTGCTGATTAGATGCAATTCTTGTGGAGCAGCACGAATGGGTTCCTTGCACCCAATTCTGCTGAAGGTGCAGACAGAGCAGTCACTGGTTCTCAGATATGGCTCCGGAGATCTTGGTGGAGGAGGTCCAGAGGAAGAGGGATGCCTTGTACCTGGAGAGGAGTAGGATGCCATCTTGCCCCTTGTCTCTTTTTCCTGCAGCAGCTGGTGCTGTTCTGTCCCCCCATTCTTCGTGCAGACCAAGGGGGGCCGGTAGAAAGATGCCCATGACTAAGCACTGCCTTTCTCCTGGTGACCCCTGTAAGGTGTCCAATAAGGTGCAGTAGCACACCATTTGCTCTTTTTAGGCGGAGTTCTCTGAGAAATTCTGGAATAAACGTTGTTTCAGTGCTGGTGAAGTCGCTAAAGCTTCTGAAAGTGACTTAGTCTTGCTCTGTGAAGAAAGCAATAGTACATCGAGTAAATAAGCACATGTATCCTCATGGACACTGCATTGCATAGTATAAAAAGTTCAAACAGAAGAATGCCTGCATGATCTCTGTTTTTTCAAAAATTGATTGCCACTTCATAATGTGTCTAAGGCTTCCCCATCTATTCCATATTTTAGCTCTTCTATCATGCTTTCCCATTAAGAATTAAAAGGCTAAAGATCAGGACACTATGTGCTGGCATGTTGAAATTGCTCCTTGTTGGTGTATTGTCTATCCTATAATACTAGGCATAATGTGATTTACATATATCTGTAGTCTTTTATTTCCAATATCTTAAGTGCTACAAACGTTAAAAAAATGTCAGTAGCTTTCTGGAATTTTATGATAACCAGACATAACCAGTCTCGTCATTGATTTCATTTCC
Organism: Cetorhinus maximus; assembly: GCF_964194155.1. Classification (NCBI taxonomy): domain Eukaryota; kingdom Metazoa; phylum Chordata; class Chondrichthyes; order Lamniformes; family Cetorhinidae; genus Cetorhinus; species Cetorhinus maximus. The sequence goes on from NC_135890.1 coordinate 31,756,361, forward strand.
TGCCAGGTATGTTTAGCTCCCAAGACAGTGCTCGCCATCTTGGTGATCTACACCCATATAACCTTGTTTCTCTGCATGTTGGTCTCATTCCATACCTATTAAAGATATTGTTATAATATTCTTTTACAGGGCTCATGCCACCTTATGGTGAAAATAGATTTTTGTTTTGGCCCTGAGCCTTTACTCACCACCTACTTGCATTCCATAACTGCACCAACAAATTTTGGGAATGGATTCTTATGATGTGAATCATAATTGGTAGAATTTTTTTCATTATTAATGAAATTACTATCTCTGGGATTGCATATTTCAAAATTATGCATTGTTGGATTTTTGTTAATGGTTTGTAATCCATGTATGCTCTCAGGTCTTTCAATAGAATCAGGAGCATGGCTCTTTTCAGAGATGTGAAACACTGAAAGACCTGGTCCTTTACTAACCCTCCAGGTAGTGCAGCAATGACCCTAGTACTCCCAGTGCTCCACCAGCATGTGTCAGAAGTGAAAATGTGACCTTTGGCAGCAAGTGTTCCCATGTGAGAATCTTGAGGCCATAGGTTTATAGCTCTAACGAGCTTTAGAAATCAATCTCCCACAATCCCGGTCTTTATGTTTTACTCATGAGGTTCTTCTTAAAGTCCATAAATAATTTGTTTTGGAATTTCTCCACTTGATGACATGGTGTGAGTGACTAAATGAGACCAGTTTTTAACCCTTTTCAGTTATTTATTCAAGTTCACATGTGCTGTGTCCAGTGCACTTTCCATCTGTTGCCATACCGTTGTTGCTATTTTATACTTCAATGCAATGTTTGGTTAAAGTAAAGGGTCACTGGTCATGAAAAGGATTATGCCTCCATCTGTAACCTTGGAACTTGACTCCCTTGCATTCAAGAAAAATCAGTAAGAATGTTAGACCATAAGACCATAAGACATAGGAGCAGAAATTAGGCCATTCGACCCATCGAGTCTGCTCCGCCATTCAATCATGGATGATAAGTTTCTCAACCCCATTCTCTCACCTTCTCCCTGTAACCTTTGATCCCCTTCCCACCAAGAACCTATCTATCTCGTTCTTAAATAAACTCAATGAACTCCACAGCCTTCTGTGGCAATGAATTCCATAGATTCACCACTTTCTGGCTAAAGAAGTTTCTCCTCATCTCTGTTCTAAAAGGTCTTCCCTTTACTCTGAGGCTGTGCCCTCGGGTCCTAGTCTCTCCTACTAATGGAAGCATCTTCCCCACGTCCACTCTATCCAGGCCTTTCAGTATTCTGTAAGTTTCAATCAGATCCCCCCTCATCCTTCTAAACTCCATTGAGTATAGACCCAGAGTCCTCAAACGTTCCTCATATGTTAAGCTTTTCATTCCTGGGATCGTTCTCGTGAACCTCCTCTGGACCCTCTCCAGGTCCAGAACATCCTTCCTGAGATACGGGGCCCAAAATTGCTCACAATATTCTAAATGTGGTCTGACCAGAGCCTTATAAAGCCTCAGCAGCACATCCCTGCTTTTATATTCTAGTCCTCTCAAAATAAATGCCAACATTGCATTTGCCTTCCTAACTACCGACTCAACCTGCAAGTTAACCTTAAGAGAATCCTGGACTAGGACTCCCAAGTCCCTTTGCACTCCAGACTTCTGAATTCTCTCCCCATTTAGAAAATAGTCTATGCCTCTATTCTTCCTACCAAAGTGCATGACCTCACACTTCCCTACGTTGTATTCCATCTGCCACTTTTTTGCCCATTCTCCTAACCTGTCCAAATCCTTCTGCAGCCTCCCCGCCTCCTCCATACTACCTGTCACTCCACCTATCTTTGTATCATCTGCAAACTTAGCCAGGATGCCCTCAGTTCCTTCATCTAGATCATTAATGTATAAAGTGAAAAGTTGTGGTCCCAACACTGAACCCTGCGGAACTCCACTAGTCACCAGCCGCCATCCTGAGAAGGACCCCCTTATCCCCACTCTCTGCCTCCTGCCAGACAGCCAATCTTCTATCCATGTTAGTACCTTGCCTCCAACACCATGGGCTCTTATCTTACTGAGCAGCCTCCTGTGCGGCACCTTGTCAAAGGCCTTCTGGAAGTCCAAGTAGATAACATCCATTGGCTCTCCTTTGTCTAACCTACTCGTTACCTCCTCAAAGAATTCTAACAGATTTGTCAGACATGACCTCCCCTTGATGAAACCATGCTGACTTTGCCCTATTTTACAATGCACTTCCAAGTATTCTGAAATCTCATCCTTAATAATGGAATTTAAAATCTTACCAACAACCAAGGTCAGGCTAATTGGCCTGTAATTTCCCGTCTTTTGCCTCACTCCCTTCTTAAACAGGGGGGTTACATTAGCGATTTTCCAGTCCTCTGGGACCCTCCCTGACTCCAGTGATTCCTGAAAGATCACCACTAACGCCTCCACTATCTCTTCAGCTATCTCCTTCAGAACTCTGGGGTGTAATCCATCTGGTCCAGGTGATTTATCCACCTTCAGACTTTTCAGTTTTCCTAGCACCTTCTCTTTGGTAATGGCCACCATACTCACCTCTGCCCCCCGACTCTCTTGAACTTTGGGGATGTTACTCGTGTCTTCCACTGTGAAGACTGATGCAATGTACCTATTCAGTTCCTCCGCCATTTCTTTGTTCCCCACTACTACTTCTCCAGCGTCATTTTCCAGCGGCCCAATGTCCACTTTTGCCTCTCTCTTACCCTTTATATATCTAAAAAAACTCTTGCAATCTTCTTTTATATTACTAGCTAGTTTACCCTCATATTTAATCTTCTCCCTCCTTATTTCTTTTTTAGTTGTCCTCTGTCGGTAGGCTTCCCAATCCCCTGGTTTCCCACTGCTCTTCACCGCATTGTATGCTTTCTCTTTAGCTTTTATGCTGTCCCTGACTTCCCTTGTCAGCCATGGTTGCCTCGTCCTCCCTTTAGTATGCTTCTTCTTCCTAGGGGTGAATTTTTGCTGTGTCTCCCAAATTACTCCCAGAAACTCCTGCCATTGCTGTTCCAGTGTCTTTCCTGCTAGGCTCATCTCCCAGTCAATTCTGGCCAGCTCCTTCCTCATGCCTCTGTAGTTGCCTTTATTCAACTGCAATACCATTACATCTGATTCCAGCTTTTTCCTCTCAAATTGCAGGGTAAATTCTATCATATTATGGTCACTTCCTCCTAAGGGTTCCTTCACCTTAAGCTCCCTTATCAAATCTGCCTCACTACACATCACTAAATCTGGAATTGCCTGTTCCCTAGTGGGCTCCACCACAAGCTGCTTCAAAAAGCCATCTCGTAGACATTCTACAAATTCCTTTTCTTGGGATCTACTACCAACCTGATTTTCCCAGTCTACCTGCATATTGAAATTCCCCCATGATCACTGTAACCTTGCCTTTCTTACACGCCTTTTCTATCTCCTGGTGTATCTTGTGCCCCACATCCTGACTACTGTTCAGAGGCCTGTACATAACTCCCATTATGGTTTTTTTACCTTTGTGGTTCCTCAACTCTACCCACACAGATTCTACATCATCTGACCCTACGTCATTTCTTGCTATCGATTTAATTTCATTTCTTACTAACAAAGCAACCCCACCCCCTCTGCCAACCTGCCTATCTTTTCGATAGGATGTATATCCTTGGATATTTAGCTCCCAGTCCTGATCCCCTTGCAGCCATGACTCCGTGATGTCCACTACATTCTTAAATCTTGCTAGCAAGATCTCCACAAGGACAGTTGCTAAGCTAAAGGTCAAGAGATGCAACATTGAGGTTGGGTGGGGGTGGGGTGGTATTGGTGGGGTTGGGGGGGGGATGGGGTGGCGGGTGAAGAAATAGGCTACTCCTGATTTGAACAGGATAAAAAATGTGAAATATATCTTTTTTACAAATTTGACATTCCCAAAGTTACCGTAAAACCTTACTTGAAAAACAGTTGCAGGAAAAGGTCAGCTATCTTTGCTCTTTGCTTAGTGTATTATGCTGCAACTGAACTTAGAATCCCAACGACCCACAATTGGCATGCACCTGAACTTTTAATGAGAACAATTGTGTATGTACAGCGCCTTTAACATAGAAAAATATCCCAAAGTGCTTTCTGGTAGTATAATTGGACAATCTTATTGTACATGCACATATTTTGTGTGCATTCAATTGGTGTGCTGCAAGATGGTTCGCCTAGTGAGTTGGATTTGTAGCTGAAACAATAGTCAAAAGTAAATGCATTTATAAATTATTCAGATCTCCTGTGGCACTGCTCATGGTGAGCGAGACGATTTGCTGACAGTATTGTACCGTATTATGCATAAGTTATTATTAGAGATACCTTGTATTGACTGAACAATAAGTTAAATTGTCTTTTAATGCATAATATGATACCTGCCAATATTTTTGGGATGGAATTCCACAGCCGTCCATTTTGCTGTGAAGGTTGTAAATCAGTGGCCAATGTTATCATTCCTTTTATGGATGCCCTTGATTTTATTTCTAGCATTCCTTAAAAAGAAAATAAGGATATTCAGGAAAACGGTAGGCACAATGTACCAGGTTGGAGGTAACTATCTGGAATTTAGCAGTAATAAGGAAGGGGAAGAGTAATGGAGTTTAGCAATAATGGAAGTGATACAACTGCGATTGAAATCTTAGAATTGCCACTGGGTAGAGGGGTGGGTGTGGGCTTGCAAAGAGGTTAAAGGGAATGTATATAAAGATTCCACTCTCTCATTGTCTGCTTCTCCTCTGAAAGAGTACACAAATATGTGCCTGCTTTACCTTCTCTTTGCATTCAAAGCAATCAATGTTAATTGTTACTGCCACCTATGTGCCAAGGCAGAATTGACTGTTGCCTTTTTTGTAATTTGTGAGACAAATAGTGTCATGCACAAGCCAGCTGTGGCAACAGAACCCAGTTATTAAAATTTCATAAATAAATCAAAATGTCCTTAAAACCAAGCACAGTATTTAATAGTTCAAATAATGACCATTTCTGAGAAACCAGCAAGCTTTGTGATAAAGCAACAAACTGATGGTGGGTGAGCAGGTTCAAGGCAAAGATCTGATGTGCTGCCTGACCCTCTTCAGTTATCATGGGATACCAACCTTATGGCATCTGTTACAAGAACAGAAATGCTGGAAATACTCATTAGGTCCAGCAGCAACTTGGACAGCAAAACAGAGTTAGTAATGTTGACCGTAAGGTTGGACAGGCCACGAGCAATCGCTGACAATTGGGCTGTTAATGGGCTTAATTGCCTGCTTAATTGCCCGCTTAATTATCTGCGGGTGCTCTTCTGACTTCTGCACACACCCGCCGAGCGAAATGTTGCGCGAGTGCGTGACAGTGTCATAATGCTTGTCCGACATAATTTCGCACGATTTCACGCCCGTTCAGGTCGGGCACGCACCCGCCTGTGGGACATAAAATTCTGGCCATTTTGTCAGTCAGGTTAACCTGTGATGTCCTGTTCAATATCTCTGTATTCTGTGCTCCAATCACTAATTTACTATGATAACACAAAACAGCCTGAGCAATAACTTTGCCAAATTAAACAATGTTGGGCTACGTGTTGCTCTTTTTAATACTTTAGCTTTCTCCTCCTTGCTAACAATACAATGAACAATGGCTTTTAGTCGGCATCTATTTAATGCCAGATGAGTCTTAATTTTCATTAGATCTGTGCAATCTTGCATTTGGATGTCTTGAGATACAATCTATGCTCAAGCTATGAAATTAAGTGCAGTTCTCATTGCAACTAGTTTCCGGTTCCACTGGTTAATTTTTGTTCTTAAATTTGAATTTTTTTTTTTCAAAGGATGGCACTGAGTAGCAGAAAAGGTCTATCAATTGACCGCTTTCATCAGCCTGGCATCCATATGAAGCACAACTGACTGTTTAGTCAGAATAATGGTGGGATGCTATAGCTGGCTCCAGTAGTTCCTGGCTTAAGGAAAGGAAAAGCCAGTCAGGATTCCTATCCTGCTTGCTATCCAGTGACTCCAGCTGAAACATACTTTTGTGGGTGTTGGGTGAGACCAACCCTTGGTGTGCGGGCTTGGCGGGAGCAGTCGGGAAGCTGACCGATGCCCATGATCAGCAGCGCACTGCGATTTCATGCTGGTGGGCCAATTAAGGCCCGCTCAGTGTGAAAGGTAGCTGGGGAGTTTGTGAGAAGGGGTGGGTGGAGGCGCGGGCATGATGTCCGCTGGGTCCAATGGTGACTCGGCGGCCGATTCAAAACCAGCCCTGGAAGACTGCCTCAGAAGGACGCTGAAATCTCCATGGAACCCTTTGCAACTGGACATGGCAGGTGGGAGGGCAGGTCGGCGGGGGCACTCGGCCCCGCATTTCTCCAATGAGTGCCTCACAGCCCTCCTGGAGGAGGTGGCAGCCAGGAGGGAAACCCTTGTCTCTAGAGACAGAAGGAGGAGGCCCCCACACCTCACCAAAAAGGCCTGGGAGGTGGTGGCATCCAGGGTCAGCAGCCTTGGTGTGGTGAGGCGCACATGTGTGCAGTGCCGGAAGTGCTTCAACGATCTCCTCCAATCGGGAAGGGTGAGTACCGTGTTGGCATGGGTCACTTTGCAGAACAGTTAAGATCTGGCCTTCCCCTGTGGACCTCAGAGGTGTTAGAGTGTGAGTGGCAAATATCAATGAGGCAGCATCTGGGCAAGGGGTTGAGCCCTGGCTGCTTAGACAGAGTGCCTTGCAGCTCCAGGGTCACGAATCGGCTGAGCCCTGTGAGGTGTTCCTCAGGTGGGGTTGGCGCTGTAGGTACTGGATGGACTAACCAATGCTCCTCTATCCTTTCAGGGGAAAACATCCCATAACAATGCAGACAGGTCTAGTACTGGTGGGGGACCCCCACACCTCCTAACCCTCAAGTGTTATGAGCAGGAGGCCCTTGCATTGGAGAGGCACCATGCACCTCGGTCAACCGGCTATGGTGAGGTTGGGGTGCCAGATGAAGGTAACGGTGCAGTGCACTGAGGTGAGAATGTTGGCTATTGCAACCATCCTAGTGTAGTCTCTATATTAATGTGAGCCTCGAACCTGGAGTCCCCATTGATAATCGAAAGACGAGGGCACCATGATGCATACCTCTGTCTCACCAGGGTGCCAGGCGTGCTCAGTGACAGTGTCATAACTTCTTGTTCCTTTTGGGCTCACCAGCAGGCAGCCACAACGAGGAGCCTGAAGGCCCACCCCTGTCCCCGGAGGACCACCATACTGAGCACTCACCTGCATCACACCTGCTTTGTCAAGTAGGCACCAGCACAGCTACCAGCGCCTCGGTGGGCACAAAAATGCCATCTAGTATCTCGGTGCATAATGGTGAGGGCACTTCACACTTGCTTGAGATACAGGCGGGGCAGAGAGTACCCAGGGCGCTGGCTGTTAGAGGACTGCTGGGGATCAGGACAATGCTCAGTCGACAGTGATTGGCCTCTGGAATCGTCCATTAGGCAGCAGATGCTGGAAGTCCAGCAGGGTGTGTGGGATGATCTGGAGGAGATACATGAGGGTACGTGTGCTATACCCTTCGTTGTGGAGGGGCCCCTGCGGAGCATATGCACTGCGTTGACCCTCATGGCCGAGCGCAATGCCTTCTCCATGGAGAGAGTGGCAACTCTCATGGAGAGGCTCCTCCAGGGACTCAGTCAGGGGTTCCTGGGGGTGCGCTTGGACCTGCAAACCCACACACCAGCAATGGCCTTGCTGGTCAGTGTCTGTTTGGGAGATGAATTGGGCACCCAATATCCAAGCTAGGTGCCCGTCCATCAATGGTGAGCAGGGAGGTCCAACGCGACCTCACGTTGGTGCATGAGCCGCCTGTCATCTCTGTGGGCTCTTCTCGGGGTGCTCCAGATGACGGCAGCAGCTCTTCTGCCCCTCTGCCAGTGATCATGGCATCCGATGAGGCTGCTGCAACTGGGGAGATGCCATTTGTGGCACTGGCCTCTCCCTCCCAGACGGGGCCAGCACAGGCTCCATGGGCCAGAGGACGCCTGCCAAAGTCATCAAGATGGGCAGTGTTAGCAGGCTGTCTCCAATGCCGGTGCCAACGAGGGGTGAGCACCTAAACGTAGTGCCCACAAACGTAAATGTAAAGCACCTTAAGCACAAGATGGCCTTATCATGGGTGATATTTTGTTCTCCCATTTTGCTTTAAAATTTTTTAAAGGTTTGATTAAAAACACTGGTCAATGTTCATTCGGGTATGTTTCACATTCACAAGTAAATGAGAGGTTATTTTGTGCTCTTGGCCTCTGAAGGTTCATTTGTTCTGTAGGTGCAGGGTAGGCCGTTATGTAATGATGGACGTGTGTCTCCTGAAACTTTATTGCGCAGGCACAGAGTGTATGTTGTTGGCCAAAGAAATGGTCCTGTCAGGGATCGAGTATGGAGCCTGCAGATCTGGCATGTGGTGGTGGTTCTTATTTGGTAGTCTAGCTGAAGGAACATTGGATCAAAGCACCCCAGGTGTCCCTGACTCCCTGGAGGTTACCCAGGTCAGCATCCATGCCCTCAGCGTTCTCCTCACTGTGCTCACTCTCGGACTCATTACTCGACTCAACATCTGTTGGCTGTGCAGCTGTGTCAAGATCTTCTTCCTCCACTGCATCCCCCCTTTCCAGTGCCAGATTGTGGAGAGCACAGCATGCAACCACTATCAGTGACACATGATCTGGGGGGTATTGGAGTGCGCCCCCAGAACGGTCCAAGCATCGGAAGGAATGACAAGACCGATGGCTCTCTCTACCACCGCCCTTGTGGAGGTGTGGCTCCTGTTGTACCGCTGCTCAGCTTCTATTCTTGGATGGCGGAGAAGCTTCATGAGCCACCTTCTGAGGGGACAGCCCTTGTCACCCATCAGCCATCCATCCAGCCGGGCTGGAGCACTGAAGAGCCTCAGCAGTTGGGAGTGCCTCAGGATGTAAGCTTCATGGGAGCTGCCTGGGTACCTTGCACAGACTTACAGAATCAGAATCTTTTGATCACACACTATCTGCACGTTCATGGAGTTCCTTTCCTGTTGCCGAAGGCACCAGGCTCACCTGCTGGCGCTTTGATGGCCACATGTGTACAGTCTATAGCACCCTGGATGCTGGCCTCATCCTTACGGTAATGAATGAAAGTCAATGTACGCCTGAACAGAGCGTCTGTCACTAGTTTGACGCAACTATGAACAGCTGATTGGGAGACTCCACAAATGTCCTCCACTGAGCCCTGGAAAGAGCCAGAGGCATAGAAGTTGAGGGCCACTGTGATCTTCAGAGCCACTGGCATAGGGTGTCCACCCACACAGTCAGAGCTGATCTCAGGGCTGATCCTCTGATAAATGGAGGTCACTGTCTCTCTTGAGAGGCAGAGCCTCCTTCGACATTGCACCTCAGACATACTGAGGTAGCTACATCACCGCCTGTAAACCCAGGCAGCAGGATAGTGGCATCTTCTGCGGCCCCTTCCGCCTCAGACTTCCTGTTGGCCCTGCACCCCTTGTGCCTGCGCCTCTCCTCTCACAGGTCACTCCCCTGGAATCTGCACATGGACACCTGGCCTCCTCTCCCTTCTGCCCCTCTCTTCCTCCTCAGGGAGGTGCCTCCAGCAGAGACCACAATTCCATTACCAGGGTTATGGAAGGCTGTATGACACCTGGAAGGGCCCAAGTGGTCTGAATAGTCCGGGGGCCTAGAAAACAACACTGAGTCCTGAAATGAAGCCTAGAAATGCTCAGAATGCAGCTCTGAAGCGAGATGAAGCTGTCCAGTTCACAGAAGCAACCAGCAGCAAGTTAGATACAAAACTCCTCACTACTCGCATTGACAAGGTCACTGACCTTTCTTATCCCTCCCGTGGATGAGCTTTTGCTAATTGTGGCCTGCCTGAATTGCCTGTTTTGCCTGTGCAACGGCTGAAAAATTGCACGGGCTACGTAAAGTTGGAGACAATTGGTGTGTCAAGGGCCTTAACTGGCCTTTTAGTTAATGGCGGGCGCGGCTCTGTCTCCATCGTGCGCCCGCCTGGCGAAATATCGCGAGAGTACGTGTTGACGTCGGCACACTCGGCTGACATCATCGCGCGTTATTTCACACTCGAGCTGGTCGGGCACGTGCCCGCCCGCTGAGCAAAAAACTCTGCACCAGGACCTGGTTTAGCTGTGATGCCCTCTTGCAGTTAAATTAAGCTTCAGCATTCCTTATATCGACTTGATACATGTGAAAGGCTATTTGGACAAATTACCGAGGGCTGCTGGTGCCTGTGGTGTCATACCCCAGAATGAACTGCAGCCTCAGCAGAAAAAACCGACAGAAAAGAAAAATGTCCCTTTCATCCATCAACCTGGAGGCAGGAGGAAACCAATTTGTTTAGTTTCTTATGATTTTCACAAGACACGTACTTAAGAAACGCTTCCTTGGACTGTTTGCACTCAGTTTTAATAATCTGATTTTGTCAGAAAAAAGCATTGACATTTCTTTTTAGAACATTTCGATTGCCTACAGGAACTCTTAATTAACATAAAGACACACTTTGCCCAATTCAGTTGTGTAATATATGCCTTGAATTAAAGTGCTGATACTGATAAATGGTTACACACAAATCCCAGACAATACCCATCACTACATTAATAATTTAGCATGTTAATAGAGAACTGTCTAGTTGGAGGTTGAATAGTCTTCAGAATTCAAGGTCTCATCAACCTCTATTGATCTTTGTCATTATGTCTAAAAGCCGCATTTAGTTTCTAGCTCTTTTATTTGTCTGTGAAAAGAAATTGTGGGACAAAGGGACTTCAACTTCCCATTTTCCGACAAGTCACATTGTTGACAGAACGAAAGTGATTTGTATTTTAAGTCATCTATAAGTTATGTTGCAGGGATTTAGCTACATAAGTGCAGCAGACAGCACAGGTGAAAATGGTTGTAAATACAGTTGTCAGGTAAAGTGGATGTTAAGAGGAGAAGTAGTCATCATCATTGGGCCTCAGTCAGGGTCACATTTGGGAATGGACGCCTCATGGGAATTTGAAACTGGGAGGCTACGATAGAAATGGAGAAAAGAATAACCGCGACAATAAGTTTATTTTCCAGTCCTGTTAGAAATCAATAATGAATCAGACCATTGCCTTCAAGCTTAACGGGATAGGAGATGGTGAAATAAATTCTACTCTTAATTACAAAATCTATGTACAATCCCATATTGGAACATATTTTGAATCTGCACCTCTGTACTTGACACTCATGGATGAGTTTGAGCCTATAACCTAATCAAATTGTTCTGATGACGCCATGAATTCATTTCTGTATTTCTGCAATCTGTATTTATTTAATATTTGAGCTGTGTTTTGCTGTTAATGCTTAGAATAGTGAAAATTTTTGTTGATGCCTGATGGTAGTTAACAAGACTTTTAATTTACAGTTAATTTTAATATTGTGCCTCATATTTAGTACTCTATAAAATCAATATGTTTCCTATATTTAAGCACATATATGGCTGAAAATCTGATAGATATGTTGCATGAGAAAACAAATCTCTTCCCTTACTCACACAAGTAAGATATTTTGCAGTATATAATGATGAGAGTCTATCAGCATGAGAGGAGGAAAATCTTTACTATAAGCTCTTAACCAACCTGACTTTAAATGGCAGATTCAAACATAAGGGAGATGAAGGCAAAGTATTTAAGGAAGCATCTCACCAGCCTGCGAACTACCCTGTAATAGGTGGTACTTGCTGCATTATATGCGTGCTAAGTCATGCTGACCTATTGGCTGGGATCTTCCATCCTGGAGTCTAAGTTCAGTGGCGGGTGGGGAAGTGGGAGTGATTTCCGCTGAGGGGGTTGGGATGGCTGACCACGCGAGATCTTGCACTGTTCAACTCGTTAAATATGCATCTGCGAGGAGCTCACCAATTCTCGCGGCATGGGCAGGCAGGAAGTCGCCGTGCCCGCCATTACCTCAAGGGGTCGAAGGTCCGGGCGCCACATTTAAAAAGCACCCAGACAGCCTCTTCCACCTTTTCCCAGCCACTGTTCCGCTTTTCCCCGCTAACCCTTCCTCCCTTCCTTGGTTGTCCTCCACGCAGCTTGCATGGCCAGCACCCAGTCTGAAGCATAGGCTGGCCTTTACAGGCGTTCCCCAAAGAGGACAATGCAGTGGCAACTCACCATTCATTTTTAAAATTTGTTTACAGGAAGTGAGCGCAACTGGTTAGGTCGGCATATATTGCCCATCCCTACTTGCCCTTGAGAAGGTGGTGGTGAGCTGCCTTCTTGAACCGCTACAGTCCATGTGGTGTAGGTACACCCACAGTGCTGTCAAGAAGGGAGTTCCAGGATTTTGACCCAGCGACAGTGAAGGAACAGCGAGTGATGGCGAGTGACTTGGAGGGGTACTTCCAGGTGGAACTTCCATCGCATTAAAACAGCAGGTGTGTTGAACATTGAATATTTCTGTGTTCTCTCTAAAAAAAAAATTAAATTGATTTTTATGTGTGCGCGGCTTGTTACACTCACACACTCAGCACTACTGCTAGCCTCGCAGTCACATCTCACACCTTGCAGACACTATCAGCTCTTCAATTGTGACAGGGACATCACCCAAACACATTGCACCACATTCACTGAGACACTATACTCACTCTCTTGCAGGTCAAGGTGGCCCATAACTGGAGGCATCAATACCGATTGACAGGGGTCAGGGATGGCTGCAGGCCCTCAACCCTGTGGGAAATGATGCTAACCATCATTCCTGTGGTCACAACTAAGGTTGTGGCCAACGACTGGGCTGAAACCATATGTTAAACTCAATTCAAGTCAGCATCAGGCCATTTCACTTATCTATGGATATTGTAACGTAGTTATCACTGTCATTCCCAGAAGGAAAAAAACAGTTAAAAACTTACTGGTCTGAACTGGTCTTGTATACTTTAAAATGGAAGATCAGTAAAACTGGGAATTAAGAATACCAGTCCGAACTGTTTTTTCCTTCTGGGATGCTAAATATGTTTGATGCTTTGAAGGAAGCCAAAATAATATTTGGTATCAGGTCCTTTATGGCATGGACATACAAGCTTGGAACTTTTACGTTAGAAGAAGCACACTCAGTTAAGATGTGTTTTTTTCCCATTTTTATGTTGAATCTTAGCTTATTTTTGAGAATGAAACGTAGTACGAACAGCATTTCCCAGGCTATCATCATGCCTGGCAATTGACTTGTTGGCACAGGGAAAGTGTAACTGTAAACATACATTGAATATGTTTTTTTTTCTTTTATTGCTTGCATTTTCCTTGGCATCTTATTTGTTTATTGCTTTTCCCACTACCCCCCAACAATTGGTTTCATCGCCTATTCACTTTTGTTCATTCTCTTTCTTTTCCCCCCTCACTCCTGCACCATTTGGCCAATTTTTGATTTGTGGTATTAACATTTGCTTTATAAGGTGAAATTCAGCTTTTATATCACATGTTTATAGTGTCACGTTTTGGACAGGAGAAGATGATTGTTCTATCTCGTGTACCCTCCCTTGCTGTGGTTCTGTATTTTCCTTTACCTTGCGACTTCATCCAGCCATTTTTAAGATTTGCTATGACAAAAAAAAAATCAGTGTTCTTGTGTAACTTTTAACTCTGTACTATCTTCCATGAAGGGTTAAAAAGCAGCTTCACTCATGGAAATCATATCATAGGCTTGCTTAATCCAATACAATGTTATGGCTGTAGTTTTGTGGCTGGGCAATTTGCTTCAGGTAGGGACCTAGACATTCAATTCAAACATGAATATCAAAAGAAACAGCAAATTGCATTGTTAAAGCACTTTTAATATAATAAATTGCCCCAAGGCACTTTAGAGGAGCATTATAGACAGATTTTGACACTGAGGGTGGAATTTTCCGTGCCTGTTGGCATTTGGCATCATGGCAGGTGTGAGTGGACAATATGGCGAGAAGGCCATAAATCAGTTTCACAATGTCGTGAAACCAGTTTGCAATTGTCCGCTCCACCCATCAACAGTGAGCTGCGTTTCCCACGGCCGCACATCGGTACCTTCATTGTAATACAACTGCATATCATTATAAGCCTCGCTCGCCGGAATCACCTTCCCCACACTGGATCATCTGAGCACGTCGATGTGATTGCACGCCAATGTGTTTCACAACTGTACATAACCGACGTGCGCCTGGTGGGCTGTACTTGGCTCAGAACTTTGAGGTTTGTTTGTCTACCTTGCTTCAGGCAGCACTTGCGGTCACCAGGCTTCGCAGGCAGCACCACATCACTTTTAGGGATGCTTATGGACAGGTCTCTGCCTACCAGACCACCTGCAAGGTGGGTTGGTTCTTCGATGGCTGCAGGGCTTGATTAGTGGGGTGGGATTGGGACAATACGGTGTGAATTGTGGTCGGTGAATAAAATGTCCTTTTCCTCGCTTGCTACCGCATTTAGTGCAAATCTGGGACAATTCCACCCTTAGTCACATTTGGAGATATCAGACCATACGGCCAAACTTTTGGTCAAAGGGGTAGACTTTAAGGAAGGTCTTAACGGAGGAAAGAGGGGCAGAGAGATTTATTAGGAAGGAAATTTCAGAGCTTAGGGCCTAGTCAGCTGAAGGCATGGATACTAATGATGAAGTGATTAAAGGCAGGAAAAGACCAGATTTGGTGGAGCTCAAAATCTAGGGGTTTGTGAGGGTGGAGGAGATTGCAGTGGTGGAAATGGGCAATGCCAGGGAGGAGTTTGAAAACAGGAATATGAATTATTAAATTGAGGCATTGTTTAACCAGGAGCCAATGTAGATCAGCGAACATAGGGAGGATAGGTGGGCAGAACTTGGTGCAAGTTAGTACAAGCAGCAGAATTTTGGATGGAGGATAGAACGTGGGACACCGGCCAGGAGCTTGTTGGAATAGTGCAATTGAAGGTAACAAATTCATGGGCGAGGGCTTTAGCAGCTGATAAGCTGAGGCAAGGGTGGAATTGGGTAATGTTACAGAGGTGGAAGTAGGCTGTCTTAGTGATCATGCATGTGGTTGAAAGCTCATCTCAGGATCAAACATAGCACTAGGGTTACAAACCATCTGATTCAGACTTATACAGTCACCAGAGAGAGGATGGTATCACTGACAAGGAACAGAATTTGTGGCAGGGACTGAAGGTGATCGATTATGCCTTCCCAATATTTGGAAGAAATTTCTGCTCTTTCGGTAATGGATGGCTGATAAACAGTCTGATAATTTAGAGCGAGTGTAGGAGTCAAGAGAGGTGATATCAAGGTACAGTTGGGTATCATCCAACATGTATGCATGTGGACATTGATGCTGTATTTCTGGATAATGTTGTTGAGGGTCATATAGGAGAGGGTCAAGAATAGATCCTTTGGTACACCAGAGCTATTAGTGCGGACATGGCAAGATAAGCCATCGCAGTTGATTCTCTGGCTACAACTGGATTGATAAGAATGAAGCCAGGCAAGTGTGGTTGACCCAGTCAGATGGTGGTGGAGAAGCATTGGAACAGAATTTCATGGTCAACCGTGTCAAAGACTGCAGGCAGTGCGAGGCGGTTAGTTTACCACTGTCACAGTCACACAGGATTTCCTTTGTGACTTTGGTAATACCTGTTTGGGAGGATTGGAGGAATTCAAACATGATGCTCTGGGAAAGGTGCACATGGATTTAGAGGGGACAAATGCATTAAAGAACTTTGGAGAGAAAAGGGAGGTTGGAGGTGGGACTGTAGTTTACAAGGATGAAGGGGTCTTTTTACTGAGGAGAAAGCTAATAATGGCAGATTTGAAGGCGAGGGGAATGACACCTTAGGACACAGAACTGTAAATTTTAGCTAACGTAGGGCCCAGGAAGGAAGGTTGGGTGATCAACAGTTTAGTAGGAATAGGATCCAGACAGCAAGAGGTGGGTCTCGTTGACAAGGTGAACTTAAAGAGACCATGAGGGGGGAATAGGAGAGAAACTAGAGAAAGATATGAATTCAGAGCTAGGGCAGAGGGGAACCTTAGAGGATGTTAGGCCCAGTGGACTAGGGGAGGGGAGGGAAGCAGCAGATTAACAGATGGTCGTGATCACAAAAGGCCAAAAGCTCCTTGAACTTCTTGTTGGAGGAAGTAGGGGAGAGTGGTTTAAGTAGGCAATTTGTGTGGAACAGATAACAGGCATTAGCTATGCTGTCCTGGATGATTTTTAAATAGTGGGCAGAATTACTGATGATGCGCATTGCCCGATAATGCTTTACGTGGTCTAGCCAGATCTGGTGATGGACGGTTAAACCTGTTGGATTGTGGATTTAAGGGAGTAAAAATGAGGGATATACCAGGGGAATGATTATGGTGAGAAAAAGTAATTGTCCTGGTGGGACAAGGGAATGAAAGGTCTTGGAGAAGGTGTGATTTAGCTGCTGAGGTGTCATGATAAATTAAAGGCCAAGGCCTGAATAGCTGGGAATTTGAAAATGCAATGACTTGAGGGAGGGTTTTTATCCACGGACAGACACAGAAATAATTGAGCTTGGGAGGGCGATGGGTAATGCGGGTTGGGAGCGATATGAGGAAATGATCAGAGAGTGCCTTCTCATTGATAGACGATCCATCCCCAGATGAGGTCCCCAGTGGTAACGATAGGGGTAACGATAGCAAGGCTGCCTTGAGATATATGTCTGACTGGAAGCTTTTTGAATTTAACTGATAGTTATTTAAGTTCACTAAGATTCAATTACTGCTTTGGAGATGTTTTAAAACTTGCCTTTTTCACATTTATCATTTGAACTGGAGCTTTTGACTATGGGTTATTTGGGTAGAAGTCTGATGAGAATTAGATATAGCAGATATTTTCCATAGATAGTGAGGAAAAAATTAATGTAAAAAAACTGTCATAATTCAGCATTAGCTAAAATAAATAGTTCACCGTTATACAAGAAGCTAGTAATGTTTAATAACGATTGTAAGATTATAAGTTATGTTTCTGCAATTATCTGCTTGCTCACTAACTGTTTAATTAACTTGTTTGACATTTAAAAACTGCCATGGGGATTGCTTTATTAGTCTTTAGGACAAGAAAGATCCTATAGAGACATGGAATTGAATCAATAGCTGAACTAATTTTATTTTATTAAAAAGGATTCTGTATTCATTATCCTGGGTGCACTGTAATATTTTAGCTACCAGCACAAGTGAAAACACTTAAGCCATTTATGAAACTAGTTTGAAATGGGAAAGCTGCAAAATACCTGGGGAAAAAGAGCCAAAAATGTAACTCTAACCATGGACTTTTCTCCCATAATCCCATTTCCTGATAATCTGTTTCATGATTGTTATCTTAATCTTTAAAATTTGGTTGCATAATGGGTGCGGTTCTGTCCCAAAATGGTGACCATGGCATGTGGACATACTTCAGATGCTGGCTGTGCTGAGCGCCATTTTGGTGAGGACATTAGCATGACCGCAGGGAGAGAAAGCTGGAAGTTTGCAGAGTTGGCAAAGTGTGACATCAATGATGTCAGCGCTGCACTGCCATTTTGACCTCAATGCTCCAGTTAATGTCTTCTCTTAACCAGACATAGCTGAACATGCATTTAGCGTAAGAATGAT
The DNA here is from genome assembly GCF_964194155.1 of Cetorhinus maximus. Lineage (NCBI taxonomy): Eukaryota > Metazoa > Chordata > Chondrichthyes > Lamniformes > Cetorhinidae > Cetorhinus > Cetorhinus maximus. The sequence goes on from NC_135890.1 coordinate 31,773,970, forward strand.
CCCCACCCAGCGGCATTGTTTAAAGGGATCATCAACTACTTTCAGGTTAGCTGCTGATTGACTTCTGCTGGCTGTTGCTCAGTTTGTGCAAGTGTTTAGTGGTTTGTGCTAGTTGGTGAAGTGTACAGGGAGTGGCTGCTGGCACCTGGTGAAGAACTTGGTCCTAACTTCAAGTGTTCTGCTCAAACCACTTTCTCTAGGATATGGGTGCAGTAGTTTGCATTTCCTTGTGCTGCAGCAAGACAGGGAGAATGAACAGAAGAGTCACTGCTCAAAGAAGGAGAAGGGGGAGAAGGGCTTTTAGCAGGAGGCCATATCCAACCAGGGCCTTCAGACAACAAATCTCCTACTTCAACCTCAGCAAGGAACAGTGTGTTCGGTAATTACCCTTCATTAAGGAGGAGCTCAATGAAAATTGCTGCCTGTTGCAGCCAGAACTACAGCCTCAGAACAGGGTGAGGACGGCATTGCCAGTGGCTATGAAAGCGACTGTGACCATGAAGGTTTAGGCTCCGGCTCACTCCAAGCTGTAGCAGGTAATATTTCCAACATTTCTGAGTTTGTATCCAATGTTCTGGGAGGGAGGTTGGTGAAGTTCTGTATAGAGAGAGCTGAATACATTTCATTCCCTCTTGCCAGCAGGCAGAGTGAGCAGGTGACTTTGCAAGGATTTCAGGCTCTCCTATGGTGCAGGGAAACATTGGCTGCACACGTGTTGCTTTGCATACGCTGCATGTCAATTCAGAGATGTAGCATAACAGCACGGGATTTCACTTCCCCAGTGGTGTGTGACCACACTCAGCATATCATGTTGATGAATGCCCAAAACCTACTTAATATGACACCTTCATTCTGAGCCGGTCCTATGTATAATCTGCCTTTGAGCCACCACAAGAAACCAAAGGGTGGCTCCTGGGTGTCAAGGGCTATCCTTTGACAAAATAATGACTCTGCTGCCCATCCCACACACATGTGGGCAGCATGCATGTCAGAAAAGCAGCGCTGCCACACAAAATGTCATCGAGCTGACCACTGGGGTGCTTCTGTCGCCTGGACTGAGCTGGAGGAACTCTGCAGAATGCACCAGAACATGCATCAAGATTTGTCATAGTCTGCTGCATCCTGCACAACCATGCCATCATGTGGGCATAGCCCTTGCCACCAGGGATATGACGAATAACTAAGGAGATGGAGTAAGGGAGAGGCAACCAGCACATTTCCTTTTTGGTTGGGCTGTCAGTGATTGATGCACCTGAACATAACCCCAATTCTCCATTTACCAACAAGTCTACACCTTACCATCCCTCAGTTACGAACCACCAGAGTGACTTCTTGACCATATTCCTGAATAAAAGTCACCACAAAGCAACCATTTTACACCAACTTTATCCAATATGACATCCAATATTTCATACAAAACTCAACTAATCACCCTTGTGCGTATTCCCTTAGTGCCTGCATCAATGTGCCTTTACCTGTCGGAGTGTGGCTACACAGTGGTATCCTAGTGGTAGCAGCATGGCCAGTGGAAGCCTGCTGCCTTTCCCTGGGAGAGAATTCAGATTTGTCTTGCAGGACAACCTCAACCAATTCTGGCCCCAGAAGCCTTGGCTTTAGGATGCACCAGCTCGGCATTGGTAGGGCTGGTTGGCTGGCTGGGCTGGTTGGCTGGCAGGGCTGGTTGGCTGGCTGGGCTGGTTGGATGGCTGGGCTGGTTGGTTGGCTGGGCTGGTTGGATGGCTGGGCTGGTTGGCTGGCTGGGCTGGTTGGCTGGCTGGGCTGGTTGGATGGCTGGGCTGATTGGCTGGCTGGGCTGGTTGGATGGCTGGGCTGATTGGCTGGCTGGGCTGGTTGGCTGGCTGGGCTGGTTGGTTGGCTGGGCTGGCTGACAGCAACAACAAGGGCACTGACTGAATGGTAGTGATGCGAGGATAAATGGCTCAAATCCTGAGAGAGGACCGTAGGTTTGTACTCCACTGAGCCACTGCTACTCCCCTGGGGGACACCTGAGCAATCCTAGTAGCCTGTCAGGAGGACAGATTGCTGGCCTGCTGAGACCCTGCAATACCCTTTGAACACTGGTATCCACAGCCATGATGGCAACAGTCTGAGCTTGCAGGGCAGTAAGCTGAGTATACACGAGAACAGTCTGTGCTTGCATGGCAGTAAGCTGAGTATACACGAGAACAGTCTGGGCTTGCATGGCAGTAGGTTGCGTATACACGAGAACAGTCTGTGCTTGCATGGCAGTAAGCTGAGTATACACGAGAACAGTCTGGGCTTGCATGGCAGTAGGTTGAGTATACACGAGAACAGTCTGTGCTTGCATGGCAGTAAGCTGAGTATACACGAGAACAGTCTGTGCTTGCATGGCAGTAAGCTGAGTATACACGAGAGCAGTCTGTGCTTGCATGGCAGTAAGCTGAGTATACACGAGAACAGTCTGGGCTTGCATGGCAGTAGGTTGAGTATACACGAGAACAGTCTGTGCTTGCATGGCAGTAAGCTGAGTATACACGAGAACAGTCTGTGCTTGCATGGCAGTAAGCTGAGTATACACGAGAGCAGTCTGAGCTTGCATGGCAGTAAGCTGAGTATACACGAGAACAGTCTGTGCTTGCAGGGCAGTAAGCTGAGTATACACGAGAACAGTCTGTGCTTGCAGGGCAGTAAGCTGAGTATACACGAGAACAGTCTGTGCTTGCATGGCAGTAAGCTGAGTATACACGAGAACAGTCTAGGCTTGCATGGCAGTAAGCTGAGTATACACGAGAACAGTCTGTGCTTGCAGGGCAGTAAGCTGAGTATACACGAGAACAGTCTGTGCTTGCATGGCAGTAAGCTGAGTATACACGAGAACAGTCTAGGCTTGCATGGCAGTAAGCTGAGTATACACGAGAACAGTCTGTGCTTGCAGGGCAGTAAGCTGAGTATACACGAGAACAGTCTGGGCTTGCATGGCAGTAAGCTGAGTATACACGAGAGCAGTCTGGGCTTGCATGGCAGTAAGCTGAGTATACACGAGAGCAGTCTGGGCTTGCATGGCAGTAAGCTGAGTATACACGAGAACAGTCTGTGCTTGCATGTCTGAGCTTCCACTGCAACACTCAAATATTGGGTGCCTTCTAGTTGTGTTTGCACATCAGCCAACAGGCACTGCATCATGATTGGTCTGTAAGTGTTCTCATGGAGTTGACCATAATTTCCATGCTTGAAAAGATCGGCTTCAACCCTTGTGTCACCCTATGCCCTTTGATAGTGGCTGCAGGATTTCTGGCAGACTGTCAATGCATCAAACATTTTAGTGTTTATTTCCTTCTTAGGCCAGCCCATAGAAATCTTCATCTGAGTTCTCTATAGCAGAACCTGTGTGCCACCTTGCCCTTTGGTGAACCAGCACCAGCACTACCCAAGTCCTCTGCCCTGGCTGCAGGCCATTCAGCCTCGGCACCTCACCATGTGCATATTACGCCTCTAAGCTATCCACTAAAGTACCAGTGTTTGAGTTGGTGTCTGTGTGGGTGATAGCAAGTGAAGGTGTTTCTTCCTCACCAGCACTGCCCTACTGCTCTTGCATCTATTTCTCTTCCACCATAGCCTGGCCAGGTAGTAGCTCTTGGGTATCTGAATGGAGAAAGGAATAAGGAGAGGTGAGGGGAGGAGGAGAAAGCAAGAGGTGCACGCTCACATTATCTGTAGCTTGTAAATCAGAGGAGCTTGTAGGATGAGGGGTAAGTGAGATGTAAGGAGGAGAATATAAGCATACATTCATCTCCAGTGACTTCAGCCCTGCTCAGTCATGTCCACTTCAAAAATGACAAACGCCTACTCTCCAGGAGTGTAAGGACACGCAGCCATACCTGCCCCCTGTCAGGTTATACTGTCTCTGGTTAAGTGTCACCTCGTCCTGCAAGAAAGATTGCATTACACACTCTGACATACTTCAATGTGCTTAGGTGATGTGCCTGTCATAGTTAAGTAGCTTGCAGCATGTGGAAACTATGCGATATGGGCACTAGGCTTTCAGAGTGTGTGTGGGTGAAGTGAAGTAATGAATCTGAGGTCTGAGTCTTGATTGATAGATAATGTTGATAGGTGACTGAAAAAGTGGAGTGGGGGGTAGGGTGCTTGCAGTGTGGCTGATGCATTGAGTAGTGTGTGAGGCAAGTGGTGCAGTTACTAGGTTATGGTTTTGAAGATGAATTTACTGACCTTTACCACTCATGTGAGGTCATTAAACATCTTGTAGCACTGCATCCAGGTGCTCAGAGCTACACTGTTTGCGACAGCTAACTGCTCCCTTTGCCTTCTCAGTGTTAGTCTGGAGGGCCTTCCAGCCCCCTGTCGATAGGGGACATCTTCCTCCAAGCCCATCTGCTGCATCAAGGTCTCCAGTTTTGTGTCCGAGAACCTTAAGGAGCGTGCTCTCTGCTCTTTTGCATCATTAGTCAGTCTTCTTGCAGCTCAGACTCTCTTACGTAGCCACTTCCAACACCTTCTCCAGCTAGGATGCATCTACCCTTTAAGAGGTGTAGCCCAACTTCATGTGGTGCTAGCCTTTCATGAACTTGCAACCCCTGCTGAGGCATGAAGCCACTGAAACAGGCGGGTGCCTTGGCCACCCAGCATTCGGCCCCTTTAAAAATGGCAGTGGCTGGAGTGTTGACATTAACTGGGTGATAGGGGACAATCCTATCATCAGTATTGTCAAGTTGTGGAAATGTAAGTGACCTAAAAGCCGACTTAATGCAACAGGCCCTGATGTTTACAGAGGCAGGTCTGGTGAGCAGGGGCGGAGACTCAGAATTCTAGGTTACCCTGCGCTTTGTGGCGTTTTGACTGTGCATATTTAATTTGATCACCAGGATCCCCACGTGGACGTTAGCCTGATTGACAGACTTGGTTTCTCATCAGGTAGGGACACTTTGGAGCACATGTAAAAGGGGTTCCCATCTCCCTGGGGGTGGGGAGGTGAGGTGAGCTGGCGTCTGATCCCTGATCTGAGGGTCTTTGTAAGGAGGGTTCTGAGGGTGTCTGGTTAGGGAGGGGGTGTCAGAGCGGAAGACGGCCAGGCCTGATCCAAGGGAAGGAGGAAAGGTTTGGGGGTTTGCTGGGAAGAAGCGGCCTTGCTTCTCTCGGTGCACAAGCAGTACTGTAAGGACACATCTTTTCACTGCAGCTCTCCTCCTTTTAGCTGCTAGGTTTCTTGAGGCCTGGGAAATCCAACTGGCGAGGGTTAATTTGGGAAAACAGGTTAGATTTCAGGCTGCCAGCCTCATTAAAATATTTAAATCCAACCCACCTCCTGGGAGTAGGTCAGTTGCCTGCCCCCATCCCACCTTCATTAAACCCAAAAGTGTGCAGTTTAAAGCCAGCTTTGAGATTTAAAAAAAATTTAATATCTCAGCTGAACCCAGCCCACACATTTTTGGGAGTTAAAATTCCCCCCTGAATGTTTAACTGAACTGATTTTTGCAACATGAGAATGGGATGCCAACAGCCTTTGTGGAGTAAATATGATTTGCCAACAACATGCAGTTTTATTGATTTCAGAACTTAAGTCAGTTGGTATTCTGTCACACATGCGGGACCATTGTTTTGTTTGTTGAAATCTTTCAGTAATGAAGATGAGTGCAGCTTAACCAACAACCATCAAATCCAGATGGCTTGAAAATAATCTAGCATCTTCAGAGAAGGACACAACTTTTGTTTAAAAAAAGGGTGTTCCTTATAACAATGGAAAATTAATTTGCGAAGAATGCTTCATTAATGTTTCTTAAAGGTGCAGATAATGTATGGCTGCAGTTATATAGATGATTCCATTAGAACATTTGAGAGTTAACCATCTTTATTCTTGAACTTCACCACTTATTCAACACCTGTCCGATACAGATCAGTATTAATAATAATAGAAGCAGCCAGACACAATACATCTGCTGGATGTGTTCTCCTGTGACTGGCTTGTCTTTTTTACAGAGACTGCCTGTTCTAGTCTCCAGACAGGAAATCCAGACAGAGTCATTCATCAACAATAGTATACTCTTGTCTGATTTTATTAGCTTTGGATTTTATTGCCTGGAAGGAAAAATTGTGTGACTGTTAGATGCCTTTGTGTTCACCTTCCATTCTATATTATGACAGGTCAAAGTAAAAGAATGAAAGTCTGGGCGTGAAAAAAAATCTTACAAAGGGCTGTCGTGACCTCAAAGGCTGAGCAACTTTAATTTTGTTGGAAGCTGATTTTCTTTCTTCTTTGAAAGTGACAAGGTAATCAATGCATATGGGAAGGAACAACTAGTTCTTGGGCAGTTAGGACTTTTGAATGCTTAAGTACACAGCTGTATCTCACTTCGAATGATGCAACTGCAATGAAATATTATTTTCTCCATTAGGAATACTCACGCACTTATAAAAATTGGAACTTACTTTTTTATTGGACCGACAATCTTCTCATGTGCTATTTTCATGTTATTGATTTTCCAATTGGCAATATTGTCTTTTAGCAACCTTGGCTGGAATTTCCCGACCCCGCCCACTGGCGGAATTTTCCGGTCCTGCCGAAATCAAAGGACCTTTGGCTGGCTCGCCGCATTTTCTGGCCATGCCCCTGCCGTGGCGGGGCCGGAACATTCCGCCCCTTATGCCTTAAAAAAAAGGTTAATTGTAAGCGCCCCTTCAAAGGCTCGCAAATGGGCACAATTAGCCTAAGCTCACCACGGTGATCATTTCCATCGGGTGGGTTGGGGAGGCCAAGAAAGGTGGGGGAGTGGGATTGTGACTGGCTTTATGGGCAAGGCTGACTTCCAGTGTCATGTTTTTTAAACTAGCACAAAAGATTGCAGAGACTTAATTTACGCTGGACATAATTTGTGCTTGAGTTTCCTCAATCTTTGGAGCTGGCTTGATTGATTTTAGGTGAAGTGCACGAGAAATGCCAGCCCAACCCGATGGAAGCTCCAGCCTATTGTTTCTATTTACTTCCCTGTGTTCTGACTACTGAATTGATAATGAGTGACATTAAACGTACATCAATGACTTGCAACAAACTACAAAGCTTTCAGGCATCTGGCTTTGTTGGTTGACCTTCAAAAGTTGCCTCTGAGTAAATGCAAATAAAATTGACATTCCAAAGTGATTTGAGTTTGCTTGTAACTATTCTTTTAAGAATCCAAGTCATGATATTCTGTGACCTCCATGACTCAGCATGTGCAGCATGATAGAATATTCCTTTTTATGGACATGACTGGTGTCCTGCAAAGAATTATTGCTCCATCAGGTTATCTGATGCCTATAGCAAAAGCCTCATTTTTCTTTGCATCGGAGGAGGAGGGTGAAACATCAGTGATTGTATCAACATCTGAGAAAAACAGAAAGAGTTTCAAAGGCTGGGATTTTCCAGTCCCAGCAGTGGGTAAGGGGGGCAGGGTGGGACAGGGGAACAATGCAGCGGGAGCTGAAAAATCAGTTTCTCGTGGCGTTAAATGATGGCAGGTCGCCATCCCTACCAGAGGCCAGCATGAAGCTGTTTTGCATTCCGTTAATGGGATGCAGATGAAGCCTTGACGGAAATTGTACCCCCGCTGCCCAATTAGCTGCCAGTGGGATATCACGCCAGTCTGGACCTACGTGGCTTGGACATGTCGGGACTCACCTGGAAGGAGGCCTGGAGTAGCTTGGGGAGAGTGGAAGGTGGAGGCCTCCAGTGATCGTGGACTCTGGAACACAACGTACAGCACGGGGTGGGTGGAGCATCCACCACTTGGATCTTCACACTGCAGGAGCTTCCAGGATGTGGACCTACAGTCTACAGGAGTAGCCCTTCTCTGGAGATCTGAGATCTGGAGGGCCTCGGCTTACTTTGACTGCCCCGCTGTGGTTCAGCTGCTCCCGCTGCCGTCACAGAGGATGAAGCTGAAGGGGTCACAGGCAAGAGGGATTCCAAAGGGCCGGGCAACCTCAGAGTCCTGAGTGGAGTTCTGAGGGGTGTCCGCACCTCCTCCTTTTGGATCCCTGCAGGTCCCTGCCTGACTCATTGAGGAGAAGGGGCACCTGGAGGGAGGTGGAGGTGTCCTGTCTTCTTCTCACTTGGCTACAGTAAGATCTTATCCATGGCTACAGCAGTGGAGTACAGGTCTGCGCACATCTCCAATTGAAACTTGGCATTCTGCTGGATGAGGTTCTCCATGGTGTCTGCCAACCTACCAATGGAGACCTCCATGCATGCACAGGTCAGAACCACTTCATCAGAGAGCAGGTGGACTGATTCCTATGCCTCACGTGTGGCTCTGTTAATGGCCTCCTCCACCTCTGCTTGTTATTCCTCCGCCTCATGCTGCATCTCCAACACCTGGTGGAGGGCCAATCCCAGAGGCTTGTCATCTGACTCAGGTGTCGCAGATACCTCTCCCCCAGCACTCCTCCAAGTGCAAGTGATCTTGTCTGACCCTGCCTCCTCCTGCTGTGGACACGTGTCCGTGCGGTGACCACCAGAATGTGAGACCCTTCCTGAACTAGATCTACTATCCACCGAGGTGTGTGTCTGCGCAGGTGGAGGGTGCAGGTGACTGCTGTGACGCCCCTACGGGTGCACTTTCTTCCTCTTCCCCAATGTCCTCAGTCCTCTTCTGGCCTTCCCCTCTTCCTGCTGGCACCTGTAAGCAAGAGAAGAGGGAGTAACTGCAGGAGCTGCCTCTAACATGGAAGAACACATGACCCTTAGGTTTCTATGTGACTACATTATGACGGATCTTTACTGGATGGAGGCCGCCCACCGATGTCTCCATCTGCACAGGCTCAGTCCGATTCCTCCCCTGTCAGCTCAGCTGCCTGCTCCTCAAAACTCTGCAAGGTTCCTCAGTCCAGGCAGGCCCCCTCCCCTCCTCTCTCTCTCTCCTGTTGGATCGTAACTTTTCCTGTGCAAAGAGCTGAGAGCTATTGGCTTTCAGGTATCTTTCTCATGCTTCCAGTCTTACAAATAACCCACTGAATTATGTGCCATGTGATTGATGCACTGCAGGTTGTCCACGAGGGTTCTGGAGCAGCACCCTCCAGAACAGTGAGCCCATTCAGATAAAAGGATTAGGCTCATAGAGGCATGTCATTAGCGATGCTTGCTGATGCCCTCAACGCCTAACCCCCTTCCCCCACCCTCCCCTCACCAGCCATCCCCTCAACTCCCCAAACTGCATCTGAGCTCTTTGGGTGGAAGGATGAGGGACCCACAGTGGCCTCTCCACCTGCAGACTAGATGGACTGCAGTGGGACTATGATGCAACCTTATCATGTTGAATAGCTCTTTTATGCATGGACCATACAGATGGTGCCCTTGCCACTGAGGCCCATGTCCCCTCCACCATTCAGTGAGGTGAATGTGAGCAGTTGAGGGTTCACTTACCTTTGCAATGCTGATGAGGTCATGCATCCATTTCCTCCTCTGGTGGCAGCCATGGGCACTGACCACTCTGGCAACTTCCACCCATGCAGGGTTGGTCACATGGCTCAGCCTCCACCTCCTTTCAGCCTCAGGGTAGAGGACATCCCTCCTTGCCTCCACTGCATTGAGGAGCACATTGAGGGAAGCATTGCTGAATTCTGGAGCTCCCTGGGATCGCTGGGCCATCTCCTCCTTCCACGGTAGGTTCACGACTAAGAAGTTGATGTCCAGGCACCTTTTAAATATGGCGGCCAGATATTATGGCGGAACGCATGTCGCCTCGCTGCTCCAATGCGCAATAAGTCAGGAAACTCCTGACTGCATAATTAATGAGCCCAGCGTCGTGCGATTCGGCGCTAGTTGTCACTGGGCTTAGTGGTGGGAAACAGTCCTGGTTCCCAGCTCTGCCACAGGACTTAGGCCCAGAATGGAAAATCCCAGCCAATGTATCTGAGAAAATGCTCGATGCTGAACGTGTGAAGAGGAGGCCCACAATAGACCTGAAACATTAACCCTCCCTTTCTCTCTGCATATGCTGCCTGGCACTTGCTGAATGTTTCCAACATTTTTATTTTTATTTTTATTCTACAGTTTTTGCTATTCATTTTTATGGGGGAGGTACCTATCTTCATAATGCCACTAGTATAAATACTCACAAAATGGCTACCTCCAGAATGAAACTGGATCAATTACGAGGGACAGAAATTGAAAATATTTGTATAATATTTACAACATTGGTAGTTTATTTTACACAAAAGGTAGCAGTGGGTTGCATCTACATTTTAAGAAGGTTTTTGAGCATTTTCCCACAGTGTTTTTGATTCCAGGTAGTTAAGCGATAAATTGGTGTTGTTTTTGGTCATCTTGAATGTATCAGAAGAGTGGTAGGCATGTATTCAAAACCTGATGTCTAGTGATGTGTTCCGTCATCTATGTTCCCTGGATTCCATGCTATGAGAATCTCACACTGGTCTATGAATCCTTGAATTCAAAAATGCAGAAATATAGAGGAAGTAACACCCAACATTAATCCTTGGTTCTTAGATAAGCGTTTCATTTGCAAACATCACATGGATTTATTGGCCACAGCAAATTTCATGCTTTACTTTCAAATTGAAAATATGATTTAACCTTTACTGCCAGCTACGCACAGTTGCAAGTAAAATGGCCATTGAGCTCCATGTTCAAAACACTTTATACTAAAACATACCTTTGGCAAATCCTGCTTCAGTTAGAGATGTACAATCAAGGCAACTCAATTAAATGTCAAAGAAGGAATTTAGCAAAATTTAACCAAATGCACACACCATGCAATGGTTACATTTTTTGCTCCTGCAAATGAAATGTTTGGCTCACATTTTGATAAAGGATATTTATGGTTTATGGTTTCTGATTAATAGCATTCACACTGTGACAGGATCTGGCATTATAAATGCTACCTTGACTGGAAGGATGATTTCCTTTGTAATTCATATATGGATCACATGATTTTTGTTCTCTCCGCTGGGATGACATTCAGACTGTGAAACCTGGATGACAATTGTTGTACATTTGATTTCTCCGACTTTGAGAGCAGACAATAATGTGTCAAATTCATGGTTTGGTGTCCAAATATCTGGCCCGAGTGAGAACGAGCTTTTCAGCTTTCAGCAGTAATGGGGTGAAAAATGATAGTAGTGGACAGAGCTGCCATAGATACTAGTTATGAACTGAGACATTTTTTTCCTGGATTTACATTCTGTCAACTCTATTTTTACAATTTGAAAATTTGCTTAATATGATCACTAAACTGTGCAAGTTATTTAGAATGATGCTTAGATAATTAGCATTTTCTATTTTAAAAAAATAATGCTTTCAAGAACATCTGTTATTACAGTGTGAAAACATGGCTGTTTTATATAACTAGAAATCCCCACACTGAGTTTATTTTACAACAGGAACAGCTACTGTGTCCGGGCTTGAATTTGTTGGTCAGATAATTTCTGGGAGATACTCCAGTTAGTTTAAGGCGTGTTGTTCAAAAGAGTCGTCACAATCTCGATGGGCTGAATGGCCTCCTTCTGTGTTGTGCTATGCTACAATTTTATGATTTACTCACTGCCTAGTATCACAAAATTGCAGAATTGTTACAGTGCAGAAGGAGGCCATTCGGCCCATTGTGTCTGCACTAGCTCTCTGAATGAGCAATTCACCGAGTGCCATTCGCCTGCCTTCTCCCTGTAACCCCATACATTCTTCCTTTTCAGATAACAGTCTAATTCCTCTTGAATGCTTCAATTGAATCTGCCTTCATCACACTCTCAGGCAGTGCATTCCAGATCTTAACCAGTTGCTGTGTGAAAAAGTTTTTTCTCATATCACTTTTGCTACTTTTGCCAATTATTTTAAATCTGTGCCCTTTCATTCTTGATACTTTAACAAGTGGGAACATTTTCTCGCTAGCTACTCTGTCCAGACCCCTCATGATTTTGAATGCCTCTATCACATCTCCCCTCAACCTTCTTTTCTTCAAGGAAAACAGTCCCAACCTCTCCAATCTATCTTCATAACTGAAGTTCCTCATCGTTGGAGCCATTCATGTGAATATTTTCTGCATTCTCTCCAGTGCCTTCACATCCTTCCTAAAGTGTGGTGCCCAGAACTGGATGCAACACTCCAGCTGAGGCTGAATTAGTGTCTTCTCCAAGTTAAACATAACCTCCTTGCTATTGTATCGTGTGCCACTATTAATAACGCCTCGGATACTGTAAGCTTTATTAACAACTCTCAACCTGCTGTCACCTTCAATGGCTTATGCACATTTACACCCAGGTCCCTCTGTTCATGCACTCACTTTAGAATTGGGCCATTTATTTTATATTGCCTCTTCGTGTTCTTCCTACCAAAATGAATCACTTCACATTTCTCCGCATTGAATTTCATTAATCACCTGTCTGCCCATTCCACTAACTTGTCTATGTCCTTTTGAAGTTCTACACTATCCTCTTCACAGTTCACAGTGCTTCCAAGCTTCTTATCATCTGCAAATTTTGAAATTGTGCACTGTACACCAAAGTCTAGGTCATTAACGTATATCAGGAAAAGCAAGGGTCCCAACACTGACCCCGGAGGAACTCCACTACACACTTTCCTCCAGCCCGCAAAATATCTATTAACCGCTACTCTCTGTTTCCTGTCACTCAGCCAAGTTCAGTTCCATGTTGCTACTGCCCCTTTCATCCCACGAGCTATAACTTTGCTTACAAGTCTGTTGTGCGGCCCTGCGTCGAATTCCTTTTGGAAGTCAATGTACAGCACATCAACAGCATTACCCTCATTGACACTCTCTGTTAGCTCTTCAAAAAAACTGCAGCAAATAAGTTAAACATGATTTGCCCTTAATAGATCCATGTTGGCTTTCCTTAATTAACCCACATTTGTCCATGTGACTATTAATTTTGTCCTGAATTATTGTTCCTAGAAGTTTCTCCACCACCAAAGTTAAACTGACAGGCCCGTAGGTGCTAGCCTTATCTTTACACTCCTTTTTAACAAGGGTATAACGTTTGCATCCCTGAGTCTAAGGAAGACTGAAAGATTATGGCTAGTGCCTCAACAATTTCCACTCTCACTTCCCTCAGTATACCAAAGGTGATGCATAAACAGGGTCAATGTTTGATTAGTCCAAATTAAACCCTATCGTTCCAGACCCAAACTACAGATCACAGGCTGTGTGGCTCATGCCCAAAAGGAAAAGTTGAACAGGAATGGAAAAAGAAATAAAGCTGAAATTAATTTTCAATTCACTGTCCCTAGAGGTAATTTTATTATATTGTGCTTGTGCACACTATTGTTGCATTATGCCTAAACTACAGAAATTAATACCAACAAAACTCAGTTTAGGATTTGGAGGTAACACTATGACCTGTCCTCAAATCCCATTGGAACTACCAAGCTGTCAAGGAATTTAAAACTCCTGCCCTTTAAATTTAAAAAGTTTTTAAAAATTAGTGCTTGCTATTTCACTCTATCTGATGACCTAAACCTAAGGGCTTTCATTATAGGGTTTGTGCTGCATGATTGATTTCACAACCTATTTTTATCAAAGTGGCTGCCTGTTAGTTCACTGTTTGATTGACAGCTCCAAGTGATTATACAGTCTTTGGCGATGAATACAAATGCTTGTTTTTAATAGATGATTAAGTACTTGAAGGAAATGTTTGTTTTTTATAAGGGGTTAAATAGTTGAAGGAATTTAAATGTAGCGAATGGGTTTTAGCAATGAGCTTTTTTTAAAATAGTGAAGTAAGCCCTAGACACTTAGAACTTTATTTTCTTTCATCTCCGCATGAGCCCTAAGATCTGTCGATGGTGGATACTGGGTGAGTTGGCTTGGAGGGTAAAAGGGAAAAGGGTGGTGTGGCGGGCGTGGAGGATGGCATGGGTTGGCAAGAATTAGCACTAAGTTGGCATTGGAGATATTGGGATGGGTAGAGGAGCATAGGGGTATGAGAGACCATGGAGGTGGGTAGAGAAGCATGGGTTGACATGGTGGTATGAGTCGGGATGTGGGTGGTTGGGAGGGGGTATGAGGTGGCAAGAGTTGCCATTAATGCCATTAGTGTGTTGGGATGGGTGAGGAGGTATGAGTTGTGAGGGCTAGAGGGCTTTTTTTCTTGCTTTATTCTTTTTCATACAAGTCCTGGAGCACCTAGGCAGGCCTTTCACACAGCCTGAGTCCAGCAGCCCTGTGGCTGCCCTTGCACTGTTTCCATGGGTGGCAGGCCCCACTCCCATTAACACCCACACCCCTGCCCTGCCGGACGAAACTCAGAACACCTGGGGCACTTTCTCCTGAGTCAAGTTTGCACAGTCAGGAATTTTCCCGACTCTGCACTCCCGACTCGGGAGCGAAAATTTAAGGCCATTAGCATCACATGTTCTATATGTGATTCAGATGCAGGAAATCTTCCCCACAAGCTTGGTGTTTTCCCAGCAGATCAGCAGAAATGTAGTTGGAGTAATATTTAACTATTCAAATGAACTTATATTATGGAAGGTCAGCTCATTTGAGTGACCATGCCTACGACCCCTAAAATATAGCACTCTGAGAACCAGTGTGAACTATCTTTCCCCGTGGCCCTTGTGGCTTCCATTCTCCATTAACCTGAATACTACCAATGGTTATTTGTTATTTGTTTCCTGCATCAGAATCTCATATAGAACATGTGATGCTATGACCTGAATTTTCACTCCCGACTTGAGAGTGCAGAGTCGAGAAAATTCCTGACTGTGCAAACTTGACTTATGTAACTCCATAGTTCCAACTTAAATCATTTGAAATAATTGCTCTTGCCCTTGTTTGGTATGTCTGTGCTTGTATTTCATCCTTTGGCTTTACTTTGATCTGTTAAAGTTGTTCACTCAGTTACCAATCAAAATCATGTGCATTGTGATGAAAATAAAGTAGTACCTGAGTGATTAGTATGTCTTGAATTGAATACATTCTGCATCAGATGCTGTACGTAGGACAAATCTCTGCACACCTTTCAATGTTTACAATATCTTACCCATTTTTGGATGAAGTGCTCTCCTGTTACAAGATGTACCTATCAATTCCTGGAGGCTAGGCAGGAGCTTTTTTCTGCTTTATCTCTAATGAGTATCGACCAATTCTCATCATTTCAAAGAATTTGCTCCACCCAGCACAGTATCTTGGTCGATCAAATATTTCTAAGCTCATGGTTAGGAAACCTGTCAGCCAGTTTGACGACAACACGGAAACCAAGTCGGTTGCTCCACAAAGTCCCTGGAGTTTCACCATTATGTAGCAAGCAGCACGGGATATCGATCACTAAAGTCTAATTTATGTTTCCAGCAATATGTCGATATTGCCAAAGAAATCCTAGGCCAGGATTTTACAGCCCTCCTGCCCGGCAGGATATTATGGTCCTGCTGAACTGAATGGAGATCTAAATAGCTTACCACAGCCACCAGGGGGGGCGGACATGGCATGGTGGGGCCATAAAATCCTGGCCCTGGTGATTTTTCAAAAGATTCCCATTAACTCCATTTTCACTTCAATACTGGGTGAATCACCACCTTCCGCGCCCCCCATTCCCCCTCACCCCCCCCACCCGCTCCCCCCCACCCCCCCCCCCCAACCCCATCCCCCCACTCCCCAACTTCCAACTTCCTGCATGTGACTGTGGAGTTGTTTTCTGTTTAAAGTTTCTATCATATCTGTTTTATTATAGCTGGCCCATCTGACTGGCTGTCTTTTCTTTAGCATTATAGAAAGAACTGAATTGTGATAGGTTCATGTGCCACTAGGATTTTGAATGAATTAGCAAATTTCTGAGACAATAAAACTTGTCTCAGAAGTTAAAAGACAAAGTTAATCATCACATGTTCCATTAGTACTGCTGGAGTCAGCACTAGTTATAGATTCCTGTTCACCTGTACAGCAGTACAACTTCTTCCAGACTTCTGTGCTTTCTAAAACCATAAATATATCTAATCTTTTTTTTTTACCCGATATGCATTGCAGACTAGATAGTGCCTCTGTCACCAAGGTCCCAGACACTTAGAAAACATATTTCACACAGCATTCAGTTATCTCTTTTTGGGTTGATTTTTAAAACACACATTTTCCATTGCTGATGAATATTTATCCAATTCTTCCTTTAAAAGCTTTCATCAATGCAGCATCAATTGCTCTATGCCAGACACTTGACTTCATAGCAGACGGCACTACATACTCATTGTCCATCCCTTGAATAGTATTAGGAATCTATATCTTCAAGAACTATATGCTTTAAAAAAAAAACGGAAGCATGTTGAATTATTTACATGCTCTCCTGAGTTATTTTAAAACAGGTTTCAAGTTCACTTTGGTCTGTGAGGAAGCTGCTTTTTCCAAGCAATCACATGACTTCAGCTAAATGACCAGCAAGACATAGGAACATACGAAATAGCCGCAGAAGTAGGCCATTCAGCCCCTCGGGCCTGCTCCGCCATTCAATAAGATCTTGGCAGTTCTGTTTGTGTTTTAAATCCTACCTTCCCATCTACTGCCGATAGCCTTTGATTCCCTTGCCTAACAAGAATCCATTTACCACTGGCTTAAAAATATTCAATGACTCCACGTCCCTCCTGAGGCAGAGAGTTCCAAAGTCGCACAACCCACTGGAGAGATCGGCTGTTCTGTGACAAAAATTAAAAATAGAAAAAAAAATTCCTGACATGTCCCCTCATGTGACACTGTCACATGAGTTGGGACATGTCCATAATTTTTACAAAAACTTTAATAAAATGTTTAAAAACCTACATGAAACCTCATCCCGCCTGTGGATGAGGTTTCATGCTTTTTCTAATTCCCGCCAGGGCTCTGTAAGATTGGACAGGCAGGTCCATTAATTAGCTAAATGACTCTGTCAATGGCCTCAGTTGGCCATTGACAGGTTGGTGGGCGCACAGCTGATTTTGCTGCGCCCCTGCCTATTGGAAAATTTAAATGGGGCGTGGTGATGTCGGGAGATCCACCCAACGTCACCCGCGTCATTTTATGCGTCAGTGAGCAGACCCCGCTCCCCGCTCCCCGCTCGCCGACGGGAAAATCCTGCCCATAGGGAATGTTGAAACATGGGAATGAGTATATAGGCCAACAGGGATGTTGCAGTCTTTCTGGCTGGTCTCAAGATTAAAAAATACTGCACACTGACTCTATCTCTAATATCACTTCTATTGTCTACCAAATAAGAACATAAGAAATAGGAGCAGGAGTAGTCCATGTTGTAATATGCCTTTAAGGGACATCACTGGAAGAGAAAAGTGTCCTGGCAGTCTCCTATTGGGCTTCAGGGGGCCCTCCTTTATAGCCACCCACAGAAGCATAGGCACTGCTGTCGGCCCTCTGATTGGGCCAGCAGCTCTTGGGGGCAGGCTGCTGTCCTTAATTAGGGATGACAGCTCGGGCAATAGCCCCTCATTTGGCTACCACCAGGAAGGTGCCTTCCTGGATCCCCCTGCTGACTTAAGCGAGGTTGCATCCTGCTTTCAGCCCCACTGGCGGGACCTCAGCCACCTGAGTATAATTCAGCCTGCTATGTCAAATAGCATGAAAGCCAAGGAGGACTTACCAAGAGCAGCAGTGTTGTGATGGGTGGAGAGCCACAAGTTGAGGGACTGAGGAATTTTGTAAGTGAGCTTATGTAATGTATAAATTATGTAACAATACCAACCATTGCAAAAGTGTAAAACGGTTACACCTGGATTTAAAATAGATAGGGTTGGCAACTGTGACTAATTGTATTCCTGGAGGTTTCATCACATGACTTGCCCCCACACTACAGACATTAGTCAGCCAACACATCCATCCTTGTAATGCTCTGCCTCCCTACGCCAGTTGGAACGCAAAATGTCTCATTACCAATTTGGATGATGCTCGACTGCCAGCCAAACGGCCATTTCTTTCCACCCATTTTCGATATTTTTACATCTGGTAGGGAGAAATGTTCGAAGAAAATGACAAAAATAAACAATCTTTTTTAAGACCCCGATGATTTTATCCTGGGTTGCACACAGCAGTGCCCTGGAGATTGATCTTCTATTCCTGGAGACTCCAGGGACAGAATTTTCAGTTCGGCGGGCGGGCGCAGTTGGTGGGCCCTGCAATCGGCCCCCAATCACAATTTCACGCTGGTGGGCCAATTAAGTCCCGCCCAGCGTGAAACATGGTTTCTCAATGGCCGGGAAGTGTCGGTGGGGGGGCGGGTGCCTGTTGGCCACCTGGCCCAATGGCGACCTGGCAGCCAGTTTAAAAATGGCACAGACAGTCCCTTGAAGGTTGCCATGGAAGAACGTCTCTTCTGCGTTTTCAATATTCAAGTTATGGAGTCGAGTGCAGCTGGACACGGCAAGTGGGAGTGCAGGTCGGGTGGGCGCTCAGCCCCCCGCTTTTTGGATAAGGTGGCTGCCAGGCGGGACACCCTTATCGCCAGAGATGGGAAGAGGAGGCCAGCACATCTCACAAAGAGGGCATGGGAGGAGGTTGCAGTGCTGGTTAGCAGCCGTGACATTGGTGTGGCGCACGTGGGTACAGTGCCACAAGGGATTCAATGACCTGCTGCGCTCAGGATGGGTCAATACTGTGTTGGCATGGATCAGTGTGCAGGTGTTAAAGTGTGGCCGCCCCCTCTGTGGACCTTAGGGGTGCTAGAGTCTGAGTCCCAACTGTCAATGGCGCTGGAGCTGGCCAAGGGAGTGAGCCCTGGCTGCTTGGACTGAGTGCCTTGTGGCTCAAGGCCAAGACTTGGATATGCCCTGTAAGGTGTTCCTCAGGTGGGGTTGGCCAGGCTGCAATGGCGCTGCAGATAGAGAGTGGATTAATCCATGCTCCTCTGTCCTTTCAGGAGAAGACGAGCCAGAACCATTCAGAGAGGGCATGTACAGGTGGAGACCCGCCCAACCTGCTGCTGCTCACCAGATTCGAGCCATAGAGCCAGAGAGCTGGCACGCTCCACGTGCAATCGGGCGTGGAGAGGTCGGGGTGCCAGATGAAGGTAAGAGTGCTGTGCACAGAGGGGAGAGTTTTGGATTGTGCAAAAATTCTAGTGTATTCTCTTTATTGATGGGAGCCTCAAAACCAGAGTGCCCATTGACCAATGAAAGACGAAGGCACCATGATGCAGATCTCCATTGTGTCATCAGGGCATCTGGCACATGCTGTGACAGTGTGACGACTTTAACTAATAACATGTCCTTGTTCTCCCTTAGATTCGCCAGCACGCACTAGCTCTCTGGACCCCGAAGGGCCACCCCTGATGCTGGAGGACTACCAAGCTTCATTTGCACCTGCTCCCAGATGCAGGCAACAGCACAGATACCAGCACCTTGGTGGGCATTAGCCAGAATGTGGACATTGGTGCGGGCACTTCACAACCGCTTGAGGTGCAGGCGGAGGCAGTCGGAGGACTGCTGGGGACCAGGGCAATGCTCAGTCGAAGGCAGATGATGAGCCTCTGGAGTCGTCCATTAGCTGCCAGATGCTGGATGTCCAGTGGGATGTGCGGGAGGATCTGGCGGAGATCCATGAGGGTCTCTGTGCCATCGTCTCCATTGTGGAGGAGCCCATGTGGAGCATGAGTAGTGTGTTGACCCTCATGGCCGAGTGCATTGCCTCCTCCATTGAGAGAGTGGCGACTCTCATGGAGAGGCAGCTCCAGGAACAGCATCAGGGGTTCCTAGGGTTGCACTTGGACGTGAAAGCCCTCACACAGGCACTGACCTCAGGTGGTCAGAGCCAGTGTGGGAGATGGATGAGGTACCCAGTATCCCAGCTAGGTGCCTGTCAATCAATGGCAAACAGGGAGGTCCAGAGCAAACCCACTTTGGCGCACGAGATGCTTGTCGTCTCTGCGGGCTCCTCTCAGGGTGCTCTGGATGACGGCAGCTGCGCGCCACCCCTCTGCCAGTGACCATGGCATCTGATGAGGCTGTGATGACTGGCGAGATGCCAGCCGTGGCACTGGCCACTCCCTCCCGGGCGGGGCCTCGACCACCAAGGTCATCAAGGCCAACAAGACAGCAGAGTTAACAGGCTGTCTCCAATCCCGGTGCTAGCGAGGGGAGCGCACCAAAATGTAACACTTGGAAACGTGAGTTAAAGGCACCATGAGCACAAGAGGGACAGTTGATGGGTGATTTTCTGTTCATTTATGTTTAGTTTATATGTCCACTGGTGTGGACATCAACACCAGTAATGGTAATGCCATTATGCATTCAATGTGACAATAACATTAAATTTGCTTTGGTTCTGATGGCCTGAGTATGCTTCACCTTTTCCCTTTCTGGTGTAGGATACACCAGTATGTAATGCTGGATGTGAGTGGCTGGATACTTTATTGCACAGGTATTGAGTGGACTTTGGGTGCAAATGGAAGGGTCATTTCAGACACCTGGGATGGAGCTGGCAGCCCTGGCATGAGGTGGAAGCAGATCTTTGGCAGCCTAGCTGAGGGGGTGTTGGATCAAGGCATCCCTGGTGTCCCTGCCTCCCTGGAGAGTGTTACTGAGGTCCGCCTCCACGCCCTCAGCATTCTCCTCACCATGCTCCTCTTCTGACTCACTGCTGGATTCACCCTCTGTGGCCTGTGCTGCTGTGTCAAGATCCTCTTCCTCCAGTGGGCCGCCCTTGCCAACGCCAGATTGTGGAGAGCGCAGCATGCAACCATGATCAGTCACACCCACTCCGGGGGGTATTGTAGTGCTCCTCTTGAACGGCCCAGGTATCGGAAGCACATCTTGAGAAGACCTTTGGTCCACTCTATCACTGTCATTGTGGGGGCATGACTCCTATTATAACGCTGCTCTGCCTCTGTTCTTGGGTGGCAGAAAGGAGTCATAAGCCACCATTTCAATGGATAGCCCTTGTCACCCAGCAGTGATCCATCCAGTCAGGCTGGAGCACTGAAGAGTCTCGGCATCTGGGAGTGTCTCAGAATGTAAGCGTCATGCGAGCTGCCAGGGTATCTTGCACAGACTTGCAGAGTCTGCAAGTTGTGGTCACACACTATCTACACGTTCATGGAGTGGAATCCCTTCCTGTTGTTGAAGGCACCCAGCTCACCTACTGGTGCCTCGGTGGCCACCTGTGTGCAGTTGATGGCACCCTGGACACGGGGGATCCCAGCAATTGCTGCAAAGCCTCTGGCTTGCTCAGCCTGGCTGGCCTCGTCTGTGCGGTAAAGAATAAATGTCATTACCCGCCTGAACAGAGCTTCTGTCACCAGCTTCATACAACTGTGGACAGCTGACTGGGACACTCCACACAGATCCACCATTGACTGCTGGAAAGAGCTGGAGGCATAGAAGCTGAGGGCCACTGTGACCTTCAGAGCCACTGGCATGGGGTGTCCACCCACACTGTCGAAGCTGATCTCAGACTCAATCATCTGACAAATGGAGGTCATGGTCTCCCTTGAGAGCCGCAGTCTCCTTCGGCATTGTACCTCGGACATATTGAGGTAGCTGCTTTGCCGCCTGCAAACCCTGGCAGCAGGATAGTGGCGTCTTCTGTGGCCCCTTTCTCCATGAACATCCTGCTGGCCCTGCGCTCCTTCTGCCTGCGCCTCGCCTCCCACAGGTCGCTCCCTTGGAAGCTGCATAGGGACACCTGGCCTCCTCTCCCTTCTGCCCCTCTCTTCCTCCTCAGAGGAGGTGCCACCAGCGGAGACCACAATCCCCATTCCCAGGGTAAGGGAAGGCTGTCTGGCACCTGGAATAGTCCACATGGTCTGAATCCTCCAGGGGCCTTGGAGGCACCATTAAGTCCTGAAATTAAGTTTGGAAATGCTAACAATGAAGCCCTGAACAGAGATGAAGCTGCCAATACCATTAAGCAACCAGCAGCAAAATATCTCCAAAATTCCCCACTATTCACGCTGGCAATGCTGCTAATGCTTTTTGTCTCAACCTTGGATGAGGTTTAGCAAATTGTTGGCTCATTTTGTCTGTGCGTGAGCGCGAAATTGCATGGGCAACCTAAAATCTAGGTTAATTGCATTTTTAATGGCCTTAACTGGCCTCGTGTCTCGGCTCCAACTCCCGCATGCACCCGCTGACTGAGATATTGTGCGAGTGCGTGATGACGTCGTGACGCTCACCTGACGTCATCACACACTATTTTACGCTTGAGTAGGTCGGGCGGCCGCCCACCCGCTCGCTCAGCGAAAAATTCTGCCCCAGGTCAATCCTGGAAGGTTGGCAACCCCAAAAAAAAATTGAATCTAACTGAGACACTGGGCTCTTCCCTTGGTTAAAGCATTACTTTGTTTACTTCAATATTTTCCTATGGCATTGAAATTGGAAGAAAAAATTCTTTCCCTTAATTATTCAATGACAATTTAGTAAATCGTGTATTTGTTAAAAATATTAATATATATTATTTTACACCTGAGTATAGTGGAGCATATAGGAGGTACAGTGTTTGAAGTCTCCCAGGCTATGACAATCATTGGAATTGACTTTGGTTACTGATTATAGAAAAATCTGATTGAGAGATTTTCATCTAGGGCTGATGTTGAACTAGTCACTCAAGCCATAATGTTATTTCCATATGCTGTCTTTTGATACAGGCTGACACTGTATGTAATAACTGTTTTCAACAATCATGTCCTTGCAGTTCAAGTCAGAATTTTGAAGTAAATCATTTGACTTTAGAGCATTAGGTAGAGAATGTCATACTTTTTGTGAAGCAACAGTAAATTCAGCAGAGTAAATTGGAGATCCTCTGAATTGAAAAGGTGACATTTTGACCTTATCAAATTGGTTGTGACCTTGATGTTTCTTTCTGTTTCCCCCATGGAGCCCCATTCATTCCCTTGATTACTAAAACTGGGAACCAAGGGACTGCAGATAAAAGGTGAAAGAGAATGTAGTGAATCACTCAAGGACATTGACAGACTAAAGTGAAAGGAGTAAAGCTTTCTGCAAAACAAAGTCTTAGTGGAATATTTCTAAGATGTTTTGTCATGAGGAATTTCTGTCTAGTCAACCAGAAATAGTGTATGAGGTTGAACTTCCACGTCATTTTTCAATGTCCTACAGTAATTTCAGCAGAGAATCGGTGGAAACCCTGAGAAAGGGTGTACATGGGCTTCAATGCCATTTCTCCAGGGTCTCAATTCAAATTACCATAAAAAATCAGGAGAACCCCTGTGGGAAATTACAGCTGAGCATACATCAAAACATGACTTAGATCATTACAGTTTTAACTGTATTTCATTGGTTTGGTTAAAGCATAAAAGTTGATGGCAGATTTCCCATTTCAAAGATGCAGATTCCTACATATTCTGTCGAGCTATTGCGTGTGGTACGTAAAGAAGCATATTCAGCCCAAGTGATTTCTCTGAAAATATTGTTTTCTAAGTCTACCCAGAGCTTAAAGAAAAAAGCTTACACTTTCAGCACCATCAATCATGAGAATACTTACGTTTTCAGAAAAGCTAATTTGAGGAATAGTATTGTTTGTATAAATAAGGACGAATTCTGTCAGCTGGCCCTTGTGTGTGACCAGAACGTAATTGGAAAATCACAACTGCACTTGAGGCAAGAGTGTGATGGGGTTTTAGACAAAGACAATGAATGGCTGCAGGGCCTCCAGAATCAGCAAGAGCCAGTGATATCAAGGGAAAAAGGGGAGAATTGGGGCTGGGCAATAAAAAGATTTCTGACTTCTGACAATCTACTTTATCGTTCAACTAAAATGATAATTGGCAGAATGGGTTCAAAGCTATTCTTTGCCATCATATTTTTACTATTTGTGGCTAATGTAGGAACTGAATTTAATGCCCAAGAATTTAAATTTGGATATCAACCCTATCAGAAATTCACGCACACTATTGATGCCAACTGAAAAATAATCCAGGGCGCAATTTATTTTTTCCTAACTTTTTGCCTGTTAATGGAGCATATTCTTACAGCAAAGAAATGGAATAGGAATATCTTGCACCCAGCTGTTCCATGAAGTCTGCCACTGTTGCCCCTTACAAAGTTTGAAGCCAATGTGCTCAATGTGTCTTCTTATGCCACAATACACATTGGAATAATCCCATGCTAGGTAGTATGAATGCACTTTCTGTAAAATATTGGGAGCAATCTGTGGCATATAAACGTTTGACGAATCTGAGCTAATATTTAGATGCATCAGTGAGGGATAATGGCTGTGTAATTTTTGCATTGACGAGCTTGAAATAGTTAAATTTAACCTGTGCTGACACTTGCTGTCCATTATTCCCAGCTGAAATGTCACCATCATTCAAGTCTTGTGAGAACAGTGAGCACCTGAAAATGAGTCCTTGACCTCAGGTCACCTGCAACACATAGTCCCAAGTGAACAACTGATAAAAGACAGTTTACGTCAAGTAAGCATTTTGTATCGCTGTTCAAACGTGAACTGTGCTTACAAAATGAATGGAATGAATTGCATAACATTACCTGAAGTCAAAACAGGAGCTTGACTGATTTGAATACTTGATTCCTTTTCCGCCACACAGGATAAGTAACGTTTACATTTTGCATACTAGTAACAGTTTTCGAAAATCCTGAAACCAATTTTACTCTTAGAGTATGTAATTAACTTACTGTGAGTGGGTTTGACATTCTACATTTAGCATGGTAATGGATCACCACAGTGCTTTTAATAAAAACTTCTGCACTGGTTGAAAATGCAATTTGTATCTATTGTAGCAAAACAGTAATGATAAACTTAATCATCAGAAATGGAACCATCGTAAGACAGCTTTTGAAAAAAAAATGTTAATTCTTTATGCCGAAAACAATTGAAATGTTCTCTGAATAAATTAGATATTCTGAGGTTGTTCTGCCCCATACACGTTCACCACTTTGAAGTACACAATTAAAATGGTTTACCAAAAATGCATTTCAAGCGAGATTCTGCCAATACCCTCAACCAAAATGCAATGCAACCAAGGGAACGAGTACAAACTCAGCATAACTGAAGCTGAGCAAAAGAAGGAACGGAAGGGTGGACAAATAGTTCTAAGCAAGTGCAAAGCTACTGAAAAAAAGATGAGTTGGTGGCACAAGTGGCTTGTCATTTAGATTATTATATTTCTGCATCAGAGAACATTATGACCTTTGACTCCTGCATCAATCATTAGAAGAATTTGAACCATTTATTCTGGAAACGTCACATTTATTAACAAGCTGTTTTTAAATATTCCTAAGAAATGATAGCAAAAAACTTAAAATTATGAAATCTTCAAGAATGTTTATAGACTTTTCTTTTCTCTTAATGATGTCCAAATACAGGCTGGCTCACCATGTTATGTTTCTATTTAGACTTTATTTTTAGTTGTTTGCACATGCATAATGTCTTTCTTTAATTTAGTAATTAACTAAAAGTTGATGTTTGGGTTGGATGAAGGTGAGTTTTAGGCCAGCTTTAAAACAGGGTTTATACAGGCTCTGCTGGCAGCTACAACTAGTTAATTAGATAACTGGCTTAAACAGGTTTTCAGAAGCTAGATTCAGAGAGTATAAAAACAGTCCATCTTACAGTGCTGACTTTGTCTGCACTGGAGTGCTGCTTTGGGCTGCAGTAGAGTGCTTAAATTGGAGTTGGTGACTGAGGGAGTTCGGTTGAGGAGGGAACGAGGTGATCCTTTGGGTACTGTGAGTATGGTTGGGTAAATATTTATTAGTTTTATCACTTATAGTTTTAAGGTCTTATTTTGTGGTTCATCGTTTGTAAGGGCTATATTCTGTAACAATGAGGAGCAGGGAAGAAGGGCTCTAGAGTAGTTGATATTATTTGATATTAAGCATCTTCCAAAAGGTTTAATTTAAAGGGGTAAGTCATGGCAGGAGAGCTCAAAGCCATGGTGTGCTCCTCCTGCTCTATGTAGAAAGCCGGGCACATTTCCAGTGCCCGGGGCCAGCATGTGTGCAGGAAGTCTCTCCAGCTGCAGCTCCTGGAAGCCCGGGTTTCGGAGCTGGAGTGGTGACTGGGGACACTGTAGAGCATCCACAAAGTGGAGAGTATTGTGGAAAGCACATATGCAGAGGTGGTCACACCACAGGCTAAGAGTCCACAGGCAGGAAGGGAATTGGTGACCACCAGGCAGAGCAAGAGGACTAGGCAGGCAGTGCAGGAATCTCCTGTGGCTATTCCCCTGCAAAACAAATATACCACTTCAGATACTGTTGAGGGGAATGGCCTCTCAGGGGAAAGCAGCAACAGCCAAATTCGTTGCACCACGGTTGGCTCTGATGCACAGGGGAGGAGTAAAAAGTGTGGGAATGCAATAATTATAGGGGATTCAATTGTAAGGGGAATAGAGAGGCATTTCTGTGGCTGCAAACGAGACTCCAGGATGGTATGTTGCATCCCTGGTGCTAGGGTCAAGGATGTCTCAGAGCAGCTACAGGATATTCTGAAGGGGGAGGGTGAACAGCCAGTGGTTGTGGTACATATTGGTAGAAACGTCATAGGTAAAAAAAGGGATGAAGTCCTAAAAGCAGAATACAGGGAGTTAGGAAGCAAGTTGAAAAGTAAGACCTCAAAGGTAGTGATCTCAGGATTACTACCAGTGCCACGTGCTAGTAAGAGTAGAAATAGCAGGATATATTGGATGAATGCATGGCTGAAGAGATGGTATGAGGGGGAGGGTTTCAGATTCCTGGGACATTGGGGGAGGTGGGACCAGTACAAACTGGACAGGTTACACTTGGGCAGGACCAGGACTGATGACCTTGGGTTAGAGTGGTTGGGGAGGGTTTAAACTAAAATGGCAGGGGGATGGGAACCTATGCAAGGAATCAGAGGAGGGGGAATCAAGGACAAGAACAAAAGACAGAAAGGGGAATAAGAAAAGTGATAGGCAGAGAAATCAAGGGCAAGAATCAAACAGGGCCTCAGTGAAAAACAGTGGGAACGGGACAAATTATGTTAAAAAGGCAAGCCTTAAGGCTTTGTGTCTTAATGCGAGGAGCATTCGCAATAAAGTGGATGAATTAATTGCGCAAATAGATGTAAACAGGTATGATATCATCGGGATTACGGAGATATGGCTGCAGAGTGACCAGGGCTGAGAACTGAACATCCAGAGGTATTCAGTATTTAGGAAGGACAGACAAAAAGGAAAAGGCGGTGGAGCTGCATTGCTGGTTAAAGAGGAAATTAACGCAATAGTGAGGAAAGATATTAGCTCCGACGATGTGGAATCTGTATGGGTAGAGCTGAGAAATACTAAGGGGCAAAAAATGTTAGTGGGGGTTGTATATAGACCGCCAAACTGTAGTGGTGATGTTGGGAATGGCATTAAATTGGAAATTAGAGACGCATGCAATAAAGGAACATCTATAATTATGGGTGACTTTAATCTGTATGTAGATTCGGCAAATTAGTAACAATACCATAGAGGAGGAATTCCTGGAGTGTATACGGGATGGTTTTCTGGACCAATACGTTGAGAAACCAACAAGAGAACAGGCCATCCTAGACTGGGTATTGTGTAATGAGAAAGGAATAATTGGCAATCTAGTTGTGCGAAGCCCCTTGGGGATGAGCGACCATAATATGATAGAATTCTTCATCAAGATGGAGAGTGACGTAGTTGATTCTGAGACTAGAGTCCTGAATCTTAATAAAGGAAACTACGATGGTATGAGGCGCATGTTGGCTATGATGAATTGGGAAACGTTTCTTAAAGGGATGACGGTGGATATGCAATGGCAAATGTTCAAAGAGCACATGGGTGAACTGCAACAATTGTTTATTCCTGTCTGGTTCTAAAGTGAAATACTTCCCTTGGCTTACAAGGGAAATTAGAGATAGTATTAGATCCAAGGATGAGGTATACAAATTGGCCAGAAAAAACAACAGGCCTGAGGATTGGGAGCAGTTTAGAATTCAGCAAAGGAGGACCAAGGGATTGATTAAGAAGGGGAAAATAGAGTACGAGTGTAAGCTTGCGGAGAACATAAAAACTAACTGTAAAAGTTTCTATAGGTATGTGAAGAGAAAAAGATTGGTGAAGACAAATATAGGTCCCTTACAGTCAGAAACAGGGGAATTTATAATGGGGAACAAAGAAATGGCTGACCAACTAAATACATACTTTGGTTCTGTCTTCACAAAGAGGACACAAATAACATACCAGAAATGTTGGGGAACACAGGGTTTAGTGAGAGGGAGGAACTGAAAAAAATCAGCATTAGTCGGGAAATGGTGTTGGAAAAGTTGATGGGATTGAAGGCCGATAAATCCCCAGGGCCCGATAATCTACATCCCAGAGTATTTAAGGAAGTGGCCCTAGAAATAGTGGATGCATTGGTGGTCATCTTCCGAGATTCTATAGACTCTGGATCAATTCCTATAGATTGGAGGGTAGCTAATGTAACCCCACTAATTAAAAAGGGAGGTAGAGAGAAAACAGAGACTTATAGACCAGTCAGCCTGATGTCAGTAGTGGGGAAAATTCTAGAGTCCATTATAAAAGATTTAATAGCTGACCACTTGGAAAACAGTGGCAGAATCAGACAGAGTCAGCATGGATTTACAAAAGGGAAATCATGCTTGACAAATCTACTGGAATATTTCGAGAATGTAACTAGTAGAGTCGATGACGGGGAGCCAGTGGATATGGTTTATTTGGACTTTCAGAAGACTTTCGACAAAGTCCCATATAAGAGATTGGCGTGTAAAATTAAAGTGCATGGGATTGGGGGTAGTGTATTGAGATGGATAGAAAACTAGTTGGCAGACAGGAAACAAAGAGTAGGAATAAATGGGTCTTTTACCGAATGGCAGGCAGTGACTAGTGGATCGGTGCTGGGACCCCAGCTATTCACAATATATATTAATGATTTAGATGAGAGAACTAAATGTAATACCTCCAAATTTGCAGATGACACAAAGCTGGGTGGGAGGGTGAGCTGTGAGGAGGATGCAGAGATGCTTCAATGTGATTTGGACAAGCTGAGTGAGTGGGAAAATCCATGGCAGATGCAATATCATGTGGATAAATGTGAGGTTATCCACTTTGGTAGCAAAAACAGGAAGGCAGATTATTATCTGAATGGCTATAAATTGAGAGAGGGGATTGTGCAACGAGACCTGGGTGTCCTCGTACACCAGTCGCTGAAGGTAAGCATGCAGGTGCAGCAGGCGGTAAAGAAGGCAAATGGTATGTTGGCCTTCATAGCAAAACTAAAAAGGCAGATGGGCTTTAGGATGGGTGACACACACAAGCGGTCAGGCAGCAAAAAGTAAAAGACTGACATTTACAAAGAGAGCAGGGTCTGCCTTAAGATGTAGGACTGAATGAAAAGGAGTTAATCTGTTTAAATTAAGCAACATGACCCACTGAGGATAGTGCAGCACATTCATGATTTTAAGGTTATTACACAGAGGTAAATTGTATTAAGTGAGTCTGATTATAACTATTACTTTGCAGATTGATCTTATTGTAGAATGAAGCAACATGATGATTCAAATCAAAGCTTAGCCTTATCTAGTGTTAACTGGGCCCCCCTGTAGAGAGTTTGAAGAAGTACATGTGGAAGAAACACAGGATGGAACTTTCCATTCCCGCTGGCGTCGGGTGTGATCAGTGGTGTGAGCGGACAATATGGCCCGATTGGTTTTATGATGGCGGGAATCAATTTCGCGATCGTCCGCTCAGCCCGCTGACGGTGGGCTGCGTTTCCCACCATCGGACGTCAGACCCTCATTGTAATACATCCGCAGATCATTATCAGGCCAGCCCGCTGGACTCATCCCCCACCTTGCAGGATCATCTGTCCACGACGGAGGGAAAGCGCGCTGACGTGTTTTACAACAACACATAAAAGGCGTGCACTTGGCGGCCTGCACTTTGAGGGGAACTCGGAGCTGAGTACACAGTAATGTTGTGCAGCGCTTGCCAAGATCGCCTGTTGGACTTCAAGCTACAAGGGCATCGGCGGTTGGGGTTAAGGGCAGCCGTGCCATTGAGGTGACTCATGGCGGGTGCGGCGGGGCAAGCGCAGCCCTGCCATTGAGGTGACTGGTGGCGGGAGGGGGGCAAGTGCAGCCCTGCCATTGAGGTGACTGGTGGCTGGAGGGGGGCAAGTGCAGCCCTGCCATTGAGGTGACTGGTGGCGGGAGGGGGCAAGTGCAGCCCTGCCATTGAGGTGACTGGTGGCGGGAGGGGGGCAAGTGCAGCCCTGCTGTTGAGGTGACTGGTGGTAGGGGCGCAAGTGCAGCCCTGCCATTGAGGCGACTGGTGGCAGGAGGAGGGGGGCAAGGGCAGACCTGCCATTGAGGCGATTGGTGGCGGGGATGGGGGGCAAGGGCAGCCCTGCTATTGAATATAATATACAAGCATTCGGGGTGGGGGGTAGGGTGGGCGATGGAAGTGGCCACGCATTAGGGAAACCCGTATAAAGTGACTATTACTCTGCAACTGAGACAGTTCATGCGGAACCACATTGATATGATTGGGGTCGGACTCCTAGCCTATCTGCCCACTCAAGCAATGCAGAGGCATCAAAGATCCAGAGCTTCACCCCACCCCACCCTCCATCCCACACCCATAACCCCGGCACAGACTTCAAATTCATGAGCATTTTAGTGGATTACAGAACAGCTGGACGACTGCACACGTTGTACAATCTCCTTGCTAAAGCTGGCCATGGAGCAATCACTGCTGGAGGTGCTCACAACCTCTTGCAATGTCAGCATCCCGGTTTGGACCAGTCTCCTCCATGGTTCAAGCTAACAGGGCAGCCATGCAGTGCACTAATCTCTGGCCATCCAAGTGGCTCTCTGGGAAGCATTAAGGGGCCATCACACTTAACCAGGGCAGGTTCTTAGCACACCCATGCTAATCATGTGTCTCTCTCTACCATCCTGCAGGAGGAGAACATCAGGAACATGGAGCCTGGTGAACCAACTGTATGCCTGATGGCTGACAGAGAGCAAAGACGACAGAGGAGAGAGTGACTGAGGCTCCTGGCTGTGCAGAGACAGGAGCAGCAACCCCAGGAAGAAGGGATGGCTGGGGCTCCCTCTTATGCCACCCAAGAGCCACAGTGAGCTGTCGCAGGCTGGCACCTAGCGATACCCAGGATCTATAGATGCTGCCTTTCATTCCTGCAGATGACCGAGAATCAGTGTTGCCAAAGACTGTGCATGTCTAGGGAACTGGTCGTTCACATCTGCCAGCTACTGCAGGATTTGGCGCTGCAGGGACATGGATGGCATCCACTGCCAGTGCCCGTGAAAGTGACTGTGGTGCTCAAATTCTACACCGCCAGTGGCTTCTTTCAGGGCTCCACAGGTGACCTCTGGAATCTCACAAATCTCCACCCACAAATAGACCCATGAGGTCACAGATGCCATCTTTGTGAGGCCACACAACTTCGCCCAAGACCAGGACAGCCAGGATGTAAGAGCAATTGGATTCGCCCAGATCTCGGATTTCCCTCAGGTGCAGGGTGCGATCAACTGCACTCGTGTGGTGCTCAGATCTCCATCGCAACACATGTTCCACTAAGGGTTCCATTTACTGAATGTGCAGCTGGTCTGTGACTGCCAGAAGTACATCCTGCAGGTGTGCACATGGTTTCCAGGGAAATTGCACGACGCCTACATTCTCAGTTGGTCACAGATCCCTGGAATCTTCCAGGGTTCACAAAAGCTGCAGGGATGGCTCCTTGGGGACAAGGGCTACCCACAGAGGATGTGGCTGATGACACCCATGCGGCGGCCTCAGACTGCAGCAGAGCGATGGTATAACGAGGCTCATGCTGCAAATTGCAACTTGGTAGAGGAAACAATCGGGGTGCTGAAAATGAGGTTCTGGTGCCTGGACTGGTCTGGTGGAGCCCTGCAATACAGTCCACAGAGGGTGTCACACATCGTTGTTGTCTGCTGCATCCTACATAACCTGGCGCTGCAACGGGGAGATGAGCTGGCTAAGGAGGAGCTGGAGGAGCTAGAAGTCTCCTCCAATGAGGAGGACACCAACGGGGATGAGGGTGAGGAGGTTCTCATGGACGACGATGACAGGGATGAGGCCCTCACATTGACTAGATGAGGCAGGCACACTCGGGAGGCCCTCATAGCTGCATAATGATGAGGATGATGACGACATGCAGTGAGGTGAACCCATAGATCCTCACATTGCATCTGTGAACGTTTGACTCCAGTCTGGCTAATGGCAGTGCCAATACCCTCTGTGAGAATGCTCCT
Organism: Cetorhinus maximus; assembly: GCF_964194155.1. NCBI lineage: Eukaryota > Metazoa > Chordata > Chondrichthyes > Lamniformes > Cetorhinidae > Cetorhinus > Cetorhinus maximus. The sequence continues at coordinate 31,806,144 of NC_135890.1, forward strand.
ATCATGGAGATGCAGTGCGGGCTCTAATAGACGCTCGATTGCAGGAGCATGATGATGACATGCAATGAAGACACTCCATAAATCTTTACATAACCTCTGAGAATGTCTAACTCTTGTCTGGCCGAGGGCAGATCGCTTGCGCTCTGTGATCAGGGTCATATCATAGAATCTCAGCTATGAAACTTTAGATGCATCTGATCCTTTGCCCATCTTCAGCACCTGAGCTCTTCAGGAGCTGGTGCACAGCATCACTGGTCAGAGATGCTGAAGAGATGGGGGCCAGCCCCTCCTTAAATGTGCTGAGAGGGCATAGAGAAATTGAGAGAACTCTGTAGCACCTGCCCAGTACATTTTGGCAGCAATGACAAGCACTGCCGAGGTGCAGGCATCAGTAACGTGTCCAGTGAGCGTGAGGCCGGACCATAACTTTGGTCTGAAGGCTGTACAGAGCACAGGGAGGTGGCCCTGGACTGAGACACCTGCCTTTATCTTGTGCAGAAAGGTTTTACATCTGAGTGACAAGAACACTGCTCATCAGAACAAGGAGCCATAGGTAGCGAGACATTCTTGGCAGTTTGTTGACAATGGTGAACAGTGTGTACAAGTGGTTAACACCCGTGGCCAGGCTGTGCAACTAATTCTCCTTAACTTCCCTAACCCTGTCTTGGTATTCCCTGGACACTCACAGCAGAGGTGGAGGCAGCCTGCTGACTGCAATGGCCTGTCTGTGATGACCTTGGCGGGCGTCCTCTGGAGGGCTGAGACCTGAAGGGCCCTGGCCTGCATTTAGGGTCACTCTCGGAATCCCCTGGATGGATGGCCCCGGAGTGTGCACCTGCTGATTCTCCTCCCTATGGGTGTCCGAGGGCTCCAGGCTGACTCCTTGAGGAACAGGGGAAGCTGGAGTGAGATCGAGCTGCCCGGCACCCCTCTTGGGTACACACTGTTGTAGGCTAACTATGGCATCAGCGATGGAATTGAACCTGCACAGCAGTGCAGGAGCAAAGTTCTAGACCAAGGTCTCCATGGCGGCTGCCATCCTACCAGTATTGACCGCAGTTCGCTGGCATGCCGGCACTATCACCTCAGAGTGAAAGTGGATGGACTCCTCCATCGTGTCTTGCAATCTTGAGGAGTGCAGTGGACATCCCTTCCTGTTGTTCCCGAACTTGCCCTTGCAGCTCCAGTAACTGTGACATGACCGAGTCCAGAGGCTTATCATCTGACTCAGACTCAGCAACGTTCTGGTCTCCAGAACCCTCCGAGTGCCGGGGACCTGGGAAGTCCCTGCAGTGGATTAGAAAGTGCGATGTGCTCACCAGATCGTGATCCTGAGCCTACTCTAAAACTAGATTCTACCGAGGTGTGTGTCTATGCCCTGGTGTAGTATGCGGGTGAGCGCTGTGACGGGTCTTCAGGGAAGGTGCCTTCAGATTTCTCTTCAGAGGTTTCTTTGGAGCTTGCTTGGAAGCCCTGGGCCATGGACTCTGTAGGCTGCTTCCCAGATGTGCCTGTGAAAGCAAGGGGAGATAATTAGTGCATGGCAGTGGCCTGTGAAAGAGGACACATCACTCAAGGCATAGTTGTCTGATGGATGGTGCACTGCTGGATCCTCACTTGGTAGAGCAGCGCCGACCTCACCGTCAGCACAGGAATGGTCCTGGTCATCGCTGACCAGCTGGATGGCTCTGTTTTCAAATTCTGTCAGAGCTTTGAATTCCGGCATCCCTCCACCTGTCTGCGACCTTTCCCTCCTGTTGTGAGCCAGTTTGTCCTGCATGGATAGAGATGGGGAGAGTGTATCAGGACACCTACTGGACCACATGATAAGTATGCCTGGCCTGTGTGAGTGGCGAGTGATCCATGGACAGGATGAGGACAATGACGGTGTGTGTGAGAGAGTGAATGGCGATGTCCCTTGCATTGGCAGTGAGTGAGGGCTCTGTGGATGTGTGATGGGTTTGTGAGTGTGTAAGTTGTGAGTTGGGAGTGATGAAAAGAGTGATTTACCCTGGCGGAACAGAGGAGCTCATTCATCCTTTTGTGTCACTGGGTGGCTGTCCTCCTCTGCAGGGAGTTCGCACTGACCACCACTGCCTCCATCTCCCAAGCCAGATTTGTGACTTTGCTGCCCATCCTGCGGCCAGACCGGGGTAGGGCACATCCCGGCGGGCCTCCACAGCATCCAGCAGTCGCTCGCGGGACCCGTCGTTGAAGCGGGGGGGCTGAAGTCTTTTTGCCTTTGCTGGTCATGTCTCCCGGGCAATGGTTGTGAGCTGGTGGCAATGAGCACTTTGCCGGCGGCTGCCTTTTAAACATGGTGACCTGCGTGATGGGGTGGTGGCGAACGGGCGAATGAGAGCCTGCCTGCCATGGAAACGGCATGTTTCGTGGGAGTGAATATATAATGAGGCAGGCTCGGGAAGATACGGCGTGAAAACACGCCATTTTTGTCGATGGGTAGGACTCTATTTTGCCTGCCTGCTGCTGCACTTAGTCCAATTCCGGGAAAATTCAGCTCAATGGATTGACATCAAAAATACATTCACTCAATGCACCAAAATATGTTTTTGTCTCCTTTAAATCTGATGCCATTTCCTCATTTCCTATATGTTTGAAAAAAAAACATAAAGAAAAAATAAATTGTTATTCTCAGATGAGCAAGTGGACCATACAAAATTAGACAAATTGTAATATCGAAATTGTGACTCTCTGCTTCCACAATTAAAATTAAACAGAATAAATCATGTATGTCATATGGCTTTAGCAGTGAAACAAGAGAGGTATTTATATACCACAGTAATATGCTTTTATACTCTGTCATTAAGTAACATTAATGCTTCAGAGAAAGAATTTCATATTGTTAAGCATGCCTTTTATATATATATGTTCCAGGGAAGACTTGACCTACTGCAGTCTGTAAACAATTTAAACTGGAAAAAGATTAATGCTGATATAGGTATGATGGATGAGAAGCATTAAACATTTGATTGGAAATTGAGGTTGTGAAAACAGCTACTAGAATACCAGTGATACAAGAAGTACATAGGCATTTGACTAGCTGGGAAAAAGAAAATAACTATTTTTAATGTAAATGAATTGAAATAGATTTAGGACTTAAATGGTATTGGGAAAGTACCCCCCAAAAAACTGAATTACTGGGCACAGCTGGCTTAATAGTGCAAATGAGCAACTTGTATATGAAATGGTAGGTTATCAAGCAAGAAGCAGAGGGACTAACTAATTATCCCCAGATGGTGATTGAAAGCTATGTCTTTTTCTGGCCTTAATTATGAGGAATATTAGTGACACAAAATTCAAAATAATTTTATGACTTTGTGGGAACATTCAGTGTAACTAGAGGGTAGGAATGGAGTTGCAACATTTTATATCCAAGGAAATTTGCGCATTACTGATTTATTCTGGTTATTTACTGAAACATTTTCGTATGCCAATTTCCTCAAGAATTTGCGCTGCTTCCGAGATCCATCTACCAAAACCCTCTGTTGCTCATTTACATAACACAGCCCCCAAGCAAAAGACTAGCTTAAATTCATTTCTTGAATTTATGTCAGTAATACACTGATGTAGGTTTAAGTGCAGGAGAACCCAACGTCACCTGATATTGCTGTAATAGGAGGACTAACAGCATTTGTCAGGTTTGAAGCTTTAATTAAGACACTGATGCTTCCTCATTCAACTACATCTTTTTTAATTTCTTCTATATAAATAATTTAAACTGTTAAATAGAAGCTGCAGCAGCTGCCCTAGAGATTGAAATACTTTTTCAAGTTCCTCTCCTTTCAACATCAACTTATCTAAATGAACATTCAACCTGAATACATAAAATGTAAGATCCAAACTATTCACTGTGGAACTGTTTCAGTGTGTACTCGCGTAATTTTGAAAGAACTTTACTCATGAAGTTTCAATCCACCGCTTACAATTTCTAAACAAGCAAAGTGCAACAGCGAAGTTTTTAATAATGTTTAATCCTTCATTATTATGTGGTTTGTTGAAATAGAGATTTATGCATTAGGTAGGAGAGATTATGCATGTATATGTTGAAACATGTTGGCTTCATGGGCCAGGAATTTTCATTCAGCGTGCAGGGGTGGGCCTGACACGCTGACGTGTAAAATGACGCGCAATGACATCGGGCGTGTGTCCCGATGTCATCGCGCTGTCTTGCGATGTTTCGTGCAGTGGGCACGCGCCGGAGTCGGCTGCGTGCCCGCCAATATTTAAAAGGCCTATTAAGGCCATTAAGGAACTAATTAAGGTCAACTTTACGCCGCCCGTCCAACCTTACGGTTGGCAGGCAGGTGAAAAGCCCAAGCGGCCTTTACATATTTTAGGAAACCAAGTGGAATGAGGTTTCTTAAAGCTTTTATGAATTAAATTTTAAAAATTCCTGAAATATAAAAACATGCCCCATCTCATGTGACACATGTTTAATTAAATTTTTATACCATTTATTTCTTTCTTTCAAAAGCACTTCAATCTCCCTGAGGCAGCTCCGTGCCTCAGGGAGATTGAGGTGCTCTTCTGCGCATGTGTGCGAAAGAGCGCTGGCCCTGACTCTCCCTCCCCCACACAGGTAGCGCTGAGCACTACCGCTCACGTCTTACACTGGACGGGCCTTAATTGGCCCACCCGCGCAAAATGGTGGCGTGGAGCCGATTGTGGGCGGCGGTCAGCTCAGTGACCGCCCACGCCCGCTCCCGCCAAGCCTGCCTGATGTGGGGAAAATTCTGGCCATGAATTATTTGCACTTCTCAAGAACCGGTGATTAATAAAGAACATCATTTAATTTATTAGCAAGTTTTAATTATTTCAAAAAACATATAATTAAGCAAAATTATTACCATACAGGTGTAACAAAAACAAAAAATGCTGGAAAAATTCAGCAGGTCTGGCAGCATCTGTGAAGAGAGAAACAAGAGCTAACATTTCGAGTCCATATGACTCTTTTTCAGAACTAAGGAGAAGTAGAAATGGGAGCGAAGGAGAGATTGACAAAGATGCCATTATGCCACTATCGACACCTCCTTTAGTCTTTAACACTACCGTTAACAGCCCCTTTGCCTTGTGTCCATGGCATCTTTGTTAATCTCACATTAGATCCCAGCTAACCCTGACCTTCTGTCAGGCTCCACCCGCTCCATCCCCTCTTAAACAGTATAGAATCTATCACATTTCTAATTCTCTTTATCTCTGAAGAAGAGTCATATGGACTCAAAACATTAACTCTGTTTCTCTCCCCACAGGTGCTGCCAGACCTGCTGAGTTTTTCCAGCATTTTTTGCCTTTATTTCAGATTTCCAGAATCTGCAGTATTTTGCTTCCTGCTTTTACTATACGGGTGTATTGTTTTGATCAACTTGATTAGGACATGACTAAAACATTTATAAATTTACACCTCTACCCAGCCATTTAGAACATGGAGATTTGAATGCAAGATAATATCACTGATTTTGGGGCTTGCTTAGTGGTTTCTCCATTTGGGCTTGGGTAAACAAACACTTCAGGAAATTTGTTTTGTATGATGCCATCAATAAGATCAGCATGGAACTATGGAAAATTTCTATTTAACTGCAATCCAGGAATTTCCAGGCCCATAATTTGCACTGAAAATGGTAAGCAAGTGTTATATTTTCCTGTTGGCTACCGTTGAATTGGAATGGTGAAATATTAAATAACCAGTCAAATCAATAATTCAGGAACAAGAGGTCCAGTTACTATTTTCCTAAAAACACTAAAAACTAGTCTCACTAATGGTGACCATGAAACTATCATCGATTACCATAAAAATCCATCTGTTCACTAATGTCCTTGAGGGAAGAAAGTCTGGCGCCCTTACACAGTATGGCTTACATGTGACTGCAGATTCACAGCAATGTACTTGACACTTAACTGCCCTCTGGAATGGTACAGCAAGCCACTCAGATGCACCAGACTGCTACAGAAAAGTCAAAAAGGAATAAAAACGGTTGGATCACTTGGCATCGACTTAGGCGCCAGAAATAACAATGTACACCCAGCCGTGTTGACCCTGCAAAGTCCTCCTTTCTAACATCTAGGGGCTTGTCCCACAACTGGGTCAAGCAACAGCCTGACATAGTCATACTCACTGACTCATACCTTACAGCCAACCTCTCAGACACCACCATCACCATCCCTGGGTTTGTCCTGTCTCACTGGCAGTACAGAATCAACAGAGGTAGAGGGACAGTGGTAAACAGTTGGAAAGGAGTTGTCCTGGGAGTCCTCAACATTGACTCTGGACCCAATGAAGTCTCATGGCATTAGGTAAAACATGGGCAAGGAAACCTCCTGCTGATTACCATATACCACCCTTATTCAGATGATGAAGCAGCACTCCATGTTGGGGAAGGAATTGGTGGGAAGGGCACAAAATGTACTCTGGGGTGGGGACTTCAATGTCCATCATCAAGAGTGGTTTGACCGCACCACTCCTGACCAAGCTGGCTGTGTTCTGAAAGCCACCATCTCTCCATCACAGGTACCATCACAGGTGCCAGTTTTCAGTCAATTCAATTCACTCCTCATGATATCAAGAAATGGCTGAAGGCACTGGATACTGTAAATGTTATGGGCCCTGGCAACATCCCAGCAATAGTACTAAAGACTTCTGCTCCCCTAGCTGTGCCTGTAGCCAAGCTGTTCTAATACAACCATAATGCTGACATCTACGCAACAATGTGGAAAATTGACCAGCTATGCCCTGTCCACATAAAACAGGGCCAATCAATCCGACCAATTACTGCCCCATCAGCCTTCTCTTGATCATCAGCAAAGTGATGGAAGGTCGCATTTACAGTACTATAAGGCAGCACTTACACAGCAATAATCTGCTCACTGAGGCTTGGTTTGGGTTTCGCCAGGGCCACTCAACTCCTGACCTCATTACAGCCTTGGTTCAAACATGGACAAAAAAGATTAACTCAAGAGGAAAGGTACAAGTTACTGCCCTTGACTTCAAGGCAGCATTTGACCAAGTGTAGCATCAAGGAACCCAGCAAAATTGAAGTCAATGGGAATCGGGGAAATACTTTCCACATAGCACAAAGGAATATGGTTGTGTTGGAGGTCAATCATCTCAGTCCTACAATATTGCTGTAAGAGTTCCTCAGGGTAGTGTTCTAGGCACAATGATCTTAAGCTGCTCCATCAATGATTTTCCCTCCATCAAAAGGTTAGAAGTGGGTATGTTTGCTGATGATTGCACAATGTTCAGTACAATTTGCACCTCCTCAGATACTGAAGCAGTCCGTGCTCAAGTGCTTCAAGAACTGGATAATATTCAGGCTTGGGCTGATAAGTGGCAAGTAACATTCGTGCCACACATAAGTGCCAGGCAATGACCATCTCTAACAAGAGAGAGTCTGACCATCACCCCTTGTCATTTAATGGCATTACCATCACTGAATCCTGCACTCTCAACATCCTGGGGTTTACCATTGGGCTAGAAATTGAACTGGACCAGCCATATAAATACTATGGCTACAAGAGCAGATCAGAAGTTGGGAACTGTGAGGTGAGTAACTCACCTCCTGACTCCCCAAAGCCTGTCCACCATCCACAAGGCACAAGGGGTGTGATGGAATAATTTCTACTTGCCTGGATGACTGCTGTGCCGCCAACACTCAAGAAGCTTGACACCATCCAGGACAACGGAACCTGCCTGATTGGCACCACATCCAGCAACTTAAACATTCACTCCCTCCACCACGTACACACAGTGGCAGCAATGTGTACCATATACAAAACGCACTCCAGCAACTCACCAAGTTTCCTTTAACAGCACCTTCCAAACCTTTGGCCTCCACCTCCTTGAAGGACAAGTGCAGCAGACAGTTGTGAACACCATCATCTGCAAGTTCTCCTCCAAGCCATACACTATCCTGACTTATTTCAGTGTTCCTTCTGTCACTGGGTCAAAATTCTGGCACTCCCATCCCAGCACCACATGGACTGCAGTGGCTCAAGAAGGTGGCTCACCATTATCTTCTCAAGGGCAATTAGGGACAGGCAATAAATGCTGGTGATGCCAACTTCTCATGAAAGAATAAAAAAAAGAAACACTCTGACACTATAGAATGTTTTATGGGGAAATTTTATATATCTCAACCAATTTATAGAGCCATGGGAGCAGGAGTAGGCCATTCGGCCCTTCGAGCCTGTGCCACCATCCATTAAGATCATGGCTGATCTGGTTGTGCTCCCATGCTCCCAACTCCACATTCCTGTCTACCACCACCCGCAGCCCCCCCCTCTCCCCAATAACCCTTGACTCCCTTCTCTATCAAAAATCTAACTCAGCCTCAAATACATTAAATGACACAGCCTCCACAGCTTTCTGGGGAAGAGAATTCCACATACTAATGACCCTTTGAGAGAAAAAAACTCCTCATTTGCATTACAGTAAATGTAATTTTTTACTTGCTGTCTATTTTTAACACTTTCAAAATTGACCTTGATATCACAATTAACATAATATTATTCAGTGTCATCAGCAGTATTGTGCGATTAAATAAATTCTGGCAGAGTTCTCCTCCCATACACACGAGAATATATTTGTGGCATCTCATTAACTTCAAAGCTTCATGGCTCAGAATTACAGCATGAAGTTAAACTTCTGATGCAGTGGCCATGGTAGGGGACTAGAGTAGCCCAGGTGACAGCTCACCAAAGGGCAAGGCTGCGCACGGGTTTTGCTGCAAAGGACACAGATGGTGACTATGATTGGGCAGTCTATAAAAGAAGGCTGATTGTTATGCACACCAAAATGCTTGGTGATTGGGCAGCCCTGCCTATGGCCACTGTCAATAATCATGGAATAGTCTGGCACCAAGTTGGCACAGGATTTTGTCCAGCGCTTGGAGCCCATTCTTTCCAGTGTAGGAGTGGTGACCAACCTTGGGAGGACACTTGTGTACCCATCCATGATGTAATGTACGATGGTCAATGTTTCAGGTTCACTTACAGTGCAAGCAGAAGACACCTAACATCTGAGTGCTGCAGTGGGGCTCAGACTGCAGTCAGGCAAGGTCCGTTTGCTGCACAGAACATTGCCATTACAGCTGCAGGTGCCAGTGTTCAAAGAGATGTGCAGGGTCTCACAGTGGTCCAGCAATCTGTTCAACTACACATTGCTTGGATTACTGAGATCTACCCACTCAGCATGCTGTTAGTGCCTGCTCCTTAAGTTCAGGCTGAAGCCCCACTCAATATAGTGTCTGGTTTAGGAGCCTGTGTGAAGAAACAAAATTGGATTGTTAGCACTGAAAATACACCAAGGGCAGAATTTCCCCGTTGGCGAGTAGGGGTGAAACTCACTTGCCGATGCGTAAAATGACACACGGTGACGTTGGGCGGGCATCCCGCCATCACCGTGCATCATTTAGATTGTCAGTTCGCCAATCAAAGGCCTACTAAGGCCATTAGCAAAGTAATTAAAGCTGTTAAGACTGCTGCCCATCCAGCCTTAAGGTTGGCGGGCAGGCAAAGAGCCTGGGCGGCCTTCGCATTTTTCATGAAACCTCATCCACGGGCGCGATCAGGTTTCATGAAGGGTTTTAAAATTCAATAAAAGTTTTTAAAATAGCTCTTTGCTATGCCCCAGCTCATGAGGGGACATGTTTTAAAAGTTTTTAAATGCTTTATTTCAGGTTTTAAATGTTGCAATGATCTCCGAGGCACCTCTGAGCCTCAGGGAGATTTCTGCACTCTTTTGAGTGCATGCGTGAAAGAGCGCAGTCCCCGACTCAGGGAATCCCCCCCCCGGCCCGCACCGGGAGCGCTCAGTTTAATTGGCCCACCCACGTAAAATGGCGGTGCGGCCCCGATCAGGGGTGCCGATTGGGTTCGTGCCCGCCCCACCCGCCCCTGCCTGCCCCTGGGCAATCCCCCCTCCCCCCAACAGAGGGAAAAATTTTCCCCAAAATTTGCAGCCAAAGTCTTCCTCGTTGTCAAGGACTCTCCACCTCCACCATAATCAGCTTAGACATCTGCTGTATCTGAAAGATCAGTTTGAGTGCATTAGGCATATAAAACCAGGAATGGGGAGTCCAGCCCTATTGGCCCTCACTCTGAAAAATACACCAAGACTGAGTGCATTGGAGTGCATTGTAAGCAGTGTAGATGGAAGAATAAAATTACACAGATATTAATGGATCCAGTGAACAGGCAAAGCTGTGGCAAATTGATTTCAGTAGAAGCAAGGGTAAAGTTATCCACTTTGGACCTGGAAAGGATAAATTAGAATACTTTCTAAATGGTAAAAATCTAGAAACAGTGGCGATCCAAAGAGATAAAAACAGAAGATGCTTGAAAAACTCAGCAGGTCTGGCAGCATCTGTGGAGAGAGAAAAGCAAAGTTAACGTTTCGAGTCCATATGACCTTTCTTCAGAGCTCTGAAAAAGGGTCATACGGACATGAAACATTAACTTTATTTTTCTCTCTCCACAGATGCTGCCAGACCTGCTGAGTTTTCCATCTTTTTCAGTTTTTGTTTCAGATTTCCAGCATCTGCAGTATTTTGCTTTTATCACAGAAACTAGAGTTGTCTTTCCTGGAATTTTGATTTGATCCAGGTTTTCAAAATATTAAGGGAAACAGGGTAGTTAGAGAAAATTATTTCTGTAAGATTAGAGGACATAAATAGTCTAAAAATTAGAGCCAGATTCAAGCATGAAGCTAGGAAACACTTATGGATGCAAAGGATTGTAGAAGTTTGGAACTGCCTTCTGCAAACAGCAATTTATGCTAGGTCAAATGTTTATTTTAAATTTGAGATTGATAGACTTTTGTTAACCAAAGTATTAAGAATGATCTGTTATCATTGTTATGGGTCTTAGTCATTGTAGTGGTGGATCTAGGTTTACAGATAAGGCTAAAAGCTAGACTGTTGGTAAACAGTACCTTTCATTGAACATTAGGCAAACTATGTACAATACAGACTCAGCAGGAGGCTCTACATAAAATTATCCCTCCATGCTCTATTGTCATGTGATCTTGTCACTAATGATGTAAACCATATATTTACATATTTAACATTAACCCTTGACACTTCATCTTCCCCACATCTCTTATTCTAATAAATACTATTTACATTATCCTACATTTCCCCCTGGAGTCTCTAGTCTCTGGTTCACAGAGATAAGCATTGTGGAGGCTTCACCAATCTCCCTGACCTTGTTCTCATCTCTCTTGGAGGTTCTATAGGATTCAGGTTCCCCATGTTCCCTCTGGAACTCTGCAGAAGAGCATATGAATCTTCAGAGACTATTGGTTCCCTTTTCAGGTTGTCTAACTGATCATATTAGTATTTAGTCCATTCCATTGATGGTCTTCTTCTCGTAGATATGAGTGCGCTTCTATTTCTTCTTTCTATTCCATTCTCAGTCTCTACAAGATATGATCTTGGACTTTGTGTCTTTACCAGTACTTGACCTTCTCTCTTCTGATTTCTAATCCAGACTGATTCGCCAGGTTCGAGTTCTGGTAACTCATGCACTCTAGGGTATTGATTGTAAGTTTTGGTCTGATTTGCACGATACTCATCCTCCTTCTCCCTTACTCTCTCTAAATCAGTTGTTTTTAGACATGGCATGAACGTATGTGAAAGAACAGGAAGTTGAGCCCATTGTTTTCTACCCATTAGAAGTTCTGACGGAGCCAAACCATTCTGATGTGGTGTGGAGCAGTAACTGGACAATGCTAAGTTGATATTGCCATTCTTTTTCAACAAAACTTTGACTGTTCTTATAGTTCTCTCGGCCTCTCCATTTGTTTGTGGGTACCTGGGCCAACTAGTTGCACGGCCAAATCCATAGTCTTCTGTAAATTTCTTGAATCCTTCATTTGAAAGCTATGAACCGTTGTCTGAAGTGACAAGAGCTGGAATACCATGTGTGGCAGAAATTTCTGTTAGTGAGTTGATGACTGCTTCTGAGGATGTACCATGAAGACATTTAACCTCAAGCCATCTGGAGTAATAGTCAACAACTATGAGGAATGTCTTCCTCTTGTGCTTGAAATGGTCCATTCCGTGAAGCTCACAGGGTCCAAATGGAAATGAGGGCACCATCAGCGGTTCTTTTTGCTCTTGGTGATGGATTGTATGGGCGATGCAGCTCAAAATCATTTCCTCCTGTTCAGGCATTCCAACAGGAGTGTGTCACAATGCATCTGCTGTTGTTTGTTATTTGCCTTGTTCATGGTTGTCCGGTTCTTTCATCTGCTGTTCTAGGAAAATCTTCTGTCTGGTTTCCTCAAGGCTTTCCAATTCATCTCCTTTAAAGATGAGTTGTAGATCTGTGCAAGGTTTTTGACTTAACAGTGAACATTCTTGACTGGGGCTCACATACAAAGTTTCGGTGATTCCTCTTCCTTTGTACTGGAGTTTAGCTGTCAACTGTCCCTTAGCTTTCAGCTGAATGCTCCTGGACAATAGAGTCTTATGATCGATGGCTGGAGTAAGCCTGGTTTTACATAAGAACATAAGAACTAGGAGCAGGAGTAGGCAATTCAGCCCCTTGAGCCTGCCCCACCATTCATTACAATCATGGCTGATCTCATTTCAGCCTCAACTCCAATTTCCCGCCCTCTCCCCATAACCTTTCAACCCATTACTAATTAAAAATCTGTCTATCTTCTCCTTAAGTTTATTCAGCGTCCTGGCATCCACTGCACTCTGAGGTAGTGAATTGCACAGATTCAGGACCCTTTGAGAAAAGTAATTCCTCCTCATCTCTGATTTAAATCTACCACCCCTTAGCCTAAAACTATGGCCTCTCATTCTAGAATGCCCCAGAAGGGGAAACATCTGCTCCACGTCTACTTTGTTTATCCCCTTTAACACCTTATATACCTCAATTAGATCTCCTCTCATCCTTCTAAACTCCAGCAAGTAAAGGCCTAAACTGCTCAATCTCTCCTCATAAGACAAGCCCCGCATCTCTGGAATCAATCTAGTGAACCTCCTCTGAACCGCCTCCAGTGCAACTACATCCTTCCTCAAGTAAAGGGACCAAAACTGTGCACAGTACTCCAGGTGCGGTCCCACCAATGCCTTGTACAGTTGCAACAACATTTCCCTATTTTTATACTCTATTCCTTTAGCAATAAATGCCAAAATTCCATTTGCCACTGTCCTGTGTCTTAAAGAATAGAAACACCAGCTCCAGTGTCTAACTTGAAGTTTGTTTTCTGTCCATTGATCATAATATCTGCACTCCATTAGATCTCATTTGATCCTGTAATTTCTCCTAAAAATGGTACTCCTGATTCTTTCTCTTCTTCAACTTCTTGACTGGTCCTTGATCTTAACTGTTTGTCCTTTAATTGTTTTGTTAAGAGCTGTTTGCTGTGGCAAACTGATTTAAAATGGCCTCTCTTCTTTCAGGAATGGCACTTTGCATTTTTGACAGGGCATTCTTTGTGCCGATGTGGCCTTTTCCCACCGCAAGGATAATACTGAATAATGGCGGCTACCAAGCTCTCTTCCTTTCCTCTGTTTGGGAGTAGGTGCACTGCAATTTTTAATTGCTATAAACTGGACTGGATCAGTTTTTTTTCCATCAGGTTTCTTTTTCTCCTCGAATAAAGATTTTGGGCAGGACTTTGCCCTTCGCGGGCAGGCTCGGCGCGAGTGGGCGGGGGTGGCTGAGAAGCCGCCCACTGCCCGCACTTGGGGCCAGACCGCGATTTCACATAGGCCGGCCAATTAAGGTACACCCGGCGTTAAATGTGAGTGGCAGCGCTCAGCACTACCTGTGTGGGGGGGGTGGGGTGGGGGAGGAGGGCAAGCAGTGCGAGTGCGAACTTCGCGTATGCGTGTGAGTGAGTGCATGAAAATCTCCCTGAGGCACAGAGCTGCCTCAGGGAGATGAAACGTTTTTTTAAGAAAAATATTTGAAAAATGTAATAAAACATGTCCCTGCTCATGTGACTCTGTCACATGAGCAGGGACATGTTATTAATTAAATTTCAAACATTTTATTTTATTTTTATTTGCTTTTGGAAACTTCATCCCGCCCGTGGATGAGGCTTCCAAATAATGCAAAGGCCGCTTGGCCTTTTCGCCTCCCCACCAACTGTTAGGTTGGACGGGCAGCGAAAAATTTAAGTTCATTGATTATTTAATGGCCTTACCAGGCCTTTTAATTGTCAGCGGGCATGCTGCCGACTCTGGCGCATGCCCGCCGATCGAACTATCGCGCGACTGCGCATTGACATCAGCATGCTTGACTGAAGGTAACGTGCTTCATTTCGCACTCGAGCAGGTCGGGCAGGCGCCCGCCAAGATAAAAACTTTGCCCTTTGCTTTGCTCTATCTCTTCTGCCTGCCTTGTTATTTGCACAGCCATTGATGGGGTCAAACCTTCCCTCGGCAGTAGGAAATCCTATAATGTCTCAAGGCTTCCACAACAATGTGATCCTGAACTAATTCATCTCTCAGGGCTCCTTATTCACAATCTTCAGCTAATTGATGTAACTTGTTAATAAAGGAATTCATGCTCTCTCTGGATCTTTGGGTGCACCTATTGAATTTTGCTCCCTCTATAAGGTGTTTTTCTGAGGGCTAAAGTAAGTATCAAACACTTTGATAACTTCTTCTTATGTTAATGCATCTTTGTTTATGTTCTGTCTGACCATTATGTGTCTGCGCTACTGCCTATGGCATAGAGTAAGGTACTGACCTGCTCTTTGCTGGTCTTCTCTGCTAGCCCTGATGCTGTTCTGTACCTGGCAAACCTGCGACGCCAATTCTGCCACTTCTCAGCTTGATCTGGGCCTTCCACGTCGTTGAAGCACTCTGGTAAAGGTAGGATTTTTTCTATGTTTTCCGTTTATCGTTGGCCTCTCTGGAGTTTGGTTGAAGATTTTCCCACTCTGTCCTTGTCCTGCAGTCGTTTCTCTTGCTGCTTCTTCCAGTCGCTGGGTTCTTCACTTGCTGCTGCTTTCATCGTGCTTAAACTTTGTCACCATCTGTAATCATTCATTGTCGGCCTTAGATGTAGTCATGGTGAATCTAGGTTTACAGAAAAGACTGAAAGCTAGACTGTTGGTAAACTTTACCTTTTATTGAACATTAGGCTAACTATGAACAAAACAGACTCAGAACAAGGCCCTACATTGAACTATCTCTGTTCATTGTGTGATCTTACATCACTGATGATGTCAACTGCACATTTACATATTTAATATTAACCTTTTATACGGCAGATTATACATCAAGGGTGGGTATCTGAAGTTAGGTCATAGATCAGCCATGAGCTCATTGAATGGCAGAACAGGCTTGAGAGGCTAAATTACTTTATTCCTCTGTCCATTTGGGATTTAGCAAACAGGGCACAGGAAATGTGAATGGAACTCAGATTGAAACAGCTTTCATCCAATTTTCCTACTTAAAATAACTTTCCACGTTATTTATATATGCATAGCTAAGGTGCTGATAAGAGACACTAAAATTCATCCCTCTGACTTTGGTGTCTCTCCTGTATCATGGCCAGTTGTTCCTCAATTGGTACTCCCCTTAAATTTATTTTTACTTTGAATCCTGCCCGTTGAACATGAACTGATTGATATTAAGACTGAGATTAACCAAATGTTTTGAATAGTGTAATTGGTTCTTTCAAATAAATTTGTTATGAATTTCTATTAAGGGCGTTTTCATTCACTCTGGTTCTTTTTCAAATTGAAAATGCTATGTATGCTGTATTAATTACGTGATTTAAAAAATGCATATGCATGTTTCTGACTAGGGCTCTGGAATATCTAACTGTTTAAAGATAAGTGGCTCTACTTCTAGCTGTCAACATTAAAAATTCATGCTTTAATTCCAGGCTTCAACATCTCTGAATGACTTGGTGCGTTAAGTGAAGAGGAAGTGCTATAAATAAACTGTGTGGGGAGGATTTTTATGACACTGGGTCCCGTCACCTGAAGAGTCGGCGGGAAACGCATCACCGCCAATCACAGCAACCCCACAGCCATTTTAGTTTCTGGAGACGGGGCTTCTGCCCCACACTCGAATGTAAGTCCAGCTTCAGAGAGCGGCCAGCCAATCTGATTGGTTGGTAGCTGGGCAGTCCGAGCAATGCCGGTGGCAGCAGTCACCAGGATTGGGGCTACAGGCAGTCCCCAGATTCTGAGTTCTGGAGTTCATGGGGGAGTTGGGGGGAGTCTCATGGTGGGGAAGGGAGGTGAGGCACGAGGGGCTGTAGAGAGGGAATTGGCAGTCTCGATGAAGAGGCCAGCGGGGTCAGGGGACACCCATGGAGGGCAGACCTGAAGCTTCTATAAATTGAAAAAAAAAAATTTCCGAACTTGACAAACGACTCTCCCTCCTCCTCCCGCCCGCACAGGTAGCACTGTGTTACCGGCCACGTGTTACGCTAGGCGGGCCTTAATTGGCCCGCCCGTGTAAAATAGTGGCACGCAGCCAATCGCGGGCGGCAATCGGCTCCACGCCCACCCCCACCCGTTCCCGCCCAGCTCGCCCGCCATAGGAAAAATTCTCACCCATGTTTTTCACTTTAGAAACTGCAGCAGTTATAGTAAGCAACAAATTTGTATATATCTCTATGTTCAGATATATGTCATTGACATCAACGCAGAAGTAAACTTACTGAAATAATTGCTAAATCAAAGTCAATGGCATCCATTATCTATAATTTACTAGGTGAAAGTACACCTTGCATAATAATTTTCTATCCAGTTTATAGATTATGTTGTCTAAAGTATGATTTCAATTTTGCTGCAGTCTTAGTCTATAATTTATAGATGTCACATTTTTACAGGTATACCGTTCCTAGCTTTTATATTATCAACAGCAATTCTTACCATCACTTACCTTTATGTATACTTACTGGTTTATTAAAATGTGCCTAATTAAATCCATTTAAAATTTGTTAACTGTATGACTATATTTTCTTCTAGGTGATAAAAGTTCACAACCAAGGAGTGATGTGTCAAAACTGTGAGGTGCAATGTGGCATGTGTCCCTGCTGCTAATATTAATATGTGTGTATTTTCTGCTTTTTTAAAACACTGGAGTTGATTTTAACTTTTGGTGATAGTGTTGAATGGAAACTGGATGCCCCATTTTACCCCTCACCAACTATTCCTTTATTACCATTGATTTCAATCGGAGATCAGAGGAGGAGTTGCTTCATTATGCTCAAAAGTTTCAATTGCTTCCACTCAGTGCAAGCCTGAATGAAAATTGAAAAAAAAAGTCAGTATTTGTTAAGGCCAGTTGGGGGCTTGTTAATGATAGCTCATGAAAAATGTTGTGATCTGTCTTGTATTCTAGGAGAAATACCACCTCCACCCCCAGGCTGAAGGAAGTTTTTGATTTTTTTACATTTCTTTTGGTGATATTCAAGAATGTTTAATTGATCTGATTTTAGGAATGATTTAATCCAGTGGCTCACAACAGTAACTGATACTCTTTATCAGTAGAGTACAGGGTTCAGAAGTTTGAACAAAAAATAAAGTTGCTTAATCTCCTTCTCTCTTTGCCACCGACAGATAGTCAATATTTCCATGTCAGGAAGGTATAATAATCTTCATAATGTTGGAATTTATTGTAAAGTAGAATAATAGTGGGGCCTGTGTCTCTCTGTGTGTGTGAGACTTAATTGAATTAAAGGTAGGTGGCCTAAAAGCTTTGGTGTATCAGAAGATAAGCTAGACTTGAAATGTTAATTAGGTAAACATGGGGGAAGTTTTAGAATGTAAGGTGTAAAGGGAATATTTGCATTTTTAAATAAACCAGATTAGCTTGAGATCAAAAGAGGGGGTGAAATGTTTCACCTAGCCAGGAGAAGTTAAGAAACAGTGTGTTTATTTTCCCCAAAGATTACTGGTAAAATTGGTGCTACGGTGGATTTTATTATTAGAGAGGTAAAGTCTAAAGACATAATGAAACAATGGGAATTTGTATTCAAAGGGGAAAATATGCATAAAAGAGTGAAGGTTGTGTGTAAGGGCAGGCATTCTAAGATCTAACACAAGTGTGAAAAACCTCCAGCATCTAAGTCTCAAGCTGCTGTCTACAAGGAACTGAAGCTGAGAAAAATTCACTTTGAATTCAACTGTTCAGGGCATTGTGTGTACTTTGCCCAGATCTTTTAAAAACCTATGAGTATCATTGTTGCCTTAACAGATGTGTAATTGGGGTTTAGATTAATTAGGGGATTTAGAAGTTATCATAGTAATTTGTAGATCTATGTGTGTGCTTAAAATCATTTCTTCTATTAATAAAGGTTTAATTAGTTTTGTAAGAAGCCTATAAGTCTTGGTGGCCTTCTTTTACTGAATTCAAAGACAGCATCTCAAAATAAAATTGCAAATAGTGGTGGCAGCTGCTTCAAGTTTTCCTCTGGGATTGGGCAGCTTGGCATTTACCATCCACTTGCCATAATATTCCCCATTTGCTATGCTTTTGTCATCTTCTGAGTGCCTTCCGAGTGTCATACGTGACCATGGTCTTCTGAACTTTCCGATCATTGCAACAGTGGATGACCTTGTTGCTGGAGTTCTGGTTATGTCTTTTATGTTGTCCAGATGCACCTATGATTCATGGATGCCTGTACTGTGCGAGATGTTGACACATGTGGTGCCAACCGCATTCACTCTGTTGTCTTCAATTGTTTGTACTGGTCATATTTGACTTGGGAAAAGGGAGGTATGAGGTGGCTTCCCACTCGGGGTGGGTGCGCACCCGACCCACTCGAGTGTAAAATAGCACATGATGACACCAGGCGAGTGTCCCAAGTCATCGTGCACTCGCGTGATATTTTGGCCGTCAGGCGCGTGCTAAACTCGGAAACGTGTCCGCCGACAATTAAGCCCATTAACGGTGCAATTAGCTTGGATTTTTCACTGCTCATCCAACGTTATGATTGGCGGCGAGCGGATCATCCAGGTAGCTTTTGCATTTTTCTGGAGACCTTATCCAAGGGCGGGATGAGGTTTACGTTATTAAATTTAAAAAAAGCTATGCATGGAATTTTTATAATGTTTATGCTCAGGTGACTGCTTATGTTGCATGGGCATTTTTTTCCAGGTTTGAGAGTCTTTATTTGATACTTTTGAAGTCTTCAGCTCCCTGAAGAGCTCTCTGCCTTCAGGGAGCTTTCTGTGGGTGCTCGCCCGCACCCGCTCTGACTTCAGTGCACACCTTCCTCCCCATCCCAACCCAGGCAGCGCTAATCATATCAGCGTGCCCTTCATGCTGGCTAGCCGTTAATTGGCCGCTCAGCATGATATCGCGGTCAGGGACCAATCGCAGGCAACGGTCCGTTCTCCAGCCGCTCCCGGGCCCACGTGTCGACCTAAAAATCCTGTCCCTGGAAAATATTCATGTGCTAAAATGTCCAAATCTGTGCTGTTTGCTTCTTATTGTGGTTCATGGGCTGAATTTTGCCCCCGTCGGGGGGGTTGTGCGGGCGGCGGGCAGGAGTGAGCGCGAACCCGATCGGCACCCCCAGTTGGGTGCGCGCTGCCATTTTACTTGGCGGGCCAATTAAGGCCCGCCCAGTGTGGCGCTCGCCCGGAAGCGCTGAGCACTCCCTGTGTGGGCGGGGGTGGAATTCCCTGAGCCGGGAAGGTGCCTCAGGGAGATTTGTTTAAGGTTCAAACATTTAAATAAAGAATTGAAAATATTTTAAGACATATCCCCTCATGTGACAGTGTCACATGAGCTGGGACATGTCAAGGAACATTAATTTAAAAATTTATCCCGCCTGTGGATGAGATTTCATGGAAAATGCGAAGGCCGCCTGGGCTCTTCGCCTGCCCGCCAACCTTAAGGTTGGATGGGCAGCTCAGTTAATTGATTTAATTAGCTTTAAGCAAGCCTTAATAGACCTTTGACAGTTCGGCGGGACGCCCGCCCAATGTCACCATGTGTCATTTTACGCATCGGCGAGCGGGCCCTGCTCCGCTCGCCAACCGGAAAATTCTCCCCCGTGTTTCTGCATGTTTTTGTTCCATGTTCAATTTTGAGATATGTGGTACTTCCCATCCTTAAAGTTCTCATTTTGTTTCCCTCTTTCACAATTTGTTGTAAAGCCTGACTTCCTTAATGCAAGTTACGTCTGAAGACACTTCTGTACCCATTACTCTGCAGGACCAGTAAGTTTTTATTTATATGAAAGACTAGTTGAATTTTCTTTGCCGACCAGTTTCTGTGTATTGGGATTTGCCACTCCCATATCTAGGGCTACATCAAAAGCAGATTTAAAATCCTTTTTTTAATGAAAGGGGCTTCTTTTGAAAGAATTAATTCCTCAACCCACTAACAAAATAATCATTTTTAAAGTATACAAAACACATAATAAACAACAGCTTTAAAACAGCAATATAAAAGGGAAACTCTTACAACTTAATTTTAATCATGTTTCAGAAAGCTGAAGTGTTCTGTAATTATGAGAGGCTTGCAGTTGTAGTGTGTCACTAAAATTTGAGTGTTGTTCAAAAGATTTTTCCTTTGATTCCTTAAAGGACATAACATTTTTTTAAAAATCAACTATAGATTTGGGGATAATAACCAAGAAGTATTACCTCTTACTGACATAATTTGCAATCATCTAGTACCTCTAGTCTTTCCAAATATGATACAAAATTATCCTTAATTGCATCATATTCAACAATCTTTCCAGTTTGTGCCATTACACATGGCCTGAACATCTCAAAATAATAGGCCAGAATTTGCTTCAAAGGTAACAGTCTATGAATGACGCTTGCCATTATTAATATGCAAATCACCCACCACCTTGTGGCAAGGAAGAGATACCAAGTGAATTGTGAGTCGCCACAAGTTGCTGGCTGATTTGCACCATCTCAAGGTTGGCTTCACTCAAACAGCATCTTGCACTTAACCTCCGCATGAGTTTCATGAAATTGCAGCAATTGCACGTTAATTGCCTTTGAACTTGCCACAGAAAGCTAAGACTAGTAATTAACAGTGCAAGCACCTTTTTAGCAACACGATAATTGGTAATAACTGCTAATCAATCTCCTGCTCAGAAAATGAACAATTAAAAAGTTGATGTTTAATTCCTTCAGGTTGTGAAATTTTGTTGGAGAGTTTAAAAATGTTGCTTGTAAAATTTTATTTGTTTTCTTACTTTTCCTTCCTGTCTTTCTTAATACAATCTTTCAAAGAACAAAGAACAAAGGACAAAGAAAAGTACAGCACAGGAACAGGCCCTTCGGCCCTCCAAGCCTGCGCCGATCATATTGCCTGTCAAACTAAAACATTTTGCACTTCCGGGGTCCATATCCCTCTATTCCCATCCTATTGATGTATTTGTCAAGCTGCCTCTTAAGCACCACTATCGTACCTGCTTCCACCACCTCCTCTGGCAGTGAATTCCAGACACTCACTACCCTCTGCGTAAAAAACTTGCCCCGCACATCTCCTCTAAAGTTTTCTCCTCTCACCTTAAATCTATGTCCCCTCGTATATGACTCTTCCGCCCTGGGAAAAAGCTTCTGACTATCTAATCTGTCCATGCCACTCAGAATTTTGTAAACTTCTATCAAGTCGGCCCTCAATCTCCGTCGCTCTGGTGAGAACAATCTGAGTTTCTCCAACCTCTCCTCATAGCTAAAAACCTCCAGACCAGGCAGCATCCTTCCATCTCTTTTTGTGTCTGATCTGACATTGAACTCATCCATTCTCTAATTTACTTTCCTTCTAAAGTCCTTCCTCTTTTGTTTCCACGAACGTTTATAATTAATATTGTACCACATTGTATTGATTTATTCCATTATAATGCTGAAATGAGAGCAGGCGGTTAGTATCATTCTAGGAAAACATTGCAGAGAGCATTTAACTCATGAAGGATAATTGAATGCTCTGGAGAATGAACAAAGTTTTAAAATAAGGTGAATGAGTAGGTAAAGAATTTTCTGACATTACAATTTAATTTTATCAACTTGAAGAATATTTTACTTGAATAATTACGATTACATGTGAAAATTCAATTTGCCTACGCTATACAAATTATGCTTTAATCGGTTAATATAGCAATAGGACATTTCTGCCTAACATTTTGCAGATTCTTCTTTCATTGATCACAACACAAATTTCATACAAAAATCATCAAACATATTCTGGATAGGCTATCATTTCAAGCTGAAATAGATATTTTCACTCACTGAATGATCTGTATTCACTCCAGTGCGACAGTGTCATGGACAATCTATTTGACTCTGCCAACGCGGCGTCAACTCCAGTATGAGCCAAGAAACCATGACCAAAAATCATTAATATAAGCTGGCATGAAGACAAGCTGGCTTAAAGGAGTATGAAATGCTTTTGTCTATACTTTCAGTCTTCACAAAAGATATTATAGTTTCAAACTTTGCAATTTTGACCCTAAATTCCAATCAGGCCCAATGTGAAGCAGGAGCAGATTGGCCAATTAGGGGTCAGAAAATGGGATGGAACCAGGTTGTGGCTGGAATCTGCCTTGCCTTTTTGGCTGCCATTTTCCAGTGGCAGGCCATTCTGCCCATCACTTACATCAACTATGAGTTTTATCGTTTTCACCTTGAGCTATAGAGAAACCAGGATCATGGTAAAGTTGTATGGCTGCAAAGGTTGATTGCATTCATCAGCAGGAAAAAAGCCCCCAGCTCCAAGTACTTTAAGGGATCATTAACTACATTCAGCTTAGTTACCAATTGGTTTCTACTGGCTGCTCCTGGGATAGTAAAAGTGCTTGGAGGTTTGTTCTGCTACGTAAAATTAGTGAAGATGCAGGGAGTGATGTGGCATGTGGTCAAAGCAGTGACATGGACAGCAGCAGTCTGAGCTGGCTGGCTGACAGGCAACAGCAAAGGCAGTGGTGGGAGGACGAATGCTGTTATTTTGAAAGAGGGCAGTCAGCAGGTTTGTTCACCACAAAGCCACTGCTACTGCTCTGAGGCAGCGTCTCAGCAATTTCAGTAATCTGTTGGAGACAGGTACTGGACTGTCAGATCCTGCAAGCCCCTTTACGCTGGTATCCACAGTCAGGACGGCAGTCTGAGCTTGAATGGAAGCAAGCTGCTCTTGGATGGAAACATACTGAAATTGCATGACTTCAGTCAGAGCATGTGCAGCTTGTACTGCAATGGAAGCTGACACATTAAAGATCAAATGTTTGAAAATGTGGCAATGGAATTGACTGCCACTTCTACACCAAAAAGGATAGCTTCCAAAGTATGTGCATGCTTCTTTACAGTGACCACAGGACTTTCAAGCAGAGCTGCTAATACACCAAGCATTTAATTGTGCATTCCCATCCAACCTTTTTCTGTATGCTGCCCCATCAGAGTCCTCATCTGAGTCCTCTGTAGCAGAAGTCACGTGCAACCTCACCCTTTGGCAAGCTGGCATCTGTGCTACTCCTTTCCCTAATCCTGGCTGCAAGCCACTTGACCCCAGTGTCTCAACATGTGCTGTTCCCACCTCTAAGATACCCTCTACAGTTTGCACTAACAGTGTCACTAACTGAGAAGGTGGCTGCAAGTGTGAGATCAATTGACAGCAACTCTTCATCATTGGTCTCTTTGTCATCAGCCTCTTCTTCATCTTCCACTTGCTCCTGCACCACTGCCTGGATAACTTGTGCCTGAATCTTTCCCTCGTTGGGCGGGTGTGGGAGTGGATGGGAAACAGGCGCCAGATGGTGACCGGCCGCCAACTGTGATTTCACACTGGCTGGCCAACTAAGGCCCGCCCAGCGTGAAACGCATCTTCTGAATGGTCGGGAAGGACTGGGCAGGGGCCTGTCGGGCACCGGGTCCAATGGAGACCCAGCGGGCGCTTTAAAACCAGCAAAGGCAGCTCACTGAAGGCTGCCAGGGGAGAATCTTTATTCAGTCTGGAGACTGGAACAGTGGCCTCACCGAAGGCAGGAGACGTCAGGCGGGAGGGCAGGTCGGGTGGGCACTCAGCCCCCTGTTTCTCGGACGAGCACCTCACGGTCCTCGTGGAGGAGATGGGTGTTAGGCGGGACACCCTTGTACCCAGGGATGGCAGGAGGAGGCCACCACACCAGACCAAAAAAGCTTGGGGTGAAGTGACAGCTAAGGTCGGCAGCCACGACTGCATATGGGTGCAGTGCTGCAAAAGTTTCAACAACCTGCTGCGCTTGGCAAGGGTGAGTACCATGTTGGCATTGATCAGTGTGGAGAAGTGTTAAGGGTTAGCGCCCCCCCACCCCCCACCCCCACCTCTGCTGAGGAACTCAAAGGTGTTAGAGTCTGAATGTCAACTGTCAATGATGTCAGGGCTGGCCAAGAGGGCGAGCCCTGACTGCTTGGCCTGAATGCCTTGTGGCTCAAGGGCCATGACTCAGATGTGCTCTGCAAGGTGTTCCTCAGGTGGGGTTGGCCAGGCTGCAATGGCGCCACAGGTATAGAGTGGACTAATCAATGCTCCTTTGCCCTTTCAGGAGAAGAGGAGCCATAACACTATCGAGAGGTTAAGGACAGGCGGAGGCCCACCAAACATCCTAATCATGATGAGGTATGAAATGGATGCTTTGGAGCTGCGGAGCCACCACCCATCTCAGTCAGCCAGTCCTGGAGAGGTAGGTGTCTCTGACTAAGGTAAGGGTGCAGTGCACAGAGGTGAGAGTGTCGGATTGTGCAAACATTCTTGTGTAGTCTCATCATTAATGGGAACTCAAACCTGGATTCCCCATTGATAATTGAAAGACGATGGCACCTTGATGCAGATCTCCTTTGTCTCACCAGAGTGCCTGGCATGCACAGTGACAGTGTGATGACTTAAACTAATGACATGTCATTTTTCTCCCTTTGATTAGCTAGCACGCACTCGAATGCAGGAGCCCGAAGAGCCACCCTTGACTCCAGAGGACCACCGGGCTTCAGATGCATTTCCATCACACTGCTGTCTGAACCAGGCACCAGCCACAGATACCAGTACTTTGGTGGGCGTTAGATCACCAGCTACAATGTCGGTGAACAGCGGTGAGGGCACTTCACACTCGAATAAGCAACCAGCAGCAAACTATTTCCTAAACCTCTCACTACTCACAATGGCAATGCTGCTGACCCTTTTTATCCTGCCCTTGGACGAGATTTTGCGAAAATTGGGCTGGCCGCCTGCCCGGTTTGCCCGTGCGACGAGCATGAAATTGCATGGGCAACGTAAAATCGCGAACAATTGCCTTTTTAATGGCCTTAAGTGGCCTTTTAATTGATGGCGGGTGCGACCCTGACACCCACATGCGCCCACTGACCTGAAGATTGCTCGCGTGCGGGATGACATTGGGACGCTTGCTCGATGTCATCTCGCGCTATTCCACGTCCGTTCGGTTCGGGCACACGCCTGCCCGCAACGCATAAAATTCTGCCCTCAAAGTTCTTGGGTACCTGCAAGGAGAAAGACACAAGGGTAGGGTTGTGGTGAAGGGTGGGAGAGAAAGTAACTGGTTCATGCTTAGACCAGCCACAACTTCTAAATCAGTGAAGATTGTGGGATGAGGGAAAGTAGGATATGAGAAGGAGGCCAGTATCTTTGATGGTTTCAATGGAAATATGCTTTTGATTGTGATGCAATGGGTTTGAGTGATGTGCCTGTCATGGTTGAATAGCTGTCAATGTATACAAGCTGTGAGATGTGAGTGTTAGGATAACACCAGTGCTAAGTGTGTGAGGGAGACATGAAGCTACAAACGTGAGGTATGAATTGTTAGTTCATAGAAATTGTTGGTAGGTGAGTGAAGGGGATGTGGTGAATGAAGCACAATGGGAGACTGATGATTCATTTGTAAGGCTATAGCATTTGAAGATGCATTCATTGCCCTTGACCACTTGTGTGAGGTCATAGGACTTCTTGAGATACTTTATCCAGGAGCTACTTGCTAGCATTGACCACGACTGCTATCTGCTCTCACTGCCTTCAAAGTGTGTGCCTGGAGGACCTCCACTCTCCTGTGAATAGAGGACCTCTGTCCCCCTGTTGTCCTCCTGCACCAAGGCCTTCAGTGCTTTCTGCCTTGTTGCATCATTATTCATCGTTTTTCCTGCTCAAACACTCTTCCCCAGTCACTTCCAGCACCTGCTGCAGTCAAGATGTATCTCATCCTTCCGAGGTGCAAGCTGACTTTTAATAATGCAGCCTAGTCTTAAGCAGTGTTAGCTTTGCACGATTTTGTGCCCTGTGGATCAGACGTGCAATCACTTAGCTCTGCATTTAAAGCCGGATAATCACAGTAATAAGAATGCAACATAAAGTTTGCATGCTGCCTCCATCAGAAGCAGCAGGTGCAAGTTAATCATTCATCAAGATTTCTGTGCTCGTTTTTGAGCCTAATTCAGTTTTGTTGCCTATAGCTCCATTACACTGCTGTTTATTGCCATTCCAAATTGTATGAATTTCTCTCCTGAAAATTATATACGTGCCTGAACATCCATTGGGTGATATAGCAAAAGTTTCCCATTACTGCCTGAAATGAGTTGGTGCTAAATGAAATTAGTGCTACAATGACTTCCATATACTTGCTAGATGTGAAGAGTATTATAAAAAGGTGAACAGCACAGTATTGCTTTTGATGCTTTTCATCAAAATCCAAACTGATGAGATAAAAGTTTCCTTTTATCTTGCTGCAGGAGCCTTATGCAAGATGAGTTGTCTCAATCAAGTTCCTGACAGAATGAGACTATTTTACAAAGTTGCCTACAATTTTTCACTCTTTAGCACTAATTATCACTCAATATTACTGTTTTTTGGGAATAGATGTGATGGGGATGGTAGGTGCTGTATGGAGTGCTTTACTGAGGTCGGCAGCGAGATCCATTACTAGAAGCTGGGTGCACTGATGTTCACGGTGCTGATATCTATTTAGATCAGTACACTCTCTTCTCTGAGCCCTGGTTGTAGCTTCCTCCCAACAATAATGTGAGGTGCAAAATTAGACACTTTCAGGTGCTCCAATTTTAAAGTTTTGCCTTTTTGAAAATTCCTAAATTGTGGCCATTGCTGATTTTCCTTTCAGAGGGAAATTTCCTGACACAGATCAATGCAAGGATGTGAACGGACAGAAAATTAGAGGCAGGCAAGCAATTCTCCAGTACACACTGACATATATGGGTTCCCCACCATGATCATTCTCAGAAAATGAAATCAAATGCATTGACTTGTCATACATAGGTTGTTGACTAAAGCAAGAAACTTCTTCATTACTCTCTAAAATCATCCAGCCATTTAAATTACTGGTTGGAAAATTGAGCAGAGCACACCAAAGTACATACTCCTGGCAGGAGAGGGCCTTCATCAACAGCACAAAGTCAGAAAGCTACACCCATAATGCTTCATTAGAAACACAACGGTGACACATGCAGGCCTACAGTAAAAAATGCTAAATATAAGTGACCCCTCTGTCAGGCAGCATCATTCTGTCAGGCATCAATGACAAATGTACAAATTCTAAGAGATTTTCTGTGTTTTAAGTCTAGAAGGTTTTGCTGTGATCTTCCCCACTATGTTAGCTGTCAATCATGTAATCCTACAGAGGCACATACATACAGAGACAGTTATGGCTTTCAATACAGAATAATTTACTTAAGCAAAAAAGTCTAAAATATACAAATTAAAGGCATTAAGTTACTCCTGATAGTTTTATTGGAGACAGGGTTCTGTGCTGCAGTAGTGGTTTGGTCTCTATTTCACTGAAAGTGTTCATTCATTCTATAATTAGTTCCACATGCACTATCCAAATTTAACGTTGATTCTGGGCCTTGTTTGGAAGTTGAAACACTCCTGCTTACAAAAGTGTTATATTGCATTGTAACGTCGCCAAGATTTTATTTTTTAAGTTTTTGCCCTAGTGATAAACTCTTTGTATTGTTTCAAGCATATTAATAATAATTGCAACTCAAACAATGTACTACAATACTTTCTGTGTACACAGTCATTAATACATAATTGGAAGGTCTTTGTTATGATGAAATATAAACACATTGAATACACTTTAGACAAATTAAAGTGGGTTTTAATTACTTGTGAAATAATGTTCATAATACTTGCAGTATTAGCCAATTATAAAAACAATGGAGTGGTTTATATCAGTGTAACTTTGGAAAAATTATATTGGTGATATTATCTCAAATCTATTTTCTGAGCAAAAGTGGGTCCAAAATAATGTTTTTTGTGAATAACTTAAATTTGAAACAAAATAGCTGAACAAATATTTTACTCTGAACTTGAACAAAATAATTACTATCTTAACTTCAATGCTATGGAATGTTAAAGTTTATAACATTTACAAATAGGAAAACTTAACAATAAGTGCTTTCTTTGGCGGATTGTTTCTGTAACAGTGTAATTTAAATTATTGATGTTATTTCAGTAATACTTGTATTTTTTGCACTAATTGCTCCAATTCTTAATTTTGTTAGCTTTCTCCTGCATTAGTAAGCATACATTGGACTGAGTAAAGGCCAATTTGCACGTGAAGTTCAGATGGCTGTGTTGTCTGTCTGGTGCCAGGATTTGGGACATCTGCTCAAGGCTGGAGAGGAACTTGGGGTGGGAGGGGGAGGATCTAGATGTTGTGGTCCACATAGGTACCAACGACATAGGTAGATATGGATAGAGGTTTCACGTAAAGAGTATGAAGAGCTAGGTACTAAACTAAAAAGCAGAACCTCAAAGGTAATAATCTCTGGGTTTACACCTGAGGCATGTGCAAATTGGCATAGAGCAAATAAGATTAGAGAAATTAATGTGCAGCTCAAAGACTGGTGTGGGAGAAGTGGGTTCCAGTTCATTGGACATTGGCACCAGTATTGGGGAAAGTGGGATCTGTACCTTTGGTATGGTCTACACCTGGACTATGCTGGGACTGGCATTCTGGCCATCTGTATAACTAGGTAAGTAGAGAGGGTTTTAAACTAATTAGTGGGGGCAAGGGATAAAATTTGGGAAGATGTGGTAAGCCAAAGAGTAGAGACAAAACAAGAGGGAAAGGTATTAATATGTCAAATGATAAACAGAATGTGACAGGAAGGGATATAGAGCACAAACAGCAGTCAATGCTAGAGGTTACAAAAATAATTAAAGGACAAAACTAAAGGCTCTATATCTGAATGCACATAGCATTCGAAACAAAGCAGATGAACTGATCACACAAATAGAAATAAATAAGTACGATCTGATAGCCGTTACAGAGAGATGGCTGAAGGATGACATAGATTGGAATCTGAATATTGAAGGGTACATGGCTTTTAGGAAGGACAGGGAGCTAGGAAAAGGTTGGGGGGAGGCTGTGCTAATTAATAATGGTATTAGTGTACTAGAGAGGGATAACCTAAGTTCAAGAAACCAGGATGTAGAAGCAGTGTGGGTTGAGATGAGAAATGATAAAAGCAAGAAACCACTTGCGGGAGTCGTGTACAGGCCCCTTAATTGTAACTACTTGGTAGGACATATAATAAAGGAAAGGATAATGGGAGCTTGTCAGAAAGGTATGGCAGTAATCATGAGGGATTTTAATCTACATATAGACTGGAAAAATCAGATGGACAAATATTTTTGGGATAGTTTCTTAGAACAGCATGTTCTGGAGCCAACTTGGGAGCAGGCCACACTAGACCAGATATTGTGCAATGAGATAGGATTAATTGATAGCCTCAAAGTGAAGGCACCCCTAGGTAGCAGCAATCATAATATGATTGAATTTTACATTCAGCTTGAGGGGGAGAAGAGTAGACCCACGGCTAATATCTTAAACTTAAATAAGGGCAATTATGTAGGAATGAAAGCAGAAATAGCTAAAGTGAACTGGCAAATGAGGTTGAGGGATAGGTCAATAGAGATGCAGTGGCAGACACTTAAAGGGATATTCCAGAATACACAGAATAGATACATTCCAACAAGAAAGAAAGATTCCAAGGGGAGGACCCACCATCCGTGGTTAACTAAAAAAGTTAAAGACAATATCAATCTTAAAGAAAAAGCATATAATTGTGTAAAGACGGGTGGCAGGTCAGAAGATTGGATAGAATATAAAGAACAGCAAAGAATGACAAAAAAGATTAATAAGGAGGGAAAGAATTAGAGTACGAGAGAAAGCTAGCTGGAAATATAAAGATGGATAGTAAGAGCTTCTGTAGACTCTTAAGTAACAAAAGAGTTAACAAAGTGAGTGTTGGTCCTATAGAAAGTGAGCCTGGGGAATTAATAATGGAAAATAAACAGACGGCAGATGAATTGAACAGGTATTTATTTATTTGTGGGATGAGGGCATTGCTGGCTAGGCTAGCATTTATTACCCATCCCTAATTGCCCTTGTTCAGAGGGCAGTTAAAAGTCAATCACATTGCTGTGGATCTGGAGTCACATGTAGGCCAGACCAGGTAAGGACAGCAGATTTCCTTCCCTAGAGGACATTAGTGAACAAGATGGATGGTTTTACAATGGTCTTCACCATAGAGGATGCAAGGATACAAGTAACATCCCAGAAATAGCTGTAAATCAGGAATTGGAAGGGAGGGAGGAACTCAGGAAAATTATAAACACCAGGGAAGTGGTACTTAGCAAATAGTTGGAGCTGCAGGCTGACAAATTCCTGGGTCCTGATGGACTTCACCCAAGGGCCTTAAAAGAATTAGCTAGTGAGATAGTTGATGCATTAGTTTTAATTTTCCAAAATTCCCCGGATTTGGGGATAGTGCCATTAGATTGGAAAGTAACAAATGTGACTCCTTTATGTAAAAAGGGAGGAGACAGAAAGCAGGAAACTACAGGCCAGTTAACTTAACATCTGCCATGTGGAAAATGTTGGGAGCTATTATTGTCATGTTATGGCAGGGCACTTGGAAAAATTCAAGGCAATCAAGCAGAGTCAACATGGTTTTGTGAAAGGAAAATCATGCTTAACCAATTTATTAGAGTTCCTAGAAGGAGTTGCATGTACTGTGGTTAAAGGGAACCTGTGGGATTATTGTACTTAGATTTCCAGAAGGCATTTGATAAGGTGCCACGTTAAAGGTTATTGCGGATAGAAGATTGGTTAGCTAACAGGAAACAGAGGGTGGCCATAAATAGGTCTTTTTGTGGTTGATGGAATGTAATGAGTGGTGTTCCACAAGGATCAGTGCTGGGGCCTCAACTTTTTACAACTTATACAAATGACTTGGATGAAAAGACAGAAGTTATGGTTGCTAAATTTGCTGATGAAGCAAAGATAGGTAGGAAAGTAAGTTGTGAAAAGGACATAAGAAGGCTACAAGGGGACATAGATAGGTTAAGTGAGTGGGCAAAGATCTGGCAAATGGAGTATAATGTGGGAAAATGTGAAATTGTCCATTTTGGCAGGAAGAATTAAAAAAGCAAATCATCTAAATGGTGAGAGATTGCAGAGCTCTGAAAATCAGAGGGATCCAGGTGTACTGGTGTATGAATTACAAAAGGCTAGTATGCAGGTACAGCAAGTAATTAGGTGTTTTGCTGGGGGTGGTCACCTATTCTCTGCTGGAAAAGATGGGCTCCAAGCTGAACAGTTTACCCTTACCACATATAATCCTATTCACAACTTCATATCTCCTCCACCTTTTTATTCGCATGACTACCCATAACATTGCAATTCCTGTACAGTTGATTTTGGAATGAATGCAGAAGTGTTGCCGTTATTTCCTGAAACAACTCTATCCCATTCCCCACTTTCATATGTGTGAACTGAGCACATAACTTGAGGAATCATGCTTGTTCTCATCATCCTGACAAAACCATGATTTGAATATTGTATTTAAATGAAGCTCCAACTTCTTCTGTGTTAAGAATATTTTATGTCAGACTAAAAAGTTGGACATGTGCTGCACTAAGTGGATGGAGCTCTATGAGATGGATCCATACCTGATGTCCCTGCTAGCACTTGCCTCTTCCCTGCTGGTACTCTGTTGTTTTATATTCCACAAATGAGATACATAAAATAGTTCAGGCAGGTTTGAAATTAGAACCTAGAATATGGGCCTCAAAATTCAGGCATCCCTGTTCAATTGGTTGAACTGCAGTGGGGTGAGACTCCCAGCTACTGACTCTGTGCGTCTTGATCCCATTTCAAATTGTGAGGGACAGGGTGATTTTAATTGTCAGGGTAGGTGGCCTACAATGGCATCCACACCATAAGGCCCTGGAAAATCAGAGCAATACCCTACCATTTGTGGAGGGAACTAACAGCCCTTAAAAGATCAAAGTTTAAACTGTGCTGAAATTATTCCCTTCAGGAGAACAATTGTTATCTCTACTCCAATTTTGCAATTGGCTCCACAATTAACATTGGACAAACGATATGTCCATTGAAATATGGCTGAATGGATCGTAATGAGAAGCAAATAACATGTGATCTTGAAAGCCCCTGAGCCACCTTACTGCTGTGGGAATGGACTGGCAACAATGTTTAGTCGTGAGATAAAGTCAGAACAAGTTTATTAACTTTCTTGTAAACTACAGCAATGATTTACAAGCTGACACAGGCTATATACTTCCCATACTAGTCCTGGACAGAAGAGTGCACAAATTATCTTGCACCTTTTGGTCTTTGTTCTCGAGCTTCTCTCTCTCTCTGGTTCTGGTTCTGGTTTTTCTCCACCATATGGCTTTGGTCGATCAGGTTGCCTTTATCCTGGTTCTTATCCAATTAAACATCTCACTAGCCACAACCATATTTATCCCCATGGTCATTATACCCTAAGGATATTTTTCTTAATGAATCACAATTCATGTGAACATGAATCTCAAGGGCAATTAAGGATGGGCAATAAATCCTGGCTTACCCAGCAATGCCTACACCCCATGAAAGAATACAAAAAACATACTAGCCTTATGTAATGTTCTCCTGCATTCACAATTGTTTTACTTTCCTCTTTATCTCAAGGCTGCTATGTGTGTTGTGATTGCTTTCACAGGCTTCAACGTTCCTGCTTTTAGCCTGCACAAGCAGCCTTCAAGGTCTCAGCTTTTAGCTGCTGCAAGAGTTTTCTTAAGCTTGACATATTTTTCCCTTGGGATTATCACCTTGGCATCATTTTATGCCCTATTTCTGCATATCCTACTTCACTATGCTACAAAAGGTGTTATAAAAAAGCTCAGTGCTGTTAATCCTATAGACAAGTGTTACAACTGGGATGGGAGGAATGCACAGTTGATCTAGCTCCACTACTCCACAGGTCCTATCATTAGTTTAAAAGTGTAATTTATTCGCCAACGTGACCAATTGTTTACCTTCAATACTGGTGCCCAGAATAAAAGAGACTTTAACCAGGCTTCTTTCAATAAACAACAAACTTATTAGTCTTGTCAAATGGAAAGGCAAAGCTTATCAACATTCAATATGGAATATGAAATTATATTAATTACTAGTTTAAGATATCCTAAGTCTCTCTCTCTCACACACACACACACACACACACAAAAACACACACAAAAAAAGAAATACAAATAGAAATGGAGGAATTCGGCCAAAGGTTAAAAGTCAATGGTTTAAAGGCAAAGGATAGATGGTGGAGTTCTTGAAATGGCGTCCGGGTTACGCAGTTGTCTCTCAGCACTGATTCACGAAACAATCAATGAACCTGACATTGCTTTTCAGGCAGACTCATGGAATACTTGAGGGTGCTCTATTCCAGCATGTAGAGCATCTCAGGAGCAGCTTATATTCACTTCCAGCTGTGGATTGGCTCTAAACTGCAAAAGGCTGTTGTCTTCCTTCTCAAGCAGTTGGTCCTTCTCTCCTCAAAGCAAGACCAAAACCGACTTTTAAAACACAGTCTTCCAGGCATGTTTTTTTTTTCAGAGTCATAAGGCCCATGTAACTCGCTTGGTACACAGTTCATCTGGGTCAAGAGGTTAACAGTTTTTATTCAACTGCTTAATTACCCTTTCTTGTAAAAGGAAGCTTTTTTCCAGGAATGGCAGTCAGAGTCCTCCATTAACCCTTTAAGGGATGGTGTCTTTTAAAACACAAATTCTTCTAGAATGTCCTTAGTCCTTAAAGATGAACCATTTTCTGTAAAACTGTTCATGACAACAAGAATGTGTCATATGGAAATCTCCCATTGTTTTCACCATAGCATCACTGGCCTATAATACAGCTGGTACATTCTTGGTGTACAGTGATGTTAACAGGCTGAGGAGCATTTTGACTTTAACGACCATAATGCACTTGGTCAAATTGGTTACATACCAGAGAAGATGGGACGTTCTGGAATCTAGGTCACATGCCCCAGATGCTTGGCAGGAGATGGTGGCCAGGCTGCAGGGCATAGGAACAAGCATAGAAAAATAACATAATCTGTCACAGTCAGGCTACTCAACAGCCAGTAAGAAAGAAACAGAATCTCAAAATCTCTCAGTCGGTAGTTTGCGGGTTCCAGAGTCTTGAGATCATAATCGCGGTTGACATTCTAGTTCAGCATTGACAACAGTGCTGCATTGCCAGAGGTGTCATTTTTCAGATAAGATGTTAAACCAAGGTCATGTCTGCCCTCTCCAGGTGGGGGTAAAGATTCCCATGGTGCTATCTTTAAGAAGATTGGAGGGGTTTGCTCAGGTTTCCAGGCCAACATCCCTCAACCACCATCACTAATATAGGGGATTATCTGGTTATTATCTCATTGCTGTATGTGGGAACTTATTGTACACAAATTGGCTGTCATGTTTCCTAAATAATGGTGGCTATACTTCAAACATACTTAATTGGCTATAAAACATTTTGGGACACTCTGATGTTGTGAAAAATGCTATAGAAATCCAATTTCTTTATTTCTGGTATGGTGCACTTTCCTTTCTTGTCTCCTTATGAATTTCCAACTTCAACATCTGCAAGCTCAACTGATATCCCTGATGGTCCATTTTGCTTACTGTAAGTGGAATAGAAAATGAAAGCAAGACAGCTGTAGGAAAAGGAATTGAAAACAACATCCTTGCAATGCAAAAAGTAAAGTTTAAATACCAACAAAAAGTGACGCACCAATTAAAATGCATCTCGAGTTCATAAGGTGAAAAATGTAATATTATCAACCAATACTAAAAAAAATGCTTCTTGCATGTAAGAAGGAATCTCTTTAAGGCCAGGTCATGCAAATAGTTCTCTATTTCATATGGACAAGTAGTAGGATGGGAAGGAAGGAATCTCTCAAACAGTGAGACCAATTGGAGAAAAAATAAATAACTTGCATTTGTATAGTGCCTTTCACGTTCCCAGGACAATCCAAAGTACTTTACAGCCAAGGAATTGCAATTTTTGTAGTGGAGTCAATGCAATTTTTATAGGCAAATATGGCAAGCAGTTTGTGCACAGCAAGGGTCCACAGAAAGCTATGAGATAAATTACCAGAAAATCTACTTTTACATGTGTCAATTATAATGCATTACTGCATTTGCAGTGATAATGAGACAAGATGTTGATTATGTATTCTTGTGCACTGCTGTGAATTAGGAGCAAAATTTTGCAACCAGTACTTCAAGCAGTGAGGGTCCAAACAAAGAAGTGGAAAGCTCAAGAGCGGCTGCAGGACATTCGTTTGGGGGAGGGTGAACAGCCAGAGGTCGTGGTCCACATTGGGACCAATGACATAGGTAGGAAAAGGAATGAGGTCCTGAAAGCAAATTTTAGGGAGCTAGGGAGGGAATTAAAAAGCAGGATCTCAACAGCAGTAATCTCAGGATTACTCCCAGTGCCGCGTGCTAATGAACATAAGAATAGGAAAATTGAACAGTTCAACACATGGCTGGAGAAATGGGGTAGGAGGGAGGACTTTAGGTTTCTGAGGCATTTGGATCAGTTCTGGGGCAGGTGGGACCTGTACAAGAAGGACGGGTCACACTTTAACAGGACTGGGACTAATGTCCTCGTGGAGAGGTTTGCTTGTGCTATTGGGGAGGATTTAAACTAGATTGGCAGGGGGATGGGAACCTGCGGGGAAATTCAGAGAGGAGAAAAACTGGCAGTGGGAAGTAGTAAAGCATCAACTGATAATGAGGATATATCAAAGAGTTCCATCAAGGTAGATAGAATACTTGGAGAGTTTGATAGAATTAGAGTAGACAACGGTAAGTCATTAGATGGGGTCAGAATAAGCAGAAAAGTAAAAAAGCCTAAATCAGGGCTAATGTGCATGTAATTGAATGCATGGAGTGTGATTAACAAGATTGGTGAACTGCAGGCACAGGTTGACAAATGGAATTATAATTGCTACAACAGAGACCTGGCTCAAAGCAGGGCAGGACTGGGCATTAATTGTTCCTGGGTACAAGGTATTTAGGAGAAATAGAAAAGGAAGAAAAGGGAGGTGGTGGGAGTGGCAATATTGGTTCAAGATGGTATTACAGTGCTGGAGAGAGAGGATATTCCAGAGGGGTCAAGGACAGAATCTTACTGGTTAGAGGTAAGGGATGGGAAAAGTGCAATAACATTGACTGATGTAGTATACAGACCACCAACTAATGGAAGGGATGTTGAGAAACAAATTTGCAAAGAAATTACATAGAGGTTCAAGAGTTATAGAGTATTCATAATGGGGAATTTCAATTATCCAAATATAGACTGGGATAGGAATAGTACAAAGGGACAAGAGGCACAAGAATTCCTGGATTGTGTTCAAGATAATCTTCTACAGCAGTATGTTCCCAGTCCAATGAGAGGGCATGTACTTTTGAACCTGGTTCTGGGGAATGAGTTGGCCCAAGAGGATCAAATATCAGTGGGGGAGCCTCTAGGGGATAGTGACCATTGTATCATAAGGTTTAGGTTAATCATGGAAAAGGACAGAAAACAACCAAGAGCAGGGATAATTAATTGGGGGAAAGCCAACTTCGATGGGATGAGAATGCATCTGAGTCGAGGGAGTTGGAATCAAATGTTGGCAGAAAAGACAGTGGCTGAACAATGGGCTGCCTTCAAAGAAAAAAGTATTGCAGGCAATGCCAAGGTATATTCCCTTGAAGTGGAAAGGTAAGGCGACTAAATCCAGGGCTCCCTGGATGATGAGAGAGATAGAGGTAAAGATGAAAAGGAAGGAGTACGCATATGGTAGATGTCAGGTAGAAAATACAATGGAGAATCAGGCTGAATATAGAAGGACCAGAGGGGAGGTGAAGAAACTAATAAGAAAAGCAAGGAAAGAGCATGAAAAGAGGCTGGCAGCGAACATAAAAGGGGATCCAAGGTCTTCTATAAGCATGTAAATAATAAAAGGATGGTAAAAGAAAGAGTAGGGCCAATTAGGGACAAAAAAAGAGACTTGCATGTGGGGGCTGGAGAAATAGTGGAGGTGTTGAACGAATGTTTTGCATCAATCTTTACAAAGGAATAACTTGCTACCCAGGCCAAGGTGAGAGAGGAGGTTCCTGGTACACCAGAAGAACTTACAATTGAGAGGAAGGAGGTGTTGGAAAGGCTATATTTACTTAAAATAGATAAGGTACCAGAGTTAAATGAGGTGAATCCAAGGGTACTGAGGGAAGTGAGAGTGGAAATTTCAGAGGCACTAGTGATAATCTTCCATTTTTCCTTAGACATAGGGGAGGTGCCAGAGGACTGGGGAACTGTGAATGTTACACCCTTGTTCAAAAAGGGCTGCAAGGATCAAGCTGGCAACTATAGGCCAATCAGTTTGACCTCAGTGGTAGGGAAACTTCTGGAAACTATAGTACGGGGTAAAATTAATAATCACTTAGACAAGTGCAGGATAATTAAGGAAAGCATGATTCATCAAGGGAAAATCATGTTTAACTTACTTGCTGAAGTTTTTTGAGGAGGTAACAGAGAAGGCTGATAAGGAAAACGCTATTGATATGGTGTATATGGATTTTCAAAAGGCATTTGATACAGTGCCACACAACAGACTTGTGAGCAAAATTCTAGGTCATGGAATAAAAGGGAAAGTAGGCACTTGGATAAGAAATTGGCTGAGTGACAAGAAACAGAGAGTAGTGATAAATGGTTGTTTTTCAGATTGGATGAAGGTTTGTAGTGGAGTTCCTCAGGGGTCTGTGTTGCTCTTCCTGATATATATATATATATATATTAATGACCTAGACTGTGGTGTGCAGGGCATGATTTCAAAATTTGCAGATGATATGAAGATTGAAAATGATGTCAGCTGTGATGGGGATAGTCTTGAACTTCAAAAGGACACAAACATGTTGGTGGATTGGGTAGACAAGTGGCAGATGAAATTCAATGCAGAGAAGTGTGAGGTGATTCGTTTTGGCAGGGAAAATATGGTGAGATAGTCTAAAATAAAGGGAGAGCCTCTAAAGGAGGTGCAGGAGGGACCTCAGGTTATAGTTATATAGGTCATTGAAGATGGCAGGGCATGTTGAGAGAGCAGTTAATAAAGTATATGGCATCTTAGGCTTTATTAATAGGGACATTCAGTAGAAGAGCAAGGACGCCATGTTGAACTTGTATAAGACACTAGTTAGGCCTCATCTGGAGTACTGCATCCAGTTCTGGGTGCCATACTTGAGGAGGATTGTGAAGGTGTTGGAGGGAGTACAGAGGAGATTCACAAGAATGATTCCCAGGATGAGGAACTGTAGCTATGAGGATAGATTGGAGAGGTTGGGACTGTTTTCCTTGGAGAAAAGAAGGCTGAGAGGAGACTTGATAGAGGTATTCAAGATCCAGAGGGGGTATGGACAGGGTAAATGTGAGAAACTGTTCCAGCTCAAGAAAATATCAAAAACTAGAGGGCACAGATTCAACATAATCGGCAAAAGGAGTAAATGGGATGTGAGGAAAACCTGAGGGTGGTTGGAGTCTGGTACAAACCCCCTGAAAGGGTGGTGGAGGCAGATTCGATCATGGTATTCAAAAGGGAATTGGATTGCTATCTGAAAAGAAAGAATGTGCAAAGTTACGGGGATAAGGCAGGGGAGTGGGAATAAGCGGAATGCTCTTGCAGAGAGCAAGTGCAAACTTGATGGGCCGAATGGCCTCCCTCTGCATTGTAAAGATACTGCGACACTGTGATACATAATGACTGGTAGGTTAATTCATCACTTAAACAAGTAACATCAAACAACTGGGTTGACAATAATCTATATATTCTTTGCTGTTACGAAAACTAAAGATATTTGGCCAAATAGTTGTTTGCCATTCCTTTGTCTGCAATTTTAAAAGTCTTTAGCTAAGTAATTTTAAAGGGTTTACACATCTGAGAATATTGTGAACAAAGGAGTATCTTACTGACAGATTAAACATTGATCACCCAACATCACTGTGATGGATTTTTAAAATTCATTCACGGGATGTGGGCTTCACTGGCTGGGCCAGCATTTATTGCCCATTCCTAGTTGCCCTTGAGAAGGTGGTGGTGAGCTGCCTTCTTGAACCACTGCAGTCCATGTGGTGTAGGTACACCCATTGTGCTATCAGGAAGGGAGTTCTAGGATTTTGACCCAGCGACAGTGAAGGAACAGTGATATATTTCCATGTCAGGATGGTGAGTGACTTGGAGTGGAACTTCCATGTGGTGGTGTTCTCATGTATTTGCTGCTCTTGTCCTTCTAGATGGTAGTGGTTGTGGGTTTGGATGGTGCTGTCTGATGAGCCTTGGTAAATTCCTGCAGTGCATCTTGTAGATGGTACACACTGCTGTGACTGTACGTCAGTGGTGGAGGGAGTGAATGTTTGTGGACGTGGTGCTAATCAAGCAGGCCGCTTTGTCCTGGACAGTGTCAAGTTTTTTGAGTGTTGTGGGAGCTGCACTCATCCAGGCAAGTGGGGAGTATTCTGTTACACTCTTGACTTGTGCCCTGTAGATGGTGAACAGGCTTTGGGGAGTCAGGAGGTGAGTTACTCGTCGCAGGATTCCACTTGCTTGGTTGAGTGTGGCTTCAACAACACTAGAAGTTCGACACTATCCAGGACAAAGCATGTACTTATTTGCCACCCCATCCACCACCTTAAACATTCATTCCCTTCACTACTGAAGCACAGTGTTAGCAGTGTGTACCATAT
Source organism: Cetorhinus maximus (assembly GCF_964194155.1). Taxonomy (NCBI): domain Eukaryota; kingdom Metazoa; phylum Chordata; class Chondrichthyes; order Lamniformes; family Cetorhinidae; genus Cetorhinus; species Cetorhinus maximus. The sequence goes on from NC_135890.1 coordinate 31,846,179, forward strand.
ACAAGATGCATTCCTGTAACTTACCCAGCCTCCTTTGACAGCACTTTCCAAACCTGCAACCTCTCCACCTAAAAGGATAAGGGCAGCAGATGGATGGAAACACCGCCACCTGAAATTGCCCTCCAAGGCCTGACTTGGAACTATATCACTGCCCTTCACTGTCACTGAATCAAAATCTTGGAACTCCCTTCCTAACAGCACTGTGAGTGTATCTGCACCAGATTGACTGCAGTGGTTCAAGAAGGCGGCTCACCACCGTCTTGTCAATGGCAATTAGCATGGGCAACAAATATTGGTCTAGCCAGCAATGTCCACATCCCATGAAAGAATAAAAAGAATCAGCAAATGCTTTGATCTTACACTGTCCAGGATTTAAAAAAAAACAAAGACTTTTATTGCACTGTAGAGGTCACTCTTGTTGCACAAATTAAACTATTTTCATCTCGGAAAATTACAGCTAATGTTGATTCTATTGCTGAGTTGCAGTTATTTGCTTGTACAACAAATGTTTTTATAAGCAACGGAAGGCCATAGCTTAGCTGTGTGATTTCTGAGAGCAATAACCCATTTTTATTGGCCTTTAGTGTCACATAACAAGGACAATTTCCAATATCAGCAGGCTAATGCAAAAATTGCATTATCTCCATTTCAATAGACAACTAATTGCTGAGTAATACAATGTAACATGAATCTAATAAAGCAATGGCATGAGATAATATAAAATAAGAAATAGTAAAACTGTCTTACATTCAAAAATTACAAACTCATTTATGAAGTGTTTTGATCTATCCTATGATGTTTTATTCTGCGTTTGCAATACCTTACTTATACATTCAGCCGTGAATATTAACATTTTTATTTAATTGCTGTACTGCACTATTTGGTTCTTGGAATATGAATTTCAATTTTTTTCTAAAAAGTAAAGAAGTAATAATTTGTCATTACAATCATGGTTCCTGCTGTTAAGCACTTTGATGACGTGTACACCAAAAGTCTAGTCAACTCATCAGCTGAATGTGGCTTACCAGCTGTTACCAACATATTAAGTCTATTAAAGCCATTAAAGGTAATGCTTGTAAGCACTTTATCTTATAAAATACAAGGCATCTGTATTTATTAACTTCCATTATCATAATCTCAGAAGTGTCATCAACTCAGGTATTGCTACTTTTAATAACCTGGGACGATTTATCTCGAGTATTAATGGTCCACTTCATTAGAAAATCAGTTATTTTCTTAGCTTGCAAAAAGCTGATATTTCTAATTACAAATCAATATCCAGTTGATCAACAGTGCATGCCAGATTTTCATTGCTAACATATGGCAATGGCAGCTGGGCTACTTACAGAGCAATTACAAGAGGAGTAAATATGACTACTGCTCAGCCATGGGCAAAGGATGACTGGGGTAATAGAGCTCGCCAGGGACTAACTCCCAAACACTTGCTACTTAAGACACATCTGTGTTTGTGATATGCTACAGTTTATCTGCATAACACATCAAAAGTATTGTCACATGATACTTTTCCTTTTTTATTTTTGTGATCAGTGAATTGATAGGTGATAAGCCTTACAGTAGGAGAAACAGATAGTTTTTCATTCGAGGACAACTATCACATTATTCATTAAGACTACATTAGTTCCATCAGATGCGCCAACACTGTAGAACCAGATAGGGGCACATGGACACAAAAGCAAAATGCTGTGGATGCTTGAAATTTGGCATGAAAACAGAATACAGGGGATACCCAGCAGGTTTGGCAGCACCTGTGGAGAGAGAAATGGAGTTTACATTTCATGCTGGTGACCATTCATCTCAACTGGAATAAGTTAGAATGGCGACGGTATTAAGAAAGTTTAGAAGAAAGGAAAGGCAGGAAAGGTGGGGTAAGAATAAGAGGGAAGGTCTGGGATTGGGTGGAAGACATAAGAGATTGAATGACAAAAGGATAATGGTGCAAGGCAAAAGGGATGGTAATTGGGACAAGTAAAGCAACAAAAAAGGGAGCTGGAGGAGGTGTCAATGACAACAGCAGAATCATCACCAGCAGGCTCTGTCCTAAAAAAATGGGAGTGATGGTTCTGAACTGTTCTTTGATGATCAGCACCTTATCTTTCAATCAGCTTTACAGCTTTCTGGACTCAACACTGAGTTCAACAATCTCAGATCATAGCTGCTGCCATTTTCTTGAACAGCAGTTATTAGTATTGATTCTGTAGTTGCCATTTACACCTCCTCTGGAGCAATCTTCTGTTTCCTGACTTGTCACTTATCTCCTCCCTTTTCCCTTTTACACTAACCCTTTGGTCATTTAATCACTATTGCCTTTCACCCTGCCACAAATCTTTCCTTTTGTTTTTCACCCTCTCTTCTCTAATTGCTGTCTCTATGCTGCACTAATAGCACACAAAGGCAGCAGACACATGGGATCACCACCACCTGCAAGTTCCCCTCAAAGCCACATACCATCCTGACTTGGGAAAATGTTACCATTTCTTCATTGTCACAGCAACTCCCTCCCTAACAGCACTGTGGGTGTAACTACACCAGATGGACTGCAACAGTCCAAGAAGGCAGCTCCCCACCACCTTCTCAAGGGCAATTAGGAATGGGCCTTGCCAGTGACTCTCATATTCCATAAACAAATAATAAAGATGCATGTTACATCATGCTATTAAGCATCATTTTCCTAAAAAGTGATTTTCCTTGGCAGATAGTCTTTGTTTTGCATAAAATACAGATTTTCTCAAAAACCCCTTTCATTACAAAATTATCGACTTTTATCCTAAATGACAAATGATGAAAAGCTTTATGTCAGATGCTTGTGACATCTGCCATTTTTAGGCAATAAATAGCTTTGTAATACTGTTTTAAAGTTTGCACATGCTACTTGCAAACAAACACAGTATTTGTAATTTAAACTCAAATCCTGCTACAATGCTTTCCATTCTCTTCAAGATTGGCTATAGTTTTGAGTAAAAAAGGATGTTATTGATAACATCCTGTGATCTTATCGTTTGAGTTGCCTTGCCTCCTCAAAACACCTTCCAATTACCCACAAACCTGCAATAATAGCACATTGCTAAATTATTTATGATATATGCCTTAAGTCAGTGTATAGGAATTAACTGTTGAGGACATAAAACCCTGTTAATTTTCCCAAACAAAGAGCTTAAAATATATTGGCAAATACATACGTCTTGTTGAGCAGATGTAGCTTCAATGCTCCATCCTAATAAATTCAATTTTCCCAGAAAACAGGATGAAATAACTTTCCTTTTGGGGAATACAATGGTTGTGTAAGGTGTAACAAAGAAAAGGTCTCTTGATTTGGCCTAACTTGTGACTCATTTTTGGCAGATTGTGTAGAAATGCCTAATTGGACTTATTTTCAGTTTTTTGCTGAATTATAATTTCCTGTTTTAATCTCCAGACAAGCCCTTTCTTTATTATGCAGTGATTATGTTCAATTTTGTATGACTGTTAAAATGTGGTTGATATATTAAATAAGAAAAGCATTGAGTAACCATTCCATTTGTTTGTTGTGATGTTGTCAATACACATTAAATTCTGTACTAGAAAGCGATGTGTGTTTAAATATTGGCACCCTTTTTTTAATTCAGTGTAGCTGCTGTTGCAAAAATCGCTCAGGGCTGATTTTCATCTGAACTGCCACATGGAAGATTGTGCATGGTGCACACTCCACCCAATTCAGTCCTATAATGGCACTGGGCCCTTATTGATGTAGGACTCCAATTGAAATATCCCTCTGTGTCCTCTTTAGGTAGCTGTCCATGCTGCCCTTTTGGAGGACCTTGGAAAAATGGAAACAGCCACAACAATGGCGGAAAAATCACAGCAAGTCCTTCTACATCATTTATAGGGCATTACTGCCCCATTTCTGCTGGGCAAGAAGCTTTAAAATCTCCCCCATGAACATGACCTATGAATTGAATTTTGAACCTACGGTGATCAACATTACTCCCCTTGCTACCTCAAGGTCATATTTTACTCCAAGCTGAGCTTCCAACCCATTGTTCTCTCCATCTCAACGACTGTCTATTTTCACCTTGATAACATCACTAGACATTCTCTTTGCCTCAGCTGACTCATGGCCGAAATTCAAGCTTTTGTCCCTTTTAGACTTGACACTTCTAATTCTCTCTAGGCCAGCCTCTCAACCTCCACCCTCCATAAAATTCAGCTCATCCAAAACTCTGCTGTCCATATAATCAAATTCTGCTCACTTCTTACTGATGCCTTTCTTGACCTACATTGACTCTCACTGGCCCTCCCATCTCTGTAAAACTCCTGCAGCTCTTTCGTTCTTCTGTGCTTCCTGGCTTCTTGTATACTCCCCTACCTTAAAATTACCATTGATATCCATGCCTTCAGCCTCCTATGATAAAACAATTTTTTTCCATAACCTCTCCGCTTCTCCACTCACCCTCCCCCCAACTCTTAAAATCCGCCTTAAAGTCCGCATCATTGACCAAGTTTTCAAACGCCCGTCTTATGTCTTTGCCTCAGCTTCCATTTTTTTGACTACTCCCCTGTGAAGCACATTGGGACATATTTCTATAGCAAAGATACTACATACATACTGGTTGTTGTTGCTCATGAACCTTAGCAAATACGTAGTTCTGTAAAGAGTGGTGGAATAGAGAAAAGGCAGTGGATAAACTGACCATGCTCCGTACATTCCTCCCCTCCATACAAGTTTTATAAATTTCTGTAAAAAATTGTGAAAACAGGCCAGCTGAACTGGTCAAAAGATCATGAATGAGCAACTAGTGCGACATTCTGCAGCAACAGAAACATATTGAAAGATGAGTATTGTACAGCTGAATTATGAGCATGAAATTTGTGTGAAGAGAACAACGTTGACTAGTATTGGAGCCTTCTGATCACAAGCATTGTTCTCACAGTCGGCGCCATATATAGAGCAGAGGAGAAAGCGAGAAAGGTCCAAAGCAAAGAGGCATGATGGGTGGTGGGTGTGGAGGAGCTCACAAGCTGCAGCAGATATCTACGTGGTAGCGGACCTATAACAATAATCGGATACCTGAGGATGGCAGGATAGCAGCCAATAGAGGAGGATAAGGCTGAATAATGAAGCCCTGGCTGATGTGCACTGGTTGTCGCACAAAAGTCTGCAGGAACAATCAACCATCTGCAATGTGCTAATAAACAACATTGAAGGTCACCGGCATTCTCAACTACAATTCCCCAGAACATTCCAGGAACCAGCACGGATATCTCAAGAGCCAGCTACTTTGGCATGCACTGCCTCAATAAAGGAAATCTATCACCAGGCACACCAATATATTTAATTTAGTGAGAAAACAACAGCATAAAGGAAGAAGACACATGAGGGTTTCATTGCTTAAGTCTTATAATTAACTCCACAATTTAACACCCTTTGGCCACATTTACAATCACAAGATTGTTGTTTATTATCCCATTTTAGGGTTTGCTGTGTATTGCATTCGTTTCATTTGGTTGTTGGGCAGCTGTTTCTTCTGCACAATGAAAAATATATTGGAAGATAATTAATTCTACTAAATTATGTAATTCTAACTGTGCATGGAGGAAAACTTCCATGGGGATTCTCCAGATTTCCTGCAGTAGGTCGGCGGAAACCCTGGGGAAACAGTATAAATGGCTCATTACGCTTCTTCTCCTGATTTTTTACTATCTGTCACCAACATATGACTGGAGATTGGAAAGACTCTTCAGAAATTCTATGATGTTTTGTTGTCGCATTTTTCCTTGTACATTGTGGATCTCCCTTACTTTCAAATGCTTCTTTAGTTGAAGGAGTAACACAGGTGGATGGCTGCATAGAAAACTATGGAGTTGTAGGTAATGTTTTTCTTTGCATGCTCCATGGGGCCTGTACTTTCCATAGTCATTTATGCAGATTGCACCGAACTGCCACTGACTAAGTGCCAACTGACTGCACTTTTGCTGCTCCGCTTATGCATAGTCATCAGTCATGCTAAATGTTTGGGATCTGGTACAGAACAACAATATTGATTAAAGCTAGAGCAAGTGAGATACAACTGAATTAATATAAGATAAAAAACATATTTTTACTGTTCAGGGTTATTATTGAGTTTAAACCCCATATTTTCCTTCCCGATCCAGAAGTGACTTTCGCACTGCAGTTATCTAATGTGACTTCAGAGTATTAGGTAGGAATAAAAAATACTGTGGAATATGGACTAGATTTTCCTTTTCCTGCACCTGAGGCTATTGGGTAACTTGTGTGCAGTGAATACAGGAAAATTAGGTGAGCCTGCCCAATTTTCCATCCATTTAAATAATGGGCAGAAAATTGTATCGGCTCTGGTAGGGCATGCTCTTCTCCTGGTCTGATTTTCTAAGAGGTCCAAATGCTTCCAGTGCAAGAACAAAGCATTTATTGGCCATCCCTAATTGCCATTGAGAAGGTGGTGGGGTGCCATCTTCTTGAACCACTACAACTCGTGTTGTCAGAACACCATCAATGCCATTAGGAAGGATTTTGACCCAGCTACAGTGAAGGAACGGCATTATAGTTTCAAGTTAGGATGGCGTGTGGCTTGGAGGGAGCTTCTAGATGGTGGTGTTCCCATGCATCTGCTGCCCTTGTCCTTCTAGGCAGCAGAGGTCGCAGGTTTGGAAGGTTCTGTTGAAGGAGCCTTGGTGAATTGCTGCAGTGCACATTGTAGATGGTACACACTGCTTCCACTGTGCATTAGTGGTGGAGGGAATGTTTAAGAGTGAATGTTTAAGATGCTGGATGGGGTGCCAATCAAGCTTTGTCCTGGATGGTGTCAAGCTTCTTGAGTGTGGCTGGAGCTGCACTAATCCACAGGCAAGTGGAGATTATTCCACTCCTGACTTGTGCCTTGTAGATGGTGGGCAGGATTTGGGGAGTCAGGAGGTGAGTTGCTCTCCGCAGAATTCCCAGCCTCTGACCTGCTCTTGTAGCCGGAGTATTTACATGGCTGGTCCAGTTCAGTTTATGGTCAATGGTAACCCCAGGATGTTGATAGTGGGGGATTCAGTGATGGTAATGGCGTTGAATGTCAAGGGGCGATGGTTAGATGGACATGGTCATTGCCTGGCCCTTGTGTGACACAAATGTTACTTGCCACTTATCAGCCCAAGCCTGGATATTGTCCAGGTCTTTCTGCATTTGGACATGGATTGCTTCAATATCTGTGGAGTCGTGAATGGTGCTGAACATTGTGCAATCATCCTCAAACATCCCCGCTTCAGGCCTTTTAATGGAGGAAAGGTCATTGATAAAACAGCTGAAGATGGTTGGTCCTAGAACAATATCCCAAGGAACTCCTGCAGTGATGTCCAGGGACTGAGATGATTGACCTCCAACAATCACAACCATCTTCCTTGTGCTCGGTATGACTCCAACCAGGGGAGAGTTTTCCCCCTGATTCCGATTGACTGCAGTTTTGCTAGGGCTCCTTGATGTCACACTCAGTCAAATGCTGCCTTGATATCAAGGGCAGTCACTCTCATCTCATATGTACATTGAATCTACAGCAGATACAGATCATCTGTCTCAAACACAGGAAGTTAGCATGTAGGTACAGCAAGCAATTAGGAAGGCAAATGGCTTGTTGGTTTTTACTGCAAGGGGGTTAGAAAACAAAAAGCAAGTCTTGATATGATTATATAGGGCTTTGGAGAGGCCACACCTGGGACACTGTGTGCAGTTTTAATCTCCATATTTAAGGAAGAATATACTTGCCTTGGAGGCGATAGAGCCAAAGTTTACTAGATTGTTTCATGGATGAGAGGGTTGTCCATGAGAGGCTGAATAAAAATTAGGCCCATGTTCTCTGGAGTTTAGAAGAACGAGAGGTGATCATGAAACATGTAAGATTCTGAAAGGGCTTGAAAGGGTAGACACTGCCCCCTGGCTGGGGAATCTAGAACACAGGGGCACAGTCTCTGGATAATGAGTCGATTATTTAGGACTGAAATGAGGAAAAATTTCTTCACTCACCGAGTTGTGAATCTTTGGAATTCTCTACCTAAGGGCTGTGGATGCTCCGTCATTGAGTATATTCAATGTTGAGATAGATAGATTTTTTATTTCTCAGGAAATAGAATGATATGGGGACTAGGGGGGGAGAAAGTAGAGTTGAGACAGAAGATCAGCTGTGATCATATTGAATGGTAGAGCAGGCTTGAGGGGCCATTTAGTCTACTCTTGCTCCTATTTCTAATGTTCTTATGTTACGCAAACAGTAGTTAGATGTTGGATCAATTGTTAATTCCAAATCTGAGATTCACAGACTTCTTTCAACCAAGGATGGTAAGAGATCAAGGCAGTAGGGTCACCTCATCGAGTCTCCCAAGGCCCAGGAAAGAGTCCCATGCTCAGTGTTATGAGCCATGGCCCATGGTGGAGCCAGTGAATTTTTGGTGCTGATGGCGGAAGAGCCAGACCCTTGAGGGACAATGGCTGCTTACAGGCGGAGGATCCTTCAGGAAGAAGGTTGTATTTCATTTAAGCAAACGGGAAGGCCACAGGAATCTGCCTCATATATTATTTCCCCTGTCATAGTGCTCATTGGAATTGAAAACAGGAGGCTCCTGTGAGCAACTGAAGAGGAAAGATCAAGACCACAAGGCGAAGAGAAATGAGCAAAGGGCTGCCCTTAGGCAGATCATTACTACATGAAGAGACATGGGGCAAAGACAGTGATATGGAGTTAGGTCACAAATCAGCCATGATCACATTGAATAGTGGGAAAAACTTGAGGGGCTGACTCCTGTTCCTACGTTCCTATAATTTTAAACACCTGTATCATGTTTCCTTTTAGTCTTCTCTTTTTTGTAGGCAAGAATGCCAGCTGGCTCAATATTTCCTGTTGGTTCCATCTTCTCAATTCTGCTAACAGCCTAATCCATTAGCTGGTTGTAGGATCACTTAACTATGTCTATAGCATGCTGCTTTTGCTGTGTGGCATGCATGTAGTCCTTTGATGCAGGTTCACCAGGTTGATACATTGTTTTTCGGGTACACCTAGTGACACACCCAATACGTTTTTCAACACTGTTCATTTAATTTGGTTTGGTAACTTTCTATTTGTCTAACAGCATACAGCTCCTTTAATCACATTGACAATAAAGTTTACAGTTACTAGCATGAAGAAAACTCCAACTAATTGTAAATCATAGAATATGGAAGGAGACCCCTAGGCCTATTTTTTTCATTCATTTGTAGGATGTGAGCATTACTGAATAGGCCAGCATTTATTGCCCATCCCTAATTGCTCTTGTTCAGAGGGCATTTTTTTAAGAGTCAACCACATTGCTGTGGGTCTAGAGTCACATGTGGGCCAGACCAGGTAAAGACATCAGATTTCCTTCCCTAATGGACTTTAGTGAACCAGATGGATTTTTACAACAATCATTTCATGGTCATCATTAGATTTTTAATTCCAGATATTTATTGAATTCAAATTCCACCATCTGCTGTGGTGGGATTTGAACCCTGGTCCCCAGAGCATTACCCATGGTTATACAGGGTTACTCTGGATTGCCAGTCCAGTGACAATACCCATGCTGGTTCTTTGAAAGAGCTGTGGAATTAGTCCCACTCCCCTTACCTTGGAAACATTTCCCCTTCAAGTATATATGATAGTATTGTAAACGCACCTACTTTTGAAAAGAGCATATTGCTACCAACTTTAAATCTAAATAACAACTAACTCACATATGAAAATTTAGCCAAAGGTTGGTTGCTTCTGCCCTGATACTAGACTGCAACAAGCATGAAAGCATGTGGTTATTAATACCTCATTGCTTGACTCATTTATGTTGATACCCAAGGGAAAAAGAGTATGAGGAAAATTTATTTGGGCAATATTGGCAATCTCAGGAGTTGCCCTCTGTTCCCTACATTTAATGCTGTGAAATCTTTATTGTTCATCTGCACTGCCAGATGGAAGCTTGTTTGAAGAATGGTGCCATTGACAGGCCAGAGTCTTTTTATATTATAGTGGTCTGTTGATCTTCAGTATGAGTTTAAGTACCCTAGAGAGGATTTGAAACTATGACCTCCTGTTTTTGGAATGAGACTGAGCCAACAGGTACCTATAATAATCTAGAAATTATTGGTTCATCTTAGCCCATTAACCACCAGATGGAATATCCTGCCTGAAGAAAAATCTAATGTTCTGTTCATTGTTTCTGATGATAAACGTGTGTCTAAGTAGTTTAGATAGCTGCATTGGTAGTGGGAGTCTGCATATCCTTTCGTAGGGGTTGAGGATTAAATTGGATAAATTGTGAAAACAGACGTAGGGATCGTGGTCTGCTATTAACCCGCACCTATTCATTACGTTGCAGGCAGCACGTTAAATTGATTCTACCTGCTGATTTCGATGATCCCTCTGTGCAGCCAACACTACCTGTGCTGTTCATTGGCTGCACATTTGAAACTGAATATGTTACTTGAGTAATGGCAAAATGTGAAAGAGAGCATGTACCAAGGTTTTTTGATCATGCAAAGAGGTGGTGAGAAGAATAGACATCCTGTATCCACAGAAAGGCAGGCAGGATGCTCTCTATATATAAGCTCAGTAGTCAGTGGGGAAAAATAATGGCCAAAATCAATGTCATGAATAAAGCTCCAAGAACGTGGATGATTGCAGAAAGAAGTTTAATGATCTGATACAAATTATTAAACTGGGTGAGCTCAATCTCCAAATGGCCTGTCCTATCAACTGCACCATTAGCCTCATTCACTGCTTAATTTTTGACAGCCCAGCACTCATCTACGTTCAATCTAAGTACTCAACCCTTCAACTCTTACGGTCTAGCTCACTTTCTCATGCTTAGCACTACCCAAACCACAATTCCCAGCTCGCATATAATGACTACTATTCAACCATGACAGCTACCTCACCCAAACATTTTGCAGGACATGCATTGACATACTTCCCTCTTTCTTGTAGGAGAGGGTAACATAAAATAGGATACAGCAGTGAAAACTGGAGGAGGACCAGTTTTCACCATCATGGACGTAATAGTGCTGGCCATTATGGGAAGGAGCATCACTGAGGCCATGGCAACTGTTTGGGTGGGAGGGATCAATGATGAGGATATCTACATACGTAATCTCCTTCTCTCTTCCCATTTCATCGTAATCACACAATCTCTTCTGACTCAAAAGCTATGGATGTTGTAAAGATACACTTCTTATCTTCTCTTCTCCCCTCACCAGAAGCCAGCCCTTATCCCTTTGACATTTTGGATACCCAAGAACCTGCCCTGTCAGAGGAAGAAGATGGAAAAAACAAGAAAGGCGAACAGACACTATCATTCAATCTTACACTCACAGCCACCAGCTCAGAATCTAACATTCTTCATATCTTAGAGATGAGGATAATGGAGATATCTGACCATGGAGAGATAATGGGAACAGTGAGCAAAGGAATAGGGTGGGTGCTAGGTTGCCAGAGGGCAAGGTTACACACTAGTTCTTCTGGAGAGGAGTTAGATGAGGACTTTGATAGCCCATGCTACAGAAGACAATGAGGTATATAACCAAATGCTTGATGCACGAGAAAGCCTGCCAGAAATGTGAAGGTGTGCAGAGTACAAGGCTTTACACAGAGCTTGGAGCCCATACATTCCTACATGGAATGGATGGTCACCTCCATCAGCACACCTGTAGAATCCACTAAAATGCAACATCCAATGACCAATGTCACAGCTTCCATTGCAGCTTCCATCAAAGGTATGAGTGTTACATAGAAGTCTCAGACTGCTGTCTTGTAAGTGCAGCCTGCTGCCATCGTGGCTGTGGATACCATTGTTCTAAGGGGCACCTGGGGAATCAAAGTGGCTCATCAATCTATTCTCCAACAGATCAGTTGGATTACTGAGGCACCATGTGGGAGAGTGGCAGTGGCACGATGGAGCACCACCCTGATGCCATCTCTCAGGATGACAGTATTCCTGCTCCCACAACCAGCCAGACCATTCCCTGTAGAATGCTGAAACTTTAGCCACGTATAGGAAATCCCCCAAAATGCAAACAATTGCAGGTGGTGGCAGAAGAAAAAATCCGGCTATTAACCTCTAAGTAATTCATGATCCCTCTGGTCATATGTCTTTCATGCTGCTTAATGATGTGTTCAGCCATGTAAGGTTAAGACAGGGCATTGTCTGGAGAGTGGAGTCCCAAAATGGCAGCAATGGTTTCAACTTAGCTTTCACATTAATTTGCATCATGAAATTTTGGGGAAAGATTTGTGGTACCAGTAGCAGTGACACGTTTAATATTTGCTACTACCGGACATCAACTTCTGGATTCTTCCGAATTGCCCACAAGTTCACTATAGTGCGTTAATCTGAAAGTTGTGGTGGGCCAACTAATGCTACACCTGATGATTAGCTACTTCAAATGCCAAGTATGGAACCAGTGTGAATTTGGGCTAATTGCTCACAAATTCCAAATTAATTCCACTTTTCAATTTTACACCTGTATTTTTAGGCATAAAGGGCTTCCTCTCAATTGTTGAGAAGGCCCACATAATTTTAAAAGTTAAATTGGATTTATTTTTAAAATATATTTCTTAACATTAAAATCTGATAAATGCATGCATTTTAAAAATCTGATAAACCTTGTTAAAAAGTAACATCTATAACTTTTTAGCATGATTCCAGACTTTTTAAATATCACTCTTTAAAATGATTTATCTGAACAAAGTTACTGGGCAGAATTTTTAGGCCAGCGTGCGGGTGTGTGCCGACCCAATCGGACGCGAAATTGCGCGAGATGACATTGGGCGAGCATCCTACGCGATATTTCGGTCAGCAGGTGTGTGCGAGTGTTGGAAGTGCCAACAATTAAAAAGACAATTAAAGTTGTGAAAGTTCCAATTGTCCCCGATTTTCTGTGATCCATCCAGCCTTATGATTGGCGGATGGGTGAATCTGCCAGGCGGACTTTGCATATTTGATGAAACCTCATCCAAGGGCGGGGTGAGGTTTCCGTTATTAAATAAAAAAATAAAAATGCATGCTCAGAGCTTTCATCATGGATATGTTCAGGTGGCTGGTTCTGACGCGTGGACATTTTTAAAGAATTTTAAAATCTTCATTTAGTTGTTTTGAAGCCTTCAGCTCCCTGAGGCAGATCTCTGCCTCCAGGGAGCTTTCATTTAGTGCTCGCCCGAGTCTGTGCTTACGTCAGCGCCCACCCTCCTCTTGCCTCCCCACCCTGGCAGCGCTGAGCATTTCAACGCGTGCTTCACACTAGCTGGCCGTTAATTGGCCAGTGTGAAATTGTAGTCGGGGGCCGATCGCGGACAGCGGTCCATCCCCCGGCCGCTCTCGGGCTCGCCGGTCATGCCCGTACGCCGACCTAAAAGCCCCGCCCACTATTTTAAAAAATGTTCAAATTTTTAATTTTATAAAATTTATTATGTCTACTAAAAAAGTTATTTTCCAATGCCTTTTTGTTTTTTTATTTGTGTGAGTGTAAGGCCAAGCGTGAAGGAAGAGGAAGAACGTTGAGCAACGTGTAGTCCTTTGGAGGACAAATGGAAGAATCGTCTGGGGAGTATTCAAGGTTAATAATTGATAGGTGAAGAACAATTTTTTTTAACATTCCTTATGTGTGCGCTGTTATAATTTTTCTGAGAAGAATGCATCCGCTGCAAAGGTTTTATCTATTTCTGAGGGTTTTTCAAAAGCCTCAGTTAGTGAGGAATTCCGAAAGAGGAAAGATCATTTGTCATCCCTAGAAAACCTCTCACTGAATTCCTAAATGTACAAGAGGTTTTACATGGGCACATAATTGGGAACGTCGGAAGGAAAGGAAAATGCTAGTCATGTTACCTCTGCCCCGAGCACCCAAAAGATCTACAAAGTTATTTTCTTCTTGAATGTAGAACATAGGCAGTGTTAATACCAGGTGCAATATGAAGGCACCAAAATAGCCTTTGTCATACATAATGAGGTCCTGAGCTTGCCTCCCCAAATGCTTTTGTGCATGAATCTCTTTACTAATTTATTCAGATTTGCTTGGAACACTGGCCACTACATGGGGACAAAAGAGAGATTTCTTACACAAACCAACAGCCAACAGGAATCCTATACAATTAATGCAATAGCAAATGTTTTGTTCAGGTTGCAAATCGTATTGCAAGGGTTAGGCTAATTTCGCATTCTGTTTCTGGCAATACAACAGGAGTCCCTCAATGCAGCTAGAGTCTTACACCATAGCATCACATAGAATTTGAAACAAAAACAGAAAATGCTGGAAAAACTTAGCAGGCCTAACAACATCTGTGGAGAGAAAAACAGAGTTAATGTTTTGAGTCCGTATAACTCTTCTTCAGAGAAGAGACCTGCTGAGTTTTTCCAGCATTTTCTGTTTTTGTTTCAGATTTCCAGCATCTGCAGTATTTTGCTTTTATCACATGGAATTTACTGTGCATATATTTCCACTATTGTATAATGAGGGATCATTCTACTTACTTCAAGAAAGAAAGAATGAGAGAGAAGTAAAACCCACTTCCACATACAGATGTACAAAAGCATGGCAATTTGGAAGCAATTGGTGTGCTCTCTGGGTAATCAGGTCCTTCAAAGCCCCTCCTCCTTGTATGTGAAAGCCCAGAATGGGTCTTGCGCATCGACAGCAGTTCAGCATTTGTCTGGTGGACTTTGTCAGTATCACTTAGGTTGTATCCATTATAATGGCCCATTATACCACCTATTGGTATGGTAATGGAGCTATTTTCATGAACCAATTGTTCTGCATTCCCCAGTTATATATGAAAATGCCCAGCCATCTTTACAAATAATACTATGGTAACTATTACACAAACAATTCTCCCAACACTTACTCAGAGTTTAGTACCACTGGCCTCACCTACCAGCAGCACTAGAAATTCACGAATGCACTGTCCACCATTTCCTGATGTGCACAGCCAGGTGGTGAGGCAGTCCATGAGCAGGGTGGGTCCATAAAATAGTCCCTTGCCTTTGTTCACTGCTATCCCTGCCTCAGGTCACTGCAACTAGCTACATAGTTCCAGATCAGTTGCTTTCAAACCATTAAACAAAATCTAAATTTCACAACAGATTCTGTTTACATGCATTGGGGATTTGCATGCTTAGTTTCGAGTCTCCAAAATGCTTGTCAGCTGTGATTTAGCTAAGGATGAATTTACACTTCTCATGGTTTTTAATGAGGTTTCAGGACAGACCGCACATGTCTGCTACCTAAACTGAGTGTAAGTTATTTGTACAATTTAATTTCCTTATAAATCCCTAGTAGACTTCTCTCTATTACCTTCAATATTGGTTTTGTTTGTTGCAATATCGCAATAACACCTCACCCATAGCCATTTTATGATTCCTGGCATGCCAAATGTTCTCATATTCCTCTGCTTATGGCTATAATAACCATCCATCCTATTTATATTCAAGAATAGAAATTACTGTTGACAATATCAGCAGACAGTCGTCAATGCGTCAGGATGAGATTCCTCTGTCTGCTATTTCAACAGAGGCATTAAATTGGTTAGCATCTCCATTGAAATTATGGAGGGCAGTCATGTGAATGACTGCAGCATTTGCCCAACAGTATTTTCAAGGCGCACATATTTAATTTTGCTCCAGATATCATGTCAGTTACATGTAATTCACCTGGATATTAATTACACAGTTGGGCTAGGGACAGTTGGCAGAGCAGATGGTCTTTCTAGTCAATCTGTTTGCCATACAGTAACCCTTCTTCACATTACTCTGGAAAGTAGCTGTTGGAACTAAAATTATTGTGTGAATGTTACAGATTTATCCATTCAGTAAGTGTGTTTACAGAATCATGTGCTACTGTAGTTATGATGCACAGATGGTTTGCATGACATGAAGCAATGTTCACAACTGTGTTGGTCTACCTGCTGCATTGCTAAATGATGTGTTAACAATATTGCTTGGTTTTTCAACTTTAATTTCACATTTTGTTAGTTACCAAAAATCATTGTTCATCACACTGATTTTATTAAATTAAGGGTGGATCTGAATGTGACACAAAGTTCAAAGTAAACTCACCACCTAAGAAATTAAGAATTGCTGCCTAATTTAGTGAACCAACACCCTTATTAACTAAAGATAAAAACAAAAAGCTAAAAGCTACTGCGGATGCTGGAAATCCAAAACAAAAACAGAATTACCTGGAAAAACTCAGCAAGTCTGGCAGCATCGGTGGAGAAGAAATCAGTTAACGTTTCGAGTCCTCATGACCCTTCGGCAGAACTGAGTATAGTTAGGAGAAAGGTGAAATATAAGCTGGTCTAAGGTGGGGGGGGCGGGGGGAGAAAGAAGTTGAGGGTGGGGTGATTGTGGGGATAAGCAAGCAGTGATAGGAGCAGATAATCAAAAGATGTCACAGACAAAAGGTTCAAAGAGGTGTTGAAGGTGGTGATATTATCTAAGAAAAGTGCTAATTAAGAATGGAAGGCAGGATACTCAAGGTACAGCTCTAGTGGGGGTGGGGTGGAAAGACTAACAAAGTTTTAGTTTTAGATTTAAAAATAATGGAAATAGGTGGGAAAAGAAGAATCTATATAAATTATTGAAAAAAAAGGGAGGGGGGAGAAACGGGGTGGGGATGGGGGGAGGGGGAGTTTAAGATCTAAAGTTGTTGAATTCAATATTCAGCCCGGAAGGCTGTAAAGTGCCTAGTCGGAAGATGAGGTGCTGTTCCTCCAGTTTGCGTTGGGCTTCACTGGAAGAATGCAGCAAGCCAAGGACAGACATGTGGGCAAGAGAACAGGGTGGAGTGTTAAAATGGCAAGCGACAGGGAGGTTTGGGTCTTTCTTGCGGACAGACCGCAGGTGTTCTGCAAAGCGGTCGCCCAGTTTGCGTTTGGTCTCTCCAATGTAGAGGAGACCGCATTGGGAGCAACGAATGCAGTAGACTAAGTTAGGGGAAATGCAAGTGAAATGCTGCTTCACTTGAAAGGAGTGTTTGGGCCCTTGAACGGTGAGGAGAGAGGAAGTGAAGGAGCAGGTGTTGCATCTTCTGCGTGGGCATGGGGAGGTGCCATAGGTGGGGGTTGAGGAGTAGGGGGTGATGGAGGAGTGGACCAGGGTGTCCCGGAGGGAATGATCCCTACGGAATGCCGCCAGGGGGGGTGAAGGGAAGATGTGTTTGGTGGTGGCATCATGCTGGAGTTGGCAGAAATGGCGGAGGATGATCCTTTGAATGCGGAGGCTGGTGGGGTGATAAGTGAGGACAAGGGGGACCCTATCATGTTTCTGGGAAGGAGGAGAAGGCGTGAGGGCGGATGCGCGGGATATGGGCCGGACACGGTTGAGGGCCCTGTCAACGACCGTGGGTGGAAAACCTCGGTTAAGGAAGAAGGAGGACATGTCAGAGGAGCTGTTTTTGAAGGTAGCGTCATCAGAACAGATGCGACGGAGGCGAAGGAACTGAGAGAATGGGATGGAGTCCTTACAGGAAGCGGGGTGTGAGGAGCTGTAGTCGAGGTAGCTGTGGGAGTCGGTAGGCTTGTAATGGATATTGGTGGACAGTCTATCATCAGAAATTGAGACAGAGAGGTCAAGGAAGGGAAGAGAAGTGTCAGAGATGGACCATGTGAAAATGATGGAGGGGTGGAGATTGGAAGCAAAATTAATAAATTTTTCCAGGTCCCGACGAGAGCATGAAGCAGCACCGAAGTAATCATCGATGTACCGGAGAAAGAGTTGTGGGAGGGGGCCGGAGTAGGACTGGAACAAGGAATGTTCCACATACCCCATGAAGAGACAGGCATAGCTGGGGCCCATGCGGGTACCCATAGCCACACCTTTTATTTGGAGGAAGTGAGAGGAGTTAAAGGAGAAATTGTTCAGCGTGAGAACAAGTTCAGCCAGACGGAGGAGAGTAGTGGTGGATGGGGATTGTTTGGGCCTCTGTTCAAGGAAGAAGCTAAGGGCCCTCAGACCATCCTGGTGGGGGATGGAGGTGTAGAGGGATTGGACATCCATGGTGAAGAGGAAGCGGTTGGGGCCAGGGAACTGGAAATTGTTGATGTGACGTAAGGTGTCAGAGGAATCACGGATGTAGGTGGGAAGGGACTGGACAAGGGGAGAGAGAAGGGAGTCAAGATAACGAGAAATGAGTTCCGTGGGGCAGGAACGGGCTGACACGATCGGTCTGCCAGGACAGTTCTGTTTGTGGATTTTGGGTAGGAGGTAGAAGCGGGCCGTCCGAGGTTGGGCGACTATCAAGTTGGAAGCTGTGGGAGGAAGATCTCCAGAGGAGATGAGGTCAGTGACAGTCCTGGAAACAATGGCTTGATGTTCTGTGGTGGGGTCATGGTCCAGGGAGAGGTAGGAGGAAGTGTCTGCGAGTTGACGCTCAGCCTCCGTGAGGTAGAGGTCAATGCGCCAGACAACAACAGTACCACCCTTGTCAGCGGGTTTGATGACAATGTTGGGGTTGGACCTGAGAGAACGGAGTGCATTAAGTTCAGAGAGAGACAGATTAGAATGGGTGAGAGGAGCAGAGAAATTGAGACGGCTAATGTCACGCCGACAGTTCTCAATGAAAAGATCAAGAGAAGGTAAGAATCCAGAGGGAGGGGTCCAGGTGGAGGGAGAATATTGGAGGTGGGTAAAAGGATCCGTTGAACGGGGAGAGGACTCCTGCCCAAAGAAGTGAGCACGGAGACGAAGACGGCGGAAGAAGAGTTCAGCATCATGCCGAGCCCGAAATTCATTGAGATGAGGGCGTGTTGTTATGTCATCAGTATTACAATTTTACAGCTATGTTAATCTATTCCATAATTTCCAAATTAACATTCCCGTTGTGCAATTACACTTTTGGAGGATATTAAAAACATCATCAGGTACATTTTCAACCAATTAATGGAAAAATATAGGGGCTGACATTACTTGTAATCATTTGGTTTGCAGTCGTGGTGTTTCACAATATAGCACTATTTCAACTGGACGCACCAGGAGGCGATCATGAGCCAGTTACAATGTGCCAGGAACTCTTAAATGGCTGCTGCTGGCCTCTAGAACTGCCCTCCTGTTAAGGGTGTAAAAGGGACTTGAGGCAGATAAGGAGGGAGAAATGCATCATTCAGTGACACTGCTTTGTAGTTTCATGACCAAGGAGTGTGCCTCTTTTTGGAGCTGAGGCTGAGAGCAGTGTGGATGGGTCGTCTCAGCTGTGACGCAAACTTCGGAGCAGCTTAGATCATTTTTTTCTAGATTGCACAAGGATTCAGTATTATGTGAGCTGATGTACATCTTTAATTCACAGTGTTAACACACTGTATTTCACTATGTATCTTATAGATCAATTGAATATTAAAACAAACACGTTTGTCACAGACACTTTGTAAGGCGTATCCCCAAAGTCACATGTGAACAATGTATTTATATGTGTGTGTATTCACTTAGCCATGAAGCGAGAAACTCAATTTAACATGACCCGACAGCAAAGTATTCTTAATTAAAAAGGAAAAGGTATAGTTTGTTTCACACTATTGCTCTGGAAGTTACTTCCCCTTTGGGCCGTAACTTCCAATCTCCAGGGCAGTGTATCTGGGAGATACCCCGGAGATGCACTGGGGAACCACACCACCCCCTCCTGCACCCCCGCCCATGGAAGTTCCCAGGTAAGGATTGTGCGGCGATCGCTCAGGAAGTTCAAACTTCCTTTGGGCAATTGCCCTGCACTGGGAACCATCTGAAAATATGATTTAAGTCGCAAACTTTGGATGGCTCTGACTATGTTTACAGCCACAGTTACCCGGAAAAAGTTAGAAGCATTAAAACCACTTCTTGCTTCTGGGTAACGATTGTGCTGACCTCCCCGAGCCTGAGCCCCCATGGGATTCCCCCCACACCCCCACCACCCCCCACTACCCGCCCCCAAGGGACTCACTCCAGCTCCCCACTCTGAGTCCCCACAGGACTCCCACCCCCCACCCCCCCCACTACCAGCCCTCAACTACACCCCTGATCCCCATGGGACTAGCCCCCACAGGACTACCCCCATGGAAAACCCTCACCCCAATATCCCCCACAACTTCCGTACCTCCCCAAAGCACGGCTTGGCCTGGCTACACCCAACCTGACCCGACAGTCCCGCCCCGAGGCCCGACCTAGTCACCCATTCCCTTTCCCCCATCACAGTTGACCCCATCCCCCCACTGGCATCACCTTCCACCTCTCCTCTGTGACCTACCAGCTGTAGCCCTTTTCCTTCGGGGTTGTCCAGGTGATCGTGCATGTTCCCTTCCTTCCCGAAAATCTCTCCCCTATTCACATTCACCTCCCCGACTTCCTCCTTCCCACCCTCAGGTTCCGTGTCTGCCTCTGAGTCCCCACCAATTACACTGGCTCTCCCTTCTACCACTACCATCGAACCCTCACCCTCCCATCCTACTGCCTCACTCTGCCCTCGGTCATTCTCACCATTCCTTCATACCATGCTGACCCTCAGTTCGCTCCCCAGGAGGCAGACATGGATCCATCAGACACCTCTCTTACACATTCACCTGCATGTACCCCACTCTGGACCCCTTCCCCCCTTTGGACCCCTTCCCTGCTTCGCACCGCTTGCCCCCCTCAAAAATCTTCCTCTTCCTTCTCACCATCACTCCCGGAACCCCTTCCCACTATCCCGCCCACCCCCGGACTCCCCCTCCCACCCCCCGCTTAGTCCCTCCCCCTTCCTGATTCTGTCAAACACCCTTAATTCTTCCGCTACCCTTAGTCCTTCCCCCCTCCCGACTCCTTCCTTCTGACTTACCTGTTCCTCCAGCCTCATATGTTCCTCCAGCTTTACTCCTTCCCCCTTTCTGACTCCTTCCTCCACCCTTACTCCCTCCCCTCTCCAGACTCCTTCCCCCCCTGGACTCCCTCTCTGCACTCCTTTCCCTCTCTGCATTCCTTCCTGTACACCTTCCACCCCACTTATACCTACATTCCCAGTTGCCATCTTCTCCCCTGTTACCCCCTCCTCTCCCTGCACTCCCGCACTCCCTCCCGCCATTCCCAACCTCACCCTCTCGACACCTTCATTCCTACCCCCAACCTCATCCCCCAACACCTTCATTCCCCCCTCCCAACCTCATCCCCCTGACACCTCTTCCTGTCCCAGTTAATCCTAGACCTTCCGCTCCCACCCACATCGTGAAACCGATATTTGGCCTTCTCGCCATACTGTCGCTCATGCTGCCGAACACGCCCGACGCCAGTCGGCATGGACAATTCCACCCATTGAATTTTAAATGTTCCTTGTCTCCTAAGGAGGTAACAGAAAGATGATTGAAATCCATAATTCTGTCACCTGAAGCCATTTTGAAAACAGTTTTTAAACTCAGTCCAAGGTTTTATTTTAAATGTGATCTTTGTCACGAAATGGAGTGCAGCTTCAGCAACTACCTATGGGTATATTGAACTTTTTAAGGGAGACCTGTATTTTTTAAAGAAATACAAGTAAAGACACTGATCAAAAGATGGCTGATCCCATAAAGGGACCACTTCCTGGAAAATTCCTACGTGGATTACACTGATAGATCTAACTTGGAATTTCACACCTGAAGAGGTGTCAAGACCAGCTTTAAGTAGAGACACTTGAAAGGAAGGTATGGAAAATGCAAAAGGCTGGGATTTAATCTCCCATGTTTGTAAAGATAATGGACTGTTTCCTACAACTCATCAGAAAATCCAGCACCTATCTCCTGTTGATTTATATCTCAGAATGTGTAAAAAAGTTCTGAGATGAAAGCAAAGTGGACTGTGATTACAAGGCATGCCTATTTCCCCCTCCTGGGAATACACCGTGAGGCACAGAGCTGTCTCAGGGAGATGAAGAGTTTTCAAAAAAAGTAACAAAGATGTGAAGAATATTATGAAACGTGTCCCCTCATTTGACTCTGTCATGTGACATGTTATAAGTGAAATTAAAAAAACAAAAATTTTATTTGATGTTGGATACCTCATCTTGTCAGTGGATGAGGTTTCCAAAAAAATGCAAAGGCCACTTGGTCTTTCCGCCTGCCTACCAACAGTAAAGTTGGACGGGCAGTGAGAAATGTAACTGAAGTGATGCTTTAATGGCCTCAACTGGCCTTTTAATTGTCAACGGGTGCGCTGCCGATTCCTGCGCGTTGACGTCGGGACATTCGCCTGACATCAACGCGCATCATTTCACGCTCGAGTGGGTTGGGTGCGCACCCACCCACTGAGGTGAAAATTCTGCCCATACTATTCAGTCCATTGAAGCCTGCGCTGATGTATGTGATACCTAGATACCCATACCCTTTTGTGTTGCTCTTCTTCCAGCAAATACTTAATTCCCTATTAGAATGATGGCATCTCCTTTAACAGCAGTTTGTGGCAAGTAAATGCTCTTCCTGGTCTCTCCTTTTATTTTTTCTGAACACTCTAAGTTTGTGTCCTTTCATTTCATCTCACTAATCCATCAGTATTTACCCAAACATCCCCTTTCTAAATCCTGTGAACCTCTATGAGATCGCCCTTCTCAGCTCTAGTGGAAACGCCCCAGCTACTCAAGTCTCTTTTTATAATTATAATAATTTATTGCTGCTAACATCCCAGCAAATCTATACTGCACCTTTCCAGTTCAATTTGTTACACCATCACAACAAGAGGAGAGTGAATGCACAGCAAATGTTAACATTTCAGATTTGTGACCCCACCTGAAATGTTGGGCACAATTTAATGGCTTTGCCTGCCGGCGGGATTTTCCAGTCCAACTGAAGTCAATGGACTTTTAAATGGCTTGTCACATTTTTCAGTCATGCCATGGCTGTGATGGGGCTGTAAAATTCCACCCGTTAACTCTGTTTCTCACTTCACAGATGCTGCCATACCTACTGAGTATTTTTTGGGCGGGGTGTCCCCTGTGCCCATTGGTGGCACCCCCCCAAGATGGTATCCAACTTTATGCCTCACCATCAAACCTCCTCCCAGCCTCTACAACTTGAATACACTGTCTGGAATTCATGCCTTTTAGACAAATACTGACAGAGGCCATTAACCAGTTCATTAGTAGATGCAGAGGCAAGGGGCTCTGATTTCATGGCAGCTGAGCTAGTCGACAGATTGATCAAGGCCATGATATCATCTACCCGAATGGACGTGTTCCAAAGAGGCACCTTGGGCCAAGCCAAAGGTTACAATGTGGAAGCACTACTACAAGGTGGATGCCAGTACAAAGCCATACTAATGGGTAGACGGAATCTATAGGCTATGTGTAATTTATCCACCGTGGCACAATAGCAAATGCAGGCAAGCTGAATAAGCAATTTGGGCGGTGCAGCCTTATACATGGACCCAGAAATTGCCCAGCTTATAATGCTGTACGCAAGACATGTGGCACCAGAGGACATTGGAAGCATCAATGCAGAAAACAAAGGTCAAAACAGACGATTCAACATCAGGAGAAGCCACATCCAACAGCCAGACAGGTATGCATTCCAACCAACCAACAGCGTAAAGCAATGTCTAGCCAAGCAGTGATGTAACCAACCAATGCCAAACCCACTGTAAACAACGGCTCAGAGATTCCAACTCTGGGATCCATTGCACTCACGTGTTGCTACAACAACTCACCCTGGCCACCCCAGATATTTTATATTGTGGACACCACAGGTCCAGTGACCGCAAGCCTACTGGTGTGGAAGGACCTGTCCTTGGTCATATCCATGGTATCGTCAAGACAATGACGAGGATCACAGGCCACAAGGATCACCATTGGAAACCGCATGCTTACACTGGGAGAAGATGACCTAACTCTGCCATGCTGATCATCAGAAGGCTAAGCATTACAATTTGAACTGAATATTGACCCATTCTAAACATGGAAACTTCATCGTCCTGCGGAACCAATGTGGAATTACTATTGGGCAGAGAAGTGCAGACAACCCTCCCTAGCATCACTCGTCGATACTCCAAGGAGTACAAGATGCACCGCTCAAAAAAGCAGGGGAAGAGGAAAGATACCCACAGCCAGTATGCGGGAATGAATTACCCAAACTGAACACCGGGTAGAAAGTTTGAGCACAACACCCAGCTGATGGCACTTGGAAACCAGCAGAAATCACCAGCATTTGCCCAGAACCAAGACTGTATCAAGCATGAACACCAAATGGCATGACAGTGCGATAAAACAGATGCCGAATCTGAACAATACCGCAAACAACCACCGAGTAGTCCCATTACAAACAGAACACGATCCAAGATGCAACAGGAACAAAGCATCCCAGCATTCTGAACACGTACAGCAGTCTCCAGCAAAGATCACAGCCAGGATATTTAGGATGGCGGGGTTTTTCTTCTCATCATCCGAGGAGTCGGCGGAGAACACATCCCCACCAATACTGCCTGGCCCGCAGCCATTTCACACTCCAACGAGCATTAATTGGCTGGTGGCAGGACATCCACCCCTCCAGAGGAAGTCTTGTCTCAGAGAGCTGCTGGCCAATCTGATAGGCCGGCAGCACTAGTCCTGGCAGCACCAGAAGCTGCAGTGGACAGGGCTGGGACTGCAAGAGTCCCAGAGTCTAAGTCCTGGGAGTCCAGGACAGGTATGTTTTGGGGGTCTCAGAGAGGGGAGGGGAGGTGAGGTCCAGAGGGACGGGCAGAGGGGGGGTACGGGTATTGGAGGAGAGGCTGGGGTGGGTAGGAAACATATGCAGCAGCCAGAACCTTTGGTGGGGATGGGGGGCGTAGTGCCTGATATTAAAAGGAGGCTGTTGATAGAGGCCCCCTGCACCCCCTCCCACCCAAATGTTCTGAAGGGTCACTTTTCAGGCTCCACCCACTGCCCCTGAACTCCTCCCACTAGCCTGACAATTGAGCTGGTCAGGAAACAGCCCTCAAGTCATCTTTAATTGGCCACTTGAGGGCCTCAATTGAGATGAGACTGTGGGTGGTTGGTGGCGGCTTTGGCCTCATCCATCCCACCATAAAATTGCGGAGAGGGCAGGACAGGCGAGAGCCCAGTGGGAATTCAATCTGAGAAACTTTACAGCCACCACCACCGCCCACCTACCCCCACCTAGAAACCCATTGGCGGGGGAAGGTAAAATTCTACCCCGCCATAACTAATTCTGGACAGATAAGCAAACCACCCATTACATTTTAGAGAGTTGTATATCTATGGTTTTTGTATAATGGTTTATTCAGACATGTCATGTAAATAGTTTGATTCTTTGAGGATAAGCATTTAGTTAGAAAAAAAGGGGGCTGTTGTGATATGAGGTACATGTACCTTTAAGGAGTTGTTTCTTAAACTGCTGTCACTCACTGCCACCTTAACAGGATGCGATGTATTAGTCCTATGACTTGTATTCCGTCTACAAGCAGCAGCAACAGTAGGAATCTGTTATGCCATATTTAATCTCGCTGTTAATTCTATTTATAGATAGTTTTATCTTCATATAACCCACATTATTGATTTCCCAATCCATATGATTGATATGTGTGCATTGAAGAGAAGCACGTAACACTGCCTGCCTCTGTGGAGTGAGCACTCAATCCGCCTTCAGCTCGCTGCAGGGAAACCTCCCCAGCAGCGGAACCACGATGGGGAGCCATCCCGACATAGTTCCCATGACTTTACTGGCCCCCACCTCCATTTCCTACCAGTGGGGTGGTGGGGGGGTGGGGGGGGGGGGGGGGGGGGGCAGTAAAATTCAGCCCGTTAACTCTGTTTCTCTCTCCGCACATGCTGTCGTTTTGTTAAAATAGCGGACAGAGTAATGCCATACAAAGTTGCTATACACTGTAAATAACCTATTTTATTTTTTCTTGGACTGTGGTTTTAAGATTAGACTGGCTTTAAAGATTGGCTTTAAAAACTACCATGGCTGCAGCTTAAAAGAGGTTCAATAGAGCAGGAAGAAGAAAATCTACAACGTTGGTGTTATGGAACAGTGTGTGCCAGGTTGGACAGAATCGTGCTGGTTTAAGAGGCACCTGCCTTAGCGAAAGTGTTTTGATTGTCTCCTGACAAAGTGGCCAGTGTGAGGTTAGTGCGGTAAATCAACTCCTAGCCTGATAAGAGAAAAGGCCTGCAACCTCTCTCTCCTGTATTTTGTAAGTCTCTAATAATCCTGCCGTAGTAGCTAGCTGGCTATTCCTTACATTGCTGTATCCTACTTTCTTTGAGACCCCCCCCCAGTCAGGAGGAAAATGGGAAAAATCACCAGTAGAGACATTAAAAGCAGGTTTCAACCAGAGAACCATAGACTGCAAGTGCTGGGAGACCACCTTGCGTCAGCCTGCAAGAAATTTGTAAGAAAGCAATCAAAGTCAACCCATCTAACCCTGAACTCCAGATTGGTGCTATTGAACTGTTTTATCTCACCCTTAAGATCCAAGTTTTGTGTGCCTTATGTCTGTGTGTGTGTGTGTGTGTGTGTGTATAGGGGTTTAAGAAGGGGTAGAGTTTAAGTTATAGAGTTAAAGGTTAGCAGTTCATATTTCTTTCTTTTTTAACTAGTTACAGATAATTTGTTTAATAAACAGTTATTTACTTGTTAAGTTTACAGACCTGGTGCTCATTTTATTTTAACCTAAATTAAACAGTAAGGTAGAATTTGGGGCAATTTGGTGTTCTGATTAAACTTATCACATTTGTCACAGCTCGGAGAACAGTGGGGCTTGATATGACAGCGCACTATCCCCAGTGAGTCGTGACAACTCCTCCATTATCACCAGCAGCAAACGGTTCTAGGCTTTGGTTTTAATGACAAATTAATAATACAAAAAATAACCCTCCATTCTGGTAACCACCACAGAGCTTCATGATCTGCAGCAGAAAGTGCCTGTTCTTATTGCTTTCACTTTGTTTCAATTTGGAGTGCTTTTTTTTATTCTTTCATGGGATGTGTGCATCATTGTCAAAACCTGCTTTTGTTGCCCATCCCTAATTGCCCTTGAACTGAGCATTTCAGAGGGCAGCTAAGAGTCAACCACATTGCTGTGGACCTGGAGTCATACGTATGCCAGCCTGAGAGGAAGAACCATGGGCAGAATTTTCCGGTCGGTGTGAGGGGGCGGGCTCGACACACCAACGCGTAAAATGATACTCGATGACGTCGGGCGTGTGTCCCAATGTCATTGCGCGCCATCACAATATTCCGTTTGGAGTCAGCTGTGTGCCTGCCGAAATGTTAACAGTCTAGTAAGGCCATTAAGAAATTAATTGAAGCACTTGTGAACGCTGCCCGTCCAACTTTAAGGTTGGCGGGCAGGCAAAAAGCCCAAGCGGCCTTCGCGTTTTTCAGGAAAACTCATCCACAAGCGGGATGAGGTTCCCTGAAGCTTTTATTAAATAAATAAATAAAATTTCATAAATATAAAAACATGTCCCCTCTCATATGACACAGTCACATGAGGGGGCATGTTTAAATCAACTTTTAAATCATTTCTTTAATTATTTTAATACCCATTCAATCTCCCTGAGGCAGCACTGTGCCTCAGGGAGATTGTTGCACTCTTTCATGCATACACGCGAAAGAGCGCTGGCCCCGACTCTCCCTCCTCCCCCTGCCCGCATAGCTAGTGCCGAGTGCTACCAGTTGCCTATTACACTGGGCGGACCTTAATGGGCCCGCCCGCGTAAAATGGCAGTGCGGAGCCGATCGGCTCTGTGCCCGCCCACCATATGAAAAATCCTGCCCCATGAATCTCTCATTGATTGTCATAAAGACCTGATAACAATCAATGATAGAATTGCCATTTCAACACTCCACCCTGCTCTCATGCCCACATGTCCGTCCTTGGCCCGCTGCAATGTTCCAGTGAAGCTCAACGCAAACTGGATGAACAGCACTTCATCTTCCAATTAGGCACTTTATAGTCTTCCGGACTTAATATTGAGTTCAACAATTTCAGATCATGAACTCTCTCCTCCATCCCCACCCCCTTTCCGATCCCCTTTTTTCCAATAATTTATAATTTTTTTCCAAATATATTTTTCTTTTCCCACCTACTTTTAGATTTATTTTGATCTATTGTTTCATCTCCACCTTTCAGCCCATTTCAATCCCTTCCCCCCACCCCAATCCCCACTAGGGCCATCTGCCACTAGCTTGTCCTGCTTGCTACCCTTAATGTCCCTATTAGCACATCCTTCAGATAATATCACCACTGTCAACACCCCTTTGTCCATGACATCTTTGGCAGTCTCTTCTTGGCCTCCACCTATCACTGGCCCCCTATCCCAGCTTATATTTAATCTCATTTCTATATTTTTTAGTTCAGATGAAGGGTCATATGGACTCAAATGTATCCCTCTCTGCAAATGCTGTCAGACCTGCTGAGTTTTTCCCAGGTGTTTTTGTTCTAGATTTCCAGCATCTGCAGTATTTTGCTTTTATATTATAGTGATAGAATCATGGTCACTGTTACTAATTTTCAGTTCCAGAGTTATTAATTGAATTTAAATTCCACCAGCTATGGTGGGATTTGAAGCCATCTCTATTAGTCTGGGCCTCTAATTACTAGTCTAGCTATATTACCACTACACCACCAACTCCCCTTTCACCTTTAGGGGGTGGAAACTGATGTGCCTCTTTGAATCCCAAAAGGTGGCCTATTCAAGTTCATGTTTGCAAAGAGAATGAGGAGTATTTTACTCGTATTGATTAAATTCTTAATCATATCATAATTATTTGGTTGCTTCATTGTAACTGCTTTGATGAAAATTAGAAAGAGATCAAAAATTTCAGTGACATATAGTTTTGCCTGATAAAATCTTCAATAAACACCTTCCCTTCCTGCGAGGATTAACTTCCAGAAATGAAAAATATCTCTGCTCGTCCTAAGCATGGCCTCCAGTTTCCTTGAAAAATAAGTAGTGAGTAAAGTAAATCCTTCAATGTATCCTTTGGAACAGCTACTTCCAAGACTTTCCTGTTTAGCTTTTATACTGCATATTGCAGCAAGATTGTTCCATAACAATTACCCTGTTGTATCACGAGGTTTCTTTGTGTGATTTTCATATTTATGAGTTTCTCTTTCCCCAACCCCATTTTCTCCACTTTCCTCTGCTTCAAGAAGGTGATATCTGAGGAGATATGCTTTAAGATGTTGACAGCCTTTAGTTACCTAAGTGAAGAAGTGGCTATTCCCAATGTGTGAATTTAAAGCACATCATAGGTTATTCATCTGTGCAACTATCACAACTGTTCTCCTTCAACATCCACACATGAATATTTTTCAGCAAGGAGAGTGCTATGGAGTAGGGAACCTAACCAGTTTATCCTCCTCCTAACCCAGGAACATCAAAATTAATTTTAGGCATTCCAGTGCTGGTCCAGCTGTGTTTAACCCCACGCAGGAAAATGATTACGCCTGAACCTTTCTAATTTGTGTAGCTCAGTACTGCATTGAGGTAACACCAGTACAGGTTGGTCATTGAGCACCTCATCTAAGTTTTTGTTTAAGTTTATCTAAGGTCAGAGTCATCCCAGATTTGCACTAAGTGCCGTAGCGGGCGGGTGAAATGGCATTTTACCTGCCAACCGCAATGGCAGCTTTTCATGATGTATCGTTGCAAACCTGCTGCATTAATTATGCCCTGGAAACACGCCATTTCCATGGTGGGCGGGCTCTCGTTTGCCCACCATGCTATCACCTTGCTGCTTCATCATGCCAGGCGCCAGATTTAAAGTCCAGCCATGTGCACACCTCTCAGTGCTTCCAGCCCATGACTGCTGCAAAAAGCCCATGGCCTTGAATGACAGAAAGACTGCAGCCCCCACGTTCAATGACGTGTCCCTTGCGTGCCTTTTGGATGCAGTGGAGGCGATGTCCTCTACCCCTGGTCTGGCCACAGGATGGGCAGCAACCTCATTAGTCCGGCTTGGGAAGCTGTGGCAGTGATGGTCAGCGTCAATGCCCTGCAAGACAGGGCAGCCATCCGGTGCCGCCAGAGGATGAATGATCTCCGTTCTGCCCGGGTAAGTCACTCTTCTCATCACTCTCAGCTCACACAACCACAAACCCATCACACACCTACAAGGCCCTCACTCACTGCCAGTTCAAGGGACATCACCATTCACTCTCTCATACACACCTTCATTGTCCTCATCCCATTCATGGGACCACCCACCACTCATACATGCCAGGCATACTTATCACCTGGCCTGGTAGGCGTCCTGCTTACACTCTCTCCATCTTTATTTATGCAGGACCATCTGGCACACAACAAGGGAGAGAAGTCGCTTACCAGTGAAGGAATGCCTGAAATCAAAGTCCTCACGGACTTTGAAAATAAAGCCATCCAGCTTATTGGTGAGGATCTGGACTGTTCCTGTGCTGACAGTGAGGTCAGCACTGCTCTATCAAGTGAGGATCCAGCAGTGCAACATCCATCAGACAAACATGCTGTGAGTAATGTGTCCTTTTTCACAGGCCACTGCCATGCACTAATTATCTCCCCTTGCTTTCACAGGCACAACTAGGAAACAGCCGACAGAGTCCATGACCCAGGGCCTCCAATCAAGACCCGAAGAAACCTCTGAAGAGGAATCTGAAGGCACTCTCCTTGAAGTCCCATCACAGCACTCACCACACCCTCCACCAGCGCAGAGACACACACCTCGGCGGGGCCAAGATTTAAAGTAGCCTTGGGATCACTTTCTGATCCACAGCAGGTGGTGGCAGGGACTTCCCAGGTCCCCAGCAT
This sequence comes from Cetorhinus maximus, assembly GCF_964194155.1. Lineage (NCBI taxonomy): Eukaryota > Metazoa > Chordata > Chondrichthyes > Lamniformes > Cetorhinidae > Cetorhinus > Cetorhinus maximus. Next base: position 31,876,918 of record NC_135890.1, read on the forward strand.
TCAGAGGACTGCTGGAGGCCAGAACATTGCTGAGTCCAAGTCAGATGATGAGCCTCTGGACTCGGTCATGTCACAGTTGCTGGAGCTGCAAATGCAGGCTAGGGAACAACAGGAAGGGTTATCCGCTGCACTCCTCAGATTGCAAGGCACGATGGAGGAGTCCATCCACCTCAAACCAAAATGCAAAATCACATTTATGGCTTTTTCCAGCTTCAATCCTAATATTAAATATGGTTAAGCCACACTTGGAATATTGCGTGCAATTCTGGTCGCCACATTACCAGAAGGATATGGAGGCATTGGAGAGGGTGCAGAGGAGGTTTACCAGGATTCTGCCTGGTCTGGAGGTTATTAGCAATGAGGAGAGGTTGGAGAAACTCAGATTGTTCTCAGTAGAGCGACGGAGATTGAGGTGTGACTTGATAGAAGTTTACAAAATTATGAGTGGCATTGGCAGAGTAGATAGTCAGGAGCTTTTTCCCATGGTGAAAGAGTCAATTACTAAGGGACATAGATTGAAGGTGAAAGGAGAAAACTTTAGAGGAGATGTGCGGGGCAAGTTTTTTACGCAGAGGGTAGTGAGTGTCTGGAATTCGCTGCCAGAGGAGGTGGTGGAAGCAGGTACAATAGTGGTGTTTAAGAGGCAGCTTGACAAATACATGAATAGGATGGGAATAGAGGGATACGGACCCTGGAAGTGCAAAATGTTTTAGTTTGACAGGCAATATGATAGGCACAGGCTTGGAGGGCCGAAGGGCCTGTTCCCGTGCTGTACTTTTCTTTGTTCTTTGTTCTTTGTTCAGTCTGAGGTGATAATGCCAGAATGCCAATGCACCGATGTGAACACATGGGGACCTTGGCCCAGGACATCACTCCTGCACTGCAGCGCGGGCTGATCTCCATCGCTGACGCCATAGTTGGCTTCCAACTGTGTGTACGCGAGAGTGGTGCAAGGCAGCTTGATCTCACTCCAATTACCTCTTCTCTTCAAGGAGTCAGCCAGGGCCCTCGGGCACCCATAGAGAGGAGGATCAGCAGGTGCCCCTCCCGGGGCCATCCACCCAGGCGACTCCTGGAGTGCCCAGCCCATCTGAATCCCTTCTTCCTGTGACTCTAGCAGTTCTCTAGAAGGAAAAAAAACTGTTCGGACCAGTGCTCTTATTTCCCGCCTTTACTTGTTTTCCATTTTAAGGTATATGAGACCAGTGCCACAAAACACACCCGACACCAGTGGGCAAGGATGATTCTGCCCTAAGATAAAAGGGTAACTTCTTCCAATTCATTCTTTCTTCCCTCCTCCTCCCTCTTCTTTCCCTGTATCTGTACTTGCTTAAAAATTGTTACATCTTTAACTTTTTCCAGCCAGTGCCCCTGGACATACCTTTTGTTCTTTCCGGTCCCATGCTGCTGTTCAACAACTGTGTGTAGTGACTGCTGTTTCCTCCAGCCAGCCTTTTCTCCATTTACGTTCTTTCAATATGCCTTGGCAAGCTAACCCTTCTTTTATCAGCTTTGGCCCCTCTGCCTTCACAAATGTACAATTCCGTGCCCAATATTGGCCTACATGCACTGATAACACGACTTTATCATACCTCTGCTCCTGTTAATTGCAGTCATTGGGGCCTTCTGCTTACTCAGCTGTAGCTTATTTACTTCAGAAGACGACAGGCGGTTCTTAACTCTGACTTCTCTCGAATCACATTCCACCATGTCCATGGACAATGCTGTTTGGCAAGTTATGTCGAAAGTTAACTTTGACAACTTCCAGGGATTGCGTTCACTTTTTAAACCGCTCACACATCTGCGACGCTTTCTCTTGAAATTCTCCAAAATTACAATCAATGGGAAGCTTTTTCAAAGCCATGATAAACTCTCCAATATCCTCACTGGGAAACTGATTCCTTCTTCCAAACTGTAACCTCCAGTGGCTTGGGCTTGTAGTGTTGCTCAAGCTTCCACAAAATGTCTGACAGCGGCATGTCTTTTGGTTTTATTGGGCTGAGCAAATTCTTGAGTATTTTATACACTTCTGGGGCTACTTCAGTCAACAATATTGCCCTTTTTCTTTACCCCAACTGCCTGATTAACAGCTGGATTATCAGAATCATCGGACAGGAGTGAAAAACATCTCTAGCCACTTCACATGTGCACCAAACAAGTCTCGGTCACAAATATGCTTTCCTAGTCACTCAATAATACCTGCTGATGCAGCGATCTTCAAAGGCCAGTCCACCCATGTGTACAAGCTGCTTTTTCTCTAAGACTGGATTTTTAAGCCTATTTCTCAGCAAAAAAAAAGAAACTTCACAGTTCCTCTGCTGGTTTGCTAGAGGCTTTACCAACCAAATTTATTAGATTAGGGAATCTGTAATGCTCTCCTCCTTGCCATACTGTGATATCTTTGTAGGACAAAAAGAGACTCATGCACACACATGGAGTTTAAATACCCAATTGAACTGGTTTATTCCAGTTTTGATTTATATGTAAACATACACAAATGGCCACAAGAGGGTACTATTACAAAACCTTATCTATCACTGACTTTAAATTGATTGGCCTGTACTTACTGTGAATGTTATTACACCCTTTCTTGAACAAGGATGTCACGAGTTGGATGTTCAGCCATGATCATAATGAATGGCGGAGCAAGCTTGAAGGGCCAAATGGCCTACTCCTGCTCCTAGTTTCTATGTTTCTATTTACCACTTTCCAATCCTCTGGCATCTCCTCAGTACCTAGGGAAGTTTGGAAGATTATAGCAAGTTATTTGGACCAGGTAACTTATCTACTCTAAGTTTAGTCAACCATTCCGGTATATCCTGTCTATGAATTTACAGCCCATCCATTACCTCTACCATCTCTGCATCATCCAAGGAGACCTGACTTTGGTTCCTCTACCTTTGCCCCTTGCTGGAATGTAGCTTGCATGTATTTGAAACACCTCATCAAGGATCACCCGTTATTTTATTACAGTTTTTCCTGTTAGTCTTTGGTTCCATTTTACTTTGGCTAGATTCCCTCTCATCCCATTCAAGTTAGCCCTCTTCCAATTTAGAAGTTCTATTTTAGATTGTTCCTTACTCTTCTCCAATACTAATTCAGGCCTCATTCTTTTACCCAAATGTTCCCCACAGACACTTTGTTCACTTGGTTTGCCTCATTTTCCTGCTGTCTTTAATTGGGGCTGAAATAAATCATGTATCATGTACAAATTGATGATGACTAGGACATTTTGGGGGTGAAGCAAATTGGTCTTGGAAACAAATTTGAAACTCATCCCTACTGTAGACATCAAAATATAATGGACTATGCAGCAATCCAAAGTCCTAAAATCTTGCAATAATTTGCAATCCAGAGAAGGAGTTCAAACCAATTTAAATTTCTAATGGGTCATTTTTAAGCAATGGGAATATTTGTTTATGCCTTAATATGTTGTAAATGTTGAATTTTATTTATCGTATTGCAGTGTGTTTATATCGTATTTTTATTGGAGTCCATTTTTACCTGAAATATATTTGTATATTTTTTGTTTGGAATAGAATAATTTATTTCCAGACACAGGAAATATAAATAGTTGCTTTGTGTGAGGTGTGCTAACAACATTAGCATGCGAAATGTAACTTTCCACAGTTCTGTGTTTGCTTTTATATAAAAATGGAATCCTTGCGATGTAATTCAATGCTAAATTTGGATTGAATAATTCTCCCATTGCATGGAGGGTCACATTGTGACACTGTGCAGTGCAATCTAACAAATTATAGGCAATTAATTTCTTTGAGCATTTTTGTCCTTTCATATAAACCTACTAAATATTCAATCAATACGAAAGCTGGATACGAACCAAATTGAATGTAAATAAGGCTGGATGAAACCAAAGGTGCAATTCTTCAGTCAGGTGCTGGCGCTGTGGTGCTGCAGCTAGACATTTCATCACTGCAAACTGCAGGCACTCCAGCCAATTCTGACAATCAAAATAGTTTAATGTAGTAGTATACAGTGGAGCTGGAATATTTATAAAAAAAAATGTTTGCCCACAATCATATTTGCCAAAGCACACATGTTTGTCTATTATTAGCCTTTCATGAGCACATAAACACATCATTTTAAAATAATAACACATTTTCACAAAATAATGGATGCTATTATTTTATCCAATTATCCGACAAATAACTTTGTTTAAAAAAATAATCAAAATGATGGATTTCAAAATTATCCACTTCAAATTCAAAGAGATTTTCCAAGGTTTTTAAGTATGTCTAGAATTAGTGTTGGAGAGCCAGACTAAGCTGTTCAGTTAAATTTCCACCCATTGACATTTGAAAATGCTACCTTCCTTGGCCAAGTTTTGGCAGTTTTTGGCTGAATTATAATATGGAACATTGCACTCCACTGGGGAAGAGGGAGAGGAAAAAACTGGCAGTACCAGCCCTAGCCTGGAAACTTCTATTGAGCAATTACAGAGCAGAATTGTTGGCTGCCCTAAACCTTTTGTGCCAACCAGTCTGAAAGGGACTTGGTGGTAGTGAGATGCCAGGGAAAGTATTATGTAAACTAAAATGTTATGAAAATTTGAAACTGCTGTAATTAACCATGAAGCCAAGGTTCCAAGCTGGTGATTGTCATGGATGGAGATTGTGCCTGACATTTAAGTAGGAAAAAGGCTTTGCAAGAAGATATACACAAACTGTACTCCAAGAGTGCCTATGTTTACTTGTCCAATTAAGCCTGTACATTTAAAAAAATAAACCAATTCTTTCTTACTTCTTAACCTTTTCTTTTTCCAATCTATTTTCTCAAGTAAATATTTGACAGCAAATTCCAGATACAGACCAAAATGTAGATTTTTAAGTTGAGCACAATGCCAATTGGTAAAGCTCAATCGATGTCTGTTCAACATCATGAGCCTGCTACCTTTTATGGAATCTGCCTCGTTAAAAGATTGTCAGTAAGTCCCAGGCATTAGAAATGCCACAGAGTGGGAGCTCTCTGACTGTGCAGTTTGAAATAGCGTGCTGCAGCAGGATTAAAGGTCTACAGCAGCTTAAAGGGCAAGGCATTCTCTGATTCCTCTTGTATGTGCTTAAAGAAGTTTTTCTTGTTGCTAAACATAGCTCCGATGTCAGCTGGAGCGTAGATAAAACCCTGCTTCTCTGATGCTATGGAAATACTGCAACAGGAGATCAATGGAAGAAGATGGTCCTATTTGCGACATAAGCAACGCTGATTGTCAAGATTGCTGCTTCAGAGGGCATGAGTGACATCCTATGTGACCGTGTCAAAGGTAAACTGTCCCTCCTTGTCCCCCTCAGCCTGCCTGGCCACACCATCCTCCTCCAACATCTCTCCACTGCCGTCCAGCTGGGTGGGACTGCACTCGCCAGGTCCTGATCCATCCAGTCATAGCCAGAGAATCACCTGCAATGGTTCCTCTTACTGCTCCTGCGCTGTTACCTTTGCTATCCCCAATGATCTATCCTTGTCCACCATCTATTTCTCACCTACATGCTGTCCATTGTCAACATCAACTGAAAACACAGCGTCACTTTCCAATCTGAATAAGCCCAGCTGAAACTTATCTACACTATTGACCCCTCTGCTGTCTCAAAGTTGCCTGAAATCCAGTAATGGATGGGTAGAATTTTCCTCCAACCATATATTGGGAAGACAAAAATCATTGTCACTTGGTAGAACAGAACTTGAGGATTGCTGAAAAAAGAGACATGTTGTTGAAGCTTTTCACCTTGCACTCATCAGGCCAGATTCAAGAATGCCAAATTACAAAGGGAACAACAATTTATGCTGCATGAGGAAAGGGTGCTAATTGGTTGGCATTGCACATTTTTTGAATTAAAAACAACCATGGGATGGGGGTGGGGAGGCAACAGTTCCTTGGTGCATTCTCCATGGCAATGTCTTAAATAATGGGAATTGATTTGCTAACCAATCAGCACCCTTTTCCTATGCAGTATAAATTGTTGCTCGCTTTGTAATTTGGCATTCTTGGGTCTGTCCTGATGTGTGAAAAAAGCTTTCTTTTTTCAGCATAAACCATTGTCTTCGGACCTTGTCAAAACTCCATTTCCTTGCCACCAACTCTATTCATCTCAACTCCCTGAGGCTGAACCAGATTGTTTGCAAACTTAGTGGCATGCTTGACCCTGGGATAAGTTTATGACCACACATACGTGTCATCACTAAGACTATCCATTTCCAGCTATGTAAGATCACCCAACTCCACCCTGCCTCAGCTCACCTGCTGCTGAACCTTCATCATTGCCTTTTCTATTTCTAGATTTGACTATTTCAATGCCCTCCTGGCTGATCTCCCATATTCTATGCTCCATAAGGTTATCAAAAACTTTGCTACCCGTGTCCTAACTGGCACCAAGTTTCGCTCACCCATCACCCCTGTGTTCACTGACCTCCATCTTCTCCTGGTTAAGCAATACCTCAATTTTAAAAGTTTCATTCTTGCTTTCAAATCCATCTATGACCTCACCCCTTCCTATCTTTGTAATCCATTCCAGTCCCACAACCCTCCAAGATATCGGCACTCCTCTAACTTTGGCTTCTTGAGTATCCCCGATTTTAATCACCCTGACATTGGTGTCGCGCTTTCAGCTGCCTACCTCTAAGCTCTGGAATTCTCTCCCTTAATCCCTTTGCCTCCCTTCCTCCTTTAAGATGCTCTTTAAAACCCACCGCTTTGACCAAGCTTTAACTGTCTCCTTATTGTGTCTTGGTATCAAATGTTGACATTTTTTTGTGCTCCTGTGAAATGCCTTGGGATGTTTTACTATGTTAAAGACAATATAGAAGAACAAGTTGTGGTTGTTAGGTCGGCAAAATAAGGGGAGCCAGTTGCACTTTTTAAGAATGCACTTTCCGAAGAGCTTCTGCTACTCACAATGATGTAATGTGTTCATTTATTATTCCAGTGCTTGCCTGGCCTTCATCAAACTGGTATCCAGCTCATGTCCTTTTTAGAATCAGAAGGGCTGTCGAAGCTGATTTTTTACTTACCTGACCCGCAAGGAGCGGATTGGTCAGGAAGCCATGAGGAACCTGGAATTCAGGATTCCTCCACACACTGTGGAAGTAGTGGCTCCATGGTGTCATCAGTTGGCTTCCTGCCTGGAGGCCAACATGATTCACAGACTTGGCCTTCAGTCAGGCAGGGAGCAGTTTGGTGAAGGTTGCAGGAATGGTTAGGTCCGCTGGGGGAGAGGAGGTGAGTCAATGGGGGAGTTGCGGAAAGGAAGGGTGGGGGCAATGGAAGAAGAAGGGTGGGGGAGGAAGGGGGGCCAATGGGGTGAGAGGAAGGTGAGTTATTTGGGGGTTGCGATGGGCTGTTGTTTCCTGGGGGCCATGGGACGATGGGAGAGCAAAGGCTTTTTGGTGGCAGGAGATGCAGGAGTGGGGTGGGGGGGAATTGGAGATTATGGGATGGTGTGGTAGGCCTCAGGGAGATGGTTGTCGGGGGTTCCCAATTGCAGGGGCTCCTCACCCAGATACCTTTGGAATCTGCCAAGTCCTCACCTTGATGAAGCTGTCAGGTTTCCCAGTGTCTGGGGAACCTGGCCAACAACAGTTAACTTTGAGAAAAAAACAGAATGACAATGAGGTTCCTAGTCTCATTGTCATATTTAAGATTCAAATTCACCTCCTTGGATTAGGTTGGCTGCTGGCCGAACTCTGACCTCAGATAAAGCCAGAAATGGGTGGGTGGCAGGAATCAGGTTCCTCAGACTTTAACCTCCTCACCCCACCCCACACCTGACATAACCACCCCACCCACCATAAGTTCAAAATTTTGTTACACTTCTAATTCCCTCTCCTATTCTCTTTCTGCTTGTTCCTTCCGCATCTCTTGCTCTCCCTCCTCCTTTCCCTCCTAATCTCCCTTTTAATCCCCTTCCCTGGCCCCACAACCACATTCTTTCCCTTTCCCCTTTCCCTTGATAACGGGACCAATAAATATTAATTGCATATAACGTATAAATATATCTGAAGATATATAGCTATGTCTACACATAGAGAGAGAGAGCGAGAGAGGGAGAGGCAAAGAGAGAAATAGATAGAGAGAGCTACTAAAGTCGAAGTATTTTCAAGGTTTCAATAGTTAAAGCTGTTCATGAGTATCATAGCCGTAACCTTCTCATATTGGCAACAAAGGGAAAAGATGAACATCTCTGTCTCAACACCAAAAGGACAAAGAATGTTGTTCACAATAAGGTTGCATCCAAAATGCCTGTTTGTAATGAGAAGATAGAGAAATACAATTGCAAAAGGAATGACAGCTGTACTTCAGAATCTACCCGGATAAGTTTGAAGTTACATCCTTGTCATTTTAACGCCTACACAGGTTTTGTGGCATGTATTATTTTAGGTTAAACTTCTATTATCTCCCACTGGCATTCTTCAGCAGAATCTGTGTGAAATTCGTTCACTTGGTTCAGCATAAATCCCCAAGATGCATATGAAGCTGAAGGCAATCCCATCTGCTCTGAATGGTAGGTTCTATAAATAATCCTAATAGAAAACTGAGAAGAGATTGACTGACTATGCTCAATTTATACAAGTAACCATGTCTTACTGAGAAGGCCTTTATGTTTTTTTGCTATTAGAATTTTGAAAAATGTATGAATTGCAAAAATTGAGCCAAATAAACTGATCAGTATCAACCATATATTTGTTAAAACTACTGTTTGGTAGGCATTATATCACGTTAAAACTTCTAGGCCACAATACACCTCCCTTTTATGAGGTGTAGGTTGCCTTTGAGTAACGCCAACAATTCACCGGGCAGCCTATGATTGGGTAGCACTGACTACATGTAGAAATCATGGGCAAAATCTTTAACTTGGCGGGCGGGCGTGTGCCCGACCCGCTTGAGCATCAAATGATGCGTGTTGACGTGGGGCGAGCGTCCCAATGTCAACGCGCAGTTGCGTGATATTTTGGTTGGCGGGCACGCATGGGAATCTGCAGCACGCCCGCCGACAATCAAAAGGCCTGTTACGGCCATTAAAGTCTCAATGAAGTTAAATTTTTCGCTGCCCATCCAACCTTACGATTTGCGGGAAAGCAAAAAAGACCAAGCGGCCTTCGCATTTTTTTTGGAAACCTCATCCACGGGCAGGCTGAGGTTTCCAACACCAAATAAAAATACAGTAAAATGTTTTAAATTTCACTTACAACATGTCCCTACTCATGTGACAGAGTCACATGAGGGGACATGTTTTATAACATTTCTCACATCTTTCTTTTTCTTTTGAAAACTCTTCATACCCCTGGGGCAGCTCTGTGCCTCGGGGAGATTCTGAAGCCTGCACTCGCATGCATGCGATAAGTTCTCACTCGCTGCCCTCCCCCCGCCTCCCGCACAGGCAGCGCTGAGCGCTGCTGCTCACGTTTCATGCTGGGCAGACCTTAATTGACCCACCAGCGTGAAATCGCCTTCCGGCCTCAATCGCGGGCGGCAGTCGGCCAGGCCCCACCGAGGTCAAAATTCTGCCTCGTGTAAAGCAACAAGAGGCGAGAATTTAATGTTCTGGCTGCATCACAATTAATGAGCAATGGATTAATCGCATTTTGAGATCCTCATGCCTGTTTTCAGGGGTTAATAAATTTAAACCCCATGGGTCCTATTAGCCTCCTTCAATATCTGCTCTTTTTTTTTAGCTCTAACCATTTTGTTTGTCTTCCTTTCACAGACAAGCATTACAAAATATCTTGTTTCTTAAATTGGATCTTTCAAATACATCAATGAAATGTTTACAAAGCTTTTCTTCAATGCATTTAGGTTCACTTCTCTTCTATTCACTAATGTTACCAACAACAAAAAATGTGAATATTAACCAGGAAATGCACTCTCAAGAAATTATGGTAAAGAGAGTAGGGTCCCTGATCGGTTAGAGCACACATGGGTACATGGGCTACAGAATGAGTTTGCTGGGTTTAATAGCCTTTAATATTCATTGTCTCTTGTGCTCTTTTTCACTGTAGTCTATCTTATAAACCTGAGTGAGCTCCTGCATTAATGAACTGTATCAGGGTGAGGGTTCACGTTCACTGAGAACTGAATTAAGATTAAAGCCACTTTATGTAGGTCTGTCAATAGCCATTAGAAAGAGACAACTTTAATCCTATTTGCCTGGGCTTGATTTGAACCCAGGTCTTAGAGGTGAAAAGGCTCTGTTCTTGTCACTGAGATACCGAATCCCTTGAAGATGATTTCTTTATATCAAACTCATAGTGGGGACAGAAGAAATAATCTTAAATTCAAGCTTCTGATCGTTTAAAGCAAAAACTCTAATGTTTTTGTAAGCTTTGGCCAGAGTTTTCCTCTACCGCCGGTGGCAGGCATCAAGGTGGGCGGGGAGGAGAATTCGGCGGGAGGGGCAGAAATCGGTTTCACGCCAGCGTGAAATCATGGTGGGATCATCTGATGTTGTCCACCATGGCAGATCGTGATTCCCACTGGAGGCTGGCGTGAACCCGATTTGTATCCTGCTACTGAGATGCAAAGTAAGGGCCGACCAGAATTGACTCCCCCGCCCCCAAACGTCAAATTTACTGTTACGCCAATGGGAAAACGCGCTGGCCCGGAATATGTCTGGACAAGTGTGATATACAGAAGCTGGGACTTCCCTTTAGGGCCTTGCTCAGATCGCGGATATCCAAGGAGAAGAAGATGCTGGAGGCCTACAGCTACTGGACCCTGGGGAAACACGTGCATTGCACGCTGGGCGGGTCCTCATGCACATGGCTCTGCCGCAAAGCAGCTCTCAGAAGGTGGGAGGTCTCCACTCAGCAGCTTCACCTTTGCTGAGACTTCGGGATTTCACGGATTGCTCCATGGGCTGGGACGGATGATTGGCAAAGGGGGGAGGGGGTGTGGGGGGAGAGGAAGATCTAGGTGTAAGTGGAAGAGGAGGTGTACCGGGCGGGAAGGGGGGTTGTGGTTGAGAGCGGGGGGGGGGTGGTGAAGGTGTCAGGTGGGGGTGAGGTTGGGGGGGGGCGATGGTGTTGGCGGGGTGAGGTTGGAGGGTGAAGGTATTGGGAGGGTGAAGTTGGGAGTAGGGGTGTGAGGGTGTCGGGGAGATGAGGTTGGGAGGGGGAAGGAGGGTGCCCGGAGTGAGGAAGAATACGGGAGGAGGAGGGAGTATGGGGGGGTGGGGGTTTAGTGGGGAGCTAGGTGTAAAGGGGGAGGAAGGTGTAAGGGAGGGAGTTGGGAGGGGGAAGGTTTCTGGGGTAGGATGGAGTTTGGAGGGGGGAAGGTGTCTGAGACACGGAGTTCAGAGGGGGGAGGGAATACTGGGAGAGGAAGGAGTAAGGGTGGAGGAAGAAGTAAGGATGGGCACAGGTGCTGTATGGGAGTGTGATCAGTGGGTGGGTGGAGATGCAGGTCAGCTCAGATGGACAACTGAAAGAGACCCCAGTGGGCAGCATTTAAAATGCTCGGGACGTTGAGATGCATGTGAGTGGGAATGATCTGCATGCGTGAGAGAGTGCTTGCACGAGGCTCCAAAATGCCCTCGCATACCTTCACTCCTCTCTCCAGAATCATTTATGGACTGGCTGCATACAACTGAACTGCTAGTGAGGGGGTGGATGCAGGGGGAGGATTCACGAAGCCTGTAAATGAAGCTGAAAGACAACATTACACGTTATTCAGTGAAAGTGAATATATTTTCAGATTATAAAGTGACAAAATGTGTTCACCCGTGCAACCACTTGTGATCAGGATTTCTTAAATTTTCTAGGCCTACCTGTTCTTCTAGGTGTTGCCCTGACATCTGCAGCCCGGGTGGAGACAGCCTGTGCAGTTGTTGGTCCTACTGCCTCTAATGACTTTGGCTTGCGTCCTCTGGCGAGCTGAGGCCTTGAGGGCCCCGGCTTGCTTTGCCTGTCCTCCTGTAGACCAGCTGCTTCCCCTGTGGTGCCAGAGATGAGGTTGAGGGGGTCACAGGCAAAGGGGACTCAGAGAGAGCGGACAGCCTCTGAAATTTCTGAGTGGATGGCCTGAGGTGTCCACCTGCTGCTCCTCCTCTCTTCGGGTGCCCAAGGGCTCTGGCTTGACTCCTTGAGGGGATGGAGCACCTGGAGGGATGTCGAGGTGGCCCGTTTCCCTCTCTCGTTGCCACTGCTACCGCGCTGGAGTGCAGGTCTGCGCACATCTCTGTGTTCTGCTGGACCAGGAGCTCCATGGCATCTGCCATCCTCCCAATGGAGACCTCCATGCGTGAGCATGTGGGCACCACCTCTTGACAGAGCAGGGGGACGCACTCCTCTGACCCACATGACACTCTTTTAAGGGCTTTCAACAGCTCTGCGTGATGTTCCCCTGCCTTCTGCTGACTCTCCAGGATGAGTTGGAAGGCCAAATCCAGAGGCTCATCATCTGACTCGGACCTCACAGATGCCTCTTCCCCAGCAGCCCTCTGAATGCCAGAGAGCTCGGCTGTACCTGCCTCCTCCTGCTGCAAACATGTCTCTGTGTGTGGTAACAACCAAATTGTGAACCCTAGCCTGCTCTAGATCAAGGTCCCACCGAGATGTGTGTCTCTGCACTGGTTGAGGGTGTGGGTAAGCACTGTGATGGGTCTTCTAGGCTGTTTATTTTCATCTGTTCAATGGAGGAGGAGTTATCTTGGCTGGAGGCAAGGATGTGGATGGAGCTGAGGGACTGGCTGGCTGAGGGCAACAGTCACTTAGCAGAGCTCCCTGTGAACCAAAGTAGAGATAATTAGCACATGGCAGTGGGGTCAGAAGCAGGAGAGAGAGAGCACTCACAGCGGCGTTGAGAGAGGGATGATGTGGTGCAGGATCCTCATGTCATCGCCAACCCCACTATTGCTGCAGGCACGGTCCACATCCTCACCAGTCAGCGCGATGGCATGCTCCTCAAAGTGAGTGAGAGGCCTAATGTGGGCTACTCCACCCCCAGCCTGGGACCTCTCCCTGCTGTTGTGAGCCAGCATCTCCTGCATGGGCGGGATGAGGATGTGAGCTCGAGAGGATATGAGCCTGATGGAGATGTGAAGGTGTGTGTGAGAGTTAGTGGTTTTGTCCCTTGAGGCGTTAGACCCCTGTGGACATGTGACGGGTTTGGGAGTGTGCATTGAGAGTGATGAGGTGGTTGCCTTACCCCGGCGGAACAGATGAGAACTTTCATCCTCTTCCTGCACTGGATGGCTGACCTCCTTTGTGCTTTGTTGACACTGACCGCCACTGCTGCGGCCTTCCAGACCAGATTGGTGACTCTGGTGGCCCTCCTGTGGCCAAAGCAGGGGTAGGGGAGTTTGCAGCGGCCTTCCACTGCTTCCAGCAGTTTGTGACTCCAATGCCATGCACAAATTATCTCTACTTTGGTTCACAGGGAGCTCTGCTAAGCAACCGATGCCCTCAGCCAGCCTGTCCCTCAGCCCCTTCCACATCCTCACCTCCAGCCAAGAGGACACCTCCTCCCAGAGAGAGGGCTGATGTCACTTTTGCTTTCGAGGCCATCTGTGGCCTGGAGCAGTCCTGGTCTGTAGACATGAAGTAGGTTCACTCTGGTGCACTTTAAATATGGCACCCGGAGCGATGAAGCGTTGATGTCACGGTGTGGTGGGCAAATCTGAGGCTGCCCGCCAGCGATCCAGCGTGTTTCCCACGAATGCATTATTAATGAGGTGGGACGTGCCGGGAAGGGAATGATATGGTGCGAAAATCCACCATTGTGGCCCGCAGGTAATAAGTTGCTTTTCACGCCAGCTACAGCACTTAGTGCAAATCTGGGACGGTTCTGCCCTTTGGATCCAATAGTTAATCTTTGAGAAAGTTTACAAGCTTTCCACTGCTTCTGGGCTGTCGACCAACAAAAAGCACAGCTTTTAAAAGTCATTGGCAGCAAAGACTTTAAGCAGGATATGCGTACATGTGAAATTAAATGTACCTCCAGTCACTGAGACTATTTCATCCACATAATAAATCAACTGATTAAGATCTGTTAATGGCCAGAAATGAGAAAGTATGAAAGAAAAGTATTATTTCACACTTTTTGGCAATAGGCAGATTTTACTATGTACAATATAGTGGTTATATTAAATGAAACTTAGCCTGCCGTAGACATTAGTTCACTTGCCTTACTTTATTTTGTATGACGTGGGTTGTGGTTTCAGAACTCATGGAAAAGAGAAACCAGTGACATTTGTAGTTTGGGGTTCAACTTCTATTGAAAGAAGTTTACAATTGACGTTACTTGGATAAGATATATAGATTTGTAAGACATAATTTTTATACATTATACCTTATACATTTGACTGTGTTTAGACCTAACTTTGCATGCTAATGAAGGGGTTGGCTTATAGTTAAGCATGAAACAAGGTGAAGAGAATAATTTTAATGTTTTAAACCATTATTCTCCAAAGCCACAAATTATTTTGATCTCATCTCCTTTTGAATTCTGCCTTTATCTGAAAAGATTTTTTTCTTTACTGAAAGGGAAAGATCTCATGTCTAGACTACCACTGATGGATAAAATCCAGATTCAAAGAAAGAATGGGAATAAAATCCATGGGTGCAAAGATGTCGCTTGGCTGATCTTTTAGGGCATTGGGAACTGGGGGAGCAAGATGACTGAAAGTGATGAAAGAAGGAACTAGAAAATAATGCCACACTTGCAAACTCACTCAGCAATGAGATACTGATCTTTTGTACAACAGAGGCAAAGCTTCATGGCACAAGTTGCTACTTATATCCTTTACTCTGAAAGAGGTCCTAGGAGTGGCATCATATTCACAGTTATGCTGCTTCTGATTACTGCTGATTACTGGCAAAACTATTCTTGGATCCAATGGATGCCCAGCAAAAGGCTTGCCAAATGAATTAATATTTACATTTTCATCTCACATTACATGAGAAGTCAAGTGAACGTGATTTCTTTGTTTGCTAATTCAAGGAAAAATACCTATCTCTATAATTGCCGTAAATTCTAGTGTGTTATTGCTATTGTTACAGTTGACTTAACCATTTATCATTTAATAAATCTGTTTAGCATGTATGATAGGTCCAAATTTTGCAGAGAAATAGTAGTGAAATATCAGCATACACTATTTTCCTCAAACTGACAGCAACTTCTGGAGTCCACGCATTTGCAGTTAAATCCAGAAGTTGCTGTCAGCGACTCTATGCTTCTTCACAGATTCCCTTCAGTATACATCAATTAGAAATCATTGACTGATGAGACACTCTACTCTTATGCTCTGAGTCTCACTGTAAATGTCCTTGAAAAAGTTATGCCTTGTTAACTGAGGAGTAACTGGGTTTTTAATGGTGTACTAAATTCAGAATTATTGATAAACAGCCTCATTAGCCCTGAAAGAGTAATTTTATATTTGTTGAATGTCAAGTTAGTTCATTTATGGTAAGAAAATCCACATATTTTAAAATAATTTCCATTTAAGCTTGTCTATGATACATTTAACTTGTACCTTAATCCCATGTGTATGCTCCGATCATTTATTATTTTAAAAATTCATTTCTGGGGTGTGGGCTTCACTGGCTAGGTCAGCATTTATTGCCCATCCCTAGTTGCCCTTGAGAAGGTGGTGGTGAACTGCCCCCTTGAACCGCTGCAGTCCATGTGGTGTAGATACACCTACAGTGCTGTTATGAAGTGAGTTCCAGTGACAGTAAAGGAATGCCGATATATTTCCAAGTCAGGATGGTGAGCGACTTGGAGGGGAACTTTCAGTTGGTGGTATTCCCATCCATCTGCTGCCCTTGTCCTTCTAGATGACAGTGGTCATGGGTTTGGAAGGTGCTGTCTAAGGAGCCTTGGTGAATTCCTGCAATGTATCTTGTAGATGGTACACACTGCTGCCACTGTGCCACAGTGATGGAGGTAGTGAATGTTCGTGGATGTGGTGCCAATCAAGCGGACTGCTTTCTCCTGGACGGTGTCCAGCTTCTTCAGTGTTGTAGGAGCTGCTCGGGTGACCATTGCTGTAGGGAGTCCCTTTGTGGACCATGAAGTGTCCAGGCAAGTGGGGAGTATTCCATCACATTCCTGACTTGTGCCTTGTAGGTGGTGGACAGGCTTTGGGGAGTCAGGAGGCGAGTTACTCGTCGCACGATT
Organism: Cetorhinus maximus; assembly: GCF_964194155.1. Classification (NCBI taxonomy): domain Eukaryota; kingdom Metazoa; phylum Chordata; class Chondrichthyes; order Lamniformes; family Cetorhinidae; genus Cetorhinus; species Cetorhinus maximus. The sequence continues at coordinate 31,893,044 of NC_135890.1, forward strand.
CCTAGCCTCTGACCTGCTTTTGCAGCCACAGTATTTATGCGGCTAGTCCAGTTCAGTCTCTGGTCAATGGTAATTCCCCAGGATGTTGATAGTGGGGGGATTCAGTGATGGTAATGCCATTGAACATCAAGGGGCAATGGTTGGGTTCAAGGTCTGCAAGATTTAAAATTTAAAGTGAAAGAATTTAATGGTTTTTACTTCCAGGTTTGCTGTCTGTAAGAATGGTTGAAATTTTGAGTAGGCAGCAGAACTCCTGTCACTAGGGCTATAAGTGGGTCACAGCACTGTTTTAGCAGGCGGCAGGACTTGGAGCTGTATTTTGCTGGTCTCAGTCACTTAACTGGCTGTTCCTGGGGCTGCCATCCTATTCATCACAGCGGCCTGCCCCCGAAAGCTGTCAGCCCATTCAGCGGGCCAGCAGTTCAGCAACCTTACTAGCACCACTGCTAGCGGTGGCCATTGCTGGGCCTGCACCTGAAGGATGAGGGTGTATTGATGGCTGTGCACCCTCAAAGTCAGGTAAGTGGGGTCTGGGGAGTGCCAGGGCCAGGCAGGCAGACTGTTGAGGGGAGGGGTTTGCTAAGGGCACACGCCGCCGTTGTTGCTCGGGTGACCATTGCTGCAGGGAGTCCCTCTGTGGACCATGAAGTGTCCAAAAAGGAGGGGGCCCCTGGAGCCCCCGAGAGGCCACCAAGGTTTAGCCGGCATTCTCCGTGTGCAGGCGATGAGCCCTCCCGACATGGGCAAAATGCCCTTGGAGGCAGGAAGTGGCCCTTAAGTGGCTCAGTTTGGATCCTGATGGATGGCTTGTCTGCCATCTTCCATGGCCCTGGCAAAATGGCATGGTGGCAGGAAGATATCAGGCACCCCCATGACACCTTCCCATGCCATTTTGCCAGTCTTGCCTCCTCCAAACCCGTCGCCAATGGGCCTGGAAAATTCAAGCCAATACTTCAGTGTGATTGGCTGCCTGCCTGCCCTGCTCGATGGCATCGCTGCTGCTGGATGGCTGGAGCTCCTCTTGACTTTGCGCCAGATTCAAGCTGACATTGGGAAAGGGCAAATCTGTGTCACAGGGATTGCTAGATCTTTGACCACAGCTTTCTTCACATTCAGTGACAAGTGCTTTTGTTTCGCTGCTGACTGCAAAGTCCAGTTTATTTTACAACTACCTAAGGCCAAAGAAGATCATGGTGCGCCATTTAACCAGCAAGTTGAAAATAATAATGATCCTCAGGTAAACTATAAATTATTGAGCAGATAAAGGCATATTTTGTCTACAGGAAGCGAGAACTACAGGAATAGTCGGAGATGCTGAACCAGAAAAAAATACCTCAAGTAAAAACCCCCAAAAATAACTGTGACCTTATTATGAAGTCTGCTTTGTTTAGAACATTGACTAGCTTGATAAAGAATAAGAAACAGGGGTCTTTGGAGAAGGGCGGGAAAATGGTAGGAAAAGCTATCTTACACAGCCCTTATTCATTCTCCAGTGGCAATTTCAGAGTATTAATTGTAGAAGCCTGAGAACAGAACAGCTGCCTGCCCTTTTAGTTGGGGACAGATACATTGCAGAGTTGGAATGAGGAATTTACAGAATAGGGAAAAGGAGGATAATATTAGATGGTTCCGCTCAGTACATTTCCTGATGGTTAGCTGTCACAGTGTATTATCCCAACCAAACAAACGGGTCCAGATTAATGTATTGGAAATGTGCATTAAGAGAATAATGACCATTTAGTTCAATGAACACGCAGAGTTTGCTCCCAGCACGACTGTATGGAATTACCCTTTGCTTTTTATATTTTCTAATACTTACATTCAATAAAAGGAGACAGCAGTACTCCGAGGTTTGACTGAAAGGAATTTAAGAGAACAGTAACAAAGAAGATGTTCTTAATGAAGTAACGATAACCATTTCAAATCAAAGAATATCGACTGGTACAGCAAAAAACATACTGAAGATAGTGTACAGATAACTAATCATTCCTTTGGCATAAAAGCGTTCCCATGAAAGGATAAATTTTATCACAATTATTGACCCTTCATCAAAACCCATCATTAGGATCATCGACCTGAAACATTAACTCTGTCTCTCTCCACAGATGCTGCCTGATCTGAAGAGCACTCCTAGCATTTTCTGTTTTGATTTTGGATCTAAATTAACATTTTGATCTGTTGATATATGACAGTCAGATGAGCTGAATAGTTGAATCCACTGCTTTTAGCTCACATGCTCATATTATTGTTCTAATTTCAGAAACAAATAAAACATTTTGATATGGAAAGAGAATTTAATTCTCTTCTTTTCCACTACCATAATGCGTTCAATTACACTGAGAGCCACTTTTATTTAGGTTGGCACATTTCCTAGAAAGCTTCACCCATGCTCAAAGACTGATACAGTGCATTACTATGTTCAGCCAGTCTCCGAAAATGCTCCTGGGTATTGTCTGTTCAGTCGAATATAAAACCTACTATTGATAACCTTGTTTTAATAAGAATTTGAACACTTTAAAATCTAAGCTAATGCCACTGTTAACATTGGATGTCCCATGATAAAAAAATAAATTAATCCCTCTCTGAAGACATTTTCCTTCCAACATTGGGTGGTCCCTCACTCCAAATCCATTAGTTTTATTTATCATGTCTTTAGGGATTATTTCTACTGGGAGTGAGCATGGGTTTCCTTAAATTTAGTTAAAGAAGCTTTGGTCTTTTTCTCAGGACAATTAATTCAGATACATATAACTTCTATAATAGTAATAAAATCTGAAATAGTGCAGTTAAAAATTATCATTTTAGTTTTCATTCTCAACGAATATACATTAGACAGGACTGGAAAAATATGTCAAGTGTTATTCCGCAAAGATCTGTGTCGGGGCTGAATACATTTAATGTATATATAAAAATAAAATAAATTACTCGAATTTTGGTATTGCGAGTGTTTATTATTATTACTGATGGCACCAAATTGGTTGTAAGGGAAATTGTGACAATGATTCTCAAAGGCTGCAGGAGGATATTGACAGGCCATGAGGATGGTCAGGCAGTTGGCAAATGCTGTAATGTTTAAAAAATTGTGAAGTACTACATTTTAACAGTAAGAATAGGTAAAGAAAATACGCCTTAATCGTGACATTTTCAATGGAGTTGAGGAGTAGAGGGACTTTGATGTGCAGGTAATGGGTCATTAAGGGTGGCAGAGCAACTAGATAAAGTCATTAAAAAAACAAATGGAATCCTTGGTTTTGTATCTTGAGGCATATCATTCAAAGTGAAGGGATGATGTTGAACTTGTACAATATCTAACTTAGGCTGCAATTGGATCCTTGTGTATTGTTCTAAACACCCGATTATAGGAAGAATATAAAAGCAATGGAGAAGGTGCGTTGTAGATTTGTTCATATGGTATTCGGGATGATGGTTCGCAATTAGGATGAGACTTAAGAAGTTAGGACATTTTTTTCACTAGAACTGAAAGGGTTAGGGGGTAACCTGATCTTCGATATTGTGAAGGATATGATGGGGTAAATAGCAATTTTGCTGGTCAGCGAGATAGGCAAGATGGCACAAAAGTAAGATAATCAGGAAATAAATTAAAGGGGAAGTTAGAAAAAAATAAATATCATACAAGCAATGGTTAGAATGTGGAGATCTTTAGCAGAAACTGTTCCTCAAGCAGAGTCTATAAATTCATCTAAAATATAATTAGCTATTGACTTGAAACAGAGAAATATAATAAGTAATGGAGATAAAACAAGGATGGAATTAGACAAAGCAGCTAGTGTGGGATAAGGCACAGATCTTTTGGGTAAATGCTATTTTTTCTGTTGTGTAATGTGTCAGATGCCACTCACCTTTGCTGCCCTCCTGAAACTTTTGGCGCACTATATCCAGGTTTGAGGGTCCACACTACTGCTGCTGACTTCCATCCACGCCTTCTTAGTTAGAGAGGCTGGCCTCTTCCATCTGTCCGTGGAAAGCATCACCTCATTTCAGTCCCTCAGATCCTGTAACTGGATCTCCAGGTAGGGGCCCTAGTGAGGGCCACCTTCCCAGATCTTCTTCCCATTCTAGTGGTTACTGAAACCTCAGGTAACAATGTGCAGTTCAGACATTCTGATCCCTGCTGAGGTCCCTTTAATTGGAAACCCTTCTGTTGACAGATGTGGGACGTCATCACACCCACTCTCTGTGATTGGACAGGAAACCTGGAACAGGATGCTATTTTCATGGCTGAGTTAAAAAGCCATGGTAGAACCTGCTTCAATGACTGGCCTCCCTGTTGCCTTTCAGGTCTGCTGTGTTAAGATTCCACCCAAGGTGTGTTCCCACTGTCTTGCTCAATAAAACTAATGGGCAGAATTTTCTGTGCCTGCTGGAGTCGGACATGTTTGACGGGCGTGAGTGGACAGTATGATGAGAAGGCCAAAAATCGGTTTCACAACGCCGTGAAACCAGTTTGCAATCATCTGCTCTGCCCGTCAATTGCAGGCCGCGTTTCCCGCTGCTGCATGTTGGGAACTTCATTGTAATATATCGGCATATCAGTATAAGCCCAGCTCGCTGTAATCATCCCCCACGCTGGATCATCCAAGGACGCAATCATGCCCACGTATTGCACAAACTGTACCTAAGTGATGTGCGCCTGGCGAGCTGCACTTCGCTTGGGACTTTGAGGTTTGTTTTCCTACATTGCTTCAGGCAGCACTAGCGGTCATCAGCACCAAGCTTCACAGGCAGCACCACATCATTTTTAGGGGGGCTCACAGGCAGGTCTCTACCTGCCAGCCATAAGGTGGCTTTTCAATGGCTGCAGGGCCAGGGCCACGTCTTCTGTGCAGCAGTCCTGGTCTGGAAGCACTGAGACGTGTGCGCGCAGCTGTGCTTTAAATATGGCACCCGGCGAGAGGAAGCGGTGAGGTGATGGCGTGCCAGGCAAATGAGGCAGGATTGGGATGATATGGCATGAAAAGCCACCATTGTAGCCAGCAGGTAAAACATCCTTTTTCCCCGCCCGCTACCTCATTTAGTGAAAATTAGGCCTCAGTACCTCTAGCAAATGATGAAAAAATTTAGCCACTCCTCAGAGCTATCCTGTGATCCCTGCTGGAAAAAACACAGGAATATTGAGTTGAGGCCAAGCGCAATCTTGGGTGTGATACCATCCATGTTGAATAACTGGGCAACATTCAACCTAGGCACAAACATATGAATGGCCATTGGATGAAGGTGCTGGAGGATGCACTTGGACAGTTAGTCCAGAAAAAAATACAATGATTTTAGGATGAGTGGAAAAATGTGGCCATGAAAGTAATTCAAGTTTACGTTATTGTCCTATTTGAAGATGACCACTGATTATTTTAAATTATTATTATGGATGCTGAAAATCTGAAATAAAAATAGAAAGTGCTGGAAATATTCAGCAGTCTTGGCAGCATTTGTGGAGAGAGAAAAAGAGTTAATCTTTCGAGTCAAATTTAAGTCTTCTTCAGAACTGCTCTGAGTATTTCCAGCACTTCCTGTTTCTAATCCTTGATTATTTTGTCTGTACATTTAGTTTTAATAAATCCATAAATACATTTACAAGCAATACATTTAAGTATTTATTGAAACTAATGCAGAGAGGAAAATATCAGGGTAATTTGGTTAACTAAAATCTCTGTGCATAATTTCTCTTTTATTGGATTTCAGCAACCTTTAGGTATTTTTGCTATGAATTGTTTTTTTTAAAAACATCTTTCAAATTTCAGTCAATCAACTGTATAACAAACAACCAGACTAAGGTAATTTACCCCAGGATCATAAACTATTCTTTCAAAGGATCTCATTCAGAGAAATGTGCACAGTAAGTTTCGAATAAATGAAGTTGAGTCCACTTGCTATAATTTTCTTGCCTCAGCTTTTCCACTTAAAACCCAAGCAAGATTCTGTCTGTGAGACCTGTTAGTCACTGAAGGAGATGCTAGAAAGAAAACAATGATGTATGAACATCTCAGCCCAATAAAGTGAACTGTCACAGCTTGAAACCAATTCTGTTGGGAAATACGTCAACCACTTTCATGAAAGTATATGCCATCCTAATTATAAACCCAGAATGAAACCTTAAAGCTTATGTGAATAACAGAATAGAACTGTTCTTCAAAATATGTTTCCATTGAAGGTCCCACTTATTGTAAACTGACATTGATATATGATCAGAAAGATATGAGGCAAAGAATGGAGTAGTGTGTACGATGGTAGCTTTGGAACTGAGCAAACAGTGACCTATATCTCAATGTTTGATTACACTGTCTAACCTTTGCCATTATTGGCCCACATTTATCCCCCCACTGAAATAACAGCTGTTTCAATAAAAGCTCTAATTTTCATGAGGCCTAGGGGTTAAAACCCAAAATCAATCATGTCTGTACATCATCATCTTTCACTCAGTCTTCACTGCTTCATTCTTCTCAGTGAAGTTCCACATGGTTCTTACGAGTTATCAGTTGCACGAGGAGATTGGTTGTCATCGCTGTTTCGCAACATGAAGATGACTTTGTAGCAAGACTATATAAATTTGAAATGGATGAGTAAGTGCAGACAACATGTTCTGCCCATCCAATAGGTTACTTATTGTGAATTGTTTGAAGTCTAGGATATGGGAAAACAAAAGACATTGTGCAGTGTAGAACCAAATTTATCAAATTAACATGATAAATTTGCCAACCACAATCCCATGTTATCCAGCTTTACCTCAATTTGATTGATTTTAGAACAAAGCAAGCAGTCGTTGTTAACAGATTTTTACTTGATTTGTAATCAGAGTATACTTGCTATGAGAATAATGGCCATGAAATGATATTTCACATTACCAGACATTAATGAATACCCTCTCCAACAAGCATAAAATCCTCTTAGTCATAAGTAAATTTAAAGTGACAAGCCACATTTCACAAATAGATAATCAAAGTATATGGATTTGGTTATGATTTGCACTTTGACACAAATTCTATTCTTTACAATTTATCTGTGTCATGGTAACATTTTGATATCAATAATTGTGCCATCAGTCTATTCTCAGTCTCTTAACCTACTAAGTTATCTTTGTAAAGGATGTTCAGATCAAAATTTCTCTGAGATATTTGATATCAAAATATGCAAAATTTAATTTCAGAAATGGTTCTGTTCCTTCTGTTGGATCGCTTTGCTCATGAACGAGGTTGCACGCCTTTCTACCAGTGGTGAATTTGGCTTACCATACACTGCACACACAGAGACCAATATAAGATGAAGCACATGCTGTTTATTAACACAAGTAAGAGAGCACTAACACAAGTGCTTCTCCAACCAGAGCCTTCTCTAAACTACTGACTAACATTGTAGCCCGCGCTACACAGTAATTGGGTAATACAGTCACGTGGTCAACCTGTTCACCTTCTCATAAAAGTGTATTGCACCTCAGGATTCCACATCCCTCCCTCTTTATTTTTATATAAATATAATTATATAGCTAATTCTTCAGCTCTTCCATTTCTTTTTTTATATTTATTAGTTGTTTTCGGAGAATTAAGCATTGTTATGTTTTCTTGGCTAATTTATTCTCCATCTCGGCCAGAGATATGCTCAATTCTTTCTGCTCTTCCTCATAGCTTTTTAGTGGTACAAATTGGGAGCTGAGGGAATCTTGCAATATGTGAACATCCTTCAGTAGGTTTTCCTTTTCTTTTTGGAGGTTACTGACTTCAGCTCGAACTCTGTCCTGATGCATCACCTCTACGAGTTCCTTTTGTTGAGTCTTTACATACGCCCTTTTCCAAACAGTAACATTTCCTGCTTCTGATTGAGATCTCAGTGGTCTCTCAAGATTAATCTCTCTTAACCGTGTCTTCTGAGGAGACTCGGTCCTCTGCCTGCTATCACTGTTAGGGGTAGATTAACAGACTGATTTTCATCCTGCACTGGAACCTTGCATATACCTCTTACTCATATGTCTTCACCAGTGTACGTCTTTAATCTAGCATCTGAATTTTCCATATTTAGTGAGTGGCCTCCTCCATTCAGATATTTAAATGTATGTTCCCCTATAACTGTCGTAGATGCCCTGGTATCCACCTCCATTCGGATGGGTTTTCCGTTGACTTCCATCATCACGTAGATTGGCTGTTTTACCCATTTTTCAGTTGTGTAGCGAGTAAATATCTGACTCTGCTTCTTCTGGTTCCTCTATTATGTGAATTTCACTATTTCTATCTTTTTGTTTAAAATTTTGTCTCAGTCTGTCTTTACAACATCGCACAATGTGCCCATTGCAATGGCAGTAGAAACACTTGATTCTTTTAAATTGTCGTTTGCTTGCAGGCTGTCTGGTTCCATTTCTGCCGTTACTAATGTGGGTTTTCTCTGTTAAACCATTGTTTCTTGCTGGTCTGTTAATGCTGGCTGTTTCCCGCCTCTCCGCGGAGCCCAGTGTTTCTGCGCCATTTCAAACCAATGCTTCTATCCCGCCATGAAGGATTGCGCCTTTTTGTGCTCCCCTGATTGCTTCTGAATCCCTGACTACACTTTCATTGTGAGCACCAACTCCAGCACCTTGCTGAAGTCCAAATTTGTTTCTGACAACAACCTTTTTTGAATGGCGTCTTCATTAATCCCACATACTAATCAGCCTCTTAACATGTCGTTAATCAATGTCCCAAACTCACAGTGCTCTGTCAATTGTTTTAAAGCTGCTCCATAGTAAGTGACTGTCTCTTCAGGGGTACGACATCTCGAATTAAATTTAAAATACTGTGTTGTTGCCAAGGATTTTGGCTGGAAGTGGCTTTTCGTAAGAGTTACCAACTCATCAAAGCTCTTGGAATCTGGGGCTTTGAGTGCTGTTAGACTATGAATTAGGACTTATATTTTATTGCCACATGTCAATAAGAGGATCGTCCACCTCCTCTCCTCCCCCGTTATGTTGTTGGCCAAAAAGAATAACGCAAGGCGTCGAATATAGTGTGACCAGTCATTGGTGGTCTGATCAAATGGTTCGATAAGGCTAAACCGTGGCATACTGAAGGGAGATACCTTCGACAGCTATAGTGAGGGCTGTACTTACAATCGCACGGATGATTCACCTCAGTGGAATTTTCACGGCTCTCCTTGGTGTCATTGACTGGTCGTGTTTTGCATAGTCACCAGTTGTTATGTTCCTTCTGTCAGGTCGCTTTGCTCGTGAACACAGTTGCACACCTATCTACCAATGCAGACGCAGAGACCAATATAAGATGAAGCATATGCTGTTTATTTACACAAGTGACAGAGCACGAAAACAATGTGTGCTTCTCCAACCAGGCCCTATTCTAAACTACTGATTAGCATTGTAGCCCGCGCTACACAGCAATTGGGTAATACGATCACATGGTCAATCTGCTCACATTCTCTTAAATTGCCACAGACTGCCACAGAAACAAAATTTATGGTTTATTTATAAAAAATACCATAATGTGGTAGCATTTTATAAAGCTATCTGACTTACCAATTTAATATGTATGGATAGACCCTATGGGCTGAATATCAACTTCCATAAACAGGTGGGATGGGGTTGTGTTAGATGTTAAAATGCAAAATATCTGAACCTGCTCACTTTCAGTTTAAGCAGAGGTGGGATGCAGTGGTGGAAGGCAACCAATCTATTCATGGGAAATAAGTAGGTCATTTAAATATTATAGCGAAACTGCCTACCTTCTTTTTAACAATCGTTCTATTGATAACTTATTTCAGCTGAGTTTCCAATCCTCAGAAAATCTGACAGCTGTGAGAAGGCATGAGGTGCTCGATTCATAAGGCGCAGCTTATGGGCTGGAGACGGAAGGGTGTTTCCTTCAGGCCCAGCAAGCCACCCAGTAAACCGCTACGTGCCCCCACGTCCAAACTGCAATTTGTCTGTTCCCCTCCCCTGACCACCATTGAACCACCCCACCCACTATGACCTGGACGCCCCCCCTCAGTTGGGACCCAAACCTTAATGGGGACCATCTCCCTCAATAAAGTTTTCTGCTCTCGTTGGCTGGGGAGCAGGCCTTCTGCCAAGAAGGCCTGTAGCCTTTCAATCAGGCAGCCTGTGGGCTGGAACCCAACAGAAAAGTGCTGCTGTTAAAAACCATCTTCTTCTGGATTTTCCAACCTCACAACTGTTGCCACTTGTCCAGGCTAAAATCCAAGCCTATGACCATGTAAAGTGACTTACTGCACCAGCACCAGCATGTTGATTCCTATACTGGATCTGTAAATGACACAACAGGATAACATATGAATGTTTTGGCCTGATTTCTGTGAATCAAATGCAGAAATTAATCTAAGAAAGCATCATAGTGCGATGATAAAATAAATGCAATATTTATTGCCATTAAACAATCATTAACAATTTTAGTATCTATGGCTATGAAATCAGGACACGGCAATACATGTCACTGATTCTATGGGGGGCAATTGTTTGCCACTGGCAAAATCCAATTTGTAAAACTAAGAAAATAGTGAGTAATATTAAGTTCGTATAAGAGTTGCAATTTTTTTGATAATATTGACTGCTTAGGTAGGTCAACAGAATGATTACTGCAGCTTTCGTAACTTGGAACAGTTACAATTACATGTTGACATATTTATTGTCACAGAAGGAGTGAATCACAAATGGTTCCATAAAACCACCAGGCAATTGGAGAACGGGTTACAAGGTGGCCATCTGTCATATCTTTTATGAATGTTAACCTTTGTCATTTAGAGCTGGCCTGAATGTACTCTCCTGTGACAGTGTAAAGCTCTTTCTTTTTTTTTCCCCTCAGCCTCTAGGCATCTGCATGATTCTGAAACAAATAAAGGGAGTCATCAGTAAGCAGCTGAGACATTCAGGGGAATACATGATTTTGGAAACTGAAAATATAAAGCTGCTTTTATGCTGCCAATTATTTGGGTCAGATTCCAAGAGACTGACGTCCATGAACTGGTTACTACATTCAGCTCCCTTATCCTGGCAGCAAAGACGTGGGCCCAGTTTGTCTCCCGCTGGCTTCAGGGAACCAGATTTCGGAGCATAAATGCCATGTACCGACTCACGATACCAGTCTCCCACATCCGACTTAAACAAGCCCCAGTATAAAAGTGACATCAAAGAACATCCCATTGTTAACTGCCCCAAAACAAACTTCAGATGATGATGAAAAAGTTAATTAATAATTAAAATGTTACATCGATCTTCCAATATTGCTGATTTTTCCAACAGAGTTGGAATAAAGTCACTGTAAATCTGCAGCATAACCAATGCCAAATTATTGTACAAAAAATATAAATCTTTATTTTTGAAAGTACAAGCAGACATATTCAGGATAACTTCTGATTTTAGCATGTTTTAATTTCTCAAATATTTGCCCTAACAAGGTTTGTTTTCACTGCATGTGGTGCTGACAACAACTTTAGAAGTAATTTTTGATTTTGCTTAAGGAATAGCATGTTAGGTTAATGTACCTGCACAAGAATGCCAGAGAGAACTAGGTTGAACTTTCTTTCAGTTTATGTGAGCTTATTCATCAAACCAGGTAGAGTTTATTTTATGCTGGGATTACTGTCATTCCAGCAGCTCCTGTGGATATAAATCTATTTTCAATTATGAAAATGGGGCCACCAAATAATTCTAATTTGACTAAAGAAAATTGCTCAATTATTGCTTCAAATGCTACAAATCAGATAGATACTGGAATGATGGTCAAAGCATTATTAGATTTTATCCAATCTTTTTCAATGTGCTACAATTTATCAAAAGGCTGGGTTTGCCTGAGGGGGAGCAGACTACCCTGAGTGGCACATTATAATATGAGTTTTACTTTCGAGATGAAGGTGAAAAGGATGACAAAAGTACTGTATTCTCCATGTGAGATGAGAAGTGATTTATAGCAACAGTTTACACAGTAAGCTGTTACCATGGCTACATATGTCCAACTCCTTCAAAAAATTAGAGTTGAACGTGGAAAATATTGAACCACAAAAAATACATACTGTTTTCGTAATGTGATCTTCATTTAAAAGCTTTTAGGTGTCAAAAATACTCTACTCCATAAATCAAGTTAACCATCATCATTTATATTTACAGTAACCCTATAATTTACCAAAGTAATTTGCCATATGAAACCAAACTATTGCTCTCTGAGCAACATTAGTGCTGGTAATAACATTGTTTATCATGTTAATGCTATTCCATGTCTGAATGCAGCATGCAAAGGGGTTTTGTAGCTTGTAAGCAAAAAACGCCTAATGACATGATCCCTTTTAAAAGAAGGAAGGTTGGCCTTTTCCCTTAAAGGTTTACTTTGCACTTGATTGTTGCAGTCTGATGAGGGAATATTTTTATTGCCATTGTAGTCATTAAAGAATGAACTTGTATTTATGTCATGCTTTTTCATTTTCATTTATGTTGCAGTCTCTATTTTTACATCGACAAACGCAGCAGTCAATGTGAACATTACAAAGCCCCAGACATGACTGACTGAACTTTAGAGTGCTGTTATTTGTTTTAAAATTATGTGATAGGCTTTCATTTTCTTCTGTTATGCTTTCTAATTTTCCCCACACCACCCCTGCAGACACTGAATCAAGCTGGGGTGTGCCAACAGATGCTCGGTCCCCTCTGTTCACTGATCCAAGTGGCTATATTTCATGGAGGAGCCTACATTGTGTTTGTTGACAGGCTCCTTGGTCACAGGAGGATCTTCAGGCGAATTTGATCCTGTCTGCCCCTGATGTCTACACAATTCCACATTACAACAGCAGTTGCTGGACTGGAATCCTGACTATTGCTGAGGCCAATTGTAGCGTCCCGCTTACTGTTCCCTATGAGATCAGATTTGTTCAGTTAAAGAACATAATAAAGAACCTAGGCCCAAAAAAGTACATTTAATATTGAATTAAACCGGGTTTTAAAATAATCAGCAAAAATGTCACAATGTGATTGCAAAATGGGGCATGTCAAAATTCTACAACATGAGGTTGAGGTAGTTATTCATAATATGTCAGCTTTGTTGTCTCTGAATCAGAAAGTTGATTCCCACTTCAGAAGCTTGAGCATATGATCTAGGCTGACACTTCAATGCAGTACCAAGGGAGTGCTGCACTGTCCAGGGTGCTATCTTTTTGATGGTGCATTAAACTGAGGCCCTCTCAAGTAAGCATAAAAGGTCTCAAGGGACTGCTCAAAGAATAGAAGGGAAGAATATTTGTCCCTCAAACAATGTCACTAAAACAGATGACCTGGTCTTTATTTATGGTTTCACTGCTGTTAGTGGAACTTTGCTGGACATTACAACATTGAGTGCACTGCAAAAGTACATCATTGGTTATAAATCACTTTGGATTGCCCTGTGTCTGTGAAAGGCACCATATAAATGCATATTCTTTTGTATTTTTCTTGCTCACGTCACTACAGTTTGTGTTCTTTAAAGTGGTTTGAAATGAATGTGTTACAGTCCTGAAATGAATATTATCAAAGCTGTCCACAGCAGTATTAAGAGTTAGAGAATAATAAAGAGGCGTATTGTTTTGGTAACACGTGTCTAATCTGCAAGTAACTCTTGAACAGTTTCCTGAGGGGATGGCACGTGCCACTGCCTTAATAAAGGCTGCATAACCTAGCAACGTATCTTTGAGCTGCATTATGGTGAGAGAAAGAAAGATTAAATCTTAGGAGGCCTTGAAAAGGGCAAAGAATAGAATCTGAACAGATGGCAACCCCAGTTCTACTGCCCTATTGACAGTCAGAGTGCTGGACAGAATAAAACTATGTTAATTAGCAGAGGCCGATGAAAAAAAGCATTCAGGTTCCACCAAAACATCTGCTTATAAGGAGAGTCTTCCCTTTGACATTGTGGCCTTTAATTCACTTATAGGTGACAGCTTAATTACTTTAGAGGACAGAATGGAGAGAAAAGGCCTCACAGCAAAACACTTTAATCAATCTAGTGTGATCCAAATTCCTTATTTGTTAAAGTGGCATGTTGTACAGCATCAGTTTTGTCCTTCATTCAGTGAATGATTTTGTTTTTAAAGTGTTGTTTTCCTCAACTGGTAATGAAACACAAGTAGCTCAAACACATCTGTGTTTGTGTATTAATGACTAACTAACAATCAGTGACATGCTACAGTAAACACTGGCCGTTGGTGTAAAATATCAAGAATGTCTTGGAACCTTAGGAAAGCTTTGTCGAGTTCTGAATATGTAAATCATGCATAGCTGAGGGTTGTAGTGCATGACATTTATAAATTGCATTATGCAATTGCATTACTGAATTGCAGATACTGAAGCAGTCCATGTCCAAATGCAGTAAGACCTGGACAATATCCAGGCTTGAGCTGACAAGTGGCAAGTAACATTCACACCACACAAGTGTCAGGCAATGACCATCTCCAACAGGAGAGAATCCAACCATCGTCCCTTGATGTTCAATGGCATTACCATCACTGAATCCCCCACTATCAGCATCCTGGGCGTTACCATTGACCAGAGGCTGAACTGGGCTAGTCATATAAATACTGTGGCTACAAGAGCAGGTCAGAGGCTAGGAATCGTGCGACGAATAACTCGCCTCCTGACTCCCCAAAGCCTGTCCACCACCTACAAGGCACAAGTCAGGAATGTGATGGAATACTACCCACTTGCCTGGATGAGTGCAGGTCCCACAACACTGAAGAAGCTGGACACCGTCCAGGACAAAGCAGACCACTTGATTGGCACCACATCCACGAACATTCACTCCCTCCACCACTGATGCACAGTAGCAGCAGTGTGTACCATCTACAAGGTGCACTACAGGAATTCACCAAGGCTCCTTAGACAGCACCTTCCAAACCCATGACCACTACCACCTAAAAGGAGAAGGGCAGCAGATAGATGGGAACACCACCATCTGGAAGTTCCCCTCCAAGTCACTCACCATCCTGACTTGGAAATATATCACCATTCCTCACTGTCGCTGGGTCAAAATCCTGGAAGTCCCTTCCTAACGCACTGTGGGTGTACCTACACCACATGGACTGCAGCAGCTCAAGAAGGCAGCTCACCACCACCTTCTCAAGTACAACTAGGGGTGGGCAATAAATGTTGGCCCAGCCAGCGAAGCCCACATCCTGTGAATAAATATTTTTAAAAATTAGAATGACCAGTTTAACTGGAGTTGCTGCCACTGTACTGATTATTCAATTATTTCCTTCCTTGTGTGAGATGCTTTGATTCTTTGGTACATCGGTTGCTTCTCGATGTTGTCACGTTATCAGGTGGAAATAAAAATAATGCTTCATTGAGCTGGTAGAAAACAAAATAATGTCTGCTGGCTTTGATCTTGTATTGCTCTTTGTTTCTTAGGGAATGACCTCTGCCGAGTACTCTTCCTAAATTGTGCCAACATATCTGCTATTGTGTAAATATTAGCACAAAAGCAGACAGCTTAACACATTTAAGAGCATTGGATTTAATTTCCCTCCAGAATGGAAGAGGTCCTTTTTCCAGGTGAGAAGAGAATCATCATTCTATATTTGCCGAAGTACACACAGGAATTCACAGATTATTGGGACAGCAGGAGGATTCCATTTCCAAAAGGAGATAGATTGATTATTATTTAGACACATTATTTATAGGGCTCCGGTCAATGTCTCTTGTGGTGAATGGTTGTTAAACTTACATGTTCTGGCAAATGCGCATTTGTTTTCACTGAGCAACCAAGATGCAGGGTGAATGCCCATTATTCAGGAGAATAAGGCTGAAAAGAGAAATAGAAAAGATGAGGTGAACCAGGAAGTAGTGATTAGCTGATGCCAAGCTTGGATTGAGAGGAGGGGAGACTGAAGGCAGTACAAAGTACCACAGCTTTGAGGTTCTGGAAGTGATGAGTTGGCACAACTAAGCATGTGTCAAGTGTTGATTTTAACACAGTAAGGCTGTAAGGAGGAGAATGACTGGGCATAGTGGTAATATCACTAGACTAGTAATCCAAAAGGTTAATGCTGTGGGGTCATGGGTTCAAATCCCACCACGGCAGCCGGTGGAATTTGAATTCAATTAATAAAAATCCAGAATTGAAAACTAGTCTCAGTGACGGTCACCCTGAAGCTACTATTGATTGTTGTAAAAACATGCCTGGTTCACTAATGTCCTTTAGAGGAGGAAATCTGCCATCCTTACCCATACCAGGCCTGGTCCACATGTGACTCTGAACTGTCCTGTGAAATGGCAATTAGGGATGGGCAACAAATGCTGGCCTTGTCAGTGATGCCCATATCCCATGAAAGAATAAAACAAAATGGTAATGCATTTTCAGTTTGGAAAAACTTTGAGAAGAAGGTTCAGAGGAATTTTGAACATAGTAGAATAAAGGAAGAGATGGGTCATGATGGAAAGAAAGAGGGAGAAGGTTGGATATGATTTCTATATGGAATAATAAATATATAGAACAAAATATAGAATTGCTTTGGATCAAATTGCTCTAAAATCCATACCAACTGGTCACCAAACAGGGAATGAAGTTTCGATCCTCGATCAGGTGTACTTCCAAAAATGTTCTCATCCACGACAATTCAACTTTGCGCTATATATAGGACAGGTTTAAAACATTACACACGTTTAAAGTACTCATCCTAATGGAAAATAATTTATTTTATATACACACATATATGTTTATTTGTGATTACATATATGTGTGCCTTATATTTTTTAAAAAACTATTCGCAAAGATTGCTTCTTCATCCAAAAAAAATCCTCTCTCTGTCCACTTTTGCTCATGATTGTATGGAAACCATAGGCTGAATTTTCCGTTCGGCGAGCAGAGCTGAAGCAATCACGGGACCCGCTGCCATTTTGCGCGAGCAGGCCAATTAAGGCCCGCCCAGCGCACTTCACACTCCCGTGCAGAGCGGGATTTTAAAAATTGCAGCGGGCGTGTACAGACCTTTAGGCTGATTACCATGGCCAGTTCCAGGTTGTACTTCAGGGGATCTGCACATCAGGCTGCGGTAGAGGGAAGGCCAGATGAGGAGGGCAGGCTGCAGGGTTTGGCCCAGGAGCAGGGCAGGCTGCAGGGTAGGCCAGCGGGGGGCCAATGTGCCCCTCGCTTCTCTGATGCCTGCCTTGCTGCCCTTGTTGAGGGGGTGGAAGCACGGCAAGAGGTTCTGTTCCCCCAGGATGGGAGGAGGAGGGCCCCCCACGTGACGATGTCGGCCTGGCAGGAGGTGGCGGAGGTGGTCAGTTCCTGGGATGTTGTACGGCAAACGTGGATCCAGTGTTGCAAGCGGTTCAATGATTTGTTGCGCTCTGGAAGGGTGAGTACCATGTTGGCCTTGGCCATTTAACCCAGCAGGTAGCCTTAGCCTTTGAGGCTCCCCCCTGCCCGCCCCCCACTCCAACCCCCACCCCAACCCCCCAACATCTTAGTGTCGTTACTGCATTGGGCATTTGACGCACGCTGGGTGGTCAAGCAGATGGTGACCATGCTTACATCAACCTTAGTGGTTGATGAGAAGATGGGTTGTCCCCACGCCATGTGTTGGTCTTTGGTGCACTTGAGCAGTCTGGGGGTAACCTGAAGGAGAGGCAGCTAGGCACATATTCATAACTCCAACACATGTCTTATTGATGGTGATGAGATGGTGGAAGGGGAGCCTCAAGGTGTCGTGGCCAAGAGCCATCTGCAGGCCTCGGTGCTGCACCTAGTTGCGCCTTCTTGCATGGGCGCTAAGACCCGTGTGTTATTGAAAGTGATGGACGCCGAATGTGTCCAATTGGCCGTTGGGGGAGGGGGTTGGGACCAGCCGTTCTATCTTCTGGTGACCGATCACCAGTAGTGTGGACAGGAGCTGTTGGAGGCCTCAGGTGAGCCACTGTGGTTGGGGTGTGGCGTGCGTGTGCAGAGTACATGAGCGATCAGCCCCAATAAATGCTCTTCTCTGTTCTACAGGAGAAAAATGCACACAACATCTACGAGCGTTCGCACACTGGTGGTGGTCAGCCCATGCTTCTCATCCTCAGCCGTTTTGAAGAACAGGCCATGGAGCTGGAAAGGCGCCATGTGGCCAGGTCGGCAGGTGTCGGCGAGGCTGGGGTGGAGCGGCCAGGTATTTGAGGCCCACAGTCCCATCCACTCTGTCTGCCCACCATCCAAAGCATTGATGGTTGCTGCAATTGTTAATGCAGCAACACTGCTCATTCACAGGCTGATACAGTCAGATGTGTGGGTCATACACAAAGGTCCCTCAGCCCCTTGAGGATGCAGGTCTCTAGCACCTTCCAAAGCCGCCTTATCCCATTTCTGACCGCTATCCCCATGGCCTAACATGCCATGGCATCGCTGCTGCACATCCAAAGACTTATTGCATCTTAGGAGGGTTTGTACCTCCACCACCCTTTCAGCCAGTGCGTCTCACATTACTCTGTCCAAAATGTCCTCAGCACCTCACCTGTCAACCTCATGCCCCTCAACTTAAATAAATGCCACCATGTTGGTCATCCCTGCGCCAAGGGGAAATGCTGCCTTCTGTCCACCCGTTCTATGCCCCTCATAACGGTATGAAGGTCAATAATGTGACCTGTCAATCTCCTGTGCTCCACGACAAATGTCACAAGTTTATGCAATATTTCCTCATAACTCCAACTCTCCAGACCAGCATACATCCTGGTCAGGAACCTCTGCACTCTCTCCACTCCAATGCCATCCCTCCCATGAAGCGCAGGTCACAACTGAACACAGAAGTGTAGCTGTGGCCTCGACAGCATTTTCTGCACTTGCAACATGACCTCCCTTTTCCTACATTCTATTCCTCGGCTAATAAAGGCAAGTCTGGCTTTTACCTTGTTAAGCGCCTTATGTTCCTGTTCTGTTACCTTAACGGGTCTGCCCAGCAAGGTCCCTGTAATCGTCCTTACTTTCCACGGTCCTACCATTTCTCATGTATTCCTGTACCTTTTTGTCCTGCCCAAGTGTATAACCTCACACATATCCACATAACATTCCATGTGGCATTCCTTCGGCCATCTGACCAGCCTGTCTGTATGCGCGTGTAATGTTTGGGTCTCCTCTTGACTGTTTACCACCCCACCAATGTTCGTCTCCTTAGGTTCTTGAAGGTTGAGCATATTATGAGCCTGGGGGGAAAGGGATGAATTGTGTTACTGAGTGAACGCTAACTGATCCACTGTCCTTGTTGTTAATTTCAGCATCACCAGAGCATGGCCGCAAAGAAGACATCCAGATGCCCCTTTCCACACCTGAGGGGGGTAAATTGTCACGAACGTCATACCATTTCAGCGAGGTAGGCACCAGTGCAGCGACTACCACATCGGTGGGAAATGTAGCATCGGCTAGTGTCCCGGATTAGAGTGGAGAGGGCACTTCACAATCGCTGGAGGAGATGGCACAGACAGAAAGTGCCGATGGCACCAGCAGCCAGAGGACTGTAGGGGGCCAGGCACATGCTGAGTTGGGCCATGATGATGTGTCTCTGGAGATGTCCGCCATGCAGCAGCTGCAGGACAAGCGGCAGGATGCGCGGGAGCATCTGGCAGGGTTGCATGAGAGTGTGCTTCACTTGGTCTCTGTGGTGGAGGAATCCAGGCAGAGCGTCAGTGATGGCATGAACCTCAGGCTTCCTCCATGGAGAGATTGGCAACTGTCATGGAGAGGGGCTTCCAACAGATTGATCAGCTTCTGATTGGGTTATGCTCTGACCTGCAAGCCCTCACAGTGCTACTGGCCACAGGTGGTCATTCGCAATGTGGGAGATGTTCTGGGCACCAACTGTCCCAGCTCAGTGCCCATCCATCTGCGGTGAGCAGGGAGGTCCAAAGCGACCTAACATTGGCGCAGCAGCTGCCTGTCATCTCTGCGGGCTCCTTTCAGGGCGCTCCGGATGAGGACAGCAGCTCCTCTGCCCCTCTGCCAGTGACCATTGCATCCGTTGAGGCTGCAACTACTGGGGAGGTGCCAGTTCTGGAACTGGCCACTCCATCCCAGGCGGGGCCATCACAGGCTCCATGGACCAGAGGACGTCCGCCAAGGTCATTGAGGCCAACAGGACAGCAGAGTCAGTAGGCTGTCTCACAAGCAACTCCGAGCGATGGGGCGGCACCAAGATGAGACACCCGCAAATGTAAGCATAAGGCACGTTAGGCAATCCACGGGTTTGTCACTGGTGCTTTTCTGTTGGCCCTGGATTAGGGAATATATATTTTTTAACATTGGAACAACGTTTTGTTTTGATTTTGTTGCACCATATGATGGATGGATGGAAATAAAATCCACATTTGTTACCATGGCTGAGGGTGTTTCCTTTGTGCTGCATTTGTATGTTTCACAGACATATCATGAGTGTTTGAGTGGACATTGATGTTTCTGCACTAAGCCCTTGGTTGCAGCTGATGAAGTGGAAGATGTAGCACTTAAGTGCCACGTATGGATGCGCCAGGCAATGCTGGTCCTGCAGATCCATTTGTGTGGAGCTAGCTGAAGGTTCATTGGATTAAAGTCTCCCGGATGTCCCTGCCTCCTTGGTGTAATAGCGGGTTGGCGTGCTGCCCCTCAACATTACCCTGTGCTTCCTCATCCTCTGAGCCACTGCTGGATTCATCATGTGCAGCCGCATTCACTGTGTCAAAGTCTTCATCGTCCACTGCATCCCCCCTTTCCAGCGCAAGATTGTGCAGAGTGCAGCATCTACCACTATCACAGAGACGTGATCTGGGGGGTACTGCAGTGCGCCCCCTGAGCGGTCCAGGAATCGGAAGCGCATCTTGAGAAGACCGATGGCTCTCTTCACCACAGCCCTTGTGGTGCCATGGCTCCTATTGTAGCGTTCCTCAGCTTCTGTTCTTGGATAGCGGAGAGACATCATGAGCCACCTTCTGAGGGGATAGCCCTTGTCACCCAGCAGCCATCCATCCAGCCGGGCTGGAGCACTGAAGAGCCTGGGCACCTGGGAGTGTCTGAGAATGTAGGCGTCGTGGGAGCTGCCTGGGTACCTTGCACAGACTTGCAGAATCTGCATCCTGTGATCACACACTATCTGCACGTTCATGGAGTGGAAGCCCTTCCTGTTGACGAAGGCACCGGGCTCACCTGCTGGCGCCTTGATGGCCACATGTGTACAGTCTATTGCACCCTGGTCACGGGGGAAGCCAGCAATGACTGCGAAGCCTCTGGCTCGCTGTGCCTCACTTGCCTGGTCGCAGCGGAAGTGGATGACGGTTATTACACATCTGAACAGAGCGTCTTTGACCTGCTTGGCACAAGTGTGGACAGCTGATTGGGAGACACCACAAAGATCACCCACCAAGTCCTGGAAGGAGCCAGAGGCATAGAAGTGGAGGGCAACTGTGACCTTCGGAGCTGCTAGCATGGGATGTCCGCCCACACAGTTAGGGGAGATCTCAGGGCCAATCATCCGACAGATATGGTTGACTGTTTCCCTTGACAGTCGGAGCCTCCTTTGGCACTACACTTCAGTCATATTGAGGTAGCTGCTTCGCTGCCTGTATACCCTGGCAGCAGGACAGTGGTGTCTTCTGCGGCCCCTTCCACCTTGGACAACCTCTTGGCCCTGCGCCTGTCCTCCCAAAGGTGGCTCCCCTGGAGGCTGATTATTCACTCCTGGCCTCTTCCTTATTCTAGCCCTCACTTCCTCCTCAGAGGAGCTGCCTCCAGTGGAGATATCAGAACCCATACCCAGGCTAAAGGGAGGCCTCCGGAAAGCTGCAGGCCCGATAAAGATTCCTGACTGCAGAGTGCTGAGCTGAAGGTTAAAAGTACACAGAAAGCTGCTGGAATTCATTCTGAAGTGCTACAGATCACACAGGCAAGTTTAAAAAACTTGCTGCAATTAATACTTCACATAAAACATTGACAACCCCACTGAGCCCACATATCCCGCCCGTGGATGAGTTTTTTGTTAAAAAGTCACTTACCCGCCTGCCTGTTGCGCCCGTGTGCTGAGCTGAAGATCGCACGAGTGCCTCAAAATCAGTGTTGATTGCCGAGTTAAGGGCCTTAACAAGCCCTTTAATTAATGGCGGCTGCACGTCGCACTTCATTGCACGCCCGCCCAGCTAAATATCGCAATGGTGCGCGGTGACGTCGGGACACTCGCCCGACATCACCGCGCGCCATTTTAAAAGCTGACGTGCAGGGCCCACCCCCCCGATCGTCACCCAGAAAATTCTGCCCCATAAGTTTCTTATCTATGGGATTTTTAATGAATAAGTTTAAACATTTCTTCTGCTTTGACATTGTTCAATTGAGGCTTTGGAGAGCTTTTATATGAAAACAATTAAATGGGGCTAATCAAGGTCTCTTTCGTACTATTGTTCAGGAATAATTACTGTCACTTTAAAGTAATAGTAGATGCTGAGATAGTTTGTGATTATACTGAATGCTTTTAAGGATCAACCCAGACATTGTCAATCATATTTTAAATGGTTTTTACAGTTTGTGATTCACCCAAGGATGTCGGTCTATGAATACTGGTCATCCTCCAATGCTCCAGAACTTTATGCAGTCCTCCACCTGTGACTTAACTAGTTTTATAGTTCCAGCATAACTCCCTGCTTTTATATTGTGCACTTCAGCTAATAAAGGAAAGTATTCCATAGGCTTTCTTAACCGCCTTATCTATCTGTCCTGCTACCTTCAGGGATTATTGGTCATGTACTCCAAAATCCCTCTGTTCCTCTACACTTCTCAGTATCCTACCATTTATTGTGCATACCCTTGTCTTGTTTTCCCTCCCCATATGCATTACCTCCCACTTCTCCAGGTTGAATTCTATTTGCCACTTGTCTGCCACCTGACCATTGATATCTTCCTGCAGCCCACAACTTTCTTCCTTAATATCAACCATATGGCTAATTTTTGTATCATTTGCAAACTTCTTAATCATACCCTCTACATTTAAGGCTAAATCATTGATACATACCATGAACAGAAAGGGACCTGATACTGAGCCTTGTGGGACACCATTAGAAGCAACCTTCCAGTCACAAAATCACCCGTTGACCCTTTGTTTCATTCCACAGTTTTGCATCCGACTTGCCATTTGTCCTTGGATCCCATGGGCTTTTACTTTTCTAACCAGTCTGCCACGTGGGACCTTGTCAAAAGCCTGCTAAAATCCATGTGGACTACATCATATGTGCTTTGTTCCTTGACCCTCCTTGTTAACTCCTCAAAAAAATTCAATCTAGTTATTCGGAAATGGCTTCCTTTACAAATCCATGCTGACTGTCTTTGACTAATTTATACCTTTCTAAATGATGATTTATACTGTCCCTCAGAAACTTTTCCAGTTAATTGTCCAACAGTTAATTGTCCATCACTCCACCAGGGCTGACAGGTCTTTAACTACTCAGTGTATCCAATCTTTCCAATTTAAATAAAGGTACAATGTTAGCTGTCCTCCAGTCCTCTGGCATCATGCCTGTAGCCAGGGAGGATTGAAAAATAATGGTTAAAGCTCTGCTATTTACTCCAATAATTGAAGGAGAAAAAGTTGCACGGAAATGGGTGAGTGGAACTAACTGCATTGCCCTTTGAAAGAGCCAATGTAGACTCAATGGGCCAAGTGGTGTCCATTCTGTGCTGTACGGTTCTATAATCGTGCAATAAAAGATAAAGGGCCTCCATAGGCCAGAGAGTGCTGATTGGGAGATATTTTCTCCGTCTCTCTCTGTCCACTCCCATTTTCCCAGCTGGCTTTCAATTCTCCGCTCGAGTCTGTCTTTCAGCCACCTTCACTCTCTCTGTAGCAGAGAGTCACATGTTCCTCAGCTCTGGGGTTGAACATCCTTTTCATTTAGATGTACCTGATGGTAAAAGGTGGAGCAGGGCAATGGAAAAGCACTAATTCTCTTTTAGCAGAATTATTAGTAGAGCTCCCAATGTTTGCACAGGGTCTGGTAGGTGTAAAGTAATGTGAGCAGAGTTTAATGTAGCCCATGGGAGCGGTTGCAGTGGGGAGGGAGGGTGGGGGACCATAGAATCAGGAGGGAAGGTAGCATGTGTGGACATACCTGTTCCCTTCCCAACAACATTAAATTATCTCAGCGGAGTGTAAGGTCAAGGACTGCTTTTCTGCCCAGATGCCAATTGAGACCCATAAGTGGCCAATTAAGGGCCTCTTTCCACCACCACTGGCATTCTACCAGTGATAAGGTGGCAAAGGGGCACTTGGAGAGACTGCCCAGTAAAAATTGGCAGCCTCCCTTTGGGTTTTGTAGGGGGACTCTCCCAATCAGCACTCTGTGGCCTATGGAGGCCCTCTCTCAGCGGCAAAGGCTGCTTTTTCAGAAACATCCCTCCTGCCGTCAACAACCAACACCGTGACCCGCCCCAACCCACCCCAACACCTTGCTGGATCTGCCTGACTGGCCCAGGAGACCCCAACCTCACTTACTTTGGCTCCTGGGTGGTGTCCATGATGCTGTTACAGGCCATGTGCAGTCCCAGCAGTAACCATTGCTCTCAGTGGTGCTGTGGGACTGATGAGGTTTCAGCCCTCTAATTGGCTGGCAGCTCTTGGAGGCAGAATCTCTGCCCTTAAAGGGACAGGAGCCCTGGCACCAGGCAATTAATTGTCTGATTGGCCCAGCATCTGGCCTAAGCTTCCAGAAACAGCTGAGGCAGGGTTGCCCCTGGCTTTCCTGATGGCTATTGGGGCACCACTGCCTGACAAAATTCAGCCCATGCTGTGTAGTGAGGTTCCAAAAGGTATTCTGCTGTGAGTGATTGGACAATGCCTGAAGGAGGGGAAATGTGAGAACAATAATGCTGATAGATAAATGAGAATGACAGTAATAATCACTGATAATTTGCAAATGAAATCCCCCTGGAAACTGTCAAGGCAATATTTCAAGTGATGCTCCTCATGAGGTTTACCTTCTTTGTTCTGCTGGGAGACAGCTCTTCTGGGGTTCTAGGCTTTTTCTGAGATGTAAAAGTGAGATGTAAAAGGTCCACAGCAAGCTGCTACTATGCGGGCAGTACACATGGGAGCATGTTGTTGTGTCCCCAGTGATCTGTGCAGGCACTGAAACCTGTCCTTCACCATCCCCGTAGTTCTCTGACTGGGCAATCAAGCTGATGAATGAGCCTTTTTGTGGTGCTCTTCAGCTTCTATTCAGCAGAGAGGGGTCACAATTCATGGTGGTACAGGGTAAGCCTTGTCAGTCAAAGCCATCAGGCCACTGTCTTCTAATTAGATCAAGGAGACAGAAATTCCTGTGCAAAAATATATCATAATGACTATTTCATAATCTGACATTCCCTTGCAGAATTCTTTGAAGCTGGTGACGGACTCTTTGCCCACTTGGGAAGGTTAACTGTTGGAGCTCATAGACATATACATGACAGACAAGGGCCATTCTGCCCATTATGTATTTGTAGTAATTATAGTTCTGATAAATATAGGACTGTAACTTTAAGAATAATCCTGTGTTGTAAGATCACATGATATGTGTAAACCAATGAGTTTGCTGTGTGGGGAATCTCTTGGAGAGAGTTCATCTTTAGTTATAGAGTTAGATGCACACATGTAGCTGCTGCTGCTGTCTTGTAAATAAAATTCAATGTTTCCACCAAGAAAAGTTGCCTGGAAAATCAACTATATAACAAACTGGCGATGAGGATAAACCAGACCCGGTGCTGTCCCTCGCCCGACGATTGTGAGTATCCAAGATAATTAAAAAGAAAGGAAGATATACCCATCTGAGACGCCACAGTTTGGTAGAATTGATCCTTTTGAGCCAGCCACAGACGACTGGTCTCAATATATAGAATGTCTTGCATTCTACTTTCAAGCCAACAAAATCACAGGGGAGGAAAAGAGAGCAATTCTCTTGAGTATTTGTGGGAGCAAGACCTACAGTTTAATGTGAAGCTTGAAGGCCCCCAGTGCCCCTAATTTGAAGACCTTCAGTGAACTAGTAGACCTCATTAAGCAACATTTTCAACCCAAGCCCTCAGTCACAATGCAGAAGTTCAGGTTCAAATCATGTAACAGAGCCCTGGGGAAGACCACTGCTATCTACATGGTGAAATTAAAACAACTAATGGAATATTGTGATTTCAGTGAAACCCTGAATGATATGCTCAGGGGTCATTTGGCCTGTGGCGTGCAAGAGGATGCTATTCAACGAAGATTGCTGGCTGAAGTGGATCTTGATTTTAAGAAAGCATTAGAAATAGCGCTTACGATGGAATGTGCTGTAAGGGGTGCACAAGCAATTCAAGGTGTGAAAAATGGCGCCATTTCCCTAGTTGTGCGGGAATGGTCAGCCGAAAGTGGCGTGAAAAGCTGGGACTCCACCGCAAAGCAGGAAACAGCCCCTGCTAACTGAAAATTTAGAGGAAACAGCTTAACAGCAAATTCAAAAATGAATTTTTATCAACATGGAATCAATCATACTCCTAAAGATTGGCAATTTAAAAAGGTGCAGTGTTATTTTCGTCACAAAAGTGGGCACATATGGGAACATTGCTCAGCAAGATTAAAACAGGCTTCCAGCAACAAAGTGCAATGAAGAGCCAGAAACAACCAATTCTGACATTTATTCATTATTCAACATGAAAGTTGGGAAGACAGAGCCAATTACTGTCATATTGCAAGTGAATGGTAAACCCTTAAAAATGGAAGTAGACACAGTTGCTTATACCAGTGAAGTAGAACACGCTTTCAGATATTTAAATAAAGATGCTCAACAATTAAATTTAGAACAAACCTCTGCCAAGTTGAAAGCGTACATAGGTGAAGAAATCTAGGTAAAAGGTATCACAGAGTAGCTGTTTATTATAGACACCAAACAGCACAACTACCAGTGATGGTATTAGGAGGCAGAGGACCAAGCCTTCTAGGTCAAAATTGGTTGAGGGAAATTAACCTTAATTGGCCAGTGAGATTTCAAAAGGAAGCTGGAAGAATTCTTGAGTTGGAAAAGGAACAAGGCAAAATACTACAGAAAGAACCTGGAGAGTCCAAGGACTGCAACTGGATGAAAAAGGAATGTGTAGCCATTCAGCAACCTGAAGAAATGAAGACTGTCTTAAACAAAGACATGGAAGAGTAATAGAAGAAACTCAAGGAGATTCTGCTGAATGACAGAATTCAAGATGAAGTGAGTGAGCTTCACAAAGAGAAGGAAAACCTGTTGAAAGACCTTCACACTCTACAGGGATCCCTCAGATCAAAGTTTGTACTTCTGGAAAATTACGAAGAGAAGCAGGAAGAACTTAACGTCACTCTGAACAAACTGAAGAACCAGTTGGCAGAGAAGACGCAGCAATGTTCAAAGTTCCAGGAGGAAGCCAACAGACACAAGAAGGAGACAGAAGACCTGAAGAATCAGCTAAATGAAGCTAAAGAGGCTTTGAAAGCAGAAGTTGTAGAATTTTCCAAGATGTGAGTAGATAATGAAATCACAGGTGGCTCAACTACTGAACTCAGACAAGGTGAGATTTCACCTGAGAGCAGTCTGGCCAACAGTCAAGCTAGGAAGAAGGTCGAGATTAAACTCGGTGGTAGAAAGAAAAGAGAAAAAGGAAGAAGGTTCCGAAAACTCAATAAAAGGTGGGAAGGAAAAAGTTAACAAGTGAATCATTGGAAACTAGACTTGCTCATTTCCTATGTCACTACAGAACAACTCCCGACACTATGACAGGTGCAACGCCTGCAGAGTTACTGATAAGGTGCTACCTTCGAACAAGACTAAACCTGATACTTCCCTATTTGGAGGGGATGCTGGAGAAAAGTCAAGGGAACCAAAAAGGAACTCATGATTTGCATAGCCGTGAGTGACAATTTACTATTGGAGAAGCAGTATATGTAAGGAATTTTAGTGGAGGACCAAAGTGGTTACCTGGTAAAGTAGGCTCTGTGACTGGACCATTGTTGTACCACGTGGAAGTGGAGGGTCGAATCACCCATAAGCATGTGATTCATTTAAGAAGAAGGGAGATACCGCAACAAAATGATGTTCCACCTGTAACCATTACTGAACCTGTGGTTCCTGTTGTGGTTGCTCAACCAAGGATATACATGCCCAATGTCTCTGCTGGAGTGGACGACACTGAACTGCCTGTGCCTAATGAGGTTCCTGATGATAATGCGGTTCCAGAGAATGTGGTTCCTGTCAAAGAATCAGAAGTCATGGAGTTACGATATTCTACATGGATCAGGAAACTACCTGAAAAACTGGACTTGTAATTTCATAACCTGTGTAAATATTGTAATGTCATGCAATAAATACCCTTGTAAATACCAAAATGTACACAGAAAAGTTAAAGGGGGAGGAATGTAGTAATTATAGTTCTGATAAATGTAGGACTGTAGCTTTAAGAATAGTCATGTGTTGTAAGATTATATGATCTGTGTAAACCAATGAGTTTGCAGCATGAGGAACCTCTAGGAGGAGTTAGAGAGTTAGATGCACACATGTAGCTGCTGCTGTCTTGTAAATAAAGTTCAATATTTCCACCAAGAAAAGTTGCCTGGAAAATCAACTCTATAACAGTATTTGTGAGTTCTTTATGAAGTGATCCCAAACTAATCCCACAGGTGGCTCTTCTGTATTGCGTTACATAGGAAAATCAAAAATAGGAGCAGGAGTAGACCATTTGGCTCATTGAACCTTCTCCACCTTTCAATAACATCATGGCTGATCTTCTGCCTCAACTCCACTTTCTCACTTGCTCTCCATATCCCTTGATTTCCTGAGAGACCAAAAATAAATTAATCTCAGCCTTGGATATATTCAATGATAGAACACCCACAGCTCTCTGCAGTAGAGAATTCCAAAGATTCACAACCCTCTGAGTGAAGACACTTTTCTTCAACTCAGTCCTAAATGATCTTTCCAGGGTCTCACCATTGACCTTAATCAATGGGGAGAGGTGTTTTACTGTGGCGGTTGGTTGGAAGAAGACCTTAGTTTTCCGGATATTTAGTGAAAGGTCCATTTTCTAATATGCTGCGGAGAAGGAGTCATCGACAATAACTTGGAGCTCAGTTTTTGAGTGAATGCGCGCACTAGCGTCATCTGCATCTTGTAGCTGATTGCCTGAAGTTGGAGTGATATTGGTTTCTGATTGAAGGTGGGGTAGGTTGAACAGTTCCCTCTCTGTTCTGTGAATTATCCCCATGCCTGTGGATAGTTTGCTGGAGGTGACGTGCAGCATTACAGCGAGGAAGATGGAGAAGAGGGTTGGTGTAATGACACAGCCTTATTTGACCCCAGTCTTCACTATCCCAGAAGGAAAAAACAGTTTGGACCAGTACTTTTATTTCCCAGGTTTTACTGGCGTTCCATTTTAAGATATACAAGCCCACTTCCGCCCAATATTCTTATTTCCCAGTTTTTACTGTTTTTTCGTTCTTGGATGGCCCATTTTCCATATCTTGGGAGCCTCCTCTTGACAACGGCAGATGACAAAATTCATCATCACCTCCAATGTGGCAGCTCAGCCTGTGGCTGACTGAGGAAAGAATATATCAGGACCACAATTTCAAACCCAAGTCTAAGTTCATGGTTTACCAAGCAACTGTGATCCCCGTGCTCATAAATGCTTTGGAGACTTGCGCTGGAGAAGTGCTGTCACAAGATCCCTCAAATCCCAAGGCGAGAAAGACAGTCCAGCAGCAGTGTCTCTCCTAAGTCAACATTCCCAGCATCACTCGAAATCAGCTCCATTGGGCAGGACATGCTGGCTGTATGCCTGACTCCAGACACCCAAAGCAGCTGCTTACTTGGAATTCAATCGCAGCAGGTGACTCCCAGGATGACAGCATAAACGCATTAGGAATGTCCTCAATGCATCCCTGAAGAGATCAAACATCCCCCCCAACTCTTGGGAGTCCTTGGCTTGTGACCGGCCAAAATGGAGGTTCATTTGGGAAGGTGCCGAGCGCAATGGTCGGAATCGTCTGTTCCCATTGGCGGTGAGCATTACGATGGGCGGGAGGTGTGGGGGTGGGGAGAATTCAGTGGGAGGGGCAGAAATATGTTTCACACCAGCATGAAATTGCAGCAGGATCATCTGATAGTGTCTGCTATGGTAGATCACGAATCCCGCAGGAGGCCGGCGTGAACCTCATTTGCATCTTGCTAATAGGATGCAAAGTAAGGCCCGACTGGAATCATTCCCCCAATTTACCGTTATGCCTGCAGGAAAACACGCTGGCCCAGAACACGTTTGGACAAGCGTGACGTGCAGAAGTCGGGACTTACCTTTAGGGCCTTGCTCAGATCGCGGACACCTGAGGAGAAGATGATGATGGAGCCCTCCAGCTACTGGACCCTGGAGGAACACATGCATCGCATGCTGAATGGATCCTTATGCACATGGCTCCGCTGTGAAGCAGCTCTCGGAAGGTGGGAGGTCTCCACACAGCAGCTTCGACTTCGCTGAGGCTTTGGACCTTCACACACTTCACCATAGGCTCGCACCATCTTCCAGGGTCTCCATTGATGCTTCGAGCCTGCTTCAAAACTCCACGGACTTTGCCATGGGCCGGTACAGATGATCGGAGAAGGTAGGGGGGATGTGAGGGAGAGGAAGGTCCAGGTATGAATGGGAGAGGAAGTTGTACTGGGTTGGTGGGGTGAGATTAGAAGGGGGGGATGAAGGTGTTGGGGGGGTGGTGAGATTGGGAGGGGGGTGGAAATGAAGATGTTGGTGGGAGTAAGGCTGGAGGGGAAGGAAGGTGATCGGGTGGGGGGTGAGGTTGGGAGGCGGAAGGAGGGTGTCTGGGGGAAGAGGGAGTACAGGAGGGAGAAGGGTGTAATGGGGGAGAATTCTACAAGTGGGGAGGTAGTTGCAAGGGGGGAGGAAGGGGTAAGGGAGGATGTTCGGAGGGGGAAGGTGTCTGAGGGGAGGAGGGAGTTCCGAGGGGGGAAAGTATCCATGAGGAGGCAGTAAGGATGGAGGAAAGAGTAAGGGTGGAGGAAGGAGTAAGGGGAGGTGGTGGGATGTCGAGGTGAGCGTGCAAGGGAGGGGCCTGTGGAGACAATTACTGTCTCCTGCGAAGCGAACTGAGGGTGGGCATGGTAGGAGGGAATGGTGAGTGTGAGAGGGGGCAGAGGGAGCTGGTAGGGTGGGAGGGTGAGGGTGCATTGGTAACAATAGAAGGGGCGGTGAGGGTGGTTGTTGGGGACATGGAGGGAAACACGGACTCTGGAGGTGGGAAGGAGGAGGTCGGAGAAGCCATTGTGGATGGGGGTGAGATTTTCAGGAAGGTAGGGAATGTGCACGTTCACCTGGACATCCTGGAGTGACAAGTGTTCGGGCTGTAGGGTAATGGTGGGGAGTTGGAAGGTGATGCCAGGGGGGTCGACTGTGATGGGGGAAAGGATGGGGGAGCTAACGAGAAACTTGGCTACGACCAGGCTTTTCAAATCAAGAGTGAATGGAGCCTCATGTTTGGTGGGCACTGGTACTGCATGGGAGTGTGATCAGTGGGTGGGCAGAGATGCAGGTCAGTTCAGATGTACAACTGAAAGAGAACCTCAGTAGGCAGCATTGAAAATGCTCGGGACATTGAGATGAGTGTGATGGATGAAGGATCCGCATTTGTGTGAGAGAGTGCTTGTATGAGGCTCCAAAAGGCCCTGCCGCACCCACACTTCTTCCTACAGAATCACTCATAGTCCAGCTGCGTGTAGCTGACCTGTTGAGGCGTCAGGGGGAGTGGGGTGGGGAGGGGGGGTGCGAATGCAGGGGGAGGGCTTGCAAAGCCTGTAAATGAAGCACAAAGACAACATTACAAATTATTCATTGAAAGTGAATATATTTTCAGATTATAAAGTGACAAAATGTGTTCACCCGTGCAACCATTTGTGATCAGAATTTCTTAACTTTTCCAGGCATACCACTTCTTCTAGGTGCTGCCCTGACATCCGCAGCAGGGGTGGAGACAGCCTGTGCAATGGTTGGCCCTGTTGCCTCTGATGGCTTTGGCTTGGGTCCTTTGGAGGGCCAAGGCCTTGAAGGCTCCAGCCTGCTTTGCCTGTCCTCCTGTGGGCCAGCTGCTCCCTCTGCGGTGACAGAAGACAAGGTTCAGGGGGTCACAGGCAAAGGGGACTCGGAGGGGGAGGACAGCCTCTGAAATTCCTGAGTGGATGACCCAGGGGTATCCAGCTGCTGCTTCTCCGCCTTTCGGATACAAATCCACTACTCTGACTCACGTGCCACTCTGTTGAGGGCTTTCAACAGCTCTCCTTGATGTTGCCCCACCTTGATCCCGCCTATCGAGAAGCTTCATTGGGAACATACAGAGGCGAAGTTGAGGTGTCAGAGAACACACAAACCTCCAAACAACACAGCTACCTGACCATTTCAAGCACCCTGCACCGGCTGTCCCCATAAGGCAGAGACTGCAGATCATACATCGGACTTATCAGCCATTTCAGAACCCATCGAACTGGGGTGAAAGCAAGTCACCTGTAATCTGGAGGGACTGCCTAAGAAGAGAAATTATCTACCCCTTATCCTAAGGGTGTGTTCCCATTCTAGATTCCCCAGTCAGAGAGAAACAACCTGTCAGTGTCTACCCTGTCAAGGCCCTTCAGAATCTTTTATGTTTCAGTGAAATCACCTTCTAACTCCAGAGTGTATAGACCTAATTCACTTAACTTTTCCTCACAGGACAACCTGTCATCCCAGGAACCAATGCGGTGAACTTCTGTTGAGTGCCTCCACCACGTTCTCTCAGGTAATTAGAGCTGGGCCACAAATGCTGGCCTAGCCAGTGAAGCCTACGTCCCATGAATGAATTTTAAAAAATGCAAGTATATCCTTCCTTAAATATGGAGCCCAAAGCTACACACAGTTCTTTGTTGTGGTTTAGCCAGAGCCTTGTACAATTGTGGCAAGACTTCCTCATTCTTGTGCTCTAATCCCCTTGCAATAAAGGCCAACATGTGATTTGCCTTCCTAATTGTTTGCTGCACTCTGCTTCAAGTATTTATCTTAATTTTCCCTTAAAAGATACACTAGTCTTTGCCTCAACCGTTGCGGCAAAACATCCAGTGCTCCAGTAAAGAAATTTTCCTAACCTCGCCCTTCAGCCACTTAGTGTCAATTTTAAATTGTCAACACCTCATCACTCCCCAGCCAGAGGAAATGGCGTTTCCCTACTTATTCTATCAAAACCCTTCAAAATTTAAAAAGTCTCTTTTAAATCTCTCAGCCTTCACTGTCCCAAGAAAATAACCCAAAGTCTGTTTTTTAACTATTGGTGGGGCTGAAAGAGACCTACAGCTTGAGACTAAAGAGACCCTGATTCTCAGGCCTGGCCTACATGAGACCCATCAGTGCCCAATCCAAATTTAGCTGAAATCACTGGCTGACTCAGGCACTAGGAGCCGCTGCGGTGGACCATATGGAATGGTGGCCGGTAGAGATTACTTCATAATAGGGAGACCCTTTTAAGGGTTTGGTTTTGCTTTCTCAGCTGATACTGAGTGTCACATCCAGGGCTATTATGGAGCGTGTTTGATTATCGAAAACATTTCTTTTCATGCCAATGATTCTCTGGTCGTAGCATATGATGTCAATTTTGGATAACAATGCTTTTTGAGAGCTTTAGCGGGAGTTTCTTTTGTATCTTCCTTAATGTGAGTTTAGCTCAGCTGATGGCATGCTTGCCTCTTGAGACTAGGTTGTGGGTTCAACTCTCATTTAAGGGTGAACACATAACCTAAACTGGTACTTCAGTACATCACTGAGGAAGCGCTGCAGAAGCTTTGCCCTTTAGATGGGATGCTAAATTGCAGCCCTGTTTCCACATTTAGGTGACACTATTTGAAGTAGTCAAAATTCTTTCCTTGATGTGGAACAGATTTTTTTTTTATTCTTCATGGGATACAGGCACCGCTGGCTATCTCTAATTGCCCTTGAGAAGGTGGTGGTGAACTGCCTTCTTAAACTGCTGCCGTCCATGTGATGTAGGTATACCTATAGTGCTGTTAAGAAGGGAGTTCCAAGATTTTGATCCAGTGACAGTGAAGGAACGGCGATATAGTCCTAAGTCAAGGTGATGTGTGTCTTGGAGGGGAGCTTGTTGGTGATGGCGTTCCCATGTATCTGCTGCCCTTGTCCTTCTAGGTGGTAGAGGTCACAGGTTTGGAAAGTGTAATTGAAGGATCCTTGGTGAGTTGCTGCAGTGCATCTTGTGTATTGTACACACCGCTGCAAGTGTGCATCGGTAGTGGAGGGAGTGAATGGTTCAGGTAGTGGATAAGGTGTCAATCAAGTGGGCTGCTTTGTCCTGGATGGTGTCAAGCTTCTTGAGTGTTGTTGGACCTGCACACATCCAGGCAGGTGGAGAGTATTCCATCACACTCCTAACTAGTGCCTTGTAGATGGTGGGCAAGGTTTGGGGAGTTAGGATGTGACTTACTTGCCATAGAATTCCCATCCTCTGACCTGCTCTTGTAGTCACAGCATTTCTATAGCTAGTTCAGTTCAGTTTCTGCTCAATGGTAACCCCCCAGGATGTTGATAGTGGTTATTTGTTGTTACTTCATGCAAATAGGCTTCTGAATTTATCTACATGATAGTAGTGACCATATTTCAAAAGTAATTAATTGGCTATAAAGTTCTTTGGAAGGACATGGAAAGCAAGATGGAAATGTAAGTTTTTTCTTCATTTCATAGAATTAAATGTGGTTTCTATTCTGCAATAGACAGGAAGGCTAGCTCAATCCTTTCCCCTTATTTTTGGAGTTATAAAAACAATTGACTCAAAGAACTCTTCAATGGATTGGAAAGTTTATTATTTTTAACTCTTGAATGTCCATTCATCAAATGCAGCCTTTCTGGTGACTAACAATCACTACTTTGTTTGTATTTTTAGGGATAGTTTTTTTTAATGATATCAAACTTTCTTAAAAGCCTTGACATGAAAGCTGCGTGGTGAAAGGTACCCTTGTCAAAAATGTGGTGACTTAGAATGAAGTTCCATGACAACCAGGTCAGACTGAATTCATGTCTTCAGCTATAGGAACTTGTTTCTGTTTACCTTCTACGTTGAGTACTGCTGTAAAGGGAGACTCTGCTCCCTCTATATGGGGGATACCCTTACCTCAGGGATTCTATGGAGACACTGCGTCTCCATTTAAACCTCATTATGACACAGATTCATAAAAATCACAAGGTTGTGGTTTTAACTTGTATCAACCCATTCATGAACAGCTAGACTATTCATGTAATTTGACCACTGATACTTAAAAGTATTTATAAATCTGGACTGGTGCTGTAAAACAATTGGCCTTTGCTGTAAGGTGGTTTTTAAGCTATAATATTCTATTATTACAAAATAAGTTCTGTAGAGATGTGTAGCTCTGAATCAAAAATCAAACTGAAGCAAAGCAAATTACAACGTTGCAGATGCTCATGAGTGACAAACACTCTAGAAAATGCATTGATTTGTAGAAACTAGCCAATGTTTTCATCTGAACGTCCTAATAGGTTTAAATTAATTAAAGGGTTGCAAATTAGTTAGTTAATAAAATTATTTGCTGTAAATCGATCAACACATTTTAGTTCAGATTTTTGTTTAGTTATCTTAAATGTTTTTTTAACAATATTTACTAAATTTAGAAATTATTATAAAATACAGTCATATGAAAATTTAAGACACCCAGCAAGTAAATAACCTTTACTTCATCCTCGGGATGTGATATGGGCTTTGTTAGCAAGGCCATGTTTATGCCCAGCCTTGAATGCTCTGAGAAGCTAATGTTGGACCTTCACCTTAAACCCCTGCAGTGTATGTAGTGTAATGAATTATAATATTACACTGGTATTGAATACATTAGTGAGTAGTGAGCTAAAAGACTTAAATACTGTGCTCCCTCATATTGAGGGTAATTATATCAACAGAAAATTCTCAGGTTCTTGGTGTGTCTACACAACATGCTACTCCACAGTCACGTCATCCACAGGCACAGGATCAGTTCCCAAATGTTTGCTGATGATGGTTAAGATTATCTCACCATCTCCTTCATGCAGAAACTCGGCATCCTGTTCAACCCCACATTATATGCATCAGCAAGATTACTTAATTGCACCTCTACAACATTGTTCATCTCCGCCCTTACCTTTCCCATACTTACCATTATCCTGCTCCTGTCATTGACGGGCTCCAGTTCCCTAATTGCCAGGCTCCCATATTCCACTTGCCACAAATTTCAACTTGTTCAAAATTTAGCTGTCTATCTCCTGATTCACACTGAATTCTCCATTCCCGTCATTGCATCCTCATTGAGTTTCATTAGCCCACTATCATGCTCTCACATTTCCTACATTACAACAGTGACTTCCCTTCAAAAACGACTTACTTAGCTATAAATTGCTTTGGGATGTTGAGAGGTTGTGGAAGGTGCTATATAAGTGCAAATTATTTCTTCCTGTCTCTGTTGTGTTCAGAACCCAGTTTGATCCTTGGGGAGGGCATTCTCTGTAAAGTTCTATATTAGATGGTTCACACTTCGCACCTTTTCCTTCTTGAGCGATAGCCTGCTGGAGAAAAGGATTTGGTTGCTACAGCCAAAATTGTAGATATCTGCTGGGATTCCTTGTGACCTTGACCTTCAACTATTTTGCATTTGCATGGTGGCCATTGGAATCTCGTCAATCGTGGATGAGCAGCCACATGATACAACATGCAGCTGAGGAACTTTTACACACGATTCAATAGTGTATTGAATAATTTGTGGACATACACAATCAGATCTTCGGACAGTGTTCTTAGAGAAATTATATAGTGCAGTCAATCCAAGTCTGTTTAATATTGTTTTCCATTTGAGTGGTTTAGAGGCTACTGAATGCTTGAAGGATACAGCTGCAATGTACCAGGTTATATTTTGTAGTAAATTAAATAACAGACTAGAGAAAACTTTCCAGATAATATCTAAAGAAAATGAATGAAAGCATGTCCTTTTGCTTCCCATCCTTCTCATATTGAAAGTTCTCATCCTTCAAAAAATATGTTTTGAATTGAAAAGGCGAAGACAGGAAGTCTACAGAAACTATTACTGGTTCAACAAAGAATATTGTCATGTTCCAGTATGTTCTAAACCATCAGGCAATACTTAAAAATTTTGGACACAAACAGGTGATTAAAATGGCCACTGCAAAGCGTGTGATCCTTGCCATTTTGGGCTCCAGACTAGTCCCGAATCTCAAGTAAATACACAATTAAGTAAAGACATTCACAGCCTGCCAGGAAATTCACACATCTCTTTGTTTAAGGATGGACTGTCAACTAAAAGAGCTGTAGCATTCCAACTGACTCGTCTTTCTGTTTCACTATGAACAAACAAAACATCGAAACTCAGTGTGTGTTAAACAAATGCGAAATAGACCCCATTGACCTTTCATTGTATTATGATGGTCCCTCATCAAAACTAGATGGGATGAGCTTCAAAGTGTCAAATGACAACACAGGATGTGTCATCAACACCCTACTTAGCTTTGAACAAAGGATTTTTGATTTTGTACAAGTCACATGATGACCACAGCCATGTTCTCTTGTCTGCTTCAAAAAAATGGCAGAAGTTGCTTGCAGAGAGAGAGTTCCATCCAAGTCGATCAGAAAAGTAATTGAACTGGCTGAAAGTCAATGAAAGTAGCCAAAATAATAAACAGCAATACCTTGAAAGCGGGAGAAGGACTCTCCCCATTCTGTTCCAACTTCAAGTTCATCTGAGAACCAACCTCCTGGAAATTCAACTAGAAGAAGCCTCACAGCTTACTCATAACTCTCTGCTTACAAGACCTTTGCTTCAACTAAAAGCATCAACTCACCTTAGAAACTACAGACTTGCCATGAAAGACAAACTGAGGCCGGAATTTTTCACTCCCATTTGCGGTGGGCTTGGTTAGCGGAATGAATGGAAAATATCGTGAGGTGGCCCTGGTCGCCTTTCCCGGTGACATAACTCCAGGATGTAATTGTCCCCTCCCCCTGTCAGTGACGAGCCTCATTTCCCGCTGTCCAACGTCGGGAACTTAATTTTAATGCATTTGCAATCCTTATTGTGTCCACACACCAGAATCATACCCCCATGTCAAATTTACCCCACACACTGGCGTAACTTCAGTGCAGCCGGACTTATGACTGTCTTTAAAAGGGTTGCATCTACTGAGCTGAATTTCGAGGGGAACCCAGAGGTGAGTGTACACATCCTTGTGCAGTACTTGCGAGGATCGCCCGTAGGGCATCAAGGAAGAGGCATTCTGAGGGGGGTCGGTGGGGCACAGGAAAGTCACTTTTTCCCAGCTGGCTTTCTGTGCGGTGCCAGAGCAAAGGCTCTAGTATGGGTGGGGCCAGGGTTGGGGGCAAGGCAGCACAGACTGATGGAAATACAGAAGCACATGCCTGGCGTTGTGGGGGAGGTGCGGGGAAGATGAGGGAAGCAGCCAGACACTTGGAAAAGCTTGTCAAAAGTGAGCATTCCTCCGCAGCTGAGACTATTCAGCAGGAGCTCCATTGACATGCTTGGAGTCAGGTCTCTGAAGCTTTTCTGCCCACTCAAGCAATGGAATGCACCGAATGATCCAGAACCTTTTGCTCCTTTTAAAGACAGTCATAAATCAAGCTGCTCTGTAGCTAAACCAGTGTGTGGGGTAAATTTGACATGGGGGGATGATTCCGGTGTCTGGGCACAATAATAAGATGCAAATGCACTAAAATTAAGTTCCCAATGTTGGACAGCAGGAAACGCGGCTTGCCACTGACAGGGGGAGGGGACAATTACACCCTGGATTTATGTCACTGCAGACTGTAAATTAATGAGAGTTTTAGGGGCTATAGAACAATTGGTCAACTGGTCTTGCGAAAGGTGGGCATGGAACAGTCTCTGTAGGAGGTGCTCAGAACCTTCTTGCACTGTATTTATTCAGGTTTGCACCAGTAACCCTCCTGGTTCAAGCTAACAGTGCAGCCTTGCAGTGCAGGTTAGGAGAATGCCTGCACCTCCGCTGAGAGCACAGAATGCAGTCCATTGGCCAAAACTGCCGCCAATCTGTCAAGTGGAGTGGGACGGAGGTGGGTGGGGTTTTGGGCAGCTATGAAGTGCACTACACACTGGTCATCCAAGTGGTGGCCAGCAGTCTCCTGCATGCGTGACGGGGCCTTTAGATGTAGCCGGAGCTGGAGATTTAATTGAGAGAGGTCCTTAGGAGACATATGCTAACCCATGCGTCTCTCTCTTTGAATCTGCAGGGGGAGAACATCAGGATCATGGAGCCTGGTGATCTGGCTGTGTGCCTCAGGGCTTACAGGAAGCAGAGAAGAAGAAGAAGAGAGTGGTGAGGCGCTTGGCTCGGCAAAGGGAGGAGCACCATCCTCAAGATGAAGGGGTGGCAGGGCCTCCTCCAGACACAGCTGAAGATCCACAGCGAACCATCCCTCATGGGTGCCTCACCAGACAAAGGGTCTATAGACAACGCTTGTCATTCCTGCAGATGAACGAGAACCCGTGTCGCCGAAGACTGAGCATGTCGAGGGAACTGGTCGCTCACATATGCCACCTTCTGCAGGGTTTGGTGCCTTGGGGACATGAAGGGCATCCAGTGCCAGTGGCCGTGAAAGTGACCACAGTGCTCAATTTTTGCACCAGTGGCTCCCTCCAGAGCTCCACAGGTGACCTGTGTGGGATCTCGCAAGCCTCCGCGCACAAGTGTATCCAGGAAGTCTTGGACGCCTTCTTCATGAAGGCACTTGTGCACTTCGAACAGGATCAGGCAAGCAATGAAGCAAGAGCGCTGCTTTTCCGCAGGTGCAGGGTGTGATCAACTGCATTCGTGTTGCGCTTAGATCTCCGTGGCAACAAGCAATCCAGTATGGATTGGACGCAAGGGCTTCCACTCGCTAAATGTTCAGCTGGTCTGTGACCACAACAAATGCATCCTTCAGGTCTCCGCACGGTACCCCGGGAGCATCCATGACTCCTGCACCTTTAGCAGGTCTCAGATCCCTGACATCTTCCAGGGTCCACAGAGGATTCAGTGTTGGCTCCTTGGGGACAAGGGCTACCCACAGAGGATGTGGCTGATGATGGCCGTGTGGCGGCCTCAGATTGCAGTAGAGAGAAGGTACCACTAGGTTCATGGCGCAGCCTGGATTTTGATGGAGCAGACGATTAGCATCGTGAAAATGGGGTTCCGGTGCCTCGACAGAGTCTGGTGGACCCCTGCAATATTGTCCCCAGAGGGTGTCATGCATCATTGTAGCTTGCTGCGTGCTACACAACCTGGCGCTGCAATGAGGGGAGGACCTGGCCGAGGAGAAGATGGAAGAGCTGCTCGTCTCCTCTGATGAGGAAGATGTCGAAAGAGATGATGATGATGAGGTCCTGGAAGGCAAAGACGCCAGCGATGAGGCCATTGCAGTGGCCAGACGAGGCAGGTGTGCTTGTGAGGCCCTAATAGCCACAAGATTTGTGGAGGGTGGTGACGACATGCAATGAGGACACTCCTGACTTCCTCACATTGCATCTGACACCTGTCTGGCTGAAGGCAGTGCATATATCCTCTGTGATCAGACTCATGTCATGGAGATGCAGTGGAGACCCTAATAGTTTCAAGATTCCAGGAGGATGATGACAACATGCAGTGAGGACACTCCATAGATCTTCACATTGCCTCTGTGAACGTCTGACTCCTGTCTGGCAGAGGGCAGCTCACTTGCTCTCTGTGGATAGGGTCATATCATGGAAACGCAGCGGTGATACTTTAACAGCACCTGATTCTTTGGCAGTCTTCATCACCTGTCAGTTTCAGGACCACACCGTCACCGGACACAGATGCTGAAGAGATGGGGGCCAGCCCCATCTCAAAGGTGCTGAGAGCACACAGAGAGAATGAGAGAACTCTGTGATGATTTCCCATGACATTCCGGCAGCAATGACAAGCACCATCGAGGAGCAGGCATCACTGGTGTGTCGAGTGACTATGACGCCAGGCCATCACTTTGCTCTGAAGGTTACACACCGCTTAAGAAAGAGGCCCTGGACTGAGACATCTGGCTTTATCTTGTGCAGGAGCCAAGGCTTCACATCTGAATGACATGAACACTGCTCATCAGAACAATGAGCCATAGGCAAGGAGATATTCTTGGGAGTTTATTTTCAATCGTGAACATTATGTACAAGTGATTAATGCCCGTGCCCACGCTGTGCAACTACATCTTCCTAACCTTCCTCACCTTTTCACTACTTCTCAGTGCTCTCCTGACATCCACAGTGGAGGTGGAGGCAGCCTGCTGACTGCTATGCCCTGGTTGTGATGACTTTGGTGGGCATTATCTGGAGGGCTGAGAGCTGGGGGGTCCCCGCCTGCTTTTGCGGCCTGTTTTCATGGTACTGCAGTGTGGCAGTGGCATCCTCCTCAGCCTGCAGAACTGGAGCTGCGGGACTCACAGGAAGTGGGGGGAATTGGTTGAGCCAGACACTCCTGAAGTCACCTGGGTGGATGACCCCGGGTTGTGCACCTGCTGATCCTCCTCCCTATTACTGCCCAAGGGCTGATTCCTTGAGAGGAAGGGGCAGCTGGAATGAGTTCCAGCCCCTCCACCCCCCTTGCGTTGATAATGATGGATATCAGCAACTGTCTCAGAGATGAAGTGCAGCTCCTGCAGCAGTGCAGGACCAATGCTCTGGACCAAGGTCTCCATGGTGGCAGCCATCCTACGATGTTGAACTTGGTGTTTTGACATGTGGCGCTATCACCTCAGATTGAAGACTGACGGACTCCTCCATTGTGCCTTGCAATCTGAGGAGTGCAGCGGGCATCCCTTCCTGATGTTCCTGAGCTTGCCTTTGCAGCTCCAGCAACTGAGATAGAACCCAGTCTAGAGACTCGTCATCTGACTAGGACTCAGCAGATTCCTTACCTTCAGCTGTCTTCCAAGTGCCGGAACCCTTGGATTTCCCTGCCTCCACCTACTGTGGATTAGACAGTGCAATGTGCACACCAGATTGTGACCCTGAGGCTAATCTAGAACTAGGTCCCAACGAGGTGTGTGTCTCTGCACTGGTGGAGTGTATGGGTGAGCGCCATGATGGGTCTCCAATGTCGGCTTTTGCAAATTTCTCTTCCGAGGTGTCCTCGGGGCCGGAGTCAAAGTCCTGGCATGTGGCTGCCCTCGGCTGCTTCCCAGATGTGCCTGCGAGAGAAAAGAGAGATAATTAGTGCATGGCAGGAGACTGTGAAATAGGAGACATCACTCCTATGGGTGTCTGATGGATGTTGCAGTGCAGGGTCCTCACTTGGTTGAGCACTGCCGACCTTACTGTCTGTGCAGGAATGGTCCACAACCTTGCCAGCCAGCTGGATGGATTTGTTTTCAAAGGCCATGAGGAAGTTGATGTCAGGCATTCCTCCCCCAGTCTGGGATGTCTCCTTCTTGTGGGCTAGCTTATCCTGCACAGAGACAGATTTAAAGAGTGTAAGCAAGATGCTTGCCAAGCCAGATGAGATGGGTGCCTGTCATGTGTGGAGTGTGAGTGGTGCCATGGATGGCATGAGGACTTGATGGGCAGGGAGTTGAGGGCGTTTGTGAGAGAATGAGTGGTGATATCCCTTGAGCTGGCAGTGAGTGTGGTTGTGTGATGGGTTTGTGAGTGTGTGAGTTGAGAGTGATGAGAAGAATGACTTACCCTGGCGGAATGGAGGAGATCATTCATTCTCTTGCGGCACTGGGTGTCTGTCCTCTTTTGGAGGGTGTTGGCACCCTCCACTGCCGCCACCGCCTCCCATGCTGGATTGGCAAGCTTGCT
This sequence comes from Cetorhinus maximus, assembly GCF_964194155.1. NCBI lineage: Eukaryota > Metazoa > Chordata > Chondrichthyes > Lamniformes > Cetorhinidae > Cetorhinus > Cetorhinus maximus. The sequence continues at coordinate 31,935,861 of NC_135890.1, forward strand.
GGCTGGTCTTCGCCCAGAGCGGGGGTAGAGGAGGTCATGGCAGGCTTCCACTAAAGAGCCTTAGAGAGGCGTCACTAAATTTGGGGGCTGCTGTCTTCTTTGCTTTCGGGGCCATCTGTCCCCTGGATCAGTCCTCTGGTCTGTAGACATGAAGTAGGCTGTGCTCTGGTGCACTTTAAATATGGTACCCGGAGCGAAGAAGCGCTCAGGTCACGGCATGGTGGGCAAATCCGAGCCTGCCCATCAATGATCCGCTGTGTTCCAGTGAATGCATTATTAATGAGGTGGGACTCACTGGGGGGTGTTGGACGAAATGATGCAAAAACCTGCCATTGCGGCCAACAGGAAAAGCATCTTTTCCACGCCGGCCGCCACACTTATTGCAATTCAGGGAAAATTCCACCTTGAGACAATTATACTATGTAATGATATTGTTTTATTCTTCATCAGTATCTAACTTTTGTGTGAGTGATAATGTGGGCAAGTCGAGTGAGTGAGACATTGTGCTTTTTAAACCTCTGGGCAAGTGTGCGATAAAAAAATAACCTTTATTTTAAAACTCACAAAAAACTTGCCGATGGAATTATTTAAATTGGGACACTCACTCTGAGAGTAAGAAAATACACACCCATCACATACAAAACAAATTGAACATGGACAGTAGGAAAACGCATACATTCTGTTCAGGACGATGTCCTTTGAAACTGATATAATATTAACCATTGATGACTGATCCAATTACTGAGAAAAACATTTTTCAAACCATCTACCTAAATATGACTATTTCGGTCAATGTTCATATAATCATATTAATGAGCAATAGTAGCGCCATTATTTGCGTTACAACAATAGCTTCAAAACCAACTGCTCAGAAAAAAATCCACACAATCTCAATTTCTATTATTGCAATCAATGTTTCTCAATGCCCACAATGGTAATGAATGAACATAAAATAGCAGCAGTGAGGCATAGACTCGAGAGATCAAAAACCATACACATGACAGAAATGTGTCTGAGATGGTAAAACAATTGCTGAGAGAAAAAGATTATTTTCTTGTTGTTCAATCAGGGATATGAATCTCAAACTGAGATGGGAATTGAAATGAATGACACCAGTTTAAACTCATATCCAATGCAATGTGAAGAGGACAAAGCTATTTTGGGCCATTTTGTTGGTGTATTAGACTTAAGTGTTGGTCTGACTAGAATTACTTTCAGTAACTCAAATGGTTTAAACATCGTCTCATGAAACATAAAGACTATTAAATGTAAAACTAAGCTAATGAATAAGGTCAACGCATGTATAGTCAGGGGAAAGTGGCAGTATAGATGGCTAGCTGGCTGCAAAACAGAAGCAGAATGTAAGGGTAAAGGATAGCTAGTCACAGTGGCAGAAGATGGAAAGCGACTTTCCACAAAGATCAATGCCAGGTTCACTGTTGTTCACAATTTGTATTAATGGCTACGATGAAATCAAAAGTACAATTTCTAAACTTGCGGATTATACCAAATTTGATGGGGTTCGGGGGTGGGGGTGTATAGTCAATACTGAGAAAGAATGCAACAAATTACAGGAAAACATCAATAAACAGGCAGCATGGACACTTATGTGGCAAATGAATGTCAACGCAATTAGGTGTGAAATATTACATTTTGGTAAGAAAAATAAGGAGGTCACATATTACTTTGGAAATACAAATCTAAATGGGGCAGAGGAACAAAGGGATCTCTAGAGTACAATAACACAAATCACCAAAAGTAGTGACTCAAATTAATAAAGGCATACAAAAAAAAAACCAAACCAAGCACTGAGGTTTATTTCTGGAGGAATAGAATTGAAAAGTAGAGAAGTTATGCTAATCTTGCATTGAATCATGGTTAAACCACCCTTGGAGTATTATAAAAAGGATGTAGAGGCACTGGAGAGGCACTTGTACAGGGCACAATTTCAGAGTTGCGGATGACACAAGTATTGTAAATTATAAGGAGGAGATTATTAAACTTCCAAAGGACATATGTAGGTTGGTGGAATGGACAGACAACTGGCAAATGAAATTCAATGCAGAGAAGTATAGTTTGATTTGGTAGGAAGAACGGGCAGAGGCCACAGAGAATAAAGGATACAATTCTGTAATGACTCTATGGAGCGGACAGGTTTTAACAAGAAACAGTAAAACTTTATTACAGAGAGCTTTTTAGGTGCTATATGCTCGAACAAGACTCTCATCAGGAAGCTCCACCCCCCCCCAGATTGCCCGCACTTAGGGTTCACTGGTCGGAGCCTTGACAGAACATCACGTGACTCCTGATAGACAGCAGGAGGGGCTACACCCTCAGCTACCACAAACTCTAAAGGTGGTGCAGGAGCAAAGCAATTGGGGAAATAGGTGCACAAATCAGGTGGCAGAAGGAAAGTAGTAAATAAAGCATGCAGAGTTCTTGGCTTCATAAATAGGGGCATAGAGTATAAAAGCAAGGAACATTATGATAAACCTGTATAAAACAATGGTTTGACCTCAATGGTCCAGTTTTGGGCACCACATTCCAGGAAGGATGTGAGAGTATTAGAGAGAGTTCAGAAAAAATCACGAGAATAGTTCCAGGAATAAGGAACTTCAGTTATGTGGATAGATTGGAGAAGGTGGTGCTGTTCTTCTTGGAGAAGAGGTCGAGAGGGGATTTCATAAAGTATTCATAATCATGACAGATTGTAGAAAGGGAGAAACTGTTCCCATTGATAGAAGGCTTGAGAACAAGAGGACACGGATTCACAGATTGGCAAAAGAAGCAATGGGGGCATGAGGAAAAACGTTTTATGCAGTGGGTGGTTAGGTTCTGGAATGCACTGGAGTGTGGCAGAGGGAGATTCGATCATGGCTTTCAAAAGAGAATTGGAATATTATCAGAAGAGAAAAGCTTGCAGAGGGGAAAATGTGGAGGGGAGGTACTAGGTGAATTACTCTCGTAGAGAGCCAGCACAGACACAATGGGCCGAATAACTTCCTCTATACTATAACTGTTCGATGATTCTACGTAAGGGAGCTGTTAATGTTGCATTCAGCTTTAACAGAATTATGCTTTTATGTTCTTAAATTGTTGGGCTTGGGCAGTTATGTTATTGTAGAAAAATTAATAATTCCAAATGGTAATGGCATGTAAGGTCACTTAAAGACTGTTCTGTTTACTGTAGATCTTCAGGAACTGATTATAATCAATAAATTTGCATTCCTTATTTTTGAGAACCGATGAAATATTTTAAAAATGTTCTTTATAAAATTCTAATAGATCAGTGATTATATCACACATACTGAGTTCTTCAAACCAACTCCACTGATTAACAGTAGCAGTATCCACATTTATTATATTGGTCCAAAGAAAAACAGCAATTTCATTGTTTTGGAATAAATTGTTTGTTATGAATATTGTGCAAGACATTTAGCTGAAACTTAAGCAGCCATTTTGATTAAACATGCTCTTTAGATATTTTGTTTAGTTGCACAATGTTCTAGTCAATTAGCCCTCTATGGAAATGACAACCAAGAGCTCCATAAGTATAATCATGTGTCTTAATACTGGTATCCCTACTGGAAAGTCCATCGACAACTGTAGACTATGTAAAAACTAGTGCAATGTGCGGAAGTGCCAATTATCAGTGTGAATGAGACTCAAGGCCTTGAAATTGAAATTACTTAAGTCTGAGCTTATAGTCCTAAAGAGTACAGCTATGAACTCTTTTTAAAGTACTGTGAAGAATTCTTGGGTCCTTCTTTGTGATCCTGAACAAAGCCTGTGGCATTGCTGAATATGTATATATCTGTTTTTTATAAATGCAATTTGTCAAACTGGGCCTGCAGGAATTGAGAATCAACAAGGTGGAAAGACTTACTTGACCTAGCCTCACCAATATAGCTTTCACAGATGCACCTGTCCATGTCTGTAGGAGTGACCACCACACAGTCTTTGTGGAGACCCTCCATCCTTCTGTGTGGCAGTACCATATGCTAAAAGGAGTAGTGGTATTGTCACTGGACTAGTGTTCCAGAGACCCAAGGTAATGGTCTGGGGAACCCTGGTTCAAATCCCACCTTGGCAGATGGTGAAATTTGAATTCAATAAAAACTTTGGATTAAGAGTCTGATGATGACCACTGTTGTGAAAACCTATCTGGTTCACTAATGCCCTTTAGAGAAGGAAATCCTTACCTGGTCTGGCCTACATGTGACTCCAGGCACATAACAATGTGGTTGATTTTCTTTTCAAGCTTCTGAATGAGGGAAATTAGGGATAAGAAATAAATTCTAGCCTAGCCAGTGATACCCACATCCCATGAACAAATAATAAAAAAAAGATAGGTTCAGAATGGATCTAGGAGTTCAAAACTGGGCACCCATTATATACCCATTAGCAGCAGTAGAATTATATTCAACCACAATCTGTAACTTCATAGTCCAGTGTTTCCCTCACTCTACCATTCCCATCAAGTTGGAGGACCAACCCTGGTTCAATGAGGACTGTAGGAGAGCATGCCAAGAGCAGCACCAGGCATATCTAAAAATGATATGCCAACCTGGTGAAGTTACAACACAGGACTGCATGCATGCTAAACAGCAGAACCAGCATCGAGAGTGATCACACAACCAACGGATCAGATCAAAGCTTTGCAGCCCTGCCACATCCAGACGTGAATGGTGGTGGACAATTAAACAACTAATGGGAGGAGGAAAATCCACAAATTTCCCCATTTTATACAAGGAGGGTTGGGGGAGCCCAGTACTTCAATGCAAAAGTCTAGGCTAAGAATTTGCAGCCAACTTCAGCCAGAAGATCTGTACCTACTTGCTGGTATTTCACTGCACAACATATAGAGGCAAGTTACATTAAGAGTAGAATGGACAAAGCAGACCAGTGACCCTTGTGATCCTCTCTTCCAAGAAAGAGCCAGCAACAAAGAGATTCAAGTACAGGGGCACCATCTTACATACTGTCCAGCCCCTAGACCGTAAAGCCGACAGCTACCACCTGGCTGATTGGTCAATACTTCTACAGAAAAAAGCACACAAGTTGTATATTGGCCAAGAATAATTCCTCCCATTAAGAACCAGTGAAACATGATCAACTTAGCAGTATCTGAATTAGCTCAAGACTGATGTCGGCTATTTTAGGGGCCCGATGCAGAAATGAGGGTGCAGCCAAATGAATTCTGTCAACTGTGACTATGGAGAGACATCCCAAATGACAAAATATCTCTTAGAATGTCCTCTACTATCGCAGCCAACCAAACCTGAAGATTTGAAAGTCATCAACTTTTGAGCTAGAGCCTGTGTGGAACGGTGGCAAGGGGAAGTGGAGTGACACGACAAGGAGTTAGAAACATCGAGGGGATGATTAATCTTGATTCCCTCCTGAGGCCCCCAACATCAGAGATTCCAGTCTTCAGTCAATTTGATTCACTCCATATGATTTCAAGGACTGCTGGCGGTACTGGATATAACAAGGGCTTTGGGCCCTGACACCATTCTGGCTGTACCACTGAAGACTTGTGCTCCAGAAGTAGCTGGGCTCCTAGCCAAGTTGTTTGAGTACAGCTATAACATTGACATCTAACCCTGTGGAAACTTGCCCAGATATGTCCTGTCTACAAATGCAGGACAAATCCAATCTGATCTATGCTCAGTTTGGGTTTCATCAGGGTCACTCAGCTCCAGACCTCATTATGGGCTTGGTCCAACCATGGACAAAAGAACTGAGTTCCAGAGGTGAGGTGAGAGTGACTGCACTTGACATCAAGACAGCATTTGACTACTGTGGCATCAAGGAGCCCAAGCAAACCTGGAGTCAATGGGAATCAGGAGGAAAACTCTCCAATAGTTGGAGTCATACCTAGCACAAAGGAACATGGCTGTGGTTGTTGGAATTCCTCAGGGTATTGTCCTCAGCTCAACCATTTTCAGCTGCTTCATTAATAAGCTTCCTTCCATCATAAGGTCAGAAGTGGAAGTGTTTGCTGATAATTACACAGTGCTCAGCATTATTTGTAATTCCTTAGATACCGAAGTAGATTCTACCCACATACAGCAAGACATTCAGGCTTGAGCTGATAAGTCTCAAGTAAAATACATGCCACACAAGTGCCAGCCAATGACAACTTCCCACAAGAGTGAATTGAACCATATCCTCTTGATATTCAATGGCATTACTATAATTCTAACCCAACCATCAACATCCTGAGGGGGTTATTACTGATCAGAAACTTAACTGGGACAAGCAACATAAATACTGTGCCTCAAAGAGCAGGTCAGAGACTGGAAATTTTGCAGTGAGATTCTTCATTCTTCATTGATTCTTCAAACTCTTGATTCTTCAAACCCTTTTCACCATCCACAAGACACAAATCAGGAAATTGCATGGATGTGCATGGCTCCAACAGCACTCAAGAAGCTCAATGCCATCCAGGACAAAACAGCCTGCTTGATTGGCACCCCACCCACCAATTTAAATTTTCAGTCCCTCCACCACATACACACAGTGGCAGCAGTGTGTATGATATACAAGGTGCACTCCAACAACTCACCAAGGCTTTTTCAACAGTACTTTCCAAACCTGTGATCTCTACTACCCCAGAAGGACAAGGGTAGTTGATGCATGGGAACACCATCACCTGCAAGTTCCCCTCCAAGTCTCGCACCATCGTGACTTGGAACTATATTGCCATCCCTTCACTTTTGCTGGGTAAAATCTTGGAACTGCCTTAATAAAAGCACTGTGGGTGTACTTAGACCACATGGACTGAGTGGTTCAAGAAGATGGCTTACCACCACCTTTTCAAGGGTAATTAGGGTTGGGCTGCAAATGCTGGTCTTGCCAACAATACCCAAAGCCCATGAAACAATGAAAAAAATTAGGAATAGGTAATAAATCCTGACGATGCCAGTGACACTTACATATCATGAATGAATACAAAAAAAGTAATATCCTAACAGCCCTCTACATAAAAATAAGTCTCCTAACCTTTCCTATTTTCTATTTTGGTGATTATCTTAAATTTCTTTTAGCTAGCTACTTCTTACCTTTTACATTTTACCTCTTTATTATATGTGCTTTTCAATATTCATATTTTTTTCAAATATACTATTTTTATAATATTACATAATATGAAATAGTTTCAATATTACATTGTCACAATGACAGGAAATTGTGACTGAGTGAGAACTACCGATAGCTTCACCAGCTAACCAAAAACGTATTGAACTGGTCAAGAAGGACCTGTTTTAGAAAAATACAAGAAAAGACATTGACCAAAGATGGCTACTACCAGTCACCTGATGTCTTGTATTGTAAGTTGACCACTGTTCTGGAAAGTTCCAATATGGATTGTACTGCAGACCTGACCTGACATGTTGCATGGAATCTCAGGCCTGGAGGGTGTCAAGGTCCACTTCAGAAAGGGACTCTTGAAAGAAAGGCATTAAAAATGCAAAATGCTGGTCCTTGATCAACGGTAATTCTGTCAGGACAATGGGAACTGCTAACCAGTCATATAAACCTAACAGACACTCAAAACCTCCTGTGGAGGATGAAATAACCCCAACTTCTGTTGGCTTCTACTATCTTGAAATGTGCCAAAAGTTTCTGAGGTGAAAGAGCCAAAATATGATTACTTGTTCTACAATAATGACTGCAAGACACGTTAAGCAAATTCCTTTCTTGGAATATACAGACAGGATGTTTAAGAACTGGTTTTGCCAAGCCAGACACAGGGAGAAGTCATCAAAGACATCCAGAACATCTGCTGAAGGAAACAATATGGAATCTCTCTCTCTCTCTAAGCCAAGATTGTCTCCAGCAAAGTGTAGTTACCTGAACTTCAATTCAACTCAAGGATTTTAAACAAAACCAGCTAACTTCAAATGGCCACTGCATTCAACAATCTATACCTCAAGGACAAGCAAAGAATTTAATTGTATGGTCTTTTAACTTTTATTTGGACTTTAACTTTTCTTACTTCTGAGATCTGTGTGTGTGGTCATGTCTTTTATTGGTTTTTCTTGTGTTTAGTAATAAACTTACTCTTTCTTTGACTCAAGAAAACCTGGCTCGATTGGCTCTTTATTAAAAAGTAAATGCGTTCAGATTGGAAAAGGCATTTATGTGGAAAAGAAATTTTAAAACTCCTTTGTTGTAACCAACTGAGGGGGCTGAATAAAGGGGAGCCAGTTCACTTCTACTCACCCAGTCGTAACAACATACACCCACAATTTCCAGGCTAAGCTGAAGTTCAGTGGGGATAGAGTTGCTGCTGTGACTGTGAATGTTTTCAGTCCTTATTTTCTCTCATTAATTTCACTTGCTCTCAGTTTTTGAAGAGAACCCTTTGAACCCTTTGTCCTACATGTTAAAAGGAGCTGTTTCACCTGGAGCGGTTACCCTGCAAGACATTGGAAAGTATCATATCATATTCCAGCCTGTTCCACTGAATGTGTCTTTCCTATTGTTTCAGTGAGTTGTCAAAATACTTTACATTCAAGGATTGAAGTGGTAAGGGGTTAAAAAAAATCAACAGCCTTGTGGGTGTTGAAATGTGAGGTAGCGAGATGAATGACTACAGTACAGGAATCATAATAAATATGTTAAGATGAAGCAGGATCTTAATAATAAGTGAAAACCTGTGAAAATGTTTGGCAGACAGATGATGTTTTATCGGGGTAGTTTTCTATGATTGATTGGCTGATGCCAAGATTATCCATTACAGCTCTTGTTGATCCAGTCAAATGGTGCACAGGCAGAAAAAGAAATGGGTGATGTTGATGTATAGACATTGTCACCGGCAAAGAAAATGCTCGAGGCATTTCCTGTAGGAGCTAAATCCTGTGGTTTGAGCAGAATTGACATGAACAGATGTTAGCACATGAATAAGGCTGTACAGTTGGATTCTTCTGACTGATTTCACACAATAAAATAAAAGAAGGAAAAGAAAGGGTGTGGTTAATAGGTGCACTTTAGTTACATGCTAGTAAGGTCAATGGGTGAGAAATTGGGCTCTTTGGATTCCTTCTTTTTGAAAGGTGTTGCTCATGCCCTTGGAGTTCCAAAATGGTGTCTGCAAACTTGTGGGGTAAATTATGCTGGAAACCATAATGGCAAAAGCATTAACATGCGTGAGTGAATATCTGCCAGAAGTATGCAGAGCAGGCATATGAGATGTCAATCAGTGTACATTGCTAATTTGGCACCTATGGTGCAATTTTGGAGCTCAACACTCCAGCTAATGCCCTCTCTTAACCTTGTGCAGCTGAACAGCCTTTCAGCAACAGAAAGGAGCTCCCCCCAATTCCCCCAATACCCTCCTCTCACCAGTGCTATTTAAAGGGATCATCAACTACTTGAAGGCTAGGTTCTGGTTAATTTCTTCTGGTTGTTGCTTCAACTCCACAACATATGCTACTTTTTATAGTTGTTTTAAGTTGTCAAGTTTTATAAGGAGAGGTGTGGTAGCTGCTCAAGGAGTTTTTGTTGACTTCAACACTTCTGCACAAATCAGGAGTCTATACATCAACATCATCTAGTTCTTTTTTTTCTGCCTGTGCACCATTTGACTGGATCAACAAGAGCTGTAATGGATAATCTTTGCATCACCCAATCAAACATAGAAAATTACCCCCTGATAAAACATCATCTGTCTGCCAAACGTTTTCACAGGTTTTCACTTATTATTAACATATTACTAGGCTTGGGTGTTCTAGTAGGCATTCCTCTTTGAATAGCATGATTTGGAGAATGAGCAGAGGTTGAACAGAGCAAGACAAGCTTCTGGAAGAGAGAGGAGGAGGAGGAGAGAGAGAGGGAAGAGCTTTTGGCTGGAGACCTTATTTTCCCAAACCAGATGCTCATGTTCAGGGCCAATTCTCCTACTTAAATATCAGTGAAGAACAGCAAGTGCAACATCTGTACTTTATCAAGGATACCCTCAATGAAAACTGTCATCTGCTTCAGCCACACTGCAACCTCAGAACACGGCAAGGACCTCAATGCTAGTGTCTGAGAAGGTGATTGTGGTGATAAGCGATTACATGTCTGGCTTTTTCAAGGGTGGAGCTAAGGAAACTTGTAACAACTTAACAATCACTTATGTGTAAGATAGGTCACTAGTCAATGAGCCCAAACTTTATTTTGGTCTCTCTTGTCAGAGACCAGTGAGGGAGAGAGCTTGTGGTTTTGATAATATCACAGGCTTCCCCATTATGCAGTGTCATTGGTTGTACCGCATATCTCTTTGTGGGTGCTACATGTCCAATTTGATATATACCACAATAGAAAAGGATTCCAAGCCCTTGACATGCAGCTGATGTTCTACCATATTCAGCGTATCACGCAGGTCAATGCCTGTTATCCTGACAGTGGTCATGATAACTTCATTCTGTGGTAGTCTTCTGTGCCAACTGCATTTGAGTCATTAAAGAAAACCAAAGTGTGGCTACTGAGAGGTGTATCTGTTTCATTGGCTTACTTAGAAAGTGTAAACAATAAACTTAAGCAGAATTTGAATATTCAACTTCATCAGTCACAATTACATATTCTAACTTGTAGTAATTTAACAAAACATTCAGTTATATGCAATGAGATAAAAGGTTTGTTCAACAACTGAGAACAGTTCACTTCGTGACATAATCATTTTAGTATGATGGATGTTTTCTTTCATGAGTAATGAGTAGGATATCGTCTAACCTCATGTAAGGTCTCATTTAACTCGTTCTTCATCTGAGATGTTGATGTTGGAATCGGATTCAATGCTCACAAATAGTATTTTTAGTGCTTTGAAGAATGACGTTTCATGTGATGATTAGCGAATCATGCTTAGCAGTGATCATTGATCCTTTTGTGTTGGTCACAATAAATTACAGGATGGCATAAGGGGTTGTTTGCTTTCCAACATGACCATTATGCTTCACGAGCACTTCATCTCCTGGCTTTAGCTGTGTAACTCTAAATTTCGTGTTCCCATCTGCATTTTCTCTCATTCGATCCTTCTCTTCTCAATCACTTTTGTGTACATGTTGATCATTAGCTCCACAGGGTAACTCAGGAAGATCTGTGCACACAGAATATGCAAAGATGGGTGTAGCTGGTAGCTTTCCAGTAGTCAAGTGAGGAGTCGCTCTGTAATTGAGAAAAAAGCAATACAACTCCTGCTTCCATGACTTTCTTTTAATTCATTCATGGGATGTGGGCTTTGCTGGCTAGGCCAGCATTTATTGTCCATCCCTAGCTGCCCTTGAGGAGGTGATTGAGAAGACTTGCTCTCAGCAGTAGCTGTACGTGTCACTTTTTTCAATATACACTTCCCTGGCACCAAGCATTGTATTCTTCTGAAAGCTGTCCCCACCAACACGCTTATCTGAGTCCATTGTAGCAGAACCCCTGTGCAGTTTGATCCTGCACTAGCACCTGCACTATTCTTGTTTCCTGTCCTGGCTGCAGCAAACTCTTGCCTGGTTTCTCACTACATGCAGACCCCACCTGTAACCTATCTTCTAAGATATGTACAGTGTCAGTATCTGGACTGAAATAAGTGATGGTGGTGCTGTATCTTTATCAGCACTTTCTTGTTAGTGTTCCTCTACTGCCAGGCATGTTACATCTCTTGGGTATCAGAAAGAAAAAGGCAGAAGGGTAAGGTTGTGTTGTGGGAATGGGAGAAAGAAAGAGGTGCATGCTTACACCAACTGCAGCTTGTAAATCTGAAGAGAATGTGGGATGAGGGGGACGTGGGATGTGAGAAGGAGGATTTGGTTTGAGGCTATTACCATTTTCAATGGTTTCAGCCTCTCCACTGGCGATGGCCTCAGCAATGGGCATCCTAATAATGGCCAGCATTGTCTCCTCCATGTAGGTTAGAATATGCAGGCATGCTCATTTCCCCAGCTCTATACCCTGGTTAGCTCCAGCTGCCTCCAGATGTGCACCAACTTGTCATGCAAGGAAAAGGGAATTGTGCCAGGAAGTGTCATACAATCCGTTTGGTCGATGTGGCTGAATAGTTAGCAATGTGTGCAAGTTGTGAATTGTTAGTATAAGGCTTGCAGCAGTGCTAAGCATGTTAGCGTGAGATGAATCATATAAATGTTAGATATAAGTCTTGATTGATAGAGATTTTTGGTAGATGAGTGATAGAAGAGGGTTATTTGGACAGTGTCTGAAGCTAGTGATGCAGTGCTAGGATATGGAATGTGAATATGCATTCAATGACCTTGACCGCTCCTGCGAGGTCATTGAACTTTTTGCTCCACTGCACCCAGGTCACCAGGGCTTGGCTCCTGGCATTGATCTCCACAGCTATCTGCTCCCATTGCCTTTTAGTCATATGTCTGGAGGGCCTTCTGATCTGCTGCATATACAGGACATTTATCCTCCATTCTATCTCTTTCAGCAAAGCCTCCAGGCAGTGTCTAAAAACCTAGAAGTCCACTCTTTATTATGTTGTATCATTTTTCACTGTTTTCTAGGTCAGATTCACTTCCAGCCACGTTATACCTCCCTGTTCAGAGGTCCTGACCAGCTTTAGCTGGTGCTAGCAAATTATGAATTTGGACCCTTTGCTGACGCATGCAGCCAATGAACAGCACAGTTAGTGCTGGCTGTACGCAGCAATCATTCAAATAAGCAGGCAGCATGATGTTGGCATACTTTCTGCATCGTATTGAATGGGTATGGATTAATCACACATCATGATCTCTGCACTCATTTCTGGGGCAATCCAATTTAGCTTACAATGCATTTTGATCTGGGACAGGAACATAGGATTTAGGAGCAGGAGTAGGCCATTCAGTCCTTTGAGCCTGCTCTGTCATTTTTTAACGTCATGTTTGATCTGATTGTCGTCTCAACTTCACTTTCCGACTGTTCTTCATTACCCTTGGCTCCCTTGTCTATCAAAAATCTAACTCAGCCTTGAATGAATTCAATGACCCAGCCTGCACTGCTCTCTGAGGAAGAAAATTCCACAGGCTAACATCCCTCTGAGAGAAAAAATTCTCATCTCTGTCTTAAAAGGGAGACCTCTTATCCTTAAACTGTGCCCCCTAGTTCTAGTCTCCTACACAAGAAGAAACATCCCCCCTATGTCCACCCCATTAAGTCTCCTCAGGATCTTATATGTTTCAATAAGATCATTCTTCTAAACTGTAATAGATACAGGCCCGACCTGTTCAAACTTTCTTCATAAGATAAGCCCCTCACCCCAGGAATGAGTCAAGTAAACCTCCTCTGAACTGTTTCTAACACAATTATATCCTTTTTCAAATAAGAAGATCAAAACTGTACACAGTATTCCAGATGTGGTCGCACCAAGGCCCTGTACAGCTGCTGTAAAACTTCCTTACTTTTATATTCCATTCCCATTGCAATAAACACCAACATTCCACTTGTCTTCCTAATCACTTGGTGTACCTGCATACTAACTTTTTGTGACTCATGTACCAGGATGCCCAGATCCCTCTATACCATTGTGTTCTGCAATCTCTCTCCATTTAAATAGTATACTGCTTTTCTATTCTTCTTGCCAAAGTGGACAAGCTCACATTTTCCCACATTAAACTCCATCTGCCAAATAGTTGCCCACTCACTTAACCTATCTATATTCTTTTGTAGACTCTTAACCTCCTCTTTGCTGCTCACTTTCCTACCTACCTTGGCGTCATCGGCAAACATAGCTACGATACATTCAGATCCTTCAGCCAAGTCATTAATATAGATTGTAAATAGTTGAGGCCCTAGCACTGGTCCCTGTGGCAGTCCACTAGTTACAGCTTGCCAACATGAAAAAGACCCATTTATCCTATTCTCCGCTTCTTGACAGCTAACCAATCCTTTATCCATGCTAATATGTTACCTCCTATGCCATGAGCTCTTTTATTGTGTAGTAATGTTTGATGTGGTACCGTATCAAATGCCTTTTAGACATCCAAGTACACTACATTTACAGGTTCTCCTTTATCCACCTTGCTAGTCACTTCCTCAAAGAACTCCAGTAAATTAGTCAAACATGATTTCCCTTTCACAAAACAATGCTGATTCTTCCTGAAACCATAATGATTTTCTAAGTGTTCTCTTGAACTTCCTTAATAATGGATTCTAGCAATTTCCCTATGACAGATGTTAGGCTAACTAGCCTATAGATTCCTGCTTTCTGTCTCCCTCCTTCCTTGAATAAAGGTGTTCCATTTGCTATTTTCCAATCTGCTGAAACCCTTCCAGAATCCAAGGAATTTTGGAAGGTTACAACCAATGCCTCTACTGTCTCTACAGCCACTTCTACGTAGAACCTATGTGGTGATTGTATTTCTCATTTAAGGTTAAAATACAGTAAATAATCCTATTAGGCTATTAGTAAATATCTAATTGGGCAAGATTCATGTCAGGTTAATACAATGGCCTTAATAGATCATGTAACTTATGGCAGATGCAGTCTAAACTTTACCAGAACAATATATGACCTTGTGTTGGTGATTCCAAACAGCTCTGCGGCAATTGCAACATTAAGTTAACTATGTCAGATCTTGTACTCATTTGAACAAAGTTGAGGATTACGCCAACAGTTTGAGTGGCACTTAACATAAATTACATTAATTACTTTTTAGGATATTCCTTTGTTTCACTATGCTTTGTGTATTCCATGCAATTGCACCTAGAATACTAAGGAAGTCATGTTAAAGCTGCACATAGCTCTCGTTCAACCCCAATTGCAGCAATGCATATAGTTCTTGGCATTGCACCTCAGGAAGCCTTGGAGCAGGAGCAGTGCAGATTCACCAGAATGATAGTGGGACTAAAAGGGTTAAATTATGAGGACAGATTGCATACTCTAGGCTTGTATTCCCTTGAGCATAGAAGATTAAAGGATGATCGAACTGACATGTTTAAGATGATTGAAGGATTTAACAGGGTGGATAAAAACTATTTTCTCTGGAGGGGGAGTCTAGAAGAGAGGTGCATAACATTAAAGTTAGAACGAGGCTGCTCAGGGGTGATGTCAGAAATTTGTTCACACAAAGTTAGTGAAAATCTGGAATGCTCTTCCCCCCAAAAAGTTGATGGGGCTAAATTTCCAAAATTTACAAATTGAGATTAATAAATCTTTGTTAAGAAAGGGTATTAAGGGCTGTAGAACCAAGGACCATGGATGGGATTATGACACATAGCTCAGCCATGATCATATTGAATGGCGGAGCAGGCTGAAAGGGCTAAATGGCCTACTCCTGCTCTGATTTATTTTAATGTTCTTATGGTTGTACTTTAAGGTGAGCTGCTAACAGGGGTTGGTGTCAACTAATGCATTTTGAGGTTCTTACAATATTCTCCTGGGGCCTAATGTAAGCGCCAGCTTGACAGAGCGCAAGGTCCCAATGTTAGTGGGAAATCTGTGATCTCTTAGAACAGAATTGCAGCATGGAGGAGTAAGAGAATTAGATAAAACTGAAATCATGATCCTGTGAGCAGAAGGAAAAATCATATTCAATGGTCAACAGCAAATAGATTTCAATGTTTTACCTGACCCCAAAAGAAAAGTAAAAACAAGCTTAACTTTTGGGCATCATCTGGTCGTGGACCGTTTCTCGCACTGTCTTCACTTGACAGGATTGTCACTGTGACTTCCTGCTCAGGCCATCAAGTTAAAATTGCAGTTGTGTCCCAATTACATCATCGGTACCTGACATGCATATGTCACAAGCAGAGTTTTATGTGTTTTCTTATGGTCCATGATAAATGTCTTTTGCATGTGAGGTATGTGTATTTTCTTACCATCAGAGTGGTTGCCCAATTTAAATAATCCCAACAGCAAGCCTTTTTTCTGAGTTTTAAAATAACGAAGGTTACTTATTCATCCCACCATGGCAGGTGGTGGAATTTATATTCATTAATAATCTAGAATTGAAAAGCCAGCCTCAGTAATGGTGACTATGGAACCATTGCTGACTGTTGTAAAAATTCATCTGGTTTGCTAATGTCCTTTAGGGAAGGAAATCTGCCATACTTCCTGGTCTGACCTACATTTGACTCCAGACCCACAGCAATGTGGTTGACTCTTAACTGCATTCTTAGTAAGCTGATTAATAAACCACTCATCTTAAGGGCAATTAGGGATGGGCAACAAATGCTGGCCACTATGCAACACGCGCATCCCATGAAAGAATAAAAGCACGAGTCAGGGATTCAAAAGCACTTTTTGTAAAACATAAAATCTATAATTTAATTGATTAAATAATGTTATTTAATGCAGAAATATTCAGGTTCCAAACTACTATGTCCAAAGTCATATAGATCAGGGGAATAACAATGTACATTTTACCTATGAAATGGATTACACACCTGCACAAATGGAAGCAACAATAACCACAATTTAGATAGCACCTTTAACCTTTTAATTAATTCATCTTAATTTAAATATAGTGATGCTATTAAGAACTTCTGTGGAACACAGCGTCTCTTTATGTTCCTGGAAGAATTGTTAGCAAAGTAATGCAAATAATCATGCTGAAATAATGGTCAGAACAAGTATTAAAACAGGATGGAAATGATATAGTGATCTGAACTTAATGAATTCAGGCATTCTGGATCTAAACTCGAAGATCAAGGTTTTATGGTTCTGCTGCTCGGTCAAAATGTGTCAGCTTTCACCCATGCATATTTATGCACACCAAACTCCAGGAGGGAGAAATAAGTTCATGTAATGCCGATTCCAGTGGTGCTACACAGACTTACTCAATTCCCTGGGCACAGGCAGCAACCACAGGTCACTGTGTTAAAAGAACAAAGCCATTGTTTTTGGCCCTGTCACAAACTCAGTGCTCCGGCCATCAATTCCATCCCCACTCCCCGGCCACTGCTTCAGGTTGAAACAGGCTGTTCGCAACCTCAGTGCCCTATTCAATCCCTAGGCAAGGGTCTGATCCCTTATCCCCTGCATCACAAGGACCGCCTAATTCCATCTCCTTAACATCACTTTTCTCAATCCCTTTTTCTTCACCTCTTATTCCTATCCATGCCCTTGTCGCCTCTCCAATCCTTTCCCATCCTGCACCTTGTGGAACAGCACATTGAAAACTTTGCTGCTGGTATCTTGTCTTGCAACAAGTTGTACTCACCCATTACTGCTGTTTTTGCTGACTTCCCAATTGGCTCCAGGTCCCTCAATGCCTTAAATTTAAAATTCTCATTCTCATGTTTAAATCCCTTCATGCCCTTGACCCTTCCAGTTTCCAATAACCTCCTCCATTCTTACACCCCTTTTAAAGCACTTGGTTCCTTAAGCTTTGGTCCCTTGTGAATCACCCTCCTCTCACTGCACCATTGATTTGCTTAAAGGGGTGCAATATTAATGCAATTTCTAGTTGTTGATGTGAAACCATTATTGTCCAATAGATGGTAGCAGCTGTTGTAAGATTTGAACCTCTTCGCTGAGGGGGAAAAGTTGTTTTGCAACTTTTCAAAATTAGCATTCATACCTTAAAGAAGTGAGTGCTAAGGATTAATCAGCAGTATGATGAGCAGGTTTGCCTTTCCATTCAGTTGTCAAATTATATCAGTTGTCAGGATAATTGGCCTTTGAGTACTGTGCATTACTAAAGTGGCATTTTACCTGTCAGTTTAATTTAGTGTGAGTGGGTCATGCATAATTACAAGAGTTTTAAAATTGCATTTAACAACTCAAACGGCAAAAATGCATATTGCATGTATCATCACGTATAGAGTAGGGTGTCAGGGGAATAGTGAGATTCTACAGCAAGACTATGCTTTTAACCATCATGTAAGTGCAAAAAGGAATACTTAAACCTGTTGTCATTTGAAAAGTATCTCAGTGAAATTATAGCAAAGGCCTAACATGTTGTGAATAATCCAAAAATACTAAAAGCCTTTGCTGTTGATACTACAGCATTACTTTTAATCCAGAACATTTTAGATGACTATTGATTCTTGTATTAGTTACAATCCAACAGAAATAGCTACTTAGCAAAGTGAGAATACATTTACACAATAAAATTTTATAGTGGGGGAGAGTTTGTGAAAGCAAAAAGGGATACATTTAGGGGAGGAAATTCATTGTCATCGCACCATGCAGTCTTAAATGATTTCAATGAAGAATGCAGACCACACAGGTAATGACCTGCAATGCTGTCTGCCCCCAGGGAATCGATGCAAATCTGCGTGGCATAACGTAAATGAATTTCTCCCCCATAAACTTTGAAATAGCCTCTATAAATACCAAATGAACAGGCTAAAGACAGATTGAATAAGAATTGATGGTAATAAAGGAGACATTTTAACTCCTCAGGCAGAGCATTGGAAGGTACATTAGGAAGCCTGGTTGATTTTAATATAAGGCAAGTTTTTGGGTGGGGGAGGGGTTTCTCCGATTTGGCTGTGGGGAGCCCAGGGTGGCGTTTGTCTGATCTATTTTTGCTTTTTCCACCTGGTCTCACAAAAGTCAGCTGCTTTCCTTAGTTTGGAGGGATTTTGCTTCTGCTCACAACTTCTACTGAGTGGAGTGTAAAAATAGCATAAATGCTATTTCACCAGAGATAAATAGCAATCCCACCTGCCTGGATATAATATTAGCATGGGTCAGGTAAAGAGCATGATTTTAACTCACAGCCGGCTCATTTTCTACAGGGCAGAAGGGATTAAACTTTCCCTTGTCACTTCTGAGGTAGCAGTGTTTTGGGAGAATTATAAGTGGGTATTCAGTAGAGTTGTGACTAGGGAAGTATTGGAGAAGTGGAACTAATTGTACTTGTTAATGAATAGAATCAGTTTTGATTTACTTTAACAGACTTGACTAATCTATTTCAGTGTTGGCCACAATGATGACTAAAGTTTAGTATTAAACAACAAAATGGCACAGAAATTTACCAAGTTAAAATGCTGGCGTTGTAGAAATTTGTACATTAGTTACAAATGAAATTGAAAGCCCATCCCTTTCTAGTGAAACTATACTGGTGGCTTGGATGCCCTTATTCCTTTAAAACAATGGCAGAATTCGTAAACGGATGGACAGATTCAGTAAAATGCTCATCCCGCTTGTCACCATATTACAAAATAAATGATAATGGAAAGAAACCTTTTTAAGGATATTCAAAAAAATTGAACTCAATGAACCGTTTTTCAGGCTGACACATATATAAATGCATATATACACAATGTGTATCAGAATGGTCTTCATGTAGGCACTTAGGCGGAACTAGGAATTTCAGTTATCTATTTCTTTCTTTCAGGAAGTAAGTGATGTAAGAGAAGCAAATGCACAAACCTGAAATAAATTCAAGCACTCATTTGTCTTCTTTGCTGGCATTTTTTGTGTCTGCTTGTTGGTGTCAGCAGCTTAAAGTCAAAGGTTTGTAAGACTCCTTAATGAAGAAATGGGTTAATACACTCTGAAATGTGTCAGGTCTGGTTCTGATACCTACAACGAATTTGCCTTTAATTAATTAAAGTAAATCTCTTATTCTATGTAGGAAGAGTCATCCAAGTCTCTTTTTACTTACATTGATGTTTGCAATCTTCCTTTTCCTCAAAGCTTCATTTGAGACAAAGTGAAAAGCTTTGTGCAATGATGCAAAGTATAATCCAGTGTAACAGTACTTTATTACACCTGTCTTCACTGATTGATGGATAATAATGTGACGAGTGATGTATTTTCAATCATCCTGAAGAAAGGTGATGCAGTGTGATGCCTTGAAAGTGTTTCAACAGATTGCCGAGATTTTTTTTATATACTTACCCAGGAAGAAGTGCACTGATAAAATCGTTTAAAGTGCGACACTAATTTATTTGGAAGAATACCATTTTGTATTTGTATTGGCAGGTGAGTATAAAGGCAAACCATGCTAGAAGTATGAGTCAATCTGAATTTGGTCAGTCCTTCCAGGCTTGACCAGCACTGAATTTCATGTTCAAATGAGATTGGAGCTTTATGAATCCAAAAGTCAATGGGGTAGATTTGATGCGGTATTGCATGGCTGCAGCTGGAAGATTGCGGTGCAGCCATTGTACCAGCCTAAATAGAACATGGCCAACCTTGACAAATCTTCTGGAGTTGGCAGGAATTAAATAACCAGTGTGAATTTCCAGCGGGAACTTGCTGGGAACTTCCAGATTGAGTAGCAGAATACTGATACAGCTGCGGCTATTTAAAGTGTCACATTTGTCTTCAAAAGAGAAGTCTTTTGCCAAAGCCTGGTGGGATGCAGTGGAATATATAAATGTGGCTTTGGGCACCCAGTGGTGCCAATTTAAGAAGAAGCTTTCTACCTAAAATAATACTACCAATTAGTACCTTATACCAAGTAAATTAGCGATGCTGCTCCATGCAAACCATTTCAGCCCTTTAAATGCTTACCACATAGTAATGGTCGATCGGTGAAACACTTGGAACCACTAATTTCAGGAATTGTGCCAGCAGGAGCTTGGCAGAGTGAAAATCCTAGCTGCCCAGAACTGAAGACATGGATTCCATTCCAAGTTGCAGGAATAGTTATTTGTGTGGTTGGGGCAAAGTATTGCATTGTGAAATTCGGCTATGGAGCACCCAACTTTTCAGTGCCATGGTTGCCGTTTTGACTCCAAAATGGCATCTGCTGCATGTGTGGGAACACACCGGTGCTTGTAGTGCCAGACACCATTTTGGTGAGGACGTTAGCAGGTGGACAAGTAGCAGGTGAAGTCGATGAACAGTAGGGTATACTTGCATTGGAGCCAGGAAGCTAAGGTTCACTAAATTGGTACATGGGATGAGGGGGTTGCCCTATGATGAGAGGCTGAGTAAATTGGGCTTATATTCTCTGGAGTTTAGAAGAATGAGAGGCAATTTCATTGAAACCTACAAAGTTCTGAAGAAGCTTAATAGGGTAGAAGCTGAGAGACTGTTTCTGCTGATTGGGAGTCTAAAACACGGGAGAACAGTCTCAGGATAAGGGGCTGATCATTTAGGACTTAGATTAGGAGAAATTTCTTCATTCAAATGGTTGCGAATCTTTGGAATTCTCTATTCTGGAGGGTTGTGGATGCTCCATCGTTGAATACACTTAAAGCTGGGATAGACAGATTTTTGGTCTCTCAGGGAATTAAGAGATATATGCAGCGGACAGGAACATGGAGTTGAAGCCCAAGATCCACCATGATTGTGTTACATGGTGGATCAGGCTTAAAGAGCCATATGGCCTCCTCTTGCTCCTATTTCTTGTGTTCTTGTGCCATGCGCGTAAAGTTGAAGTAGGCAGACCATGATGTCAATCAGCATGCAACACTGATTTTATGCCAGTGCTATAATTTTAGAGTTGCCATCCTCTCTTAACCTTGCACAACTGAACACACAATAAGAGTCAGCCCTATTTATGGGAGGGTATTGGGGTGGGGTGGGGGGCAAGAGGGCAGTCATCAACCTCTTTCACCACTACTGGCACGTTCTGCAATTGTATTGGATTTTGATGGTTAAAGTTCCAGAAGCCTACAGGAAGTGGTGTGGCATGTGCTGAAGGACTTTGTCTTGACTTGAAGGATTCTGCACAAATCGCTTGCCTTGAGTCATAAGCTATGGCACATTAAGGAGAATGAGCAGATGCGATGCAGAAAAGGACAGAAATAAAAACAGAAAATGCTGGAAAAGCTCAGCAGGTTTGGCAGCGTCTGTGCAGAAAGAAATTAAAGAAGAGTTATACAGACTCGAAACATTAACTCTCTTTCTCTCTCCATAGGTGCTGCCAGAGCTGTTGAGTTCTTCCAGCATTTTCTGTTTTTATTTCAGATTTCCAGCATTCGCAGTATTTTGCTTTTATTATAGCAGAGAAGGACAGAGCTGGAAGAGGGAGGAGGAGTGGGAGGACTTTCAGCAGGAGGCCATATTGTATGAATATATGAACATACGAGTTAGGAGCAGGAGTAGGCCATTTGGCCCCTCAAGCCTGCTCTACTATTCAATAAGATCATAGCTGAAATGAATGTGACCTCAACTCTACATTCCACCTACCCATTGACTGCCTTGTTAGTCAAGAATGTACCTGCCTCTGTCTTAAAAATATTCGTTGACCTTGCCTCCACCACTCTCTGGGGAAGAGAGTTACAAAGATTCATGACCCACTGACAGAAACAAATTCTTCTCATCTCCACCTTAAATGGGAGACCCTTTATTTTTAAACCATGTCCTCTAGTTGTAGTCTGTCCCACAAGGAGAAACAACCTTTCAGCATCAACCCTGTCAAGTCCCCTCAGGGTCTAGGGTCTTATACGTTTCAATAAGATCCGCCCATGATGTTCAGGGAGCAATTCTCCCAGTTGAACCTCAGTGCGGAACAGTGCGTGCAATGTCTCTGCTTCACTAAGGAGGTCTTAACTGGAATTGATCTGCCATCTGCTGCAGCCACAACTGCCAACTTAAGAGTAGGATGAGAAGAACTGTGAAGGTGACCGTGGCGATGAACCTTTATGCATCTGGTGCCTTTCAAGCTGGAGCAGGTGATATTTGCAACATCTCCCAGTTTGCTGACCACTGTTTCGTAAAGGAGGTCACTGAGGCTTTGTACCACAAGAGAGCTCAATACATTTCATTGTCTCTTACCAGAGAGAAGCAGCTGGAGAAATCGGGCAGTTGTGTAAGAATTGCAGACTTCCCCGTGGTGCAGGGTGCCATTGGCTGCACACAGGCCACTTTACAGATGCCTCGTGTCAACTCTGGATGTGCCACAGCCAAAAGGGATTCCATCCTCTCAAGGCCCAGCTGGTGTGCGATCATACAAAGCCTATCATGCAGGTCAATGCCTGGTATCCTCACAGCAACCATGATGGTGGTTCATCAGCATTCGTGCCACCACAACAAACCTGAGGGCGGCTAGTGGGCAGTAAGAGTCATCTGCTGACTACAAGGCTCATGACTTTGGTGCACAACGTGTGCACATGTGGGCAGCATACTCATATAGCGATAGCAACGCTGCCACAAGAAATGTGATGGAGCAGACCATCAGGTTGCTTAAACAATAATTTTGCTGCATGGGAAGCTGCGGATGAACCTTGTAGTACTCAGCAGAGCACATGTCAAGTTTCAGCATGGTTTGCTACATGCTGCACAACCTCACCATCATGAGGGCACAGTCATTTCCACCAACTATAGGTCAGCCTGCTGAAGAGGAGGAGGAGGTAGAGGAGCAGGAGGAAGAGGAGGAGTTGGGAGAGGAGAAGGAGGAAGGGATAAAGCAAACAACACATCCGTTTCTGACCAAGTTATCTATGACTCACTTATTCAACTGCAGTACCAATGAATGCAACCCCAAATCCCTATTCACCAACAGTCCCCCACTTTCCCATCCATCTGTTACTGGCCATCAAAGTGTTGTCTTATCTGCAATGATAAAATAAAAGCGACTAAAAAACACACATTCCAAACCAAATTTATAAAGTCAACCATACGCAGCCTGCATGGGACCATCAAACAAGATCAGCTTTGGACTGAGAGAGGCTGTGAGGTGCTGTGAGGGGCTGAGAGAGGCTGTGAGGGGCTGAGGGTAGGAGATCGAGGCTGGTGGAGGGGAAGAGACTTTAGAAGGTGGTTGGGGGGGTGGGGGGGGAGACAGAGCTTAGACTTGAGGGGATGTTGAGGTAGGCCCCGAGACTGGGATGGGGGTGGGCACACAATCCCATGTAAGTACATTTCCGGCAGGCTTGAAGGGGAGGGCAAGTGTCGGGGCCATGAGAGCTGGGTGCCGGATGTTGCCAACTTATAGCAGGGATTATGGGCTCAGTGGAGTACTGAAGAGAGGAGCGTACCTCAAGACTGTGGTTTTTAGCCAGGCATCGGGCGGTATTCTTTTACTTTAAAATGTTTTTATTCCCGTTATATTTTTACCTTTTTCTGATCTTTACCCTTCGGGCATAAGCCTTGCTGGGATGTCTGATTTGCTTGGGCAGTAGCACGGCCACGACGCTGGGGAGGACCCCACCCTGGGCTATGATGGCTTCTCTCGGCAGCTTGTTGCGCTCCTTGTCATTGATAATGGTGAGCTGCAGGCGGCGGAGGATGATGTGGGTATTCTTGGTGACCCAGCCACATTGCCAGCCAGCTCCTGGATCTCAGTGATCAGGTGCTCAAGAACAGCACCGCATAGATGGGGGGCTGTTGGGAAGGGAATTCCAGGATTCAGACTCAGCGACAATGAAGGAATGGCAAGTCTGAATAGTGTATGGCTTGGAGAGTGGGGGTGTTCCCATGTACATGCTGCCCTTGTCCTTCTTGGTGGTGGAGGTCGCAGGTTTGGAAGGTGCTGTCTAGTGAGGGGGTGGGTGGTGGTGGTGGTTGCTGATCCCTTGTGGATAGAGGGCATCTCCCCTCCTCTCCAATTCCCCCATCAATATATCCAGCATAGCGTCAGAGAACATTGGGGTATGCTGACTGCCCTGTGCACCATGATGATTTTCTTGTTGACACTCACTTCTCCAGCCAGTTCCAGTATCTGCTCCAGCCAGAATGCACCTTCCCTTTAAGAGATGCAGGCTGGCATTAAGCGGTACTGGCATTGCATGAATGTGAACACCTTTACTGATGTGTGCGACCACTCAGCAGTGCAACTAGTGCTGGCTGCACACAGCTATCTTACAAAACAGCAGGCAGCATAAAATCTGTGTGCTGCCTGTTTTAGAAGCATCAGGCATGGATTAATTACTCATTTTGATACCAACATCTGCTTTTGAGTTCTATCCAATCTTGTGACCTTGGTGTCTGAGCATCCACCCTGACATCAGCTCAGAAAACTAAAGTGTTGGCCTATACTGAGAGCAGGTGCAAGGCTTGGGACGGGCCCAAATAAGGGCTGGAATCTTGTTGAGGCGTTGGGGTTCTTGCCTTTATGCTGGAGAGATAACGAGAGACCCATGTTGCCTCTTTTCAGGAAGGCCCACTGAACCACAAGCCAATCAGGCAGTGGGGAAGCCAGTGGCCGGGCTTCCCCTAGAATCAAAGCCCCAAGGGTGGAAGTCTCACCTACTGAGAGCTGCCAGCCAATCAGAGACTGGCAGTTCTTTAGCTCAGCAGTACCACTGGGGAGGCTGTAAAAACACCTAATGAAGTCCCTGGATCACGGAGCGACCCAGGCCACAGGTAAGGAATGTGGGGGGCCATGGGGGGAGGGGTGTAGGGGCATTGTCAGCAAAGGAAGGGGGACAGCACTCAACACCCTTCCCAACTTCAATGTCGAGCCCCCTGATCAGGCATTGAGTTTTTTAAATTCATTCTCAGGATGTGGGCAGCACTGGCTAGGACAGCGTTTATTGCCCACCCCGAATTGCCCTTGAGAAGGTGGTGGTGAGCTACCTTCCTGAACCACTGCAATCCATGTGGTGTAGGTACACCCACAGTGCTGTTAAGGAGGGAGCTCCAGGATTTTGACCCAGCGACAGTGAAGGAATTGCGATATATTTCCAAGTCAGGATAAGTGGCTTGGAGGGGAACTTCCAGGTGGAAGTGATCCCATCTATCTGCTGCCCTTGTCCTTCTAAATGGTAACGATCGTGGGTTTGGCAGGTGCTGTCGAAGGAGCCTTGGTGAGTTTCTGCAGTGCATCTTGTATATGGTATAAACTGCTACCACTGTGCATTGGTGGTGGAGGGAGTGAATGTTTGTGGATGTGGTACCAATCAAGAGGGCTGTTCTGTCCTGGATTGTATCGAGCTTCATTAGTGTCGTTGGAGCTGCACTCATCCAGAGTATTCCATCACACCCCTGACTTGTGCCTTGTAGATGGTGGACAGTTTTGGAGAGTCAGGAGGTGATTACTCATCGCACGAATCCTAGCCTCTGACCTGTTATTGTAGCCACAGTATTTATGTGGCTAGTCCAGTTCAGTTTCTGGTCAATGGTAACCCCAGGATGTTGATAGTGAGGCATTCAGTGATGGTAATGGGATTGAATGTCAAGCGACAATGGCTAGATTCTCTTTTGTTGGAGATGGTCATTGTCTGGTATTAGCACCTGCGCGGCATTAATGTTACTTGCCACCTATCAGCTCAAGCCTGGATATTGTCCAGGTCTAGCTGCATTCCGACATGGGCTGCTTCAGTGTCTTAGGAATCACGAGTGGTGCTGAACATTGTGCAATCATCAGCGAACATCCCCATTTCTGACCTTAAGATGGAAGGAAGGTCATTGTAAAGCAGCTGAAGATGGTTGGGCCTAGCGTTTCATGCTGGGTGGGCCTTAATTGGCCCGCTAGCCTGACATCGCGGTGCGGCCCCGATTGCAAGCAGCAGTCGGCTTCCCGACCGCTCCCGCCCACCCCCTCCGAGGGCAAAATTCTGCCCACCAGCTCTCAACAGACAAGAGTTCCCTTTAGTACTGCACTGAAGTGACAGTCTAGAATATGCAGCCAAGTCTTCTGGAATAGGACTTGAAGGTGAAAGGTGGATAAAGTCAAACTAACATTTAATACTCTCCACTATATATGAAGTGACATAGAATCAATGAAGATTATAACATTATAGATACAATAATATTTCAGTCAAGTTTCTATAGTGTATCTTGATGATTTCTGTAGAATCAGAATGGCAAGGGTTAATTTCACTCCAGACTGAGGAATATTATGCAGTATAGTATCTAGAGGATGGGTAATTTAGGACAAAAGCATTGGCCTCATGGAATTCTGTATAATGGTTCATTATTTTCACTGTCATGAAGTTAAAATGGTAGATGTATGATTTATTGCAAAGTTTGATTGACAGACTGCAGATTACTGCTTGTCTCTAGTTTCTCACAAGAGAGGAACCAAGTATGTTTATTAAATCATTTTCAAATATTTATTCTGCAGTAGTGAATCCACAGTTTGCTGTCTCAGCTTCCTGAAGCCTGGTTTTATAACCTAGTAATGGAATATGATCAATAGCATGGCTATTCAATGTATATAAATAAGAATGTTATGATCTTACTCACATATCTCTTGTGGCACTGTTGGTGAGTTTTATTAGAACAGGTGTTATGCCAAGTAATATTACCAGTATGACTGTGTTATCAGCATTAGGTGTGATTTGGAATCTGACTGGAGTGGATGAGATCCCAGAGCCTAGCAATATTTTGAAGGAGTCTCACAGTCTGGGAGCATGAGGGTGTCAGGTTCTGCAAACACGGGAGACAACATTTCAGGAAACATTGAAGCAAGTCCTAGCTCTTGGGATCTCTGGATCATTCTTGCTATTTTAGGACTGTAGGGCAGTGCTTTCATTATAGGAGTTCTCTGATCATTTTTGAGATTCAAGGGGAAGAACAGAATTTAACAGGTTTGGGATTTAGCAGGGAGGGAGTTCCAGGAGAACATGATACATACTGTCCGTGTCTCCTTTTTTGATCCGTCAAGGCCCCCTAACTCCCCACAGTGTTCATGCCATTAGCTTCTCTAGATAATACTGTTCCCTATAAGCTGTGCGCAATCCTAAAGCCTCCCTGCAGGCCATGCACAACTTGGCCCCTTTAAGTTAATGTGCTCTTGGGGCTGTGCAAAAAAATGTAATGGGATAGAATGTTGGGTAAATCAACAGCGAACCCCAATTAAAAATTAGAGGGAAAGTTGCCCAGTAAACTGAAATCCTTTTTACCCCCTTCTGCTTTACTCATTGTCAACCAGTCCCTATCTATGTTCTGGTCTTAAAGCTTTACAGGATATATAATTTTTTGCTTCTTAAAATCCATACACGCATGGGAAAAAGATGGACAGAAAAAGACTGGTTGATTCATCAAGTCTGTTTTCATGCAGCTAAGTTGCAACTAGCAGTGTATCCGTGCAGTGATTCCCATGTAATCTATTGGGAGAGGGAAGAAAACATATATAGAAAACAAGCATTTCAGATCGAGTTAAGAAAAATAAATCCTGGGAAATTCCTCTCTGATCCTCGAGTTCCAGCAGATAACAATGACAATGAGGAACATGTCTAACATCCCACCTACCTTTTGCGCTTAGTAATATCAGCCTCCTCCAGGAGTTGGCCAGCATAACCTTGACCATTTGCTGTGAATCTGCGCCCAACACATAAGCAACTATTTTATTCCAAAGGGCAATGACCTTCTGGGAAAGAGAAACCTCCTGACATCTAACCTAGTAAAATGATTATAAACATGCATTCACCGTTGTTCTTCTTATTGAGGCTAACATATGAATAACAGTCATATGGGCACACTTTTTTTTATATTCGTTCTTGGGATGTGGGTGTCGCTGGGTAGGACAGCATTTACTGCCCATCCCTAACTGCCCTTGTTCAGAGGGCATTTAAGAGTCAACCACATTGCTGTGGGCCTGGATCACATTTAGGCCAGACCAAGTGAGGACAGTAGTTTTCCTTCGCTAAGTGAACCAGATGGGGTTTTCCTGACAATCAGCAATGATTTCGTAGCCATCATCAGATGTTTAATTCCAGGTTTTTATTGAATTCAAATTTCACCATCTGCTTTGGTGGGATTCAAAGGCAGGCCCCCAGGGCATTACCCTGGGTCTCTGGAATACTAGCCCAGTGACAATACCACTACACTACCGCCTCCCCGCAATGTAACCATGCTCCAGGATACGTTAAGAACTGAAGAGATGGGAGGAGAAAGTTGATGAGAAAATCAAGTGTACTTAATAAGCCAGGGTTGCTGTTATATAATTAGAAAAGGAACAAAGCTCTATGATATTGTATAGATTGACTTTAATAGTTGTTACAATTTTAGCTTTATATTGGGGTGGATTTTGCTTCAATCACAACAGGTGACAGAAACAATGGGTTGAATTTTAGCGATTCGGCAGACCGCTGGACATCGGAAGGAAATGCATGTTGCTGGCATGCACGGGCAGGAAGCGAGTCTTCCCCATGAATTTTATGGGTGTCAGCCAATTAAGTGGCTGCTGCTGGGGCTGCTATCCTATTCAGGACAGCAGCTCATCCCCAAGAGCTGCCAGCTCAATCAGAGGCCAGGCAGTTCAGCAGCATCAGCAGTGCCACCAGGAGCTGTGCTCGCTGCTGAAGCAGGTAGGAGCCCTACAGCCTACAGAAGGTAGGGCAAAAAAAAATCTTTAAAAAAATTTTATTGGTGAGTGCTGGATGGGGACAACCCATTGGAGAAATTGCTCGAGGCTGCGGGGGCTGCCCTCCCTGCCCGCGGCCCCCTCTCTGCTTAAAAACCACCAACGCCAATGCCCTCTGCCCCACACTGCTGGAAGGTCACCTCCGTTTAGCTGGTAGCCTCCTCATGTGGTGAGCGATCACTCCGCCATTGGCAAAAACGCCAACGGCGCCATAAAATGACACCTAATTTATGAAAATTGGCTGCCTGCTTCCTCGAGGCAAGTATCCTGCCTGCTTCTGGTCTGGCACCAGTAAAATGCTCTGACAGTGGGATAGGGTCACGGTACCGATCCAACATAACTCCCTACAATTTTACTGCCCCCCTTCCAGCCCCCACCATCTTCCATCCCACATCCTGTGAGCTGGTAAAACTCAAGTCAATGTGTAGCAGGCTTTGTGGCTCTCCATGTAATGCATAAGTATTCCTATGTTTATTCTAGTTTTCTCCCATATTACTAATTTCAAATAAACTCTCAGTGCATAATTCTTACTCAGAGGGTATCTGACTGATTCAGGGGAAGGATACTTGCTGCTGCAGTGCCAACATAAGGGACTAAAGCCTTTATTTAAATGGAGGGCATTCTTTCTTTGTTACAGGGTAACACGTACGACAAAGACTTCTGCAATTTTGTATTCCATTTGAGCCTTCTCCTTTTGATTCCTATCTGTACTATTTGTAATT
Source organism: Cetorhinus maximus (assembly GCF_964194155.1). NCBI lineage: Eukaryota > Metazoa > Chordata > Chondrichthyes > Lamniformes > Cetorhinidae > Cetorhinus > Cetorhinus maximus. The sequence continues at coordinate 31,965,661 of NC_135890.1, forward strand.
TTCATAGGGCAGAATTTTGCCCTCGTTGGGCAGGCGCGGTGGGCAGGCCCGGGAGCGGTCGCGAAGCAGACCACAACCCGCGATTGGGCCCCGACGTGGATTTCACGCTGACTGGCCAATTAACGGCCAGCCAGCGTGAAATGCGCGCTGCAGCGCTTAGCGCTGCCGGGGTGAAGGCGGCAGGAGCGCAAGTGCTGATTTTCGCGCAAGCATGCAGGTGCGTATAGTAAAAGCTCCCTGAGGCACAGAGCTGCCACAGGGAGCTGAAAATTTTTATCAATAGAAATAAAGAATTTTAAAACAGTGAAAACGTGCACCCTCATCTGACTCGGTCACATGAGCAGGGACATGTAAAATATGAGTGTAAAAAGTTTTTATTTAATCACTGGAAGAAACCTCATCCCACCCGTGGATGAGGTTTTGCCAAAAATGCAAAGGCCGCTTGGCCTTTTCGCCCGCCCGCCAATCGAACGTCATGATGGGCAGCGAAAAATTCCAAACAATTAGTTGATTAAGGGCCTTAATAGCTGCTAAATTGTTTGTAGGCCACTGCTGACTCCCGCGCGCGCCCGCCGACCGAAATATTGTGCGAGTGCGCAATGACGTTGGTATGCTCACCCAGTGTCATCGTGCGTCATTTTACGCTTGTTTGGGTCGGGTGCGCGCCCGCCCGACAAGCACAACATTCTGCTCATGGTTTTCTTTTGTATTACCTCTGTACACTCACCACATGCCTCTTGTTTCAGTCCTTTTTTTGCTCTATCAACTGTTTTATTAAGAAACCGCTCAACTTTGACAAATCTTTTTATTCCTAGCCAGAATGTATTTAACCTGCACCATTTCCATCTCATATTTAAATGTGCCCCACTGCTGCTCTGCCGTTTAATATGAGAGTTTTTTTCCAACCAATCAATCTGGGCTAGGTCACCTTTCGTGCCACTCAGACTAGTTACTTTCTAGTCCAACAGTTTTATCTTGGATTTCTCACTTTCTTTTTCTATTTTTAAAGTGAGTCTAAGTAGATAACAGTCACTATATCCCAAGTATTCTTTCACCTGCTCTGAGTCTCTATGAAAAAAGCATGCTGATCACAACACCCTGTATCATTTAGTCCACTTGTCACCACCACCAGCACAGGCACATCAATCAAAGGGAATTAGGCAGTGAGCTTAGAAGGGAGCACAAAGCTCAGCACTGAACATGAGTGAGGAGGAATCAGCAGGTCTGAGCGTCAACTTGCTTCCTTCTTCAAAACCTGGTATTCTGTCTGTTAATGGATTTGCTCAAGTAACGCTATTTGAGCACAATCATATTCTGAAATACAGGTCGAGTCTCCATTATCTGTAAATCCAAAAACTGAACACATCCAAAAACTGCACATTTTTTGAACCTCATCGACATTTAGCGTGGGAAGTCTAGTTGTTTGTCTGTTTACCTTGTGATTTTTGTGGTGAACATGTCAAGAAGAAACTTATTACAGGTGCCCTGTATCCATCATTCAGTGATACATCTTACTTTACTAGTCATTTTATTTACCCGAGGGTTTCGGATAAAGGATACTTGACCTGTAACTTTCAAGATGTTCAACACAACGTGGAAGGTGCGGCAATGACCAAGGAAAAGTCCAGCAGCTTCACCTGTGCCAATTGTGCTAGAAGAATATTGTCAGTTGCAGGTAACATGGCAACTCCATGGACAGCTGCACTGGCTTCCCCAGTGGTAGAGGCCTTAGGCCAATTGAGAACATCTCTTATAGGTACTCAGGTTACCTTTATATAGACCTTGGGTTACAATCTACAAATTCTCTTATTTAGTTTCAATATGTTGGCAAATTTAATAGAGAAAGCCACAACATAATGCTTCATTGCCTGTATTGCTACCCAGGAGCCTACTCCAATGCAGACCACTGATTGCTAAGGGAAGGGTCAACAGCACTAGTATGGTTACAGTACATGCTTCTATCTGTTAGGCCAATGCTGATATTCAGCCCATTTTAGCCTCTCATTTCAATAAGAGTAGGTGTGCCAGAAAATGAGCATCCTTGGGTCATTCCTGTGAAGTAAATGTGGCAGAATTGATAGCACCATCTTTTGACTTGGCAAAAGGGGGTAGAATGGCAACTCAATTTTAAGAGTTTCCCATAGGCAATCAGCAGTCTACTACCCCACTTACTGCTTCTATCGAGGAAACTCCAGAATAAGGCAGCAATGGAGGCCAGGGTAAACTTCCATGGCCCACCACACATCACACATGTGAGTAGATCCATTCTGAAATGGGAAGACCAGCCACTTTGTTGTATTTCTTCTCTTTGAAAACCTGGTGTAGTTTTCTTCCACACTGAAGCATTTTCTTCCCCGTTCCTCCACTCCTGCCATGAAGAGCAATGCTATTTTATGTGGTGGCAACCCTCTAGTTCCTCAAAAGGCATTAGTCTTAGCCTAACATTAAAGAAACATATACCCCAGATTTAACCAAACAGCTGATCTCACTCCACTGCTTCACCTGAAATGTAGTGGAAACTCCATTCATGCAATATAAATAAGGTTTCCACCATACATCCATCAAGATTATGGCCATGAATGTAAAGAGCTTTGATGAAATTCTGGGCCTATAAATATTAACTTATTGACCAAGCACATGCATTGATTTTAACATGAACCAAAAAATACAATCTTGCAACGAACGCATTTTGTGGTAAACAGAACATGGGGCAGAATTTTACGATCCTGGGAGCGGGCTGGAAAGTGGGCAGAAGGTGTAAAATTGAGCATAAGCCATGGGCAGTGTTCCCGGCACCTACTAGCCCATCACTGACCCCTCCACAGTTTTACGAATGACAGGAGAGGTATCATGCGGCCCACCCATGGGCCAATTGAAGCGCTTAAATAGCCAACTAATGTCCACAAGGCTCGTCTCATCCTCGTCACAATTTTTCCCATATTGGGTAGGGGTTAGCACCAAGTGGGAAATATGGCAACACTCACTGCTTGGGCTGGTGGGGCCTCCCACAGTCTTCTCCTCCTACCCCAGGTTTCCTCGCTCCCCCAAACTGTCCACCCTGGCATCTCACCCTCCTCAATAGGGCATGCTAGCCTGACCTGCCAAAATCACCCCTCACTTACCTCCCCACCTGGCTGCAGCAAAGATCTTTTTGGGGCAGGGTGCAATCCCAGCAGTGGCCAGCAGTGAGCTGTGGGGCGCAAGAGAGCTGCTGGCCATTTGATTGGTCGCCAGCCCTCAGAGGCAGGGCTTCCTCCCCAACTAGGGGTAAAAGTCTTGCCCTGAGCCAAGTAATGCCCCACCAAGTGTTAAAAGCTGCAGGGCAGCCCGCTGGTATGGACATAAGTTAGCCCTGAGATTTACGCTAGGGGGTGGGGTAGGGTCCCTGGCTCAAAGTAAAATTCTTCCCATGAAGAGTGGAAAGGCAAACTGAAGAAAATGGGGCTGAAACTCTATGGTCTAGATTTTTGCAGAGTTGTTGAGACTTCATGCCGTATCCAAAATGACATCTGGATCCAAACATCCCACCCCCACTTCCACCAGATCCTATTTGCACCAGTAGGGAAATGGGAGGTAAGACCTGACTCACATGGGTGAAACCCAAGCTCAGCAGGGCCACTTAAACTCAGTGCTGATTTCAAACAGGCCCCATTTTTGCTGGAGTGAGGGCCTTATCCTGCAATGTGTGGTTTAGGATTGTTTTTAGGAGTGGATGTAAATGCTCATGAAAGGCAGATATGGTCTGTGGAACTGTCAAGCAGCAAAGTTATTTAAATCCCATCCTTTTAATTTAAAAAAAAACAGCCTCCCTGTGTCTCTGGGTTGAATGTATCAGTAGCTATTTGTTGACATAACCCTAAGGGCTATCTTTATAGCATTATTATTGCTTGCCTGCTTCCACAACCTGTCATTATCACAGTTTGCGAGGGAGGGGGCTTAAAATTCACAGTTTCATTGACAACTCAAAGAGGTAATTAAGGGATTAACTACCCTTGATGTGGGGTTATGAATACAATTGTTTGTTTTTATACTGGATTAAGTACTTGAGGGATTTAAATGTATTGAATAGGCTTTTATCAATGATTTTTTTAAAATATAGTGAAGTCTGTAATAGATACTTAGAACTTTATTTAATGTCATCTCAGCATGGCTCCTGAGGTCTGCCCATGGTCAATACTGGGTGAGTTGGCATGGAAGGCGTAAAGGCAAAAGATGGTGGGTGGGAAACATAGGTTGGCATGTGATGGCAAAGGGGTATATTGGGTTATGGTGTTAATTGGAGGGCCATGAGTTGGCATGGAGGATATAAGGGGCCATTGGGGTGGGTGGGGAGAATGAGTTGACATGAGTTGGCATGGGAGTGGATGGAGTTGTGAAGGGATGCAAGGAGGGCTAGAGGACACAACATTGAATAAAGCAACTGGGATGAAGGCCCAGAGAGCTTAGGCAGGCCTTTTAATCGGCTCACCTTGGCACTCGGCAGGCTCTGTGTCCACTTTCAATCTGTTTCCGGGAGTGGTCCAGCGCACACCACCCCATGGAGCAAAGATCCCGCAATTCAGATCACTTTTTCCCAAGGTCGTTGCAGAAAGCCAGAAAATTTCCTGAGTCTGCGCCTTCACCTCAGGAACAAAAATCCGGGCCTATGACTCTAACAGAATGTTCAGTGGAACTGTGACAGAAGAGTTTAGGGTAGAATTTTCCACCTGTCAGGGAGGTTGTGCAGGGGTGGGCATGGGCAGGCGTGGACCCGATTGGCCAGGTCACAATCAGGTCCGTGCTGCCATTTTATGTGGCTGGGCCAATTAAGGCCTGCCCAGCGTGACGCGCACCCAGAAGCACTGGGCGCTCCCTGTGTGGATGGCGGGCACAGAGGTACCCCAGGGAGATTAGTTTTAAGTTTTAACAGTTCAATAAAAAATTTTTTTAAAAATTACGATGTGTCCCCTCATGTGAAACTGTCTCATGAGCTGGGACATGTCCGTTAATTTCAATAAAAATTTTTGAGAAAATTTAAAATCAGTGATGAAATGTGAAGGCCGCCTGGGGTCTTCACCTGCCCGCCTACCTTAAGGTTGGACGGGCAGCTCCGTTAATTATTTTAATTGTTAGTTAAATGGCGCCCGCCGAACTGAAAATCTAAATGACATGCGGTGACGTTGGGAAGCACGCCTGTCACCCCGCGTCATTTTACGCCTCAGGCGGCAGTGCCCGCTCGCTGAGCTGAAGATCCTCCCCTTGGAGTTCGACCTACATATGCTTGTTCAGTGGCAGCCGTGACCTCGTTGGCAGCGCTCACCTTGTGACTCACAAAGTTCTGGGTTCAAGTCCCACTTCAAGACTTAGCACAAAAATCAAGGTTGACACATGTGTGCGGCACTCTTGGAAATGCCATCTTTCAGGTGAGATGTTAAACTGTCTGCCCTCTCAGCTAGGCATGAAAGATTCCATTGCACTATTCTGAAGAGGAGCAGATATTTGGCAGCAGATCAATATTTATCCCTCAACAAACATCACAAGATCATTTGGTCTCTATCACATTTCTATTTGTGAGAGCTTGTTGGGTGTAAATTGGCCACCAGATTACAACAGTGACTACACTTTGAAAATACTTCATTGTCTGTAAATTGCTTTGAGCTGTCCAGCATTAGTGAAAAGCAATACATAAACCTTTTTATTCCCCAATCTTTCCTGACAACTTCTATGGTTTGGGGTAAAACAACAGGGTTGGGAATACCAAATGAAAGGAGGTGTATGGGCATTTTAAGTTTGAAACTGGCATTTAGCCTGAATGCTGCAAAGGTTTTTTTAAAAATTGAAGATTCTTTTGAAGCACGTTTCTTGCCAACAAAATACTACTCCTAATGCTGCCATTTTTGGAAGCTTCCTCTAACCCTGCCTAATCTGACTCTCACGGGAATGACAGTGTTATGCCCAGTGAAGCAATGTCATATTCATACCCTTACATATGGACTGAGCTTTATGGAAGTTTCTGGAACTGCCTTTTGTTTGTTTAAAATGGACACTGATGGACTGTTAAGATGGCTGCCAAAGGGCCAGGTGACCATTGCTTACTCAATGCAGACTTTCAAACTTCTGGAAAGTTCTGAATTGAATAACCAGGGGTAGGGGCTTCCCCCTGGAATGAACATACCAAGACAAATGCTATCTGTGGAATTCCCACCTGCCATTGTTCGAAGCTTACTCAAAACAGAGTCAATGGACTTCTAGACGCTATGCCTCCAGGTTTGCAGTTCAACAATGGAAAGTTGACAAGCCCATTTATCCACATGTTAAGTAGGAAAGACCACCATCTATCTCCTATTATGTATCAGTGACCTTTCAGCTTTGAGCCATTCTGGGCAGACAATGGCCATTGACCATGTGACCAAAACTGATTTCTGATTTTGAGATCCTTTATTATCCTGAGACCCAGAAGAGACCTGGGCAGACTGCAGAAGAACACCAGCAAGATAACAGCTGCAGAGAAAGGCTGCACCATATTTGCCTTTTAAGAACCATCAGCTGTGGTTTGAAAACTAAACTCAAACTTGCTGCAAGTCACCAAGCAGCCAAAGTACTTAACCTATTCCAGTTTCACAGTTCACCTGAGAACCAGCCTCTTAGATATTAAAATACAACCTGCTGTGAACCCTTCACTTTATAAGACCCTCACTTCAACTTTAAATCATTGAATCTATTTGAGAAACCACAAGCCTGCCACATGGGAGACTGGAAATTGTAAATCAGAGACCAAATTAATTGTAATATGTAAAAGTGCACTATCTTCATCTGTATCCTGTGCGTGCGTGTGTGTGTGTGTGTGTGTGTGCGTGTGCACATGAGACCAAGTGTGTGACGTTGCATTAATACCAGGTAAACGTGCGAGAATAAATAACTTTCTTTACTTTTAAACTCACTAAAAGCTTGCTGCAAAATCAATTAATTAGAATACATACTCCAAGAGTAGAGAAAAAGCCACACCTCTTTTCCTACAAAACGCACTGATTAAGGGAAAAAGTAAGAGACCAAATAAATTCCATGCGTGACAACAGTCATCAATGGACTAACAGAACTTTATTAATTTAATGATTCTTATATTGCGAACATTAGCTTTCCTATTGTTAAACCAGCTAAATCATTGACACAAAGGCAAAGAAGACACCTATAAGCACTGCCACATTATCTTCTATAAGAATGAGCCTCTTGTCAGGTTTGAAAAACAAATCTAATGTCTGAAATCATTTTACCGATGATGAACTGAAAACACTGCTAGAGATGCATTAGCAAAGGCAGGCAGAAAACTCATTTGGGACCAAAGACATTAATCAGACCCCCACATAAGTCTCATCCTTAGGCAATTTGTCAGAATGATGATGCCAATAATATAGAACATGATGAAAGTGGAGAACCTGAACAATGTGGCAGCAGAACTGTTACTTGTGGCAGTCAGGCCAATGGATGGTGGCAATTAGTTTTGCTATGTGTTATTATACTGATGTTAAGCTAATTCTTTGGAGAAAATCCTTGCACTTAATAAATTGAATACCCACTTTAGTTAAGGTTTAGTGAATTGCTTCTCATTACTTGTTAGAAAAGTTCAGAAATATTAAATAAACCACACGCTACTATTGCTGAATCATTTCTATTCTGCCCAGTCGACACATTTGTAATTTGGTTTCCTCTGAATACTTAAGCAGACTGGAATCAATTCAGGAAATTTTAGTGGAGCTGATCTTTCAATCAAATTATCAGCAACATTCTTCTCTTTCACAGGAGGTCATTCATCTGAAAAACAGTAGTGCAGTTACTTAAGAGATATAATACATTTTAGTCAAACGTCCTTTGCCGCCCTGCAAATACAGGGGAAAACCCAATAAGTTTATTTGCCCTTGAGATTGTTAGTATCCTTCTGGAACACATACCTATGATGGGAATTTTTCTTAGCTTGTGATGCTTGGCTTTTACAAGCTACATTCCAAAAGTGTTAGATTTAGGTAAGGTAAAATTATTTTGAAGTCATGATGCTTTAGAATATAAAATGACTACTGAGTTTTTTTTAATGACCTGCATCCTTTTCTCAGTTCTTCATGAAGAAGGTGATCAACGGCTAGAGCAGGTTGTCACGAAGAATGTTTGTAATCAGATCACTGAGGTTATTTAAGAAATGACTAGATGCTGGAATGGGAAGACAGTGGGGGCGGTGTTCTGGAAAGGTGAAACAAAAACGTATGAAGAGCGTTTTACATCCCGGTCACTCTTCTATGTTAATTGTATAGTAATTGAAGATTTAATTGTGTTCAGGTGGTGGGCATTAACTGGGGATTCTCATTTGCTCCTACATTGTACTCCTGAGGTGTCAGCTGTGGCTCAGTTCATAGCACCCTTGCCTTTGAATCAGAAGGTTGTGGGTTCATGTCCCACTCCCGGAAAACCAAGAACTGTGATTGTACTCAAAGAGTTGCAATCTGTGACTGTTGATAATTCGAAAGAGTACATTGTACTCCTGAGGTGTCAGCTGTGGCTCAGTCCATAGCACCCTTGCCTTTGAATCAGAAGGTTGTGGGTTCATGTCCCACTCCCGGAAAACCAAGAACTGTGATTGTACTCAAAGAGTTGCAATCTGTGACTGTTGATAATTCGAAAGAGTACATTGTACTCCTGAGGTGTCAGCTGTGGCTCAGTCCATAGCACCCTCGCCTTTGAATCAGAAGGTTGTGGGTTCATGTCCCACTCCTGGAAACCAAGAACTGTGGTTGTACTCAAAAGAATTGCAATCTGTGACTGTTGATAACTCGAAAGAATTTTGGAGGTGTCAGCTGTGGCTCAGTTCATAGCACCCTCGCCTTTGAATCAGAGGGTTGTGGGTTCGTGTCCCACTCCCGGAAAACCAAGAACTGTGAATGTGCTCAAAAGAGTTACATGCGATCTGTTGATAACTCGAAAGAGTTACATTGTACTCCTGAGGTGTCAGCTGTGGCTCAGTTCATAGCACCCTTGCCTTTGAATCAGAAGGTTGTGGGTTCATGTCCCACTCCCGGAAAACCAAGAACTGTGATTGTACTCAAAGAGTTGCAATCTGTGACTGTTGATAACTCGAAAGAGTACATTGTACTCCTGAGGTGTCAGCTGTGGCTCAGTTCATAGCACCCTCGCCTTTGAATCAGAGGGTTGTGGGTTCATGTCCCACTCCCGGAAACCAAGAACTGTGAATGTACTCGAAAGAGTTACATTCTGTGACTGTTGATAACTTGAAAGAGTTACATTGTACTCCTCACTAACGGAACCATAACAAATCCTATCTCATTGAAGACTGAGGCCACATAAGGCTGCGTTATTGCATCAAACCTCTTCTCCATTTTCCTCATTGCAATGCTGTACCTCAACTCCAGTAAATTATCCACAGGCATGGAAATAATCTATAGAACAGATCAGAAACTTTCACCCTGCAGCGCCTTCAATTCAAGACTAAAACCATTCCAAACTCATAGAGCTTCACTATGCAGATGACGCTTGTGTGTTTGCTCAATCAGAAAACGAGCTTCAGGTCATTGTCGATTCCTTCTCTGAAGCATATGAGAAAATGGGCCTTTCACCAAACACCCAGAAAACTAAGGTGCTCTTCCAATCAGCTCCCACAACAAAACATCTCCTGTTGACTAAGATCAACAGTGAAATCCTGGAAAATGTGGACCATTTTCCATGTCCTGGGAGCCTCCACTTGACGAAAACAGACAGATATGACAAAATTCATCATCACCTCCAATGCATCAGCTCAGCCTTTGGCCAACTGAGGAAAAGAGAATTGAGGACCAGGATCTCAAACCTGAGATTAGAGTCTTGGCTTTCTGGGTGGCAGTAATCCCATGTTCCTATATGCTTCGGAGACCTACAGCAAGCACATCAAAGCACTGGAGTAGTACCACGAGTGGTGCCTTTACAATATCCTCCAAATCCAGTGGCAAGAAAAGTGATCCAACAGCAGCGTTCTCTCCCAAGCCAACCTGCTCAGCATTGAGGAGCTAAGTACTCAAAACCATGCCCGCTGATGGGACATGTTGTTCCTCTGCCTGACACCAGACTCCCAAAGCAACTGCTCTACTGAGAACTTGGTCACAGCAGGTAACTCCCAGGAGGATAGTGGAAACGCTTTCGGGATGTCCTCAAAGCATCCCTGAACAGGTCAAACATACCCGGTGACTCATGAGGGACCCTGGTTTGTGACCAAAATAGAGAAGGTTCATTCAGGAAGGCACCAAACATATTAATAAATCTCACTGGGAACATGCAGAGATGAACTGAGGCATCAGAGAGAGCACAAAAACCTCCAAACTGAGGCATCAGAGAGAGCACAAAAACCTCCAAACAACCCATCTACCTAACCCTTCAAGCACCACCTTCCCCACATGTGGTAGAGTTTGTAGATCACGCATTGGATTGAACACACATTTCAGAACCTGTCAAATTGTAGTGGAAGCAAGTCATCCTTGATCCTGAGGGATTCCCTAAGAAGGAGATTCCTATACATAGCAGCAGACTGAACAATGGTTTTTGGGTTAAGAGGTGCACATGTTAATCTGTACCTCTTTACTCACTTGTAGAAGCATTTATTTAAAGATTAGGTTCAGTTCTATCCTTTACCACCTCTTTCCAGAATAGAACATTCTTACCTAAAAACTTGAATAGACATTAGCATTCCTGATTATTTGCACAACAGTGGAACTATCACTTACATGAATGAGATTAATTTGAATTATGCATCACTGGAGAAGGTACTTTGAAAATTAAATAACCAAGTTGAAGTACAGTTGATGAGACAAAATGTAGAAAATGTTAATTAAAAAATCTAATCGAGAAGCATGAGAAATTTATAGAGTACCAAAAACCATTAATTTAATCATTCTGAGACACTGTTTTTGCCACAGTTGATGATTTCTGATGGCATCTTTTACATTTATTTATATATTAATTATTTATTTTATTTATTTTTAAGGCAGGGATAGATATATGTTTGACTAACAAGGACGTCCAAAGGTATCGGAGGTAGGCAGGAATGTGGCGCTGGGGCCACAGTCAAGACAGCCATGATCTTATTGAATGGCCATGCAGGATTGAGGAACCAAATAGCCTACTCTCTCCTGATTCATATGTACCTTGTCAGATTGTAAAACTTACGTAGGCTATATTGTTCTCTGTAGATTAATAGTGATACTTCCATGGCATTCCTTCCAGGGCCATAAGAGGATATATATTTGATGGAGAAAAAACAACACATCTTTTTAGAGATCACGATTTTATGATTTTGGCTCACTTACACTGCTATAAGGGAAGCTGAGCGAGTAATCTGGCCTTCATGCAAATTTTTGAAACTGATGTCATGAACGCTGAGAAATAGATTCTTTCGAGAACAAATCGTTACTTTGTTAGATGCGCAATTAATAAATATTATGGACTTCGAGTTTAATCAAATGTACAAGCCCACTGAAATGGCAAATCCTGCAGAGCAGGCCGAGGGGCCCAATGGTCTTATCTTGTTTGTATTTTGTATGTTTCTCATGTTCCTTTCCCAATGGCCAAACAGATTAACACAGTGAGTGACAGAGCTAAACAGGCTAGGACGGGCCTAGTTTAAATCCTAATCTGTGCTCTGTTAGTAGACATTGCAGGGAAATAATTCTTACCTAAAAGAATTCTGTGGATTATACTGCATCTCACATGGCTATTTCAGAGTTGTAACAAGTTGCGACAGTGACAATAGTACACATTTTTACAAACTTATTATTTTTATCTCACAGTTGAAATTTATCAAATCTTTGAAGAGGAAAACCCCTTAGAACCACTTTTGCCATTTTAAACCTGAAAACAGCAGTCTTAATGTAAGGTCGGAATTGAATAAATTAGAATAGGAAAACTGATTGACACGATGATAAAATAAATAAAACTTGCTTGGTTGCTATCAGGTTCATCCAAGAGTAAATCAAACATGTACAGAGCTCTAGGTTGCGTTTGACAACCTTAATCTTTTTAAATAACATCTCCCATGGGCATAGGAGTGTGGAAACACAACCCTCCTACACAGATAGATAATTCTGTTGGTAGCTGGGCTTTCATTTGGACCATCTGGATTTGAATCACAAGTTTAACAACTATTCCAATTCAGCTATTTTCTACAGCTCTTATGCTGATCTTTGGCCAGCAATTGGAGCACTCCATTTTGGAGGTGGAATATAAATTGGTAGGGAGGGTTATTCTGCACCTGCGTAAGCCTAGAGTGATCGACTAAATTCACTTCCTGTCACCCAATGCTTTCCACCTTTGGCAGCAACCATGAAAGATTATTGGCTCAGACCAGCTTTTATTTTTGGCCGAGGGAGGGAGTATAGATACTGGAAGGCTACAAAAAGGAATGAAATGGTAGTCCAATGACTTCTAAAGTGAAAAATGTATCTCACAATACAGATTTGGGTCTCGTGTAGTAGTAACGGTGAAGCGTAAACAGGTGGATTCTTTTGAATTAGGCTGTCTACCAGAAGGAACTGGAACTGTTACAAATCAGACTTAGCAGAAAGTATCGTGCTGCACAGGAATAACACAGTAAGCTCCCTTTAAAGAATCAAAGGTTATTCTGATTAATTTTATCTATCGACCAGAAGTGGCTGAATGACTGGATCGTAAAGATAACAAATTAGAATAAAAATTGTAACAGCAATGAAAGCAGGACTTTGTTATACTTCCAATTGGGAAAATATCTGTGTTACATTTATTATATTTGACATTAGATCGATGGAGTGATGTGAATTGAAAAATGGGCTTCAGTTGGCCATATCTTTAAAATAACTCTTTTGGCTATGTGATTCAGCATTTGCAAATATGCAAAGCTGTCTGGAGAAGATCTATGATTTCTATGAGACATAAGGAGACTTTCTGTGAGAGCAGGCAGGATTTTTGAGAACAAAACCATTATGGGAATTTTCCAGACTACTCCAATCCGTGCGGCGGGTTCAATTGTGGGCAAGGGGGAAAAGTGCAGTTGAAAAATCAGCTTCCCACCAGTGTAAAACGAGGGCAGGATCGTCTGCTGTTGCCCGCCATTGCGGGTCGCAATTCCCAGCAGAGGCTGGCCTGAAACCGATTTGCCTCCCACTAACGGGTTACAGCTGAAGGCCCGACTGGAATCAACCCCACCGCCCCCCCCAGCCCGATCATCCGCATCGCCAGCGGGAAATCATGCCAATCCAGAACATGTCTGGACCGACGTGGTGTGTACATGTTGGCACTTACCTGAAGTAAGCCTGGGCCAGCTCGTGGGGATGAGATTAAGATGGATGCCGCGAGAAACCGGACACTGGGACACCATATGCAGTACTACGTGGGTGGAGCATCAACCACGTGGATCTTCCCTGCACAGCAGCATCCAGGAGGTGGCTGTTCTTGGGGCAGCAACTTCGCTCAGGGCTCAGATCTTCAACCAACAACTTCATCCAGGGTTTGGATCTTCGAGCTACAGATGGAAGGCTGCAGGAAGTATTGGTGGGAGGTGAGGGTCTGTGTTTGGGGGTCCAGGGTGTGGATGGAATAGAAGGGGAGGAGAGGAATGAAGAGGTAGGTTGGGTGTGGAGGTCTAGAGCGGCCGGGGGTGGTTGGTGGTGGTAGGGGAAAAACAGAGATTCTTTGGGGGTCATGGGATGGGTGAGCTGGTATGGAGTGGGACGGTGGGAAGAGCTGTGCTGGAGTGCAGGCGGGTGGGTTTGCGCAGGTGTGAAGAGGCATGGGGGGTATATAGGTGTGGATAGGGGGGGAATAGAGGGGAAGGGGTTCAGAGGGAGGGGGCAGTGTAGTCAAATGGAGGATTCCTTGGGGGACATAATGAGGGTACCACTGGTAGAAGAGGCTAATGATGGTTAAAAGGGGGCAGTGGGAGCTGGTAGGGTGGGTGGGTGTTGTCAAGTGAAGGGACGCAGAGGGTTTTTGGAGGGGATGTGGAAGATGACGTGGATCTGGGGTTTGACAGGATGAGGGGGGCATGTCTATTGTAGTGGGGGTGGGTTGTTTGGGAATGTAGGGGGCTTTTACATTTACCTGTACAAGACGAAAGGCGATGGAGGAGGGTTGAAGAATGACCGTGGGAGCTCAAATGACCTGGGACAGACCAATGGTTATGTTGGAGGGGGGGGAGCAGAGAAAAGATATTAGATGCGACATCAAATGTTACTAGTACCATGGCTGCTCATAACAATTGCAGAGCCTCGTGACGGAGATCTCGAGATGCTGCATGGGAGTTGGGTCATCGGGGGTGGGCGGGTTAGCTCAACTGGACAACTGAAGGGGAACCCCAGCGTGTAGTATTTACAATACTCGGGCCCTGGGACAGATGAGGGTGTGAAGGGCAAAGGCTCAGCGTGCACCGGAAACTTCTTGCACCACTTGCCTCCCTGCACATGCCTGATTCCAGGGGACATGGAGTGTCCCTCAGAAGATGTTGGAGGGGGTGGGGGTGGCTATGCACATGCTTAAGGGCTATCACAAATAAACCACATCAGACATGATTAAAGTGCAACTGAACTATATTTACAAAAGTGTGATATGTGGAACAATCATAGTGCATCCGTGCCACCACTTGTGAATTCAGAACTTCTTAATTTTTCTTTCCCTAACACTTCTTCTAATTGCTCCCCCGACATCCTCAGCAGGGGTGGAGATAGTCTGCTGACAAGTTGACTCTGTTGCCGTGGACGGCCTTGGTGGCTGTCCTCTGGAGACCCGAGGCCTGGAGGGCCCCCTTGGAAGGAAAAAACAGTTTGGACCATGACTCTTATTTCCCAGTTTTTACTGCTGTTCCATTTTAAGGTATACAAGACCAGTTTGGACCAGTATTCTTATTTCCTAGTTTTTACTGTTTTTCCCTTCTGGGATGCTTTGGCTGTCCTGCTGTGGGGCACACGCTCCCTCTGCAGTGACAAAGGAAAAGGCTGAAGGCGTCATAGGCAAAGGGGATTCTGAAGGAGCAGACACCCTCAGAGTCCTGGTCTTAGGGGTGTCCAGCTGCTTCTCCTACTCCCTTTGGGTGCTGGAAGGTTCCTGACTGACTCTTTGAGGGGAAGGGGCACCTGGAGGGAGGTTGAGGTATCCCATCCCCCTCTCGCGTAGCCACTGAAGCTCACCCAGGGCTACAGCAATGAAGTGCAGGTCTGCGTGCATCTCTGGCAGAATCTGCTGGACCTGGTTCCCCATGGAGACTGCCACCTTCCCCATGGAGACCTCCATGCGTGCACAGGTCGGCAGCACTTCATCACTCAGCAGGCCAATACTCCTCTGCTGTTGAGGGCCTCCGGCATCTCTGCCTGACTTTCGTCTGTCTCTTGCCACCTCCCCGGCATCTCTTGGAAGGCCGGTTTCAGAGGCCCGTCATTGGACACAAACATCACAGATGTATTTTCCTCAGCACTCCTCCAAGTGCTGGTGAGCTTGGCTGACCCTGCCTCCTCCTGCTGCGGACACGTGTCCGGGCAGTGAGCACCAGAATGTGAGACCCTTCCCAAACTAGAACTAATACCCACTGAGGTGTGTGTCTCTGGGCTGGTGGAGGGTGCAGGTGTCTGCTGTGATGTCTCTACAGGCGCACTTTCTTCATCCGCAATGTCCTCACTCATTTCCAGGCTTGTGTAGATGCCGGACAGGGCTTCCTCACTTTCAGGCCTTGCCCTCTTCCTGGTAGCACCGGTAAGTGAGAGAGGAGAGCGTGAGTGACTGCATGAGCTGCTTCCGACATGGAGGAACGCTTGACCCTTAGGCTTCTACGGCATGCATGGATCCTTACTGAATGGAGGCCGCAAGCCAATCTCTCCATCTCCGATGGGTCTGTCCTGCTCCATGCCTCCTCGAAGTCAGTCAATTCTTTTAAGTGTGGCCGATCATTTCCCGTCTTCACCCTCTCTCTCCAATTATGGCTTAACTCCTGTGTAGAGAAGATGGGGTTGACAGCAATTGAGGGTTTCAGGTATCTTTCCCATGCTTCAGTCTTACAAATAACCAACTGGATTGTATGCCATGTGATTGATGCACTGCAGATTGCCCAGAATGGCTCTGGGGCAGCACCTTCTAGAGCAGTGAGCCCATGCAGATATAATGATAAAGCTCAGAGAGGCATGTCTTAGGGGTGCTTGCTGGTGTTTTCAACTCCTGAACCCCTTTCCCCCCATCTCCCCCTCCCAGACAGCATGTGGGCATGTGGAAGGGTGAGAAACTCACAGTGGCCTATCCACCTGCAGAGTAGATGAACTGCTATGGGCTATGAGGCATCACTTTATCACGTTGTCACTGAGGCCCATCTCTCCTGTACCATTCAGTGAGGTGAGTGTGAGCAGTCGAGGGCTCACTTACCCTGGTGGCGTGGATGAGGTCATTCATCCTTTCTGATAGAGGCCCTGGGCACTGACTGCCCTGGAGACTTCCTCCCATGCAGGGTTCATTTCCCTGCTCGGCCTCCTCCTCCCATCTTGTGGATAAAGGAAGTCCTTCCTCATCCCTAGCTGGTCAAACAAAATCGCTGAACTTGGGCACCGGAGCTCCTTTTCCTCTTCTGGCCATCTCCTCCCTCAGCATTGCGTAGGTTGCTGCCCGGGCGCCTTTAAATAAGGCGCCCAGATCTGAAGGCCACCTCGACACACGATATATCGGGAAACCCCCGACTGCATAATTAAAGAGGCCAGGGTCGTGTGATACCTTGTGAATTGCTGCAGCCTCCACTGTGGGAAATACTCCTCATCCCCACCCCCGCCATGGGATTTAGACGCGGAAGTAGAAATTCTGCTCTAAAGCTTGGCTGAGAGGATAACGGAGTTGTGCTCCCTGAAAGGATAATGGATATTAGGGTCAAGACTTTCTGCTTTGAGTGCAATTAGCAATCAGGGCACAAATTGTGCTAGCTTTGCAAAATGTATTTTTCAAGTTTTGCCTCAAACTTATATGCACATCGCCAAATGTAAGATCTTCCTTGAACCAGTGCAATCAGGCAGCATATTACAACGTATTTTTTTTAAAGCTGTATATATTTGAGAGTAATAATCTGGTGCAGTTTGATTAATGCAGCTGAAAATGGACTTATCACAAACGAAAGCACTTTTAATCAGACTGCCTTGCCCACCACCTGTGAGTAACCTGATTTTAAATAACAAAAATAAAATTTACAAAATAACTTAACCGAATCATTTACTGATTACGTTGATGTGCACTCATCAAATTTTCCGTAAATTAAAAAATACTACAAGGCTTATTTGTGCCCTTGCACCAAAAATAAAAATACGTTCGATTTTAAGATTCTCTTCAAAGGCTTGAAAATGGTAACAATTAGCAGGAAACTTGCCAGAGTGATTAATTTGATCTGGGGTTCTGGCTGGGTGGGCTGAAGTTACAGTGAGATTTTTTTGAAGCTAGCATAAAAGAGTGGAAAAATTCATTCGTCATTTGCGTTTGAATTTCTAAAAGCTTTTGCACTGGTTTGGTTGGTTTTGGTTGAGTTATTCTGAAAATGCTAGCAGGACCTTTAGTTTTAGACTCAACTCAGAAAATAGGACCAAATCTTCCGTGGAGCGGCTATACTGTCGGATCGCCATTCCGCTCCATTTCACTTACCTTAGCTGGAGCTGCACATTTCTCGGTCGACCTGGGCCTGCTGAAAAACGTGCAGTGTAACTGCTCCTGGAGGCCTTCAGTGCAGTGTAGATTCGTCGGGTAAAGTGAAGCCATGCCCCCTTTTCATGGCACTAGCTACCATAAACTGGTAAGCTGATATGTCTGAGCCACTTTGACAAACTAGGAGAGAGAAGGTAAGTGTGTAAGAGATGGGGGTGAGGGGGTAGGATGGGTTGGGGAGGTAGTTGGGTTGTCACAGGGCATAGGTGGGGGTGGGTGTGTGTAGTAATTATGGTTTGATTTAGTGTGTAATATACCTTTAAGAATAATACTTGTTAAAGAAGATCACATATCTGTAGTAACCAATAGGAGAGTAGTGCAGGCTACCTCAGCAGTCAGTGTAGAGTTGGAGTTGAAAGCACACGTGTAGTTGCTGCTGAGTATATTGTAAATAAAGTTAATGCTTCCACCCAAAAAAGTGTCTGCAGATCAACTCTATCATAAATAGCACAATTCGGCCACCCTACAACAAACTGGTGACAAGGATAAAACAGGATTGAACAGAAGGAATCAAGTTAGAAAGAAACTGGCACCGTACCTCACCCAGTGATTATAAGTAGTAAGCTCTGTTAGAATTGAAGAAGTTATTCCCTCTCAAAATACCACAATTTGGGAGAATTGATCCTTTTGAATCTGCCACAGACAATTGGTCTCAATACATAGAACACCTGACGCCCTTTTTTCAAGCAAACGAGATTACGGGGGAAGAAAAGAGGCAAACAATACTCTTGAGTACTTGTGGGAGAAAAACCTACAGTCTGACACGAAGTTTGATGGAACCCAATGCCCCAGATTCGAAATATTTTGATGAATTGGTGGACCATCTGAAGGGTCATTTTCAAACCAAGCCCTTGGTCACAATGCAGAGGTTCAGGTTTAATTCGCAAAAGAGCCCCTGGTGATACAATTGCATGCTATGTGGAAAATTTGGAGCAGCTAATGAAACATTGTGAGTTTGGTATGAGTCTGAACGGCATGCTCAGAGATCGTTTAGTATGTGGTGTGAAAGAGGACATTATACAGAAAAGATTATTGTCCAAAGTAAATCTGGATTTCAAGAAGTTGCTAGAGAAGGCGCTGCCCATGGAAAGAGATGTAAGAGATTCAAAATCAATACAGGGTGCGCAAAATGGCGCTGTCCTCCATATTGGGTGGGAAACCTCAGCCGAAAGAGATGCGAAAAAGCGAAACTCCACCAAGAAGCTAGCTGAAGAAAAAAGAAAAATAATTTAGCAGTGAAATTGAAGAATAATTTTAATAGAGGTAGAAACAGCCAGTCTTTTAGTGATTGGAAATTTAAAAAAATCGAATGCTATTATTGTCACAGAAATGGACATACTGTGAGGCAGTGCAAGGAAAGATTCAAGCAGGTTCGTGAACAAAAGAAGCCCAATGAAATCTACAATGTAGAAGAGTGTTAGACAAATTCAGACATTTACTCATTGTTTAATCTGAAAGTTGAAAAGACAGAACCAATGTTTGTCACAGTGAAAGTAAATGGTAAACCTGTTAGAATGGAAGTGGACACGGGAGCTCCCACTACAGTCACTGGGGAACATACCTTCAAATATCTGAATAATGATGAACATCAATTAAGTTTAGAAGTTTAGAAGAAACAGCAGCCAAGCTAAAAAGATTTACGGGTAAAGACATTCAAGCAAAAGACATAAGCAGAGTAACTGTCCATTATGGAAGCCAATCAGTAAAGCTACCCTTGATGTTGGTAGCAGGTGAAGGGCCAAGTCTCCTGGGGGAAAATTGGTTAAAGGAGATCCAGTTAGATTGGGCTGAAATTTTCCAGTTGAGAGCAAGTGGGCTAACAAAGCTACTTAGAAAGTACACCACCATCTTTAAAGGACAAACTGGGGAAAATCCAGGGCCTGCAGGCTAAGATTCATGTGGATCTGGAAGCAATCCCTTGCTTCATGAAGGCGAGACCGGTGCCATATATCTTGCGAGAAAAAGTCGACATTGAACTGAACAGACTAGAGAAACTGGGCGTTACACAAACTGTTCAGTTCTCAGAATGGACAGCACCCAAAGGTCCTGTCCTTAAACTCTACCAAAGTGTCTGAATTTGTGGAGACTACAAACTAAGGGTTAATAAAGTAGCTAAGCTAGACAGGCACCCCATTCCAAAAATCGAAGACCTGTATGCCATGCTGGGAGGAGGAACAACGTACACAAAACTTGACATGAGTCACACTTATCAACAACTAGAATTGGATAATGCCACCCGGAAATTTGTCACAAAAGGTTGTACCAATATACACGACTGCCTTTCGGTGTCTCCTCTGTTTGTGCCATCTTTCAGAGAACAAAGGAAAGCTTACTGCAGGGACTGCCCCAGGTTGTAGTCTATTTAGACAATGTATTGGTGACAGGGTTCACTCAAAAAGAGCATTTGGCAATCGTAGAAGTCTTAAAATGTTTCTTGCAAGCTGGAGTGCGTTTAAAAAAAGAAAAGTGCTCATTCCAGTTGAGGGAGGTAATCTATTTGGGTCACCTGGTAGATCCACTCTGTTGAGGAGAAAGTGAGAGCCATAAGACAGGCACCTGTGGCAAAGAACGCCTCAGAGCTCAAATCATTCCTAGGAATGATCAACTATTATGGGCGGTTCTTATCCAGTTTATCTACAGTGCTGGCCGCCTGCATTCCCTACTCAAAAAAAAACAGCGTCGGTCTTGGGAGGCGCCCCAGAAAGAAGCTTTCATCAAGGTGAAACAATTGTTGCACTTGTCCAATCTATTAGTGCATTATAACCAGACGAAAGAATTGGTGCTGACATGTAACGCATCTCCCTACTGAGTGGAAGCAGTGCTCTCTCATCGGATGGATGACGGCATGGAATGATCAATAGATTACGTATCAAGAACGTTCACCACAGTGGAAAAGGGATACTCACAGATAGAAAAAGAAGGCCTGTCCATCATCTTTGGTGTCAAGAAATTTCACCAATACGTACACGGCCGCCATTTCACAATAGTCTCAAACCACAAACCATTGCTAGGATTGTTTAGTAAGGACAAGGTTATACCACCCATAGCCTCAGCAAGAATACACAGATGGGCTTTAATTCTGGCAGTGTACGAATACACTTTTGTACATAGGCCTGGCAATCAAATCGCAAATGCTGATGCCCTTAGTCACGTGCCTTTACAAGAAAACGATAAGCATGTCCCAGTTCCACAGGAACTTGTTTTACTTCCAGTTTTTTAAAATTCCTCTCTGGTATGTTCTCAACAGGTTAGAAACTGGACAAGTTGGGACACAGTCCTATCTCAAGTACATGAAGAAGTGCTACATGGTTGGTCACAGGAGCCTGTACCTGACGAAATGAAACCGTACTTCAACAGAAGACATGAAATAACCAGCCAGGATGGCATCTTATTGTGGGAAGCATGAGTGATAGTTCCTCAAAGATGAAGGGAGCTACTTTTAATTGAACTACATAGTGCTCATCCAGGAATTTCCTGAATGAAGACCATAGCATGCAGCTATCTATGGTGGCCTGGGATGGATGGCAAAATAGAGAGTTTAGTAAAGCACTGTGTGCAATGTCAGCAACTGCAGAAGTTGCCAGTGACAGCTCCATTACACCCATGGGAGTGGCCAGGTAGACCCTGGGTGTGGTTACACATTGACTACGTTGGACCTTTCCTGGGAACATGTTTCTGCTCATTGTCAATGCCCATTCAAAATGGTTGTACATATATGAGGTGAAGTCACCAAAGTTGGCCGCGACAATTGAAAAACAACATCAGGATTTTGCCATTCACAGGCTACCAGAAGTAGTTATTTCCGATAATGGCACGGCATTTACGAGTGCTGAGTTTCAACAGTTTATCAGTCTCAACAGTATCACTCATGTGAAAACTGCACCGTACCACCCTTCCTCAAACAGACTGGCTGAAAGGGCGGTTCAAATGTTCAAGGCAGGCACAAAAAAGCTAACTGGTGATTCCTTGGCAACCAAGCTAGCACGCTTTCTTTTTCATTACAGGACTACCCCTCACACAATAACAGGTGCCACGCGGAGTTATTGTTGAAACGTCATCTCAGGACAAGGTTGAGCCTAATAATGCCGTGTTTAGAAGAGAAGGTGGAAAGGAGTCAGGAAAGCCAGAAAACTAGACACGACGAGAGGAAATTTACAGTGGGAGGGCCGGTAAATGTGAAAAACTTTGGGGAAGAACCAAAGTGGTTACTGGGTGAAATAAGTGCGGTGACTGGACCTCTATCTCACCATGTGGAGGTGGAAGGCCAGATCATCCGTAAACCTGTGGACCATTTAAGAAAGAGAGAAACAAATCACCAAGATTTGGTTCCTCCAGTGACCATGACCAGGTCAGCGTTTCCTGTTGAGGATACTCAACCCAGGACTGACATGTCTGATGTTCCTGTAAGAGTTGAGGATACAGAACTGCAGGTGCCAACCGAAGCGCCTGATGTTCAGGCAACTCTGGAAAAGGAGGTTCCTGACAAAGAATCTGAAGTTGTGGAGCTACGATGTTCCACATGTTTCAGGAAATCACATGAAAGATGGAACTTGTAAATTCTTTACCCTGTGTAAATGTTATGGGCCGCATTTTCTGATCGGTGAGCGGGGAACGGGGCCTGCTCGCCGACGCATAAAATGACATGGGGTGACGTCGGGCGTGCGTCCCGACATCACCCCACATCATTTAGATTTTCAGTTCAGCTGCGTGCCCATCCCAAACTGTCAAAGGCCTATTAAGGCCATTAAAAAAGTAATTAACATGATTAATGGACCTGCCCGTCCAACCTTAAGGTTGGTGGGCAGGCCAGGAGCCCTGGCGGGTTTCATAAAAAACATGAAACCTCATCCACGGGCGGGATGAGGTTTCATGAGGGTATTAAAATTTTTATAAAATGTTTAAATAAAAGAAATTGACATGTCCCAGCTCATGTGACAGTGGCACATGAGGGGATATGTCAGGAAATGTTTTTCTACCCTTCAAAAATTTTTTATTACTTCCACCGATCTCCCTGAGGCAGCACTTTGCCTCAGGGAGATCTGTGCACTCTTTTGCCTGCATGCATGAAAGAGCGCACTCCCGGCTGAGGGAATTCCTCCTCCTCCCCCCCTCCCCCACCCACCACCCCCCACCTGATCAGGGAGCGCACAGCGCTTCCGAGCAGACATCACGCTGGGCAGGCCTTAATTGGCCCGCCCACGTAAAATGGCGGCATGCCCCCGACTGGGGGCGCCGATCAGGAACCCACCTGCCCGCGCCTGCTCCCACACATTCCCGCCTCCCGACGGGGTGGGGGGGGGGTGGGGAAATGTTGCCCTATGTTGTCTTGAAAAATATTTACTTTAAATATAATATACATAGCTGAGTTAAAGGGGGAGGAATGTAGTAATTATGGTTTTATTTCGTGTGTAATGTACCTTTAAGAATAATACTAGTTAAGGAAGATCACTTGATCTGTAGTAATAAGAGAGTGGCGTAGGCTGGTCTGGGGGGATAGTTCCGGGCATGGGGGGATAGTTCTGGGCATGGGGAGCTCAAGGAGTCGGGTGTTAATCAGGGAGTCAGGTGGGTATTCAGGTGTGTCAGGGTGTAGTCAGGTGTGTGGGGGGGTTCGGCAGGGTGGGGTTGGTCAGTACTATAGTTACACAGGAGTTAGAACTAGTTTCAATCCTTCCAATTTTTCCTGGGTACTATTTTGCTAAGAGAGTTGAAACCATGCAAGGTCTCCGACTTTATATCGGAATTTCTGAGGGTTCCTGACGCAGGGTAATTGCCGAACAGAAATTGAAACTTCCTGGGCAATTCCCATGCAGTCCCTGCATGGGGACTTCTAAGGGGACCCCAGCACATCTTCCAGGGAACCTCCAGAGTACAACCCCACCTCTCACCCGCAGAGAACTGGGCCAATGGATATGGTTAAGGTCAAATGTCAAAAGCATGTGAGCTATTAATCAAATCTTCATACCTTAAATAGTGTTTATATTAATTGATAGGCTGTTGCAAATAATCTGATCCTTAAATAACATCAGGATAAACATATATAAATGGATGAACACCCTGTGGTCCTCTGTTCCCTACCTCACACTACTTATTCAATATGAGGCAGGTGAGGAGTCATCATACATGTAATGTCTCAAAACAGGCTCAGTTAGTTAGAAGAAATATTTAAGATTTCAATTTTCTTCATTTTTGTATGGTGTAAAACAAGTATGGTGCCTTTGCTGTGTTTTTCTGGTTATTTGTTTCTTCCATGCATGTGGAGAGTATACACTCATTGCCCTGACTCACGCCTTGCAGATGGTGGACAGGCTTTGGAGAGTCAGGAGGTGAGTTACTCGCTGCAGATTTCCTAGCCTCCGACTTGCTCTTGCAGCCGCAGTATTGCTTTGCGTGGTCCAGTTCAGTTTCTGGTCAATGGTGACCCCCAGGATGTTGATGTTTTAGTTTCAATGTACATTCAATGGACATTTTCATGGTCTCCAGTGCATAATACCATATAAATAAGGTAATTGTTAATGTCGTGGCATATAGAACAGTGCAAATGTCATTGGGACTGTGTATGCTTATGGAACCAATTCTTGGCTACAAAACACACGTTTAGAATGTTGGAAAAAAGTTTGAATCGTAACAGTAACCATCACCTTTTAACAAGGGATATATATTCTGTCTTTATGCAAAAAATTAGCTTAGCCCTCCAACCTTGAGATGCTAAGCATAGCAACTGAAAGCACGCTGAGCAACACGTCTCCTTTGGGTGTGTCTGCACATAAGAGTTTCACTGTGTGCTGGACTGTTAATGGGAAAAATACTTGTGGGATGAACAAAATCTGAAAATATTTGTTACAAAAACACATTTAGAATAAAAAAAATTTGAGAGGAGCATTTTTCCAGTTTGCATCTAACAGCAGAAATAAATATTCCAGATTTAACTGAAGGATCTGTTGTTGTCAATG
Organism: Cetorhinus maximus; assembly: GCF_964194155.1. Classification (NCBI taxonomy): domain Eukaryota; kingdom Metazoa; phylum Chordata; class Chondrichthyes; order Lamniformes; family Cetorhinidae; genus Cetorhinus; species Cetorhinus maximus. The sequence goes on from NC_135890.1 coordinate 31,990,305, forward strand.
TAGTCTCAGACGCAACTTCAGGAAAATGGTACATTCCAAGTCTGTTGAATTTGGTAGGAAATAAGAGGCAGTTTTGTTCAGTCAACAACATTTAGGGAGGACTCCAACCTGATACAAAACATGTTATGGTGGATTCCAAAACCATCATTGAGACAAATCCAAATTAAGATGAAAAATTCATCCTGCAGAACACAAACTGTATTCACACAGAAGGACAAACGTTCTGGTATCTCATATTGAACATATAAATTATGTTGAAGCAGATTATAGTGCTTCCAACTAAACTTGTTTCATATTAGTACAACAAAGCTTGCTTTTTATTGTTCCATTTGCAGCCTTATTGTAAAGTGCACGACGGTATTTTGTTAATTTGCTATTCCATTGTAAAGTGTCTTATTTTTATAGATTGGAAGGCTGCCTTTTATTATCTGATGGGATTCACAGAATTGCTTTCCATTCTTTCATAATCTGAAAATATGAAAATAAACTTCACACAGTTGTGCCCATGTAGAATGTAGTATGCTATAAGAGCAGTCCTCTTTGCTGCTCTCCCTCTGCTCTGTTGTGGAGGTGTAAATAAAAGTTAGATTAACAATGGCTGTTTACAGTGAAACCACATGGTGTGTCTTTTCTCAATGCAATACACAACAGAAAGATGGTGAAGACGAAGGGATGAAATTCTTTTTCACATTTCACTTGAGAAATAAAGCACTTTGAGAAATAAAGACTGTGACACACTTTTTGGAACTTCTAAAGTTGATTTTGAGGAAGTTTGAAAGATTGCTCTTTGTGCACATTGTGTTCAGATACAGCTTGTGATTCAGTACAGTACATAATTGAATGAAAAAAATTGGAGACAATGGGGGAATTAACCCCTAACAAAGAGGATTGGTGTAATTATGAATGAAGGTTACACATTTGGCTGAAAGCAAATAAAATAGTTGAAGATAACGTAAATGTTTTCCTCACCATGATGGGGCCAGATGCTTTTGATGTGGTGTCTAACCTGTGTTGCTCAAGAGACCCACGTTCAATGGATTATGCTGAAATTAATGAGATTCTGGATTCATTATGGTATGACTAAGAACAAAATTGCACGGAGACTTGTGTTCCATCAAAGGAAAAAGTTGCCAAGTGAGACTATTACAGATTAGATTCTCAAGTTAAACTCTCTCACCACCGTGGATATGACCCTGATAATATGCTGCCCACATCATTAAACGTTTGGCATGGGCAGCCAGGTTGGCGCAGAAAGAGAACTTTCAAAGGGTGGGTTGGAAGGGGCATTCGATCATCAGGGGCTTCCCCTTGCAGATAGGGGAACAGGCCCACTAAGATGGAATTCTTCCTAAATGCCCTAGCCTTAAACTCACACCCCAATCCTCCCTGACCAGCTGAAATCTCCCTGGCCAAGACCCAGGACTTACTGGCTTTGGGGAGATCTGGGCCTTCTCCATCTTCTTGCAGTTCCAGCAGCAGCCACAAATGTGCGTTTAGCACTGCCAGAAATGATGGAGCTGCTGGCCAATTGAATTAACTGGCAACTACAGAGGGTGGGACTTCCACCCCAGTGAGGGGCAGAAGTCCCACTTGGCCCTTCTTAAACCCATCTGCAGTGGGACCCGCTCTATGCTGGCTTTACCTCCTGGAAAAACAAGCCATCCACCACCCGCCCTCCACCCCCTTATTTCATTCAGCCCTCTGACAGTATCATGTAGATCATTTGCTTGAAATGGGAAATTGGATGAAGGGAGAGCATGTTAAAACTCCCAGAGTCCAAATTCCTCCTACAAGTCCAAAGTGAAAGCCAGAAAGAAACAAAGTCACAAAGGAACTGAAAGTATGCTGGTATCACAGAGTCCACCAGCAAAGTGAGTTGACATCTTTGATGAAGATGATCAATCAATGTGAAAGACCCAAGCATTAAGTGGGTTTGTTAGTCAAAGTCAAGGTTCATGGTTGACTCAGTCAGAGGTGTTGAGACAGTAGAGTCAAGCTAATGGAAATGGAAGAGGATAACCAGACAGATAGAGAAAAAAGCCAGATAGTTTAATTGGAAGTATTTAAGAAGAAGGAAGACCAAAGTTGTTATTTTCATTATTTCCTGTCAAATCATAATATTTTTGTTAAATACATACTAGCGTTAAGGAAGAAAATATATTTTACATGTAAATTACTCTGATTACTTCTCGCACAGACACGATGGGCTGAATGGCCTCTTTCTGCGCCGTAATTTTCTAAGGTTCTATGATATCAGTTATACATGTGCTTTAGTTAGAATTACAGTAAAAATGAATTTGGACCTCAACCTGTTAAATTTCAGGTATTGTTGATGGTTTAGTTATATTTCTTGGAAATTATGTACATGTACAATTTTACATTTTAAAGTATAATTTTTTTTTTAAGAGGGGAGGGAGTGTAACGTATTGTAAGAGCTGCCTTCTCCGCTGCCCTCCCTCTGTTTGGGGAGATGTAAGTAAAGTTAGTTCAACAATGGCAGTGATCGACATAGTGAGTCTTTTCTCAGTGCAATACACACATAGTACGTAGTCTATAACTTGATTTTTTTTGTGCAAATGACCCTCAAAATGAAACTAATGAGAAAATACAGACTGAAAATGTAGAAGTTACCTAATTATTTTGAGTATTGACTTCTATATATGGAACCAACCAACCAGGATACACCAGTAGCAATGGGTGGATAGTTAGGCTTTAACCTGATTGCGTTGGGGGGAACAATGATAGTCAGGAAAAAAAGCTTTGTTGAACTCTTTTGTAGGACCTTCATTCAAGAGGTAAATACATTGCGTAGGTGGCATAGACACGACAGGCCAAATGGCTTCCTTCTGTGCTGTGACCATTCTGATTCCAAGGCCATGATTAGAAAAAAGGGTGGGAGGGGACATAAATGGCCTTTTGATCTTTCTGTGATCTCGTAAGTTCTTATGTTACATTGTGATGTGAACTGTCATCTTGATGGTTACAGAATCAGATCAGAAGCATGCTATTCCTGATGTAATAATGTATGTTGTTGAAATATCATCTTAAAAATGTCAAAAGCTAGTAGAATTAATATATTAAACTGTTAACAAATATAGCCAGAACAGAAAATCAAGAATTTTGTCTTGAAGTATAGACTGAATTGCTCCACAGCTCCACCCCAGCTGTCTCTACTCCCTTGGACTGATGTGTCAACTGCTATAATAGCCATTCTATTGAGTGGGAAGACAGGTGCGAATGAGAAAAAAAACAACTAGACTTGAGCTTTTCCTGTCACACCTCCAAACCATGATGAAAACTGTGCCAATAATGGGTGAAAGAAAACCATTACTAATAAACAAATGAATTGCTTTTTAACTGAATACTAAATAGAGCTAATTGATAATAAAAATGCAATCATTTACTGCAACTTTAGTTTTTCATTACAACTGTGTGTCAACGTACCTTGTATAAGATGACAGTGTCTACCTCTAAATGTAGACTCATTTTGAATCATTCTAATTGCTTTTGGGAAGGAGGTCAAGCAAGAATACACAATCCTACAAAATGCTTTTGGGCTAGCATAAGCAACAATTAATCAATTAAAAATCAATCATAGGAGAAGATTAATTAACCACAATTTCACATAATTGCTACTTCCCTTCAGATGCAACGTGAAAAATAATGACAGTGTATGGAATATAACTGCCTCACAAAGCAGGATTTCAATCCAATCAATACAGAAACTCTTAACCTGCGGATGAACCGCAGCAAATATGCGGAATAAATTATATGCAGAATGAGACTCTTGCACATATATTATTGTTTAAATGTATGTCTGTTTTTCTTCAGTCTTAATTAAACAAAGAATTCCTTGATGACCTTTAAACCACAGTTTCTGCAAGTAGACATTACTCTAATATGCTAAAGGCATCGCCAGGAAGAAAAATCTGTCTGGACACATCTAGAATTGCAGTCACATTTTTACCCCATCTATTATTTCATCTCATATCTGCATTCACAGAATGTTCATGTGTGACAACAGTTTCATCAGAGATGTTTAAGTGCAAAAGGAAATGCACATTAAAATCTATGATCAGCTGAAAAAAAGCCACATAGCTTTGCCTCATGGCTGCTTGTGTAAATATCTGTACAGAACAAGCAGCTCATAGTAGAGACTGAAATTAAATAAATCACATGTACGGCATCTGCTGTGCTCAAAGAAGATACATGTTAGCAAATTCAAATAGAGCCTGTACTTTCGTATTCCTGGCATCAATCGTTTATGATCAAACGTCAAAATGATGGAAAAAGAAATGTATACTAATCAGTTTCAAGCAATCGTGCTGTCTGGTATGTAATTAAAACTTGAAAAATGCAATTCCTTGGAAGCATCTTAATGAAAACACCTCCATGGCAAGCAAAACGATCCATTTATCCAATCATTCCTATTAGACAGGCACTGTATAATGCATATCAAATTAATGGATGGCTCAGCAAATAATTCCTGGTAATACATGTCCCAATTAATAGGAATGTACTGCATTTATTGACCATTAATAAAATATAAGCTTCATTTTAAGAAATTGTGTGTAAAATCCCAGCAGATATTTGTAGATTTTGAAACTGAAATTCAATGAGCAACTCATTTCACAGTTTTCCCTTGTTACATAAAATTAAATAAGCCGTTTTTAAATCTTGATGGGAAATTTGCCAACTTGATCATAGAGTCGTGTTTGGGAAAGCTTTGCTGATTTAGACAATTCTGTCAAATTCATAAATTCTTTGCATCACAATTACATTTCTTGCACATGGTACCATTGTAATAACACTGATGAACAATGTATTTATCATTATATTGAATTCTGCAGTTTATTGGCTTTATGAGAGGAGCTGAAAGTTGGAATTTATTTCTGTTAAGATATACCGCAATAGAATATCCAAACACTCCTGCCTTCTAATGAAAGCCCTTTAATCTGTTGAATTTTTTCTTCAGACTTCAAGCTCTCATTTCACAGTTAAAACAAGTTGTGCGATGATCTGTCAGGGATGTGTTACCTACTTGAACCATTACTCATGATATTCTATACAACCATGATAACTGCTAGCAAAGAGCATTCAACAAAGCAATACAAAATCCAGGGACGACAGTGATCAGAAAGCTGGCATGCTCATGCAAGGGTTCCAACGTTTGGACAACAACTGGAGTACTCTGGAGTGCTTTATAATATTCCTGTAGAAAGATGGTGGAATTTTTGTGATGTATTCATTGCAGAACAACATAGCCATTTAGTAAGGCATATGTATTTTTTTTAAAAACAAAAAACTACTGCGGATGCTGGAAATCCAAAACAAAAACAGAATTACCTGGAAAAACTCAGCAGGTCTGGCAGCATCGGCGGAGAAGAAAAGAGTTGACGTTTCAAGTCCTCATGACCCTTCAACAGAACTGAGTAATATTAGGAGAGGGGTGAAATATAAGCTGGTTTAAGGTGGGGGGGGGGAGAGAAGTTGGGGGGGTGGTGGTTGTAGGGACAAGCAAGCAGTGATAGGAGCAGATAATCAAAAGATGTCACAGACAAAGGAACAAAGTGGTGTTAAAGGTGGTGATATTATCTAAACGAATGTGCTAATTAAGAATGGATGGCAGGACACTCAAGGTACAGCTCTAGTGGGGGTGGGGTGGAAAGACTAACAGGACATTAAAGGTATAGATTTAAAAATAATGGAAATAGGTGGGAAAAGAAAAATCTATATAAATTATTGGAAAAAACAAAAGGGAGGGGGAAGAAACGGAAAGGGGGTGGGGATGGAGGAGGGAGTTCAAGATCTAAAGTTGTTGAATTCAATATTCAGTCCGGAAGGCTGTAAAGTGCCTAGTCGGAAGATGAGGTGCTGTTCCTCCAGTTTGCGTTGGGCTTACATACCTACCACTCTCCGATTTTCAGGGCAGTTTACCAGTGGAGGATCCTTCCAAACTCACTTGGCACAGGAAACCTCAGAAGGAGCAGGGGAGAGAATCTGCGCAGAAACCATGCCCCCTTTTTAATGGCACTAGCAGCTTTATTGTGGTAAGTAGAGCTCAAATGTCCCAAAGCTTCTTTGAAAAGCTATGGAGAGAAGGTAAGTGGGTAAGAGGGTAAGGCGGGTGAGCTAAGTGGATAAGGGGCTGGGGTGAATGGTGGGTAGCGTGGTGAGGTCAGGTCAGGTCGGGTCAGTGGAGAAGCTGAGAGATCAGGGGGTGGAGTCTAGTGGCTGGGGGTGTCAATGTGAGCGACTGGGGGGGCGGGGGTCAGTTCTGTAGCTATCCAGGTATTAGACCAGGTTCTAATCTAACATTTTCTGGTAACTATTCCAGGTATGCAAGTCGGAACTTTCTGAAATCTTCAACTCCAACTCAGAGTTGGAGACTTTTTCCAAAGGATTCTGGGGAGTAGGGGTATTGCACATCAGAAGTTCAAACTTCCTGGGCAATTCCCATCGAGTTATTGTGTTGGGACTTTGGAGGGGTCCACTAGCATATCTTGGGGGGTATGTCCGGTCTTAAACTACACAGAGACCGGAAGACCTGGGCCATTGACTGAGCACTTAGAGAAATTTGAGCTGATTAGAAATGCCCTAGCAACCTTCAGGAGGTTGACAAAGCAGATCATGGCTGGATTAACCAACTGTGCGGTATACCTGGATGACCTGTTCATTTACAGTGACACCTGAAAGGACCATTTAGACCACCTGGAGGCAGTGTTCCCAGGCCTACAGAGGAATAATCTTGTAGTGAACTAGGCTAAAAGTGAAGAAGACTGAAGAAGAGTCATACGAACTCGAAACATTAACTGTTTCTTTTCATAGATGCTGATAGACCTGCTGAGTTTTTCCAGCATTTTCTGTTTTTATTTAGGCTAAAAGTGAACTGAGGCAAAGGTGACTTACCTGAGGCACATGGCAGGGCAAAGTCAAATACTAGCCCAAAAGTGAAAAAAAAAGCATCATAGTCAATTTTCATATCCCCAAAATGAAGAGAAAAATGCTGCATTTTCTAGGAATGTGTAGACTCTACTGCAAGTTTGTCCCAAATCTTAGCACCCTAGCCGCCCCCAATAACAGACTTACTCAAGAGAACTATCAATGTAGTGTGGACAGAGGCATGCCAAAAGGCTTTTGAGAAATTGAAAGCCACCCTGACCTACGAACCCATACTAGCCACTCCAAACGTCAGTGAATCTTTTAGAGCAGCTACAAACGCCAGTGATTTAGGGGTAGGAGTCGTTCTACTCTAGGAAAATGACTCCGGAATTGAATGCCCAATTGTTCAGCTTTTTGGAGAAATATCCAAACATCAGAAAAGGTACTCCACAGTTGGGAAGGAAATCTTAAGCCTCGTGTTAGCTCTCCAGCATATTATGGCCTATGATGGCATCATGCACCATGAGACCCTAATATACACAGATCATAATGCCTTAATGTTTTGGAAAAATTTAAAGAGACCAATGCCAGATTGTTCCGCTGGAGCCTGTTAATCTAAAGGTTACCTTTAGATTGGAGGAAAGAATAATGACATCACTGACGCGCGACCGAGGAAACTGTAACAATATCAGATTACGATGTGTGAAAGTCCAAGTGTGTATTGAGAGTGTTTGTTACATTTTTTTTGCTCCCAAGAAAACCATGTAAAAAATGTAATAATATTCCATTTTCTACTCCATGGGAGGGAGGCATGTCATGCCCAGCAAAAGGCATGTCATATTCATAACCTTAAACATAGACTGTGAGTGTATAGAAGTTTCTGAAACTGCCTTTATTTATTTAAAAACTGGTGAACTGCTAAGATGGCTGCCAAAGGGGTCAGGTGACATTTGTAACTTTAGCCCAGCTTTTGGGAATTTCCAAATTGAATCACAATGGGTAGGGGTCTCCCCCTTGAATGGACATGTCTAAATAGCACTCCTTTGTGGTATTTATGTCTGCTGCTGTCGAAGCTTACCCCAAAACACAAAGTCAATGGACTCTCTGTCTCCAGGTTTGAAATGTAATAAAAGAAAGCTGATGAAAATCAGTTAACCACAAGTTAAGTGTGAAAGACCACCATTTACCTTCTATTGAATATCAATGACCATGGACCATGTGACTAAAACTGTTCTCTGCTACTGCAAGACCACCATATACCTTCTATTATATATCAATGGCTAGTTATCATGCGATTGAAACTGATTCACTGATCTGAAATCCTTTTATCCCAGAATTCAGAAGAGACCTGGGGCCATCTGCAGAATAACACTGACAAGACAAAAGCTGCAGAGAAAGGCTGTGTCACATTTATCTTTTAAGAACTGAGGCTAAAAAGTCTTTTAAAACATCTTTCAGCCCATCTCCAAAACTCCAAGTTAAAGAAATTGGACCTCCTGATACAATAGCCACGAGTGCCTGTCTACATGACCGGATCTGATCCCATCAATCTGAACTTATCTGAAATAAGTGGGGAAAAGCTTCTTTTTTCACTGGACTTTTCAAAGCGTTTGGTTTAATACTTGTCGAAGTGCACGATCTTCTTTCACTTTCTTGAGTGTGTAGTATGTGAGTTGATGTAGCATTTAGATATTTTGGGGTGAGAGTGTGTGAATAAATAATCCTCTTTGTTTAAACCCATGGGAGTCTGCGGCTGATATTTTTAAATATTTTTTAAAATGAAGCCACACACTAATGATAGTTTAGAAACACACACACACACACACACACATCTACATTTTCAAAAATAAACCACATTGATTACATACAGAAGGGAAGGGAAATTGCGGGATGGAGGGGGTTCAGTTAATTTCTGTCCATAACACTGGGCAGTTGAGAATTTAAAAGTGCAGTTGTAAATGACTGGTGGCAGAGTTTTTCTGAGAACTAACACAGAGGAACTGTCATTGTAAGGGGTTACCATTAAAAGAGAAACTATTTGACTAAAAAGCAGAGCATTTTGATTTTTAAAAAAAGTGTTTATATTTCCAGCAGATTTATTGCTAATACACACCAGGAAGAAGGTATGGAATTCCAATGACAATGTAAATTTAGGTGGACATTTAGGGGACAGTGATCATTGCATCACAAGTTTTAGGTTGGTTACGGAAAAGGACAAGGAGCAATCCAGAGTAAAAATAATCAACTGGGGGAAGACCAACTTCAATGGGGTAAGAATGGATTTGACCCAGATAAATTGGAATCAAAGGTTAGCAGGAAAGATGGTACCTGAACAATGGGCTGGCTTTAGAGAGCTGATAGTTCAGGCACATACAAAGTATATTCCCACAAAGTGGAAAGGCAGGGCAAACAAATCCAAAGCACACTGGATGACAAAAGTGTTGGAGAGTAAGGTGAAAAAGAAATTGCACTTATGACAGGTGTCAGGTGGACAATACAATTGAGAACCAGGCTGAATATAGAAGGTTCTGAGGGGTTGTGAAATAGCATTTAAGAGAAGCAGAGAGAGTATGAAAAGAAACTAGCAGTTAATATAAAAGGGAATCCAAAAGTCTTCTTTGGGCTTATAAATAGTAAAAGGAGGAGTGGGATCGATTAGGGGTCAAAAAGGGAAATTTACGCATGGAGGCAAGGGACATGGCTGAGGTATTAATTGAATCCTTTGCACCTGTCTTTACCAAGGAAGAAGATGCAGGTCATGGTGAAAGAAGAGGTAATTCAGATAGTTGAAGTATTTAAAATTGAAGAGGAGGATGTATTGGATAGATTCTGTGTATTTAGAGTTGATAAGTCACTAGGACCGGATGGAATGCATCCAAGGATACTGAGGGAAGCGAAAGTGGAAATTGTGGAGGCACAGACCATAATTTTCCAGTCTTCCCTAGACTCAAGGGTAGTGCCAGAAGAGTGGAGAATTGCTAATGTTCAAAAAACTGTATAAAGAAAAGCCTGGGAACTACAGGCCAGTGAGTTTAACCTTAGTGGTGGGAAAGCTTCTAGAAATGATAATTTGGGACAAAATTAATAGTTACTTGGGTAAATGAGCGTTAATTAAGAAAAGCCAGCACAGATTTGTTAAGGGCAAATCATATTTAATTAACTTAATGGAGTTGATGAGGTAACAGAGACTGTCAATGGAGAACCAGGGAATGAAGGACTTTGAGGCCAATCCAACAACCACACCAAAGATGACAAAATAACAAGAGCAGCCCAGCAACTGGCAAGACAAGCAGCGCAGGAAAAGACAACCTCGAACCAGGCTATTACTTTACCCCTCACAGAATCCTTTCAAAATATAGGGGGGCCTCCCGATAGGCTGAGCAATGGCAAAACTGGCAAAGACATTTTACCCAGTATTGCAATGCCCCAGCTCTTGGGAGTAAAGAGAATAAAGATCAAGTTAACACTTGGTTATATGATGTTGGGAGCATAGTAGATGATGTGCTGGCCAGACAGGGGGCGAACAAAGAGACAGCCTCCTATGAGGATGTCATTGGAGCTTTTGACTCATACTTTGGAAAAATACTGTCATAGAGAGGGTGAAATTTAATCAGCACAGTCAAAAACAGGGTGAAGGGACTGCCTTATTCATCAAATAATTGTACCATCTAGCTGAAAAATAAGAGTATGGAACACTAGAAGACGACCTGATCAGAGATAGAATAGTCATTGGCATTTTTCTCTGACTTCTTACAATCTTAAGAAGTTTTAAAATTAAGCAAAGCTGTACAACTCACCAGGCAGGCCAAAGAGCGGAGGCAGGATAAGGTTTTGTCAGAGATGTGAGGGAAGTTTCCCAAGAACAGCTTGATGAAGTCATTCAATTTGATGATTGTAAAACCGAAAGTATAGCAAGGCAGCAATCAGGGAAATGCTCTAGAAAGGCGCCAACTGCCAGTTTCCAATGTCCTTGCTGTGGTGGGAAGAAGGTCTACAGGCGGGAAGAATGCCCCACTTGAATTGCACGGTGCCATAGGTGTGGCAAGGTAATCCATTTTAAAGTGGTCTGCCAATTCTGGAAGTCTGTATTTGGCAGGCATGAGGGGGAATCTGTTAAGGAAACCTCCATTCAAGAAATTCAAGACCGCGACAAGGAGGAATGCACCTTCTTAGGAGAAATAAAGGAAAATAAAAATCAGCACTGGAGTGCTGACATTAATTTAAATGGGCATCTGACCAAATTCAAGCTGGACACAGGAGCTTGTGTTTCACTGTTATGTGACAGAGTTTCATGGCTGAAAAACGTGACACTACAAACCGTCCTGTATTCAGCTCCAAGGGGACCAAGTTAAATGTTCAAGGCCAACTTTGGTCCCCGTATTTAAGAAAGGATATACTGACATTGGAGGCAATTCAAAAGAGATTAACTAGGCTGATTCCTGGGATGAAGGGGTTGACTTATCAAGAACGGCTAAACAGTTTAGGCCTTTATTCATTAGAGTTTAGAAGAATAAGGGGTGATATTATTGAAATGTACAAGATTCTGAGGGGTCTTGACAAGGTAGATGTTGAGAAGATGTTTCCACTAGAGGGGAATCTCAAACTTGGGAACATAGTTACAGAATAAGGGGACACTCATTTAAAACTAAGATATAAAGGAATTTCTTCTCTCAAAGGGTAGTGAATGTCTGGAATTCTCTACCACAGAGAGTTGTGGAGGCTAGATCACTGAAAGTATTTAAAGACGAAGTAGATAGATTTTAGAAATATTGGGTAGTTGAGGGCTATGAGGAGCTGGCACGAAAGTGGAGTTGAGGCCTGGGGCAGATCAGCCATGATCTTATTGAATGGCGGGGCAGGCTTGAGAGGCTGAATGGCCTACTCCTGCTCCTATTTCTTATATTCTTATGTAGATACAAAACAAAAATACAAAGATAGAGAAATTTCTGAAACATTGTACCTTATCAATAGTCAAGAATACTCTTTGTTGAGCAGAAAAGCCTGCACAGCCCTGAAACTGCTTATAAAAGTTGAAGTCAACGCAAAAACAGAAGATAATTAATTTCGGAGGGAATTCCCACCACTTTTTTTTAAAAAAAGGGTTAGGTAAGCTGAAGGCTACGTATCACACTCAAGACAGATGCGAAATCAATTTGTCTATTCACGCCAAGGAAGGTTTCACACCCACTTCTGAAAAGAGTCAGGAGTGAGATAGAGGTGATGCTGCAACAAGGGGTCATTAATTCAGTTGGCTGGTTTGTGATGCAGACTGATACCAATAGCAGGGTCTCAATTCCCCTACCGGCTGAGGTCATCCATGAACCTCGTCGCTCACCTGAGAGTTGGTGACCCTCAGGTTAAACTAACCCTCTGGGACTACGGTGACATTCATTTCATTTCATTGGTCACTAAAAACTAACCGGGTGGTTCTCTGGTATGGGGCCAGTCCCAAAACCTAATGGCTCCATTTGAATCTGCGTTGATCTAATATACCTCAACAAGGCATTAGAAAGAGAAATACATCCAATGGCATCAGTAGAGTACTTGTCCAAACTTGCAAAAAGCACAGTGTTCACCAAACCTGACACCAACAGTGGTTTCTGGAAGTTATCATTGGATCAGGAGTCAAAGCTCCTAAGTACTTTCATCACACCCTTCGATGGCACTGTTTTCACCGTCTGCTATTTGGTATCACATCAGACCCTTATACATTATACAATCTACTGGGATTCCCACAGATGTACAGAAAACAAAGGCAATAAAGGAATTTTGCCACCTAGAACTGTAACAGAGCTACAAAGGTTTATGGTTATGGTCAACAAACTAAGTAAATTCCTGCATCACCTAGCCCAGATAAATGAATCCCTCGGACACCTTTTATGACATGAACAGGTGTGGTGCTGGACTGAGCATCAACAGCAGTTGTTCAAACAAATCAAAACGATGCTAACATCCTCAGGGATCCTAGTCCACTATGACCCAGAGCTTCCCACAATTCTGGCACTGATGCATCTGCAATGGGAGCAGTGCTATTCCAGGTCCAAGGTGATAGTAATGGAAGACCTGTTTACTACGCATCCACATCATTAACCAACACCGAACAGCACTATACAGTTATTGAGAAGCAAGTCCTCGCAGCAACTTGGGCATGTGAGGAATTCTTTGATTATGTGCTGGGCCTGCACTTTAAGATTGAGACCGTTCATAAGCCATCATCAACCCTGCTGAATAGAAAATAAATTGCAAAGATGTCACCCAGGCTTCAGTGATTCTGACTTAGTAGTGTGTATAGCCCGAGTCTAGAGGACTATGAACAGAGTCAATATCAGACTACAGCCAATACACTGTCCAGGGTACTCACCACTTACCCAGTACAGGAAGATAAAACCTTCATAAAAGAAATTGAAGCCTTCACAGCCTTGACAATCAGATACTTGCTAGCAACAGACTAGAAAGTGCACAGGTTTCATGCAGCCCAAAAGGCAAGAAGAAGAGTGCACCCAGATTCACACATACTGCCAGGGCAGATGGACACATTGTATTCCATGCAACCGGGTCTTAAGGAATTATTTCAAATAGTGTGACTACTTCAGTATCGTATATGACCCCCTGGCATACAATGCAAGAGTGGTGGTACCATGAGCTCTCTGCCTGAAGGACCACCAGAAGATCCACCAAGGACATCTTGGTATAACCAAGTGTCAAGCCAGGGCACAGCGCTCTGTATGGTGGCCAGAGATTTCACATTTCATTGAAGAGATGGTCTCCAATTGCATTACCTGCATTATTCACAGACAGGAGCATAAAGATCCACTTCTGCTCTCCTCTTCCCATCAAGCCTTGGGAACACCTTGGCATGGATTTGTTCGACTATAAAGGGAAAATATTTCTTATAGCGGTAGACTATTATTCCTGCTGGATAGGAGGTGCAAAAGCTACATGGCCTCACCTCTTAAACTGTTATTACCCCCTTGAAAAAATGTCCTCTGCACATGGCATTCTGGACATTGTCATCTCTAATAATGGGCCACAATTCGCCAATGAATGCTTTCAATCTTTTGCAGCATTGTATGGATTTATGCATGCCACAAACTCCCCAAAATAACTTCTCCATTAGACTGAGGGTGAGTGAGGAGTACGCACTAATAAAGCCCTACTGAGGAAGAATGATGACTTTGAGCTTGCTCTGGTTAGTTATCGCTCCACACCATTACATAATTGGTTTGCCCCATGCGAGCTTCTGATAGGCTGCAAGCTAAAGACCTAACTTCCTTTCCTGCCCCACACATTGCTACCAAATGCCAGGGTGGAAGACCATGTTTGGGCTAGGAAAAAGGAAGAAGCCTCCCAAGCAAGTCAAGCTCATATGTTTAATCAAAGGCACAGGGCTCAAGATTTTAAGGGAAGAGATGGTATGTATCAGATAATTGAGAAGCCACAACAACTGAGATCATATCTGTTCAAGACACAGGCATCATTCGAAGGAACAAATCTGCCCTAATTTCAACGGACAGAAACTATTAAACAGCCTGGGCAGAGTACCCTGATCCTCAAGAGAGAGAGTGTCAGCACAACAGGACCAAATGAGGGAAACCAAGAGTGACAACCCACATGAACTGACCTCAATGTGACAGAATTCCCATTTACCCCAGGAGTAGCTCCGCACTCATTTGGGAAGACTGGTGAAACTACCAAGAGACTTTCCCTTTTAAAGGAGACAGTTCGAGGAGGAGGTGTAGGAGAATGTGTATATAATAGTATGGGGATAATGACTTGGAGGAGAGATGCAGATTAAAAGGTTAGCTCTAATAATAGCTACTGAGCATGTGTGTAAGGAGCTATATGTCACAGTGATGTCACTCACTGAGGGGAAATGAGTATGAAGCATCTCAAAGAGTAGCTCCAGCTGTGTCTTGGTCTTATTTAACACTTGTTAATAGTTATCATGTAAAAAAATGTTTTTGAACAAAAGATGATTGCCCCCAGCAAGATCTCGTCTAGAGTAAGAAGCTAATGAATCCCACGATAAACCCAGAATAACAGAAGTTTAAAACCAAAATGTATATTTAGGTCTAGGGTAGAATATTCCCTTCTGGGAAAGTATGGAGGAGGGAGGGTTTCGCGGCACATTTCCTGCCGAGTGGCAGCTCGCGCCTAAGTTCTCACTTGGAAGCTCATTAATTATGCATCGGTGAGTAACTCTCCAAATCACATAGCGTGGAGGGCACTGATTCATCCACCCCGCCTTTACCTAGTGGGGTTAAAGGTGCAGGCGCCATATTTAAATGTCACCCAAACACACACATTACTTTCATAAATATATAAAAGCAAAAAAACTGCGGATGCTGGAAATCCAAAACAAAAACACCTGGAAAAACTCAGCAGGTCTGGCAGCATCTGTGGAGAGGAGCACAGTTAACGTTTCGAGTCCGAATGACCCTTCAACAGAACTAAGTAAAAATAGAGGAGAGGTGAAATATCAGCTGGTTTGGTGGGGGGGGCACAAGAAGAGCTGGATAGAGGGCCAGTGATAGGTGGAGATAACCAAAAGATGTCACAGACAAAAGGACAATGAGGTGTTGAAGGTGGTGATATTATCTAAAGGAATGTGCTAATTAAGGGTAGAAAGCAGGACGAGCAAGGTACAGATAGCCCTAGTGGGGGTGGGGTGGTGGGAAGGGATCGAAATAGGCTAAAAGGTAGAGATAAAACAATGAATGGAAATACATTTAAAAATAATGGAAGTAGGTGGGAAAAGAAAAATCTATATAAATTATTGGAAAAAACAAAAAGGAGGGGGAAAATTGGAAAGGGGGTGGGGATGGAGGAGAGAGTTCATGATCTAAAATTGTTGAACTCAATATTCAGTCCGGAAGGCTGTAAAGTGCCTAGTCGGAAGATGAGGTACTGTTCCTCCAGTTTGCATTGAGCTTCACTGGAACAATGCAGCAAGCCAAGGACGGACATGTGGGCATGAGAGCAGGGTGGAGTGTTGAAATGGCAAGCGACAGGGAGGTCTGTAACATTACTTTCAGCAGATTGTCAGGAAATGTCTTGTTATGTCTGCACCTAGGAAAATGGTTGCACTGAGGTTCAGCAATAACTCAACTGAGGGCCGCATCCATGGACTCTGCCAGCACTGGGATGTCCTCTTTCTGAGGAATGGCTCCAGGAGGCCAACCGGCCTCACCTTGCTAGCTTGGGAGGCGGTTGCAAGAGGGGTCAGCTCATCAGGCACCTCCCAAGAAACACAATACAGTGCAGGAAGAGGATGAATGATCTCATCCATTCCGCTAGGGTAAGCCAACCTTCAGCTCACTCCAATCTCACGCTCTCATAATGGCATCATGCACTCAAAGGGTTACATTGCTCAGGGATCTCACAATGTTGCTGGAGGAGACATCAGCACCGATTGTCTCACACTTTATGACCAGTATCTCATCCTCAGCACACACAGCAGACATATATACTTCCAATCTCTGCTCCAAAGCTTCTCATTGCATTCTGTTCCATTTATCCCCATGCAGACTAAAATCACCCACAACCACAGGATCATATCCCAGATGGGATGAGGGATGACAGATGCCCAGGAGCTGACCCACTTTGAGGAGGATGCTGCCAAGCGAGAACAGAGATCGCTGCTGTGGGGAAGGCGAGATCAGCTACTCGCAGCAAACCAGTACGGATGAGCTCTCCATGAGTTGATCACATCCTAATAACCAGTGAGTGACATGCAATGTTGTATTCTTCCTGTTTATGAACTAAATCTATCTTCTCTCTCTTATGGGCCCCAACAGTCCCAGACAGATCACCAGATCTACCATGAGCCCCAGCCCCCAGGCCACCTCAGAGGAAGGTGCATCAGAGGAAGAACCATCACTGCATTCATCTGCACCCTTCACCTACACATAGACACACATCCCAGTAGTTCATGGATCTAGATTAGACCCGGGGTCACATTCTGGGGAACACCTCACTGACACACCTCCACAGCAGTTGGAGGCAGTGACAGCCCAGGTCTCTGAGGACTGCTGGAGAACAGGCACTCGCTGAGTCTGAGTCGGGTGATGAGCTTCTGCAAGTGGCTGTCTCTAACATGCTCGAGTTGCAACGACAGTAGGCAGAAAATCAGGTAGAGTTGTGAGAGGAAGTCAACAGACCACAGCAAAGGATGGAGGAGTCCATCTGCATTCTGTCTGATGTCATGGCTCCAACATGCCAGTGCTCGAGTCCTCCATAGGAAGGGTGGTGGCAGCCTTGGAGACCTTGGTCCAGTAGGTTCTGCTGGTTTTGCACATAGACCTGCACTCTATCGCTATAGGCATTGGCGGGGTCCAACAATGGCAAGAATAGAGGGGGCGAAGGGGCATCTTGACCTCCCTCCAGGAGCCCCTTTCCTCAGGGAGTCAGGCAGGGCCATTCACTCAGGTGACTCAGTGTCCAGCCAATCCCAATCTCCTCTGCCTGTGAGCCCATTAGCTATATAGGCTGAGGAGAGTGCACCTGCCCCACAGCAGGAGATCCAAAGCATGTTGAGGCCCTCCAGGTCTTGGCCCTCTAGAAGATGCAATGAGGCACATAGGTCAACATAATCCATCATCAAGTAGGTCATTGGCATTCTGTAGATGCACTTCTGATGTTTGGACTGCTCAAGTGGGGCTCTGCAGTATTCTCTAGAGGGTGACCCGGTGTGGTCTGTTGCGCTCTTCACAACCTGGTGCTTCAAAGGGGAGATCCCTTGCCAGAGGGAGACATGGGGGAGGCTGAGTGCTCCTCAGATGATGAAGGGGAGGAACTTGAAGAGGTAGATAAGGGTCAGCTACCTTGTGAGGATGATATTGTAGCAGCACGATGTGGAAAATGTACCTGTGCCGCACTGATAGCCACAGAGGAGTACAATGCAGGCAACACATTTTGCATACCCTTCCATTAAAGAGTTTGACATATCTCCCTGACATAACACAACAGTGGAGTAACTATCATGATTCAGCTACATATCACATGAATTTGAGGCTCACTAAGGGAGGTGATTGGAGTAGGAGCATGGCGCACCCTCACAATGAGAGGTCACATAGATGTGTATGCACGACTCTTAAATGGCGAAGCTATTCTCATGAGCAGTAAATGTATTTACAAAAGGTGTATTATATATACAGTGATTGAACACCCATGACCCAGAAATGAGGCTAAAGTTTTTTTTTAATTTGTCTAAAAAAAATTGATCTTCAAGGGCAGTGGCAAGAGATGTCCTCCCAGTCCATGGGGCATTAGATCCTGCCACAGAATGGCACATATGATCCACCACATCTCTTGACAAGTGCAGAGGTATGTGGCATTGTCTTTCACTCATCTCCGGATAGAAAAGTCTTCTTTGGTAGACCCTTGGTTGTGCCAATTGCCTCCGTGGGATATACGTAACCTCTTTATCCTCTAGGTATTGTTGGGACCCTCCTGGACCATGGACCTCAGGCCAGGCCTCCTCTCGAAGCTGCACTAGGCAACGCTGGGCCCTCCTCCCCCTCAATCGGATCACTGCCATCGAGAAGGCAGCATTGAGCGCAGGCTCCATTATTCAATCCTCCTTCTCCCTGTGAACTGATAGATGCAATAGATTACTGAATACTGGGCAAATATAGCAGACCTCCCACTCGCAAACAGAAAACTAATGTCATGCCCTAGAGCTGCATCTGTGCCATTAACTTTTCACTGAAACAGCCTTGCAGCTAAGGCACAGATCTAGGTGACCATGATGCCAACCCTGATACTTGACGTCTCAATCCCAACAGGATTGGAAGAGGTTTGGACACATTCATGAAATGTGCCACCATACCAAAGACACTCCTGCAATCTGTGATCTGGTATGCTGAGTTTAGTAATTATAATTTTGGGAATGTAAGACTGTAGCTTTAAGAATAATCCTGTGTTGTAAGATCACATGATGTGTGTAAACCAATGTGTCAGCAGCTCGGGGAATCTCTAGGAGGGAGTACTTCTTTAGTTATGAGTTTGATGCACACATGTAAGTTGCTGCTGCTGTCTTGTAAATAAAGTTAAATGTTTCCACCAAGAAAAGTTGTCTGAAGATTAACTCTATAACAAACTGACAATGAGGATAAATCAGATTCAGTGCTGTACCTCGCCAAGCGATTGTGAGTATCTAAGTTAGTTAAAAATAAAAGAAGATATACTCATCCGGAATGCCATAGGTTTTTTTCTATTTGCAGGATGTGGGCTTCAATGGCTGGGCCAGCATTTATTGCCCATCCGTAGTTGCCCTTGCGAAGGTGGTGGTGAGCTGCCTTGAACCACTGCAGTCCATGTGGTGTAGGTGCATCCACAGTGCTGTTAAGAAGGGAGTTCCGGGATTTTGACCTGGTGACAGTGAAGGAACAGTGATATATTTCCAAGTCAGGATGGTGAGTGGCTTGGAGGGGAACTTCCAGGTGGTGGTGTTCCCATCTATCTGCTGCCCTTGTCCTTCTAGATGGTAGTGATTGTGGGTTTGGAAGAGCTGCCTAAGGAGCCTTGGTGAATTCCTACAGTGCATCTTGTTGATGGTACAAACTGCTGCTATTGTGCGTCGGTGGTGGATGCGGTGCCAATCAAGCGGGCTGCTTTGTCCTGGATGGTGTGAAGCTTCTTAAGTGTTGTGTGAGCTGCACTCATCCAGGCAAGTGGGGAGTATTCCATCACACTCCTGACTTGTGCCTTGTAGCTGGCGGTCAGCCTTTGGGGGATTAGGAGTTGAGTTACTCATCGCACGATTCCCAGCCTCTGACCTGCTCTTGTAGCTTTGGCTAGTCTAGTTCAGTTTCTGTTTTTTGGCAGAATCAATCCTTTTGAGCCAGCCACAGACAATTGATCTCAATATATAGAACGTCTTGCATTCTTCTTTCAAGCAAACAAAATCACAGGAGAGGAAAAAGGAGAGCGATTCCCCTGAGCACTTGTGGAAGCAAGACCTACAGTTTAATTTGAAGCTTGATGATCCCCAGTGCCCCAGATTCGAAGATCTTTGGTGAATTAGTAGACCTAATTAAGGGATATTTTCAACCCAAGCCCTCAGTAACAGAATAGAGCCCAGGGGGAGACAATTGCCACCAACGTGGCAAAATTAAAACAACTAACAGAATATTGAGATTTTTGTGAAACCCTGAATGACCTGCTCAGGAGATTATTCAGTATGTGGCTTGCAGGAAGACACTATTCAGCGAAGATTGTTGGCTGAAGTGAATCTTGAATTTAAGAAAAAAAAAGTGTTAGAAATAGCACTGACAATGGAAAGAGATTTGCTAGGAATTCAAAGGGCGCAAAACGTTCTTGTCAGGCGGGAACAGTTAGCCAAAAGTGACACAAAAAGCTGGGACTCCGCCGCGAAGCTAACTGAAAAATGAGAGGAAACAGCTTAGCAACTAAATCGAAAAATAACTTTTATCGACATGGAAACGGTCTTCTAGCGATTGGCCATTTTAAAAAGTAGAATGTTATTTTTGTCACAGGAGTGGACACAATGAGACAGTGCAAAGAGAGGTTTAAACAGGCCTCTAAACAACAAACAAAGTCCAATGTAGTCTATAGTGTCGAAGAGCCAGAAACAACCAATTCTGACATTTATTCATTATTCAACATGAAAGTTGAGAAAACAGAGCCAACATTTGTTACAGTGCAAGTGAATGGTAAACCAAAAAAATGGAAGTAGACACCAGTGCTTCTACCGCTGTAATAGGAGAACACACATTTAAATAAAGGTGGTCAACAATTAAATTTGGTACAAACATCAAACAAGCTGAAAACATACACAGGTGGAGAAATCTAAGTAAAAGGTATCACCAGAGCAACTGGTCATTATAGACACCAATTAGCACAGCTACCAGTGATGGTGGTAGAAGGTGAAGGGCCAAGCCTTCTAGGGCGTGATTGGTTGAAGGAGATTAAATTAAACTAGTCTGAAATCTTCCAGTTGTGAGCGGGTGGACTACCAGAGCTGTTAAAATAAATGACACCTTCTTCAAGGAGGAACTGAGAAAAATCCAAGGCCTACAGGCTAAGATTTATGTGGACCCAGAAGCAACCCCTCCCATCTTGAAAGCAAGACCGGTGCCATTAGTCCTGAGGGAGAAGATTGACACTGAGTTGAACCGGCTAGAGGGGCTGGGTGTCATAAAAGCGGTTCAGTTCTCAGAGTGGGCAGCATCCATAGTGTCTGTCCTAAAACTGGATCAGACCATCCGGATCTGTGGGGACTATAAACTAACAGTCAACAAAGCAGCCAAACTGGACAGGTACCCTTTTCCCAAGATTGAAGACCTATATGCCAAACTAGCAGGAGGGACAATGTATGCAAAGCTTGACATGAGTCACATACATCAGCAACTGGGAGGTGGATGATGCCTCCCAGGAATTCATAACCATAAATACCCACAAAGGGTTATACCAATATATTTCCTCAGCACGTGCCATTTTCCAGGGAACCAATGGAGAGCTTACTGCAGGGACTCTCTCATGTTGTGGTCTACCTGGGCGATATACTGATAACTGGATTCACAGAAAAGAAACACTTGGCTAATCTAGAGGGAGTTCTGAAATGATTTTTAGAAGCAGGAGTTCACCTGAAGAAGGAAAAGTGCACTTTTCAAACGAATGAAGTCATTTATTTGGCCACCGGGTAGATGCCCAGGGGTTACATCCATTTGAAGAGAAGATTAAACAATAAGAGAGGCACCTGCACCCAAGAACACCTCTGAACTTAAATCATTTTTAGGGATGATAAATTATGGGCCATTTCTACCAAATTTATTTATAGTTCTAGCTCCTCTACATTCACTGCTAAGAAAAAAAACAGCGTTGGTTTTGGGTGGCACCTCAAAAAGAAGGCTTAATGAAAGTAAAACAGCTCTTACAATCTTCAAATTTGTTAGTGCATTATGACCAGACGAAGGAATTGATGCTAACTTGAGATGTGTCCCCCTATGGAGTGGGAGCAGTACTATCTCACAAGACAGAAGACGGCACAGAGAGGCCAAAAGGCTATGTATCACTTACCACAGCTGAGAAAGGGTATTTTCAGATTGAAAAGGAAGGTCTGTCGATTATTTTTGGCATAAGAAAATTCCACCAATACGTGCATGGGCGTCAGTTCACGATAGTATCAGACCACAAACCACATTTGGGTCTGTTTAGCGAGGAAAAGGTTATACCTCACATAGCCTCTGCAAGAATACAAAGATGGTCCTCATTTTGGCAGCATATGAATACACCTTTGTACATAGATTAGGGATTCATATAGCAAATGCCGATGCCCTAAGTCGCCTTCCTTTGCAAGAAAATGATGTGTGTGTTCCAATCCCATAGGAGCTTGTGCTAGTGATGAATTTTCTAGATTCCTCACCAGTCTGTGCCAGGCAGATAAGAAACTGGGAGAATTGTGATTCAGTCCTGTCTTGAGTGAGAGACCAAGTATGGTTGGTCCCAGGAACCAGACCCTGATGAATTGAAGTCGTTTTTCAACCAAGGACACAAGATGAGCAGTCAAGATGGTATTCTATTCTGGGGTGCATGGGTAGTAGTTCCTGCACAAGGAAGGGAACCATTTTTAATAGAGCTACACAGTGCCCATCCAGGGGTCTCCTGGATGAAGAAGATAGCATGGAGTTATCTTTGGTGGCTGGTGATGAACGTCAATATTGAAAATGTAGTAAAACATTGTGTGCAGTGTCAACAGCTACAAAAATTGCTGGTGGCAGCCCCATTACACCCATGCGAGTGGCCTGGTAGACCCTGGTGGTGATTGCACATTGATTATGTAGGCCCTTTCCTTGGAACCATGTTCCTACTGATTATAAATGATCATTCCAAGCGATTAGGTGTTTTTGAGGTAAAGTTGCCAACGTCTGGCACTGCTATAGAAAAACTATACCAGAGCTTTGCCATCCACAGATTGCCAGAGGTAATCGTCTCAGATAATGGTACTGCATTTATGAGTGCTGAGTTCCAACGTTTTATCAGCCTCAATGGTATCAACCACGTAAAGACTGCACTGACAATTTATTGTTGGAGAAGCAGTATATGTAAAGAATTTCTGTGGAGGACTGAAGTGGTTGCCTGGTAAAGTAAGTTCTGTGACTGGGCCATTGTCGTACCACGTGGAAGTGGAGGGCTAGATCACCCGTAAGCATATGGATCATTTAAGAAAAAGAGAGATACCCCGATAAAATGATGTTCCACCTGTAACCATTACTGAACCAATGGTTCCTGTTGAAGTTGCTCAGCCAAGGACAGACATGCCCAATGTCTCTGTTGGAGTCAAAGACACTGAACTGCAAGTGCCTAATGAAGTACCTGATGTTAAAGCGGTTCCAGAGAATGTGTTCCCTACAAAAGAATCTGAAGTCGTGGAGCTGTGACATTCCACACGGATCAGCAAACCACCTGAAAGACTGAACTTGTAATGTCATGACCTGTTTAAATATTGTAATGTCATGAGATAAATATCCGTGTAAATAAAAAATGTACAGAAAAGTTAAAGGGGGAGGAATGTAATAATTATAGTTTTGGGAAATATAGCACTGTAGCTTTAAGAATAATCCTGTGTTGTAAGATCACATGATCTGTGTAAACCAATGTGTCGGCAGCTCGGGGAATCTCTAGGAGGGAGTACTTCTTTAGTTATGGAGTTTGATGCACACGTGTAGTTGCTGCTGCTGTCTTGTAAATAAAGTTAAATGTTTCCACTAAGTTGCCTGAAGATCAACTCTGTAACACTGATTAAGGTCAACTTGTACTTCAGCAATGACTGGATGCCCTTTGGCCCGTTATCCATGCCAATTGGAGAAAGCCTTGATAGGCTTTCATTGATGATCTGGCAGATGTGCAGCAGCTATGCTTCCTTAATGGTTGCTGTCATTTTCCATTCTCACATACCTCTCCGTTAGTGCTCAATTGGAGCAACTATACTGTGAAGCCAATGACTCTTGCAGTCTCTCGTCAAAGCACACCAAAAGGCAGTGGCTCCGATTGCAACTTCAAGGAAGTCTTCCTCTTTTCTCTCAGCTCTGACTTTATTTCAACGTTGTGGCTTTAAGCAGTTTGAGGGTGCCCCCTGAGGGGGCCCCTTAGTCCAGCGATGGGTTCCTCCCACACTGCCTCAGACCCTTTCCATGCAGATTTTTTCCAGTTTCGATTTTAAAATGCACAAAAACTTTGGGGTTTCAAGATGGCGGTGCTGCATTTTTATTTTGAGATCAGCTTCAACCCTCCCCCTGTCAGTGTTTGGGTCCATCCAATCCTCCTGGAACCTCATGATGTGCAGCAGAGCTCCCTCCAGTTATTTTCTCGCCTCTCCCAGTAACCCTGGATCCATTGCAATTGTGGTGGACATTCCAGCTCTCCCCCTGAACCCATCACTGTTGATGTCCCCATGCATACCTCACCCCTCCCCATCTTAAGGCTATGTGCATAGTCACCTACAGAGGAAACCACCACCACCACCCACCACCCCACCAACTCCATCCAGGAGAGCTTCAAATACACCCCCACCGCCTTTATTACATTTTCTCCATTTACTGGCTGTAGATGCCTCCCTTAACCTTGACCATCTGCAGCCCAGTATCAAGCCAGTCAACACCATTGCCATCAACTGTAAGAGCATGAACACACCCTGAACACCAAGCTGTGCCTTATCCCAATTCAGCACACAGGCCTTGACCCTCCCTGAAGTGGGACTATGACATGCGTGCCCACGCATAGCCCTGTAACATGGCCTACAAAGCCCCAGGACTGCCTTTAATCTCTCATGTCAATCTCTTGGCCCCAGACCAGGGACTATGGCTGTCTTTCAATGAACTCTCCTGTTCCTTCTGTACTGATCGCAACATAGTCTCCCTCACCCCCCCCCCCGCCCCCCCCCCCCCACCCTCCATGAGTCTCTGTGCAACCTAAACCTCATGCACAAGCCTTTCCCCAATGTTTCCGGCAAGTAGCATTTTTAATGAGCGTTCATGACATGGTAATGCATGCAAATGGAATTCCAGACATGGATCAGCAGGAAACCCGACCTCCCATCAGTCTGTGAGGAAAATGGTGAGGGGAAAATCCCGAACCGATTTCCCACCGGCAGGATTCTGATTTTTGGCCTCTCACCGAATTTTCCGCTCCCACCTGCCACGAAGCCTCCTGCTGGCAGGACTGGAAAATGCCACCTTATATTCCCATTTTTCAGCTAATAAATACATGCTTTGGGCTATTTTCACATTAGGTGTTGTCTTCAAATTTTCAGCTCAGATATACGTCACTAGGGTTATACTCACCTTATAACTCAGCGCATGGGATCAAATCGACGATATGGGCCATGTTAGTGATGAACGATTAAAATTTTTTCATATTTCCTAAACCAACAACAGTGGTTCATATTTTATACTTGGCATATAAATAGACCCCCGTTTTTCAAAGCTTCAAAGGTCAATTTATACACTACAATCCATGGTATTCTATCTTTATTTACTGGTGCAACAGTGTATCTTTTTGCTGAAATCATATTATACCAAGTTGGTCGAAAGGCCCCCAAATGTCAAAGGTAAGATGCATTGAAAACCTCTCAATTTGAATCAAATAGCCTGCTTTAGCCTCATCACCTTCAACAACCCTTTACTTCGACTCTCTGAAGACATTCTATAATCTCCCTTTAGCATTGTGAATGTGAGAAATAATTTTGGAGCAATATTCACTGCATAGCCAGTTTTGAATAAAAGCAAGTCCCCCATTGTAAGCATCCATTGAAATCATTACAAGGTATACTAAATTGGCCCCATTAGTGGTAAAAAATGAAGCTGTGTGATGATAATGCTACCTGATATTCAAAACACAATTATGCTGTAAAAAGACTCAGTGTGCAGTGAACATTAATCTTACCTGTGCGTCAGTTTCTGGCCTACATGAACAGCATCTATGATATGTAAATACATCAAAGTTGTCTTTTTTCACTCCTTTGCCTACAGTGCCCTTGCTTTCCCAATTCTCTACCATACAGCCTTTTAATCACTGTCACCCACCCTTTGAATTCCTTCTCCTTCATAACCTTCATTTTATTCAGTTTGTATCTGTTTTACGATCTTTAATTATAGACAAGAATATGGAATTCCTGCTCTTTATTGCATATTTTAGGTCTGCTGATAAGTTAAAGCATTATCATAAAATCCTGATGCACATAAGAATCATATAAGCACCATCCAGAAAACTGAAGTTACACCAGCTTTTTCAAAAATTTCATAATAAATCCCATTTTCAATCATGATATCAGACTCAGAATAACTTTACAGATTATACATTATGTTTTGAACTGATCACCACACAGCATTTGTCAGTGAAGATAAATAGAAACCCAACGATGGGACTTTATGCAATGACAGTAAATACATATCAAGATGAATGAGACTTTCCGTGTTTAGATGTTAAGGGAGTAAAAGTCACAAATCTTTTGCTGATGCACTAAAATGCAATTCTCCGTAAATGATTCTCTCCATTGGTAACATCTGCAAATTGCTATTTATAGGGACATGTAGAAATAAAAAAGGGAAAATTTAATGCCAAAAAACAGCATTAATTGACTGTTTGCTCAATGCTTTCCAATTGTATCCACTGATGAAAGCTCATTTGGAAAATCAACATATGTGTCTGTTCATAATTTTGGTCCCTAAAAATGTATACGAGTCAATGATCAGCAAACATTAAACCTCATGTGTACAGCAAACATTGATACTTACGTAAACATCTGGAATAAGAATCTCTTATTTTAAGTATGCTATGTTTGTGTCATAAAAGCAAAAAACTGCAGATGGTGGAAATCTGAAACAAAAACAAAAATTGCTGGAAAAACTCAGCAGGTCTGACAGCATCTGTGGACTCTAATCATAAGGACTCGAAACGTTAATTCTGTCTTTCTCTCCACAGATGTTTGTGTCATGTTGGGAATATTTTGCTGCGCCCAGTGAAACAGGTGGTCGGAACCTTAACCACCCACTCTCTATCCCCAAAGCCCACCACCTCAAAAAATGGATAGGTTAGGCAAGAGGTTCAAATCTTAACAATCTTAAACACAATCGCAACCTGCCTTGAAACATCCCACTTCTAGGTTTAATGGAGGTGGGACATGCAGCATGCAATTAACCCGCTCCTGGAAGGCAGTTTGCCCAATTAACTATTTAGAAGTGGCTGACAGGATTTAACCCAGTTTAACCCCGGTCAGCTGGGAGTTGCAAGCCTCTGGAAATCTGGCAGTTGAAAGGAGGCAAGGCTTGCTTCAGAGAAGGCAAGTGCTTCAATCCAGCTCCAAGATCCTCTGATACGCCTCCTCCTGGTCAAACCCCCATAATCACATGCCCCTGCAATTCACCCCACCATCCCCAACTATGTTGAAGATTGGACCCTCCCCCATGCTCCACTGACAATTGCAGGTGACATACCTGCAGCTTGTTCTAGAATGCTCTTTGTCTGACTGGAAGCCATGCCTGACAGTCAGACTGACAATACTCCACAGGAGGTGGGTCAATGCAAACTTCTGGGTTTCCAAATTGCAACCCCCACCTGGCCTACACTGCCCATCCCATCAAAATTCAGCTCAAGGTCTTCAAGGCACATGGAAGAGCATGCATGTTCAAATATTTATACCTTTGCTTCATATTGTGCACTTAATTGGAGTAACAATTTTAACTTTTCTATTGTAATTGGAAATGGCCATTGAACCCATTTTCCAGAATTTTGCTTGCCCATTACTAGTCCTTGACTGTTAAATGATGATGTTGACAACCTTAACTATCAAGTTTTGACAAAAGGAAGTTAGAAAGATAGTCAAAAACAGTGAAAGGAAGAAAGAGCCTCACAAGCAGCATTGTGGGTGTAATTACACCAAAATGGACTACAGCAGTTCAAGAAAGAAGCTCACCACCACCTTCTCAAGGGCAGTTAGAGAAGGGCAATAAATGATGTCACTGTCAGCAGCCCCTCCTAACTCTATCGCCCACATCCAAGAAGTGAATAAGAAAAGAAACTGAGGGGCTACCAGAAAGTTGAAGTGACAGGGACAGAAAATAAATAATATAGAAAGTGCAGAGAAACAATAAGAAAGTGAGCAAGCAGACAGAGAAGAAGAGTGTGTCAAGTACACAGATAATGAGGGAGAATGTTGGCTGGCTTTATTATTTGCCGTTTCACAAGGGAGTCAAAATACAAAGAACACAAGTACAAACAGACAGCAGAAAAATACATGCAATATATTGCAATAAAAGCAGCAGTCAATTCCATTATAGGTGATTGATCACGTTGCAAAAAGAACAGGCTAGAAACAAAACCAAGGATAAAACAATAATCGTGCAGAATTTCCTGGGTTCCATTTATGCAGATTACTGCAAAATTTATGACAGTTTCAATGTCATGACTGTCGATGGAAATCTATTCCGGAGTTTCCCGCCAGGTTCTCTCGCCTGTGCCAGAACATAAAAACTGGTATTAAAGCAAGTGCCGATAGAGGTAAAAGTGAATGGGTTCTCTTCTGCCATGGAGCTTTATTCTCAGAATCTTTTACCACTGCTGTTCCTCCTCTATGATTATGAGGAACAGGGGTATAGTTGGGATGGCCGTTCTGAAGTGGGCTGTAACTCTAGCCCCTCTTTGGGACTATTCCAGATCAGGCATACTCCCCTGATGATCACTCTCACTTAAGGTTGAGAAAGACAGGCCCCACAGACACTTAATTGGGCCTGAAGAATTGGTCTAGCTCTCCCTGAAAGAAAGGAACCACCAAAGAATATTACTATCCTCCAGATAGCCTTTGAAACGCATTTCAATAAGATTATAACAATTCGGTTATTATAAGTTTTCGGGTATCTCTCCTCAACAATGTACCTCTCCTGAAAAGGGTATGGAGATGGGTTCTCATGCTTGGATACAGAAGACTGTATGAGACAATATATTTTCTAAATGATATAAAAGTTTAGTAAAGAACCAAACATGCAATTCAATTTTGATGGTAATCACAACATTGATAGTTCTAGGAAAGGAAACTATAATCTTGTGTCTAATAGAGAATCCAAGTCTTATTAATGTTACAGAGAGATACTTAAGATGTTGATTAATATTTAAAGTAGTATTTACCTTAAATCCCAGAATAGAAAGCTACAAAGTCTAGTGAGATATCTCCATCCTGATTAAGGGGAGAACTACACTACAGCAGCTATGCCTTTACCTTGAGAGATTCTGGAGTGAATCCAGTGAATATAAAAATCCTATTATGTGGGTTCCAATATTTATGCCATAAAAGAGCTGGACCAGCAAGAAGCACATGCTGGAAAACATCCTCTGTTTTAGTCAACATCAAACAGGATATCGAGAGGTGTAGATGGTGGTCACTATGCCTGGTTTCAAGGATTCAGTTAACAAGTGATTTAGGGGCATCCTTAAGATTATCAATCATCAGATTGTGGTATATTACAATTTATCAATGCCTTGCTGAGGTGATGTAGAGGCTGGTTCCTGAATTTTTTTTAAGAACTGCCTTGTATTAAAGGATATACAATATGCTATGCTACAGGATGTTAGTGTTCTTGAGCAGACAATTATGCCCAGGCACGTTTATAAATTTCTAAACCTTTGTCCAGCAGATGAACTCTACTTTCTAAAGTTTTAACCCCTACTTCATAGGAGAATCTCCCTTTTACTCTTATAAGACCATAAGACCATAAGACATAGGAGCAGAAATTAGGCCATTCGGCCCATCGAGTCTGCTCCGCCATTCAATCATGGCTGATAAGTTTCTCAACCCCATTCTCCCGCCTTCTCCCCATAACCTTTGATCCCCTTACCAATCAAGAGCCTATCTATCTTCGTCTTAAATACACTCAATGACCTGGCCTCCACAGCCTTCTGTGGCAATGAATTCCATAGATTCACCACTCTCTGGCTAAAGAAGTTTCTCCTCATCTCTGTTCTAAATGGTCTTCCCTTTACTCTGAGGCTGTGCCCTCGGGTCCTAGTCTCTCCTAATAATGGAAACATCTTCCCCATGTCCACTCTATCCAGGCCTTTCAGTATTCTGTAAGTTTCAATCAGATCCCCCCTCATCCTTCTAAACTCCATAGAGAATAGACCCAGAGTCCTCAAACGTTCCTCATATGTTAAGCCTTTCATTCCTGGGATCGTTCTCATGAACCTCCTCTGGACCCTCTCCAGGGCCAACACATCCTTCCTGAGATATGGAGCCTAAAATTGCTCACAATATTCTAAATGTAGTCTGACCAGAGCCTTATAAAGCCTCAGCAGCACATCGCTGCTTTTATATTCTAGTCCTCTTAAAATAAATGCCAACATTACATTTGCCTTCCTAACTACCGACTCAACCTGCAAGTTAACTTTAAGAGAATCCTGGACTAGGACTCCCAAGTCCCTTTGCACTCCAGATTTCTGAATTCTCTCCCCACTTAGAAAATAGTCTATGCCTCTATTCTTCCTACCAAAGTGCATGACCTCACACTTCCCCACGTTGAATTCCATCTGCCACTTTTTTGCCCATTCTCCTAACCTGTCCAAATCCTTCTGCAGCCTCCCCACCTCCTCAATACTACCTGTCCCTCCACTTATCTTTGTGTCATCTGCAAACTTAGCCAGGATGCCCTCAGTTCCTTCATCTAGATCATTAATGTATAAAATGAAAAGATGTGGTCCCAACACTGACCCCTGCGGAACTCCACTAGTCACCAGCTGCCATCCTGAGAAGGACCCCCTTATCCCCACTCTCTGCCTCCTGCCAGACAGCCAATCTTCTATCCATGCTAGTACCTTGCCTCTAACACCATGGGCTCTATAATTCCATATTTATAGCTGGATTCTTTCATAATTCCATCTGATTAGTCCTTTTGAATGTACTTTTTGTTTTGGTAGGGGGACCAAAAAAAGACTGACCTTGGTAAGTGTCGTTCAAGTCTCAATATGAATTTTTTTTAAAGAAAATTATGATCAAACTCCAGAAATCAGAATAATACTGATATTGAATGATTTTAGCTGCACTGCACCTACATTTTTGCGTGAAAATCTATACTAACACAGAACTGGTGTAAATTCAGAAAACTTGCATAAGCTTCTCTTTTGCATGGGCATTCGGCTATGTAAATGAGCAGCACAGGATTTCAGCAGATGGATCACAAAGCATTGAGTAAATTTGCATCTGCTGGCGTTTTGCTGTTAAACAATTGATTACAAGTAAATTTCCTCAGAAAGAAATGAGGCAATATTGCTCTTGTGCTGTGGTTATGCCGGAAAGTTTTGAGCAACCCTGAGCCATTAGTTTTTTAAATGAGCACCAATCTGGCTTGTCAGTATGAGTCTGGGATGGTTGGAAACATTTTCGCAAACCTTTGTCTGAGCTGAACATCTGGATGATATCATTCACGAGGATATCCAAAATTATCTTCTGTAAGAAGGATGCTTGCAAATTAACAATCTATTTCTAAAAGGTAAAAAAAAAGATGCTGTTCCTATAGTAGCAGATGCTGGTAATAGTGTTGCAGCTAATTATCTGCTAATTTTACATAAGCATCTATCAATATTCTATGTAGATCTCAGAGGGGTATAAAAACAGGAAATAGGTCATTTATTTTCACATCTGTCCTGAAACTACTTACAATACCACAGAGAACTGGGGACTCATTTGAACGCTATCTACTCATATATCTTGGATGACATATTTCTGATTGAGAATGAGTACAATGCACAGTGAATTCAGCTGAAGAAAGGAAAAACACTATTGACCTTTATAACTTCAATGAACAGGGTACATCCCTGCTATAAACAGATGCTCAATGTGCTGGGTATTTTCTACAGGATGTTTCCTACTTCATGTATTTTAAGGAACGTGTAATGTAAAATAATAAGAAAGCAATAACTAAAGTTTTGAGAAGTCATTATGTTGTAAAAGAATAACCCACAAATCCATGTAATTCACACCAAAATATATTTTTCAGAGATTGTGTAGGATTCCCTGTCAACAATTATTTCACATGACAAAGATAGTTCACTAAGGATAAAGATGTATTTGGGTGCTAGTAAAAGTGGTTTACAATTGGGTTTCGTAAGATGGTGAATCTTTTATGCTGCTGCACTAAAAACAGCAATTAAGCCAATTATTATGGGCAAGCAAAGAAATGACTGGCTCCCATGACATTCTGTAATGTTGTATTGTCGTGTGGAAGGCTTTTGCTGTTCACTATTAGTTGTAATATCATAAAAGCAATCTTCATACATGTTTATGATTTCACTATAAATCATCTTTCTAGGTGACATACTCATCTAGAAGTATAAATCAAAGTAAAACTAGACCTCATATTAATGCCAGAGGTTGAATGTAAGTGTTATAAAAATATATTTTAGTATTATGTGAATAGCGGCATTAAAAATATATCAACTAGCTTGGTGTCTCAATACAGAGTGTGTAGCAAACACTAGGATAAAAGCAAAAAACTGCGGATGCTGGAAATCCAAAACAAAAATATAAATACCTGGAAAAACTCAGCAGGTCTGGCAGCATCTGCAGAGAGGAAAACAGTTAACATTTTGAGTCTGTATGACTCTTCAACAGAACTAAGTAAAAATAGAAGAGAGGTGAAATATAAGCTGGTTTAAGGTAGGGGAGGGGGGGGACAGGTAGAGCTGGGTAGAGGGCCAGTGATAGGTGGAGATAACCAAAAGACGTCATAGACAAAAGGTCAAAGAGGTGTTGAAGGTGGTGATATTATCTAAGGAATGTGCTAATTAAGGGTCGAAAGCAGGACAAGCAAGGTACAGATAGCCCTTGTGGGGGTGGGGTGGGGGGAAGGAATCGAAATAGGCTAAAAGGTAGAGATAAAACAATGGATGGAAATACATTTAAAAATGATGGAAATAGGTGGGAAAAGAAAAATCTATATAAATTATTGGAAAAAAAAGGGGGCATCGGAAAGGCGGTGGGGATGCAGGAGAGAGCTCATGATCTAAAATTGTTGAACTCAATATTCAGTCCGGAAGGCTGTAAAGTGCCTAGTCGGAAGATGAGGTGCTGTTCCTCCAGTTTGCGTTGAGCTTCACTGGAACAATGCAGCAGGCCAAGGACGGACATGTGGGCATGAGAGCAGGGTGGAGTGTTGAAATGGCAAGCGACAGGGAGGTCTGGGTCATGCTTGTGGACAGACCGAAGGTGTTCTGCAAAGCGGTCACCCAGTCTGCGTTTGGTCTCTCCAATGTAGAGGAAACTGCATTGGGAGCAACGAATGCAATAGACTAAATTGAGGGAAGTGCAAGTGAAATGCTGCTTCACATGAAAGGAGTGTTTGGGCCCTTGGACGGTGAGCACACTGAAAAATTTCTCCTTAAACTCCTCTCACTTCCTCCAAGTAAAAGGTGTGGCTATGGGTACCCGCATGGGCCCCAGTTAAGCCTGTCTCTTTATGGGGTATGTGGAACATTCCTTCTTCCAGTCCTACTCCGGCCCCCTCCCACAACTCTTTCCCTGGTACATCGATGATTGCTTCGGTGCTGCTTCATCCTCTCATCTGGACCTGGAAAAATTTATTAATCTTGCTTCCAATTTCCACCCCTGCATCATTTTCACATTGTCCATCTCTGACACTTCCCTTCCCTTCCTTGACCTCTCTGTCTCAATTTCTGGTGATAGAGTGTCCACCAATATCCATTACAAGCCTACGGACTCCCACAGCTACCTCAACTACAGCTCCTCACACCCCGCTTCCTGTAAGGACTCCATCCCATTCTCTCAGTTCCTTCGCCTCCATCGCATTTGTTCTGATGATGCCACTTTCCAAAACAGTTCCTCTGACATGTCCTCCTTCTTCCTTAACTGAGGTTTTCCACCCACAGTGGTTGACAGGGCCCTCAACTGTGTCCGGCCCATCTCCCATGCATCCACCCTCACACCTTCCTCTCCCTTCCAGAAACATGATAGGGTCCCCCTTGTCCTCACTTATCACCCCACCAGCCTCCGCATTCAAAGGATCATCCTCCGCCATTTCCGCCAACTCCAGCATTATGCCACCACCAAACACATCTTCCTTTCAACCCCCCTGGCGGCATTCCACAGGGGTCGTTCCCTCCGGGACACCCTGGTCCACTCCTCCATCACCCCCTACACCTCAACCCCCTCCCATGGCACCTTCCCATGCAACCGCAGAAGATGCAACACCTGCCCCTTTACTTCCTCTCTCCTCACCATCCAAGGGCCCAAACACTCCTTTCAAGTGAAGCAGCATTTCACTTGCACTTCCCTCAATTTAGTCTATTGCATTCGTTGCTCCCAATGCGGTTTCCTCTACATTGGAGAGACCAGATGCAGACTGGGTGACCACTTTGCAGAACACCTTCGGTCTGTCCGCAAGCATTACCCAGACCTCCCTGTCGCTTGCCATTTCAACACTCCACCCTGCTCTCTTGTCCATATGTCTGTCCTTGGCCTGCTGCATTGTTCCAGTGAAGCTCAACGCAAACTGGAGGAACAGCACCTCATCTTCCGTCTAGGCACTTTACAGCCTTCCGGACTGAATACTGAGTTCAACAATTTTAGATCATGAACTCCCTCCTCCATCCCCACCGCCTTTCCAATGCCCCCTTTTTTTCCCCAATAATTTATATAGATTTTTCTTTTCCCACCTATTTCCATTATTTTTAAATGTATTTCCATCCATTGTTTTATCTCTACCTTTTAGCCTTTTTCGATTCCTTCACCCCACCCCCACTAGGCCTACCTGTACCTTGCTCGTCCTGCTTTCTACCCTTAATTAGCACATTCATTAGATAATATCACCACCTTCAACACCTCTTTGTCCTTTTGTCCATGACATCTTTTGGTTATCTCCACCTATCACTGGCCCGCTCTCCAGCTCTACCTGTCCCACCCCCCCTCAAACCAGCTTATGTTTCACCTCTCTTCTATTTTTACTTAGTTCCGTTGAAGAGCCATACGGACTGGAAATGTTAACTGTGTTCCTCTCCGCAGATGCTGCCAGACCTGCTGAGTTTTTCCAGGTATTTTTATTTTTGTTTTGTATAGCAAACACATTGTTCAAAACATCTGAATGTATTACAGTGGCACAAAATCCTGTTAGAACACAAGCAAAATGATGTACTCAAGGTTCTAATAGTGGTGCAACATTTCTATGGAGGAAATGTTGAACTCGTGCAACTGGCCCCAGATCGGGCATTGCTTACATGATTATAGCAATATTGCAACGAACCCAAGATGATAAAAATCCCAACTTTACTAATGTTCAGAAAAATAGTTCCTCACAGGAGGGGTAAGAATAGCCACATTGAAAGCTATATGAATTAACTTTGGAAGACTGATAGCAAAAGATGACACAACACTGGAGACATGAATGAAAAGTACTAACATCTCTTACTTCAGTGGCTGGAAAGCTATTGCAGATAAATGTAATACAATGTTATTCAATGAAAAGTAACATAATAATTGTAATTATCTCCATTATAATTTGATCTGTCCATCTGATAAGATGAGCTGTATGAAGCAATTAAATATGTATCTCAGTGCAATGTCTGCTTTAACATGGTAATTTGTATAAAAATTTGAGAAATAAAATTTATCCTATTATTTTCTGAAACAGTAAACAAACTACAGGAGGATTTATCCATTGTCCCTTCTACCGCAGATTAAAATACAGCCAAACCTACATTAAGGCCTTCTGTTAATGCTAAGGAGCTCCAAGTGTCTCGCAATATTTCCTTGGGAGCTCTCCCAATTGCCAGCATAACCTCAGTAAGAACCTCAGGGTTTCCTCTGAAATTTGCCAAAGTTACAATGGCCAATCTGGAGGGAATTGCCACAGCGTCTATGTCTCAGAAGAACGTGGAAAAGATCGTCTGGTCTCACAGCAGTGTCGTGAGCAGATTGACTAGAAATGTCATGCCACCTGTTCTGTCAAGTGTACTCAGCCTGATTGCACGATGTTACGATGCAGAATCACAATATTGTGGGAGTGATTTTCAATACCAGTGTATTTCAGGTGAACAGTAGGGAGGGTGTGGGCTGGACCTGCCT
The DNA here is from genome assembly GCF_964194155.1 of Cetorhinus maximus. NCBI lineage: Eukaryota > Metazoa > Chordata > Chondrichthyes > Lamniformes > Cetorhinidae > Cetorhinus > Cetorhinus maximus. Next base: position 32,026,270 of record NC_135890.1, read on the forward strand.
GGAGGAGTTAGTAAGTGGGTTGTTCACAGTGTATTTGTGACTGGGCCTCATTTAATTCAGCGAGTTGCCAACATGAAATATGCTCCCTAATAGCAGTTCACTGATCTGGGGGCTGTGAAGGGCCTGCAGCAACACCTTAAAGTGGAAAGGTGGATATGTTGTTAGATTGTTAGTGAAAGGAACCACCAGTTTTGAGCAGCAGGCATTTTGTTTTTTTTTTTTGCAGCACCAACAGCAGTAAGGTGGTTTGGAAGCCAGATCAAAAGCCTAAGTGACTGCAGTAAAAAATAAGTGCCAAACCTCCTTCCAGCTTTTCCCAGCGGCAGCTAAGGATATTGCTCAAAATCGCCTCCCTCTTGATTTCTAAAGTTGCCAACTCTGATTGGATTTATTCCTGGAGTTTAGGTGCATAGCATTCAGTTACATGACATTCACTGCAGTCTGTAAATGATATTGTATGTGTTTAATGGCTTGGTACCTGTGCTTTGAGAGGTTGTTAAAAGCTTTAACTTTAAATGACTGACCTGTGTACAATGGTGCTGAAATTGAAGCTCGTAAATGACAATGCATATTCTGCTGCATTGGTAACCTGCGAATCTAACACTTCTCATGTAAATTCATTGTCACTGTTGTTCCCTTCAGAGCTGGAGATCATGTCCTCTTTGTCACTTGGCTTTTCCACCAGGTACGGCCTGTCCTGTCCTTGATGCTCATGGCAATAAAGCAAGCAGGACAGGAGGCTGTAGGCCCAACTGGTCCTGTGCCACTGCCATAGCATTTTCAGGTAGCATGGCATGTGACCACTTTGATGAGCGAATGGCTGGTTAGACATGCAGGAGGGAATCAGAAGTCAGTCACAAGGATATTCCAACAGGGAATCCCTTAGGCTGGTGATAAACAGTGCCTCCCGCCCCACAGAGGCAGGTAAGATGGTGCAGGGCAGGGAGGGGGACAAGTGACTAGGGGGGGTCCTTAGGGGTTCTGAGATGGCACCCACAAAATTTGAAAAATGAGCAGTTATTTTGCTTTAATTTTATATATGCTGTTTATTATCTATATGATGTATATCTTTTATTTTTATATTTACAAGTATTACTTGGGGAAGGAGTTTTTACACCAAGAGTTTGGAGCAAGCTGGGCTGCAAGATTGCCTGTGGTACTGGAGGAGGTAGTGCTTTTGAGAACAGACTTCCCAATCATAGTTGAAGGAAGGAGCTTCAGGCGTGGGGGTGGTGGGTTGGAGGGGGTTGGGTGGAGGTGGGGTGGTGGGTGGTGGGTGCAGATGAGAGAAGGAGATGTGGGAAAATCTGAGACAGGGCCACAGCTGAATCCTCAGTGAGGGAGTACCAGATGTGGGGGCGGTGGGTTAGGGGACACTGGTTGCCATACTTTGGTTATTGGGGCAGAGGTGTAAGAGGATGGCAGAGGTGGAAGTGATGGAGGTGAGAGTGACAGGGTTGGGACTGAGTGACAGAAGCAGCTGAATTAAAAAGCTAGGGTAACAAAGCCAGTGAAGGGAGGGGAGGGGTACATTTTGAACAAGACTTTCTGCCAGGTGTAAGGCGACCAGGTGGCTGTAACAGAAGATTTTTTTAATTAAGTGGATTGTAGAGTGGAAGTATGGGCAGTAATTTATGCAATTATTAAAAATGTACAAAAAGTAAATTCTGGGCTACTTACTGGAATAGAGATCATTCCTGCTCTGTTGAGTGGTGTGATAGGTGCTGGGGGCGGAGGGGGGTGGCAATGGGAAGCCGCAGGGGGGAAAACAAAGGCCAGCACCAGAAGTGGCAGATAGGAAGAGCAGGAGAGAGGGAAGCAGAGAAGGGCCCAAAGAGATATGCAGAATCTCAAGTAAACAATTAAGGGGAGGCCAAATCCAGAAGAAAAGGATGAATAGGTCAACAGCAAAAAAATTTAAATTTCAAAGCTGAAAATTAAATTTAAAACCAGCCAGAAAAATAAACAAATTGGAAAAAATTGCTATGGTCTAACTTTTTGGTCTAACTGGAAGTTAGAGTTCCAATGTCATGGTGCTCTTCACAGGACATCAGGGGTATGTGTGAACAGGGCAAGCAACTGGGTAACTCCTTAACTAATTAGACTGAAGAACTGTTAATGAGTAGCACAGACCCCGAACCAAGAAGCATCAGTTAGAATAGTTAACTCAGGTACATAAACGGAAATAAAATGTGAGAAAGAAAGATGTGATGAGGAGAGAAAGAAACAAAGAAAAAAGTATGTAAACATGTTTTTAAATAAAATTTACGATAATTAAAAGTTGAAAGAATGAGGCTGCATTTTTGTAAATTTGTTATTTGAAATGCAGAGGTGGCCGTTTGGCAGTAATTTAGATTTATCACACCATTAAAAAAAATACCTACACTAAAAAGGACAAGCCTTAACTTTCTGTCACAAGTTTAATCTGTGTTTATGATGTCACTACAGAAACTTGAAGACATTCAATACATTTGAATGAGGAACCTGATGGGGAGATGCCGCTTCTGTGCAGCCTACAGAGGAGTGATGCATCTTGGACAGAAACTTCTGGATCTTCCATTTTAACTGCACAACTGTGCTTGCATGTATTTACTATTGGATTTGGGAGGGAGCCTTACAGAAACTTCTGATTCAACAATTGCAACAATTCCACTTCAATGTTACAATGTCGCTCCTGCTCCTCCTCAACCTGCAGAAAACAATCTGAAGCTTATCTTTTTGGGTCTCTTCCAATGCTTCACCAGCAAAACTGGTCAAATTGTGCACAGTACACACTCTGATCAGTTCTGTTCAAAAATGGCAATTGCATATGTGCATTACAGGAACCTTGTTTGTATATTAAAAATGGTCTCTCCCTTGTAACAGGCAATGCTTTCGCCACCCAGCACCAGGTCACCTGTAAGAATGATAGTGGCTGACTCCATTTTGAGGCACAGTTAACGTTGATTTCAACAAGTTAAAATCAGCCCTACAGCCTTCCATTGGGAGGAAATAAGGAAACAAAGGGAATTCTTAAGGGAGGCAAAGAGGAAGGAATGAATGAAACTGATTTTTGGAATCTCAACAGCTCCCTTACAGCATTACCTCTAAAAATACCTGATGTAACTAAAGCATTTAGATCCAAACAGACTACAATGGCTGTACCCTCTGATGCCACAATGTAACTAGAAAGTATCTGCAGAAATCACCATCATTGCTGAGAACGCTTGAACAAACAATCAAATTAAGTAACTTTACCAAGTGTCCTCATCAACTTATAGTTCCAGTGCTTTAACTAAATGTCAAGGCTGCAAGTCTAATTTGATATATACTTTATGGCCAGTATACTACTGTCCTATCAGTACACAGGAATCATGTAACATAGCAATATGACATTCATTATACCTTCCAAGAGACATGGTGCTTCGGATGTTTGTGAAGTTAACCAGTAATCATCAAAATGTTTTGCAATAGCTTTGATCTGTCAAGAGTTCTTAGCAATATATTAATATATGGCTCCTCTAGCTAAATGTCAAGGCCCATCATGAGAACCATTTATTGGCTCATATTTTTGTTCACAAATGCAAATTATTGCTCAAGTTAATATCTTGTGAGACTTACAATTTATCCTGCAGGGTTTGTTCCAAAAGTCAACTATTGGAGTACAATAGAATCACACAGAAGTCTTTGGTTTGGCAGTTTTCTTTCGACAAAATACCCTACAGAATATTCCGGTTAATTAGGACTGGAAAACTTTACATCCCAGTTTATCAGGGGAAAATTATTCTTAAATTTGGATGAGCTCATGCATTCAACAAAGTCCAATTTACTTGTAAGATTTTCACAAACATTTGGGCTTAGACTTGAAGCAATATTACAATATAATATATAGAAAAAAGGCGGGGGGGGGGGACTTAGTAATAGCTCAGGCAAGAAAACATAACCTAAAAGCAGAGTTCAAGCAAATTGGTCTTGTGCCAACAAAGAGCAAGTTTTGAATTAAGCTATAAACTTGTACCAATTTCAGGAGCTAATATTTAAGCTTTTCCCTTTTTATGAATGTGTGCACAAACTGTATTCATAGCAATGCAGGCATGACTTGAAAAGGACCTCCAGAAAACAAAGCAGAAGAAATTCATTTAGAGCATCCAAAAATACATTTGATACTTAAAAATTGAATATTGCTGCAGTCTATAGCTGGGCCCCCATTTGACCTGAGCTTCTAATGCATCACACAAACTCTTGACTAAGCCACAACAACCAATGAGGGAACCACCTTGTAAGAAGCATTAGGGTAGGTAAGAGGACACTTAAGACACTAGGGGCTCACAACAAGATGATAATTAGTGTGCTGGTCACTGGTGTGAAGATTGCTGCAGAAGTGTAATGTTCAACTCAAGGCAACTTAACATTTTCATACAAAACCACCAGGAACGTTTACTAATGTATTAAATACAATATTTAGGATCAAACCATCAAATGTTTTGTTATTTTCACTTGCCTCTCAATTACACACCAAATCTATAGGGCCAATTTAAACTCTGGATGGCCAAGCAATGGTATGCTTTGGCATCTCCCGTTCTGGTAGTGCTAATGGTCAGAGAGTGTATGCCACACATCAGCTGACGTCCTATGTACATCATAGAACCATGATTTGCATATTAAAAGGGCCCTAATGTCTGAAACAGGCAATGGCTGCCCTGCGATAGGCTCCTGTTAATGTGGCAGCAAAGTGGTTGTTGGTGGTAATGGGGTGGTTAATCCAGGCTAATTTCTCTTGCACTCTTTGTTCCTCATTCCAACTGATATATTAGGGCCATTTTGTCTGCCTTTTGGCCCTGATCAAGTGGAAAAACAGCACAGTAAGCAGATGAATATTTAATAATAAACTACCACCTGTGAATTTCTTGGAAACAAAACAAAATGATTTAGCAAGAGTCCGTATGAAGCAGGATTGCACATGCTGTTAAAACATGGGGCAGAATTTTTGTCCTGTTGGGCGGGTGGGTGCCCGACCCGATCGGGTGTAAAATAGTCCGCGATGGCGTCAGGCGAGCGCCCCGACATCATCACGCACTCTCGTGATCTATTGGTCAGCGGGCGCACATGAGAGTTGGCAGCGTGCCCGCCGACAATTAAGAGGCCTATTAAGGTCCTTAAACAAGTAATTCATTTGTATTTTTCGCTACCTGCTCAACCATTTGGTTTGCAGGCAGGAGAATTGGCAAGGCATCTTTGCATTTTTTACGAAACCTCATCCACGGGCGGGATGAGGTTTCCAACGGTAAATAAATAAACAATGAATTTTTTTTAACATCATTTTTAACTTGTCCTTCTTCATGTGACTGAGTCACGTGTGGGGATATGTTTATATCATTTGTAAGGTCTTTACTTTTTATTTTAAAATTCTTCAGCTCCCTGAGGCAGCTCTGTGCGTTCAAGGAGCTTTCATTGCTTGCTCCCCCATGCATGCGCAGGCTTCAGAGCTCATGTTCCTCCCACCCTCACCCCGGCAGCGCTGAGGCTCTCAGCGCGTGTTTCATGCTGGCAGTCCGTTTTGCAGCCATTCCTGGGTCTACCTGCCAATCCCGTCCGATGAAGGGAAAATCCTGCCCATAGATCCCCTTATTCTTCCTCTTGACCCTCTCTGCTGGTAAATGTGTATGGTAGCATTAAGTGGACAAAATATGCAATGCTACTTTCAATACACTATATCCCACCCCTCTCAGAGAATGAGAGGCATAAAGCGGAATATTCGGTGCCTACTGGTGTTGGGCGTGTTAGACGGCGTGAGCGGACAATATGGCGAGAAGGCCAAAAATCAGTTTCATGACTTCGTGAAACCAGTTTGCGATCATCCGCTCAGCCCGTCAGTGGCACGCCGCATTTCCCATCATCGGATGCCAGGAACCTCATTGTAATACAGCTACATGGCATTATAAGGCCAGCTTGCCAGAAATATCCTCCCACCCCCCAACCAACGCTGGACTGTCCACCCACGTCGGCGGGAAAACATGCCAACGTGTTTCACAACAGCACATATAAGGCGTGCACTTTGAGGGGAACTTGGAGGTAAGTGCACAGTAACATTGGGCAGTGCTCGCGAGTGTCATCTGTTGGACTTCAAGGTTGAGGCGACTTGGGATGGGGGGGAAAGGGCTGTCCTGCGGTTGAAGGTAGTGCACGATCATTTGCAGGTGGGGGGAGAGAAGCGGCCATGCATTAGGGAATCCTTGTATAAAGTGACCATTCCTCTGCAGTTGAGACAGCTCAGACGCAGCCACTTTGACATGCGCAGAGTTGGGTCTCTAGCTTATCTGCCCACTCAAGCAATGCAGAGGCATGAAGGTGCCACCAACTGGGCACAGGCTGCAAACTAATGAGTGTTTCAGTGGACTGCAGAATAGTTGGACGACTGGGCATGTTGTACAATCTCCTTGCTAAAGTTGGCCAAGGAGCAGTCATTGGTGGAGGCACTCACAGCCCCTTGCAATGTCATCATCCCGGTTTGGACCAGTCTCCCCCATGGTTCAAGCTGAAAGCGATGTCAATGGGAAATCACGCCTGTCCAGAACACGTCTGGACCAACGTGGCATGTAAAAGTCGGGACACACCTTAAGACGGCCTTAGGCAGCTCGTGGAGAGGAAGATAATATGGAGGCCTCCAGCAACGGTACCCTGGAACACCACACGCAGCACTGGGTGGAGCATCAACCACGTGGACCTTCTCTGCACAGCAGCATTCAGGAGGTGGTTGTTCTCGGGGCAGAAATTTCACCCAGGGATCCGACCTTCATCCAGAGACTTTGCCCAGGAATTGGACCTTCATTCAGAGACTTCGCCCAGGGATCGGACTTTTATCCAGAGACTTCTTCCAGGGATCTTCATCCAGAGACTTTGCCCAGGAATCGGATCCTCCAGCTGCAGCTAGAAGGCTGCAGGAGGTATTGTTGGGCAGCGCGGGTCTGTTGGGATTTGGGGGGATGCTGCTTATGCAGGTCTGAAGGGGTATAGAAGGGAGGGTGCAGAGGTCTGAAGGGCTATAGGGGTGTGCAGATCTGAAGTGCTATCGGTGGGGTGCAGAGGTCTGAAGGGGTTCACAGGGAAGGGTCGATGGAGTTGATGGTGGACCCCTGGGGTGCGGATTGTGGGTAAGCGTGGTACGATGGTTTGGTGAGGGTTACAGGATGCAGAGGGAGCCAGTAGGATGAGAGGGTGAGGGTGCAATGATGTCACATGATGGGGTGCCGAGGGTCACTGATGGAGACATGGAGATAGACACAGACTCGGGGGATGGGGGTGGGCAGGATGAGGGCAGGCAAGTCAGTGGTAACGGTGATGGGATTCCCAGGGAGGAAGGGGACTTTGACGATAATCTGCACATTTCCAAAGGTGATGGCAGAGGTTTGAAGAGTGACGGTGGGGAGGTTGAAAGTTAGCCTGGAGGGATGGTGTGGGGTCAATGGTTATGAGGGATAGGGTGTGGGTGACTGGGGTAGGTGAAAAGGTGTTGCAGCAAAGGTAGAAGGTCACTACCACCATTGCTGGGCTGGTCACAACTATACAGGGCCCTGTGGTGGAGATCTCGAGATGCTGCATGGGACTTGGGTCAACGGGAGTGGGTGGAGATGCAGGTCAGCTCAACTGGACAACTGAAGGGGAACCCCAGCATGTAGTACTTACAATGCTAGGGCCGTGGGACACATGGAAGTTTGAAGACCAAAGGCTCAGTGTGCGCGGGAGAGTGTTTGCACATGGCTTGCATGTGTCCTGATATATATGTTTGCCTCCCAGTGGATGCCTCATTCCAAGGGATGGGGTGTCCCCATGAAGATGAAGTGGGGAAGGGGGTGGGAGCACAAGCTTTAAGGACTATAACTAAAACAACATGCTAAAAGTTATTAAAGTGAAAGTGAATATATTTAAAGAAGTTTGATCTTTGCGACATTCAATAGTTTGCTCGTGTAACCAATTGTGATTTCAGTATTTCTTAATTTTCCTTTGCCTGTCACTTCTAAGTGATCCCCTGACATCTGCAGTAGGGGCGGAGGCAGCCTGCTGACCAATTTTCCCAATTGCCTTGGATGATCTTGGCAGCGTCTTCTGGAGGGCTCCGGCTTACTTTGGCTGTCCTGCTATGGGAAAGCTGCTCCCATTGCAGTGACAGAGGAAGAGGTTGAAGGGGTCACAGGCAAAGGGGCCAGACACCCTCAGAGAGTCTTAAGTGGAGGTCCCAGGGGTGTCTAGCTGCAGGTCCTCCTCCCTTTGGGTGCCTGAAGGCCTGTGCCTGACTCCATGAGGGGAAGGGGCACCTGGATGGAGGTTGAGGTGCCCCCACCCCCCTCTCGTGTAACCCCTACAGAAGCTCACCCATGGCTACCGCAGTAGAGTGCAGGTCTGCGTGCATCTCCAGCAGAATCTGTTGGACTAGGATCTCCATGGAGTCTGCTATCCTCCCCATGGAGACCTTGATGTGTGCACATGTTGGCACCACTTCATTATCCAGCAGGCGGATGGACTCTTCCGCCTTACATACCACCCTATTGAGGGCATCAAACACCTCTGCGTGATGTTCCCATCCTCTTGCTACCTTTCCACCATAAGTTGGAAGGCCGATTCCAGATGCCCATCACCAGACTCAGGCATCATAGATGCCTCTTCCCCAGCACTCGTCCAAGCGCCAGTGAGCTCAACTGACCCTGCCTTCTCCTGCTGTGGACACATGCGTTGACCACCTGAATGTGAGACCATTCCTACACTGGAGTTAAGACCTACCGAGGTGTGTGTTACTGGGATGGTGGCGGGTGCAGGTGACTACTATGGTGACTCTACAGTTCCGCTTTGCTCTTCTGTCATGTCATTGCTCCATTTGGGCTAGGGATTGTGTTGGAGCTGGACAGGGCTTCTTGTGGCTCAGCCCTTGCTCTCTCTCTGGTGACATCTGTAAGTGAGAGAGGAGAAAACAAGTGAGGGTATGAGCTGCCCCCAATATGGAGGCACCCCTGACCCTGAGGTTTCTATGACATGCATGGATCCTCACTGGCTAGAGGCTGTACACCAATCTCTCCATCTGCCCCACTCCATTCCGCTCCACCCTTGCCAGCTGGAATGCTCTCTTCTCAAACTCAGTCAAGTCCTTCAGGTGTGGCTGACCTCCTCCCGTCTTCTCCCTCTCTTGCTAGTTATGGCTTAACTTCTCCTGCTCAGTGAGGACAGAGAAGATGGAGTTGACAGGATTTGTATGTAGCATCCATTTGCACATAGCAATTTCATGTTTCGCTCATGCTTCCTGTCTTAGAGATAACCCACTGAATTGTGTGGCATTTCATTGATGCACTGCAGATTGTCCAGAAGGGTTCAGGACCACCACCCTCCAGAGTAGTGAATCCATCCAGATATAAGGATAAGGCTCAGAGAGGCATGTCATTTGCGGAGCTTTCTGGTGTTTTCAATATCTGAGCTCCTTTGCCCCCACTTCTCCCCTGCCTCCTGCTCCCAGACAGCATGTGAGCTCTCTGTGTGGAAGGGTTAGGGAGGCACAGTGGCCTCTCCATCTGCAGAATGGATGGACTGCAATAGGGCTATCAGGTATGACCTTATGGCATTGCCACTGAGGATTATTTCGCCTGTACCATTCATTGTGGTTAGTGTGAGTATGTGAGGAATCACTTACCCTGGCTGTGCAGGTGAGGGTGTTTAATTCCCCCTGGCATTGGAGGGCTGACCTGTGCTGGAGGGCTGGGCACTGGCTGCAGCAGTAACCTACTCCCATGCAGGGTTTGTTTCCCTCCTCAGCCTCCTCCTCCCATCAACTGGATAGAAGAGATCCCTCCTGGTCTCCAGCTGGTCGAGGAGGATGCCAAGGAATGAGTCACTAAAATTTGGTGCTGAAGGCCCCTGTCCTGTTCTTGCCATCTGGATCGGCCTTGTTAGTGAGATGCTCTCCGGGTGCCTTTTACATACGGAGCCAGGATCTGATGACGGGGCATGCATCACCCAGCCCACCTACTGCGCGATGCATCGGGAAACCCTGACTGCATAATTAAAGGAGCCCAGGGTCGCGCGAAACCACGCGATTTCCCATCGGCTTCCACAGCAGGAAATGTTCTCCATCCCCACTGCTGCCACTGGACTTAGTCCCGGAAGGGAACATCGTGCCTGACAATACAGTTGCTGCTTTACAAGATCAGATGTGGTTGCACTGGTGAACTTATTTTTAAAATTGTGAAGGCCTTGTAGTGTGTGAGTGATTTTGTTTGTAGACGCTCCCCCAATCACGTCTTTCCAGTTTCATAATTCCATAGTCATAATGCATAGTGGCAACATGTTATCTTATCTTGTTACTGCTTTGATGTCAGTTGGTTTTAGTGACTTTGGCACTGCAGTTAGGCTTACATAGTTAAGGTGTTGCTTGGCAACCCTTTCTTCACGACTAGTTGGACTGACTGTCACATTTGATTGCTGTTGCCTTCATCACACACAATTTTGGTTAATTGTCTTGTTTGCTTCTTGATTGGTATGTTGGGAGACAATTGTTTCATGTATTGTATTTTTCTTAGGGGCATGAAATAGGTTGTTAGCGCATTTGTTGCTGAGTCGTAGTCATTTTCATCTTGCGCTATTGTAAGTATTTCAAAAGTATCCTCCAATTCTTCTCCTCCATAGTGTAGAAATAAGGCCCTCTTTCTTTTGTCACCTGTGAGTGTAAAATCTGCCATTGCACCTTCATAATGTTGCAGCCATTTTTGATAAAAGTGGGATTATAAATGATGGCTCTGAATGCATATCAAAATGTGGTAGATTGGGCATAGGCAACACCATCTTAACCAGCAATGAAGTGATAGTGCATGATCAAGGATCCCAGATTGCATTCCTTCCAAATAAAAAATTCCTCTGTAATGATCCAAGTTTTTTTTTCCAGTTGGATGGTTATTTTTACAAGATCAGTGTGTGTGTACACTATGCACGCCTTCCTGTTGCTAATCCCAAGCTAGAGTGCCTCTTGTGTGTCTAAGAACAGGCTACATTCTCAATATGTTCCTTCTGAATCTCCAATTTAAAATGCTGTCTACAAATGTAGGCAAACACCTTCCAAAAGTTACTTGCCTGAAAACAATGTTTCCAATTTTTCACCCTCTTCAGCGCCACTGTGAAGTTATTGGGAAGAAGGAATAAGATTCAACAGTATTCAATAAGAAGCAGAACTGCTGCAGGTGCTCTTAAAATATGGGTTCATTTATTCTCCCTCTAGCAGACTACCTCTGCTGGTATATGTGTACGGTAGCCTTAAGTGGACAAATTGCACAATGCAATTATCAATACACTACACTACCCACTGGAGGCTCAAGATTCACCCAACTCAATTTTCAAGTGGGCATTAAAGTGGACCATGAGGCCTCCTGCACACAACAGGCCTTATTGAAATGTTCATATTACGCTCAGACGTTGTTTGTAGGACCCTCAGTGCAAAAATAAACATATATTTGGGATTGGCTGCCTCTGCACTCAACAGACCAGGTTCCATTTAGTAATTAGTAAAATTAAAATAATTAGTAAAAGTAGCACTTGTTGTGGCTCCAACTACAGACAGCAGCATCATAGTATGTTAATACTATGCCTTGGCAGGCTATATTAGTTGGTGAACTAAGAAAATTGTGTTCAACTTGTATAAAGAAAAATGCGATAAAATGTCATTTGGTACCATTTGAATATTATGTGTACTTTTTATTAAAAGCGTTTTTATTTCTAAACCAATTGTTACAATTGACTGCATGGTCAACTATTAGGCATTTGACCTAATCCCCTGGTCTTTTTGTTTCTGACAACCTAATGTTGAGGATGCGTATCTAATCCCAGAGTATTTAATGTCGAGGCTTATCAGTCCATCTCACAACTCGACTTTACTAGCAGAACAATTGGGCACATTCAATCTCTGGTGGCAAACATTTGTCTACATCCTTCTAGTGTATTGGTAGGTTGATCAATCTAGAGACATTTGCCAACATACAGCACTTCAGTGATTTTGTCTGATGATGGAGGAAGATTTATTTGGTAAAAGAATTGCTTTCTGCTCTTTGGTTTCAGCTCTATGAATGCCTAAGCTATCTGATTTCGAAGACCAAGACCAAATTTGCAGGTTTAGCTGATATGACCTTTGTGCTTAACTCAGACACATAAATCTGTTCATTTTGATCCTTTTGTTTTATATCGTGACAATACATTAAGACATTTTCAAGAGCTCACAAGTTAAATGAATGCTGCAACAGCCTGTAATCTTACTGGTATCAGTAGCAGCAAGGGATTGCTTACAGAGGATGGGGTTATTATTGGTGACCTGAGGTGAAGGCTGTCTATAAAAATGTGACCACTGTTTGATGAGTTGTCGTTAATTTGACAAATGAGTTGGCATTGCACTTTTATTTCTTGTTGTCAGGGTGCCTATGTGTCTTTTGGTCAGTGGCTCAATATGACTAAATGAAGTGAAATATCAGTCTGAAGGGTAAAATTAAATGGTCAGTGAGAGCAGTAAAACTGAACAGATGTGTCTTTCTAATAGATAATGACCTTTGGCATTTTAGAGGTCTCATTTCATTCAAACCATGTGGATGAGGTTGGCCAAGTATATGGATTGTGAAAGTTTTTTTTAAGACTCATTGCTTACAAGTAGAACTAATACAGCTTAAAACAGGCTAGAAAGGCAATTAGACATCTGGCATTCGGTAGTTATCTCATTAGTAGTGTTGACAATCCTTATCCAGCTTATAATAATGTTTCGTAAAAGCCTTTTAAAACCTTGTATCAGTATTTCATCGAACTGTACATTTTTGAAGTGTTGGAATTAATACCACAAAATTGTAGGATACAGGAAATTTCTGTATAACACAGTGAAGACTATCCCCATATCACTGGACTTAGCTGCTACCTGGCAAAATAAGACTGAGAGCATTTATCCCAAGATTTGTTATATCCTTGATTCTTGTGACGTGTAAACTATAGTCAGCTTCAAAGAACCAACATGGTGAACTTCCCAGTTGTGACAGATAATGGAGTTCTGGAATGGCACATAGTCATTTAAAAATAGATGTGGTAGTTCACTGCTTGATGTCTCAAATGATAGTTACAGTATCTATCACTAATTCATACTAGATCCCAGGTTTGGTCCATTGGCTGTACTGAATTATCTGAGGTATGTGTGAGAAAGAAAGAGAGAGAGTGGGATAAGAATGATCCTATGACTTGAAGCGTTCCTGCTATTGATTATTATTCGGTCAATGCTGTTAGCAGTATGCTTTTGTGGATATTGATGTGATAGTCCTTATGATTACAGAAGCTATAAGTATTTATGATTCAAGCTTATGCATTAAAAATGGAAAGGTAGCAGAGGATGACCAGTAGCCCTGGAACCATACCTGAGCATGACCTTCAGAAAACCTGTGATAAAGAGATAAATTGGGGGAGCAAGAAAATTATATAGCTTATATATGTGCATATGCTGTACAAAAAGACTAAAAGACTGGAATGAATTACTGAGTGTAATACAATCCTTAACTGTGTTAAAAGTTTCAACACTACCAGAGCATCTCAGTCACATTACACCATGTAACAAGTTCCAAATCAATCACTCTTTTCAGCATCATATATATACCAGTTAAATATGTTTTCCAATGACACAAGGCAATCTACTGTGGTGATCCTGTTTAAATTTTATTTCCTTTCAAAGGAGCTATTCAGCTCAAAAAATTATTGTCAGAAACAAGATCTCATTCGAATAAATCACACAAGTATCATCCTGCCATTTGAACACGGTTAAAACGTGTTCGTAAGTAGGCGTTATGCCCTTCTAGTTTATATTGATTCTTACTCACTGGTATCATATTCTTGACATAAATATCCTTTGCATTCTGTGAGTATATATATGCATTCTAATCTTCTATGGTTCAATTCCTGATATTTTTAAAGTAACTTAAGCAATGGATGATTTTTGAAAACGACATTTTGATTGCATCATAAATTGTATTTGAGTTAAAGGAACTCTAACAATATGAGCTTAATTTGACATATGCAACAATCTGTAGAAATTTATCCAGTATTAGGCACATCTGACACTAATTTCCTTGGGGGTTGTCTCAAATGGTTGTCGTAGCTTCAGTAGAACTTCAACAGAATTCATTTTGTTTGAAATAAGGGGAATAGAAAGTTAAGCCACATTACATCTGTTTGATATATGTATAGAGTAAATCATTGAAGAATCAGGGAATCTTAAAGCACAGAAGAAGGCCAATGGCTCATTATGCCTGTGCTAATTCTTTGAAAGCCCTGTTTAATGCAGTCTGGCAGAACAAATTGCAGATTGGTTGCTTTTCCAAGTATAATATATATTTACGTAAAATAATGGTGCAATGTTTCCAATAAGTACTAGAATCAGTAATTCCAGGTAGTTTAGATGCTATAACCTTAGCTCACTGATGGCATTTTCATTTCAGAGTCAGAGGTCATGGGTTCAAGTCACATTCCCAAAACATGAGCGCAAAATCTAGGCTGACGTTTCAAGTGCTAGTCTCATCTTTTGCATCAAGTATTAAACCAAGACCCTGTCTGGCCTTTCAAGAAGACATAAAAGCACATGTGACACCGTTCAAGGAAGAAGAGTTCTCCCAGGGTCCTAGCAAAACATTCCCTTCAAGCCAAACCCAAAATAGATGACTTAGTCATTTATTTCATTGTTGTTTGTTGGATCTTGCTGTGCACAAGTTGGCTGCTAACTTTCTTACATTAGAACAGTCACTGCACTCCAAAAGTACTTACTTGGCTGTAAAGCACCTTTGGATATCTTGAGGTCATCAAAACCAGCCCACAAATGCTATCAAAATAATGACAAGGGTTATAGTGCTCTCTATTACTTAAGTTAAAATGCCACAGCAACTTTAGGTAAGGGCAGATGTGTGATTAAACATAGAAATTAGGAAATGTTGCTGTTGGAAATGTACCGTTCCACCATTAGCTCCATAAAAAGCGATCTCAGTGTCTTCTTCATTCAAATGCATTGAGTCGGATTTTAGCTCACTCAAAGCCCATTCATTTGCGTAGAGTTAAAATCAGGCCCATTGAGTGGTGGGAAATTCCTGTCCTTGCACAGTAGATAGGAAGTAAACTTGCCATAGGAAGTTAAGTCAAGTCATTCAAAGATTAAGTAATCTTTTAGCCATGTGATGTGTTAAATACGGCCATTAATCTTTCTGATACTGAAAATTAATTATTTTATTAATTAATTTGTGTATTCCTTCAGATTTCAATTGCTGTGGGAGATGCTTAAAAATATAATTTAAAAAAACTTTTTCTTCCTTTTTTTCTCACTCTCTTAATCCAATTTTACTTTCCCTCTCTTGATTTTACTTTTTATACCTGATTTGGCTTTACATTCATTATCCTAATGTACAATTCCAGGTTCAGAATTTATGTTGTACACTTCACAATTCTTCAATCTGATTGGTTAAGGAGATACAGCTTTGCTTGCCCCATTCATTCATATTCCAAATGCCCTGCAGAGGGCACCGTGCAGTTTCCATCTCACTTGCTGCAACTTAAAGCACAAAATATCTGTCAACATTAAATGGGCAAGGGAACAAGCTAACATTAACTGGTTATGGGACGTTTTGGATCAATATCATTTCAATGGCTTTTCTTCTTTCTCTCTCTTTATTTCTTTCTTACTCTCTTTCTCTCTCTTACTCTCTTTCTCTCTCTCTTACTCTCTTCCTTTCCCCCTCTCTCTCCTCTCTCTTTCTTTCTCTCTCTCTTACTCTCTCTTTCTCCACCTCTTCCCCTCGCTCTTTCTCCTCTCTCTCTTTCTCCTCTCCCTCTCTCTCTTTCTCCTCCCCCCCCCCTCTCTTTCTCTTGAATGGAAATTTTCCTGTTTCTTTTGAAGTAAGCAACCTTCAAAAAAAGCCAAACATTGTGAAAGGATGTTTTCCAATCTACACACTCATTACAACATACTGATAGCGTATTGACCAAACAAGTCAATATCACACTCTCCTGTGTAACAGATTAGATTGGCTTTCATTTCTGCAACAAAATCTCTTTTCAGTTCAAGCAGTTATCTTCAAAGTATTTTTCTGTGAAATAAATTAACTAGAGATATTTTTATGTCAAAGGTTGGAAGTTAAAAGGTTTAACATAATAGGCAAAGATTTTCAGTAAAATCAGTCATGAAGTTAAACTGGAATGATCTAGAATACACTTCTCCCAGTAAACGTGTTCTCCTATATTTTGGTCTTTCTTATTTGTGTTTCTTTGAACAGTTTTCTATAATTCCATTTGTACTGCGAGTAATTAATCAGTGATTTTGTACTTCCTGAACACTATCCTGCAGCATCTTTAATTACCCAGCCTTGGACCATTTCCTCCCACTCCATCTGTAGCCAACCTCTGCTCATTGCCACCTGCTCCCTGTCCAAGTGCTTAATCTCACGCCTCTTCTGGTCTCTCCTCAAGTTCTGCTCACTCACTTTTTTTCAATCCTTTGTGCCTTGTTTCTGCTCATTCTTTCCAGCATCCTTTTCCATATCCCAATCCTACGCTCATCCCTTCCTATTCTGCTTGCTGTACCTTCCCAATCCTTCATATTTCAATCTCCCATGTGGGGTAAGCTTAGATTAGTGATACAGGGGACACAGCATAAAAATTCATGAAAACAACTCTATAACCTCAATATGCTATAACTGAAAATAACAATGAGTGTGGACATTACTTATAAAATAATAATTTCTGAGTGTTAATATTTTTAATTATATTGCATGCTGAGGCATTTCTGATACTTTATATTCCAGACACAAGGCTGTTTATCAATGACATAAGTCATCCTCACAGATAAATTGTCCACAAACAGTATTCTACTGATGCTATAAATACATTTATTTTGTTGTCGGTGAGCAGGGGGCGGGGCCCGCTCGCCGACGTGTAAAATGACGCGGGATGACATCAGAGGGAACCCCCAACGTCATCCCGCCCCATTTAAATTTTCAGGGAGGTGGGCCCACAGCAAAATCAGCTGTGGGCCTGTCGACCTGTCAATAGCCAATTGAGGCCATTGACAGGATCACTAAAACAATTAAAGGGACCTGCCAGTCCAACCTTAAGGTTGGCGGGCAGGCCAGGAGCCCCGGCAGGGAATAGAAAAAACATAAAACCTCATCCACCGGCGGGATGAGGTTTCATGTAGGGATTTAAAAAGTTTAATAAAGTTTGAGTGTAAATTTTGAACATGGCCCATCTCATGTGACATTGTCACATGAGGGGGACATGTTAAGTATTTTTTTTCTATTTTTAATGTTTTTAGAAGTGTCAGCGATCTCCCTGAGGCAGCACTTAGCCTCAGAGAGATGTGCGCTCTTTCGTGCGCATGCGTGAAAGAGCGCACTCTTGCCTTTGGGGAATCCCACCGCCCCCCCCCCCCGCACAGGAAGTGCATAGCGCTTCCTGGCGGACGTCACGCTGGCTGGGCCTTAATTGGCCCGCCCACGTAAAATGGCAGAGGGGCCCGCTTCTCCGGTAGGGATTGGCTCCCCGCCCGCCGGAGATTGGGTCGGGCCCGCCCGCCCGACAGGCAGAAAATTCTGCCTATTCTGTTTTAGTTATTTTAGTTTAATTTTCCATTTTAAGAATTGTTTCTAATATGCTTTAGATTTTACAGTGGGTATTTCCAGCTGAGTCTGGAAGAACTTTACACATAAAGATCTAAGGCTGGAATTTTCTGCCCCTGTTGGCGTTCGGTGTCATGGTGGGTGGGGTGGGATAATATGAAGGCCAAAAATCAGTTTTACGCCATCGTGAAACCAGTTTGTGATCCGCTCCACTTGTCAATGGCGGGCCCGGTTTCCCACTGTCCAATGTTGCGAACATCATTTCAATCCATTTGCATCTAATTATAAGCCCTGCTCACCAGAATGATCCTGCCACGCTGGATTATCTGGTCACATTGGCATGATTGCATGCCGACGTGTTTCACATCTGTACATAAGCGACGTGCACCTGGTGAGCTGCACTTCCCTTGGGATTTCGAGGTTTGTTTGCCTACCTTTCTTCAGGCAGCACTCGTGGTCATCAATGCCAGGCTTCATAGGCAGCACCACATCACTTTTAGTGGGGGGGGAGGGGTCATGGGCAAGTTTCTACCTACCAGACCAGCCGTAAGGCGGGGGTGGCTTTTCAATGGCTGCATGGCTAGGGGGAGAAGTGGCCTCAGGCAAGGGAAGAGGCTGCAGGGTGAGAGCTGTACTGGGGAAGAGGGATATTCCAGGCTGCGTGTGGGGGCACATATTGTTCTGTGCAAGTGGCCTCAAGATGGTGAGAGCCAGAGGAGATGAGGCCAGGTGGTGATGTGTGGGTTTGTTTGAGAGAGTGAGTGGTGATGTCCCTTGAGCTGGCAGTGTGTGAGATGCCAGTGAATGTGTGATGGCTTGTGAATGTGTGGATTTAGAGAGATGAGATGATTGCCTTACCCAGGCAGCACAGATGAGGCCAATCATCCGCTTTCTACACTGGATGGCTGATCACCTCTTGTGTGCAGCATTGGCACTGACGGCCTCTACCACCCCCTCCCAAGACAGAGTGGTAAGACTGATGGGTGTCCTATGACCGGAGTGGAGATAGAGGACATTCACGGTGTCCAGAAGGTGTCTCAGGGGTGCGTCGCTGATTCGGGGAGCTGCACACTCCTTGGCTTTTGGGGCCATGTCCTCACTGGTGCCACCCTGGGCTACAAGCATTGAGACGTGTGCTTGCAGCTGTAGTTTAAATATGGCGCCCTATGTGAGGAAGCAATGAGGTAATGGCATGGTGGGCAAATCGGAGGCGGCCCGCCAACGAGCTGGCATGTTTCCTGTGGTCGCATAATTAATGAGGTGGGAATGGGATGATAAGGCGCAAAAAGTTGCCATTGTGATTGGTGGGTAAAATGTCCTTTTTCCTGCCCGCTAATGCACTTGGTACAAATCTGGGATGATTCTGCCCTAAGTTATCATGTGTTGGAGCAAAAATGGTTTGCATTGTCATTTGTTCCTATAATATTACACCATTTGCTACTCAATACTAAATTAATAGTTTTCACAGATTAGCAGTTTGGTTTTATTGTTTTAAGTCTCTTTTCGGTAGAAGTGAAAGATAAATTTTGACCTGAGTTAGCAATCTTTCATGACACAAAATGGCTGTACCATATAAAGAAGTATCTGTCACAATAGAAAGGATACCATAGCTCATTTTCTTTATGTCAAGCAATATATCTGATTGGAATAATTAACATTCTATTTTAATATTGCTGGTGTCCTATTTAATAATTTATCACCATTTTAATTAAACAAATGGATAACAATTTAGTTAACAAGCACCCAATAGGATTCTACTCTTTTCATTCTGCCCTAGTGGATCTAAACAAATTAATTAAATATGCATTTCACAGTTTTGATTGTTTTGTGTGAAATAATTGTAAAATAGAAAATTATTACAGTAAAATAAAATCATTGCATAGGAAAATCTATTTTTGGAGCTAAGTGTGATATTCTGAGTAAATGCAAAAGTATTTAGGAAAATTAACAATGCTGTGTCATTAATCCTCTCTCAATAAAATAGCTAGCAAATTGACCAAAGACCTAGTAATGCTTATTAACTGATCACTGCAGAATATTGTCAATAGATTTTGTGTTGTCTTTTGCTAGAAAATTCTGATTTTATTAGTTTAATATTACTGTCAAAGCTCCTGACTGATCAGTGAATAAATGAATATCTTTGTATGGTGTTGAGTCAAAGAAAAGAAAGAGTTGCATTTGTATAGCACCTTTCATGACCATAGGACATCTTAAAGTGCTTTGCAGCCTATTAAGTACTTTAGAAGTGTAACCAGTGTGCCACTGTAGGGAACAACACAGTCACTTTGAACACAGCAAGCTCCAATGTAACAAATGATCAGATCAACTGCTTTAGATTTATTTTTATTTATTCTTTCATGGAATGTAGGCATCACTGGCAAGGCCAACATTTATTGCCCTTGAACTGAGTGGCTTGCTGGGTACTTTAAGGGCTAAATTTTCCCCCTGTCGGGCACATACGGGCGTGCTTCCGATCAGCACCCCCGATTGGGGGTGCGCCGCCATTTTACGTGGGTGGGCCAATTAAGGCCCGCCCAGTGTGATGGCTGCACAGAAGCGTTATATGCTTCCTGTGCGGGCGGGGGGAATCCTAAAATCGAGAGTGTGCTCTTTTGTGCATGCGCACAAAAGAGTGCACTCATCTCCCTGAGGCTTAGTGCTGCCTCAGGGAGATCGGCTCTAAATGTGAAAAAGACAAAATAGAAAAATAAAATTTCCCTTACATGTCCCCTCATGTGATAATGTCACATGAATTGGAACATATCCATACTTTTCACAAAACCTTTAATTAAATTTTTTAAAGCCTACATGAAACCTCATCCCACCCGTGGATGAGGTTTCATGTTTTTTCTAATTGCCGCCACCTTAAGGTTGGACGGGCAGGTCCTTTAATTACTTAATTGACCCTGTCAATGGCCTCAATTGGCCGTTGACAGGTCGGTGGGCGGGCAGCTGATTTTGCTGCAGCCCCGCCTTCCTGAAAATTTAAATGAGGTGCCGCGACGTCGGGAGTTCCTCCCACGTCACCGCGCGTTATTTTACACATCAGCGAATGGGCCCCGCCCCTGCACACCGACTTGTAAAATTCTGCCTGAATGTTTAACCACATTGCTGTGGGGCTGGAGTCAGGCCAAACTAGGTAAGGAAGGCAGATTTCCTTCCCTAAAGGACATTTGATGATGGTTTCATGGTTACCATTACTGAGGCTAATTTTACATTCCAGATTTATTTAATTGAATTTAACCCATGTCCCCAGAGCATTAGCCTGGGCCTCTGTCCAGTGACATCACCACTAGGCCAGCATATCCCCTTTTGTATTGTTTGAGAGGTAGCTGTTGGTCAGAATGCCGGAAGAACTACACTGCTCTTCTTCAAGTAGTGTCACAGGATCTTTTTCACCATACCTGGACATGACAGAAGGGGCTTTGATTTAACATCTCATCCAAAAATTGTACCTCTGACAGTGTATCACTCCCTGAGTGCAGCTCTGGAGTGTCAGCCTGGATTATGTGCTCAAGTCTCTGGAGTGAGACTGAAATCTGTGACCTTCTGACTCAAGCGAGAAACTATGAAAGTCCCAGATTTGATTTGTGGTTATCTGATTTCAGCTGAGGTAACAACAAGGGCACTTCAATTAGCCTGCTCACCCGGGGCTAGACGTGCTAAACAACAACTACAAGTCACTCCTGATTGCTGTCCAATAAACCCATCTAGAAAGTACATTGCTGGACATCAAATGAAACGAGATTGAACTTTGGCGATGATGACCATGAGGAAAAATCTTGATAGCACTAGGAGTAAAAAGTAAAAACTTCAAATGGGGATTGCAAATTAAAACAAAAGAACAAAATGGAAATCCAGCGCATTAACTGAGAGAAACATTTTTATCTGAAACATTAAAATGTCTTTACAAAAGCAAAATGCTGCAAAGCGGAAATAAAAATGGAAAATGCTTGAAAAGCTCAGCAGGTCTGGCAGCATCTGTGGAAAGAGAAACAGAGGGCCGAATCTTCCGGGATTCACAGCCGGGTTGCCACTCTGCTCCTATCTACTTGCCCTATGCCGGAGCTCCACATTTCTCACTTGGACTTCTGACCCAGGCCTGCTGAGAAACGTAGAACATTCTTCTGGAGTCCTTTCCTCATAGTTAAGGATCATCAGGGGAAGTGAAGCTATGCCCTCATGGCATGCTGTGTACCAGTAAGTTTAAATGCCCCAGCCACTTTGACAAGCTAGGAGAGAAGGTAAATGTGTAAGTGGGTGAGGGGGTAGGGCGGGTTGGGTGGTCGGGGGCCGGTCAGCGGTAGTCAGGGAATTGGGGGTAATTGGGGAGTCAGAGGGTATTGGGTAGTTGGGTTTTGGGGGCATAACGGGGTGGTCAGGAGATGTGGGGGCGTGGGGATAGTCAGATGTGTAGGGGAAGTCAGGGGTATTTGGGGGTGGGTGCTTGGGGGTTAGTTAGGTGGTCAAGGGGGTTTGGGGGTAGTTGAGGGTGGGGATAGTCAGCTGGTCAGTGGGGGTCAGGGTGTAGTTGGGGAATGAGGGATGGTCAGGTGGTCAGAAGGACTGGGGAGTAGTTAGGGAGTCTGGAAGATAGTTGGGGGGGTGGGGGGTAGTCTGAGGGCTGGGAGGGTAGTTGGACGGGGAGGGTGTAGTCGGATGGAGACAGGGAGTCAGGGTTAGTTGGAGGTTGGAGGTCGTTGGATTGTTGGGGGTGGGTAGTTGGGAGGGTAGTCTGGGGGAGGGGGTCAGGGAACGGAGTGGTAGTCGGAGGGTCCAGTGGGGGGGTGGGGTTGGAGTCAGTAGTATAGTTACTTAGGAGTTAGAACTGGTTTTAATCCTGCTAACTTTTCCTTGGTAACTATTCTGCTAAGTAATTCAGAACCATCCGAAGTCTCTGACTTTAAATCCGAGTTTCGGAAGGTTCCAGATGCAGGCGAATTGCCCAATGGAAGCTGAAACTTCCTGGGCAATTCCCGTGTAATCAGTGTGTGGACACCTCCGAGGGGTGCTCCCGTGCATCTTCCGGGGTATCTCTGGGGAACCATTATCCAGAGACCAAAAGATCTGTGCCAGAGTTAACATTTTAAGTCAATGATCTTTCATCAAACTTGACTTGCATTTATATCACCTTTCAGGGGTTCTGATTTCTGATAACAACATTTTATTCCAGATTTATTTAATTAACTGAATGAAATTCCCCAGTTGCCTTGGTGGGATGCCCCAGATCATTAATCTATGCTAGTCCAGTAACAGAACCACTATGTTACCATACCCCATAAATACATGACTCATCATTCAGATATCACATTGGTGCTGTGGAACTTTACACCATTGTTCATTAACTTCAGCAGTTAATAAGAAAAGACTGTGAACAGCATTCAAATATGCAGAGGATTACCCCATAAGACTATGCAAAGGGGGTTGGTGAAAATATTTAGATTGGTTTGTGCAGAGATTACCTAGCCCATTCCAATCCAGTTTGTGGAGTCATTGATTGTCTATAGGATAGATGAGTAACTAAAAGAGAACCTTGTTTTTCAAGCATGATTGGCTTATATTTCTTGAGAGGTGGAAAAGAATCTGTTTTTGAGGAATCGCAGGTCAATTCCATTTGTGTTTTAGTTCAATTAATTAGTATCACCATCAACATTTTTCACTATTTTTGTTTCTTTCCTCCCAATGACATCTATTTAAGCAATTATATAAGTGAAAGGCTTGCCAGTTATTGAGTCCAGCGATTTGAATGAATTTAACGTATGTCATTGATGAACTCACTTCTGGTTATTGTTTCAAATTTGTATCCACAGCAATGTAAGTTGGGCATAAATGACACACAAAATCTCAGTCCGAAATGATGTATTGCCTCCATTGAGATCTTCCCGAGCGCTGCTCCATTAGCTAACTATTTTTAGCATGTTCATCAGTCAAACTCTGTGTCCAAGGGATGTCCAGGTATCCAATATTGATAGGTCAGTGGCGGGGTGTCCTGAGACTTTTTCTGGGAGCCAGAGCCTGTGCAATTGCTCACCGAGAGTGGGTGAGCACAAACTGGAGAAAGGAAGAACAAATATTTTGGGAAAATAGCCTGGGGTCTGACACAGCTAAACTCTGTCCTTGTTTCAGTAGAATTATATGTTAAATACAGATCACTGAACGTGAGCAAGGAACATTGTTTAATATAACCATGGTCGCAGAGAATAGATCAATATAATAGCCCCATAATATTCACTTTATTCTATCACTTTTTTTCCCACCTGAACGTTAAGTCAGTTCCTTCCTGTTGTCTGGCTATGTCATTCTTGTATACCGACAATTTTGATGATGTCATCAGCATTCACTGATTAAAAAATTGTTCAGAAGTAATACTTAAAATTTTTTTATGTCATTTTTTTTAAGGAGTATACAATTGCTCATTAAGGGTGTGTTTCAATTTAAGGGTTTATAGAGGTTCCACTTTCCAGAATGCAACAGTCCCAGTTTATTCCTACAGTCCCACCAAGAAGGGGTGTGAGACTCCTGAAGGAGACAGCTTTACAGCACATGGACCTCCTGAGCATCTTTTAAACATGCCCAAGACTTTTTTAAACGTGCTTAGTGTCTGGACATTCCCACCCAAGCCCTCCAAATACTTCAAATGTAGGAATAAGACTTATGGCTTGATTCGAAATTTGATGGCACCCAGTGCCCCAGGCTTGAGAAATTTTGATGAATTAATGGACCTGGTGAAGCACCATTACCAAGTAATGCCCACAGTAGCGATGCAAGGTTCAAGTTTAATTCAAGAATTAGAGCCCCGGGGAAGACAGTTGCAAGTTATGTGGCAAGCTTGAAGCAATTAACAGAGCACTGTGAGTTTGGTACATTCTTAAATGATATGCTTAAAGATCGTTTAGCGTGTAGTGTGATTGAGGATACGATTCAGAAGCGAGTTGTTATCTGAAACAAGTTTGGATTTTAAGAAGGCGCTAGAGATTGCACTGCTAACGGAAAGAGTAGTAAGAGATTCGAAAGCCATACAGGGCGCGCAAAATGGCACCATCCTCCACATCGGGTGGAAAGCTCCAGCCAAAAAGGGCGTGAAAATGCAAGACTCTGCCAAGAGCCGGGAAACAGCAGGAAAATGAGAAAAAATGACTTAACAGTGAAAACAAGGAGTAATATAAATAGAGTTGGAAACAAACAACCTTTCAATGATTGGCACTTTAAAAAAATAGAATGTTTTTATTGTCATAAAAACAGACACATAATGAGACAGTGTAAGGAAAGAGTCAAACAGGCTCTTAAACAAAAGAAAAAATCAGAGAGATCTACAATATGAAAGAGCTTGAAGCAACAAATTCAGGTATTTATTCACTGTATAGCTTGAAGGTTGGAAGAGCAGACCCAATCTATGTAATAGTGAAAGTAAATGGTAGACCTGTTTGAATGGAAGTGGACACAATGAGCTTCCTTGAATGGAGCTTCCACTACAGTAATTGGGGAACATACCTTCAAATATCTGAGTAATGGCAAACATCAAGAAGAACCAGCTGCCCAATTAACAACATACACAGGTGAAAACATCTAAATCAAAGGCATAAGTAGAGTAACTGTTCGTTCTGGGAGCCGATTGGTAAAGCTACCAGTGTTGGTATTGAAAGGCAGAGGATCAAGCCTCCTAGGGCGAAACTGGATAAGGGAAATCAACCTTGAGGGACCATTGAGATTCCAAAAGGAAGCAGGAAGCGTTTCTGCTTTGGAAAAGGAGTGTGTACAGACTCAACAACCTGAAGAAATGCAGGCTGTCTTAAGCCAAAACATGGAAGAACAGCAGAAGGAACTCGAAGTGACCATGCTTAAGGACAGAGTTCGAGATGAGGTGATGAGCAACCTCCGAAAGGAAAAGGAAAACCTGCTGAAAGACCTTCATACACTACAAGATTCCCTCAGGTCAAAGTTTGCACCATTGGAAAAGTAGAAATAGAAACAGAAAGAGTTCAGCACCTCTGTGGAGTGGTTCAGGTCTGAAATGCACTGCCTGGAAGTGTGGTGGAGGCAGGTTCAATTGAGGCATTCGAGTGCATTAGATGATTATTTGAATAGAAACAATGTGCAGGGATATGTGG
The DNA here is from genome assembly GCF_964194155.1 of Cetorhinus maximus. Classification (NCBI taxonomy): domain Eukaryota; kingdom Metazoa; phylum Chordata; class Chondrichthyes; order Lamniformes; family Cetorhinidae; genus Cetorhinus; species Cetorhinus maximus. Next base: position 32,051,999 of record NC_135890.1, read on the forward strand.
AAAAGGCAGGGCAATGGCACTAGGTCATAATGTTCATTTGGAGAGCTGGTGCAGACATGATGGGCTGAATGGCCTCCTTCTGTGCAATTAAAATTCTGAGATTCTGTGACTGGCCTCAGGCTGATAGCTGCAGTATGAATGTATCCTGAGTTTTAGGTACGATAAATTCTCTTATACAACATCTCCAAAAGGCTTGTTGTTCAGACAATACCTTTGACTGGTCAAAAATTAAGGTTGGAAATTATTTTTGATGTTGTTGTTTGGTCTGAGAAAAAAAAATCTGGTCAAACTTTATGGAAAGGAATCATCACATTAATCTACAACTAGTTATGTTATAATAATAGTGTCTTAGAAAAAGTTCAACTGATTGTAATAACTTCCAACTCAATGCCCTGGTGTATAATTGTTTAACAATGTTGCTCCTTCAGCTGCTGAATTATCAACTTTATCATCAATGTCAAAATTATTCGCAAATTCAAATTGCACACTTCCTCCAATTAAAATTAAATTATGGCCCAAAAAGCCTTCCTTCAGGGTTTTTGATATTGAATTGTACACATATAACAAGCATAAATATACTATATATTATATATGAAGCAAACATATATATATGTTACAACAACACGTGTAGAAATGTTACTTATTTTATATAAAGAAAATCATGTTGACTCATTAGCTGGAAGAACTACAAACCAAAAATGACTGAATATTGTCCTTGCTTAGTCCTTGTGGTGACCAAGTCAAAATTTAATTACTCTTTTCTGTTGTTTTGAATGACAGATAGTGACAGGTTATTACAAGATCATACTACTTTTCAAGGCCAGTCTGCAGTTTAAAGCCCTTAAATTCACGATACATTAGATTTATGTGTGCAGGTCAAAACAGATTTTAAGTTAAAAAATTAAATAAACATTTTTCAATGCTCACTCAATTATGGTATAAAATTATCAATCCAATCTATCAAACATTCACTTGTACATCACATGAATAATGCACAAATTGTTAGATCAGTGGCCTAGGCAGATCACTATTCTGCAGATGAGGATCGGAGAATGTTGAGTACAATATCTTATATTAGTATAGACAGAGATCTTGCTGTGTTCCATGTAGATTATAGCAGTGATCCATGATCTACCAAAAATCAGATAATTACTTCACAAGATCTTTTATTTATTTAGTATCTTCAATGTAGAAACATTTCTCAAAGCACCTCAGGTTCTATTGAATATTGTTTATTATTAAGAAGTAACTAAAATGGCTATTTCAGCTATTGTTCTAAATTTTTATTTCTGAATTTGTTGAATTCTTCAAGTCCTTTAAGCTAAATTTGTTTTCAACCAGTTGGTTAGCAGATTCTACAAGTGCTGCTAACTGTCCTCAGCATGGTCTGCGGGAAGGCAAGTGTTCATGCTCCATAGCCTAGCTGGCTCAGTGTAGCTGGAATCAAAGCAAATCAGCAGGGCAGATGAGTTTGCTGTGTCTCTACATAGGTGCAACTATTCCTCTATCATCTACCTCCTCTGTCCCTTCCATATCAACCAGAAATGATTCACCCCCTGCTGACTCAAAATTACTAAGACCTTCTGGAATGTGTGCTCGAAATGGTGATTCCTGGAGCTCTGGTATGTGTTGTTGCTGAGATGAGTTTCATTGCCAGTCCTGGGATTGAGGAACACCTCTAAGAAAAAATAGACACGTGTTTATATCATTCTTCTTCCCATCCTTTAGAACCATTTCAAAGTGCTTCACATAAAAGGGTTCACTTTGAAATGCTGTAATGTAGACAAATACGAAATGGCCATTTAATAAGTCAATGCATATAGTTAGGTGTCTTATAGTTGCAGTCCATACATGACACATTTTTAAATGTAATATAATCATTACTTTACACTTGCTGAAACACCTTTGCTTTTAGAAGGTAGGCAATTAGAATTAAATGAACCTGAAGCCAATTCCTTTTCTTCAATTTCTGTGTTACCTACACTGTACAGCTTTCTGTGAACAACTTCCACAGTAAGATCTTTGAGGGTGTTAAGTTGTGGTACACTATTTTTTGCCAACTATTCACATTTTGTTTTTACTATCTGGTTTACTGTTTGCTCACCAGCCCCTTTTTGCATTTTTCCACCTTTAGACATGGGCTTCCAGTTTTAATGTCAACAATTTTTCCTTATCTTTTAACCTGTTTCTCACTCCTCAACTGCTGCCATTTTGTAAACTGTCATGGCACAACTTGCTTTGGGAGAAGCCATCTGATCGCAGAGCCTATGGAATTATTATTCCCATAACACAATACACTTAAGGGACATCTATAACAATTTCTTCACCTGTGTTCCTTGTGTTATATTCAGCCAGCTGACAATTGGATAAAATGGTAGTCAGTCCAGAGACAGGAGGTGTCCGTAGGTCAGGGGATGTGGGAGGATGCAGAAAAAGGTTGGTAAAGTCAGGCAGGGAGAATAATGCATTGGGAGCTGGCAAATATGCAAAATACCCCTTACTTGAAAACCCCAAAAATATGTCATTTTTAAAAATTCATTCATCCATGGGACATGAGTGTCACTGGCTTAGCCAGCATTTGTTACTGATCCTTAATTGTCCTTGAGAAGATGGCAGTACAGTCCACTTGAACCACAGTCCATGTGCAGGTACACCCAGTGCTTTTAAGGGAGTTCCAGGATTTTGCTGCAATGACAATGAAGAAACGGTGATATAGTTCCAAGTCAGGATGGTGTGTAGCTTGGAGGGGAACATAATGGTGTTCCCATGCTTTTGCTGCCCTTTGTCCTTCTAGGTGATAGAGGTTGTGTGTTTGGAAAGTGTTATCGAAGGAGGTTAGGGAGTTGCTGGAATTTTTCAGGAATAACTCTTCAGCAACTTGACTATATGGTTATCTTGCTCGTGGATATGAAATCACAACACAGGCTACTGCAAAGCACTTGCGGTTTGGAGTCACTAAAGTATCGTTTATTCTCTATGAAATGTTCACACCTGAGGCTCCATTTAGCTGCTCAGCTGGACGTAAAAGATCCCATGGCATTATGTGAAGGAGTGAAGGAGGGGTGTCTTGGCCTATATTTATGCCCCAACCAACAGCACTAAAACAGTTTAACTAGTGATATATCTCATTCCTGTTTGTTGCACCTTTTGGGGCACAAATTGATTGCCATCTTTCCCTCCATTGTAACAACCACAAGACTTCAAAAGTACTTCAAAGACAATATATAAATGCAAATTCTCTCTTTTGTCTTTGAAGGAGGTTAGCAAACATTAGTTGTCTTCCAAGTAAATTATGGTGCAACAACCAACCAACAGGTAAACACAAAATTCTATTTACAACACTGGTATCTACAGCTATTTTTCTGCGGTAAGCTGCTCCAACAAGTTCTTAAACGCCTAAACAGGAATTCTAAATGTGTCTTGAAATCTATGTGAAGGATTGCAAAAATGGTAAAGTAGCATTCTGACTTGTTACTTGCATCATAAGTGTCAGTAGAAGGGGCCAGCACAAGAGAAACTTCGTTAATTAAAGAAAGGAAGTAATGTACCAACATTCAGCACAATGTGGCTAATTAAATGTTGACAGTCCACCCATCGAAACAACCTTGACAAATAGCATAGGTCTACTAACAAGCTCCAGACCCGGTGCAAGAAAATAGGGTGCACAAACATGCAAAAGTTATTTTTTGTTTCTGAATAGAGCTCGCCAGTTTTCACATATGTGGAAAACATTCAAGGAGTAGAAATATAAAAGTCTGGTTTATTTTAGACAAAATAAGAAACAAGGAGTAATTTTTCACAAATGTCAGCAATGAAATAGCAAATAGTATCAGAGAAAATAGTTAACGTCTTTGTGGGACAGTGTGTTGGTGTATAATAGCGATTACATAGCATTACATTGAAATCACAATATGGAAACAGGTTGTTTGGCCTAATCACAGATATTTGGGCTGAATCTTCTGGCTGGCGTGCGGCTGGCGGAGCCCGCACACCAGCGCTTAAAATGTCGCGCGACCCCGACGCCAGTGCGCGGCATCGCGATGTTTCGGTCGGCTGGTGCGCTATGGAGCGCGACGCGCGCCTGCCATTAATTAAAGACATTTGTTAAGGCCATTAACTCTTCAACCGACCAGGATTTTGAGGGGCCCGTGCGAACTTTGGGTCGACGCACAGGCCCAAAGGGCAGGATTTTTTTACAAACCTCATCCAGTGGCGGGATGAGGTTTGATATCGGAATTATAAAATTGTAATAAAGTTTTTGTGTATTTCATTATCATGTCCCATCTCGTGTCACATTTTCATATGAGGGGGACATGTTAATGATTTTAAAAATTTTCTGTTTTTAATGTTTCAGTGCCTTTCAGCGATCTCCCTGAGGCAGCACTTAGCCTCAGAGAGATGTGCGCTCTTTCACGCACATGCGCAAAAGAGCGCACTCTCACAGTTGGGGAATCCCCACTCGCCCGCACAGGAAGCACATAGCGCTTCCCGTCGGGCATCACGCTGGGCGGGTCTTAATTGGCCCACCCACTTAAAATGGTGGCGGGGCCCTTTTCGGCAGCGGCGATTGGCTGCCCGCCCGCCACCGAGTCGGTCGGGCCCGCCTGCCCATCAAGGGCAAAATTCTGCCCAAAGTAACTGGTAAGAAAAGCTGAGTTGAGATGAGGAGAATTTGTTAACGTAAAATGTGTTACAATTAGAAATGCACTGCCTGAAAGAGTAATGGAAACAAATTCAATAATAACTTTCAAAATAGTAAATTGAATAAATACTTGAAGGGAAAACATTTGCAGGACTATAGGAAAAGAATAGGGGAATAGAACTAATCTTTCAAAGAGCCAACACAGACATAATGGGCTGAATTACCTCCTTCTCTGATTGGTGTTTAATCCTCCATACACAATAGTATAAATTATATTTTATTTTTCTTACCGGCCAAGAAAACATACCTATTAGAATAAAGTGAGTATTTTTTGATAGATCATAACACTAATTTAACAACTTCTTATACAACCAGCTAAGGCCCATTTTGACAGGAAAACGAAAACACTTCTTAAATGTAACCTCATCAATATCAGAATAACTTCCATTTTTCTAAATAATACAATTTAACTAATGAGTCCTATATTCTTTAAATAGCATTTTGGTAATGAGGGTTTCAACAGAGATAGATACTGAGAGGCTGTTTCGAATAGCTGGAGAGTCTAGAACTAGTGGCAGAGGGCTGAATTTTCCTACAAGGAACCAATTTTCAGGATCATATGAGGGTATCGAGCCCATGCCTGTCAAGATGCTGGCACAACTTTTCATGAGGCGAGATCCTCATTGGTCACCTCCACTTTTGCCATCCGATTAAGGGTGGTAGACGGTTCCTGTGGTGGAAGGCCCAATGAGAGGTCCCACAGCATTTCCCAGCTGGCAGACCCACTGGGAGAGGTGGGCGCTGATGAAGCAGAAAGATGAGTGTGAGGGCGCCTTAAAATGCTGACGCTATTTGGAAGTCCACTGAAAATTTTAGATTAAAAGCCAACAGTTCGGGCCATCAGTGTGGAGGAGAGAGCCCTCCACAGGATTGGCTTTGGCTATGGCTGCAACTTTTTCATATTTGCAGCTCAATCATCGGGTCAGTGAAAGCAGGCTTCGATGGTCCTTTGACCTGCCACCTGGAGGCTGTTGCGGCTGGGCTCCGGGCCCTGCAGTGGGGCAGTCCCATGCCAGTAAAACGCCGGCTGGTTTAAAAATGGCCTCTAAGTGGGACCTTAATTGATCTAATTGCCTACCTGCCTCCATGGAACGGGTTGCTGATTCATGCAGCCCACCTGAAATCTCATCTAGAGACAGGACAGTGTCGGGGAGCTATCCCGACACACAACTATTTGTAATTCCTCACCAATGCCCACCTCTGAACCTGACTCTGCCTCCATGGCAAAATTCAGTCTCAGAATAAGAGGCCGGCCATTTAGAACTGGGATGAGGAGAAATTTCTTCACTCAGTGGGAGGTGAAAATTTGGAAATCTCTCACCCAGAGAGCTGTGGATACTAAGTCATGGAGTATAACTAAGATCTGTAGACCTTTGGGCACTATGAGGAAACCAAGGGGATACTTTAAGAAAGTAGAGTTGATGTAAAAGTTCAGCCATGATCTTATTGAATGATCTCGTGTTCTTACGTAAATTGGTGAATGCCTTTTGTTATTTTTTTGAAATGTGCTGTTTTTTGAAATTATTTTCTTAGATGAAACCCGGATGTTTTGTGTCTTCTGAAGCAATTCATGGAATAAAATTAGATAGCTTGTAGCTTAAAAAGACTGCAGTGCACAGGCAGTACGCCAATATTTGCATTACAATGAGACCTTTGTCAATTAGCAGTATTACCAACTGCTCAGCCAAACCAATAGGTGGCACACAGACATTATGATATACCAAGCAGTGCTGAGCACTACAAGTTACTGGGTAAAAGGTCAAATGCTGTTTACAGTTCCTTTTCAGCGATTGCTTGTAACACACGGTTTAGCTTTCTGTTAAAAGGCAGACACAACACTCCTAGTCAATACACAATACCTTTTCAATCAATGGAGGCATATTAATGTATTAAATATTGATTAAAATACTTCTTTATTCTTTGTGTGCAGCATTTTGATGGAATTGTTCTCATGCTTTGTATTTCAAGGATCAGGTTATGAGTCTTGCAAAGGAAATTTACATGCGCCTGGAATATCTATTGTATATATAAGACACTTAAATATTTGACCATTTTTCCCATTATTGCTCCATCAACTGTTTTAATAGAATGTGAGATTCAGATCAGTAGCACCATTGAAATATCTTGAGAAGGGTGTTAGCTCACACAGGCATCCAGGCATCCATGGCTCTGGTGAGATTAAGATACCACACAGCCCTACCAGCTAATGGGGTGCCCATTTTCCAAATTTGGGGACTATGTAGGTCCATTCAGCGAATTTGTATGTCACTCAACAAAGATCAAGCGTTTAGCTGCAAGATGAACCCTTCGCCAGCACATTTTAAAGGGCCAGTCAACAAGTTGCCGGTGAGGTACTTTTGATTTATGTTTAGGTTGAGCTAAGGTGCTGTGTGTTTGGAATTGGCTGTTGATGGCTGGTGCTTACAATCAGGGAGGAGAGAGGAATACCTGTCTGAGATGTGGGGGCTGTGGTGGCAGAGCCTCATGGTCTGCAACATGCGGGGAAATACGTTATTGTGAGGTTGCCTTGGAAGATATTGGGTGTCTTACTCTTGTAAGAGATCTGCCTGGAGGCAAAGATCTTTCCTTAAATGTAAAAGCAAAAAACTGCAGATGCTGGAAATCCAAAACAAAAACAAAAACATCTGTTTGACTCGAAACATTAACTGTGTTCCTCTCCACAGATGCTGCCAGACCTGCTGAGTTTTTCCAGGTATTTTTGTTTTTGTTTCCTTAAATGTACTTTTATTTACATAACTATCTATATACCAGATTACAGATCATCAGAACAGAACCGCTGCTCCTCTCTTAGGTACTTCTCACTCATCTCTCTCTAAGTGACATCATTATGACATAGCTCCTTACACATGCTCAGTAGCTATTATTAAAGTAGTGTTAGAGTTAACCCTTTACTCTACAGAAATGAGACTGCAGTGATAGGAGTCTGTGAGGAGGAAGGAGGAGCAGGGCTCCTCACTGAAGGCCGTACTTACCAAGGGTTTTTTTGAGAGCACTTCTCCCACTTACAACTGATCCAAGTGCTGCCGGAAGCTATTCAGATTCAACAAGGAAGCAGTAACTGAACTGTGCAACCTCCTTCAACCTAAGTGAAGCCTCATAGCAGCCCTGCCAGTAGTTGCAAAGGTTATTGTCACCCTCGGTTTTTATGCCTCTTTGTCTTTCCAGGCAGGAATGGAAGACATTGTAACATTTCCCTGTATGCCATCCATTGCAGCATCTGGGAGGTCACGGAGGCCATCTATTCCAGACGAGGCCGGCTCATTGTCTTTTCACTGAGGAGGGAAAATCGGGAAGAAAATGGTATGTGGCTTCGCCAGGATAACAAGATTCCTGATGGTGTAGGGTGCCATTGACAGCATGCACATGGCTCTGTCAGACCCTTATGTCAACAGGGCGAGTTACAGGAGCAATGGTTTCCATTCCATAAATATGCAGTTGGTCTACGACATCGCCAAGACCGTCATTACAGTGAATTCCTGCTATCCTGGCAGCAGCAATGTGGCATTCACCCTGTGCCAGTCACCCCTCCCTACCATCTTCAGTCATCCCTGAGGAACCAAAGGCTGGCTGCTTGAGGAAAATGGCTGGTCCTCTGTATATATCTGATAACAACACTCCACCTCAACACCACCCCACCCCCCCACTACCGTCGCTCCCAACCACCACCACCACCCCATCCCACTATTCCACCATGAGTACAGAGTGAAGCTATAGCAAAAGCTACAGAACCATTTGGAATATCGCGGAGCAGACAATCAATCTCCTGAAACAAGGGTTCTGTGGTCTTTATCACTCGAGGACAGTACTGTAATACACGCTGGTGCAGGTCTCGAAGTTCATTGTTATCTTCTGCATCTTCTACAACCACACCACCATGACGGTACAGCCATTAGCTCCAGGGGTCCAGAGGCCAATTCGGATGGTGGAGGGAGAGGAAGAGAAGGCCAAAGAAGAGGAGGAGGAGGAACTAAAGGACACAGGGAGGAGGCATCCTGGACCTATTTTAACCAGAGGTGCTGTGAGAGAACAGATTATTAGGCTCTGATTTCGGTGATACAACTTCCCCACACCTACATGGACTCACCATCAGTTACACCCAAATGAGATACTCCATCGAAGCGTCCTCTTGGCGACCATTCAATAATAAAAGCCACCAAAAGACTTCCTTAATACACTTATTCAACAACACATGGAATTATACAAATGGAAATAAACTATTCACCCTTGTGCATTCTCTTAGTGTGGAATCATCCTAGATTTGCACTAAGTGCGGTTTTGGGCAGGAAAAAGAATGTCTTATCTGCCGGCCGCAATGGCGGCTTTTCACGCCATGTCGTTCCAACCCTGCCTCGTTAATCATACATTCCCGGAAAACACACTGTTTCAATGGCGGGCAGGCTCTCATTTTCCCGCGATGCTGTCACCTCGCTGCTTCTTCAGGCCAGGTGCCATATTTAAAGTGCAGCTGCACACACACCTCTCATTGCTTCCAGCCCAGGACTGCCACATAGAAGATATGGCCCCGAAAGGCAAGAAGGCTGCAGCGCCACCCTCGCCCCACACCCTGGTTTAGTGACACATCCCTCGAGTGCCTTTTGTATGCCGTGATGTCCTCTACCCCTGCTCTGGCCACAGGAGGGGCAGCAACATCACCAACCCAGCATGGGAGGTGGTGGCAGCGGTGGTCAGTGCCAATACCCTACAAAAGAGAACAGCTACCCAGTGCCGAAAGAGGATGAATGATCTCTGTTCCACCAGGGTAAGTCACTCTTCTCATCACTCTCAACTCACACACTCACAAACCCATCACACAGCCACAGGGATCTCACTCACTGCCAGTTCAAGGGACATCACAATTCACTCTCTTATACACACCGTCATTATCCTCATCCCATCCATGGGACCACTTAATCCCGCACATGTCAGGCATATTTGTCTGGCCTGGCAGTTATCCTGCTTACAGTCTCTCCATCTCTATTCATGCAGGACAAACTGGCACACAACAAGAAGGAAAGGTTGCAGACCGGTGGAGGAATGCCCAAAATCAAGGTCCTCACAGGCTTTCAAAACAGAGCCATCCAGCTGGCTGGTGATGATCTGGACTGGTCCTTTGATGACGGTGAAGTTGGTGGTGTCCAACCAAGTGAGGATCCAGCAGTGCAACACCCATCAGACAACCATGCTGTGAGTGATGTGTCCTCTCTCACAGGCCACTGCCATGCACTAATTATCTCTCCTTGATTTCGCAGGCACATCTGGGAAATAGCGAAATAGTCCAGGACCCAGGGCCTCCAATCAAGGCCTGAAGACACATCGGAAGAAGAATCTGAAGCCACCCTTATTGAAGTCCCATCACAGTGCTCACCCACACCCTCCACCAGTGCAGAGACACACACATCAGTGGGACCTAGTTCTAGAGTAGTCTTGGGATCACAATCTGGTGAGCACATTGCACTGTCTGATCCACAGCAGGCAGCGGCAGGACTGTCTAGGTTTCCGGCACTCGGAGGATGGCTGGAGGTCAGAAATCTGCTGAGTCTGAGTCAGATGAGGAGCCCCTGGAATCAGTCATATCACTGTTGCTTGAGCTGCAAAGGCAAGCTCGGGAACATCAGGAAGGGATGTCCGCTGCACTCCTCAGATTGCAAAGCACAATGGAGGAGTCCATCCACCTTCAGGCTGAGCTGATAGCGCCGGCATGTTAATGCATGAGGTCACTGCTGGCTGGATGGCTGCTGCCATGGAGACCTTGGTCTAGGACGTCGCTCCTCCACTGCTGTGCAGGCTGAGCTCCATCGCTGATGCCATAGTTGGCCTCCAGCAGTGTCAAAACAAGAGGTGCAGGGCAGCCCGATCTCACTCCAGCTTCCCCTTCAGTCAGTCAGGAGCTCCTAGGCACCCATAGGGAGGAGGATCAGCAGGTACACATCCAGGGACCAACGACCCAGGTGACTCCGCGAGCATCCAAATCCCCTCTTACTATGAACCCAGCAGCTCCAGCTCCACAGGCCGAGGAGGGTGCCACTGCCACACAGCAGGACCCCAAAAGCAGTCCGGGGCCCTCCAGGTCTTGGCCCTCCAGAGGATGCCTGTCAAGGTCATCACAGACAGGGCGTCGCAGTCAGCAAGCTGCCTCTGCCTCCACTATGAATGTCTGCTGAGCACCAAGACGTAGCGGCAGGGTTAGGGAAGTTAAGAAGATGTAACTACACGGCCTGGGCATCGGTGTTAATCACTTGTACACACTGCTCACTATTGTAAATAAACTCCCAAGAATGTCTCCCTGCCTAGGGCTCCTTTTTCTGATGAGCAGCGTTTGTGTCACTCAGAGGTGAAACCTTTCTGCACAAGATAAAAACAGGCACCTCAGTGCAGGGCCTCTTCCCTGTGCTTTGTGCAGCCTTCAGACCAAAGTGACATTCAGGTTTCACACTCACTGGAAACATTGCTGATACCAACACGTCAATGGTGCTGGTCATTGCTGCCAGAATGTCGTGGGCAGGCATCACAGAGTTCCATCATTCTCTCTGTCTGCTCTCAGCACCTTTAAGGTGGGGCTGGCCACCCCCATCTCATCAGCATCTGTGACCAGTGACGCTGTGCTCCTCAAGGGGTCAGGTTCTGAAGGCGTACAAAGGATCAAGTGCATTTTAAGTTTCATGGCTGTGTCTCTATGATATGACCCTGATCAGCAAGTGAGCTGCCCACGGCCAGAGAGCAGTCAGACATCCACAGAGGCGATGTGAAGATCGATGGAGTGTCTTCACTGCATGTCGCCATCATCCTCCTGGAATTGAGCAACTATTAGGGTCCCTGCCCTGCCTCTCTGACAGGAACCTTATCACAGAGGGAATGTGTATTGCCATAAGCCAGACTGGAGTCAAATGTTTACAGATGCGATGTTAGGATCTATGTTGTCACCATGTTGTCATCATCCTCCATGAATCTAGCAGCTATGAGGGACTCCCGAGAGCACATGCCTCATCTGGCAAGTGCGAGGGCCTCATCCTCGTCATTGTCGCCTTTGAGGACCTCCTCACCCTCATTCCCGTTGACGTCCTCTTCATCGGACGAGATGTGCAGCTCCTCCATCTCCTCCTCAGCCAGCTCCTCTCCTCATTGTAGTGCCAGGTTCTAAAGGGCGCAGCAGGCAACAACGATGCATGACACCCTCTGTGGACAGTATTGCAGGGCTCCACCAGACCAGCCCAGCACCGGAACCTCATTTTCAGCATCCCAATGGTCTGCTCCACCAACTTGTGAGCTGCAGCGTGAGCCTCATTATAGCGACGCTCTGCTGCAGTCTGAGGCTGCCGCACGGGTGTCATCAGCCATGTCCTCTGCGAGGAGCCCTTGTCCATTAGGAGCCAACCCTGTTGCTTCAGTGGACCCTGGAATATGTCAGGGATCTGAGACATATTGAGAATGTAGAAGTTGTGAACACTCCCTGGGAACCGTGTGCAAACCTGCAGATAAATTAGTGGTGGTCGCATACCAGCCGCACATTCAGCGAATGGAAGCCCTTGCGGTTGACGTAGTTGACTGTTTGTTGTGATGGCGATCTGAGTGCCATGTGAGTGCAGTTGATGGCACCCTGCACCTGTGGGAAACCTGAGACCTGCGCAAATCCGATCGTTCTTGCATCCGGGCTTTCCTGGTCCAAGGCAAAATGCACAAAGTTTTGTGCCCTCGCAAAAATGGTATCTGTGACCTGAAGGATGCATTTGTGGGTGGAGGCTTGTGAGATCCCACAGAGGTCACCTGTGGAGCCCTGAAAAGAGCCACTGGCATAGAAATTGAGTGCCATGGTCACTTTCACAGTCATGGGCAGTGGGTGCTCTCCATGTCCCCATGGCGCCAAATGCTGCAGCAGGTGGCGCATGCGACTGGGCAGTTCCCTGGACATGCGCAGTCTTCGGTGACACTGGTTCTTGGTCATCTGCAGGAATGAAAGGCGGCGTCTATAGACCCTGGGTCTAGCTAGGCACTGACCAGCGATGGCTCGCTGTGGCTCTTCAGCGGCGTGTGTGGGAACCCCAGCCGCCCCTTCTTCCTGTGGGTGCTGCTCCTCCCTCTGCCCAGTCAGGCGCCTCCGTCGCTCTCTTCTCCTTCATCTCTGCTCTCTGTACATCATGAGGCATACAGCTAGGTCACCAGGCTCCATGCTGCTGATATATTCCTCCCACAGGATGAAAGAGAGAGACGCATGCGTTAGCTTGGGTATTCTAAGAACCTCTCTTGGTTAAGTTTGAAGGCTCCTTAGTGCATCCCAGACAGTGCTGGCCAGCACTTGGATGGCCAAAGTTTAGTGTGCTGCATAGCTGCCTGAAACCCCACCCACATCCACCCCACTCCACCTGACCGATTGGCGGCATCTTCTCTCACTGGATTGCATGCTGTGCTCTCAGCTCAGGCGCAGGAATTCTCCTAACCCGCATTGCAAGGCTGCACTGTTAGTTTGAACCATGGGGGAGACTGGTCCAAACCTGAATGATGACTTTGCAAAGGGCTGTGAGCACCTCCACCAGTGACTGCTCCATGGCCAGCTTTAGCAAGGGGATTGACAATTTACCCAGTTGTCCAATTGACCTGCAGTCCCACGTTCATTAGTTTTCTGTCTGTGCCCGAGGGGTGAAAAGCTCTGGAGCACTTGGTGGCACTTCAATGCCTGTGTATTGCTTGAGTGGGCAGATAAGCTAGAGACCCGACTCCAAACATGTCAATGTGGCTGCACCTGAACTGTCTCAGCTTCAGGGGAATGGTCGCTTCATACAAGGGGCAGAGTTTTACGCCTCACGGGTGGGTGTGCACCTGACCCGATTGGGCATAAAACATCACGAGAAGATATCAGGTGAGCGTCCTGACATCATCTGGAATCTTCAGGTTGGCCGGCGTGTATGAGAGTCAGAGCTGCACCCGCCATCAATTAAGAGGCTACTTAAGGCCATTAAAATCCGAATTGAACCCGATTTTACATTGCCCGTGCAATTTCACGCTCGTCACACGGGCAGGCCACATTTTGCAAAACCTCATCCAAGGGCAGGATAAAAAGGGTCAGCAGCATTGCCAGTGTGAGTAGTGAGAAGTTTAGGAGATAGTTTGCTGCTGGTTGCTTATTTGAATTTGACAGCTTCATCTCCGTTCTGAGTTTCAGTCTTAGCATTTCTAGGCTTCATTTCAGGACCCATTGGTGTCTCCAAGCCCCCAGTGGAATTTGGCCATGTGGACCCTTCCAGGTGTCAGACAGCCTTCCCTCACCCTGGTAATGGGGATTGTGGTCTCTGCTGGTGGCACCTCCTCTGAGGAGGAAGAGAGGGGCAGAAGGGAGCAAAGGCAGTGCCTCTATGCAGCTTCCAGGGAAGTGACCTGTGGGAGGACAGGCGCAGGCACAAGGGGCGCAGGGCCAACAGGTAGTCCAAGGCGGAAGGGGCTGCAGAAGAAGCCACTATCCTGCTGCCAGGGTTTACAGGCGGTGATGCAGCTACCTTAATATGTCCGAGGTACAATGCTGAAGGAGGCTTTGCCTCTCCAGGAAGACCGTGACCTCCATTTGCCAGATGATTGGACCTGAGATCAGCTCTGATTGTATGGGTGGACACCCCATGCCAGTGACTCTGAAAGTCACAGTGGCCCTCAACTTCTATGCCTCCAGCTCTTTCCAGGGCTCAGTGGGGGATCTGTGTGGAGTCTCCCAATCAGCTGTCCACAGTTCCGTCAAGCTGGTGACAGAAGCCCTGTGCAGATGGGTAATGACATTTATTCATTACCGTTAGGACAAGGCCAGTCAGACACAGCGAGCCAGAGGCTTCGCAGCGATTACAGGCTTCCCCCACGTCCAGGGTGCAATAGACTGTACACATGTGGCCATCAAGGTGCCAGCAGGTGAGCCCGGTGCCTTCGTCAACAGGAAGGGCTTCCACTCTGAAAGTCCAGATAATGGTGACCATAGGATGCAAATTCTATAAGTTTGTGCACGGTACCCAGGTAGCTCCCAAGACGCTTCTATCCTGAGACACACCCAAGTTCCGAGGCTATTCAATGCTCCAGCCCAAGTGGATGGATGGCTGCTGGGTGACAAGGGCTATTTGTTGAAGGGGTGGTTCATGACGCCTCTCTGCCACCCAAGAACTGAGGCAGAGCAGCGGTATAACAGGAGCCATGCCTCCACAAGGACGGGGATAGAGAGGACCATAAGTCTTCTGAAGACTCGTTTCCAATGCCTGGACCATTCAGGGGGAAGACTGCAATATCCCCCAGAGCAGGAGTCACTGATGCATGCTGCGCTCTCCACAATCTGGCACTGGCAAACGGCCACTGGAGGAAGAGGATCTTGACACAGCTCCACAGGCCACAGAGGATGAATCCAGTAATGAGTCAGAAGAGGAGCACAGTGAAGAGAATGCTGAGGGTGTGGAGGCAGACATCTGTATCCTTCAGGGAGGCAGGGATACCTTGATCCAACACTTCTTCAGCTGGGCTACCAAAGATCTGCTTCCACCTCATGCCAGGGCTGCTGCCTCCATCCCGGATGTCTGAAATGACCCTTTCATTTGAACCCAAAGTCCACTCACTGCCTGTGCAATAAAGTTTAGAGTCACTCATGTCCAGTATTACATACTGGTGTACCCTGCACCGAAAAAATACTAAGGTGAAGCATACCCAGGCCATTACTACAAAAACAAAGTTTATCTCATTTTGACAATCCAAAAATATTATCACCTTCTCTATTCTTAATTCCCAGACCAGAAAACATAAATAAAACATTACGCAACAGAAGATCGCCCATGAACAATCACTCTTGTGTTCATGTTGCCTTTAACTTATGCGTGTGAGTGCCAGGTCTTGGTGCCCTCCCCTCGCTGGCACCGGCATTGGAGATAGCCTGCTAACTCTGCTGTCTTGCTGGCCTTGATGATCTTGGTGGTCACCCTCTGTCCAGTGGAGCCTTTGCTGGCCCTGCCTGGGAGGGAGAGGCCAGTGCCACAGCTGGCATCTCCCCAGTCATTGCAGCCTCATCAGATGCCATGCTCACTAGCAGAGGGGTGAAGGAGCTACTGCTGTCATCCAGAGCGCCCTGAGAGGAGCCCGCAGAGACGACAAGCAGCATATGCACCAATATGAGGTCGCTCTGGACCTCCCTGCTCACCATTGATGGACAGGCGCCTAGCTGGGATACTGGGTGCCCAATCCATCTTTCACACTGGCACTGACCACTTGAGGTCATTACCTGTGTGAGGGCTTGCAGGTCCAAGTTCAACCCTAGGAACCCCTGATTCTGTCCCTGGAGCTGCCTCTCCATGAGAGTCGCCACTCTCTCAATGGAGAAGGCAGTGCGCTTGGCCATGAGGGTCAACGCAGTGCTCGTGCTCTGCATGGATTTTTCCACAACAGAGACCATTGCACGCATACTGTCATGGATCTCTGCCAGATCCTCCCGCACATCCTGCTGGACATCCAGCATCTGCTGCCTAATGGACAACTCCAGAGGCTCATCATCAGCCTTCGACTGAGCATCGTCCTGGTCTCCAGCAGTCCACCGACTGCCGGCACCCTGGACACTCTCTGCCTCCGCCTGCTCCTCAAGCGAGCGCGATGCCGTCACTGCTGTGCTCTGACATTCTAGCCAAGGATCTAAAGCCCCCCGGTACCTGGTTTGTGCTGGTATCTGTGGTGGCACCTGGTTCAGAGAGCGGATGTGAAGCAAGTGCAGCTGAAGCCTGGCAGTCCTCTAGCATCAGGGGTAGCTTTTTGGGGTCCTGCGATTGAGTGCGTGCTGGCAAATGTAAGTGAATCTTTTGTGGAGTTCACAGTGTCGTGGTTGCTGACCTGGGCTGCTAACTCCTCCAAGCTCTTCTTGTTAGGTGCAGTGGCCTCCTCCTTCCAGCTCTAGGGGCAAGGTTGTCCCTCTTGTCAGCCACCTCCTCCTGGAGGACTGTGAGGCACTCATCTGAACACCTGGGGGCCGAGTGCCCTACCCTCCCGCCTGGCGTCTCCAGCTGCATTTGCCAACGGGCATGGATAATTCCACCCTTAGTTTCTGTCTTGCCTGTCCTCATGCTCCTACACAGTGTTGACTACAGCATGGCTGCTGGAAGGCCATGTTCTTTCAGTGGGACAGACTGCAGAGGCCCTGGCAGGATTCCTTTGAGCAGCTTTGGGCCTTAAGCGCCCAGCATTGGATTGGGACTGCCTCAGCCTGGTTGGCAGCAGTGCGGGCTGTCCAGTTACTGAAGTTGTAAACTTCAGTGTTCACAATGCAGAAGATACGTTCTTCCCTGGCAGCCTTCAAGGAGCTGCCTGTGCCAGTTTTAGACAGGCCCCCGCCCCCACCCGCCCCTTCCTGACCACTGGGAGGATGCATTTCATGCTGGGTGGGCCTTAATTGGCGGCTGGGGGCCGATTGCGGGCAGCGGCCAGTTTTCCAGCTGGTCGTGGGCCCACTGATTGTGCCTGCCCAGACCTCAGGATACTAGTGATAGGAGGGAACAGTCACAATCAGAGGGGGATGTGGGATGCGGGAGGGTGACAGGTCCAGGGTGAGAGTCTGGTAGGTGAAGATCTCAGCAGGTGGGTCATGGAGGGAGACAAGGCAAGTTGCTCTGATAACAGGAGGGGGCAGTGTCAGGGGGGGCAGGCGGAAGGTAACAGGTGTCAGCTCTGAGGGGCGGAAAGGCATGTGGAGGTGGATTGTGATTGGGTCCTGGATAACAGGAGGGGGTTCAAGGATTACAGAGGGGAGAGGAATGGTGATATTGGGTGGGTCAAGGCTGATGGAGGAAGTTGGTGGGTAATAGAGGGAGGGGAGAAGATGACAGAACGAGTTTGACAGGTGAAGTACATCATTTTTCCAAAGTGACCTTGACCCCATGCAGTTAGTCAGCCAGTGAGATTCCTTGAAGTGGGGGGAGGATCTTTTCGGGTGGGTGGAGTTCAAGGTCGGCACAAGTGGCTGACTAAAGGAACGCCCTAATAATTGAGGCAGCAGTAAGTCAAAGGTGCTCACTTATGTTCTCCTCTCTATGGTGAAGCCTGCATTGCTGCAGGTTTGTTCCGAACTCACGGGTCTCATAACATCAAGATCCCAGCAAGGTATAGAGCTGCCGTTCAGTCTGTGCCATTTTCCACCAGATGCAGTCAGTGGCAGGGCTGAAGAGAGGGTGGGGAGGTGCCTCCAAGGGGCACGGCTGGTGGCTCCAAACTCATGTCTCCAAACCTCCATCCTCTGGGGTGAATGGTCATGGCTGACAAAGGATCATGTGGTTGGTCTCTCGATGCTATGGTCTCTCTATCGAGCTTTGAAGGTAGTGGAGACAAATAGAAAAGCATCAATGTGAGGCTTATTGCACTTGGCTCTTATCACCCTGGTCAAAGAGCAATGTCTCCATGCACATGGCAGGAACATCCATCTCTGGAGGTGGGGTGGTTTTGCTATGTCTAGACAGAGACCAGGTGAAGGGCTTAGCACTTACCTGCTGCTTTTGAGATGGAGGGAAACCTGTAAAGGACATGCTCGATATATATATGTACTTCTGTGTTAAAGGAGGTAGAATGATTTCAGTTTCATGTAGGTTTGGATTACAAGCCTTGGTGCTTAGAATTCTGGATGGACCTATGGCTGAAAGGTCAGTCTTTTGGGTTTGTACACATTTTTAATGAGGTTTTCAACCCATGATGTTCAAGAGATGGGTTGAAGAGGTTGAGAATTCAGGGATTCAAAAGCCTTATTGTTGTCGAGTAACAGTGGTCAAGTGACACAGAGACAGAGAAAGAGAGGAGCTGAGTGGCTGTTCAGTCAGAGAGGGAAAACAGTGTTTCTTAGCTCTCTGAAAAGAAAAATTACAAGACTGGTGAGATAGTAGTTATCTGAATAGTCAGTTATAGGACTCAGTAACATGATCAGTTTAGTGGGATTGCTACCGAAACAGTGAGATTAAAGTGCAGTTACTTTTGGGTGTCTTGGGGAGAGATATGAGTTGCATGAGAAGCATCAAGTGAATGCTCACGAATTCACAGGAAGAAAGTGTGCCAGTCCCAAGCTAATGGTAACTCTTCACTGGTTTATGTGCCTGTAAGGACATTGCTGGGTAAAGGAATATTGGGAAATTGAATCCTCTTCTTGTGTTGGTGTTGAGATCTTTCCAATTTTTTGCCTGGTGTAATATAGCTCATTTTTCTTGTTTTAATAAATATTTTATTCTTTGTGTTGTAAGTTCATCAACAGACTTTGTGAATTTATTCAGTAACTTTCCTCTAGGTTTCTGAAAAAAAGCTGGGGTCTATCAAGCTAGGTTTCACTCTGGGATCTGACTTGTCCAGTATTAACATCAGCTGGGATAGTAACACTTGGTAATAGCTCTCATCCAGATGAGGAGAAGGCGTATCAGGAGGAACAAGGGCCTGAGCAGCAAGAGCCATCAGGGCCTCTATAAGATTAAAAGGTTGCCAAACATGGAGCACTGCAATGGTGAGCATTGGCCTGACCATAGGTATATTTCTGACAGTGCTCTTATCTAGAGATGAACCCGAGGCAATGCCGGAGGACCTCGTACATCCTGGGATGTGGTTGCTCATATCTACAAGCTTTTCCAGTACGAGCTGTGGCTGCAAGGATTCGGGAGGAGTTGCGTGGACCTCCTGGCGTGCAGTGAGCGAATGACCGGGTGCTCTTTAAAAAGGACCTTCGACCCCATGAAGTAAGTGCAGGGCAGGTGACTCCCTGCCTGCCCTACCACAAGATTCGCTGAGCCCCTCACTGATGCATAATTAATGAGCTGAAAAGCAGAAGATAGCACATGTTCTCCTGCCCCTTGGCCCAGCAGGAATCACACCGACTTTCCCGCCCGCCACGGGGCTTAGTCTCCAGAATGGAAAATTCCTCCCTATTAGTGTTGTCTGTGACAGGAGGATCTGACATGAGGGCCTCCTCGACCCACCCCTCCCTCCCCATGTATACATTGTTTCTTTCCTTGTGTGTATCTCAGATATGAGTGCCTTAAGTACAGCATCTGAAAATCTTGGCTGCTTCCCTGGTTTGATCTTCCATTTCCCTTTATTTATGCTGTTTCAATTTTGTTTTATTTGCAGCCTTCCGTTTACCAGTGCAGTTTCCCTTTAAGAAGGACAGACTACCTTTAAGAGCTGCATGCTAACTAGAAGATGTACTGCCCTTGCATGCAGCCAGCCAGCTAACAAAGTGGGTCACACTAGGCCACACACCACAATCATGTAAATGGGGAGGCAGCATAACATTTTTCTGCTGGTTACCTCCTCTGGGACCAGCGCAGGGAGGGCGTGAATCGCGACACCTTCTGCCTGATACCGGCAGAATCTAATTGTTTAGCCCATGGACACTGGCAAGCTTTTTCTAAAAGAGATTCACTTTACTTGCGAACTGGATGCAGTGTTGATAAATAGCTACTTAAATGTTACAGGTCCTGATGTGCAATTGCTGAGGTTAGGTCTTCTTTTCTCAAAGAAAGGGCAGAAAATCATTACAATTCACCAACTAGCACAAATAACTGCAACACATGGTTTTGCTTTTGAAAGCATGCAGAGAATCTGAATTTCTTAATGGTATTAAAAATAACGGAATGGCCAATCATGGTGCACCTGAAATATTGATTTTAGTGTTTTTCAAGTAGCTAAAGAGCCCATTAAGCAGATAATCTGTATTTTAGCGATGTTGATTGAGAGAGAAACATTGGCCAGGGGCACCGTGGAGACCCTCCTCCCACCTCCCCCACCATCAGGGTATTCTTTGAAATATTGCCATAGAATCTTTTCCATTCAGCTGGGAGGGAAGATAGATTAATGTCTCGGTTTAATGTCTGATCCTAAAGAAAGCACATCCTACAGCGCAGCACTCCCTTAAGATTGCACTAGAGTGCCAGCCTAGAGTTTGTGCTCAAGTCTCTGAGGTGGGAGTAAAACCCACAATCCCAATTCCACTGACTTGGGGGTTTTACTACTACCACAGAGCTACAGCTGACATGGTAACCTCTGTAACTGAGCATCACAATTATACTTTCAGTGGGGGAGCAATAGTCTCCAAATGTGAATATCAGTAATTGTAGTAATTTGTGTGGTTTGAAGCCAGAAATCTTCTGCTTCTCACACATCTCTGATTTTAATTGCTCCACTATCAGCTATCTAGGCCCTAAGCTCTGGAATTTCCTTCTAAATTTCTCAACCTCTCTCTCATTTAAAACGCTCCTTAAACCTCTCTCTTTGGCCTAGCTTTTGGTCATCTGCCCTAATACCTCCTTATGTACGTGGCTTGGTGTTAACTGCTGTTTGATAAAGCGAATACTGTATGTGGCAGTACATACAGTATTTATTGAGGTGCCTCACTACAATTACAATTACAGTTAATATATTAAACATACAGCCTGAAGGGTTTTAAAAAGTTTCCAGCCCCTCAGTGTACTATGGCAGGAGGATCTTAGACAGGGACTGTTCCCCATCGCGCCTTTGCAGCAGCTGTCCCAAGCTTTAGTGCATCCCTGGGCATGTTGTCCTGGAGTTAGAAGTGTGCCAGTCTGCAACACTTGGTCATTGACAGCTTTTTGCACTGGAAGACTAACAAGTTTTGGGAAGACCAAAGAGCTTCTTTGATGGTCTCCCAGTAGCTGGTGATGTTCATCTCTACGAGCGTGACTGGGAATAGCATCTGGAACACAAAGTTCTGTACTCAGGAGCTACTCAGAATGAAACTTGACAACGACCACGCATCTCTTTCCAGATGTGTTTTGCAAAGGCACATTCCAGAAGGGGGTGGATGACAGTCTCTTCCCCACTGCATTGCCTCAAGGGCAATTGGAGGAGGGGGTGAGACTCCAGGCTTGCAAGAAGGATCTGACAGGGAGGGCCCTTCCCATTGCCAAGCTATGTAGGTAAATCCTGATGCTGAGGCATTTTCCCAAATGACTTTGACAGCTGCTCAGGGGGCCATTCGACAGGGATCCACCATCGCCTTTTTTCACAAGGTCTTGAGGACAGTGCGGACCACTGCTTGGGTGGGCTTGTAGTCGAACATGTTTTTCTGCATAAACTTTTCCACAAGGGGCAGGTGGTTTGGCACAGTCATACTGAATGGAGCACTCAATGGCACCATGGCAGACCCATCCTTCGTAATACCAGGGACAGGTAGAACCTCAGCATGTAGTGTCACTGGGTGTTTGTGTAGCCACTGTCTATGCATAGCTTGCTGCAGCTGCACACAAAGGTGGCCATCAGAATGAGGGTGACATTGGGTATATTTCCCCCCCTTTATCTAGAGGTTTGTACATCATGTCCCTGTGGACATGGTCCATTTTTGATCTCCGATAGACTGGAAGGTTGTTTGGATGACCACCGCATTCACAGAAGTGGAGTATGGGCCAGACCTGCTCTACATAGAGTAACACCAAGACCACCTTGCACCTGATAACAAGGTTTACCCACAATGGAGAGGGAGCATTACTTCCACATGACTGGTTTTTGTTTTACTATGGCCACATGCTCCTTCCAGTTTTTATCCATGACCCAGCCTTTCCAAACTTACCCCTGCTTCCGACAGCTGTCCTGCAGTCATTTAATGTTCTGAGCAGCATTAATTGATTGGAGGCGGACCTTCGGGGCCCATCCAGGAAGGAAGTCCCGCCTTCGAGAGCTACAGCTCTACAGTCCCAGCGTCGTCACTGGGAGTGGTGACCACTGCTGGGTCTGCAGCCAACTATGGCCAGTCCCAGCAAAGAAAAGTCAAGAGCCGGATGGAAGATGAGTCTGGGGGCTCTCGACAGGTCAAAGACAGTAGGCCCCAGGAGCAGAGGGGGGACAGGGGACAAAAATCAGGCAAGGAAGGGGGCATTTGAGGGTTTGGGGAGAGCGGACGTAGGCCCTGGTCGCATGTGAGCACCCGTGAGGGAGGGACCTGCCCTTTCCCACCTGAAGCCCAAGCAGACCATCTTGCTAGGCTTCCCGCCATTACCAACCTCCTGAAAAAGCTGAAAAATTGTAACCGAGGTGGGGGGAGGGAGAAAATGGCCTTAATGTGGTTATTAATCAGCCTTAAAATTGCGTTGAGGTCGTGTGTGTGGGCAGACAGCAGGAAAGTCACTACAAAACATTGCAGGGCCTCCGCCTACAAACCTGTCCAAGGGAATGTAAATTTCTGCCCCAAGTTTATGGCTGCAGCATTGGTCTTCCCTGACCATGGTTCTCTGAATAGTATTTTATGAATGTGCATGCAGCAGGGGAGATGGTGACATAGTGGTAATGGCACTGAACTAGTAATCCAGAAACCCTAGTTAATACTTTGGGTGCATAGGTTCAAATCCCATCATGACAGCTGGGGGAGGGGGTTAAATTTAATTAATTAATAATTTCAATTAGTCAATTGGGTGTTGAAAAGATAGTCTTAATGGTGACTATGGGCAGGATTTTCAGCTCGACATGCGGGCGTGTGCCTGACATACATGAGCATGAAATAGTGCGCGATGATGTAGTCATTGCGCTTCGCATGATATTTTGGTCGGTGGGCATGAGTGGGCGTTGGCAGCACGCCCACCAACAATTAAGAGGGCTGTTAAGCCCATTAATCAATTAGTTAGCGTGAAATTTCCCTTGCCCGTCCAACCTTATGGTTGGTGGGCAGGCGAGTAGGCCAAGCAGCCCTTGCAATTTTTGTGAAACTTCATCCATGGGCGGGATGAGGTTTCGAACAGTGATTAAAAAAACAATTAAAATTTTTAAAACTCATTTTTAACATAAATAAGCTTTCTTTATTTTTGAAACCTTTATTTTTAATGTTAAAAATCTTCAGCCCCCCTGAGGTAGCTCTGTGCCTTCAGGGAGCTTTCACTGAGCGCACTCGCGCATTTCAGCGCTCGCGATCCTCCTGCCCCCACCCAGGCAGCCTGCTGAGCCTGCCTGACAAAGTAAAAAATCTGCCCTATGAAACTATCACCAGTTGTCATAAAAATCCATCTGGTTCGCTAATGTGCTTAAGGGAAGGAAATCTGTCATCCTTACCTAGTCTGGTCTACATGTTACTTCAGTCTAACTGCAACATGGTTGACCTTTAACTGGAATGGCTGAGCAAGCCATTCCTTCTGAAGGGCTATTGGGGATGGGCAATAAATGCTGGCCTTACCTATTGCAACACCCACCTTCCATGGAACAATATAAAGAATATATTCAAATGATGTGAAACCTGTAAAACTGGCTGGTAAAAACATGGAAATTAATCCCAAATAAACCTGTGAGGTGGATCTTCTTTAATGATTAAGTAGGATTACATGAATGAATAATTTAACCAGGGAAGAGGAATAGAATTTAATTTATAATAATATAAACCATATTGGATACTAAAAGTAATAAATAAGCCAGTTTATATAAAACAAACAGTTAAAACCAGAGCTTTTAGTGATTTAAGTTCTATGCAGAAATTGTGCACATCTTGAGATTAGCTTTGTCAGTGCTATCCTGACCACAACAATTAGCACTTGCCAAGGACCTAAACCCTTTTCAATGCAGAAATTATACTCAATATTTTGACTACTTAGCAATCTAAAACCCTTCAACAAAACTGACCTTGACTACTACCTAGTCTTAAATCTGGATAATTCAAATAGCAGATCTACACTTGTACTTCAGATCACTGCAGTAACTCTCCCTGGCTTTAAGTCAAAGGTCTGTAGCATTTACACTATTCTCGAGCTCTGACCTTCCAAATCCAATTATGCAGGTGGAGCAAACACCACAGTGAAATAATATCAAGGTGCCACATTGCGTTTCTTGTTGCCTGGAGACACTCAGGCAAGATCAAAGCCTCACTGTAGTTTAGACTGGTCACCTTTTCTGAGTTATCATTGTGGTATTAACATAGAGTTTGAAGTGTAAGACTACATATTAGAGGAGGTTATACCAAAATATTGAACCTATATTAGATTTGCTGTAATACCAACTTGGTCATAAAAATGATTGTTTAATAGTCCCAAACCACTCCACAAGTAAAGAAGACAATAAAGCTGTAAAAATAAATGTGATGGCACAAATTATGAGAAAAAATAGCAGTTACCTGCTCATAGGTTCAAAGTGTTTGACTCCTAGCACTGCCTGTAATTTTTACTCAGTTGGTAGGGCTCTTGCTTCTGAGTTGGAAGGTTATGGATTCAAACCCCAAAGTTTGGCATGCTATCAGGCTGATACTTTACTACAGTACTAAGGGAATGCTATAAAGGGCATAATTCAATTTTGGTAAGGGAGAATATAGGTGATAATGGATCAGTAAGCTGTTACACAGCCACCTGATTCTTCCTTCCATTATATATAACAGGAAGGGAATCTTCTACTGCTCATTTTCCACCTGACAGTGATACCCTGTAACATTTAAGAGCTGGTTTTTACTTTTGGTGGTAGTGTTAAACAGACGTTAATGGTTTGCTTTGCCTGTTATAACATAACCTGATTTTTCTGTGTATTGACTTCAAACACAACATTGGCCAAGTAACAATGCAAAACACGATTATGATCATTTGGTTTAAGTGGCAGTTGTAAAAGGTGAACCAATTATTATTTATTGAATCAACTCATCTTTATGTCCTCTAATGGCCTGCTATCTCTGCTTTAATCTGTATTTTAGTAGGGCTTAGACTGGGTAGTGCAATAATGATAATGTGTCTGCAGAACGCTCAGAATATTCCTACTATATCAACTGGAAGTATAAACTGGGTCATGTGATTTTATTTGACACAAGTGAAGGCAATCGGTAAAGATTATTTGTTCAAAATATCTGGTCTATTACCTTGTGTTTCTGAATGAATTTTTAAAAGTAATATTGACTTTCAGCTCTTACTATTGACCACTTCTCTGAGACAGACAAAACGAGCTTATATGGAACATATTGAATTCCAATAAATCTCTCGGCTGCAAAATGCTGACAGATTTACATGTATTACCAAATGATAGCCTCTGGAAATGATATGTGCTGCATGCATGTTACTGTATCACTGTCTGGATCAGGGTACGTGACCAGAAGAAGGGAGAGGCAGCAGTAGAGCAACAATTCTTTCACTATTTGTATTCTGCCTTTGTACATTCCCTTTTAACTGATCTTATCAAATTATGTTTGAAACTTATCTTTCTGTAAAACATTTCTTTTATACAACATTGTTTAGCAAAATGCTAGCGTTTTTAAATGCTGAACAGATTAAATCTTCTAGATCCTCTCTGCCTGTTTCACACTTTGAAAGCTAGCTATGCCAATCCCCATCATTTTACACTGAATTTTAAATTTTTAAAATATTCCACTTTTTTCATCTTTAAAGAGTCTGGTGTCTTTTACAACCACCAAAAATGTGTAGAATAGATTCTCAGCTATAGCACTTAATAATATATTAACTGATACCTTCAGAATCAACCTGAGTGGATATCTGTCTCCAAAATAGGCAGTAAATGATATGTATTTACACAGACAGAGAAGGAAGCTATGGATTTGGTGAAGATAATCTGTGTGACACACTGCTCAGTTTGAATAAAAATGCATATTAAATGTAGGATAATACAGTGTGAAATCTGTTACAAAACAGTAATCAATAATAATACAAAAGTGAGAGAAAAGGTTGAATAGTTGAGTAATTTCCTTCCACCTCTGGGATGTCTAGCCTCTCTGGGGTGTGTGTTGCTCTTTATCACATACATAACTTTTTTTTAACTACTTTACAATTTTCCATTTCAAAAAGACAATGGATTATTTTACAAACATTGATATTAGAGGCTACAGGATGTATTAGGACAGTAATTTAATTTGGATCAGCAAAAATGTTTGGCAGTAAGTTCTGCAGAATATAAATTTAGAACCAATTTCTGGTTGAAGATTTTCCAATACTAATGAATTCAAGCATGGGAGTAAACTCATTTAGACTTCTGCCTGAGTGTGGGATCCTCTGCTCATTTCCTTCACTGTCTGATTACAGGTTGTTAGTTGGTGGTTGTTGTTGTTGTTGAAAAGTAACAGACCCCTCTCTGTAAGGGGTTATACAATAATGGATTCATTTTTCTATTGATCCATATGGAAGTATATCCCCAACACAATAACTGATAATCTCTTAAACTGTCCCTAAGGGCTGTTATTACATTCTAACAGCCTTACTACACACTAATTAACTTCATAATCATCCTTAGAAGGTAATTGCAATAATAGTACCAAATTTAATTAATATGTTCTTCCCTTTTCTACAACTTGCAGTACATGCTTCTACTACATGAATTGTCTTTTCCCGTACATGCATTATCCAGGGACTGAATTCTCTCAGTTGCGGGAAGGTGGAAAGGTGGAAAGTAAGCCCGTAGGTGGTAGTAATTTGGAGTGTAACTTGGATACACCAGCTTTCGTCTTCCGTAACAGTGTCTCAAATTCGATTTGGGGCTGGGGGAGGGGGGAGTGCTCGGGGTGGGGGTGGCGGTGGACACCAAGTCTTTTTCCTGTGCCACATAACTAACTAGCAGGCATGGATTCCATTATGAGACGTATGTCATGATGAACAGAAACCTGATATGACCACCAGATTTATTGATCACATTGCAGACTTTGCAGAATTTTGTTAGGCAAATGTTCAATGTCCCTCAGCCAGTTGAGAGTGAAGTGAATGGCAGCTCAGTGGATTCCAGGCCTTTCTCTAGTGCAATTCTTCTCCAATGTCAGAGAAATGTGTGAATCTGTCTCTGTGAGTTACTGAGGATTTCCCTGCAGCCATTGGATAGGATGACAATTTCTACACAGTGGATTTTGCTGTACCATTATGTTGTCTAACATAGTATGTCCCCGAGACTGAATTATGGATTCTGTCCAATTTCTGTGCTATTACATTTTGCTACTGTTCCAACAAGTGTGCCTTCAGGACATACCCACTGTTCCCTCCATGCTATTGCTCTTGCGTGCGTGCCTGGGATTTATGATACCAAATCACTAAGCTAGTCCTTTTCCGATTAATCTTCCTGCATTGGTGCTGTTGTTTCCTCTATGCCTCATGAGTGCCTATGGGGATGATATATTTCATAGCAGAAGTGCAGTTTTCTGAATTTCTGTGCTGTTGCAATGCTCATGCTAAGTACTGCACGGTGGCAGAGCCTACTATCACATTGCATGGTTCACATTGACCTCCAGCAAAAGAAAAGTTGTTGAGAGTAAGTGAAAATACTCATGATCACAGCAGCATAGGTGGTAGTTGTGGCACATTTCCCATTACACAAATGTTAAATACTGGCCACCATACATTAAGCTAGCACACAGCAAATTCAATGAAAATGAGTGCCAAATTGACCTCTGCTGTAGCGTCTGATTTTTCCAAAGTGAATAGGTTTCTATAGTTCAGACGGCTAGATGGCTAGAGTGTGGTGCAGAATAATGCCAATCGCACAGGTTCAATCCCTGTACTGGCTGTCATAGTTCATGGAAGCCTTACTCTACACTTGATGCATAGTAGCATTCCTCAAGCTACATATAACCATTGTCTCTCTCTAGTGGAGAGAGGAGTCCTTCATGCACAAAGAGAAAGAGGTGGAAGTGCAGGATGTCAGTGATAAAGAAACAACACTGTCACTCACTCTCACACTCATAGCCACCATCTCAGATACTGATACTGCACAAACTTTAGAGAATAGCTTAGAGGTGAGACCAGTAGGTGGTGAAACACTTGTTATGAGTGGCCTGCTGATAGGGCAGGGGGGAAAGAGTAGCATAGGTGCTCACTCACTGGAGGGAGAGGTAGTCCAAAAGTTTAACTCCATAGAACTTAGATGATGACATTGATGGGGCAGTGTAGAGGGAATGGCTGAAGGGTATACACATAAAAATGCCTGGTGCATTTGCAAGCGTGTCAGAAAGCCTGCAATCATAGTTAAGGAGCATTGACGAGTCTGGCACTAACCTTAGACATGCCCTTACGCAAAGTTTGAGCCCATTCCATCCAACTTGGAATTGGTGGCCAATTCCATCATCACACTTGTGCACCAACCATCTTGCAGTTTTATTTTTATTTGTTCATGTGGTGTGAGCATCATTGGCAAGCCCAGCGTTTGTTGCTCATCCCTCATTGTTCTTGGGAAGGTGGTGGTGAGCACATTCTTGAGCCGTTGTAGCCCATGTGGTGTAAGTACACCCACAGTGTTGTTAGGAAGAGAGTTCCAGGATTTTGACCCATTGACAGCGAAGGAACGACGATATAGTTCCAAGTCAGGGTGGTGAGTGGCTTGGAGGGGAACTTGCAGGTGGTGGTGTTCCCATGCATCTGCTGCTCTTATCCTTCTAGGTCGAGAGGTCCTGGGTTTGGAAGATCTTGTTGAAGGAGCGTTGGTGAGTTGCTGCAGTGCATCCTGTATATGGTACATACTACTGCCACTTTGCGTCAATGGTGGAGGGAATGAATATCTAAGATGGTGGATGGGATGCCAATCAAGCGGGCTGCTTTGTCCTCGATGATGTAGAGCTTCTCGAGTGCTATTGGAGCAGCATTCAACCAGGCATCTGAAGACTTTCCCTCACACTCCTGACTTGTGCCATTTAGATAGTGGATAGGTTTTGGGGAGTTATGAGGTGATTTACTCACCACTGAATTCCCAACCTCTGACCTGCCCTTACTGCCACAGTATTTATATGGCTGGTCCACTTCAGTTTCTGGTCAATGGTAACCCCCAGGACTACGATAGAGGGGATTCAGCAATGGTAACGCCATTGAATGTCAAGGGGAAATGATTAGATTCTCTCTTGTTGGAGAGGTCATTGCCTGGCACTTGTGTGTGTGACTGTTACTTGCCACTTATCAGCCCGAGCCTGAATGTTGTCCAGGTCTTGGTGCATATGCACACGGACTGCTTCGGTATCTGAGGAATTGTGAGTGGTACTGAACATTGGGTAATCATCAGCAATCATCCCCACTTCTGATCTTATGATGGAAGAGAGGTCATTGATGAAGCAGTTGAAGGTGGTTGGGTCTGGGGTGCTACCGAGGAACTCCTACAGCAATGTCCTTGGACTGAGATGGCTGGCCTCCAACAATTACCACAACCACCTTCCTTTGTGCTAGCTATGACTTCAACTATTTAAGAGCTTCTCCCCTGATTCCCACTGACTTCAGTTTTACACCTTGAAGCTACATTCGATCAAATGCTGTCTTGATGTCAAAGGGCAGTCACTCTCACCTCTTGAGTTCAGCTCTTCTATTTATGTTTACACCAAGGCTGTAATGAAGTCAGGAGCTGGAACCCAAACTGAGCATTAATGAACAGGTTATTGCTGTGCAAGTGCCACTTGATAGCTCTGTCATTGACACCTTCCATCACTTTGCTGATGATTGAGAGTAGACTGATCGGGCAGTAAGTGGCTGGGTTGGATTTGTTCAGCTTTTTGTAAACAGGACATATGTCGGCAATTTTCCATGCTGTCGAGTAGATGCCAGTGTTGTAGCTGCACTGGAACAGCTTGGTTGGTGGGGGGTGGCGTGCAGCTAGTCCTGGGGCACAAGTCTTCAGTACAATTGCCGAATGTTGTCAGGGCCCATAGCCTTTGCAGTACCCAGTGCCTCCAGTCATTCTTGATATTATGTGGAGTGAATCGAATAGGCTGAAGACTGGCAGCCGTGATGCTGTGGACCTCTGGAGGAGGTTGAGATGGATCATCCACTTGGCAATTCTGGCTAAAGATAGTTGCAAATGCTTCAGCCTTGTCTTTTGCAAGGATGTGCTGGGATCCTCCATCATTGAGGATGGGGATATTTATGGAGCCTCCTCCTCTGGTTAGTTGTTTGATTGTCCACTACCATTCACAACTGGATGTGGCAGGACCACAGAGCTTTGATCTCATCTGTTGGTTGTGGGGTCGCTTAGCCCTGTCTATTGCATGCTGTTTCCACTGTTTAGCATGCATGTAGTCCTGTGTTTAGCTTCACAAAATTGACACTTCATTTTAGGTATGTCTGGTGCTGCTCCTGACATGCCCTCCTGCACTCATCATTGAACCAGGGTTGATCTCTTGGCTTAAGGTGTAGTAGAGTGGGGGATATGCTAAGCCATGAGGTTACGGATTGTTGTTGAGTACAATTCTGCTGCTGCTGATGGCCCACAGCACTCCATGGACGCCCAGTTTTGAGCTGCTAGATCTGTTTTGAATCTATCCTATTTAGCCCTGGTCTTTGTCACCTTTGCTCATTCTCCATCGCCTTGCAAGTCAAGGGAAATTGAAATTACAAAATCCATGATTGGGAGCTAGTGGTGTGAGCAGAAATGTTGAAGTCAGTACTAAGGCCTTCACCAATTGCCACACCACTCCCTGTAAAGATTTATTTTTCTCTATTTCTTAACTGGGAACACATTAATCACTGCACTCTATGGAAACCTATCCAAACATCAACTAGCTATTGAAGATTTGAGTCAGTGGCTCTCATATAAACTCTGCATTTCCCTGGACACTGAGATAAGTAACTCTGGGACCTTTGGCACTATCAACATTAAGCAATAATAATTAAAATCATTTTGATGCTTATATCTAATGAAGCAATTTTAGCTACACCTATATCCTGTACTATTGGGACAATGTTTTTGCTTTCAGTATCTATTTAGCTCATTAGCCATAACTTTATCTTCATATGTAACCTGCCCTGACAAGTGTAACGAAAAAAAAAATGCCAACAGGAAGATAAGTTATGCAGATAGGAAGTGCCTGCAGACATAAACAGTCTCAACTTCTGTGACCATTCCACTGTTGATCTGTGGTAACACCAACAGGAGCCAGACAAAATTTCCCCAAAGGTGATAGATACCCTGGGCCTCTGCCATTTCTGTAAATTTCTGAACTTAGTCTGCCTTTTGTATGGCAAATGTCATCACAGTGATGGAGGATCATCAACCATACAGGCGAATGTGTTTCTAATGGTGAGTCTGGGCCAGGGAAGCGACCAAAACATCCATCCCCACTCCCCATCCCCCTCACCCCCACTGAAGATAGGGGATGCTGACTTTGGGTGTGCGAAGGAGTTGAATCCTATAAAAGTGACATCAGGTTGGGATCTCAATATCACCCCACTCTCTTCTGGGTTTCACCTGTGTGGAACTGAAGGTGAGAAGGGAACCCCGTTGAAGCTGTTAATAAGGCATGTCCTGATAAAGGCATGTTGATAATGTATGTTCTGTATACAAAAAGCAGGACAAATCCAACCTGGCCAATTACCACCTCATCAGTCTACTCTCCATCATCAGTAAAGTATTGAAAGGGGTTATCAACAGTGCTATTCAAGCAGTACTTAGCAATAACCTGCTCACTGACGCTCAGTTTGGGTTCCGCCAGGGCCACTCAGCTCCTGACCTCATTACAGCCTGGTTCAAACATGGACGAAAGAGCTGAACTCCCGAGGTGAGGTGAGAGTGACTGCCCTTGACGTCAAGGCCACATTTGACTGAGTGTGACATCAAGGAGCCCAAGTAAAACTGGGGTCAATGGGAATCAGGGGAAAGACTCTCCACTGGTTGGAGTTATACCTAGCACAAAGGAAGATGGTTGTGGTTGTTGGAGGTCAATCATCTCAGTTCCAGGACATCACTGCAGGAGTTCCTCAGGGTAGTGTCCTAGGCACAACCATTTTCAACTGCTTCCTCAATGACCTTCCTTCCATCATAAGGTCAGAAGTGGGGATGTTCACTGATGATTGCACGATGTTCAGCACCATTCACGACTCCTCAAATACTGAAGCACTCCATGCACAAATACAGTAAGACCTGGACAATGTTGGGCTCAGAAGTGGCAAGTAACATTCATGCCACACAAGTGCCAAGCAATGACCATCTCCAGCTAGAGAGAGTCTAACCATCGCCCCTTGATGTTCAATGGCATTACCATCACTGAATCCTCCACTATCAACATCCTGGGGATTACCATTGGCCAGAAGCTGAACTGGACTAGCCATATAAATACTGTGGCTGCAAGAGCAGTTCAGAGGCTAGGAATCGTGTGATGAGTAACTCACCTGCTGATTCCCTAAAGCCTGTCCACAATCTACAAGGCACAAGTCAGGAGTGTGATGGAATACTCCCCACTTGCCTGGATGAGTGCACCCCCCATAACACTCAAGAAGCTTGACAATGTCCAGGACAAAGCAGCCCGCTTGATTGGCGCCACATCCACAAACATTCACTTTCTCCACCACTTATGCATGGCTGCAGCAGTGTGTACAGGATGCACTGCAAGAATTCACCAAGGCTCCTTAATCAGCACCTTCCATACACACAACCACTTCTATATAGAAAGACAAGGGCAGCAGGTGCATGGGAACACCACCACCTGGAAGTTCCCCTCCGAGCCACTCACCATCCTGACTTGGAAATATACCACCATTCGTTCACTGTCACTGGGTCAAAATCCTGGAACTCCCTTCCTAACAGCATTGTGAGTGTACCTACACCACATGGGCTACAACGGTTCAAGAGGATAGTGCACCACCACCTTCACAAGGGCAACTAGGGATGGGCAATAAATGCTGGCCTAGCCAGCGAAGCCCACATATCCTGAATGAATAAAAAATAAATAAATATTACAATCTGCAATTAAGTGCTGTTTTTACCAAGGATTCTGGCTTTCGTGGGGAGCGGACTTATTTCCTGAGCTGTCAGCAATGTGCCAGGCTCAGCAAGGTGGATGCTGTCAGCCTTCGGTACAGATATGGGAGCACCTTATACAGCTCTACCTTCCACCTCTGATAAAGAGAAAGCGGAACAGCAACACAAACACCAACAGCGCCAGGAGCAATACCAGCACCACCAGCTGATTCACCTCATCCGCCTGCTGGTCCACAGGGCAGAGGGGATGGACACAGAGATCCAGCTCCAGGGAGGCAAGACCCTCACCACAGGGGTCCATAGGCAGAGGATCAGCTCTCCCAACATGTCTGAGCACCAGTGTCTTAGGTTTCCATGGCAGGACGTTGTGACGTCTGCAGCCTCCTGGAACAAAATCCTCTTCTCAGGAATACACATTGCCAGAAGCCCTTGGGGTGCCCATAATTGGACGTCCGCCTCACAACCACCCCTAAACCCCAACCCCCCACCCCCCCCGCTCCCACCGCCCCCAGCCTCGGGTCTTTGAATCTTCTCAAGGCTCTGCGCCCGCTTCTGCTGCAAGGACTAGAAGCAGAGAGATAAGAAGTTTTGTAATGGCTCGTGTGGGTTCAAACCCACAAAATTTGTCAAGGATGGTCGTGAGGCACGGGCGAGAGAGGGCAATAGAATGAGGGCGAGTGAGTGTTGGCTGTTCAGGTGGGGGTGTGAGGCGGCTGGGGAGAGGGGAATGCATGCTGCTGTGAAGTGTGTGGCCCTGAGGAGAGCTGTGCAGGAAAAATCCCTGTATGCCAGGGTGCGGGACTTGGTACCAGAAAGCGTTATGCTACTTATATCCAGTGCATTATCCTGCCCATCCCTCCCTGATTGGTTGGGGAACCTAGAAGCAGGATGCTAATGCCAAGGCTCAACCCATTGGCGATTCCAGTTCCTGACCTGCTAATTAAATCAGCAGGGAATAAGTTGAGAAAATACCGCAAATAAACTTTGCTGATCAACCCTCTTGCACTGGAGTGGGTCGAGCAGGACAGGGCTGAGGTTGCAGGACAGGATTAGAGAACCATCGGAGTCCAGGGATAAAGAACTGTAGCTATGAGGATAGATTAGAGGGGTTGGGACTGTTTTCCTTGGAGAAAAGAAGGCCGAGAGGAGACTTAGTAGAGGTAAATAGTGAGAAACTGTTCCTACTCAAGAGAGCATCAAGAACTAAAGGGCACAGATTTTAAATAATTGGCAAAAGGAGTAAAAATGAGGTGAGGAAAATGGGCTGAATGGCCTCCCTCTGCAATGTAAAGATTCTGTGATTCTGTGGAATAGGAGACGACAGCCTAGGGGACAGGAGGAAATATGTATGGAGTAAAAATTCCAGCACAGGCTAGTTGAGGTGAATAGTGTATTTCTGTGCTGTATATTTGATGTTTGTAAAATCAAACTGGTCTTCTGATATAATTTTCACTTTTTAAAGAGATATCACTGTCTTTCACATGATGTTATTTTGTTTCTGATAGAAAAAGAATCCTAGTTGATTTGTTCTGTGATATAACTGTTTTTGAAGCTGACAGTATTTGATTTATATTGTGAAATTGGGGTTTCCAGTAGTCGCAACACTTTGGCTTCCTTATATGACAAGTGAATGCTTTACTATGTTACCAGCTCATAAAATGCACTGTCATATAGTAAAGGATACAACTGATCATTATTAATGCTAGCAGAACTGAAAGGTTATACGTATTATAAAGGATTGAACAGGCTGGAGCTCTTTTCTTTCACCCGATAGTGGTCTTCAAGATTATGAAAGGGTTTGATAGAGCTCATAAAAACTTAAGAAACAGGAGCAGGAGTAGGCTATTTGGCCCTTCGAGCTTACTTCACCATTCAATAAGATTATGGCTGATCTTCTTCACAATTCCACACTATCCCATATCCCTTAATTCCTTTAGTACCCAAAATTCCTTCAACCTCCATCCTTAAATAGTCAACAGCCAGCATCCACAGCTTTCTGGGGTAGAGAATTCCAAAGATTCATAAGCTTTCGAGTGAAGAAATTTCTCCTCATTGTAGTCCTCAATGGCTGACCCTTTATTCTGAGACTGTGATCCTTTGGTCTGGGTTCTCCAGATAGGGAAAATATTTTCTCAGTATTTACCCCATCAAACCCCTTAAAAATGTGATATTTCATTTAGATCACCTCTCATTCTTCTGAACTCTAGGGAATAAAGGCCTAGTCTATTTAATCTCTCCTCATTGGACAATCCCATGATCACAGGAACCAGACTAATGAACCTTCATTGCACTCCCTCTAGGTCAAGTATGTCCTTCCTCAGGTGAGGAGATGAAAACACCACATGGTACTCTGGTGTGGCCTCACCAATGTCCTGTATTGTTGTAGTAAATCTTCTTTACTGTTATAGTCCAATCCCTTCCTAACAAAAGCTAACATACTATTTGCTTTCCTAATTGTTTGATGCCCCTGCATGTTAACTTCCTGTGATTCATGTACAAGGGCACCCAAGGCCCTCTGAATACAAACATTTCCCAGACCCTCACTATTCAAAAAATATTCCGCTTCTTCCTATTTTTCCTACCAAAGTGGATAACTTCACACTTCATCACATTTTATTCCACCTGCCGTGTTCTTGCCCAATCACCCAACCCGTCCATATCCCTCTGCAACTGTTTGAGTCCTTCTCACCACTTATTTTACCACCTCAGCTTGTATCATCAGGAAATTCAATAAATTTACACTCAATCGTCTCATCTAAGTCATTGACATAGATTGTAAATAGCTGAGGCCCAAGTACTGGTCCCTACATACTCCCACCACAGTTAGTCTTTTTCTGTCCATTCACCAATCCACAATCCATGCTAATATATTACCCCCAAATTCCATGAGTCCTTTACCTGTGTAATATCCTCTGATGGACACCTTATCAAATGCTTTTTGGAAATTCAAATATACTAACTCCATTGATTCCCCCTTACCTATCTTACTCGATACATCCTCAAAAATCTCTAATGGATTTAGCAAATATGGGGAGGAATTTTATGACCCCTCCCGCCGGCAGCATTGTCCGGTCCAGCCGACGTCAATGGACTTTTGAATGGTTTGCTGCATTTTATGGCCCCTCCCCCACCATGACAGGGCCGTAAAATTCCAACCATGATTTCCCTTTCATAATCCGTGTTGACTCTGCTTAATCAGAGTATGTAATTCTAAATGCCCTGTTACCACCTCCCTACTGCTTACTACTGATGTTAGACTAACTGGCCAATAGTTCCCATTTTCTTTTTTCCTCCTTTCTTCAATAGCAGGGTTACATTTTCTACCTTCTCATCCTCCAGAACTATTCTAGAATTGGAATTATGGAAGATCAAAACCAATGCATCTACTGTCTCTTTTAAAACCTAGGATTCAGCTTGCCTTGTCACCACTTAATTCCTCCAGTACTATTTCTTTACCTATTCTGATTTATTTAAGTTCCTCATTGTCGCTGGACCCTTGATTCCAGATTATTTCCAGAATGTTTTTGTGCCTTCTCGTGCATTTTCACCTGGATAATGTTTGGGTCCTGATCCCTCACTAATGCAACACTATTTTTTTAGCCATGATTGAATGGCGGAGCAGACTCGATGGGCCGAATGGCCTGATTTCTGCTCCTATGTCTTATGGTCTTATGGCAAAGCCCCTAACTGGGCTGAAGGAAAACTTGGTGAACGTGTTGGGGAACAAGAGCTGACTCTGGAGTGCAACGCTCAAAGGCAGATAGTAGCCATGACTGGGCTTGCTACTTTTATTTTTATTCGTTCATGGGATGTGGGCACCGTTTATTGCCCATCACTAATTGCCCTTGTGCAGAGGGCATTTAAGACACATTGCTGTGGGTCTGGAGTCACATGTAGGCCAGACCAGATAAGGACTGCAGATTCCCTTCCTAAAGGTCATTAGTGAACCAGATGGGTTTTTGTGACAATTGGCAAGGGTTTTAAACTTTTTATTCCAGATTTTTATTGAATTCAAATTTCACCATCTGCTGTGGTGAGATTCGAGCATTACTCTGGGTCTCTGGAATACTAGTCCAGTGATAATTCAACCACGCCATCGCCTCCCCTACTGCCTTGTAGATTGAAGCAGGCAGGAGAGCAGAGGGCCAGCAGCCACACAGTGCATACAATTGACCAAACAGTTAATCACAAGGTACTTGACCCACTGTGCTCAAGCAATGGCAACTTTGTGCCACCCCTTGAGCACCTCACTTTCAATAACCCTTTTTATTTAACATGTTAATACAGCAGGAATGTAACATTATGGAATTCCTCAGTGCTCCCGGCAGGTTATGCACTAAAGATCCCCAGATGGTTCAGTCTTCCCATTCGCCACTTTGAAAATTCCCTTCTGGCCCTCTCCAGGCTGTTAACAAGATCCTCAACAAGTTTCACAGCCAGTTAATTGGTGGCGAGCAGGTTGTCGGCTACCCTCGCCCCTGCCCTCACTTTGTAAATTGCAGTGCATTTTGGTGGTGTTGGAAGACTGACACACTATCCAGAAGCACTGTTTTCAAAGTGCACCCATACCCAACCTCGCCCCCACTGGTGTTTGAAAATCCAGCCCAAGGTATTAGTTTCATGTCTCTATCATTTCCTTATTTCCCATTATAATTCCCATTTACAATCTGTTTTTATGTCCCTTGCTCATCTACTCTCATATTCACTTTCCTTATTTGTTATCAATTTCTTGGCCTTCCTTTATTGAATTCTAAAATACTCACAATTTTTATGTTTTGGGTAAATGAGCTTGTTGCCCAACCGAACTCTAACTGCACGCCTTCCTATGTTCTCATTACTGCTGCTTGCAATCAATAACGGGGAGAGATTGATGTAAGAATGAACAGTGATGGTTTATTGAGACATAGGGCAGAGTACCAGACCATACGTGCTGACTCAGAAACCTCCAGAACTAGACTTACAGTTCCCAGTTGCCCATGCTGTACAGTGATTCATCAGTGCTGTCACATGATCAGTAAACTTGCATTCTCTTAAAGAGACAAGGTACCTCACTTTACCACAACAATCCTCAGGCTTCTTACACTTTTCAGCAATGTTAAGCCTCTCCCTTTGATCTAATGCCATCTTTAGCTTCTCTTGTTAGCCACGGTTGGACCAATTTTTCAATGGGCTTTTATGACTTAAAGGAATGTATATTTGTTGCAAATAATGTATTAATTATTTAACTGCTAGCCATCATATCTTTTAATCAAGTTTCCCAATCGACCTTATCCAACCAACCCCCCAGTCCCATGTGGTTTACTTTTTTAGATGTAAGATCCTAGTTTTGGACTTAACTAAATCACTTTCAAATAATGTTCTACCATAATGTGGTCACTCTTCCCTAGAAGCTCCTTTACTACAAAATTATTAATTAACCTTTTCTCAGTGCACAATACTAGGTCCAATATGACCTGTTTCCTGGTTGGTTCCTCAACATACTGATCGAGAAAACCATGGGGAGGATTTTTCCCTCGTCGGGTGGGCTCGGCGGGTTTGGCGGGGATGGGCGGGAAGCCTTGATATTTGTAAATGCCTTAGTAAAATATTATGCAGGAGGAAATCCACCACATTGTCTGAAATCAGAAATGTGGGAAATTCCATAGCCATAAACGTCACAACCAATAACCACACCTGCATAGATAGAAAGCATCCTTTAGTTCTTTTATTTCATAATGCAGCACTTAAAAGCCAGCTGAGTGCCACAAATGTTGTTATTAAATTAATTTATATGTCTAGATGTTATGTTGTACGGTTGGGTCGCTTTGCTAATGGATGTGGTTGCACACCTATCTAACGGCTGGTGAGTTAGCAACAATATACTGCAGACGCAGAGACCAATATAAGATGATGCACATGCTGTTTATTTACACAGATAACAGAGCACTAACATGACGTGTGCTTCTCCAACCAGACCCTATTCTAAACTACTGATTAACATTGTAGCCCACACTACACAACAATTGGGTCATACAATCACTTGGTCAGTTTGCTCATATTCTCTTAAAGGTGCATTGCATCTCAGATTATCACATCCCTCTCCCTTTACTTGAAAGTACAATTTACAATCTTTACAATGTTTTAACTATTTACATAAATAAACTATTTACAAATTCAGTCACTCTGGAGCCTTCTTCAAGACGTGTTGACCATCATAGTTCTACGACTTTGGATGGTTTATCTGAGGCTTCCCTCTCAGAAGTTATCCAGGCTCTCCAGTAGGAATCAGTAAGTTTGTCTCTTCGACTTTCTCAGGCTCAACAGATCCTACAGGTACTTCCAAAGCAAGGGAGTTCCTTCTACCTGTGGCATAGGCTTCAACAGGAATGTTTGGCGCATCTTTTCTTGTAGATCTGTTTCCCTTTTCCTGAGATGATCTACATGTCTCCTGATTATCTGACCTTCGACCGATATATGTAGGACAGGAATCTTGTCACTGCACTGACTTCACCTGATAGCCATTTGGGCCCATTTCCAAAGTTCTTTGCAAAAACTGTTTCTCCTACCGTGAAGTTTCTTTCACTACTGTGGTAACCATGTCCATTTTTCTGGGCCTCCTGACTTCTCTCTACCCTGCCCCCTAAATTCGGCCTTAAGAGACTCAAATGTGTTCTGAGACGTCTCTTCATTAATAACTCTGCGTGGGCAGTACTAGTAGCCATGCGCGGTGTAGTCCTATAGCTGAGCAGGAAACATGGTCTTATGGTCTTATTTACGGGGAGAATGGGGTTGAGAAACTTATCAGCCATGACTGAATGGCAGAGCAGACTCGATGGGCCAAATGGCCTAATTTCTGCTCCTATGTATTATGGTCTTATAACATGATAATCTAGTTGCAATAGAGTCTCCATCCAGTTTTTTCATTCCAGACTTGAACGTCTGGACTGCCGTCTCGGCCAACCCATTGGATGCAGGGTGGCATGGCGACGTCTTAACATGTGTAATGCCATTGAGGCTTGTAAATTTCTGAAATTCCCCGCTAGTGAATGCCGTTCCACTATCAGATACTATTATCTCTGGTAAACCGTGTACCACAAAACTCTTGACGCAATCTGACTATGGTGGTGGCAGATGTGGGTGATCTCACCTCGTACACATCCATCCACTTGGAGTGAACATCTATAAGCAAGAGGAACATTGTGCCCAAAAAAGGCCCCTCGTAGTCGTGGAGGCGGACCCATGGCCTTCCTGGCCATTCCCAAGGATGCTGTGGAGTAGAAGGAGATAATTTCTGCAGCTATTGGCCCTGCATGCAGCTCTTGACCACTTTTTCGATTTCAGTGTCCACCCCTGGCCACCATAAGTAGCTGCACACCAGCATTTTCAGTCTAGAGATGCCGGGGTGAGCACTATGCAATTCGGATAATAATGGTTGTTTTCCTCTCGGAGGCACAATGACTCTCGCTCCCCACAGTAAGATGCCATCCTGGCAGATGAGCTTGTATCTCCTATTAAAATAGGGCTTCATTTTGTCCGACTTTGGCTCGTTAGACCATCCCTGCAAGACTTGTTCCCTGATGTG
This sequence comes from Cetorhinus maximus, assembly GCF_964194155.1. Classification (NCBI taxonomy): domain Eukaryota; kingdom Metazoa; phylum Chordata; class Chondrichthyes; order Lamniformes; family Cetorhinidae; genus Cetorhinus; species Cetorhinus maximus. The sequence continues at coordinate 32,092,867 of NC_135890.1, forward strand.
AGGCAATACTGGATCGCGTCCAGTCTCTGATTTGTTTGCCGTTTACTGGTGACAAATCAAGAAAGGTTAATAACAAGACAAGTTCTTGAAGAATGGGGATGGTCAAATTACTGTCTTTTAGAGGTAATTGGCTCAGTGTGTCAGCATTGGCAATCTGGATTCCCGGCCGGAGGATAAAAGTATATTTGTGAGCAGCTAGAATCAGTGCCCATCTTTGGATGCGTGCCGAGGCAATTGGGGTTAATGCCTTATCTTCCCCAAACAAGCCTAATAGTGGCTTGTGATCGAATATGATGGTGAAATGGTGACCATGGATGTACCGGTGGAACTTCTTAACGCCAAACACACTGGATAAGCCTTCTTCCTCTATTTATGAGTATCTTCGTTCTGTCGCACTGAGTGTTCTTGAGATGTAGCCAATGAGCCGTTCAGAGCCATCCGCCATCCAGTGGGAGTGTACTGCCCCTATTCCGTAAGGGGATGCGTCGCAGGTTAAAATCAATTCTTTCTTTGGGTCAAAATGTACCAATAGAGCCAATGAATGTAGCAACTTCTTTACTGTCATAAAAGCCTGCTGTTGTGGATTTTTCCAAGTCCACCTGTGGTTTTTCTTGAGTAACCTGTATCATGGAACCAGTACTGTTGACAAATTTGGGAGAAAACAACCACAGTAGTTAAAGAAGGACTTGAGTTCTGTGGCGATTCTCGGTGCTGCTGCCTCACAAATAGCTCTCACCTCATCTTCTACTGGGCGAAGGCCCTGTGAGTCAACCCTATGACCCAGGTAAACCATTTCTTTTGCTTGCAAGATACATTCTTCCCTTTTCAAACGTGCTCCGGCTTGTGAGAAACGCTTCAATACCTCTTCTAAGTTAGCCAGGTGTTCTTCACCAGTTAGTCCTGTTACTAGGACATCAAGATAAAACCACAACATGGGGCAAACCTTGAAGTAAATTTCCCACAGTCCATTGGAAAATGGCACAAGCCGATGAGACTCTGAAGGGTAACCTGGTATACAGGTATAACCCCGTATGCGCGTTGATAGTCACAAAATCCCAAGAGGCCTTTCCTAGCTCGACTTGTTGGTAAGCATGGCTCATGTCAAGTTTAATATATGCAGTTCTCCCTGACGGCTTGGAGTACAATTGATCAATTTTTGGTATAGGATGCCTGTCAAGTCTGGTCACTTTGTTAATGGTCAACTAGTCCCCACATATGTGCACTCTCTGGTCAGGCTTTAGTCCTGGAGCTATGGGCGCTGCCCATTTGGAAAATTGTACAGGCTGTAAGACTCCCAACCTTCCCAGCCTGTCCAATTCAATATCCACTTTCTCTTGTAATGCACAGGGGACTGGCCTCGCCTTCAGGTATCTGGGGGTTGCCCCAGGATCCACGTAGATTTAGCTTGCAGCCCGGGAGTCTTTCCAAGCTCTTCCCTGAACACGGAGGCATATTTCTGTAATAATTATTCTTGCAGATCTTTCATTCTGAGTTGAAAAATCTCAATCCACTCTAACTTTATTTCCTTAAGCCATTTCTGACCAAGTAGAGTTGGACCCTCCCCTGCTACCACTTTCAGGAGTAGATTAGCAGACTAGCTTCCATATTGTACTAGAACCTTGCACATATCCCTTACTTGTACGCCTTCGCCAGTATACGTTTTTAATTTAGCATCTGAATTTTCCAGATTTAGTGAGTGGCCTCCTCCATTCAGATATTTAAACGTGTGTTCCCCTATAACTGTTGTGGATGCCCCTGTATCCACCTCCATTTGGATGGGTTTTTCATTGACTTCCACTATCATGTAAATTGGCTCTGTTTTACCCATTTTTAAGTTGTGTAGCGAATAAATATCTGACTGTCTCTTCTGGTTCCTCTATTACATGGATTTTACAATTTCTGCTTTATTGTTTGAAATTTTATCTCAATCGGTCTTTACAATATCGCATAAAGTGCCTATTGCGATGGCAGTAGAAACACTCGGTTCTTTTAAATTGTCGTTGGTTTGCAGGCTGTCTGGTTCCAATTCTGCCATTATTATTGTCAGTTTTATCTGTTAAGCTATTGCTTTTTGCTAGTCTGTTAATGGTGGCTGTTTCCTGCCTTTCCGTGGAACCCTGTGCTTCTGTGCTATTTCTAACCGGTGCCTCCCTCCTGACGCGATGGATGGCGCTATTTTGTCTTCCCTTGATTGCTTCTGAATCCCTGACTGCGTTCTCCATAGCGAGCGCCAACTCCAGCGCCTTGCTGAAGTCTAAATTCATTTCTGACAACAACCTTTTTTGAATGGCGTCTTTGTTAATCCCACATACTCATTATTCTCACATACTTGTCATTAATCGATGTCTTGAACTCACGGTGCTCTGTCGGTTGTTTTAAGGCTGCTACATAGCAAGCGACTGTCTCTCCAGGGGTGTAACACCTCGAATTGAATTTAAAACGCTGCGTTGTTACCGAAGGTTTTGGATGAAAGTGGCTTTTCTCAAGGTTCACCAACTCATCAAAGCTCTTGGAATCTGGGGCGTTGGGTGCTGTTAGACTACGAACCAGGCTGTATGTTCTACTGCCACATGTTGATAAGGGGATCACCCACCTCTTCTCCTCCCCCGATATGTCGTTGGCCAGAAAGAAATATAATGTCCAATATAATGTGACCAGTCATCAGTGGTCTGATCAAATGGTACAGTGCGGCCAAATTGTGGCATACTGGAGGAAGATAGTTTCGAAGACTATGGTGAGGGCTGTACTTACAATTGGCCTGCAAGGCTCGGCTCATTCACTTCAGTTGAGTTTTCGCAGCTTTCCTTGGTGCCGTCGACTGGTTGTGTTTTGCCTCGTTACCAGTTGTTATATCGTACGGTTGAGTCGCTTTGCTCACGAATGCGCTTGTATGCCTATCTAACGGCTGGTAAGTTGGCAACAGTATACTGCAGAAGCAGAGACCAATATAAGATGAAGCACATGCTGTTTATTTACACAGATAACAGAGCACTAACATGATAGACGCTTCTCCAACCAGATCCTACTCTAAACTACTCTTAACATTGTAACCTGTGCTACACAGCAATTGGGTCATACAGTCACGTGGCCAATCTGCTCACATTCTCTTAAAGGTGTATTGCACCTCAGATTATCACACTAGGCTTTTGCATTTTATGAATAAAATATTGTAAGCAGGTTGAAACTAAAGTTTTAGCTGCTCATAAGATTAGTGTTCAATGATTCTGTTATTTTTTTCTTTTAACAGCTCTTTTTATTTTAATATTTTGATATGCAACTGTTGCATATAAACCAATTGATATATGAGCATGTACTGGTTCTCTTAAGCATATTCCAGATGTGTGTTTGCCTCAGATGAAAGACTTTGGCAGGCATTAGCGATAAATGGACTATTTACAATCAACTCTTGTTCGGTAGTGCTGACGTGAGTCGGTAAATGATCAAAACAGAAATCTTGCGTCACCACAGACTTAATAAGAAAAAAATCATTTAAACTCAAGTAGATAGGAATCAGTGGCCATCCACTTGTAATGTGTACGGTGTTTACTCAGATAACAGACTGTAAACACTAATTTGCTCAGTACATTGCCTTTTGACCTGGAAAATGCAGATGAAAAGAAAGTGATGCAATTTATTGGGCTGTTTCCTAAAGTAAGCCAAGCTCCATAGAATGAAATAAATTCATTTTTCACATGATTTCCCTGCTGTTAACATTTTGAAAGTTCCCATGTATCAAAAAATCAATGTTGGATTATCAAAATTACAAAGTATTATGAAGCATTTACAGCACAGAAACAGGTCATTCAAGTCCATGCCAGCGTTTAAACTCCATGCCGATCTGCTCTCCTCTTCCTCTAACCCCGTCAGCATATCCTTCTACTCCTGTCTCCCTTATGTGCTTATCTAGCTTCCCTTAGAATGTGTCTATGTTTATTCGTCTCTCTGTGGTAGCGAGTTCCACATTCTAACAACTCTCAGAAGTTGGTTCTGAATTCCCTATTAGATCTGTTAGTAACTATCTGATGGCTCCTCTGGTTTCACACAAAAGTAGAAGACCTTCTCCATGTCTACCCTATCAACTCATTTTCTTATTTATCAGGTCACACCTCAGTCTTCTCTGAAGGGACCCAGCCAGTTTAATCTTTCCTGCTCAGTTCTAGTACCATTCTAGTAAACATCTATTTTTGCACCTTCTCCAGTGTCTCTATGTCCTTTTTATATGGAAGTAGAACTGTGAAAGGTGTCCGAAGTGTACCTTAACCAAGTTTCTGCACCAAACTAACATAATTTCTTTGTTTTCCAATTCTATCCCTCTAGAACTGAACCCCAGTACTTTATTCACTTTTCTTATGACCTTATTAAACTGTGTCACTACTTCTAGTGATCTGAATATTTTATCCCTAGATTCTGCTGTTCCTCCACCACATTTAGACTCTTATATTGATTTTATTTCAAAGGTATCAAATTAAGTAGACCTTTGATGCATTTTTAGAATGGGTCTGGCAGTATTAATGCAGTTTCCAGAGAATGCAAGTCAACAGTGCAATACCATCTACAGCATAATTCAGATTTTGCCATCTAACTCAGATTAACTTTTGTCTTTATTCTTCCATGGGATGTGGGCATCACTGGCAAGGCCTATTTTGTTACCCATTCCTTGAATTGAATTGTTTGCCAGGCAATTTCAGAGGGCAGTTAAGAGACAACCACATTGCTGTGGGTCTGGAGTCATATGTAGGCAAGACCGGGTAAGCACGGCAGATTTCCTTCCTAAAGGTTGTTAGTGAACCAGATGGGTGTTTGCAACAATCGATAATAGTTGTGATGGTCACCATTGATGTGACTAGCTTTATATTCAAGATTTATTCATTGAATTCAAATCCCATTAGCTGTCATAGAGTATTAGCCCGGGCTTCTGGATTACTATTCCAGTGACATTGCACCACTGTCTCCTCCATTTGGAAGGATGAACGAGGAAAGGCAATATAAACTAAATGGTATAATTGTAAAAGGGGTTTAGGAACATCAGAGACCTGGGGGTTTACATACACAAATGAAGATAGAAGAACAAATTGAGAATGCTTTAAAAAAAACATTTGGGATCCTGGACTTTATAAATAGGGCCAGAGTGCAACAACAAAGAATGTATGTTAAACCTTTCAAAATCACTGATAGGACCTCAGCTGGAGCATTGTGTCCTATTCTCGCACCACATTCTAGGAAAGGTGTCAAGGCCTCAGAGAGGTGGCAATGGATATTTACTAAAATGGTGCCTGGGATGAAAAACTGCAGTTATGTGGAGAGACTAGAGAAACTGGAATTGTTCTCCTTTAAACAAAGAAGGTTAAGTGAGAAATAGAGATTTCCAAAATTATGAAGGGTTTTGACAGAATAGATGGAGAGAAACTGTTTTCACTCGCAGGTGGGTTGATAACCAGAAGACACAGGCATAAGGTAATTGTTAAAAGAACTAGGGTGGGGTGGGGGGGGTGGATGTGGGGCAGGTTTGGGTGTGGGGGAGATAAAGAGATTATGTTTTTACACAGCAAGTTGTTATCATCTGGAATGTATTGCCTAAAATGGTGGTGAAAACAGACTGAATTGTAACTTTCAAGAGGGATTTGGATGTTTGGATTTGGACTTATCTTCCAGGGGTAGGCTTACCTTCCAGGGGCGAGAGGAGTCAGACCTGCGTGGGAGCACATTCCAGGACTGTGAATAAAAAGAGGCCTAGGCTCAGGGCCTTTCATTTACCTTCCGGGGGCAAGAGGTGGCAGGGGCAGACCTGCATGGGAGCACCCTTCCTCAGCTGCTTGGTGAATATGAAAACAAGTGTGAGAGTGACATCACAGGAAAGTCGTGAGTTGATTGGTTCTTGAGCAGCTGCCGTTAGGAACTGTGTTTCAACCCCAGTAATTTTGAAAAACGTAAATTTCTAAACAAACACAGGGAAAGTAAGAATTTATAGGCACAGGAGAGAGAGCTGATTTGTGAGTGAGGGCGAAGAATTTCTACTTTTTGCTAATCCCCAGTTCATAGTTAAAAGTACAAGAGTAAGTTAAAGTAAGTAAAAGTAACTAAAGTTAAAGTAGATAAAGTGATTTAAAAGTTTAAGGTTAAGGCATGGCAGGACAGCTCAGCCAAGTGGAATGCCCATCCTGTGGCATGTGGGGAGTCATGGACACTTCTCGTGACCCAGGTGAACCCATGTGCAGGAAGTGTCACCGGCTGCACAAGCTTGAGCTCCACGTTTCAGAGCTTGAGCAGCGGCTGGAGTCACTGAGGTGTATCCGTGAGGCAGAGAACTACATGGATAGCACGTTCAGAGAGGTGGTCACACTGCAACTTAGGGGTAAGCAGGCAGATAGGGAATGGGTGACTGCCAGGCAGTCCAAGAGAAACAGACAGGTAGTGCAGGAGTCCCCAGAGGTCCCGCTCACTAACCAGTTTTCCATTCTGGAGATCGGTGAGGGCAATAGATCCTTGGAGGACTGCAGCAAGAGCCAAGCCCGTGGCCCAGCTGTACAGGGGGGGAGGAAGAAGAGTGTAAGTGCAGTACTGATGGGGGATTCTTTAGTTAGGGGAACAGATGTGGCTATCAACATGGCTCCAGGATGGTTTGCTGCCTCCCTGGTGCTAGGTTCAAGGATGTCACAGAAAGGCGTTCTTGTGGGCGAAGGCAAATAGCCAGAGGTTGTGGTCCACATTGGTACTAATGACATAGGTAAGAAGCAGGATGTGGTCCTGCAATTGGAATTTAGGGAGCTAGGAATAAAATTAGCAAGCAGGGCATCTAAAGTAGTCATCTCCAGATTACTCCCAGTGCCACGTGCAAGTGAATACAGAAATAGGAAGATAAAACAGATGAATGCGTGGCTGGAAAGATGGTGCAGGAGGGAGGGCTTTAGATTCCTGGGCCACTGGGACTGGCGCTGAGGGAGATGTCACCTGTACAAGCTGGACTGGTTGCATCTGAACGGAGCCGCGACTGAGTTCCTTGCGGGTTGCTTCGCTAGTGCCATTCAAGAAGGTTTAAAGTAACTTATCAGGGGTGTAGGAACCAGGAGAGAATATTAGAAAGTAATATCAGGATGCACGGAATGCTGGGAGAGGCAGATAGCACTAAAATAGAGAATAGTAAGTTAACAGATGGATTTAGAGTAAGGGAGCAAGTAATCAAGTCTAAGTCAGGGTTACACTGCATGTATATGAATGCACGGAGTATAGTTAATAAAATTGGGGAGTTACAGGCACAGATTGCCTTGTGGGATTATGATGTTGTGGCGATAATGGAGACCTGGCTTAAGGAAGGGCAGATCTGGGTGTTAAATATTCCTGGTTACAAGGTGTTCAGGAAAAATAGGAAAGGGAAAAAAGGAGGAGGGGTGGCATTTTTGGTTAAGGAGAGCATTGCAGGGTGTGTCAGAGGATTCAAGGACAGAATCAATTTGGCTAGAGCTAAGGAATAAGACGGGTGCAATTACATCGCTCGGTGTAAGAGATAGACCGCCAGCTAGTGGGAAGGATATAGAGGAACAAATCTGCAAGGAAATTATAGAGAGGCGTAAACATCATGGCGTAGTTATAATGGGGGACTTTAATTACCCGTATATAGAATGGGATGCTGGTAGTGTAAGGGGCAGTGAGGGACAAGCGTTCCTAGATTGTGTTCAGGAGAATTTCCTACAGTAGGATGTGTCCAGTCCATCAAGAAAGGAGGCACTGCTAGACCTGGTTCTTGGAAATGAGGTGGGTCAAGTAGATCAAGTGACAGTGGGGGAACATTTAGGGGACAGTGATCATTTTAACATAAGGTTTAGGATGACAGTGGAAAATGACATTGGTCAATCAAGAGTAAGAATAATCAACTGGCACAGAGCAGGCTTCAATGGGGCAAGAACAGAGCTGGGCTGGATAGACTGGAACCAAAGGTCGGTGGGAAAAACAGTAGCTGAACAATGGGCTGCCTTCAAAGAGGAGATGGTTTGCGCACAGTGAATGTATGTTCCCTCAAAAGGGAAGGGTAGGACAAAGAAACCCAGAGCTCCCTGGATGACAAAGGAGATAGAAATTAAGCTGAAGAAGAAAAAGTGCTTACGACAGGTGTTTGGTGGCAAATACAATTGAGAACTAAGCTGAATACAGAAGGTTCAGAAGGGATGTGAAAAAGCAAACACGAGAAGCAAGAAGGGATTTTGAAAAGGACTGGCAGCTAACATAAAAGGAAATTGCAAATTATTTTGTAAGTACATCAATAGTAAAAGGATGGTAAAACGGGGAGTAGGGCCGATTAGGGTCCAAAAAAGGGATTTACACATAGAGGCAAGAAGCATGACTGAGGAGTTAAATGAATACTTTGCTCTGTCTTTACCTATGAAGTAGATGCTGCCCAAGCCTTAGTGACAGAGGAGGAAACTCAGTCACTCGAAGGGTTTAAAAGGAGGAGGTATTGGATAAGCTGTCGATACTTTACTTGAAGTCGATAAGGCACCAGGACCGATGAAATGCCTCCAAAAATATTGGAGGAAGTGAGAGTGGAAATTGCGGAGGCATTGGCAATAATCTTTCAATGTTCCCTGGATTCGGGGGAGGTGCTGGAGGACTGGGGAATTGCAAACATTATGCCCTTGTTCAAAAAAGGTTGTAAAGATCTGCCCTGCAATTATAGACCAGTCAGCTTAACTTCAGTGGTGGGGAAACTTCTAGAAACAATTATTCGGGATAGAATTAATAGTCACATGGAAAAATGTGGATGGGTTCAGAAGAGTCAGCATGGATTTGTTAAAGGAAAATCTTGTCTAACTAACTTTCTGGAGTTTTTTTGAAGAGGTAACAGCGATGGTTGATGAGGGCAAGGCTGTTGTTTTGGTGTATGTGGACTTCCAGAAGGCATTCAATATAGTGCCACACAACAGACTGTGAGGAAAGTTATAGATCATGGAATAAAAGGGGCAGTAGCAACATGGATACAAAATTGGTTGAGGGATAGGAAACAGAGGGTAACGGTTAATGGGTATTTTTTGGGCTGGAAGAAGATTTGTAGTGGAGTTCCCCAGGGGTCAGTGTTGGGGTCCTTGCTTTTCCTGATGTAATAAATTATCTAGATCTTGGTATGCAGGGAACAATTTCAAAGTTTGCAGATGACACAAAACCTGGAAGAATTGTAAACTATGAGGAGGACATTGTAGAACTTCAAAAGGGCATTGACACATTGGTGAAGTGGGCAGATAGATGGCAGATGAAGTTCAATGTGGAGAAGTGTGAGGTGATACACTTTGGTACAAGGAGCATGTAGAGACAGTATAAAATAAAGGGTCCTATTTTAAAGGGTGTGCAAGAGCAGAGATATCTGGGTGTATATGTACATAAGTCATTAAAGGTGGCAGGACAGGTAGAGAGAGCTGTTTCTAAAGCATACAGTATTCTAGGCTTCATTAATGGGGGCATAGAGTACAAGAGCAGGAAGGTTATGATGAACTTAAATAAGACACTGGTTAGGCCTCACCTGGAGTATTGTGTACAGTTCATTGGTGCCACGCTATAGGAAGGATGTGAATGCACTGGAGAGAGTGCAGAAGAGCTTTACAAGAATGGTTCCAGGGATGAGACACTTCAGTTATGAGGAAAGTTTGGAGAAGTTGGGATTGTTTTCCTTGGAGAGGAGAAGGCTAAGAGGAGACTTGATAGAAGCTTTCAAAATAATGAAGGGTCTGGACAGAGAAGATAGGGCGTAGGTAGAAATTGTTCCTGCTTGTAAACGGATCAAGAACCAGACAGCACAGTTTTAAAGTGTTTTGCAAAAATGGTTACTCAGTGCTGCCTGCATTGCAGCAAAATGCATGGACTTTAAACAGCACGCTTAATTTATTTTAATCTAATTATTTCAAACATTATGGGGGGTTTTCTGGCATAGAATGTCATTGGTAACAAGTGTGGTTGGGCGACTCCTCACTAGCCCAGACTTCTAAGCCTGCAGTTGAGATTTAAAATCAGGGAAGTTGCAGGGGCATTGGAGAAAGAGCAGAAAGTGGGACTAATTGGACGCTTTTTTGGAGTGTCAGCACAGAAAGGTGGTCTTGATATCCCCTGGTTGTGCTGTAAGATTGTACGTGGAGATCGCTCTTTCGAGCGATAACTATAGAGATGCTGGTTAAAAAAATGGATGGTGGTTTAGGAGTTCTTGTTATGGCAATTGCTTCAAGCTATTGAGCTTTAATGGTTTCCAGATTGATGTACTTGCTGCTGCGAGCCCTTCACACAAGGTGCCTGCTGCCCTAAACTGCAGCTTGTTTTCATCCCTGATGATTAAATCCCTTCCCTTTGAGGAGGCCTAGGCTTCCAGATTGGCGAGTTGTTTGTTGTGTTTTGCGTTGGCAGCTTGCCAAGTTCACTTAATGTGAACCTACGCTGACTCTAGCAATTTCCAGCAAATCATTTGATGGAATCTCTCACCCACAGCATGAATCCAGATGGGCACCATGCCAGGGTAACAGGCAGCAGAAGTAGAATCCATCTCTCTGATGAAGACCTCCAAGCCCCATCCAGGTGGTAGAAGGCAGGAGCTCCACACTCCTGAGTCTTCCTTTCACCAAGTTGGACACCCACATCAGTTGGACTTTGTTGGACAAAACTCCTTCCTGTTGACATATATTAGCAATGGCTTAGTCGGCACCTCCAGTATCATCCTGCACCCTGTGAAATCACGCTATACTGCAAATGTCTCTGGCTCTGTGCCTCTTCTCCATAGGGGTGAAATCAAAGTGGATGAATTTGGCTGCTCCATGGAAGAGGGCATCTGTCACCTGGGCTACACATATCCTGACAGCTCCCTGGTTATTGTGACACAGATCCCAGATGCAGATTGGTACATTCTGTAGCCATAAAAATTGAGGGCTGATTTCACTTTCATTGCTATGCATAGAAAAGTTGTAGCAATGGGGCAAGTCTGAAAATCTCTGTCACGAAGCTGGCTGAGATGTCCCTTGACATTCTCAGAGAGGTGCAGCCCTTGGAGAGGCTTGTAGAACCATTGCAGCTGTAAAGGTTGGGGGTTGGGGTCATACCTGGTGATCTGCTTGAGTCTCCTGGCTAAACATACTGCTGCTGCAAATCTTCCTCCATTGTGATTGAAAAGAGGGATTATATAAGCCCAAGGGAAAGCTTGCCCCTTGTCCAAAGTCAACATGAGACTGGATTCAGGTAGACCCTGGTGGGGGTGCAAAAAACTTTCTGGTAAGTGAGGAAGGCAGTACAGTAAAATGAAGTGTAGCTGTCAATGATTTAAAAATATAAGTTAAAGGAGTTAAAACAAATATCCTTGGAATCTGTAATCAGCAAGTGGAGTTAGGACCCTCTTCAGTTTACCAATTCCTCACTCATAATTGTTTGAACTGTAAGGGTCTGTTTTGTGGCAGTAAAACTACATCGCTTGCAGGTATAAGCCCAGGAAACTCCTGTGTACTTTAAACATGCACCTATGCAAGTGAACTCCAAGGGGCTATGATGGCACATTTGAATTGTTAAAAAGGTTAATGAAATTTGCATTTAATGCATTAATAGCTTTAAGCATTTAAGTGTATTGCACTAAAATGCAAATTCCTTCCATCTATTTTGTGCAGTAATGGCATAACAATGGCTTAAATGCTGAAGGCAACAGGAAATTATACCTTAAGAAATGTGTATGCTGACTTTCCAAACAGGAATTACTTGCGTGCCATTGCTTAAAACCAGCAGTTTTACATTAGCTGACTGATGCCATATGGGAGGCATCTTTCACAACCTAGTCTTAAATTAATTAATGTAATCTTGTAATAAGAGAAACATGTGCACAATACCAGTGAAAGGTCGCGGTGTCTGCCGGCACCATCGAGGCCTTCCGTGCCCGGTGGGCACTGCGGGGACTGGGGTGTTTTGTTGACCCCTTTAATCACATCTTGGTTTGATGTTTGTAAGGTTCCTTTAAAGTTTTTCCTTGATTTTACAGCTGACCTGACTTAGGGGCTGTGCTTGATTTCTCCCCTGTTATTGTTAATTTAGTTAATTGTTTTAACTCTACAAGAGATACCAGTGAAAGGTAGGGAACTGGAGGAGGCATAGAGATCTGACTTTAACGAGGGAAGGGCTATATATGAAGCTGGTGAGGAAACATTCCACTCAATGGGAGATAGTGAGATTAGTGAAGCCTGCAAATTAATGGGTGTTATGCCATCCTTGTGAATCAGCAGATATCCAGAAACATTCTCACCCTTCACTATTTCCTCCATCTCTAGGGGCTATGTTCACCTATTCTTAGTTTACATAATCCTTTCCTGCAGATTCATCGCATCAACCGGGTGGAAGGGGGATGCGATCAAACAACAATAAAGAGGAGAAAGATTATGAAGAGGAGGGGCAGGGAGCAGGAAAATTCTTTCTGAGGATAAGATTATGAGAATGGGACAATTGCGCTTTTTGATTTATATAAATAATCTGTACTTGGGTGTACAAGGCATAATTTCAAAGTTTGCAGATAACACAAAAGTCAGAAATGTAGTGAGCAATAGGAGGGTAGTAACAGAAAGGCATAGATTTGTAAAATTGGCAGACACATGGCAGATGAAATTTATCAGAGAGAAGTGACTTGTTTTGGCAGGTAGAAGGAGGAGAGGCAATATGAATGAAACGGTGCAATTTTAAACAGAGTGCAGGGACAGAGGCACTTGGACACACAATTGTTTGAAGGCTCATGATAAGTTGAGAAGGCTTTTAAAAAGCTACACAGGATCTTTGGCTGTTTAAATAGAGGCATAAGGCTGGATTTAGTGGAGGTGTTGGGGATCCCCCCCCAACCCCATCTTTCTCGATGCCAGGTCCCTCGATGCCAGGTCCCTCACCTTTGAACAAGTGACCCTCGCCAACTGACCACCCCACTGGGAGACTGCAAGCAAACCTTGTCATGCTCTCCTCATGGCGAGCCCTCACCCTGCTGCTGGGTTAATACCAGCAGCACAGGGATGAGGCCCATAAATGAACATTAATTGGCCATTTAAGGACCTCAATTAGTGGTGATACAGAAAGGGCGTGCACAGGATCGCAACCAAGGCAATTCTGTCCTCAGCCAACATCAAAACATGTACACTTGCCTGCAAGTGATTCAGGAACAGAAGCCGGCTGGTTATTTTCTCACCTTCCTGACCCTTTGGCACTGAGGCCAACTGATGTGCTCCTATTGCCAAATTGACAGGGTATAATGAAAGGCATCTGAAGATGTTCTGGCAATTAAATCTTTAAGATATATAAAGGAATTCAGGAAGTTAATTTGCTCTGAACAGATTAAACAGAGTGAGGTGGATGTCATTTCATTTCAAGTTACAAAAAGTAGCAATAAAATGGAGGATTAGAATCCTGAGGATCAAACAGAATCAAAAGATCCAAAAATTATGAATAGAAATTAGGTAGAAATGATTTAAGGCATTTTGTCAGTTGCAGTTAACCCTCATCAAAGATACAAACCTTTGAAGGTGGGAAAATATCTGAGGAGGATTGACTGGAAAGCAAAACTGTGAAATAATAAAGTAAGAAAATAGCATTTGAAAAGCATTTTAAAGATGTGAAAATATGTTCATGTGTGAAAACAAAGAAAAATAACAAGGCTTAAAATACCAATGGCTAAATGAAGAGTTCAAGATTAGTATCAACAAAAATGTATTCAATGATACAAGAAAATATAAGGAAATATATATGGGGATTGGAGTTAACTTTCCAGTCAATCCTCTTCATATATTTTCCCACCTTCAAAGGTTTGACTATATGGAAATTGTCCAGGAAGTTTCAACTTCTATTGGGCAATTGCTCTGTGTCTGGAACCTTCCAAAACTCCGATTTGAAGTTGAATACTTTAGATGGTTCTGACTCACTTAAAAATATTGTTACTAAGGAAAAGTTAGAAGGAGTAAAACCAGTTCTAACTCCTGGGTAACTATACCAGTGAATGCCCGACTCCTCACTGGACTTCCTAACTACCTGATCCTAACCCCCTGACTACCTCCCCATCTCCTGATTACCTCCCCACCCCCTGACTACTTCCCCAACCCCTGACTTCCTCACCACCCCCTAACTACCCTACCGACCATCCCTTGATTGCCCCTCTAAACACCTAAATATCCCCTGAGCCCCCGACTACTCCCAACCACCCTCCTGATCCTCGAATACATCCCACCCTCTGACTTTTCCCTGACCTCCAACCACCCCTGCAAACCGACCACCCCCTAACCCCTCAACTCCCCCCCAACCCCCCCACTACCCCCAACCACCCGACTACCCTCCCGACCCCCTGACTACCCTCATCCCCTACTACACCCCTGACCCCGGACTATACCCCCATACCTGACTACTCTCCCCACCCCATCCCCTACCTCCCAACTATTCCCACCCCCAATTTAGCCCTTCCGACCCCTGACTAGCTTCCATCCCTCCAACCCTGACTGCCCCCCAACCCCACCCTCCAAACCTCCCCGACATATCCTACCCCCTCACTCACTTACCTTACACACTTAACTTCTCACCCTCACTTGTCAAAGTAGCGTTTGAACAAAGGGACATTTAAACTTGCCGGTGTATAGCAGCTAGTGTCATAAAAAGGGGGCATGGTTTGGTTTCCCCCGATGCTCCTACATTAAAAAGAAAGGACTTCAGGAGCAGGTACACTCCACATTTCTCAGGCGGCCCGGTTCTGAAGTCCAGGTGAGTAATGTGGAGCTTCAGTGTGAGGTAAGTAAGGAGCGGAGTGGCAATCTGACTGTAACTGCCACCCCTGGGAAGATTCAGCTCATTATTGGTGGAAACATAAACACTTCTTAGACTTGGAGACTGGAGAACAACAATGAGATTTTGCTAATATTCAAAATGGGAATGAGGCATAAGTGCAGAAAGTTAGCCTTCCACCTGTCGTGGGAAAAATGGTAGAAAGGATTTTCAGGATTCTGTTCTTAAAACTAGTGATAGTCATCAGTAGTTTAGGGCTGAATAATTTTCTACAATTACTTGAGGAGGGACTTGTATTCACAGAGGCCATTAGGTAAAAAAAATCGAGTTTAATTCCAGCACTCACCGAGCAGGAATATGGGTGGAGGGGGTATTAAAATAAAGGGGGATTTGCACTACATTCCCACACTTCACCATTTTAACTTGCCTGAATTAAGGCAAGTGCAGGTTTCCCACCCAGAGGAGCAGAAGCCTCATTTTAATGGCTGAATCCCAATGGTGTTAGTGGGGGGTGCACACCATTTTAACCATAGGGCTGGCTGAGACCTGCACAGTCCCCGCCCACTGCTAGGATTCTGGCCAAGGGAGGCCTAGGTTAATGATTTAAGCTTCCTTGCTCTTCCTGACTACACAATATCTTAAACCTCTGCTGCCTTGTGCACCAAATGAGCATGCCAATTCACGCTACGCTCTTCCTTACCAGGGATCTGTCATCCCTCTTGGAGACCCATTTCCATGGACCTCCAGTGGCAGCCTACTCCCCACTCACCGCGAATTTTGAATTCCACTGCTGCAGTGGTAATTCTTTCCAGGTTTGGGTGGGAGTCAGTGTCGGGGTACGTAAATGTTCAAATCTCTGGGGTGAAAGTGGACAATGGTACAGAGGTGGCGGTTAGCAGAGTATGTGGTCAAAAGCTCAGTTTAGAATTTAATAGAGTGCTGAGGGTGTGAACAATCTGGCTCAACCTGTGAGGCATCTTATGCCTGATAAGAACAGTCCTATTTAAATATCTTCTTCAAGGCCAGAATTTTGAGCTCGGCAGGCGGGCATGGTTGGCAGGCCAAGGAGCGGGCGGGAAACGGCCCGCCACCTGAGATTGGCCCTGGACTGTGATTTCACACTGGCAGGCCACCGAGCGTGAATGGCGGCTCCCCAATGGTCAGGAAGGGGCGGGCGAGGGCAGAGGCCTGTCGGGACCCGGTGGCCGGTTTGAAATGGATACAGTCAGGCCCAGGATGTCTTGGAGCTGGAGAGGAGACAAACACCTCAGTCAACTGGCAGCGGGGAGGCTGGGGTGTCAGACGAAGGTAAGGGTGCAGTGCACTGAGGTGAGAGTTTTGGATGGTGCAGACATTCTTGTGTAGTCTCATCATTGATAGGAGCCTCAAAACTGGAGGCCCCATCGATCATTGAAAGACGACGGCACCATGATGCAGATTTCAATTGTCTCACCAGGGCGCCTGGCATGCACAGTGACAGTGTGATTAAACTAATGACATGTCATCGCTCCCCATTAGGTTTGCCACCACGCACCCAATCACAGGACCCCGAAGATCCACCCCTGACGCCAGAGAACTGCCAGGCTTCACATAAACCTGCATCACACCCACTCTCTGAACCAGGCACCAGCGCAGATGCCAGCACCTCGGTGGGCATTAGATCTTCGTCTAGGATGTCGGGCACTTCACACTCGCTTGTGGTGCAGGCGGAGGCAGAGAATGCCCAGGGCAACGGCTTTGGACCAGGATGATGCTCAGTCAAAGACTGATGATGAGCCTCTGGAGTCATCCATTAGGCGGCAGATGCTGGATGTCCAGCGAGATGTGCGGGAGGATCTGGTGGAGATTAATCAGGGTATGCATGCCGTGGTCTCCATTATGGAGGAGTCCATGCAGAGCATCAGCACTGAGAGTAGCGACTCTCATGGGGAGGCAGCTCCAGGAACAAAATCAGGGGTTCCTGGGGTTGCGCTCAGACCTACAAGTCCCCACACAGGCACTGATCTCAGGTTGTCAGTGTCCATGTGGAAGATGGGTGAAGCACCCAGTATCCCAGCTAGGTGCCTGTCCATCAATGGTGAGCAGGGAGGTCCAGAACGACCTCACCTTGGCACATGAGCTGTTTGTTGTCTCTGTGGGCTCCTCTCAGGGTGCTCTGAACGATGGCAGCAGCTCCTCTGCCCCTCTGCCAGTGACGGTGGCATCTGATGAGGCTGCAGCGACTAGGGAGATGCCAGCCAGGAAACTGGCAGGGCCAGCACTGGGAGGCTGCCCTCCACTGGCCAGAGGACGACCGCCAGGGCCAACAGGACAGCAGAGTCAGCTGGCTGCCTCCAATGCCGGTGCCAGAGAGGGGGGAGCACCATGATGTAGCAATCACAAACTTAAATTCAAGACACCATGAGCACAGGAGGGACTGGTCATGGGTGATCTTCTGTTGTGTAATGTTTTGTTTATTTTAACTGGTCTGGGGTTGAAGACCAGAGAAGGTTCTATTAATTTGTTTTGACTGTCAACATGAGATAAACTTTCTTTTGTCATAATGGCCTGAGTATGCTTCACCTTTCTTATTTAATGTGAAGCAGGGTATGCCAGTATGTAATGCTGGACATGAGTGGCTCTAAACTTCATTTCACAGGCACTGAGTGGACTTTGGGGTCAAAGGAAAGGGTCATTTCAGACATCCAGGATGGAGGGGGCAGCCCTGGCATCAGGTAGTAGTGCTTCTTTGGTAGCCTAGCTGAAGGAGCGTTGGATCAAGACGTCCCTGGTGACCCTGCCTCCCTGGAGGTTACTGAGGTCCGCCTCCACGCCCTCAGCATTCTCCTCACTGTGCTGCTCTCTTGACTCACTACTGGATTCATCCTCTGTGGCCTGTGCAGCTGTGGTCCTCCAGTGGGTCCCCCCCTTGCCACTGCCAGATTGTGGAGATCGCTACATGTGACCACTATAAGTGACACCTACTCTCGGGGTATTGTAGTACACCCCCTGAATGGTCCAGGCATTGGAAGTGAGTCTTCAGAAGACCCATGGTCCTCTCTATCACCGCACTTGTTGGAGGCATGCCTCCTGTTATACCGCTGCTCTGCCTCTGTCCTTGGATGGCGGAGAGGCGTCATGAGCCACTTTTTCAAGGGATAGCCCTTGTCATCCAGCAGCCATCCATCCAGTTGGGCTGGAGCACTGAAGAGCCTCGGCACTAGGGAGTGTCACAGGATGTACGCGTCATGGGAGCTGCCAGGGTACCTTGCACAGACTTGAGGAATCTGCATCCTGTCCTCACACACTATCTGCACGTTCATGGAGTGGAATCCCTTTCAGCTGAGCTGCTGGCACCTTGATGGTCACATGTGTGCCATCGATTGCACCCTGGATGTGGGGGAAGCCAGCCATCGCTGCAAAGCCTCTGGCTTGCTCAGCCTGACTGGCCTCATCTGTATGGGAATGAATGAAATTCAATATCTGCCCGAACAGAGCTTCTGTCACCAGCTTGACACAACTATGAACAGCTGACTGGGAGACTCCACAAAGATCCCCCACTGACCCCTGGAAAGAGCCAGAAGCATAGAAGCTGAGGGCCACTGTGACCTTCAGAGCCACTGGTATGGGGTGTCCACCCACACAGTCGGTGGTGATCTCAGGCCCAATCATCTGACAGATGGGGGTCACTTTCTCCCTTGAGAGGCGGACCCTCCTTCAGCATTGTACCTCGGATATATTGGGCTGGATTTTGCCGTCAGCGATTTGGGGGTGAGGCCCGCTCGCCAACATGCAAAATGACGTGGGATGACGTTAGGGGGAAGCTCTGATGTCATCCCGCCCCATTTAAATTTTCAGGAAGGCGGGGGCG
The DNA here is from genome assembly GCF_964194155.1 of Cetorhinus maximus. Lineage (NCBI taxonomy): Eukaryota > Metazoa > Chordata > Chondrichthyes > Lamniformes > Cetorhinidae > Cetorhinus > Cetorhinus maximus. The sequence goes on from NC_135890.1 coordinate 32,111,459, forward strand.
TAGTAAATTCAGCTGTGCGCCCACCGACCTGTCAATGGCCAATTGAGGCCGTTAACAGGATAATTAAGACAATTAAAGGCCCTGCCCATCCAACCTTAAGGCTGGCGGGCAGGTCAGGAGCACCTGAGGGCTTCTGAAAAAACATGAAACCTCATCCACTGGTGGGATGAGGTTTCATGTAGGGTTTAAAAAACTTTAATAAAGTTTTAGTGAAATTTATTAACATGCCCCATCTCATGTGGCATTGTCACATGAGTGGGACATGTTAAGGATTTTTAAATTTTTCTATTTTTAATGGTTGAACAACTGTCAGCGATCTCCCTGAGGCAGCACTTAGCCTCAGGGAGATGTGCGCTCTTTCGTGTGCATGTGCGAAAGAGCGCACTCTCGCATTTGGGGAATCGCCCCCTACCCGCACATAATTGGCCCGCCCACTTAAAATGGTGGCAGGGCCCGCTTCTCCGGCGGGGATCGGCTCCCCGCCCGCCGGAGATTGGGTCGGGCCCACCCGCCTGGTGGGCAGAAAATTCTGCCTATTGAGGTAGCTGCATCGCCGCCTGTTAACTGGCAGCAGGATAGTGGTGTCTTCTGCGGCCCCTTCCACCTGGACTACCTGCTGGCCCTGCACCCCCTGTGTCTGTGCCTCTCCGCCCACAGGTCGCTCCCCTGGAAACTGCATAAGGACACCTGGCATCCTCTGCTTTCTGCCCCTCTCTTCCTCCTCCGAGGTGCCTTCAGCAGAGACCAGAAGCCCCATTACCAGGGTAACAGAAGGCTGTCTGATCCCTGGAAGGTCCACATAGTCAGAATTCTCCAGGGTCCTCGGAGACACCAAGGAGTGCTGATATGAAGCCTGGAAATGCTAACCATGAAGCCCCAAACAGCGATGACACTGCCATATACCAATAAGTCACCAGCAACAAACTATCTACCAAACTCCTCACTACTCACACTGGCAATGCTGCTGACCCTTTTTATCTCGCCCGTTGGTGAGGTTTTTGAAATTGTTGGCTGGCCGCCTGCCCATTTTGCCTGTGCAACAAGCGTGAAATCGCACGGGTGATGGAAAATCGGTGTCAATTGACTATTTAATGGCCTTAACTGGCCTCTTAATTAATGGCTCCGGCACCCATGTGCACCCGCCCGAGCAAAAATATTGCGTGAGTGTGTGATGATGTCTCCTGACGTTATCGTGCACTATTTTACCCTCAAGTATGTCTGGCGCGTGCCCAAAGTATTTGCTGCTGAAATGCTTGCATTCAGTCTCATATTCCTGGGATGAGCATTTGGCCTTGGGAGTTTTTCTGGCATCAGACCTACTGAATCAGACAAAGTGAATTATGTTCAGTGATCTTCACTATGCACCTGTAAAGCTTATATGGTTTGATGATAACAATATTAATCTTTGATTCACTTGTGAACAATATTTCTTTCATTTATTTTTTTTTGGTTGATATAATAGTTGAGACTCAGTTGTTGTTTGGGTTATATTAGACTGAATATTTTGAAGTTTAGTACAAAGATTTGATCTCTAAGGTATTCAGCTCTACTATAGAATTATAAAACACAAGCAGTAAACCGATGTGTGCACCAAAATAAATAACAGTGGTGAGTTGTGCTCTGATTTGACCTGGTGTTCGTGAGCCAATGTTGTAGCATAAATTCATATCATAAAGTTACTTTTTTAAAAGTTTTGCATGAGCTTGTATTCCTTTGGTTGATGCTTGAATTTCAAGTAGTATCTGAACATGCTATTGGCTCTCATCCAAACAATTGTTGGAACAGCATGCAAAAGTGAAGTATACCATCTGGGGAAGGAGGAATTCTAGGACCTGTCCCAAACCACAGCAGTACACCATCTGTTTGCTGATGACAGGATGACTACAACCAGGATAACTGTTGTCCATGTTATCCCAACTTCTCAGCTAAAGAAAGAATGAGAATGAAGGTAGGAAGAAAATATTCACTGAACTAATAATAACTGAATATGTATTTTATATATATGTATATAATATACGTATATAAATATACACACAAATCAAGAGAGAAAGACATTATTGAGTATGGTTATGTCTTAAATGAATATAGACCACAAAAAATCATTCTGTTAGAATGTAGACAACTTTAGGCATTGTTGAAAACCACAGTTTTGGATGGCTGCGATGTACAGGAACCCCTTTCAGTAGGCAATGGAGCATTCTAGTAAATGTCATTGGCTGCGAATTAGGAAATTGAACTGATGGAGCCAAATGTTGTGTAGTGAGAAAATATTTCCATTAATGATTCAACAGAGCTATCATCAGGTGGCTAAGCCACAAAGACCAGTTTCAAGCACTCCTCGGTGCTGGGTGAACTGATTGCAGAAAGGAGATCATAAGGCCACTAAAGTTGTTCTCAGTGCTCCTGGGTTAGCGAGAGTAACATTGGTCAGATTTCTCATTCCTGATCACTCTCTCATACCCCTGTTGCAAATAGGCATGTATTGTGCTTTGGGCAATAGAATGATCTGGATCAACTGCATTCTGTGGTCAATGGTCTGCAGACACGCATTGCAAATGCTCCCAAATAAATGAAGCTTGATGGGCTAGGGTGCCCCTCACCAGCAGAATCATTTTCACAGCAAGAAGACAAAAGCTTCAGGAAAGATAGTAGAACAAAAAAAGATGATAGGGAGACTGGTGATTTGGAAATAGATACATAGACAAATAGACATTCTGTTCAATGAAGGACTGATTATGTGATCTGATACTTTCCATATGCAGTGACATTCACAACGAGCGTATCTCAGGAAATTACTGCTGCTGTCCACAATTTTAATGGATGGAACATCATACCCTGTGCTCAAGATAGTTTTTCTGTGGCACTAGGAGCACACTTACATTTAGTAACTATGGTGACAATACATCTCTGTTGAGTGTCAAACTACTTCTTACAATGACTGTTTCGATCCACTTACCAGAGGCTTAAAGCAACAAATACTTTCTGCCATTTTTATTGTTACTATCACAGATTTGGTAACATACAAACATATAAATTAGGAGCAGGATTCTGTGGAATTTTAAGTCTTTTATTTTTTTGTTTGTGGGATATGAGCATTGCTGGCAACACCAACATTTATTACACAATCCTAATTGCCCTTGAGAAGGTTGAGCCGCTACCTTGAATCGTTGTAGTCCATGTGCTGCAGGTACACCCACAATATTTGTTGGGATTTTGATCCAATGACAGTAAAGGAATGGTAATATAATTCCAAGTCAGGCTGGTGTGTGACTTGAAGGAGAACTTGCAAGTGAGTGTGTTTCTATCCGTCTGCTCTCTCTATTCATCTAGATGGTAGATTTATTTGGAAGGATCTGTCAACGGATCCTAAGCAAGTTTCTGCAATGCATCTTGCAGATGGTACACACTGCTGCCACTGAGCACCGGTGGAAGAGAGAGTGAATATTTAAGGTGGGAGAATAATAATTATAAAGAATGCTCTTCTGAGATTGGGGTTAAGGCATATAATTAGGTCAGAGTAGAAGGAGCTTTACCCTACATCCTACCTGGGAATATATTGTGCCTAAAATTGGATGAATTTCATATCCCAGCATCTTGATCAAAACATAAGTTTATTTTTTTTTAAATGAAGTCAAACAATGCACTAATACTAAAGCTAACATAGAAAGTAAAGGGTCAGTCAAGTCCCATCAATCAATCCTTAAGAACTAGATAGCCTGGCTGGGCATCAGCCACTTTTCCTTCCCCCGATTCCTCCTCTGTAGGCTCCTCTTCCAGCACTTCTTGCCTTATGAGGTTCCCGTTTGACAAACATAAATTTTCTTCAACATTTTCGAAGTGCTGCTTTTACCTGTTGGATATTGTCTGAAGTTCAGACACTGGTGGACAGAACAACCTTGTACCTGTACCCCTGTTAGTACGTAGGCAGCAAAAGCAGGTCTCTTCCAAAATGCCTGAGAAGTTGTCCCTGGGTTGTATTACATAACCCTTGGGCTACCTGCAGGAAGGGATGTCAACTTTGAGGCAGTGTGCTTGCAGCTTAGGGGGCCAACTGGAGATGTAACAATGTGCTGAATTTAAACAGCCAAAAAAGAGTGGGTTGTAGATGTTAAACTTTAAAAATCTGAAACTCGACATCAACCAGCACTTCCGGGTTTCACTGTGGTAAGTCGAAGAATGGGCTACCAACCTGTTCCAGGAGGCGGGTTGGCAATGCAAATGTTTTAATAGGTTGGCAGTCCCTAATTTAAGCACCTTTGCAGGTTTAACAGCAGGTGCTCGGGTTTCCCAGGCCTCGGGAAATCCAAACATTTAAGGAAGGGGAGAACAGCTTCGGAGAGAAGTTAAGGACTTTTACAGCACTGTTAGTGGGCCAAGAGGAGCAGAAGTGCTCACCAGCCACCACTATATAATGACCTCTGGTGTCAGGGATCAGACCCCACAGTTCAAACACAATCATGGGGTTGGGGATAGGATCACTAACCCCCACTTGGGATTGGATTCCTCCCCAGGTTTGGGTGATCAGATTTCCCCAGGGACAGAACTCCCACCCTATAGGCAGGTGAGGGAAGTAAAGAAATTCTAGCTGTGCAAGGTTCATCATTGGATATTTTGAGCAACTTACCTTTCCTGTCACTTCTTCTAGTCTCTGGTATTATAACTGCAGGGCAGCATTTCTTAATACCACAGAATCATGACACACCTCAGATGAAAATACCATTTATTACATAAGTTCAGAGAGGTTGTATCTTTTCTGATGGATGTACAACTCAGCTTTACAACCACAAAATCCCAGGCCTGCACCAGACAAAATAGTATTTACTAAGATGTCAAAAGATATAATTCTTATTTTATGGTTTGCAGATGATATTTGCTAACAGATGGCATGTGCTTGTTTCATATCATAATAGCAGTGAATATAGAAGAAACCTTCAAACAATGTTACCATCACAAGATCTGGGGGCACCAGCAGATTAACTCTATGTTTTAGAGATACATAGATTCATCAGTCCTATGCACTTATGTAATGGTAACTGCACATGAACATGCATTGTAAATAGCCATACTTCTTTAGAAGGAGGAATGTGTCATTAAATAGAAAAGGGGGTGCTGTAATATGCTTTTAATAGATATCAGCATGGCATCCCTAGAAAGCAAATGTGTCATGTGATCCACCCTTAGTTTCACCTTTGCTTTGAGTAAAGCAGACACACAGCTCTGGTATCTTCGAGCTTTATATCTATGTATAACTGTCCTCATATGCCTAGTCTTAGTAAATGAGCCCACAACTTACCCCGTTCCTTATGAGTGATTGGTGTGTTGTGTCTTGTACAGTAAATAAGCCTACTGTATTATATTGTTATAATAACATGACTGTAGCTGCCACTGCAAACACCATCCCTATGGTGAAGGTAATTACAGTAGATAACACTGGCCTGGAACTACCCTCAGTCTGCCCTGATTCTGGGAAAAGTATCTGTATGACACCTTTGATGATCTCACAATGTTCCAAAGCATTTTACAGCCATTGAAGTGCTTTGTTTTTGAAGTGTAGTCACTGGTGTAATGTAATAAATGTGAAAGCCAATGTGCACACAGCAATGTCCTATAAGTAGCAAAGTTATCCAGATCATCTGTTTTGGTGATGTTGCCTGAAGGATAAGTATTGGGATGCCACCAGGGTGAACTCCCTTCCTCTTCTTAGAAACAGCGCCATGCAATCTTTTACATCTACATGAGAGGGCTGGTGGCAGCTTGGCTTAATGTCTCTTCTGAAAGACGGCACCTCTGATAATGCAGATTTCCCTCAGTGGAGTGAGTCAGTTGTACTGAGTAATTTCCAGGCAGTTATGTCAAGGATTGCAAGTATATTTGATGGGATAATGGTCGATGCAGACAATCTGGCTCTGATGCCAGCAACCTATCTTGCTACCTTCCTTTCCATCTTTTAGCACTTCAAACATTTAATACTGCAACTAGGACACTTGAAAAGCATAATACACCATCACTCATTTTCAATTTACTTCACAAAAATGCCTCTTATGAACTCCCTCACATGTACAATCTGCCTTTATCATCCATTGACAGAATTAACACTGAGTGGAACTTCCATCAATGCTTAGATAATCCCACCTTTGGACATAAACCATTATTTGATGAAAAGATTCATGCTTAATGAAGTGCTCGCATCTTGTATGCTGCTGTATTAAACAGCAGTATAAAAACATGGTTAGAAATATATTTGGGGGAAATTTAAGTATGAATTAGGTGAGAATTCCCAGTCTTCACGCGCCTAAATTATGCTGCTGGCAATATTTTCACTAGCCAAAAGTTTTAGTCTTGTGTGTTAATCAGTTCAGCAATAGTTGTGTAATCTGAACAGTGAACTACATGTGAAGACATTCCATATTCAATATATATTCTAAGTATTTAAGGCATAGGCTACTTTACATTGAAGACATTTACAAATATGGACATGAGTCTCAAGAGAGATCTGATTGATGGATTTTAGATTCATGTTTTGACTGCTTATCTTCTGATGCCAATACCTTTTTCACTCAGATAACAAAATGGTTTGTTGTAGACAACAAAATAAATTAACTTCCTGTCAAAACAACCTATTGTTACCATATAATTAACAAATCAGATATCAAATGGGATCTGTGGACATTTGACCCAAAGATAGGTAGACAATACTTTCTTCTTCATGCATAAAAATTGCAAGAGATTGCCAATGAAAGGAAGAAATAAACTTAAGCTGCTCCTTGTTAGGATAATGAAGAAGTGTGAGCTCTTTCTGTTATATTACATTCATGATTCATACAACATCGCTTTTGAAGTTATCATTAAGATTAGTTGCACTGAAAATATGTTTCCACTGTGTCCATCTATCAAATCTCCCATGAGACCCATGTCCGTAATTGTAAATGTCTTCTACATGAAGTAGCCTATGCCTTAAATGCTTAGAATATATACTGAATATGGAATTTCTTCATGCATAGTTCACTGTTTGGATTACACAACTATTGCTGAACTGATTAATGCACAAGACTAAAACTTCTAGCTAGTGAACTATTGCCAGCAGCATAATTTAGGCATGTGAAGACTAGGAAATCTCATCCAATTCATACTTAACATTCTCCCAAATATATTTCTAACCATATTTTTACACTGCTGTTTAATACAGCAGCATGCAATATGTGAGCACTTCATTAAGCATGAATCTTTTCATGCAAGTAATGGGTTATGTCCAAAGGTGGGAACATCTAAACATTGATGGAAGTTCCATTCAGTGTTAGTTCTGTCAAGGGATGATAAAGGCGGAATGTACATGCGAGAGAGTTCTTAAGAGGACAGAGGCATTTTTGCAATGTAAATTGAAAATGAATTATGATGTAGTATGTTTTTCACGTGTCCTAGTTGCAGTATTAAATGCTTGAAGTGTTAAAAAACGGAAAAGAAAATAGCAAGGAAGGTCACTGGCATCAGAGCCAGATTGTCTGCATTTACCATTATGCCATCAAATGTATTTGTAATCCTTGATATAACTACCTGAAAATTACTCAGTACAACTGACTCACTCCAGTGCAGTACTGAGGGAAAGGCTTTGAAACAAAAGTCTTATATGTACCAGTGGCCCAAATAAAGACATATCAAGCTAATTTGGTCCTAGAATATTTCACATATCATCTTGTCCAATAGAATAATATACTATATATATATAATTTAAGCTACAGCTAATGCCAACCTCAAAAAATTTTCCCATTGTGTTACAACATCCTTTTCCCCATAGTTAAGTTATAAAAATGGCCATGAAAGTCCACTGGTTACAATCCTTGCATGACCACCAAGGATGTGTCTGCTACCACCCTCCAGAGCTCATCCTACTGGAATTTGTGGAGTCAGGAGGAGGGCACTTCATTTACTAACAACAAGTGGGCACCCACACCACTATAAGCATATCTCCAGTAGCAACCTGTTCAGCTCATGTGGAAAATACAACAACAGTTGAAAAACTCCAGAAGCCCAGGGTGCTCTAGAGATCCGCTGGTTGAATGCTTTCTGGCATTACTTGTCATCTCCTGTTGTAATAGGAGAATAGGACATCTAGAAGAGGAGAAGGAATAAGGAGTGGACAGCTCACAGAATAACTGACTGCAAAGAGCAGGTGCACAGAACTAAAATGTTAGCTCCCTGGGGATGATAAGGAAACCATAGATGTCAGGAGCAGTGTCAGAAGGAAGGATCCAGCTGCCTTTCCAGAGCCTCTTTGGTTCTATTGCTTGTTCTTTTCAAAAATGGCAATTAGCTTTCCACATATATCTTAGGATCCTGAATTGCATTTTTAAAGCAGCCAATCACAGAAACAGATAGCTGTTTCACCTAGTGACAGGTCCTTCTAGGATATGGCAACATGTCAATCGTTGGCGTTAATGGATGGTAAGTCTACTAACTCCATTGTTTGGGTTAACATAGGGTTCAGTAAATTAAAATCAACCCCAATCATTGTACCTTCATTACTGTATAAATAAGATACTTTTTTATTCAGCTATTCATGGTAATGTGACAAAAAAAAGTTTTTTTCTCTACGTCATTGCTTATGATATTACTGACATTTCCAGTTTCTCCTCCCCTCCTACACTTTGTCTTCTCTCACGGCTCAGGCAAAATGCAAAAGGAAAAACTTAATAGGGAAAATAAATAATTTCTTTAGGCTTACTCATAATATTTGAAAACCATACAAGCTGTCATATTTTCTCATTGATTACTGCTTAAGCATTACACGAGTCACCCTACAAGCATGAAAAGTTCAAATAATTTCTTCACAACGCTATTTTGATGTGTTGAAGTGCCAATGCTTAGAGTCAATTTCATAATTTTGTGTAATGAATTTGTCAAAAATAATCCCTGGGCTAGGGAAAGAGGAAAAAAAATCAGCCTGGTTTCCCACTTCCGATCACAGTCCATTGACCCCTGCTGGAAAGTGTCTGTGTGGATGTTGAGATGAGCACAAGATCATACTCTGTTGTGATGCTACCACACATTGCCAACACTGTCTGGGCTTGCACATCAATTATGGTTACTTGGAAAAGAGCCTGCAATCTGTCAGCACCAACTGAATACCTTCACAGTGACTGTGAAGCCAGCAAGCAGAATAACCCAGCAGTGAATAGAGGGAAATATAGGAAGAAGGTGGGAGATTTAGAGTTTGTGGCATCGACAGATAGCTAGGAGAAGCTTTGATGTTCACACTGGAAGATGAAAGTGAAAGTCAACAACAGCACTTAACGCCCATTTTGAAATCTTTCTCACAGTTAATTGTTGTCCTTGTCCATTTTGTTCTCGTTTCTATCATATTAGTTTGATTGTGTGTCTTTCATGAGGGCAACGCTGAATATAATAGCAAAAGGAAATCAATATTCAGTTGGCGAGTGCAAGCTGCCAAGGAAGCAGCACAGTGCACATCTAATTATGCATAAATCTGAAATAAGAGTAACCGTGAAAAAATGATTTTTCAGCTCCTTGTGTGCATTCCTTACATTGGAATATATACAACTGATACCAATATGGCCTCTCCAACATTTACCAGGGAATGGACCAGGCTATGACTAATCTTCCAAAACATGTGGATGTGATCAAAGATGTTACTGAAAATGTAGACACCATTATACTGTGCTGTAAATGAGAGAAGTCACAATTTAAACATAGTTATCTAATGGGGTGTTTTTTTTATTTCAAAGTGGCAGTTTACAGAATGAGCTAGATGTGGGTCAGTTGCGTCTGAAATCCAAGTGAATGATGAAACCATAACATGCTTGAGGTAATTTGCGTGCTAAACTCAAAGTAATTTGATTGCAGCTTCGTGCTTTCAAAGCTTGTGTGTTCAATCTTATATAGTTGTATTACCATGGTAACATGCATTGTTTGTAGAAAGTAAGCCAGGAATCTTTTAGGAAGGGAATACTGAACATACAATTTGCACTTATTCTTGTCATTATGTCATTTTGGAGGGTCTCAACAAGTCGTATTTTGTAACTTTAAATACATGGATGACTTTTGAAAGTGCAAAACATAAGTTTGATGCAAATTTTATGAAACAGTCTAAATTTAATCTATGTCAGAGCTTTTAGTTGAAAATATTACATGAAGAGAATGGGAAATTTGAAAGCACAAGCTTTTGTAAAAATAATGTCCCATTCACTATATCTATTGATAAGAATTAATGGAATATAGGCTTCCATATTAAGGCTCTTATGTTATATTATTAACAGTAAGCTTTCTGTCAGCCTGACAAAGTTATGAAAAACCATCATCTCACATTATCACATTGACAAAGTACTTCCAAGATGTAGGACAAAAGATATACTTCAATGTATAACACACATTGAGTCTTAAACAACACTAACATTGCATTTATATAGCGTATTGGACATAGGAAACAACCCAAGATGCTTCACAGAAATGTAATGAGATAAAAACAAAATGTACTACATCTTAATTTGTGTTTTGAGGAGCCCAAGGATTCAGTTGATAGTGCTCCTGCCTCTGAGCTGGAAGGCCCTTGGTTTTAATCCCACTCCAGGATTTGTTGGTCATGGAAGCAGTATTCACGTGGGTCAAAAGCAGGTTGTTAATCAGCCTATAAAATCCTTCCAACACATCATAGCATTTTCCAAGGGAGTAAAGAATGTGAAGAAATGAAAAACAAAGTTTTTAATACAATTTCTTTTTATTTATACAATAGTATTAACCCTTTGAACCATAGTTTGCCTGAATGCTGCATTTGAATTTTTAAGTTATATAGATAGGAGATTAAATTGGATAGCTCCCAAGAAATCCCAATTAACTTGCTCCCATTCAGTTGCTCTCCAACTTCATGCCTACTTTCTCATTATAATGATTTTGTGTTCAACCAGTACTTACTGCACTGGCCATTGGCTGCATGAGTCAGCAGGGGGCCCAATATGGTTACTTCCAAGCACTACTTGAATGTTGCCAGCAATGTGCCCGATTCCTTTTGAGTCATTTTCCTTGCCACTGAAAAGTGATGAAAGATCCCCCTTCGCAGCAACGTTTTCATGTAACGTATTACAAGACTCTTTGAAAGAAAACTGGTCTTTTGTTTTAAACTCATTTATTGAAAACTGTATACTGATTTTAAAAAATCAATTGTCTTTTGTTGTACTTTCATCAACTGGCATGATCCTTTGAACAGAACATTGCCACTTGGGAGACAAATCTTTGCCAGTAGATTTATCTGAATAAAATGCAGCTACAGGAAAAAATAAATAAAGCTGGCTTGCATTACTTAATGCTCACCTGCAAAGGGAAAGTACATTGTGGCTGCTGGAAGTGCTAAGATCATTGGGAATAATGTACTGTTCAAGAATCAATTATGGTTGACAATGGGACAGAGCGGCACCAAGGTTTTTGGTTGCTGCACAACAGGTCTTTGTGGTAGTGGTCGAACAGAGGAGAGATGCCTTTTATCCTTAAAAGGCCAGAAGCCATTTTGCCACATGCTCAGAAGGCAGTGACAAGAGACAAGAGATAATGGGGGAGGTCAATGCCAATAGTTTATCTCCTTGAAAATGGAGGCAATGGAGAAGTAGCTTCAGTGATCTGACACAAGGCATCAAGATCAGAGAATGCACCTTCAAGTGCCACATCCTATCATCTGCAGCACTCGTCTCAGGCACTGCTCAATTTATCAGACCTCCCCCCTCATCACTCACCTACCAACAATCTCCATCAATCAGGACTTTTACCTAATGTTCATAGCTGCACCTCACCCATACACACTTAGCACTGCAGCAAGCTTCAGTCCCATATCTCAGAACTTGCAGATTGACAGCTATTCAACCATGACTGCAACATCATCCACGCATATTGCACGACACACACTGAACCACTTCTCTCAGTTTTGCACAAGAAGATGGCACACGACCAGAGGCAACAGGAACTAAAAAAAGGGCATGGGGGATGGGTGGGCTTCCCACATGTTCTAAACCCCATGTTGGAGACTCTGTTGGCTATTATGGGAAGGACCATTGCTGAGGCTGTGACTACTGGTGGTGCTGAATCCACTGAAGAAGAGAGTATCCTCATACTCCCTCTCCTTCTCCTTTATCCCACAGTCTCTTCTTATAGTCAAACTGGTAGTGTAAGCACTTGTAACTTTTTCCTCTCCCCTCAATATAGTCCTTCCCTTTCCCCTTTTTTCTTTCACATACCAAAGAATTGCAAAGGCAGAGGGGGAAGAACAAGAAGACAGTGGAGGTGAAGATACACCATCACTCAATTTTTCAGTCACAGGTACCAGCTCATATACAGACAATGCACATAATTTAGAGAACAGGATAGAGGTGGGATCGGCACATGGTAAGACACCAGGCACATGTGCATTGCAGCTAGGGCAAGGGGAAAGGATAGTGCAGGTGCCAGCTCGCTAGAGAGTAGGGGGCACACTAGTTCTGCTGCAGAGGACTCAGGAGATGAATTTGATGAGATAGGCTAGAGATGACGTCTGATGGGTGTGCACAGCCAAATGGAGCCCTGTCAGAAAGCCTGCCTTCAATGTCAAGGAGCATGGAAGTGTCCAGCACCAAATTGGCATAGGTATTTGTGCAGAGCTTGATGCCCATCCTTTCCAACATGAAACAGGTGGGTGATTGTGGAGTCAACCAGGATCCAACATCCAATGGCTGAAGTCTCAACTTACATTGCAGCACAAGCAGCATCCACTCTAAGTCTGAGTACTGCCATGGAAGCTCGGACTGTTGCCATCACGGCTCTGGATACAAGGCTCCAAACGTTGCTTCCAGATCATCACAGTACTTCAGCAATTTGTTCTCCCACAGATCTGCTCACTTAAGATCCTCTGTAGATATGGCCTCCTGCTGAGAGCATTTTACCTCCTGCTCATTCTCCCTTTGCTAGCAGCTGGTCCTGCTCTTTGTGGCTTCTGTTCATTCTCCCAGTCATGCTCAAAACCAAGAACAAGGCTGACTGGTCTACCCATGTCTGGGAGCAACTGGTTTATGCAGAAGCCTTTAAATCAGCAAAAAATTACTTCAACAGACCACTACCCATGGACTATTGAAATGTTAACCAACTATTAGAAGCACCCAAAACCCATAGAAATCCAGAAATAGCCAGAAGAACTAAACCAGTAACTAAGCTGTAAGTAGCTGTGATCCCTTTAAATAGCTCTGATATGGGGGCCCTTCATACTGATAAATTTGTGTTTGGCTGTGCAAGTTTCAGAGAGGTCATCGATGGAAGTGTGGAGCATCAAAATGGTTACACAGATGTCAAATCACATGTTAACTAATGTCATGAACTGTCTTCTCTACATACTCCCAGCAGATGTTAAGTGTGTACATGCTAGTTCCTTTACAATATGGAATCAGTCACAATTCATTTCAGAAGTGTGCTCAAACTATGGACACAATTTTGGAATCACCTTGTAGTACCCAAAAAATGGATACTCCAAAAACCCACTTTCACCCTCCATAATCTTCAGTGTGGAAAACATTATTTCTGTAAGTTTTTTTAAGTGTTAAAACAATAATTACAGAAATATGCAGAACTGAGGATATTTTTCTCTGTGAAGTACCATATACACTCGTGTAAAAGTCAAGTTTCTCAGACTAAGGATGGAATTGACCCCTCCTGCCCTAAGTTCTGTGGTAGGACCAGAAAGCCAGAGTGACTCCCACCGTCGAACAAAGTGGGCTGTTACACCCAGTCATATGCTCCCCGCCTCATTATTTACGTATGCACATGGTTTGTGTTGAGTCTCACGGTGGGACGGGCAGGAAATTGGTTGCCCAGACGTCATGTCTGGGTGCCATATTTAAAAGGCCCTTGGACAGCCAATCATTAATGGTGCCAGGACCCTGGAACAAAGATGAGCAGCAGAAGTCAGCAAGCTCAAGCCCTGTGGTTTAGCAATTCCTCCCTGAAGCATCTCCTCCAGGCCATCGAGGGAGGGCGGGACATCCTGTTCCCAGGGGATGGCAAAAGGAGGCCCACCCAGTTGACCACGCCAGCCTGGGAGGAGGACGTCAGGTGGTCAGCACCCGTGGGGTCCAGAGGGGAACCACCCTGCAGTGCAGGAAACCGATGAATGACCTCATCTGTTCCACTAGGGTAAGTGAATTCACTACTCTCCCAACTCACATGACCACTCATTGCATTTGAGATTCCATTCTTTCTTTCTTTATTTCATCCTTTCATTTTTCATTGTTTCGTTTTTTTCTTTCTATACAAAAATGACAGACAGGAAAGGACCAGTTGGGTCAACATGCCTGACTGACCCTCATGATGGTTCCAGTAACATGATTTGACACTCCCTGCAATCTGGGGGAGTCGAAAAACACCAAGCCAAAAAGGAAAAACATACCTGGAGAATTTCTCTCCAACCTCCTTAGGCAATCAGAAGCACTGCAGGCAGTTACACAGATTAAGAGCCAGATTTTTTCATCCCAATATGAGGCAAATCTATGTCAGGCACGTGGAAATGGTGGCGCACGGATCCCCCTTGGGGAGGTCCCATCCCCATTCCCGTCACCAGCTATTTTGATTGGTGTGGGAAAGGGAGCGGATCATGAGCTGGCACGCAGCGCTCCTGACCATACCAGCTTCATTGCAGGGGTGGGCATTTTAGACAGCCGGCTATTTTCAAGGAGTCAGGCCCATTTTGGTAGGCAACATGGTTCATGACAACTCAGAGGTGTCGTGAGCATTGGGCAACCTCTAGTCCGGAATCAGAAACCTTTTCACAAGAAAGTTCAAAAGGAGTTGACAATTTCGCACATCATAGTGTAATGGAGTTTGATGAGTTAAATATGTTTTTCAGGAAGTACTAAAGGAAGTAACCCTGGAAATATTGGATGCATTGGAGGTCATCTTCCAAAATTCTATAGACTCCGGTGCAGTTCCTATAGATTGGAGGGTGGCAAATGTAACCCCACTATTGCCACAGAGACCCTGGTCCAGTATAACACACAGTTTCTGCCAGATATGCACTCCAACCTGCACTCCATCACCCTAGCCATGGGTGAGCTTCTGCAGTGACCAAGCAAGAAGGGGATGGCTCAGCTCCCTCCAGGTGCTCCTTCGCTTCAAGGAGTCAGGGAGGGGCTCTTGGGCACCCAAAAGGAGGAGGACCGATAGGCAGACACTCCAGGGGCATCCACACAGGACCCTCCAAAGGTGTCCAGGCATTCCCAATCCCCTCTGCCTGTGACCCCATCAACTCCAGCTTCTGAGACCATGGATGGTGCACCTGCCCTAGAGCAGAAGACCCAAAGAATGCTGGGATGCTCCAGGCCTTGGGCCTTCAGGGGACGCCTGCCAAAGTCACCACAGCAAGAGAGCATGGTAGTCAGCAGGCTGCCTCCACCCCTGCTGCGGATGTTAGGAATGTACCCAGGTGAAGTGGTGGAGTAAGGACAATTAACACTGGTGGCATGAGTGTACAATCATTGTATATAGTTTAGGCACTTGTGAATATATGTTAGCTGGTGCTGTTTGCAAATGTCCTGGGTTCATTCTTGCTGCTATTTGTTTTAATGGCCGCATGCACTCCATCCATTTCATGGCTTTGAATGGAGATATCACTCTTTGACAAATCATGATGACAGCCATGTGTGAGAGGCTTTCCACTCACAATATTACGCTGGCTTCCATTCCTTTAGTCTCTATGGGGTGACCTTGTCATAATAGAAAGACTAACCAATGAGCCCTTGTCAGGCAGGCCCATTCCCCCAGGCGGACGGAGGTTTGCAGTTGCTGGTTGGCAGCCATTCACTTGTGCGCCCCTTGTAGGCACCCCCCTCCCTCCTTTCTTTCCTAACTCTGACTGGAGCCGATGGCCAATGGCTCAGAGGGAACATCGTCTCTACACCTTGCTGGGATCTCGATGTTGTGAGAGCCCTCTGGAGCCGAGCAGCCTTCACCAGACAGTGAGGGTTTACAAAGCAAAAAGCTCTCATACAGTCTCCATATGATTATTAGTTTAGGTTGTGCTGACCTTTGGCTCCACCCGCCCAAGAAGAACGTGCCCCCACCTCGATGTGATGCAGTTGGACATTGAGGGCGTTACCTTCCTGGTGAACTGTCTCTGTCTCAGGATGGTATGCGTTATGTATCAGCCTGTCTCCACCACCTTTTACCCTGTTCCTGTCACCCACCAACTTCCCCTCATCACCACTGAGCCCCATCACCATTGACACCCCCCACCCCATGTCACCTTCACTCCCCCCTCGGTAACCTGTGAGCCTCCCCCATCACCCTGGACTCAATCACTGCCGACTTGGACTTGCCTGCCTTCCCCGCTGAGCCCACACCAGTCACCGTGCTGATGCCCACCCTGATCCTCCCCACTCCTGTCATCCGTGCCACCATTCTTGTCCCCCTCAATGACCCTCCAGATGAAAACTACACCTACCATACCCAAACCCTGGTCCTACCACCCTACTGCATCCCACATCCCCCTCTCACAGTCACCATCCCTTCCTATCATCAGCACCCTAAGTTCTCCTCCCAGGATCCCAACAATGACTCAACAGACCCCTCCCTCCGAAACACTCTGCCCCCATCCCCACTCCCTGCTTACTCCCCACATTCCTCTTCAAACTTTCCTCCCTCTGCCAGCCCCTTCAAGCCTTCCTTCCCCCTCATTCCAGCCACAAAATCCCCCGCCACCTATAGGTCATGTCTTCCATCTCCACCCCAAACCCCCCCACCCCGCCCATTTCTTCTCCTTGGTATGGGTGTCAACTTTTACATAAGATTGACCATTACTGGAGTATGTGCAGTAATCCTTCTAATCCCTCTTGAAATTGTTTGATGTCTTGTACTAACACACTATAATCAGTATGGTATTCCATGTTGTTAGATGAAATATACACAATTCATTAAAAATCATCTTCACCGTACTTTTTATTAACTGATGTTAAATTGGTTTAAACATTATCAATATTTTCTGAGATGAGTTGCAATGCAAATTAATTCTTAGCGTCATTTGTTGGGTCCATATGACAAGAAAAGAAATCAAAAACCTTATTATTTTGCCATGTTTAAAAAAATGAACTTTCTGCTGAAGCAAAAAAGATGGTTGCTACAAGTCACATGACGTGAGAATGGCCCTTTGTGCTGGGAGATACCACCAGAAGTTACGAGAACAGAAGAATTCCTCTCTGCCTGTGGAATCTCACACCTTATTGTACAGACCCCTTGTAAACAATGAAAGTAGAGGAAGTGCAGGTGAGTTGGCTCCTCTAGCCTGAATTATCACAAAAGAGACAGGTCGAAACTCATTATGCCTGCAGAGCTGTTAGCAGACTCACCTCATATCTGGGACTGTCCAGATCCATTTCAGAAGGGGACCATTGAGGGAACAGTGGAATTCTGGTCAGAAGCACAGAAACAGTTTGTTAATCTGCAATTAACCATTAATGGGCTACATCACATGACCCCAAGCATCTGGCCTTTTGGACAGTTTTAACATTATATATTTAGCCTCACAGGCAGACTGCTTTTTTAACATTAACTGGAAAGGACTCTAGCAGCCTGACTGAGCAAGCTGTTGGCTACCATCTCTCAACTCCATGAAACCTGTTTGAATTTTAAAAGTCTCTGATCAATGCCAGCCAAGCTGTCTAAGCACAGAAATCCCACTGTTTTTCGGTGTCATTCATTTCAAGGAATTTCGTGTCGTCATCTCCAACCAGAATTGTTTGGAACTGAACTCAGCCACTAAAGAAACACCCTCTGGAATTTGACTTCTCGCATCCTGGAAATTACGTTAACCATTATTCATTTCTGTGGTTCTTGTACTGTTATTATCCATAGTTGTAAAACCCTGTTTTTCTATCCCCCCCTTGCTGTGTTTGTTTGTAGTGGAGTGTGATGTTATGAATACTCCTTCCCTGGGTTTTGAATGTGAAATAAACTAACCTTCTGAGTTGATCACAACATGAGTTTGTTGTGAGTTATTAGTAAACTGGATCACCCAAACTGGTTTTGAGAAAACATGCCACAGCATACTTCAAAAATAATTCAAAACACCTTCTGCTTACGGACAGTTGGTGAGAGGAAATAAGTACAGTTTCCCTGTCTCTCTCCTGGGCGTAACACATTGATTTAAATAAACAAGAGGATTTTCGAGAACAGAAGCCATGATTAAAGATGATGGAGTGAAGTTGTTCAGAATCAGAAGGGCAGAGATTTGAGCTATGAAACAATACTAAAGGGGGTTATGAAGATAAGAAATGACAAGGACTCTGAAATCAATGGAGGCTAATGGAGGATGACAGAGACAGGAGGAATAGATGAGCAGAGTTTAATTGAAGGGATGCAGAGGACAGAGTTCTGAAGGAGTTGGGGTTTGTATTTAATGGAACCAAGATGGTGGTAAGGAGAATATTAGAAGAGTCAAACCCTGAGGTGGCAAAAGTGTGCTAAGGGTTTCAGTGAAACTGGGGATGAAATAGAGATGGAGGTATATGATATGGCAGAGGTGTGAATGAATACAGTCTTATTGACTGTATGTGGCTTTGGCAATTTGGCACAGTGTTAAACAGGATATTCAGGTTGCACACTGTTGGGCATGGCTTAAACCAGCAGCCAAGGAGATAGACGGAACTGGTAGTGAGAATTATCTGTTGGGAATCAGGATCACTTCAGTCTTACCAATGACTCTTCAAAAGACACTAGACTTTTTTTAATTCATTCACGGGATGTGGGCTTCACTGGCTGGGCTAGCATTTATTGCCCATCCCTATTTACCTTTGAGAAGGTGGTGGTGAGCTGCCTTCTTGAACCACTGCAGTCCCTGTGGTGTAGCTACATCCATAGTGCTGTTAGGAAGGGAGTTTCAGGATTTTGACCCAACAATAGTGAGGAATAGCGACATATTATCAAGTCAGGATGGTGAGTGACTTGGAGGGGAACTTTCAGGTGGTGGTGTTCCCATCTACCTGCTGCCCTTGATCTTCTAGATGGCAGTAATTGTGGGTTTGGAAGGTGCTGTCTAAGGAGCCTTGGTGAATTCCTGCAGTGCATCTTGTAAATGGTACACACTGCTGCTACTGTGAGTTGGTGGTGGAGGGAGCGAATGTTTGTGAATGTGGTGCCAATTAAGCAGGATGCTTTGTCCTGGACGGTGTCAAGCTTCTTGAGTGTTGTGGGAGCTGTACTCATCCAGGCAATTGGGGAGTATTCCATCACACTCCTGGCTTTGTGCCTTGTAGATGGTGGACAGGCTTTGGGGAGTCAGGAGGTGAATTAATCATCACAGGATTCCTAGCTTCTGACCTGCTCTTATAGCCACAGTATTTATATAGCTAGTCCAGTTCAGTTTCTGGTCAATGGTAACCCCCAGGATATTGATAGAGGGGTATTCAGCGATGGTAATGCCATTGAACATCAAGGGCTGATGGTTAGGTTCTCTCTTGTTGGAGACGATCATTGCCTGGTGCTTGTGTGGCACGAATGCTGCTTGTCACTTGTCAGCCCAAGCCTGGATATTGTCCAGATCTTGCTGCATTTGGACATGGACTGCTTCAGTATCTGAAGAGTCGCGAATGGTGCTGAACATTGTACAATCATCAGCAAACATCCCCACTTCTGACCTTATGATGGAAGGAAGGTCACTGACGAAGCAGCTGAAAATGGTTGGGACATGACAAGTATAATATTATGTGGCCGTGTTTTGCTGACCATTTCCAATACTACTTGACAATCAAATGGTAGGAAGTGTGCAAAAGGTGTTTGAAGTGGCTTTGACATGAATTTTCTTTTCTATCCAATTACCTACGTGCAGGAAAGGTGAGAAATTCAACATGGAGATAATTTTGGGTACAAAACTCTATTCTACAACTACATGCTGCAATACAGGAGCCACCAGGCTGGCATTTTCCAGCCATTCATTTCTTTGGGATTTCTCTAACAATACACGCTTTATAGTTTTTATAAAGGAATTAATTACTGATAGACAGGATTGGTTTATGTTTTATACAATGATAGCCACAAAAGAGTAATTAATTTGTCCCAATTATATATTTAAGTACAACATTATTTCCATTCAAAGTAATGATTACTTTTAAGTATATTTTAAAATAAACACTGATAAGATTAAAAATATTATCCGCATACAAAAATCATTCTTAGATGCACCAAAATTTAATAATGTGGATAAGGCCAGAAAATGGAATAATGAAAAAACAAATGTAGAAATATAAATATCGCTTTAAATATTAGCTGCCACATTTTGGTTTGTAATAATGCCACTTGTGTGCAGAAGCTGATATAATGGTGAAATAAGTTTCAGTCTCTGATTTGATAAAAGAATTGTAATTATCTAGGACCACAGCTCACACATTTTAATAACAAAGAATGTGAGCATAAATTAAAACATGTTGGTAAAATGTCCGGCAGAGAAGAGATTGCAGCCTTATGTAATGTAAATCTGCTGTTGTTGGTGCCAGTAGTGTAATGACCTCACATAGAACTGACTGTAGAAGCAGAGAAAATTCTGTAGCACATAAAGACCCATTGTCCACTCCCTGCTGCTGACACTAATTCTTTTGTTTGACTTTTGCTATTGTTTCTTCATTAAGCTGCCTGAAGCATGCACTCACCTCATTCTACACAAGTTGCTGCCCCTGAAATTACAGCCATGAATTGCAACATAAAAACTTTACATGCATCTACTGTCTGCAAATTGAGGCCTGTGGTTCCTTAAAATGAGCTAGGCTGGAAGTAAAAGTGTCAGACAAACTTTTTTTGGTTTTGGAAGAGCCAGCATAATTTTTGTCACCATATTATGCTGAAACAGTGAGGTCATGGCTTGGATTTTTGTGGACTCATGGAGGCCCTGGGGATCATCCGAAATGGTGGGAAGGACCCAGATCGGGAAGTCCCAACCCATTTCCGGCAGATCCTATTTTCACCGGGGGAAAGAGGAATGGGGACAGGATGTGTCTACCACTGTAGAAATCCTGAACACTGCAGGATCATTTGAGCTCAGTGCTGAGTTTAGACAATGCCCACTTTTGTGGGAGCAAGGGCCTTAACCCGCAGTGTGGAAGTCACAAGTCTTTAGAGAAGTTGTGAATGCTCTTAAAGGGCGAATAAGGTCTGTCGAACTGTCAAGCTGTCAAGTTATTTAAATGGCCAGCCCTTTAAAAATTGCAACAAAACCGCTATGTCTGTGACAGTTGAAAAAAATCTGTTCTATCAGTTTCAATAGCTGTTTATTGACATTAAAAAAGTGTTATCATTATAGCATCATCAATGATTGGCTGCTTTCCTCAACCTGTCATCATCACAGTCAGTGAGTGGGAGGGGGTGTGATGGAGGGTGGGCAGAATTGTAAGTTCACAGTCTGATTGACAGCTCAAAGAGGTTATTAAAGGATTAGCTGCCTTTGTGGTGGAGTTATGAATAAAGCCTACTGTTGTTGAGGTGGAGGGGGTGAGCGTTAGAGGGCCTAATGTTTAAAAAACAGTGAGTCCCTGAAAGTTGAGGCAAGTCTTTTAAACAGTCACTCAGCACTTGGCAGCCTGTGTGGCCACCTCCGATCTGCATCCGGGGGCAGAAAGCCCAACTCTATCCCACACCCATCCCCCAGAATGAAGATCCCATCATTGAGGGCATTTTCTCTTGAGGCGGGTGTGGCGGTTTGGGAAATTTCCTGACTCCTGCTATTCAACACAGGAGTGAAAATTCAGGTCAATGTGTTTTGATGAAATTTACAAATAGTCAATGTCAAATTTTCATGGGTTTATTTTTGCCGCATACTTTTGACATAAAAGAGATGAAGTGGTAGCCAAGATTGGGGTGTTAAGCTGAAATGTCGGTTTAGCCTGTGTTTAGTGCAATACGCCATCTTGGTATAGGAGTTGAAACTTAGATTTGGAACAGCTGCCTGGAGGCTTATTAAACAGTTGATTGCCACTCAAAATATCTGTTAGTGCTCATTGAAGAGGTTGCATAGCATTTGGTGGTTAGTGCTTGTCCTAGCGCCCTCCCCTAACAGCGACCAGCTGTTTAAAATGGCACTAATGTTGATTTAAAGCACTCCTTAAAAGTATGATTGTCACCATTTCAATGTCATTGTGGTTGAGCTTAAAGAGGATCTCTAAAACACATTGGAAAACGTTCTGGGACATGGTGCCAACACTCAAGCAACATTTATTCTGGTGATATCAGAGAACAGGAGGCCAGGCACAGCAGCACCAACTGCTGCAGGAGAGAGGGACAGGAGGGTGAGGAGGTTGAGATGGACTCCTATCCCCTGTGGGTACAAGCCATCCCTCCTCCTCTGGGCCTTCTCCACCAGGACCTCCAGTGCCATGTCCAAGAATTTGTGATCCCTCTTACTTGGCCCTTGAGCTATCCTGCAATATGCTGCTGTGTGGCAGGTTATGAATTATTCTGAATGACAGAGTTAAGCCACACGTGATTACATATCTCTAAAGGTATATCACAGAGGCACCAACAATCTTGGGGAGCTTTTCGTAGGCTGGAACTCACACTGTTTCCTGCCAGTGAATGCAGACTTGCCAAGTCTCACTTATTTGCAGTCAGATTCATTCATTTGGATTTACATAAGTGGTACACTTTGTTGCAAAAACAAACAGTTCATTTATGTTTAAATGAGCTTACAATTAGCCTTAGCTTTCTCGATAATAAATCTAATTCCTAAAGGTCCCTGGAGTCAGGAGCCAGGGGGTGTCCTTAAAGACAGCTAAAATCTAAGAATTCACAGAGCTTGAACAAATAGATGGCGTATTTAGACTGCTATGCAGAAATTAAAATAGACAGATCTTAACTGAATATGGCCCCCCTGAACTCTTTAGAATGTACTGCTATAAAACTATGTCATTAAAGTGAAATAAATTATAATAACGTATTTAAGACTATGGGACATATTTTAACGTTAACTACCCAGTTGCTAAATTATGCCATTTATAGAATGGGCCAATTCCAGTGATTTCAATGGAATGAAATTGTGCGCGTTCTATAAAAGGCATAAGGTCCACTTCACCAGATGACGACCCGGGCAGTGAGGATGAAAATCTGCCCTCCTTTGCAGCTAATATAAATAACAATTACATTCACTCAGGTTACTAATTTCACTTAACATGGGGGAACTGTGTCAGTTTAGGTCAGTGGTATCATTTGGTTCTAAGTCAGAAGAATGTGAGCTCAAGTCCCATTCAAGAATTTGAATTTAGCCCAGCAGTTCAGTTCAGTGTTGAAATAGTGCTCCATTAGAAACAATGGCTTTCAAATGAGACATTAAACTATCTGCCTGCTCAGGTAGATGCAAAATATGCAAACTATTTGAAGAACAAGAGAGTTCTTCCAGTGTGCTTGCCAAAGTTTATCCTCCAAGTAACACCAGAAAATGGATAAACTGGTCGTTTATTTCAATATAGGCTGAGGGTGTCATGTTGTTATAATAAAAAAATACCTTGGGTTGCACAAGACAGAAGGCACCAATTATTCATAAGGGAGTTGGTAAACATATTATGTTTATTTATTAAGACTAGACACATGAGAACAGTTATACATACATATAAAGCTTGAAGACATCAGAGCTGCGTGTGTGCTCTGTTCAAAGGAGAAACAAAAACTGGATCACATGATGCATTTCCCTTCTAGCGATGTCATGCTGACAACCCTTGAAGGCACATTACAACAGAGGGATCTTGCTGTGTGCAAAGTAACCATCATGTTTGTCTATACAACAACAGTGATTACTTTTCAAAAGTGAATCATTGGCTTTGAAGCATTTTGAGATGTCCTGCGGGCATGAAAGATGCTTTGTATACGCAAGTATTTCTTTTTTTACACCATGGAAATACGTAAAATCTAAAGTTGGCAACCTTAATATGAAATTAATTGCCATTGCAATAATGCATTACAAGTGCAGTATTGATGAGAAACATATATTTTTCATAACTTAGCTAAGGTCTAAAATGCTACAAGAAACTGAGTATTAAAGGCATAATTCAAGCCACCAGGGAAAATGGATGTTTCAGGCATGAATGTTAGATAAATACTTCAGAGAAAGTGCCTTGGAAATTTAGCCAATAAAATACCATATAAATCAGACTGATTAGAAATACACAATAGAAACAAAATAAAATAATACCTTCAGCTAGGTGATGAAATTATATTGTGCCTTATTGTATTGTCAAAACTGTTCAAAGTAATTCACGCATCAATTGCTTTTTTGAAAAGCTGTTTTGCATAGGCAAATGCACAGCAGGTAGGAAACATTGGACAGATATTCTGTTATTATTGGTGTCGGTTGAGAGATGAATGATAGGTCTAGGCAGTAATAAAGCTTCCAGTTTTTCTTCAAATGTTATTAAAGATTCTTTAACCTCCACTTAAACTGAGAGAAGTGGTGGCATTAATAAAATAACAATATAAAAATGTTTTCTGAAAACTGCTATGCTGGACCATGTTGGAATGCCATATTTAAATGGTGAGGCAGGTAACATTTTTAAAATTCATTCATGGGATGTGGGCTTCGCTGGCTGGGCCAGCATGTATTACCCATCCTTAATTGCCCTTGAGAAGGTGGTGGTGAGCTGCCTTCTTGAACCGTTGCAGGACATGTGGTGCAGGTACACCCACAGTGCTGTTAGGAAGGGAGTTCCAGGATTTTGAACCAGTGACAGTGAAGCCCACATCCCGTGAATGAATAAAAAAAATACATAGGATTATAACCACACATCAGCCTTATTTCAATCAGAATGATTCAAAAACTTCATTAGATATCATTTTGAAAGGATTGCAAATGATTGATACAAAATGCCACAGAGACAAATATCCTGGGATAAATGCTGTGATACACCAACAGGAAATGAAGGACAAGTAATAGGATTGCTACTGGATGTCTAAAGTTAACCAATACTACTGTAGCTCTTGATGTCATTATATCAGATGAGCAATGAGGAGCGCTAAGGAAATCCTCATATCCATTCTTGTACAAGGTATTCATACCAAGCAATTGGTATGTCAAAGGAAAGATTCAGATGCCTTGACAGCTGGTGGTTTGTTGTAATATGCTTGTAGCTCTGGATCTAAAATTGTTGCAGCCTATTTTGACTGCCATATTTTTTCTCTGCAAAAACACCTGCCTCTAGAAATTCCCAAGGTGGAAAGTAAGGCACAGCCTGAAACAATTAGGCCGAAGACGAGGGTCATGAAGAAGATTCTGTAGCCTCTGAGACAGCATCAGGTAGAGGTTTACAAAACTAAACTGTTCAAGAGCCTTTTAATAATCTGGAACCCATCTTTGCAAACATTAAATTGAGCATTATCCCATTCCTCAACCTGGAAATATATGAGTGAGACAATGGGCGGAATTTTCTGTGCCAGCTGGTGTCAAGCATGGTCGGTGGTGTGAGTGGACAATATGGCGAGAAGGCCAAAAATTGGTTTCACAATGTAGTGAAACCAGATTGCGATTGTCCGCTTCGCCTGTTGATGGTGGGCTGAGTTCCCCATCATCGGACATCAGGAACCTCATTGTAATACATCAACATATCATTATAAGGCTATAACAGACTCATCCGCCCCTCCACCCCACCCCCCATTGGATTGTCCGCCCACATTGGCGGGAAAATACGCCAGTGCAGAACACATCTTGACAAGTGTAACGTGCAAAAGCTGGCACTTACCGCCAGGGCTTTGCTTACATTGCGGATGTCTGAGGAGCAGAAGATGCTGGAGACCTACAACAACGGCACACTGCAAGAACACCCATGGCATGCCAGGTGGATTCTCATGGACATGGCTCTGCTGTGAAGCTGCTCACAGAAGTTGGAAAGTCACTGTTGATGCTCATAATGAATGATGGTCAAGGCGGTGGGAGAGGAAGAGGTGTCAGGGGTCGATGTTGGGGGGGTAATGAAGGTGTTGGGAAGATGAGTTTGGGAGGGGGGAATAAAGGTGTCAGGGGGTGAGTTTGGGAGGCGGGGAATGAAAGTGTCAGGGAGAGGTTAGGAGGGGGGAATGAAGGCGTCAGTGGCGGGGAGGTTTGGAGGGGGAGAATGAAGGGGTTGGGGGGTGAGGTTGGGAGGGGGGAATGAAGGTGTCGGGGGGAGTTTAATGGGGGAATGAAGGTGTCAGTGGGGGGGAGGTGTTGGGGGAAGGGTTATGGGGGAGGAGGGGGTAATGGAGGAGAAGGTGGAAACTGGGGAGGTAGGTGTAAGGGGTGTGGAAGGTGTAAGAAAAGGAGGTCAGAGGAGTGAAGGAGTGTGGAGAGGGGAGGGTGTATGGATGGAGGACGAAGTGAGGCTGGAGGAAGAGGTAAAACTGGAGGAAGGAGTCGGAGGGAGGACTAAACGTGGCGGAAGAAGCGAGGGTGTCTGAGGGAGACAGGAAGGGGGAGGGAAAAGGACAAGGTACAAAAGTAAAACCGAATTAGCACCATGCTGTCCAAAGCGAAAGCGAAATGACAGTCGTTGGGGGTGAGATCAGTGCTGCATAGGAGTGTGATCAGTGGGTGGGCGGAGATGCAGGTCAGCTCAGATGAAAACTGAAAGCGAATCCCAACAGGAAGCATTGAAAATGCTCAGGACATTGAGATGAATGTGAAGGATCCACGTGTGTGGGAGAGTGCTTGCACGAGGCTCTGAAAGGCACTGCCACACACACACTTCTCCCCCCAGTATCACTCATTGGTCCGCTGCTCCCTTTGCAGTGACAGAGGATGAGGTTGAGGGGCTCACAGGCAAAGTGGACTCAGGGGGAGTGCACAGCCTCTGAGGGATGACCCAGGGGTGTCCAGCTGCTGCTCCTCCTCCCTTTGGGTGCCCGAGGGCCCCGGCCTAACTTATTGAGGGAAGGAGCACCTGGAGGGACGTTGACGTGCCCTGTTTCCCTCTCATGTCGCCACTGCAGGAACTCACCCATATCTCCCGTGATGGAGTGCAGGTCTGCGTGCATCTCTGTGTCCTGCTGGACCAGGGTTTCCATGGCGTCCGCCATCCTCCCCATGAGACCTCCATTTGTGCTCATGTGGGCAGCACTTCATCAGAGAGCAGGCAGACACACTCCTCAGACTCATGAGCCATTCTGTTCAGGGCTTCCAACAGCTCGGTGTGATGTTCCCCGACCTTCTGCTGACTATTCGGGATGAATTGGAAGGCCTAATCCAGAGGTTTGTCATCTGACTCGGACCTCACAGATGCCTCTTCCCCAGTAGTCCTCCGAGTGCCGGGGAGCTCGGCTGAACCTCCCTCCTCCTGCTGTGGACACGTGTCTGTGCAGTGACCACCAGATTGTGAGTCCGAGCCTGCTCTAGATCTAGGTCCCACTGAGGTCTGTGTCTCTGCGCTGGTGGAGAGTGTGGGTAAGCGCTGTGACGGGTCTTCCAGGCTGCTTATTTCCAGCTCTTCAATGGAGGAGGTGTCCTCTTGGCTGGAGGTGAGGACGTGGATGGAGCTGAGGGACTGGCTGGCTGAGAGTGTCGTTTGCTTGGTAGAGCCAAAGTAGAGATAATTAGAACAGAGTAAAAAGCAGGACAGAGAGCACTCACAGTTGCGTTGAGGGTGGGATAACGTGGTATAGGATCCTTAGGTGGGTGTTCACCACCGACCTCACCGTTGCCAAGACAGGGTCCTCACTAGTCAGTGCGATGGCATGATCCTCAATGTGAGTTAGGGGCTTAAATGTGGGTCACTCCATCCCCCCAGTCTGAGACCTCTCTCTGTTGACGTGAGCAGGCTTCTTCTGCATGGAAACAGATGGAGAGAGTGTGAGCAGGACACATGGCACCGCATGGAATATTTCTGTGGTGAGTGAAGCCATGGACAGGATGAGGATGCGAGCTGGAGGGAGTGCGAGCCTGATGGAGAAGGTGTGTGTGAGTTAGTGGTGATGTCAATTGAGGTGTGAGATCCCTGTGGATGTGTGATGGGTTTGTGAGTGTGTGAGTTGAGAGTGATGAGAAGAGTGAGTTGCCCTGGTGGAACAGACGAGACCATTGATCCTGTAGCGGCACTGGGTGGCTGTCCTCTTTAGAAGGGCATTGGCGCTGACCACCGCTGCCATCACCCCCTATGCTGGATTGGTGATGCAGCTGCCCCCTGTGGCAAGAGTGGGGGTGGGGGGTAGAGAACATCATGGCAGCCCTCCACGGCGTTCAAAAGGCTCTCAAGGGATGCATCACTAAACTGGGGGGCTGCAGTCTTCTTGCCTTTCAGGGCCATGTCTTCCATGCAGCAGTTGTGAGCTGGAAGGACTGAGTGGTGTGCGCACGGCTGGACCTTAAATATGGCACCCGGCGTGATGAAACAGTGAAGTAACTGAGTGGTAGGCGAATGAGAGCCCGCCCACCATGGAAACTGTGTATTTCCTGAGAATGCATAATTAAGGCGGTAGGTTTGGGATGATACGGTGTGAAAACCCACCATCGCGGCCGGCAGGTAAAATGTCATTTTATCCACCTGCTACCACACTGTGCAAATCTGGGGCGATTCCACACAATGAGATTATTAAATCCATAAATTAGCATTAGCATGCAATTTAGCCAGTCTGAACAAACCCACTGAGTTAATAGGGTCTCCTACTTACCTCCCTCACACAGCTTGTGGTGAATTGGTACGCAGCATTTCATCGGCTCTTCCTACCGATTTGTCAGACCTTACTCTGCCTTATTTCTGTAAGAGTTACTCCAATTCATTCTCAATAAAATTTGCAGGTCTTCTCATAGTTCCATTTGTAAGGCAATCTTTAATTCCTGGTCAATGGCCTTGTAGATTTAAGTGCGGCTGGTTTTTAAACCCTCCATGTTGTGACTATACTCTATCCTTCTCCAGTCAATCCTGCTCACCCCCTCCCATCCCCATCTATGTGCTCTAAAGGCCTTCAAAAGGCTTTTTACACCATTGCTGCCAGGACTCATGTCAATATGCCATCCTGCATTATGTTAACCTGCCAACCCTGAGATGTTTGACTGGGTTAGCATTTCCAGAAGTCAGCATGCTCCAGGACTGACCCACCGTTCTCCAGGCAATAGATCAGACATTGAAATTTTGGGATTTGGTTATTTAACAAGTATCAATATGATATAATGAAAGAGACCTGAAATGTTCCTTTATCCACAGATGCTGCCTGACCTGCTGAGTATTTCCAGCATTTTCTGATTTTATTTCAGATTTCCAGCATCTGGAATATTTTTGCTTTTGTTTTAATGAGTTTTTAAAAAAAGTTAAGCTGTGCAGTTGACATCGGTAATGAATGCATAAACAAACTCGTATCAAATTCCTTTGTTTATTATTTTGGCAAACATGTTAACTCTTCTATCTTAAACTGGTTAACAACTGATTAAGATAGCAGACAGAGGATATCACATTAAAGCAAAACACTGCAGATGCTGGAAATCTGAAATAAAAAGAGGAAATGCTGGAAATATTGAACAGGCCTAACAGCATCTGTGGAGAGAGAAACAGAGTTAACATTTCAGGTTGTGACCTTTCATTAGAATATTTTATATTGGAGGATGTCATGCATTTGCTACTTTTTTTAGAATTTTTTTGTTCATGGGATGTTGGCTAGGCCAGCATTTATTGCCCATCCCTAATTGTCCTTGGGAAGGGTTATTGTTGTGCACATTTGCAAATTTTAACTCCCAAACACTTGGGACACATTATATTAAAATATAAATGTAGCACCATTCTGATCGGAAATTAGCGTAATGTCTAGTTTATAAATGCAATGAAAATCCATGTGTGGATGTTACATTTTGGAGTTATACCTCCCTCCTAACATGATAGTTCTGGAGAACAATTTTGCATGTTATAGTAAAATATATTTTATAATAAATCTCTATATAGTTCTATAACATTCAAGAGTTAAGGCATACTGAGAAACAATTACATTGGTACAGCAAGGCTGCTCTTCTGAATCTGATTTAAGGCTCATCATTGAGAGGGGGATTAAATCTATGGCTGCCTTCACACTTCAAAATGGTGAGAAAAATGGAAACCTCTACAATGATGAGTGCTCACAATGACAAGCATAAAGCATCACCCAAAGAGACAAACTTGAATAAAAATATACAAAAGGATGTACTGTAGAGAGATGTAGAAATGAAAAGCAAAATTCCACCATTGAAGCACAATTTCCTTGATTGGTAGCACAAATTACCAGAAATGACTTTGTTAGACCCCTTTCCTACCTTTTGCTCCACATGGTTATGAAATGCCACCATAAAATTGATTTATTTCTGAGTATTATGCATAGAATTTTAAAAAGAAAATTAATATTTCTATTTCTATCACATATCCTGAAAAAAGGATATTTTTCTTAACTCCAGTTTATTCCTGTTATGAAAATCATAGATGGTTAGAAAAAATTTTATGCATGTAATGTAAATCAAATATGCGGAAACTGGTGCACCATTATCAATTGCTCCATCCATCAGGCTTCTCCCTGCTGACATATTACTCCCAATAATTATAAGTGAAGTTGGGGTCCAGAGGATTAGGGATTGTCCTTTTACCCACGGCACTTGCTTTGTTTATTTACTGATTGTAAAGCATCTGGGCCATCCTAGTGTATGTGGATCCACATCACAAAATTGTTGACAAATTGGCAGTCTTAACAAGAGAAGTGATAAGAATGGTTAGTCATGTGGAAAACAGAAACAATGGGTGGAATTTTACATCTGGCAGGGGCGGGGCTGTAAAATGCGGCAAGCCAGTCCATTGACTTTGGTGGGATCATAAATTCCCACCAACGTAAAATTCTGCCCAATATCACATAGGCCAGGATATTGCCGTTGGTGTGTGGGGGCTGGTCCGACTCACTGACGCTCAAAATGACGCGCGATAACATTGGGCATGCGTTCCGACGTCATCATGTGTCATTTAGATATTGTGTTCAAAGGTTTATTAAGGTCATTAAAAAAACGATTAAACTTGTTAGCAACGCTGCTCATCCAACCTTAAGGTTGGCGGGCAGGTGAAGAGCCTAAGCAGACTCATCCACACGCAGGGTCAGGATTCTTGAAAGTTTAATAAAATAATTAAATAAATTTTGCAAGATGCACAGCTCATGTGGCAGGACATGGTTAAATAATTTTTAAGACCCTTTATTCCAGATTTTCATTTCCAACTTAATCTCCCTGAGGCAACTCCATGCCTCAGGTAGATTGCTGTGAGAGCGCAGGCCCCGACTCTCCCTCTTCCACCCGCCCGCACAGGTAGCACTGAGCGCCACACTGGGTGGCCCTTAATTGGTCCGCCCACATAAAATGGCGGCGGGCAGCCAATCACGGGCAGCGATTGGCTCCGTGCCCCACCCGCTCCCGCCCAACCTGCCCAACATAGGTAAGTTTCTGGCCATAATATAACAGGGTGAGTTCCATTTGGAATGAGCCATACTGCAGCCAAAATCAGACAGTGTGCACTCCAGTGCAAAAGTTGGGACCTTTACCTTTCACACTGCCAAAGATTGTCCCTTTATTTAAATGATATCTGTACTAGTAAGCATGCATCCTGGGTACTCTCCTGAAGAATAGGCCACAATTTGTGAAATGGAAGTGAATGGGCTGAGTTGGAGTTGGGCTCCTAGGAAAGAACTGAAGATTGACTCAGAATTACTCTCTTATTGAAGGAATTGTATTTTAAGTTTATAAGTATGTGTTCTTTACCGTTCAAGCTGCGATCTAGACTTGGAAATCCATGTGGGGTCTACTCCCACCATTCAGGGGCTTGTGGACTCCCAGCATTGGATGTTCCTGCACTGCCAATGGTGCATTCCTGCTTTGATGCTTGTTCCATAGTTTGCTTTGGGGTTGATTATTAATAACTCTGTTGTTCCATTTCATTAAACTCTCAATGAATATGAATGTGGTTTTCAGCTCTATCTGATGCCATGATCCAATCTGCAGCTTTAGGCGGGCCGATGACTTCTGACCAGTGCCAGTTTCAGCGCCATTACCTGGCAGTAGGAGGAGGTGCATGAGGCTGGCATGGATTAATAAGTCTTCCCACTCAACCCTTTCCCTGGTTCCCTTCCATCCCTAGGATTTCAGTAAAGCATAATGGTAGGTGTGTGAAATTTCTGTTGATTTCCACTTCCGTGTGGAAAACTCAATTACTCATTCTGATCTTCCGCATATGGTTGTGTCTGGAGGCAGTATCATTAAGAACAATACCCATCCTTTATGTGCTCAGTGGTGTAAGAAGGTATGACGGCAATGCAGGAACTTCCATTGCTGCCTCTTCCAATATCATGAATTATCCAGCGTAAGGATGGAATATGGCATTTCCAGATAATTTCCATCCCTTCTGCCACATTCTCAGACGAAGAGCTGAAGAGTGTTACAGCGGAGGAAGCTTAATCTTTACATCTAGTTCTGATCTATGTGATTTTAGAATGCTTGATGGAGGAAACAGATGATGGAAACAAGCCCCATTTCCTGTAGAACTATTAAAAAATAATTATTGTGTAAAAGGTTAATCTTTCAGTTTCAATTGTGGGAATATTTATCATATCTCACTATCAGATATATATTTTAAAAGTAATCCATTTTATTTTTAATCATTTTCTTGTTTTCTACATTTAGTTCTCTTTTTTCCAGAGAGATTATAATTAATATCATGTGCAGCAGTTCAGCAAAACATAGTTGATTGGACTCTTGCTCTACAATATTGGCCACCCCTCTGATAGGAACTCTAAATAGATTGATGAAACATTGCTGTGTTGTAAAGTTATGGGAATGTTAAATAATTTTGTGGGAAATATTGAATATAGTTATATTTAAAAATAACATTTAGAGTCTAATATAGCTATGTTAAATATACAAAACTGTTTGCATCATGACTGGAACCATTAGATAAATAATTCAAGAGCTGGATATTTACAATTACGTTTTACTAGATTAACAGACATCCACATTCAATACAAATTTTCAGAATCATAGACGTCCTTTCCTTAGGTAGGAAGTAGGAAGGCAGAATTTCATTGCCACAGTTACCCTGCTAAGCAATTTGTCTTGAAGCATCATATTTATTCATCTAAAACAAACTTGTACATGCTTTTGGTTTTTAGACCAAAGCCTGATACATTTACAAACCTTTTTCATATACACCTTATGGTTCTGAGAGATACTTCAAAGAATGGAGGAACATCAATAGTTTAGTGTGGTACTGGAGCATAGAGATAGGAAAAATCCTTGGTTTGATCTGTCATCTACCAAGCCTATGGAAATAGTCCCCGCACTACTGCCAGGATGTATCTTATGGAGCTGAATCCCACCATTGATCAAGATTAGGGAGTGTTTCTGTATCAACTAAATACATTATTTGTTTAAATCAAATTCCCACATCCTCAGTCATTGTGTTTGGCAGCAGATTGACTGCACTTCTGGTGCCTGGAATATTACTGGACTGGTTGGAAATTATTTCATTGCGGTTGGACTCACTATTTTCAGTGCATTCTTTAGATTCTAAGATCCTAGACATGGCTGTGAATATTTAACTTAAGTAGTCTACAATCCTCCTAAGAGTTAGGGGGCATTTTTTGTTTCTATGCAATCCTGTTTTTCAGTGCAAAGGCAATGACATTTTTTATTAAATTATCTACAGCCCATAACCTGCCTGAGTCCATTTTTATATTAAATTTGAAATAGGTGGCCAGCTTGAGACAAGTGAGATCTCATTAAAATGTTTAAATTACTCTCCTATACCACCTGCAGGATGGTCCTCCTGGCACCTCAAAAATGATCCCACTTGTCAACAATCCCTTCTGTCTCCCCCTTCCTGCAGTATTGCCCCCCTCCCCCTTCATTTAGCATTGCCTCCCTCCCCTCCTATATTTGCAATTATGTCTTCAATAGAAAGTTCCTGGTTTCTCCTAGATAAGGCTAAGAGTATGAGCTCAGTGATTCTAGGATTCACCATTGTGACCAGAATCTAATTTATGGTGACAAACAGGTGGACAAATTGGTATCAGAGCCACCATTTCAGCAGGATTTTGGAAGCTGGGGCACCGGTGTGTAACATTTCATTCACTCAATTTAGGCCCCAGTTTTCCTCATTCATTAAGATCATTTGATTACCTAGCATTGATAGTAAATTCTAAATACTTTTTAGAATCATCAATGAGAGTCAGACCAAATAAAATAACATCAAGAAAAACAATTGAATAGAATCACAGAAACTTACTTACAGCACAGAAGGAGGCCATTTGGCCTATTATGCCTGTGTCGGCTATTTGAAAGAGCAGTTGTGCTTAGCCCCACACCCCCATTTATATTTGGTTGTAGTTTCTCATTCCCAAGCACTTGTCCAACATCCTTTTAAAATTATTTATGGAACCAACTTGCACCACCTTTTCAGATAGAATGTTCCTGATCCTGACAACTTTCTGAGTGAATGCATTTCTCCACATCTCTCATCTAGATATTCTTCCGCTTATATTAAATCTATGATTTAATATAATAATGATTCAATAATGATCTTTAATCTACCAAGTGGAAACCTGAATTGAACTTTTAAAACAGACACTTTTTAAAACACAGACTAGAGGTGACTTGAGACCACAGATGGCTACCCCAATTTGCATTACTGGACACTCCACATTCCATTGCAAAGGAATGGAGACAGCAAGTCTTCAAAACCCACCAAAGACAGTGACCTCCTGGGGAATGTAAAAGACCCACATCTCTTGTCCCATTAACAAGGCATTAAGGCAAACGCCTAAGGTATTCAACTGTTGGAGATAAACCATTAAGACTAATCACATGGACAATGGGACCCTGGCTAAGATAATTTTCCAGATATGAGTTAATCAAGTTACCTTTGGAATACATGGATAATGACCTTATTTGGATTCCCCAGCAATTGGAGAAGGAAAGTCACATGACAAGTCAAATCTTTGTATATTTTAAGGACATGTTTTCTTAGCAGAACTGAGGACAAGCAGCTGTGAAGCTGAGAGAGAAGACCCAAGGAGGGTTTCTCCTGCCTCCTTCTCTCTCCAACCCACCTGGCAAGCTTTGAGCCCTGTTGGCTGAGCGTGACCATCCAGGGATGCTCCTGCTGCAAACAGAAACTTCTTAAAAGAAATTTAGCCCAACACTACCGTCTCCAGAAGAATGACCAAATCAACTGGCTATCCCTTTAAATCAAAATCACCGGGACCACCGAAGGAAAGTCTGAACTAGCCGAGTCACCAAACTACAAACTGTATTTTTCTTTTTACTTTTTTATGGGCTCTAATTTGACCAACCTATCCTTCCCCACTCTGTAATTTGTATTGGTGTGTGTGTGGAAAAGTCAGAGCCTACTTTATTATTTTACTTAGCTCTGTTTAAGTATAATAAAGCTAACCACTTTCTTTGTTGAACTCAAGAAAATCTGCCCGGTTGGTTCTTTTATGAGCAAAGCACATAAATGGTTAAATATTCACAGAATTGGCTAGTATATCCCTTATCAAACAAAAAAACCTGTTGCGGTCAAACGAGAAGAGGGGAACCATTTAATCCCGCCTCACCCAATCATAACACCCGTGATTTATAAAGTCTCAGCATCATCTCTTTTTTTTTCATATTCTGTGCCTCTGTTTATAAATTCAAGTAACCCATATGCTTTATTAACCACTTTATCAACTTGCCTTGCCATCTGTAAGGGTTTGTGTACTTGGACACCAAGTTCTCATTGCTCAGCTATACTTTTCAAAGCTGTGCTATTTATAGTATACTGCCTTTCCATATTAGTCCCCCAAAATTGCATCACTTCACTCCATCTGCCACTCTTGTTACCATCGCACTATCCTGTCTATATAATCCTGAAGCCTATAGCTATCCTCATCACTGGCTACTGTTACCAAACTTCATATCACCTGCAAACTTTCTAATGCTGCTCTCTGCAGCCAAGCCTGTATCATTTATCAACATTGAATACAATAATGGACCCAAAACTGACCCTTGGGGAACACCACTGCAAATCATCTCCCAGTCTGAGAAACATCCAGCCACCATTCACTCTGCTTCCTGTCACTGAACCAATCTTGTATCTATATACCGTCTGTTACTTTTGTCTTTATTTCATGGGCTTCCATACTCTTAGCAAGTTCCTATGTGGCACATCGTTGAATGCTTTCCGAAAGTCCATTTGTGGAACTTTAACTGCACTACATTGGTCAACATTATTTGTAACCTCATTAAAGAATCCAATCGTTTATTCAGACACATTTTGCCTTTAGCAAATCATGCTGGCTTTGCTTCATTGATCACCCATGTCTTTCCAAATGAAAGTTTATATTGCCCCGATAATGGTTTCCAGGAGTTGAGGCCTAGGGCAGATCAGCCATGATCTTATTGAATGGCGGGGCAGGCTTGAGGGGCCGAGTGCCCGACTCCTGTTTATATTTCTTATGTTCTTAATAACTTCTTAACAATGTTAGGCTGCACTGGCTTATAATTTCCCCTTTTTATATGTCTCCCCTTTTTTGAATATTGATATAGCATTAGCAATTAGTCCTCCAGCACAACTCCTGAATCCAACAAGAATTAAAGGATTACGGCTAATGCCCTGGCTAATTCTACTACCTTTGGATACTGCAGCAACCTAGAATGCATTCCATCCAGACCAAAAGACTTATTAACTATCAGTAATGCTAATCTTTTTAGTGCATCTTTATTATTATACTATCTATAACTCCTCTCTCCTCTTACAGTGTAACCTCCACATCATTTGTTTTCTTTGCCAAGACATGGGTAAAGTATTCATTTAATAATTTAGCCATATCTTCCTCTTCTATATGAAAATTTCTCTTTGGATCCTCAATAGGCCCAAAATTTTCCTTAGCTAACCTTTCATTTTATATGCTTAAAAAAATGTTTAAGGATTCAGTTTTTTGCTGCTTGCTAATCTTTTCACATAACCTCTGGTTGCCTCCTGCATTAACTTTTTCAATTCCCTCCTGTACTTCCCATAATCTTTCTGGTTATTAACTGACATTTATCATAAGCCTGTTTTTTTCCATTTTATTTTAACGTTTATTTCCTTTGTTATCTAAGGTGCATTAACTTTGAATGTTCCAACTTTCCCTTCATAAGGATAATACCTGGTTTCTACCTGCACTATCTCTTCCCTGAATGCTTTCCATCGCACACCCTTCACCAGAGGAGGGCATGCTAAAGTATGTAGGGAGGCGTGGGTGCATCTCCATTCCTGGCGCCAGCCACAAATGGAGTAATTAAGATGGCCAGGAGGGTTGGGTCATCAGGCATGATCAGGAGAGCTCCCCAAAACAGGAACAGGCACTGGCGCAGTTGTGGCCAAGTTTTGGAGCGGCACCTTCCACATTGAATGGAACCTTCGGTTCTGATATATATCCGGCCTGCTGCTGGGAGGTCTCCAGTGTTTCATGGATGGCCTCTTGACGTGACAAGTTCCCCATGTGCCAGCTTGAAAATCCAGTTGTCATCAGGAGACTGTACTTAGTAAAGCCATCAATGAGCTTAATTGGTTACCACCACCGTCCCCGCACCCCCCCACCATAGCCCGGTGGGCAACCATTTCCGCTGTCACCCTGACTCTTGCATAATCTCGTGGAGGGGGGAAGGTGTCATGGAGGTGGCCTGATGAAATTTTCCTCCCATTTTCAGGCACACCACCACCACCGCCACCTGACCCACCTCCACAAACTACTGAAAATTCAGCCCTATAATTTTCCAATCTATGTTAGGCAATTAAAGTCCCCTAATATTACGACTCTATTCTTGTTACACACTACTGAAATTTGCTAACAAATGTGCTCATCTATCTCCATCTTACTGCTTGGAGCTCCATTAAAAAATATCCAGCAATGTAACAGCTCCCCCTCTGTTCCTTAACTCAAGACAAATAATTCAGTCCCAGATTCATCTTGTGTATCTTTGCAATTTAGAAATGTAACATCATCCTTAATCAATATTGCCACGCCCCTATTAGCCAACATCAAAAATGAAAAACAAAATTAATTTACTTAAATGCTTAAGCATGAATTAATTCCCATAGTGAGGTAAACAACTGTGTTCAAGCCCAGAATACAGCACTCCAAAGTGATAGAAGTATTTGGATTCAGAATTGTTTCATTTTTTGAATGTTATTGTCTCTTATCCAGTGTGATCTGGTCTCTTTGATCCCACACTAACAAAACAGTTGTCTCCCTGTGAAAGTTGTTGACCAAGTTTGATCAGATTAAAGCCTAGCAGAAAGATTGGCAACAGGCGTAAGAAAGGTAACAGTTGCACAATGAAGCATTTCTTTAGAATAAATTTTCCCGAAGTGAATAAACAAATCAAGGAAGCAAGTTCCTGACATTGGTATGAGGAAATAAACTGAAATTCAATTACATAGAAATTATTATTGTACTTCCAAAAATAAATCTCGAATTTAGCTAGCTATGTGCAATTCTCCAGGCTATTAGCTAATTATTGTCTTGAAATCTATGCCAGTGGTACTTTCATGGGGGAGGATATTCTCCCCATCGGGTGGGCATGGCGGGTTACCCTGGGAGTGGCCACGCAACGGTCCACTGCCCACGATCGGGCCCTGGCCATGATTTCACACTGGCTGGCCAATTAACGGGTTGGAGGGTAACGGAGGGGAGGTTGAAGGTAATGCCTGGGGCGGGTGGTGGTGGGGGGAGGGGGGTGTCAATGGCAAATGGGGAAAGGGCGTGGGTGACTGGGGAAAGGGAAGTGGTGCCAGAGCGCAGAAAATAGGTAACAACCAGCAAAGCCGGTCAGATCGAAAGTAAGCAGAGCCTCATGTCGGAAGGACCAAGATGCTGCATGGGAGTTGGGTCAGTGGGTGGACGGAGTTGCAGGTCAACTCAACTGGACAACTTAAAGGCAGTATTGGCCATGCTAGGGACCTGGGATATGAGTTTGGTGAATGAAGGCTCAGTGTGCACGGGAGAGTGCTTGCACATGGCTCACAAAGGCCATGCCACATACCCTTCTCT
Source organism: Cetorhinus maximus (assembly GCF_964194155.1). Taxonomy (NCBI): domain Eukaryota; kingdom Metazoa; phylum Chordata; class Chondrichthyes; order Lamniformes; family Cetorhinidae; genus Cetorhinus; species Cetorhinus maximus. The sequence continues at coordinate 32,150,465 of NC_135890.1, forward strand.
CTGCAGACTCACTCGGGGTTGGCTGCATGCTGGAGAGGTGCTTGGAGAGGTGGAGGGGGGATCATTCGCTAAGTCTTAAGAACCATGCGGAAAAAAGGCAGTAGGCGTTATAGCAGTGAAAGTGATTATATTAACAGAAGTTAGATTTGTGATAACCATTTGTTCACCCATGCAACCAATTGTGATTAAAATTTCTTTATTTTTCATGGCCTACTACGTCTTCTGGATGCTCCCTTGACATCTTCAGCAGGGGTGGAGGCAGCCTGCTGACTAGTTGGCCCTGTTGCCTCTGATGACTTTCACAGCTGTCCTCTGGAAAGCCAAGGCCTGGGGGCTTCCTTTAGCTTTCCTCCTGTGGGGTAACTGTTCCCCCTGTGTTCACAGATAATGAGGTTGAAGGGAGTCACAGGCAAAGGGGGTTCGGAAGGTCTGGACAACCTCTGAGTTGATGATCCAAGGGTGAGTAGATGACCCATGAGTGTCTAGCTGCCATTCCTCCTCCCTTAGGGTGCCTGAAGGTCCTGGCCTGACTCCTTGAGGGGAAACGGAGAGAGGATGAGGTATCCTGTCCCCCTCTCGTGTGTTCCTGGGATGGTGGAAGGTGCAGGTGTCTGCCGTGACACCCCTGCAAATGCACATCTCTCATCTTATCCTCTTTCCTGGCTCCTCAGTAGGCTATGGCTTCTGCTGAGGCCTGACAGGGAGTCCTCATTCTCAGGCATTGGTCTCTTCCTGGTGGCACCTGTAAGTGAGAGAGGAGAGTGCAAGTGACAGCATAAGCTACCTTCAAGATGGAGGCACGTTTGGCCTTCAGGTTTCTAGACCATGGATGGATCCTTACTGGGTGGACATTCAAATCCAAGCTCCCCATCATCAACTGCCTTGCCCAGCTCCACGCCTGCCAGCTGAGCTGCCCTCTCCTCAAACTCTGTGAGATAACTCAGAATGGACGCCACCTCACCACCCACACCACCCCCCACCCACCGCCCCCCCAGCCCCACCGCATCTTCTCCCATTCCCTACAGTTGTGCCTCATCTTCTCCTGCTCAAAGACAACAGGAGAGATGTTTGAGAGGAGCTGTGTGTTGCATCCATTTGTACATTACATTTCAACATTCAATGCGCATTCTTACATTCTTAGATAGCCCACTGTTGTGTGACATGGCATTACTGCATTGCATGTTGCCCAGAAGTGATGTGGGCCAGCTCCCGCCAGAGTACTGAGCCTATCCACATGCCAGGGGAAAGCTCAGACAGGCATCTGATTTGTGGAGGTTGCTGATGCCCTCTGTGCCTAAGCCTATTCCCCCCACCCATCCCCCAAACAGTGAGCTCTGTATGTGGAAGGGTAAAGGAGGCACAGCGGTCACCCCACCACAAAGAGGATGCACTGTAGTGAAGCTGTGAGGCATAACTATGCCATTGCCACTGAGACCCGTGTACCCTGACATACTGGTCTTGTAGTGGTTGGTGTGAGCAGCTGAAGCTTTACTTACCCTGGTGAAGGGAATGAGGTCATTCATCCTTTTGCGGCATTGTATTGATGAACTCTTCTGTACAGCCTGGTTAGTTGGTGAAGTTGTAGGTAGCCCTCACTCAGTCACAGTTTTCTGTCATCATGACAGACAAGAAACAAAAGACATGTCTAGAGGAGGTGTGAATGGCAGAATGATGAACAGATGCCATCCAAAAGCTAAAACAAGAAAAGAAAAATGAGCGTATACAAAAACCTGTGAAGAAAAAGGAAACAAAATGGGGGCAGAGGTTACAGTCTGGAATTGTTGAACTCAGTGTTGAGTCCAAGAAGATTGCAAAGTACTTAACAAAAGATGAGGTGGTGTTCCTTGAGCCTACATTGAGGTTCATTGGAACAGGCCAAGGACAGAGTGATCAGTGTGAGAACAAGATGGAGAATTAAAATGACAGGAAGCTCAGGGTCTCCCAATGTAGAGGAGACCACATTGTGAACAGCAAATATAGTATTCTAAATTGAACAAAGTACATGTAAATAGATGTTTCACCTCAAAAGAGTGTTTGTGGCCTTGGACAGTAAGGAGGGGGGAGGTAAAAGGACAGATGCAGGATCTCCTATACTTGCATGCTGTGGGAAGGGGAGGGGGTAATTAGAAGTGATTGAGGAGTGGACCAGGGTGTCAAAGAGGCAACAGTTTCTTTGGAATGTTGAAAAGGAAGGGAAGGGGAAGATGCATTTGGTGGTGCCTGGAAATGGTGGGAATCATGAAGGATGATCTGCTAAGATGGTGGGGAGAAGTTGAAGACAAAGGGAATTCTAGCATGGTTCTGGGAGGGAGGGGAATGTTGAGAACAGAAGTGCTGGAAATGGGATGGACAAGGTAGAGGGCCCTGTCCACATTGGCCCCCTGCTAGGGTGAGCAACCACTCAACAGTGTGATTAGAGTTCAACTGCAGGCTGCAATTATTTAAATGAACAGGTAGCACGACGTTTGTATGCTGCCTACATTGGAAGCAACATGTGGGCATTAATAGCACATCGTGATCCCCGTGCCTATTTTTGGGGGCTAACAAATTTTGCCCCCATAATGTGCCATGTTAAACATTGGCAGCAGCTCTTTTCTGACAATATAGAGCTTTTGAGCCATGGCAATAAGATTCATAAAAACATTTAGACCAGAATTTTCCTGTTGGCGTGCAGGGGCAGGCCCTGCACGCTGATGCATAAAGTGACGCGTGATGACGTCGGGCGTGCATCCCGACATCACTGTGCGCCATCGCGATATTTCGGAAGGCGGGCGCGCTATGAGTTCGGAGGCGCACCCACCATTAATTAATTGGCCAGTTAAGGCCCTTGAGCCAGCAATTGAATATGATTTTTCGCAGCCTGTGCGATCTTCAGGACGTCACACGGGCGCAACGGGCAGGTGGGTAGGAGACATTTGTATAAACCTCATCCACGAGTGGGATAAGAGGGGTGAGTGGGGTCGCGAATGTGATCTTTCAGGTCTTTAAGTGTGAAAGTTACTTACACTTGCCTGTGTGAGCAGGAATAGTTCAAAACTCATATCAGCTGCTCGGACAGGAGTAAAAGCCATGGTCAGGACTCTACAGTAAAGATCATTTTTGGGGCCTGCATCTTTCAGGAAGCCTTCCCTTAGCCTGGGAATGGAAGTTGTGCTCTCCATTGGAGGCACCTCCTCTGAGGAGGAAGGGAGGGCCAGAAGCAGGAGGAGGCCAAGAGCCCACATGCAGCCTCCAGGGGAGCCACCTTTGGGGGGAGAGGCGCATGCACAAGGGACACAATGTCAACAGGAAGTCCAAAGCAGAAGGGGCCCCAGAAGACACCATTATCCTGCTGCCAGGGTATACAGGCTGCGAAGCAACTACCTCAATATGTCTGAAGTGCAGTGCCAAAGGAGGATCCGTCTCTCAAGGGAGACAGTCTCCTCCATTTGTCAGATGATAGACCCTGAAATCTCCGCTAGCTGTGTGGGTGGACACCCCATGCCACAGCTGCCCTCAACTTCTATGGCTCCGGCTCTTTCCAGGGGTCGGTGGGTGATCTTTGCGGAGTGTCCCATATAGCTGTCCACACTTGTGTCAAGAAGGTGACAGACGCTCTATTCAGGTGTGCATTGACTTTCATCCACTTCCGCTGGGACCAGGCCAGCTAGACAGAGCAAGCTAGAGGCTTCGCGGCCATTGCTGGCTTCCCCCGTGTCCAGGGTGCAATAGACTACACACATGTGGCCATCAAGGTGCCAGCAGGTGAGGCGGGTGCCTTCATCAACAGGGAGGGCTTCCACTCCATGAACGTGCAGATAGTGTGTGATCACAGGATGCTGATTCTACAAGTCTGTGCAAGGTACCCAGGCAGCTCCCACAACGCCTACATCCTCAGACACTCCCAGGTGCCGAGACTCTTCAGTGCTTCAGCCACCTTGATGGATGGCTGCTGGCTGACAAGGGCTATCCCCTCAGAAGGTGGCTCATGACGCCTCTTTGCCATCCAAGAACAGAGGCTGAGCAGTGGTACAATAGGAGCCACGGTGCCACAAGGGCTGTGTTGGAGAGAACCATCGGTTTTCTCAAGATGTGCTTCCGATGCCTGGACTGCTCAGGGGCACACTCCAGTACCCCCCAGATCATGTGTCACTGATAGTGGTTGCATGCTGCACTCTCCACAACCTGGCGCTGGAAAGGGGCGACGCAGTGGATGAGGAAGACATCGACGCAGTGGCTCCAGATGAACACGGTGAATCCAGCAGTGAGTCTGAGGATGAGCACGCACAGGAGAATGCTGAGTGGGTTGACGCTGACCCAGGCATACTCCAGGGAGGCAGGGACACCCAGGAGGCTTTAATCCAATGAGCCTTCAACTAGAACACTACAGATGGACCTTCAACACATGCCAGGGCTGCAGGCTCCATATTCGATACCTGAGTGCTAAATCTGCCTGGTTACTAACATTAACTAAGGCCCTTGTCAATAAAGCTCAATGCCAAACAACTCACTCATAACATCATGGGTTCCTGTACACCTGCAGAAATAAGGAATAACCCTGAGGCATGGCAACATGTCAAAATTTATTGAGGGAACAAATGTAACTTCATAAACAAAAAAAAAAGGTGTTGCACATCCCGCCAAGTCTTCAAAAACTACACGGGCCAACATAAAAGCACCAGTGAGAAACCCACGGTGTGCCTAAGGTGCCTTAAATTTATGCTTACGGGTGCTACGTCTAGGCGCTGTCCCCTCGCTGGCATTGGCATCTGAGACAGCCTGCTCACTGTGCTGTCCTGTTGGCCTCAATGACCTTGGTGGCCGTCCTCTGGCCCGCGGGAACCTTTGATGGCCCCACCTGTGAGAGAGCGGCCAGTTCCACAGCTGGCACCTCCCCAGTCACTGCAGCTTCATCAGATGCCACGGTCACTGGCAGAGGGGCTGAGGAACTGCTGCCCTCATCCAGAGCGCCCTGAGAGGAGCCTGCAGAGGCGACAGGCAGCTGCTGCACCAACGTGAGGTCACTTCGGACCTCCCTGCTCACCGTGGACGGCTGGGCACTGAGCTGGGATACTTGGCTCCAAAACCATCTCCCACACTGGCACTGACCAGCTGTGGCCAATGTCGCTGTGAGGGCTTTCTGGTCTGAGCGCAACCCCAGAGAGCCCTGATTGGTCTCCTGGAGGAGCCTCTCTCCATGGAGGAAGCATGGCGTTCATCCATGAGGCTCATTGCATCGGTGATGCTCCGCATGGACTCCTCGAGCACGGGCACCATGCCACACATATCTTCATGTATCTCCGTCAGATTGTCCCACATACTCTGCTGCACTTCCAGCATTTGCTACCTCACGGACGACTCCAGAGGCACATCAGCCACCGACCAAGCATGTGCCTGGTCCCCAGCAGTCCTCTGGCTGCCGGCGCCCTCTCCTGCCTCTGCCCGCACCTCAAGCGAGTGTGAAGTGCCCTCACTGCTGTGCACCAGGACTCTAGCTGAAGACCTAATTCCCACCAAGGTGCTAGTATCTGTGCTGGTGCCTGCCTGGCTGAGATGGTGTGACACTGGTGAGTGGATTTGCTCTGGGGCCTCAGGGGTGAGAGGTGGGCCCTCTGCCTCCTCCTCCCGGCCCTGCTCCGGTGATGCTGAAAGAAAGAATAAGGACATTTGATTAGTTACAGTGCGGACAATGTCAATTTGCATACCGCTCCCTCGGATCATTATGCGCTCATCCTTCCATAATCAAGGGTCAACCCATGTTGCTAACTTCAATCACGGAGCATTCAGCAGTGCCATGGCTTTTGGGACACACATGATGACCTGAGTGCTCACCAAACATACCTCCCCATGGCACCCCAGCCTCTCCACCGCTAGTGGACCTGGGGGCATGGCGCCTCTCCAGATCCATGGCCTGCTGCTCAAAAGGTGTTAGGATCATCAACTGGGCCTGGCCTCTAACAGTCTGCATCCACTCTGTGGAATTGTGCACAGTCTTCTCCTGAGAAGGAGAGAAAAGCACTGATTAGTCCAGCCCGTACCTGAATTCCCATCGCATCCCTGCCAACCCAGCCAGAGTGGGACATTGCAGGACTCCAGTTCTTCGTCACCCCGCAGCTGCCGCACACTCATCCAAACAAGCCAGGGCTGACCCCCCATTGCCAAAATGCTGCCTCCTTCACATGTGGCACCACAAGGTGTTACTTTGCTAAGCAAGGAGGCACAAGCACAAACACCAGCAGATGGATTGGTGCCCCGCCAAATGGAAGCTCCCCTCCCAGCATGTTAGCACCCTGACTTCGACATGCTTCCCAGTTCCAGCACTGCGCCTAGGTGCAGACTTGCATTGACTTCACCCCCATTCTATACTCTGGGTGTCAGTGTCACACATGCTGCGGATGCAGAACACATCCTAGCTCAACCCTCTCAGGGTGAACTAGGAATGGGCAATATCTGCTGGCACACCCAGTGAGGGATACATGCCATAAAGGATTCAATGCTGTTACTGTACTTAGAGTTGCTGGGGTGGGTGGTGGGGGGTTGGGGGTGGGGTGGGGGGGGGGGGGGGGGGTGGGGGCGCGGCGTGGCGGGGGTGGGTGGGGGGGGGGGGGGTGGGTGGGGAGTCGCTGGGGAAAGCTGACGACTGCATTAAGTGACCTGACGCAACATGGTGCTCACCCTTCCCGAGCGCAGGAGGTCATTGAATCTTTTGCGACACTGGATCCATGTGCGCCGCACCACATCATGGGAGCTGACACTCTCGGGCACCTCCTCCCACCCACGTTTGGTCAGGCGGGGAGGCCTCCGCCTTCCCTCACTCAGAAGGAGGACCTCTCGCCGCGCTGCCACCTCCTCCAGGTGGGCAGCTGGGCACTCGTCGGAGAAACGAGGGGCACACTGCCCCGCCGCCCTACCCTCCAGCCTGGCCTGCCCCGATGGCCTACCCTCCGGCCTGACCTGCCCCACCACCCTATCCTCCGGCCTGGCCTGCCCCGATGGCCTACCCTCCGGACTTGCGTGATGCACATTACCCCTCTGATGTGCTCTTCTCCCGGCAATTCTAAGCAACCTTGCAAAGGCTGCCAGGCCTTCATTTAAACAGGCCGCCGGGTCACCATTGGACCCGGCGGTCTGTACACGCCAGCTGCCGCCCACCCACTCCCGCTATCCTTAATTGGCATAAAATGGAGAGACGGACCTGATCGTGGGAGGCGATCGGGCCCACACCCGCTCCTGCACAGCCCGCCCGACATGGGGAAAATTCTCCCCTTAAAGTCTCAGTTTTTCTTTACTTAACCTGTAAGTTAGATAATTTCCTGATCTGAGTATTACAAAATCAAAACAAAAACTAAAGGAAGAAGTTTTTTTAGCTGCAGTTCTGGTTTCTGTTTGTTTTCTCAGTTTAACAATCCTGGCGTGCCCCACAAGGAAATTGTGAAATAATCTGATTTCAATTGTTTGTGGACTTATCTCATTGAAACAGCTTTCAGCGGTCAAGAGAGCATTTCAGTCATTTTGAAATGAGGAAGAAATTCTGTCACTTTCCTGGAAATCTCACCGCCTCCCGTAACACGTGTTTTCCAGTCAGAGAAGGAATTTAAGTGTCAAAGAGGATGTCAGTGATAAATATTTACCATGTGCCCAATGATTCTGTTAACAGCAAGAGGAAATATGCCACAGTGGATACTTCCTCAAGGCTGAATACCATTCAGTGAATTTGCTTATTCACGGATATTTTGATATTTTAAATGCTTTCCTTTAAACAACTGTTGAATGCTTGGTGAAATGGCTCACAACACTTTGACTAAAGCGATTGTGTTTAGCACCACTTCAGAAAGCTATTCACAGTCATCACTTTGTTGCTCGTAAAGAAAAAATTTAGCTTCACAGGCTTATAGCTCATATGCCTGCTTGATGGATTTGAGGTGCTGTAGGGGAAAAAAATTCTCTGTTGGTTTATTGTAAAAACAATAGAAAGCAGGAACAGTCGACAGCAATTCTACGGCACCGTCTCAACTTAGTGCCCTCGCCGGATTTTCACATTCCATTCTTTCTGTCAGAGTACTGCACACAGTGCTGGTCTCCTTATTTTAAAAAAGGTATAAATGTATTAGAAGCAGTTCAGAGAAGGTCCATTCAACTGATACCTGGGATAGAGGGCTGGATTTCATCTTATGAGGAAAGGTTGGACAGGCTGGACCTGTATCCATTGGAGTTTAGAAGATTGAGAAGTGATCTTACTGAAATATGTAAGATCCTGAGGGGACTTGACAGGGTGGATGCTGAAAGGATGTTCCCCTTGTGGGAGAGACTAGAGCTAGGGGGACACAGATTAAAAATAAGGGCTGGAATTTTCCAGCCACTCACACTGGCGGGATCTTCTGGTCCCGCCGACATGAATGGAGATTTCAATGGCTCACCGTCCCCACTGTGGAGGGGGGGGGCGGGCGGGGGTGGGGGGGTGGTGGGGGTTGGAAAATTCTGGCCGAGGGGGTCTCAGATTTAAGATAGAGATGAGAAGAAATGTTTTCTCTCAGAGGGTTGTGAATCTTTGGAACTCTTTTCCCCAGAGAGCAGTGGAGGCAGGGTCAATGAATATTTTTAAGGCTGAGATAGATAGATTCTTGGCTAACAAGGGAGTCAAAGGTTATCGGGGGTAGGCAGAACGTGGAGTTGAAGCAACAATTCGATCAGCCAAGCTCTAATTGAATAGTGGAGCAGGCTTGAGGGGCCGGGTGGCCTAATCCTGCTCCTAATTCATATGTTCGTACGCCATGTTACAGGCAATTCTCAAAGGTGTGCAATTTATCAGAAAGCCTCAAAGTTTCATTTTGTCTATACTTTTACACGTATAAATGGTGATGATGAGCATAATAACTAACATTTGTGTTTAAAAATAACTAGCTCCGACAGGGGGAGTTCCCAAAGTTTGCAAAACAGGAACTCTGTATAGGAAGAAGGTTTACAGAATTCTGAAACAATGTAGGATGTCTATACAACAACAGACCAGAAATAAAGTTAATAATGAGCTCCAGACACCTGAGGGCGAAAATTAATTATGTCCCCTTGTGGGTCCAGAACTGACTGCATCTACAGCACCAGCAACTTGGCAGCCTTCCTTCAATGATTTAGGCAAACTTCTGGAACTCTGTCACAGCTCAAAATGATGCTAACCCCTTTGAAAGAAATGAATCTTAGGCCACTTGCCTCACTGGTAACAGATTCAAGTTAAGCCCTAGGGGAGGAGACAGCAGGGAATTGATTGGGATCAGTTGCAGACTGCTGTGGAGCTGTGAATGGCACCCTTCCTCTTCCTGGCTCCACATCAAACAGAAAAAGAGTTTGCTTACCTTTTCAGTGGTGCTCACTTAGGCTGCATCCACTCGTACCTGGTAAGCCTGAGTGGAGCAGGCCCATTTCTCTGAGAGAACCAAAATCAGTCATTGGGGCTTCTCATTAAGATATGCATGGATCCTAACACCCATTTTGGGCAGCACCAGATATATCCGATAAACCATCCGATTCAATTTAGGATTACACATATTTAAAGTGCACTTGGGAGCATGGCAGACAGCAATACAAATTTGGTACTTTTGTGCTCTATTCTGAAGTGCCTATCCAAAACATTATTCTTTACATTCTGATGATGTCATTTTCAAAAACAGTTCCTCTGACATGTCCTCCTTCTTCCTTAACCGAGGTTTTCCACCCACGGTGGTTGACAGGGCCCTCAACTGTGTCCAGCCCATCTCCTGCACATCTGCCCTCACACCTTCCTCTCCCTCCCAGAACAATGATTGGGTCCCCCTTGTCCTCAGTTATCACCCCACCAGCCTCCGCATTCAAAGGATCAGTCTCCGCCATTTCCACCAACTCCAGCATGATGCCACCACCAAACACATCTTCCCTTCACCCCCTCCCCCGGTGGCATTCTGCGGGGATCATTCCCTCCGGGACACCCTGGTCCACTCCTCCATCACCCCCTACACCTCAGCCCCCTCCCACGGCACCTTCCCATGCAACCGCAGAAGGTGCAACACCTGCCCCTTTACTTCCCCTCTCCTCACTGTCCAAGGGCCCAAACACTCCTTTCAAGTGAAGCAGCATTTCATTTGCACTTCCCTCAATTTAGTCTACTGCATTTGCTGTTCCCAATGCGGTTTCCTCTACATTGGAGAGACCAAACGCAGACTGGGTGATTGCTTTGCGGAACACCTTCGGTCTGTCTGCAAGCATGACCCAGACCTCCCTGTCGCTTGCCATTTCAACACAACATCCTGCTCTCATGTCCACATGTACGTCCTTGGCCTGCTGCAATGTTCCAGTGAAGCTCAACGCAAAATGGAGGAACAGCACCTCATCTTTCAACTAGGCACTTTACAGCCTTCTGGACTGAATATTGAGTTCAACAAATTTAGATCATGAACTCTCTCCTCCATCCCCACCCTCTTTCCGATCCCCCCTTTTTTTCCAATAATTGATATAGATTTTTCTTTTCCCACCTATTTCCATTATTTTTAAATGTATTTCCATCCATTGTTTTATCTCTACCTTTTAGCCTATTTCGATCCCTTCCCTTCACCCCACCCCACCCCCACTAGAGCTATCTTTACCTTGCTTGTCCTACTTTCTACCCTTAATTAGCACATTCCTTAGACAATATCACCACCTTCAACACCTCTTTGTCCTTTTGTCTATGACATCTTTTGGCTATCTCCACCTAACACTGGCCCTCTATCCAGCTCTACCTGTCCCACCCCCCCGCTTAAACCAACTTATATTTCACCTCTTTTCTATTATTACTTAGTTCTGTTGAAGAGTCATACGGATTCAAACCGCTAACTGTGTTCCTCTCCGCAGATGCTGTCAGACCTGCTGAGTTTTCCAGCTATTTTTATTTTATTTTTGTTTTTTATTCTTTTCATGCATGTATAGGTCTACACAGAGTGTTTGAAGCCTATTTGACTACAAGTGAGGTGACAAGTTCAGACCCATTCAACACTATACATACATTTTCCAAAAGGTCACTGCAAAACAATTAGGAGCAGGAATCGTGGCTGATTTGGCTTTTCTATATGGCCTAGATTTGCTGCCCTGGCTGAGATCAACATAGCACAAGCCAGGGGGTCAATTTAATATCTTCCTGGTTTGTATGGACCAGCATCACACTATAAGGCACATTTATCTATCGAACTAACAGGGGTGTTTTATATTAATCTTTAATATGGAATGGTTTAACCCCTTATTGCCTGTTCCGAAATATTACCCTTGGTGTAGAGAATAATTACACGACTTCTAAGTGCAGCATTTACAGGATCCTTAATCTAGATCACAATGATGGTGAACATTAGCTCAATGGTATTTGAAATGATATAAACTGGAAACGATTTTTATTTTAGAATTCCAAGATACTCCAGCATGTGACATGAGCCTAGAAATCTCTCTTGGAAGTGCTTAGAATGTATGTATAACATTCTTTTGACCTCTGTTTGTGCCACTTAAAACTAACAGGTAAATGCTTAAGTCAAAATAGTGCCCAAACAACTGCCACAAAGAATTTATTAAATATTCATCTGTTAAAATCATCGAGTGTAATTTTAATGTTTTTGACATCAATGTTCAATCTTTTCCCATTGCCATTATCAGTAAGTATTGACAATATTTATCCCAAGTATGGAATTCTCTATTGATGCTAGTAAGTCCAAATAATATATTTTGTCAGGGTAATTGATTGGCAATGAAGCTCATCAGGAGATAACATCTTAGAAACAACTCTGCTGTGCAATCTTTAGGACAAATTCTGATAATAAGGCTTGGAAATATTTTGTTCAAGTGGAAGATGTCTCAGTAACTCCAGAGTACTGTGAATATCTTATCAGTTTTTTCTCCATTTATGTCTCACGTGCACAAGGGATCCACATTAGGAAGAAAATGATCAATCCACAAATAGGCATTATCCTTCTAATGCATGCTTCAAGTCAACTATCTGATGTCTCGTGGGAATTCTGATGACAGAACATTAAATTTATACACTTCCAGAGAGATACTTCATTTTGTGATGCATTTTGAGATGCTTCAACATGAAAGGTACTAACTGAGCTACTGTATAAATACAAATATTACTTACTTTTTCTTCATTGATTCTTGAGCAAGATAAAGCATAACATCTGGTTTGAGACAATTTTCTTAAGTAGGATAGCTAAAATAAGAATTATTACATCCCTTCTATCAATCTTTCCCACAGTCTTTATATCACCTTCCATGTATATGCCTTTTACTACCTCTCTCCCATGCTATTCACCACCCCTGCACTGTCTTACTGCTTAGCCAAACCCAGTGTAGGATAAACCACTGTTTCTTTCAGGTAAAGGTTGGTAAGGTTGAATCTGTTGCCTTTGGCCTGCCATAAACTTTGTATCTTTGATACTAAATCTATCCTCTTCCCTGACCACTGAACTAAACTGTATGAGGCCTCAGCAACCTAGTTGATCCTGAGCTTAGTTTTCCATTCCTTTTTTTCACAAAGAAAATGTAGTTGAGCCTTTGTATCACCTCCCTCCATCCCTACCTTAGCCCACTGAAACTGTAATCCATGCATTTGTCATGTCTAAACTCAGCTATTCCAATTCTATTCCTATTCTTGGTTTGGCTCCCATCCTCCACTCTCAGTAACCTTAAGTTCATTCACAGCCCTGCTGCTTATGTCCTATCCTGCACCAAGTCTTGCTCGGCCTACCACCCCTGTACTTGTTGAACAACACTTGTTCTAAAAAGGTCCACCAACACTTCAAATTTTAAATTTTCATCCTTGTGTTTAATCCCTTCATGGTCTCATTCCTCCCTCTCTCTGCAATCTCCTGTAGCACTAATCACACTCCACCCCATCCCAATAGCTACTCCCCCACACCCTTCACCAAACTCTCCATTCCTCTGACACTGGCCTCATGTGCATCCTTCCATCCTCATGTTCCATTATTAGTGACTGTCTTTAGAAGTCTATTGAATTGCACTATTGAATTCCTTCCTGAAATCCCTTTGCCTCTACACCTTCTTCTTGGCTTATTACTTCATTGCATTTTGGTGATGCACCTGGAATGTATTTTGTCATGTCAAATCCACCATATAAATGTGTGGTGGCAATGGTGATTATTATTTGGCAATATAACTTCTTCTTAATTATCTTTTAAATAACTCCCAACAATTAATTTGTTTCTACAACTATAACTAAGGGCAGAATTTTCTGCCCACCGGGCGGGTCCGACCCAATCTCCAGCGGGCGGGGAGCCGATCCCTGCTGGAGAAGTGGGCCCCACCGCCATTTTAAGTGGATGGGCCAATTAAGGCCCGCCCAAGGTGACGCCCGGCGGGAAGCGCTATGTGCTTCCTGTGCGGGTGGACGGGGGGGGGAGATTCCCCAAATGCGAGAGTGCGCTCTTTCGCGCATGCGCACAAAAGAGCGCACATCTCCGTGAGGCTAAGTGCTGCCTCAGGGAGATCGCTTACAGTTGTGCAAACATTAAAAATAGAAAAATAAAAAATCCTTCACATGTCCCCCTCATGTGACAATGTCACACGAGATGGGACATGTTAATAAATTTCACTCAAACTTTATTAAGGTTTTTTAAACCCTACATGAAACCTCATCCCGCCGGTGGATGAGGTTTCACGTTTTTTCAGAAGCCCGCTGGGGCTCCTGGCCTGCCCACTAACCTTAAGGTTGGACGGGCAGGTCCTTTAATTGTTTTAATTATCCTGTCAATGGCCTCAATTGGCCATTGACAGGTCGGCGGGCCTGCAGCTGATTTGGCTGTGCCCCCGTCTTCCTGAAAATTTAAATGGGGCGGGAGTTTTGCGTTGGTGAGCGGGGCCCGTCCCCTGCTCGCCGACGGCAAAATTCAGCCCTATATAGATTTTGTAACTATCTGGACAATTACTATATATAAGTATCTTTTGCAACAATATAACAAAATCTATGTTCTTTAATTTTAGAAGTGATGTCCAATATATTGCATTTTTAAATGCTAGGTAGCATTTGCCATTTTTCTGCTGGCAAGTAATTACCCAAAAGATCTTTTCGAACTAGCTTGGCTTTTTTATGCAATGTGATTTTCAAATTTAACTATTTCTTAATACATTCAACGAAATTAGTTATTGTAATGAGCCAAGTCTACTTCTGACCCCACGACTGGTCAATGAGAAGAACTGATGCATTAAAGGTAATGCTATGCTTCCCATCATTATCGAATATATTGGCCCAGAATTTCTGAAAACACTCGGTGTAATTATGGGGTAAGAGTGGAGTCACCGAATTATTTCTGAACAAATCAGTGTGGAACTCGATTGCAGTGTTTTAATACTGAAAAATTTCTATGTAAGCAATATTTTTATTCATTCATGGGATGTGAACAGCAATGGCAATGCCAGCATTTATTACCCAACCCTCAGTGCAACTGAGGAGGTGGTGGTGAGCCACCCTCTTGACAGCTGAGTGACTTGTTAGACCATTTCAGAGGGTGGTTAAGAATCAACCACATTACTTTGGTCTGGATTCACATATAGGCCAGACTGGATAAGGACAACAGGTTTCCCACCTTAAAGGACATCAGTAAATCCGATGAGTTTTTACAACATGAATGCCACCATCAATGCTAGCTTTATATGCCATTAAATTAAATTAATTAATTAAATTTAAATTCCCCAGCTGCCATGGCAGGATTTGAACTAATTCAAAGGATCATTCATCCAGGCCTCAGGGTTACTTGTCCAATATCATTACTATGATTTAATCATTCCTGCTAACTTACATAAAAATCATCAGTTTTCTCAATCATTTGCATTGTTTTTGAAAAAAATCAGCCCAAACCCTCTGCCTCTCACTTTCTTACTCTGCTCTAAAGCAGCTCACATAGGTTTCCACACCAGCAGTGTGCTGGCCTAGGTTTACATCTAAAAAATTGCAAGCTCAGGACTCCAAAATTACTTGGCATTGACTTAACTGGAGGAGTAATTGCATTTCCCAGGGCTGAAGCTTCAATTTCTTTTAGGTAAGAGATATTTTTTATAATTATTAATACGTCCTTGTTGAAAAATGATGTCCCAGGACTAGTGGTTGTAATAGAGGTAACAGTGCCAGCACTTGCTGTCATTACTGTGTGAAGCAGACAGTAACTTCCGACATCCAACATGTGCAGTTAAACGCAAAGAACCAGAAGTTGCTGTCAGAGATTCTTTGCTTCTCAAGAGTGTGCCATTCTGGTCTTTGTAGGTGCAATCAATAGTGATTTGACATGAATTTCTTCTTTTTATGTATTATTCTCACTGTAAAATCTATTGACAATGTTAAGCTTTGTTGAAAGAGGTGTAACTGGGCTTTTAATGGCATACTACATCACAATTAGTGCTGAACAACCTCTTTGGCCCTGAAAATCTAATTTTACATGTGTGGAGATTCATTTCCTTAGAATGACATTTTAAAATTACAAGATTTTAATGATTTTTTTAAAAAATGTTGTTATGTTATCTTATACCTTAATCACATGCATATACTCCAATCTGTATTTTGTTTTCTGTACACAATCCTAAAATGCAATTAATAATACCTGCTTTTTACTTCCTGCTTTGCTGTCTATGAGAATTCTTCAATCTGATTTGTTGGCTGATCAGCCTTGATAATACCTGAATTGGTGTTTGATGCTATTGATGATGCCATATTCAAAGTCACATTGGAACAGAGGAAATCAATATTCTAGAGTCTGCTAAATTTTTGTCGACAGGTTAGTAACGATCAAATAACTAAAATACAACTGCTGAGTTGATGGAGTCTTTTGCTTCTCTGTTGTTATGTGATTTGCTTTATTATTTCTTTATCCAAAGAGAAATGTATGAGGAACCTTACCAAATGCCTTATGAAAGTCAAGGTCACATGTTCAAAGGATTTCAATAATTTTACTTTTCAGTCCCTGTCTTTCATTGATTTGTAATTAGTGCCTCATTTTCTTTAAGCGCTTTTGAGTACTTGCTTTTATAATAATTATTTCCTCACTGCAGATGTCAAATTCTTTTTATACAGATTGCACTTAGCCACTTGGAGCCATGATGACAAATGGTAGAGGCATACATATCACTGCCATGGACAAGCTAACCTGTCAATATCCTCTATCACAATGCTTTGAACCACTGTAGTTGCACAGCCAGATATTAAATCCACAAGGAGACAGAGGAAGAAAATCTACTCTGTCACTCTGTTTGACTCCAGGTTTCGGCCTTTGCAGAGAATTAGTGTTCAGCTTTGGGGTGGAACATCTGTCCTCCCCTTATAAAGGCAGTGATGCAAAGGGGAGTGGAGCCAAAGGCAGGGACATCCTATATAAGAAGTTCTTGGTTCCCTATCTTTGGAAAATGGGATGTAACTTTGGAGGTGATTGTGCCCAGTGAGAAATGAAGTACCATCTATCCAAAGATTACAACTGATCCTGCCAATGGAAGAAGGTGATTGGGGAAAGGAATGTCTAAGCTAGGGGAAGGGTGCATTTAATTTTATTTTTCAGTACTACAAAGAAGGCCCAGGAATTAATCCTTGGGAGTGGGGGCTACTGGTAGTTACCTACAACCAATAGTATCCATGTGTCCAACTTTCCAGCAGTGTGAGGTTGGCAGGTACCTGAGATGACTGGTGCAGGTGCCCTTTGGCCCTGTGCAAGTAAGTAGCCTTTCCTGGTGACCCTGGATAATCTTGGGGAATCAGCACTGAAGGGCACCAATGGACACTAGAGTAACTGCTAGAATCATAGCCCAAAGATTTTCAGGACTAGAACAAACAATCGTTCCCAGAAGATTCACTAGGCCGTGTTATGTTATCAGATGCATGTAGAGTAATCAAATGCAGTAACTTAGCAATTATGTTTCTTTTTTATTCCGATTATTTTCAGTTTCCACGTTTCAAAATAAATTCATAGTGAGACTTAGCTCTCTGATGTCTCAGAGAATGATTCCACTTGTCCAGTTATCTAAGTAAGTTTGTATTGTTTCAGTTGAACATGATCTACAGCGGCCTAACCAATGGTTCTTAAAAAGGCTGCTGCAGGTTGTTACCTAAAAGGTAAGTTTTTAAAAAATTCTTACCTGAAGGTGGAGCCAGGAATTGCAGGAGTGCTCCTCTCAGCTTCACTGCATTGTTGAAAGCTGTTGCTGGCCACCTCTCGATCATTCCCCCATTTCCCCCCACTCCTGATTGCCCTTCTCCCTGACTGCTGGCCCCGCCCTCTCCAAGGGCCTACACGAGGGCCGCAGCCAGTGATGCAGTGATCCAAAATTGAAATCATCTTCTCCAGATAGCTGACTGGGGACCCCACAGCTCGTTGGTCTCATGTAAATTAACCACGCATCCCAATTTTGGACGGGCTTGGGTATACCCACTGGGGTGCAAAGCTTATGTCCTGTGCACAGTGGGCCAGCTTGACTTTTTCTGTCTGGGGGTGGCCTGTATGGCTGGGGACCTCAGTTATGAAGATAGATTGGCGAAGTTGGGGCTGCCCTCCTTATAGAAGAGAAGGTTATGAGATGTTTTGATGGAAGTGTCCGAAATTATCAGGAGTCTGGACACAGCAGATAAGTAGAAATTGTTCCCATTGGCAGAATGGTCGAGAACCAGAGGACACTGATTCAAGGCAAAAAAACCAAAGATAACTTGGGGAAAAGTTTCTTTACACAGTGAGTGAGCCAAATCTGGAATGCACTGCCTGAGGGTGTGGTGGAGGCAGATTCAACTGTGCCTTAAATAGGGAGTTAGATAATTATCTAAATAGGAAATAATTGCAGGGCAATGGGGAAATGAAGGAAGTGGGGCTAGTAGAGTTGCCCTTGCAGATAGCTAGTCATGGCTGGCCAAATGGCCTTTTTCTGTGCTGTAAACCACTCTATGATTCTGTGATTCAATACTTCCCCTGTCAATTTCCCTGAAGTTTCATGGGGGCCATGAATCTCCATATAGGGAAACTATCATAGCACTGAGACTCCCAAAACGCTCCCTAAAGATTATGGGAATGATTTAAGCTCATAATCCCATAATTCACTGCAAGGTGTGTTATAGGTTCCAAGGTGAAAAGATTTAGATGAAACATTAAGCCGAGGTGTAACCTATTGTGGAGATTAAATGTCCCATAATACTTTTCAAAGAGGGAAGGTGTTCACCTGGTGTCCTGGCCAATATTCCTTCCTGCAGCCAACTGTACTGTAAAAACTAATCAATTAGTTTTTGAACACTTTGGTCTTTGCTTCCTTATCCTCTTCTGCCTGCTGTCCCTTAGTAACATAAACAGCGTGGGGTCAGCTTCCATAGCTACGCAGATGGTGCGTACTTCTTCCTCCTTCTTATCCCCAAATCAACTTTTCTGAATTGGGGCTACAATCATTTGCATTCACTCTATATTTCACCCTGAAGTTAAAGAATCCAGAGTTGGTTTATCACCCAGTTTGCCATTTAAACTGGATAAGTGGGCATGCACCTAGTTGAGCAACATTCTAGCAGATGCTTTCACTTTGGTTAGTTTTAACACATCCAAACATCCAGGGTATTCACAGAGTAATATTGTGCCTGCAAAGTGCTTTAACAATACGAGGAAATAATTCAACTTCCATTTAATACCAGACTTGGTAAGTGAGAAATTTCACTGCCTGACTGTTGAGGGG
Organism: Cetorhinus maximus; assembly: GCF_964194155.1. Classification (NCBI taxonomy): domain Eukaryota; kingdom Metazoa; phylum Chordata; class Chondrichthyes; order Lamniformes; family Cetorhinidae; genus Cetorhinus; species Cetorhinus maximus. Next base: position 32,169,128 of record NC_135890.1, read on the forward strand.
ACATCTGAGCCAATTTTTGCCTTAGTGGAGTGTCAGTGATGTGATCGTACCATCGAACTGGTGTCCTTGGCAAGACATCCTTGTCATGTTGATGGCTGGGCCTCAACTGCATAATGCCAGTGAGCAATTTCTCAGCTAGTTTTGGAATGGCCTGTGACGGTCCCTTTAAGGACTGCCAATTAGGCCGCTCAATGCCTGGCACTAATGGGCACCAGTGGCCCCCCCACCCAGTGTATCAAGGTCCAGCAGCCAAGCATTAATGGCATGTTGTAAATCAGCACCCCCCCGCAAACCCCACCCTACCCTCACCCACACACACCACCCCCCACCTGCCCACCTCTCCCCCCCCACCCCCCACCACCCCCACCCCCCACCACCCCTGCCAAAATTGGAAGGTGCCTGTGCCATGAAGGCCCCAATAAAAATATCAGCTGGGTGATCAGAAATAGGATCAGGGCTTTAGCCCCACAACTAGCAGACTGCCCTCAAATATAGAGTCGCTTCCAAACAGTTCAGAGCTGGTGCTTTTTAAAACTCTCAGACAACAAACAGCCCAAGTTGCAGGACAGCAGCAAGTGTCACTAAGTGTGATTTGCCATGGCCAAATTTAGCTGTGCTCCCTCAGTCCCTGTGCTAAAACAGTGAGTTATTATTAACAACAGCAGTGTAAAAAGATCAAGACATTAAATAATATATGGATATTCAGGCTTATGTGTCATTACAGAATCAATTTATTATATAATTGCAAGGTTAAAGCATCCATATTAGCTGTAATTAACCTGAATTTAATGTACATGCCCATCTAAACCCAGATATGACTATTTCAGGTGATAACCCAATGGAATGTAAGGACACCTATTTATGATTTGAACTGTAAATCCCATCCCATCTGTCATGCAATATTTCCAACACAGTCTTCCCCATGAGTTTGCTTGGCTGATCTTATGTTGATAACCAAAATATGGCATTCAATGCAGACTTGGAATATGCGCTATCCTGGGATCTGTATACCAAGTTATAGTTCAAGTGGGTCAATGTTGTAAACCAGGTAGAGTTCATCTTAAATCTGGATAAAGATTGTAAATGACTTACAATCATTTCATAAAGCATGTCATGTACTTTTGTCAATAGTGACATATTTTCAGTCTAAAAAATTTGCTGATCTGTCTAATTATCCTTCTTCTTTTCTGTAATGTAACTCTATTGTAAAATTGAATTGCTGCTTTATTTTAAATGCATAGAACTTGTGTGTTTCTTTATGTAATCCCTGAAAGTTTCCTATGTCTCCTTGTACTGGCAATTTGTTAATCATCCTTTTAGCAGGTAAATTTTACTTTCAGTTTTATTATCTTGAATCATGTCCTGGATTTCCTTCAATGACAGAAAATTTATGGCCTGGAATATCCTTTGAAACTTGTGCCTAATCAACAGCTTAAGTTTGGATAATATCAACTACCAGGGCAATAGATTGAGGAAATTTGTACATAAGTGGCTTAAATTTGCTTTTATGATTTGCACATTTCTTCCAGCTTACGAACCAGTTCAGCTAAACCTTTTCTGTAATCCTCAGCTGTTCATTAACTTCCCTGAGCCCCTATCCCCCACCCACATGCACAGCACCAGAGAATGAAAATTTCCATATGCCAGTTCTGAAGTGGCTGTAAATTTACACCCAAAATTTTAAATGGAAAAGGCCATATTTGTGGTGTTCCATCACATTTTTTATAGAATTGTTTTTAAAAAGTATTTCTCCTCACTGTTTTATCTGTACCAGTGGTTGTGTTTTTTTATGGCATCAGAATAAGTTACATTAAAAATTTAAAAGCTTACATGATTGAGAGATTGAACATACTGGGCCTAATGTGCATAACTGATAGCTTGATGGGAGTTTGGTGAAAATTCCTGGCTCTACCTAAAAGTAAGTAGGGGTAATGTTTTCACCCTTGTTGTTAGTCTATTTGTCTGTAATCTTAAAAAACATATCTTAAAAAACTAATGGACAGCTTTCAACAAACCTTGTTACACAGATGGGGTATGGCCCAACGAGGAACTGATTAGTTTTTTGAAGATGATGCGGATCCAAATCCAGAATTTTGAAAAGGATGCATTAACATTGGGAAATAGGGCAAATTGACTTTTGTTTCAGAATATTGTGGGTTGCTTTATTCATAATGCTGTTAATAGTTTTAGAATGTTGTGGGTTGTCTCAGCTGCTGTGGTAGAATTTGTCACAACTGTCAAAATGTGAGCAGAGTTTTCAGAGCAGATTGTTGAATGGGGTTTGGCCTTAAGCCTTCTTAGTGGGATGGAAGGTCTTAATGAAAAGATTCCTGTTTTCAACTTTGTAGTTATAGAACATCAACAAAGCAGGGAAAAGCCTCACAGAAGAGCTGTGTAATTGTAATGACATTGCGTTCACACAGCGTGGTGGAGGTATGCGCTCTATTGAGTGGCCTCTTTAGTTGTTGCAGATATTATTGTAGCAGGAGTTACAACTCTGCGGCTACTTCTCTATTGGTGGCATGGTGGTGTTGTGATCCTATTACTGACCTTGTAATCGCAGTAGGCCCAGGCTAATAATCCAAAGAACTGTAAGTTCAATTGCCATCATGGCAGATTGACAATCTGAATTTGGTTTTAAAGATGAATATCTGGAAATAAAAACAAACTGGCACCAGTAAATGTGATCAAGCTACATGCTGAGCCAACTTTCAACAAATTACAATCTCTGACCCACTGAGGGATTTACCCTTGCTAGGAAATGCCATTGAAGAGGATTCTGTATTTTATTATATAAAGTTAAATAGAACAGACATGATATTCAGCATACATAACTTTATTCTATCAAGAAACAACTGAAACACACAAGAACTAACTCAAAAATGCAGTACACAAGGTCAGTGAGCATTCCATTTAGTTTATTAACTGGTTCCGAGATTTTGGTATTACAGAAACACAAGTGATAAATCAGAGTGGACATAATACAGGATAAAACATAATGCATTAAGTAGCTGAAAATGGATATAGTATTATAAATGATATGATGGAACTGATTAGTGTCAAGGGTAAAGCCAGATTACAGATCAATACTAGCCTACATCTTTGATTGTGTAGTTTATCACTGGCAAGTCGAAGGAGTTTGAACTAAGATCCAAACTGTGTAGTTATGTTTTGTTTGAGCAGTCACACAGGACCAAAGTGAGTTGATTTAACGTATATGCTGTTCATTTTCTGAGTGTGCACTGGTGATAAAGAACCTCACCGATGAGTAGTGCATATCTCCTCTGTGGAATTGACTCAGGAATGCATGCTTGAAAGAGAGAGGGGAGGCATTCCTTGGGGATGTCAGTGGACTATGAGAATTTTGTGCACTCAGAGCAAACATGAAAAGCAGTAGAATTACTTGTGATGTTTCTGGAGCAGTCTCCAGTTGTCCTTTATGGACTGCTGGTTAGGTCATTCTACATCCAGTGCTTATGGGTGAAGTTTGGATGCACTCCAGTCATTGGTGACAAAATTATAGCCGGCATAGAGCCCTGATTTATATACCTTAATAAGGCTCCCGTCTCTTTGGTGGGAATGCTGCCCACCAATTTCAAGGCCTGTTTAAAAATCGAGTTCTGTAGGTCTCGGGCTGGTAGCTTAAAAATAAAAAATTTATCTGCCTACCACTTCTATTTTCAGTATCCATGAGATAGCCCTCCATTTTGGTTCATAGAATATTTATTATTACCAACTTTTTTGAAAACTGACTAAACATTCCATTGCTATAGATTATCTTTCATAAGTGAGTGAAATAAATTTGCATTTGTTCACAATTGAAAAATGATAGTCACAATTGCTAAAACCATCAACTGACGTGAATAATTATTTCTTCTTCACAGCTATGAGCTCACAAGCATCTGATAATGATACTGGTAAACAGATGCTTAATGGGTTTGTATGATAGGCATCTAATGTGGAAGGTCATCCAATTATTTTGCCAAGGCTAGTGTTTCTATCGAAGAGGTTGGTTAACTCAGTTGGCTAAATGGCTAGTGTGTGGTTCAGAATAACAGCAGCAGCGCAGGTTCAACTCTGGTTCTGGCATCGCCTTGCTCCTGGGAGTAGAAGACAATGGCAAAGCACCACTGACAAAGACTGCCAAAAAGGCAGTTTAGGATGGAGTATCAGCAGACAATGAGCCAAGGACCTGCCTTCAGGCAGAGCACACATGATGTGACCAATGTTTCTATTAAAATATCAGTGTCACACAAACAAGGTGCATTCACTTAAACTACCAACAGTAATTCCTGGGATCAGGCAATTATAACATGGCTTTCTCTAAGAGTGATATGAGCATCATTAGCTGCCAAGCAAAAATAAATGGCCAAAGATAGATAGGTAGCATCAAAGCAAACCACTTATTTGCATGTTCTGCAGAACACAGGCCCCATACTACAGCAGTGACTGAAATCTCTATGCTTCCTTGTATCTCTTTCAGAGTTAAAACAATAAACTAAATTAACACAATTGCTTCCTTGTACACATACGCAGAGGATGTATGTTCTGGCATTTGACATGATTGCTCATTATGGCACAGGAGCTTTCAGTTGAGCATTCAATTTCAACTAGAGAGAGGGTCAACCCTGTTATCAACCCTGCGAGGTATTGAGCACCCTGTTGTGGAAGATATAAATTCAGATACTTTCATCAAATATGATTCAATAATTCTGATGCACCATCAGAGTTGGTATCTCTATATTATTGCTCTTTTATTGGCCACATTGAGTCCAATCTGAAATAAATGTGCAGGTCAGATTGAAGAGACTATGCCAAATTGTTTTAATATAAATGTATATATGGACACAGATGTTTGAAGTTGGGGTGCAGAGAATCAAGGAGTCCTGCCTAGAGTCACTATTAGTCCTACTCTTGAGGTCACTCCCTTTGCCCCACTTTAGGAATAACTTTACTCCTTTTTGTGTGAGGACTTGGGCTCTAAGGATCCCCATCTCTTTGTTTATTCCTTACTCTTTCGCCATGTTATTAACTTGCTGGTCATCTATATCTGAACCGTGTGATTGCTCAATGAATAACACTATTACCTCCATGACATCCTCTCTCACTATTAATTAGATTAAAATTTAGCTCATCAAAAGCTGGCCAAAGTGGGCAGCAAGTTGAGGGTTCAATCATATGCATTACTCCATGTAGGTCTGAGACCCAAGCTAAATTTGATACGAAGCCATTTTTGAAAGGAACTGATGAACTGTGGGGATGAAACAAGTGCTGGCTGGAATCTGACAAGTTCCAGCCTGCTCTGACACTGGCTGGACTGACAACAGCTTGTAGTATTTTTACAGAGCCAGGACAAGCACCCCTGCTCCTTCTCCATGAAAACACTTATAACCATTTTCTTCAACAGTCTTCAGCAGTCCCTTTAAGGGGTTAAAGTGTTCAAGACCTGCTACAAAGAGGCAGAGCTTGTGTGGTACAATAAATTTGTGTCTATTTGTACCTGAGTTTTGCATTGGGTTCCTACAACTGACACAGGAGCTCGATTTGCATTGTAAAATAGCCTTACCTCTGTTTCAGGTATGCAAGCAACTCAATCTTTTACAAAAACAAAAATGCCTGGAAAAACTCAGCAGGTCTGACTGCACCTGCGGAGAGGGATACTATTGACGTTTCAAGTCCGTATGACCCTTCATTAGAACTAAGACATATAGAAATGAGATGAAATATAAGCTGGTAGAGGGGGGTGAGTGGGACAGGTAGAGCTCGATAGGGGGCCAGTGATAGGTGGAGGCCAAGAAGAGACTGCCAAAGATGTCATCGACAAAAGGACAATGGGGTGTGGACGGTGGTGATATTGTCTAAAGGATGTGCTAATGGGGACATTAAGGACAGAAAGCAGGATGAGCAAGTGGCAGATGGCCCTAGTGGGGGTGGGGTGGGGGGAAGGGGTCGAAACAGGCTGAAAGGTGGAGATGAAACAATAGATCAAAATCAATTTAAAAATAGGAGGGAAAAGAAAAATATATTTGTAAAAAAAATTATAAATTATTGGAAAAAGGGGGATCAGAAAGGGGGTGGGGATGAAGGAGAGAGTTCATGATCTGAAATTGTTGAACTCAATATTAAGTTCGGAAGGCTGTAAAGTGCCTAGTCGGAAGATGAGGTGCTGTTCCTCCAGTTTGCATTGAGCTTCACTGGAACATTGCAGCAGGCCAAGGACAGACATGTGGGCATGAGAGCAGGGTGGTGTGTTGAAATGGCAAGCGACAGGGAGGTCTGGGTCATGCTTGCGGACAGACCGAAGGTGTTCCGCAAAGCGGTCAACCAGTCTGCATTTGGTCTCTCCAATGTAGAGGAAACAGCATTGGGAGCAGCAAATGCAGTAGACTAAATTGAGGGAAGTGCAAGTGAAATGCTGCTTCACTTGAAAGGAGTGTTTGGGCCCTTGGACAGTAAGGAGGGGGGAAGTAAAGGTGTTGCACCTTCTGCGGTTGCATGGGAAGGTGACATGGGAGAGGGTTGAGGTGTAAGGGGTGATGGAGGAGCGGACCAGGGTTTCCCAGAGGGAACGATCCCTGTGGAAAGCTGCCAGGGGGGGGCAGGTGGTGAAGGGAAGATGTGTTTGGTGGTGGCATCATGCTGGGGTTGGTGGAAATGGCGGAGGATGATCCTTTGAACGCGGAGGCTGGTGGGGTGATAAGTGAGGACAAGGAGGACCCTATCATGGTTCTGGGAGGGAGAGGAAGATGTGAGGGCGGATGCGCGGGAGATGTGCCGGACACGGTTGAGGGCCCTGTCAACCACCGTGGGTGGAAAACCTCGGTAAAGGAAGAAGGAAGACATGTCAGAGGAACTGTTTTGGAAAGTGGCATCATCAGAACAGATGCAACGGAGGCGAAGGAACTGAGAGAATGGGATGGAGTCCTTACAGGAAGCTGGGTGTGAGGAGCTGTAGTCGAGGTAGCTGTGGGAGTCTGTAGGCTTGTAATGAATATTAGTGGACAGTCTATAACCAGAAGTTGAGACTGAGGTCAAGGAAGGGAAGGGAAGTGTCAGAGATGGACCACGTGGAAATGATGGAGGGGTGGAAATTGGAAACAAAATTAACAAATTTTTCCAGATCCAGACAAGAGCGTGAAGCTGCACCGAAGCAGTCATCGATGTACCGGAGAAAGAGTTGTGGGAGGGGGCTGAGTAGGACTGGAACAAGGAATGTTCCACATACCCTATAAAGAGACAGGCATAACTGGGGCCCATGCGGGTACCCATAGCCACAATATTTGGAGGCCATACGGACTCGAAACGTCAACTGTATCCCTCTCCGCTGATGCTGTCAGACCTGCTGAATTTTTCCAGGTATTTTTGTTTTTGTTCTAGATTTCCAGCATCCGCAGTATTTTGCTTTCATCAATCTTTTACAGGTCCATTGGAATAAGCCATCAGGCGGGTTTTGGGCAGCCAAGGCGCCCCCTCAGTTTTCAACTCTTGACCACCTATTTTTCAGTTACAACACAGACAGCCATGAGTTGAATTTCTACGCTGGAATAATTGTTTTTGATTTAAATGGTCTTCTTTATCCTGTTTTTTAGTTATTCTCTCCATTTGTTGAGGCAAACCTGCTCCACACATGACCTCAACTGTAACTGATAATATATGCTCTTATAAATGACCGCTTTCATTCTCTTACCTTCAAGTGTGGTCCCACTAGGAGAAGGCCAATACTGTGCCATAACGTATGTGCAATCTGCATCTGCATAGCCCAGAAAAGTGGATTTATATGGTATATGGGCAGAAATTTTGTTTGCGCTGATAATGCAATAAATAGGTGCAAGAATTAATCTATGGAGAATAGAATTAGGAAAATTTTAGGAATCTTCTGGTCCCACCAGCAGCAGGAAATGTGGCGGGAGCTTAATTTGGCCTGAAACCAACAAAAAATGCCAGCCTATGGAAGTGCAAGTTCCGTGGAGGATGACCATGGAAGGGAGGAAGGGTTAGCGGGGAAAGTTGGAGCAGTGGCCGGGCAAAGGTTGAAGGGATTGTGCAGGCTGTCTGGGTGCCCTTTTAATATGCCACCCAGACCTTCAACCCCATGAGGTAACGGCATGGACGGCAACTTGCTGAGAATCAGTGAGCTTCCTCACAGATACATATTTAATGAGCTGTCCAGTGCAAGATCATGCATGGTCCCACCTCCCCAAGCCGACCCACCTCCCCCAGTGGAAATCACTCCCATTTCCATGCCTGCCACCAAGCTTAGGCTTCAGAGCAGAAGATTCTACCCACATTGCCTTTGCACACATAACTGGATAAGTTCATACATTCCAACAAAAATATAATAGAGCCTTGCATATCTGTGGTGTCCATCATGTAACCTGCTGTCTTAGATTTCATTGGCAATTTTTATAATCTAACTTGATTTCTGTGTATTCAATTTTACTTCTATTACTAGAGTTCAATGTTGGATTTTATACGGTCACTTGAAACTATAAATTTCACAGTCACACTGCTATAATAATAATGGGCCTCCAATAATTTTTTTAACTATAACAATTGTTAGTTTTCCTAGTTAGGCTTTTTGATCTACCTACATAAAGATGCAGACTGAGCGCGCGCTCTCACTGTCATGATTCAAGATGAGAGAGGAAAGCCATTTGACATTTTTCTCTGTAACAGAGCAATAATAACCGGACTCCTCAAATATAGAACCTTGATCAAAGTCCTAAAATTTGTTCATTCTAATTTTCCTCCTTACATAGCAAATGGGTAACTTGCTTCCCAATTACATACAATAATTTAGTATATTGTTACTCTTGACCTACCACATATTATCAAATTCCATAGTGGAATTCCATGTGGTAGCTGGGCGCAGCTGTCACTTCTATCTTTTTTATGAGCTTGAAGTTAATAAATAATTTTATGTACCTCCTGTAATCATCCTACAATATTTGCCATCCAATTTTAAGAGAGTTTCATCAACTCTAATTTTGAGCACAGCCAGCCTATGATAACCCTCATTCTAGGCGAATTAAAGGTAACATATATCTGCATGAGAAGTCACAATAAAGCTGTTGCTGGTTGCCTGTGATCTGCAATCACAGTTATGTTGCAGATTCTACCAGTTAGATTTTTGTAACATGCTGGTTCTTTAAGCAGCCAGCCCATAATAGGCATTAAGGTTCCAATTAACGTTCTATTATTTTTTTGTTTAGTCAGGGACATCATTTATTTAAAAGCTTATGGTCCCATATTCCAATATACAACACAGTGGAATATTCATTATAGCCATTAGTATTCAAAAGAATTCTGCTGTGTGGTGTGTTAGGCCCAGAAGAGATTTTGTCAATATAATTTTTCATCTGGTTCATTTGTCTTTTGAGAGGTGGTTTATTATCACTGCTGCTGTCTAATGATTTCTTTAGTCTATTAATTAATAATTCTATAATGACTGTTTAAGGTACTTACCTCCATATTGGAGAGCAATCTTTTGATTTAATCGGCTCTACTACAGATCTGCTAAATTCATGCCTTTGTATAAAATCGTAGAATAACACAGCACAGAAGGTGGCCACTCAGCCATTAAGACTGAGTTGGTAATTTTCAAAAAGTTATCCAGTTGGTTCTGCTTCAAGTATCTCTCTTTCCTTATACCCTTGATTTTTTTCTTCAAGTTTTATCCAATTCCCTTTTGCAGCTTAGTGTTAAATCTATATCCTATCAGGCAGTGCGTTCCAAATCCTAACAACTCTTTGCGAAAATAATTTTTTCCTCATGTTGTCTCTTGTTCTATTACCAATCACCTTAAATCTGTGCCTTCTTGTTATTGATCCTTTAGCTGTTTGAAACAGCTTATCTTTCCTTAGTCTGTCTAAACCCTTCATGATTTTAAACCCCTGTGAAATCTGCTGTTGGCTTTCTCTGCTCAATGTCATGGGAGAGGGTCTGATGAATTCATAGTTACAACTACACTTCTGATGTTATGTTAATCATTGCAATTGTATCCCCCTGTATGGCCACTTTACCTGCCATTTATGACAGGTAAATTTGCTGCAATTGGAATACTATTAAATAATTCTGACCACAATCATGATGATTTTGGCAGAGTTCTGCAATATTGCCCATACAAAAATAGTAAAGGATGCTAGAATTACTGTTAACTATGCTACTATTTGGGTACTTAATGTGCTTGTACAAAATTTCTCTCTGTACAAGTTACTTTAAAATAAATAGGTTAACGCCTCTCAATAAAATAATAGGGAAAAGGGCTTGGCGCAAGCCTTTTAAACATTTGCATACTAACATCGCCTATACTCATTTCTACCAGAAGGATTTTCTTTTCCCTCTACCATTTCCAAGGGCTATTTAAAGTGTTTTTGACTTACTTTTGATAGGGCAAAGTTTGTGGAAGCACTGTTTTAAACTGCTGGAGCAATTTGGAAGTTTCGCTGCATGCATTAAGGGAAGAAAGACCAGTACCTTGCATGGGTAAGGGGGAAGTTGTTGCAGTACCATTTGATCTACAACAAGACCAGGGCAAGGATAGCAGGAGGCTAAGAGGGACAATTCTCTAAGGGTAGAGGAGAAGGAGGGCTCTCTACTGAAGGCCCAACCCATGAAGATTGTTGTGGGAGCGTCACTTTTACTGAGCCTTGAGCCAGGAGCAGTGCCTAAGGAAGCAACACTTCACCAAGGAAGTCTTCATGGAGTTCTGTCACCTCCTGGACACTGCCAGTAGAGCAGAGCCTCAAAGCAAGGTGAATATGGCTTCCCAGTGTCAAGTGAAGGTCACTGTCATCCTGAAATTCTATGCTAGTGGATCCTTCCAGGCAGGAGCAAGCGACATCAGTAACTTCTCACAATTTGCTATCCATAGGTGCAGCAGAGAGGTCACAGAGGCTCTGTATGCAAGGAAAGGGGACTTCATCCTCTTCTAAGATCAAATAATGGGGCCTCCGCTTCGATCTCATGAGCTGCTCTTCCTCTCCCTAATGGGTCTTTGGAGGTTGAGTGTTCATCAATTCTTAACTATCTAAAGCCACAAAAACTTAAGGTTGAGGAAAGGGAGGTGAGGAGGAAAGCAGAAGTTCAACAATCACACCATCTGCCATTTCCATTTCATGGCTCCTTTCAGAATGGTTCTGAGGAGTGAGTGAAGAAGGTGCATTAGTAGCAACTTACCATGATCCTCGATGACTTCAGCAGTGCTGGGTATCACTGGCTCTGTGATGATTCATTGGACCGTCTCCTCAAAGTTGCCAAGAAGATGCTAGCATGCTAGACCTCTGCTGGTCTTCTGGCTTTCCCACTTATTGAATGTCACCTTGTCCTTTAAGAGGGTGGGCAGAATGTCAGTGACTGTGCCAGTATACTTTGGTGATGTTCCTGCTACAGCTGTATAGCTATAGGTTACCTAGGTGTGAAGAGGTCCGTGTGGGTAAGGTGCAGAATAAAGATATTAGAGTGAGTCCCTAGTGTCAGGAATTTATTTATGATAAGGATATGTTGAGGTGGGTGGTGTGGTGGCTCTGTGAAGTGAAGTGCAGATACATTCACTCATCTTGACCACCTGATTGAGGTCATTAAACTGTTTCCTTCAGTGCTGCTATGTCCTAGGAGACACACTGACAATTGTCCTTGCTATTTGATCACGTTCTCTTCTGAGCATCTGCCTCCACGGTTTCCTGTGCCCTGCCAGAAACAAGGGGCTGGGTTTAGTTGACCCAAAAGTGGTCTTGCTCACTGGTTGGAGAATTAGCAGGGAACTCCCATCAGCAACAATGGGAGCAGGCCCAGTGGTGCACCATCAGGCCTTCCCCAGGATTCAGCGCTCCTGCGGCAGAATACTCACCCACTGAGAGCTGTTGTCCAATCAGAGGCTGCAGCTCTCCATTGCTCGTCAACCACTGGGAGTGGTGGTGTCTGCTGGCAACGTACCCACCAAAGGCCAAGGATCACTGAGGAACCTCAGGCCAAAGGTGAGTGAGGGCGAGATGGGGTTCGCGTATTGGGGATCGCGGGAAGGTCGGAGGCAAAGGCAAGTAGGCGGCTTTCAGTGATTCCCCCCCCCACCCACCCCCACCTTCCTAATAATGGGTCCCTTGGTCAGGCGTAGAATGTCTGATAACGGGCGCCACCTCACTCCAACCCCCACGCCCACCCCACCGCATCACCACCACCACCACACCACCACCACACGCACCCTGGGGAGACCATTGGCAAACCCGACAGGGGAAATCCATATTGTTCCCATTTAGCCCTGAGCCATCACTGAATTGCGGTGGGCTTGGTATGTTGGGTGTCAATGGGCTCATTAATAAGCTTAATTGACATCCCGCTACCAGTGGCTGGGAAAGCTGCATCAGTCCCTTCCATCCACTGACTTAATTGAAGGAAGATTCACCACAGCCAGGAGACTGATGGAGGGCCTCTCCCTCAATTAAGTTGGCTCGGCAGCCATGGGTTCCACTGTGATGTGTTCCATTAAATCCAGCCCATGATAACCCTCCTGGTATCCACGTGTCTGAAAAATGCCTCCATGGTGGTGTTACAGAAGCAGGGAGCACAATGCAGTGCAGTGTGACATTGCCCTTCGGCCTAAGGGCAGAATTTCACCCACATCGGGCGGGCTCGGCGGGGGTGGGTGGGGGCAGCCAGGAAGCCGACCACAGCCCGCGATCGGGCCCGGAAGACAATTCCATGCTGGCGGGCCAATTAAGGCCCACTCATCATGAAACTTGTGCTTCAGCGCTCACCACTGCCTGTGCGGGCGGGTGGAGGCAGTGGTGAGCGCTGAAGCACACGTTTCATGATGGGTGGGCCTTAATTGGCCCACCAGCATGAAATTGTCTTCCGGGCCCGATCGCAGGCTGTGGTCGGCTTCCTGGCTGCCCGCACCCGCCCCCGCCGAGCCCGCCCGACGTGCTGCCTCAGGGAGATGAAGTGTGATATTAAGAAAATAAAGGGAATAAAAATGTAATGAAACATGTCCCCTCATGTGATTCTGTCACATGCGCAGGGACCTGTTATTAATGAAAAACTAAAAGTTTTTATTTTATTTTTATTTGCTTTTTGAAACCTCATCCTGCCCATGGATGAAGTTTCCAAAGAAGTGCAAAGGCCGCTTAGCCTTTTCACCTGCCTGCCAACCATAAGGCTGGACGGGCAGCGAAAACATTTCTTTTAATTAACTTTCTAATGGCCTTAATAGGCCTTTCAATTGTCAGTGCGCCCACTGACCGAAATATCGCATGAGTTCGCAATGATGCCGGGACGTCATCGCGCGTCATTTTACGCTTGGTTGGGTCTGGCACGTGCCCGCCCGATGAGCTAAAAATTTCACCCTAAGACTCCCAAGCCGATTAACCAACAGCCTTCAGCCCATTAGTGCAGCTTCCATTTTATGGGGGCTGCACCTCTGAAAAGGGAAGGATGCCTGGCATATGCTGTTTGCTCACAAATGCTGATTGGTCCCTTGTGGCTAGCAGAGGCTGTTGGTAATGGTACAAAGAGGAGTGTAGCGTGGGAGCCACTTGGGGGCCACACTAGAATCATGGAAATAAGATGGGTACACCAATTTTATGTGCAGCTCACTTCATTTGCAATTGGCTGAGGTGCAGCCAAAAGCCAGGCAACACCAATTTCCAACCCATTGCCTTTAGATTTTAACTCCAAAAAAATGTATTAGCCAGTAAAAGAAGAAATGAATGAACATAACACGCCATAATGTAGGAGCACCAATGGTAGTCTGGCAAGTTCTTGCTAGGTTTGCTTATAAATGTGTGGAGACAGGTGGAATTGCTGGCATAATTCCATCATTGTATCACCAATCATAAGTCGTTTACCATCATGCTTGTGTTCATTATGCAGAACACAACTGTATTCAATCAATTGTATACAATGCTTATATCAAACACATGGTTATTGATATAGATTCGAAAATAAGTGGGCACTTGTAGAGATGAATTATGAAATTGACAAGGACTAAATAAGGAAAAGGCTTGTTTGTGACCAGAACCCCACATTTTATTGACAAGTTAATAATTTAAAGTATTTTAATTCTTACTACAGCCAGTAACTATTTAATACAGCATAGTGCAAAAATTGTCAATGGTGCAGGAAGTGTTTATGATCAGATACATTAGTGTCCATTCTATTTCTTGTCAGGAGTGTTCCAGTTAATGGATGACAATGCACAGGCTTTCATTTTACAGACATTCATTCAACCATATTTCCTACTCTCCATTAGTTTATTCACAAAATAATGCTGTGATGATCAGCCTCCACTTTCCCAGAGCTAATAAGATTTTTAAAATTAAATTTAAGATTATTTGGTGAGTGATGAATTAGTTTCCAGAAATGCGTACAGGCAAACTTGCTTAATGAGTTAAATTTTGTCAGCTGCATCCTGCTTTCTTGTTAACAGGAAGTTATAAAAACCAGATCTTTAGCACGGGAGATATGGAGGAAACCCTGACCTTTCTCCCTTTGTGGTGAAGAATGCTGTAGCAATGATAGATAACAGCTGACACAACTGTCTAACTTAGGCAAAAACAATTTATCATCATTCCTACTACAAGTAATTCCAGTTACTTCTGAATCCACATTAACACGAGCAGCAACAACTTGTATAACTTTGTTTTTAGTAGGTAAAGTTTCCAAGCTTCGCAGGGGAATCCATCAAACAAAATTTGACACTGAGCACTTAAAGAAAGAATGGGGCATTTGACTAAAACCTTGGCCAAGGAGATAGAAAGTACGGTGGAGGAGAGGTTTGCAGAAGATATTCCAGAGTTTAGGGCCTTGGCAGCTGAATGCAAGGCTGTCAAAGGTGAAGTGATTAAAATCGGGAATGTTCATGAGACCAGGATTAGAGGTGTGCAGTTATTTCTGAGGATTGTAGGACTGGAGGAGATTAGAGATAGAGAGGAGAAAGGCTATGGAGAGATTTGAAAATAAGGGTGAGTAATTTAAAATCAAGGCTTGCTTAACCAGGAGCCAATGTAAGTCAATGTAAGTTCTGAAGAACAGTCATATTTGACTCAAAAGGTTAACTTTGTTTCTCTCATCACAGATGCTGCCAGATCTGCTGAATATTTCCAGCATTTCCCTTTCTTTTATTTCAGATTTCCAACATCCTCAGTGTTTTGCTTTTATGTTAACGTAACTCAGCAAGTGATGGGTGAATGGGACTTTGGACGGAATTTTCTGGCCGCACTGGCATCGGGCATCATGACAGGCAGGGATGGGGGATTGGGACAATATAGCGAGATGGCCAAAAATCAGCTTCACGCTGTCATGAAACCAGTTCACGATCGTCCGCTCCACCCGTCAATGGTGAGCGCGTTTCCCACCCGCCGTACATTGGGAACTTAATTTCAATACTTTAGCATCTCATTATAAGCCCTGCTCTCTGGAATCATTCCCCTCATGCTGGATCATCTAGACACGTCGGCGTGATTGTACATTGACATGTTTCACAACTGTACATAAGCGACGTTCACCTGGCAAGCTGTACTTTGCTCAGGACTTTGAGGTTTGTTTGTGTACCTTGCTTCGGGCAGCACTCACAATCATCAGCGCCAGGCTTTGCAGGCAGCACCACATCACGTTTATGGAGGCTCATGAGCAGGTCTCTACCTATCAGATCAGCCGTAAGGCAGGGGTGGCTTTTCAACAGCTGCAAGGCTAGGGCTTGCTTGGGGAAGGAGGAGAAGTGGCCTCAGGGAAGAGAGGAGGCTGCAGGGCGAGGGCAGCACTGGGTAAGGGGGATATCCCAAGGTGTATGTGGGGGCACATGTTGATCTGTGCAAGTGGCTTCAAGGTGATGAGGGCTGAGGAGGCAGTCTCCAGAGGAGATGAGGCCAGATGGAGATGTGAGAGTATATGTGAGAGAATGAGTGGTGATGTCCCTTGAGCTGGCAGTGAGTGAGATACCAGTGAATGTGTGATGGCTTGTGAGTGTGTGAGTTTCGAGTGATGAGATGGCTGCCTTATCCTGGCAGCACGGATGAGACCATTCATCTGTTTTCTGCACTTGGTGACCGACCTCTTGTGTGCAGCATTGGCAATGACCACCACTGCCACTGCCACCCAGCCAGAATGGTGAGACTGATGAGTCTCCTGCGGCCAGACCGGGGGTAGAGGGCATCACGGTGGTTCTCCATGGTGTCCAGAAGGCATCCCAGGGATGTGTCACTGAATTCAGGGCTGCAGTCTCCTTGGCTTTTGGGGCCATGTCTTTGCCAGAGCAGTCCTGGGCTGCAAGCATTGAGAACTGCATGCAGATGGAGCTTAAATATGGTGCCCTGCATGAGGAAGTGGTGAGGTAACAGTGTGGCAGGCAAATCAAAGTGAGACGGCATGTTTCCTGTGGCTGCATAATTAATGAGGTGGAATGGGACGATACAGTGCAAACACTCGCATTGCGGCTGGCGAATAAAACAACTTTTTCCCAGCCGCTACTGCACTTTGTGCAAATCTGGGATGATTCTGCCCTTGGTGTGAGGTAGGCTACAAGCTGAAAAGTCTTGGATGACCTCAAGACAGCGGAACGTGGGAGGTTGGCAAGAGTGCATTGGACAGTCAAGTCTAAATTCTGTCCTCTTTCCAGCTCATCTGCTGCTGAAACCCTCATCCAGCCCTTTGTTATCTCTAGACTTGACTATTTTGACAGGCATTGCTAAAAGGAGTGAGCTATGTTACATGAAGTAAATAATTACCAGTTACTTCTGCGATAAAATCATAACCTGAATCAGTCTGAATTATTTGCCAATCAATCAGTTGGGGAAGTCTTAACTGCTCAGTCATAATTTGGTAATATTCCAATTAAAGAATGGTTAAAATTGCTTTATAATGATTAAATAATATATTTATTTATTAACCGAAATAAATAGAACATCAACTATTGATTTTTTTTAAATTCTGTAAGACAGACTTCTCATTGCACATTTGGAGAGAAGCAATCTTGAATTCGCAGAATCTGAATTCCCATAAAAGACTAATCACAATGTACAGTCAGTTAAATAAGCACCGCTTCCCAAATTATAACAAAGGAGTTGAAATGGTGTTTTATGCTTACAGACCTAAGTTGCCATCAGTGATTCTTCATGTGACCTCCACACAGATGAAAGATACCATTGAAAGTTATTATAGTAGGTAAGCCAACTAAACCCACATTTATCTATCTGTTGGTAACTGGATTAGCTAGATTTTGGAATGAAGCCCTCAGTAGTAGGCCTGGCTGAGGAATGGTCCATGAGTACTCTGGTTGAAACTTTTCTGCCTTCCACTACTGCTGGGGGAACAACCTCTAGTATAACCACACAGAGGGAAAATATGAGACATGTTTTACAGCTTAAATACAGCGAGGAACAAAGTTGTGTGTCAAAGTATTCTCCGAGTACAAAGAAGGATGTTTGGGGACTTTGTGTTGTTTGCCTTCCTTGTGCTTTAAAGCACCAACCATGTGCCATTCCGTGAAGATCATGGAGGGCATTTATATTTTCAGCATTAACATAAGGAGATTAATTATACTTTTACCTAACATTCAGAAAGAGTTCATTCTTGATTCCAAGATATCATAGGAATGAATAAAACACAGAATTTGTACTTGTTTGTTAATTAAAACAGCAAAGTTTTTCTTTAAAATTCTGAAGTGCTTCTCAAAATAGCCCTGTTTGAAAAGAGACAGAACTACTGGTTCCATTGAATCACTGGACTGTTGTATTTGTTTCTCTGAACAGGTGCCAGTCAACCACAGAGTTTCAGTGAGGACTGCCAGCTGCTGCCACTCTTGTGTCTGTGGTTTTAGCTACTTCCATATGATAAACAAATGTGCCAAACTTCACAGAACTTCTTTTTGATAATTTCATTTAATTGGGCACTGATTTCGTTCTTAACTTAGGCTGTTTTGAGAATCAGTTTACAAATAACAGCCTTGAAGACTTGTTCTTACAATTGGGAAATCCGATTTTAAATCGATCATGTATTTTCATTATTCATGTCTATGTGGGCTGAGCTACTCTGTATGATTTAACCAATGTTGCTGGTTGTGCATAAAAATAAGCAATCTGTAATAGTTCAGCAGCTGCCTATTAAGCAGCCGATAAATAAAATCCTTCAAATAATCATAGTTACTTGGTCAACATACAGGAATAATTTTATAAAATAAATTCAGAATGTACATTGGGAAACAAAAACATCACTGAGTTAACATTCACCACTGAACAGGGTGTTTGATTCAGCGTAGGATCTCCAGCGATACCCACCAAACAGGTACTGGTTCACAGTTCCAAGCAATCAGCCAATTATTCTAGTTTAGAATATTTGATTTGTTTCTAACATTCAAGATTCAGGCTGTCTTACTGCAGTGCAGAAAATGTGAGGGTGAAATAAAGCACAGTTGTACTGTACGGCATGAAGGTTCACAAATATGGGCTTAAGTGGAGTTTTATATTTTGTCTAAATCTAGACAGGAGGGAATTTGCATTATGGATCATCTCTGCTCCTTTAATCCCCATTCCTGATTCTTTGCAAGATTTTTGTGGGAGGCCAGTGGCAGTTGAGGCCCAGTTTTGCGTTAGCCAGCTAAAATGCAATCCCGACTTTTAATTTATTTTTTACCAGACTGGGATCAAGGATAATTTAGAATACAGTGCTGATATTTAGTTTCTCATGAGGACAGAGTGGGAATCAAAGCTTTAGGCTTGAGAGAGTGTAGCAGTAGCCTTCTTTACAAGGGTGTTTTATTCCTTATATGGAAAAATATGACTCATTTGCATACTCCAGTAACTTAATTAAGTAATCTTAATGGACTCACCGGGTCAGATTAAATGTCAGAAATTCTTGATTTTCTGCCAATTTTCATTATCCACTGTGCTTGGGCAGGGGTTCCATTGTGATTGACAATTGATGAGGTTCCATTGTGAATTCTGCACAAGAGTAAATGTATAATTAGGAATATTTGCCATTTTCATTAATCCTTAAAGGTCTTTTTCAGTTTTCAAAATGTTTTGCCATTTTTTTCAAAAATATCTAGGTTACAGTGTTGAATTCTGATAGTAGATAGTTGTCTTGGATTCAATGTCTTGATGCCAACTGTAAGAATCCCTCATTTCCCTGTGACCCTGAGGAGGTTTTACTTGATCAGTATCTGGGTAAATACAATGAGCTTACCGATCAAGCAGATGACCTTAATCACTGCGTTTAGCCTTAATGGATATATTTTGTTCTACTGTATGGTTTCCTTGGGCAGAATTTTGCCAACGGCGAGCAGGGGGCATGGCCCACTCGCCGACACGTAAAATGACGCAGGATGTCGTTGGGCGGAACCCCCGACGTCATCCCGGTCCATTTAAATTTTCAGGAAGGCGGGCATGCAGCAAAATCAGCTGCAGGCCCACCGACCTGTCAATGGCCACTTGAGGCCATTGACAGATCAATTAAAGTACTTAGTGTACCTGCCCGTCCAACCATAAGGTTGGTGGGCAGGCCAGGAGCCCTGGGGGCAAATAGATAAAACATGAAACCTCATCCAGTGGCGGGATGAGGTTTCATGCAGGGTTTTAAAAATTTTAATAAAGTGATTATGTTAATTATGAACATGTCCCATCTCATGTGACATTGTCACATGAGGGGGACATGTTAGGGGATTGTTTTTTTCTATTTTTAATATTTTTAAAAGTGTAAGTGATCTCCCTGAGGCGGCACTTAGCCTCAGGGAGATGTGCACTCTTTCGTGCGCATGCGCGAAAGAGCGTACTCTCGCTTTTGGGGAGCACCTCCACCAGCACAGGAAGCGCACAGCGCTTCCCACCGGACGTCACGCTGGGCGGGCCTTTATTGGCTCGCCCACATAAAATGGCGGCGGGGCCCGCTTCTCCGGTGGGGATTGGCTCCCCACCCGCTGGAGATTGGGTCGGGCCCGCCCGCCCGACAGGCAGAAAATTCTGTCCCTTATCTTTGGAAAAGGGATAGAGCACATGGTATATCATACCCTGGCTTAGGTTATGAACTATTAGGCAGAGTTATTGAAAATTAGAAAGATAAATAAATATTGTTAAATTTACTGTGCCTCCTTGGGAGATCGAAAATAACAAAGGTGTTCTGTCCTGTACTCGTCCCCAATGTAAACTGGAGATGAAACGTGAGTCCTGACTCATAAAATGGGGCCAGTCATTGCAGCCCAGCCCATGGAGATGATGCTGTTCCCTCACTTTCCACTCCACCTTTTCCTCCTTCATCTTTCAGCAGCCACATCCATACTTTGATTATCTTCTTAACTGCGAACATGCCTGTTGAAAGCATTTTTATTCCCCTTCATGGATTTTATTTTGTATTTTTTCCACTTAACTTTTCTAATGTACTTTTTTTGAAGCTTTTCTATATTCCTTCTGTCTGTCCTACATTCATTTTTCATAGTGGCCTGTAAGCACTAAATGTTTTACTACCCCCTCAGTTTTCAGATCTGAGCTAGTCTCTTTACTTGACCCTGGAACCCCTCAGCTTTTGATGTATTCATTTTCTGTTACAGACAGGTGCATGCCGAAGTTATTAACATGGTACTGTGAGGAATTTTCCTACATTATTATCTAAGTTCCACTTTAAATGGAGCTATTCATTGGTTTATGGCAAATGAAGTATGAATGTCACATTCTTATTAATGTTATTGTTACAAATTTCAGGTTTTTCCATGAATACATAGGATTACTAATTACTCCTTTCAACAGTCTGAGCACTTTTCATTTAGAATCTGCTTGTACTACCTGATATCTAACTGTACAATTGCATAAATGTAATACAGGGGTGTAATAATAGAATGTTCTTGTGATCTGAACTGGATATTGTTTTTGCACCTTAGTTGTACCTCTACAATCTTCTCTCAGTTAGACAGAAAACACTTGAGATTAAGCCAGGCATGATTCATTGAACAAAAACAGAATTACCTGGAAAAACAGGTCTGGCAATATCGGCGGAGAAGAAAAGAGTTGACGTTTCGAGTCCTCATGACCCTTCAACAGAACTGAGTAATATTAGGAGAGGGGTGAAATATAAGCTGGTTTAAGGTGGTGGGGGGGGTGCTTTGGGGGGAGAGAAGTTGGGGGAGGGGTTGTGGTTGTAGGGACAAGAAAGCAGTGATAGGAGCAGATAATCAAAATATGTCACAGACAAAAGAACAAAGAGGTGTTGAAGGTAGTGATATTATCTAAACGAATGTGCTAATTAAGAATGGATGGCAGGACACTCAAGGTACAGCTCTAGTCGGGGTGGGGTGGAAAGACTAACAGGGCGTAAAAAGTATAGATTTAAAAATAATGGAAATAGGTGGGAAAAGAAAAATCTATATAAATTATTGGAAAAAACAAAAGGAAGGGGGGAGAAATGGAAAGGTGGTGGGGATGGAGGAGGGAGTTCAAGATCTAAAGTTGTTGAATTCAATATTCAGTCCGGAAGGCTGTAAAGTACCTAGTCGGAAGATGAGGTGCTCTTCCTCCAGTTTGCGTTGGGCTTCACTGGAACAATGCAGCAAGCCAAGGACAGACATGTGGGCAAGAGAGCAGGGTGGAGTGTTAAAAGTGATTCATTGAGTTGCTTTAATTCAAAGACAGCAAGTGAACAGAGGAATAGTCAAAACAAATTCCACTAATTTAGCTCAAATATATTTCTTTCTTCAAAAGCCCTGAAATTTTCATTGACCAGTTTAATTGTTTTTGACACTGCAACTCATTCAAAATCTGACCAGCAGCTGAGTGAAGGGTTGTGTTATGTAGTCCCTTGCTTCAAACCTAACTTTCCAGGTTATGCCTTAATCCTTTTTCTCTGTTAATTTTAGCTTAAGGAAGTACACAGTGGTCAGGGATTCACCAGCAGGCTAGTCAGCCTAACCAACTCCTCTCAGGAGAATATCCTCCACAGGGCAGCCAATGCTGTGCCCACACAAATAGAATTATCCTCACCACAATGAGTGTGGTAACCTGAGACAAGACGCTGCTTAACATCTCTGATCATCTGGCTTGCCTGTAGCTCACGGACTTTTGTTTTAAACTTGGGCGAATGAATCTTGCATTAAAGCACAAAGCTTAAATATAAATCAATCCTCAAATCTTTACTAAGGTTGCTTGGAAAACATCTTGCTCCCTTGTCACTTCTACCATAGGGAAGGACAGGAGCAGCAATTTTGTGGGAATGCCATCACCTCCAAGTTCTCCTCCAAATCGCACAACATCCTGACTTATCATGAACCATCAATCACTCATCGATGCTGGGTCAATATTCTGCGATTTCCTACCTAACAGCATTGTGAGACCACCGTCACCACAAGGACTGCAGTTGTTCAAGGTAAGCGCCCTCCACTGCAGCTCAGGATGGGCAATAAATACGGTCTTGCTAGCACCGTGGATGAAGTTATAGCACAGCACCAAGTTATAAAGGTAGATGACCCAATCAGTGCGATGGTGTTGCCAATTATAATTGGGTACATGAGGGCTGGGAAATTTCGGCAGGATCCTGATGCCATTCACCTCTTCTTGATTGACCTAAAATGTTTTTATATGTTTAATGCAGCAACCTCACTATAATATGCAAATTTAATTAAATGGAACCTCGTACCTTTTTCTGTCTAAGTGGGAGTGGATAAAATGGAAGCTTCATGCATGGAGGAAGTACTAAAGGACTGTATTTTTTTGTATGGTTTTTACAAAATTTACGTTGTTTCAATGTTAATTTTGTTTATTGCTATTTACAAGTTTTTGTTTTTTCCTGGTTGTTTTAATGTTCCTTTTGGCATCAAATAACGTAGAAAATGATGTCATGAGGGGAAAAAAAACTACCAAATATTGTATAAAACTTCATCGGAAAGCCAACCATAACTGAAACATTAACAACTGCTTAGCAGAACAGAAAGTTCACTTGAAAAAAGAAGAAAAGCAGCTATGAAAAGGTTTCTTGCAATACAAACTTTCACTGCAGCTCAGGAGTGACAAAGCCTCGATTTGCAAAGCAGTGGTCGAAACAAGATAATGTAAAATTAATAATGAAGATGGTTTTTAGATTGCTCCAAGTACATTATGAAATGGTACATGATGGAATAAACATGCTATAGTGATCAATTGCTTGTATACCCTGAGTGTCTGCATCCACCAGTATGGCAATGAGCAAGGCAACACAGTTTACAAGTTTCAGACCAATGTTTTTTAAAAATTGATTCTCAGGACATGTGCGTTGTTTGGCAAGACCTTTTCAGAGGGCAATTAAGAGTTAACTACGCTGTACGTGTATAGGCCAGAGCAGGTATGGACAGCAGGTTGCCTTCTCTAAAGGACATTAGTGAATTGTGTGCTTTTATGACATTTTAACAATTTCATGGGCCTGAATTTTCCCATCGGTGATTTGGGGGCGGGGCCCATTCGCCAACGGGAAAATGACGCGGAATGATGTCAGGAGGAACCCCCGACGTCATCCCGGTCCATTAAAATCTTTAGGAAGGCGGTCGGACAGCGAAATCAGCTATCCACCCGCCAACCTGTCAATGGCCAATTGAGGCCATTGACAGGATAATTAAAACAATTAAAGGGCCTGCCTGTCCAACCTTAAGGTTGGCGGGGAGGCCAGGAGCCCCGGCGGGCTTCTGAAAAAACATGAAACCTCATCCACCGGCGGGATGAGGTTTCATGTCCGTTTTTAAAAACGTTAATAAAGTTTCTGTGCTTCTTATTGACATGTCCCATCTTGTGTGACATTGTCACATGAGGGGGGGGACTTGTTAATAATTTTTTAATTTTTCTAATTTTAAAGTTTTTTAGACTGTCAGTAATCTCCCTGAGACAGCACTTAGTCTCAGGGAGATGTGCGCTCTTTCGTGCGCATGCGTGAAAGAGCGCACTTTGACAGTTGGGGAATCCCTCCCCCCCGCACAGGAAACGCATAGCGCTTCCCGTCGGGCAGCCGGCTGGGCAGGCCTTAATTGGCCCGCCCACTCAAAATGGCGGCGGGTCCCGTTTTGGCGGCAGGTGTTGGCTGCCCGCCCGCCACCGAGACAGTGGGGCCCGCCCACCAACCTAGGGCAAAATTCTGCCCATGGTTACTTATACTGATATCAGGTTTTTATTTTCAGATATTTATCTTTAGAATTAAATTCAGGTTGTCAAACTGCCATGATGGCAATTGAACTCATAGCTCTCTAATACTGGGAGTATTAGATCAGTAACATGATCACTACACCACTACATCTGCAATCAGCTTGAAACATAGGAATGTTGCAGGCAGTCACATCAATGTCCTCATTTTTTTTTCAGCGTCTGCCCCCTTTTTAGGCTAATATATAGAAAAGAGGCGACTGTATGAGTCAGCATGGCCAACATTTTCATGTCCTATCTCCTATCCCATCCCATAGGAAGAAGAGCACGAAATAGCTGCTCAATTTCATTGCAATGTTGCATTTCCAAAAACACAGAAATCATTAATTGCACCCTCGACATTTTTCTTCTCTTATGGCACCACCACTTACAGTGCTCAGGTAAGGACGAGCATCAGTGAGTGGTATCTCCTGTTGTAGAATAATACATAACATAAGCAATGTAGTTCTAGCCCTAAACTTCAAGAAAGCTTCTTCCTCATCTTCCCCTATTCTCTAAATACACTTATTGATAAGAGTATCCACAGCAATCTTCTCCAAGAGATTCAAGGACTTGTAATTCCTGGATGCTTCTCCAGTTAATAACCATTCCTTTGTCAACATTTATTATCTATACCTGTATATCGTTGTATATAGTTAAGTATGAGGCTCCTTTCAGAAGCATCTTTCTTTGAGTTCTAGTGACACGTGATTTGACATCACTGGTAGCTATTAGCATAATAGCTGTTAGTGCTTTATACTACAGGCTCCCTCCTATTCCTCATTTACCTGCTGCCCCTCAGTGACATCATCCAAATACATCCCTGTTCCACTCAGCAGAGCTATGAGAGAACCTGCCACCCAGCAGACTGTCTCCCTGCCACCAGTGCCTGCTGCAGCTGATTCATGCTGAGTTTTTTTTACCAGATCAGACCCTTCTGCCTCAACAACTAACCCATCTGGAGCCTCAGAATTTGTGCTGGTGCTTGGAAGCGATGGAGTCCATGATGGTGAGGGACAGTGAGGGACGGGGGTGTGTGGTGGGGGCGGGGTGGGGGGGGGCGGTAAAAAAGTGTTGTGAAGCTTTGTTGAGAAATCAAGAGGTGTCCTCACCCTTGCTGCTCTTGTGAGATCATTGACCCTCTTCCTACAATAAAGTCAGCTCCTGGGGTATGTTGCTGCTGACACTCATAGCCACTTTTGTCCAGACTTGCTGGATAGTCACCTGGGGATACGCCCATGGATGCTGGGAAACATTTCCTTCCTCCTTACCCTCACCTCCCCCCATAAGGACCTGCTGGGAGGTATCAGAAAACCTAAGGACAGCCCTCTACCTTATTATTCCTAACAGAATTGTGTGCACAGGCTCAAAAGATAATCTGTCTCTACAATATACTACATAATAGCCATTCTACCATTTTACAAACATTATGCATAATACAATAGGAATATGTCATAACAACACAAGAACAAAGGCAACTTGTATTTATATAATACCTTTACAGGAGTAAAACACCCAAGGCACCTCACAAGAACCTTTTCAAACAAATTTTGACATCAAGCTACATAAGGGGGTATTGGGGCAGATGACCAAAAGAGGAGGGTTTGAACAGACGAAAGAAAGGGAGAGCAAATTAGCAAGGGAATTCCCGAGCTTAGGGCCTAGGCAGCTGAAGGCGCGGCAACTAATGGTGGAGTTATTAAATACAGGGATGCTCAGAACGCCAGATGAGCACAGGTATCTTGAAGACTTGTAGAGCTGAAAGAGATTACAAATACAGAAGGGGAGAGGCGATGGAGGGATTTCAAAACAAGGATGAGAATTTTAAAATTGAGATGCTGCTTAACCAGGGCTAAATGTAGGTCAGCAAGCACAGGAGTGTTAGGGGAAATGGGACTTGATGTGAGTTAGGACACAGACAGCGGAGTTTTGGATAACTTCAATTTTGTGGAAGATGGAAGATGAGAGGCCAGCCAGGAGTGTATTGGAATAGTTGTCTAGAAGTAACAAAGGCATGGTTGAGGATTTCAACAGCAGGTGAGCTGAGGCAGGGGTGGAGTTGAGCGATGTTACAGAGGTGGAAGCAGCCAATTTTAATAACGGTGTGGATATGTGGTCAGAAGCTCATCTTGTGGTCAAATATGAAAACAAAGTTGAGAACAGTCTGTTTCAGCCTCAGGCAGTAGCCAGGTAGAAGGATGATGTTAGTGTTCTCAAAATATAGTTGTCGGAACTTTCTGTTCATTCAGAACTGTATGTCAAAGAAGAAGTCTGGCAATTCAGAGACAGTGGAGACAATGGGAGAGGTGTTGGTGAGGTAGAGTCTTCAGTGTGTGTGGAAACTGATGGCGTGTTTTTCAATGATGTCATCAAGGGGCAGCAGGGAGATGAGAAATAGGAGGGGGCCAAGGATAGAGCCTTGGGGTACACCAGAGGTAATGGTGTGGAGGCAGGAGGAGAAGCCATTGCAGGTGATTTTCTGACTACAACTGAATAGGTAAAAATAGAACCAAGCGGATGCAGCTTCAC
This sequence comes from Cetorhinus maximus, assembly GCF_964194155.1. Classification (NCBI taxonomy): domain Eukaryota; kingdom Metazoa; phylum Chordata; class Chondrichthyes; order Lamniformes; family Cetorhinidae; genus Cetorhinus; species Cetorhinus maximus. The sequence goes on from NC_135890.1 coordinate 32,195,767, forward strand.
CCAGCTGGAGAACAGTGGAGAGAAGTTGGAGGAGAATGGTATGGTGGACCCTTTCAAAGGCTGCAGACAGGTTGATAAGAATGAGGAGGACTGGTTTACCATTGTTACAGTTTTGGCACCGTAGCAGGGTGATTTTGATAGCTCTTTCAAAGAGCTGAAACAGACACAATTGATCAAGTGGCCTTCTTCTATGAACCTACCATCTTATCAAGCTAAAGTATTGAAGTATTTAAACTAAAATATTGAAAATGTTAGATTTTTGACAGTTTTGAAAATAAGTCATTTATTGTTACATTCGGTAAAGTAATAATATCTCAATATAAGTGAAGAGGGCATTTAGTAGGGCACATACCTCTACCACACTATGTTAACTCAACAGTATTACAATTATGCAGCTCTTCCTTGAGACTTTTCCCTGGTTGATGCTCTGTAACTATGAAGCTGAAAAAATAAATCTTTTTATTAAAAGCTTCAATTTCACCAAGGAGGTTTCAGGCCTAATACACATCCAACAATCTGCTTTGAAAGCTCTGCTCACATTTTGACAGCTGTGACAAATTCCACTACAGCAGCTGAGACAACCCACAACATTCTAAAACAATCAATAACATTCTAAATAAAACAATCCACAGCATTCTTTAAAAAAAATTGCCCTATTTCCCAATGTTAATGGACCCTTTAAAAAATTCCAAGATCTAGATCTGTATCTTCGCCAAAAACTAATTGGTTCTTCCTTGGGCCATACCCTATCTGTGTACCAAGTTTAGTTCAAATTCATCCATTAGTTTTTGAAATATATTGTTTGTAAACAGACTAACAAATAGGGGTGAAAACATTATCTCCACCCTCATTCAGACAGTAATCAGTGAAAAATAGTGTTTGAAATCCTGCCTAATGATGTCAAAATATCATCACATTTTTGGCAGAAATTAACTTGTGAAACATACGTGTCTAAAGAGTCCATTACAAGAAAAGTGAACCAGGATGTCATGTGATGGTAACATGCACACTCCAAAGACAGCAAGCAGGTCTGGTCATGTAATTCTTCCTGACTTTAGCTACCACAACAACACGTGATGTTTAGCATAATTTCACATGTGTTTTTGTTTTGCTGATAGACGCTGGTCATTCAAGTGCCAAGGAGTGCCAATTTAATACAATCTCTGGTTTAATTTTTCTTATTTTGTATTTTGCATTTTTAAAACATAATGGGCTACATTTGATGTTCCCAACACAGGTCCCACATACTGGTTGGTGAACTAGCGGGAGACCCTTGTCACTTCGGTGGGGCAAGGAGGTTAACCAAATTAAGTGCCAGTGTTGGGCCTACCCACAGGACTTAGAGGACCCTAGGGACAAAAATCACGCCCTCAGAGAACTGCTGGCCAATCAGAGACTGGCAGCTCTCCATTGCCCCTCAGTGCCACCAGGAGTGGTGGTTGCAACTGGTAACTCAGTAGAGGCCTAGGATGGACAAGGGACTCAGGTGAATGAAGGTGGGACATGGTTGCAGGGAGGGGAATACCATTTGGAGTGATGGACATGGGTTCAAGTGCAAGGTAGGGGTGGCTCCCGACAAGCACTCCTCCTCTCAATGCGGGGTCCCTCGATTGGGCACTGAGTGCCTTTGAAAGAGGGAACCTGTACCCCCTCCCCCACACCCCCCACCCCCTCGCCCCATCTTGGGAGACTTCTGGAAAAAATAACAGGATTTGCTGGGTGGCCTTCAAGAGGAATGGGAAATCCATGTGAGTTAGTGAGAATCCCTGAACCCCCACCAAATCCATATGGGCTCAGGGATAATGATCTTTAAGTGACTCATTAATGAGCCTAATTTGCCCATGGTGGGTTCCCTGCATGGGTCCATTCCTGCCACTGACTAAATGAGGGTCAGTTTTCCTGCTTGCGGGAAAGGAAAGCGTGGCCTCTCCCGCGATTATGCAGGCCTGTCTGTCACCTAGCCTACTCCAGTCAGCTCCATTAAATCCAGCCTAATAATACTAATTTGTAACACTTTTTCTTAATCAAACAATAGTTTCCAAATGTGCAATATGTCACCTTGATATCTTAGCAACTAGATTATAGCCACAGATATATTTAACATTTATATTCTGTGTTTCAGGAAGCTTCTGTGGCACTACTCTTCGTATTTAAATTAACAATGCTATTTGTTGCTGGTGTTGACCTGGATAACATTTGAAGTTGTGCAATCTGGAGCTGTTACGATCTTTGGCTGAGTGCCACTCCACAATGAGTCAGGTTACAGTAATGGGAAACTTACTCCAGTACAACAGCCTATGGCATGGTCATTATAATTCTGTGCGCTTGGCATGAATATTGTAAACAGTCCAATCATGAGGCCTATGCTGAGCTTTTAAATGATCTAGAGAACTGTTTATAAACAAAGGGAGAAACCTCCATCTGTTAAATATACTTCAATTGATCTGATTTAAATTACTTTGCAGATATCCACCTATGTGATTTTATTTAAAGAATCAGATGGATATATGGGCCTGTATAAAAGCTTGCTGCTATATACATTTCTAGCTACTGTAGTCACTAGAGGGAGGAGCTTCCAAAACATCTGGTGAGGGCCATGGAAACTCTGGAAAAATGAGGTAATGAGCCTAATTTGCCCATGGTGGGTTCTCTGCATGGGTCCATTCCTGCCACTGACAAAATGGGGGTCAGTTTTCCTGCTTGCGGGAAAGGAAGGCATGGCCTCTCCCGCGATTATGCAGGCCTGTCCGCCATCTAGCCTACTCCAGTCAGCTCCATTAAATCCAGTCCAATAATACTAATTTGTAATACTTTTTCTTAATCAAATAATAGTTTCCAAATGTGCAATATGTCACCTTGAAATCTTAGCAACTAGATTTTGTTTAGGGGGTTTCCAGGGCTCTTCTACTGAAATAATACCAGTTAAACAGGAAATCTCCAGCAGAAATATGTTCCCATGTATTTAAGGATACACTGTCCCTTCGCATGGATCTGAATAGTTCAAGTACTCTAACTATAGTCATTTATTTATACATAAAGGGCATAGACATATATTTTATATTAATTAATTTTAACAAATGCAGATGCGCTATGTTGCACACCTCTCGGTGCTTCCAACCCAGGACTGCTGCACAGAAGACATGGGCCTAAAAGGCAAGAAGACTGCACCCCCCCTATTCAGTGATGCGTCCCTGGGATGTCTTCTGGACACCGTTGGAGCCCACTGCGATGCCCTCTATCCACGCTCTGGCCGCAGGAGGCCCATCAGTGGCACCAATCCGGCTTGGTAGGCGGTGGCAGTGGTGGTCAGTGCCAACACTGCCCAGAAGAGGTTGACCATCCAATGCCGAAAGAGGATGAACGATCTCATCTGTGCAGCCAGGATAAGGCAACCATCTTATCACTTTAAACTCACATACAAGACTATCACACATTCACTGGCATCTCACTCACTGCCAGCTCAAGGGACAACACCACTCAATCTCTCACACACACCCTCACATCTCCATCTGGCCTCATATACTCTGGAGACTGCCTCCTCAGCCCTCAATGTCTTGAGGCCACTTGCACAGATCAACACGTGCTCCTACACACACCCTGGGATACCCCGCTTTCCCAAGTAATGCCCTAGCCCTGCAGCCTCGTCCCTTGCCTGAGGCCACTTCTCCTCCTTCCCCAAGCAAGGCCTAGCCCTGCAGCCATTGAAATGCCACTCTCTCCTTATGGCTGGTCTAGTAAGTGTGAGACCCCCCAAAAGTGATGTGGTTCTGCCTGCGAAACCTGGCGCTGATGACCGTGAGTGATGCCTGAAGCAAGGTAGGCAAACAAGCCTCAAAGTCCCGAGTGAAGTGCAGCTCACCAGATGCATATCGCTTAAATACAGTTGTGAAGCATGCAGATGTGCTCGGATGATCCAGGTTGGGGGGATGATTCTGGTGAGCTGGGCTTATGATGATGTGCAGATGTATTACAATGAAGTTCCTGACGTGCATCGGTGGGAAATGTGGCCTGCCATTGACGGGTGGAGTGGACGATTGCAAACTGGTGTCATGACGTTGTGAAACCTACTTTTGGTTTACCGCCATATTGTTCGCTCACGTCCACCATGACGTCCGACACCAGTGGGCACGTAAAGTTACGCCCATAGACTCATGTTAGGTTATGATTCCATCAGTATGACCCATTTTCTGGTGACATGCCCACCAAGCCAGGTGAAGGCTCACAATCACCTCATATTAAAGGGCTCCAAATGACATGGCTAGTCCATGTGAGCCTTCAATGGCCCACATTTACTCAATTTGATGGACCAAATCATTATCAAAATGAACAATAATTTGGAGGAAGACCCAGAACTGGGTTACAGGAACCAGATCAGTTTTAGCCCAAAAAGGATTTATTTGCTAAGTCATCCAAACACAAGGACAGAAAATATTATCTTTAGGCTTCTGAAACATGATAAGGTCCCCTTGTTTTCCAGACTAATAATTGAATGAGGATCAATATCTTAAAGCCTACACAGGCATCAGATACTGTGCTAAATGATTTCACAATGTACCTTGAGGCAGTTTATGTTGCGTGCTATAGTTAGTTATATAATGCCATTCTTAGACAAGCAATTTCCTATATTTTTTGGTGTTTTGTTGTATTTATTTCCATCTGTACTTTATACATCTGAGTAAATTAAATATTCAGACTAAATCAACCAATTTGTTAAAAAACAAACTTTTTTTTCTATTATGCGTTATTATCCACTATTGACTGTGTAAACCTGAATGCCAAAAAAGGATGAAGCGGTGGCCCAGACAGTAAAAATGACCAAGGCCGGAATTTTCCAGCCCCCTCGCCAGCGGGATCTTCCGGTCCCATTGACGTGAATGGAGATTTCAATGACTCACCGGCCCCACTGCAGTGGAGAGCTGGAAAATTCCAGACCGAGGCTGCTTTAATGGATGAGCTTCAAATAATAGCCAAGGCTACAATACTGGCTGAGGCTGAAGCTGAAATAATGGTTGAGGTGGTAATAATGGCCAAAGCTGGACTAATACCCAACGCTGTAATAATGGCTGAAGCTGTTGGGCACCACAGCCGATCTCAGGACCAAGTTGAGGAATCTTGTCGAAAGCCTCTGGACATAGGAGTTTGGTTTGGAATTTAAAGTTTTTGATCCATTATAGGTGATTATTCACATTACATTCATTTTGAGGGCACCAGTAACTGTAATGGAAAACACTGGCTCATAAGTCAAAAGAGCAGACTTTAATGTAATTACTGTATAGCTAAGGTTCATTGATGTAATTAATGTATATGGGGTTAATGTACAGATGGAACTAAATCAATTTCTCATCATTTTTATGCATTAAGCCAGAAGAAGAGCAACTGGCAAATAAGTATTCTCAACAATGAACCTCGGAAGCAGAGATTGCCCAACTCAGTAAATCCATCCCTGCTGCAGGTAAATAGGTCACTCAGCCATTATTTGGAAAGAGTTTTGTGAAGTACAAATGCATCATGACCATGGGAAGCCCTATAAATGGGAACATTTGCTAAATTAATTGTTTTAGAAAATAAGTACCTGGAAACCATTCAGGGGAAGTATTTAGCATTCACAGTATTTACCTCTGCATTAAAGCTTCCCTTTAAATGAAAACACATTCAACTAGGTGGAATTTTAATAACAAACAGCCATTTGGAAGTTCACAGAGATCACAGATAAAAATAATGAGCAACATTGCACCCATTCAAGCTGTGGAAATTTCCAGGCATTCAGGTAGAGCTTTGAAGGCATTTGTGAATTCATAAAATGGACGAGTTATGTATTCACCTTAAGGCTGTGCACCTGCTGCAACTAAGGAGGATGGTTTGTACTTGGTGGAGGAGATGGGGTAACTTTAAAGCCTTTCTTTGCACAAAATGAAAGGATTTGCATTGTGTTGGTAGGTCAAATTAAAACATTTCAAACCTGCCCCCAACCTACCTTGACCCTCTCACTGTCGGTGTTAATAGGATCAGGATGATGATCAATCCCCTCTCAGGATACCTGCCAATCCCATATTTAAATATTTTAATGTGTTGAAGATTTTATTTGTATTTTTGACATAATGCTGACCATCTGGGATTTCTTGGCCTTCCTGCCATCTTGTCCATGCCAGCACCATCTCCTCCATCTCCTCCACATCCCCCTGTGATCATCTCCACGTCCCTCTGTGGTCTCCTCCACTCACTCTTTCACAATCTTCTCTGTACATATAAAAATATTTAAGTCCAAATTATCATGGAACCATCTTTGTAGAATGGCAACAAAGTTTTTTTTAATGCAGAATACCTAACATTTTGTTTCCATTTCCAGCATTCCCCTCAGCCCCTTTCTCTCCCTCCCCACACCAATCTTCTCCCTGGTTTGCAATCTCTCTGGCGCCTCCCCTCCCCAATGTTGCATCCCATCGACTCATGGCCTCTTCCTCCCTTCTCTACATTGCCCACTGCAGTCGGGTGTCAAAGGCTCACCTGCCCAAGAGCCAGCCAGCCAGCCTTTCAATCTCAATTCCAAAAGCGGTCGTCAGGTCCTCCTGTCATATTAATCAGAACCTGAAAGAAACCTGCATTTGCAGGTTTCTCACCTATTATACTGTATCCCCAACCATTCCACCATTGCTGCATCCTCACCTCCTTATAAATAGCAGAGCCACATAGTTTCAGAGGCTATACTGATAGCAGTGGCCATTGGAGTAGTAGTGGGAAGTGGTTTTTGTGTTGGTGATGGCTCTTGTGCAGTTTTAGTAGCAACTAATGAGATAAAGTTGGCACTGGTGGTGTTGCAGGTTCATGGCTTTTTCATATTTCTCATTGCCTTAGAAGGCTTATTTGCTGCAAAAGGTGAGATCAATTATAGCTTTAACTAATTCTTACTTAATATTGGAAAAACTACTATACAATAGTGAAATTCAGATGCACTTTAGCTGGCTTCCTATAGCATCAGGCAGGGATTCTTATGTCCTGCTAACGTAGGATGTGCAATGAGGCGTGTTAATTGAAAGCGTGCTGCTGGCAGCCTGCATGCAACTTGTGCCAGAGGCGGCAAAAACTTTTACATCAGGTGTCTTCTCATCAACGACTGGAGCATCAACAAGTGCTCATTGCCAATGGGTGCTGAAGGACAGTCCCAATAAAAAAAACAATTTCACCTGAGTGCCAATTGACATTCTGTAGAGCCCTCCAGTTTGCCTCCATTTCTGCACGTCATCCTCAAGTGTCGAATTGTGTCGAATTGTGCTGCGCAGTCACTGTTTCCATTTCCCAACAGGAAGAAAGTGCTGGCATTCCATAAGCAGCAGTTAAATCTATGTCACTTGCAGGCACCAGCATCCTACCTCTTGTTTCCACTGGCACTCCCACTGTGTCATTCACTACGCACTTGGTGCCAGACAAATGTATTTAGCGTTGTGACCTTTCATTATCATCAGATTTTCAGTGTAAAAACACAGAATTTTTCACTTGGTGTGTGGGCGTGCACCCAACTCGCTCGAGCATGAAATAGCGTGTGATGACGTCGGGTGAGCGTCCCGACATCATCGCGCAGATTTTCGGTTGGCGGGCGTGCGCTAAACTCGGAAGTGCACCTCTGACAATTAAGAGGGCAATTAATCCCATTAACGGCGCAATTAATTGAGAGTTTTTGTTGCCCACCTAACATCATGGTTGGTGGGTGGGCAAATTGGCCGGGCGGCCTTTGCATTTTTCAGGAAACCTCATTTAAAGGTGGGATGAGGTTTTTGTTATTAAATTTAAAAAAAATGTACGGACAGAATTTTCACCTTGCACACATTCAGGTGATGATTCTGATGCTTGGGCATTTTTTTCTGGATTTTAAAATCTTTTTTTTTGCATTTAATTTCTTCAGCTCCCTGAGGCAACTCTCTGCCTTCAGGGAGCTTTCATACCACCCTCCCCCTGGGCCTGCGCTGACTTCAGCGCTCGCCCTCCTCCTCCCACTCCCACCGCGGCAGCGCTGAGCTTCTCAGTGCGCACGTCACGCTGACTGGCCAGCCAGCGTGAAATCGCGGTCAGGGGTCGATAGCAGTCGCGAGTCAGTTCCCCTCCACTCTCGGGCCCGCTGAACTAAAATTCCCGCCTACAAGGACTGATTTTATCTACACTCCTGGAATGGGTGGGGTAACATTTTTACCCATGGGAGGCTTGAGCCATTCTGGGGCCTGAAAATCCTTTACATTCTGCCAGCAAAGCTATTAAATGGACACTTCACTGCAGTTTCCCTGTCCTTGGAGATTTTCAGTTGGACCCTGGGCTAATGGCTCACCAAAATAAAAGTAAACATAATATTTCCTCAGGTTATAGGCGGCTTACACTTGTACCTGAAAATGAGAGTCATGAAACAGACAGTTGGTCCGGCCACTGCCCTCACCCTAGCCAAGTTGGCAGTGGCCAGAGCAGCAGCAGAAATGTAACAGTAAGTGACTTCCAATGCTATTTTTGGGCTATTACTGCCCAATTTATACCAGGTGGAGAGAGTTGAGTCAGCCCTAGAGAGCAGCAGGCGCAGTATGTGGCACAGAGTCGGGGCCCATTGTTGGATCTACTGTCATGGTCCATATATTTCACGAAATTCTGAGGAAGCTGGGAAATCATTTTTTAATAATCTGATCTGGAGAAACTAGAGAAAGCTGCTTAAAGCGACTACACGGGGATGGAAGGTTTTCTTTCATGTCATTAAGGGCTGAATTTTACGCTGATTGGGCGGGCGCGTGCCTGACCTGATCAGGCGTGAAATCAGGCGAGATGTCGTTGGGCGAGCGTCCTGACGTCATTTCGCGCTTGTGCGATATTTCAGTTGGCGGGCGAACGCAAAAGTCGGAAGCGAGCTTGCCGACAATTAAGAGGGCAATTAAGACCATTAGCGGCGCAATTGTCTGTCATTTTACGTGGCCCGTCCAACCCTCCGGTTGGCTGACAGGCCACGACCAGGCGGCCTTTACGTTTTTCATCAAACCTCATCCAAGGGCGGGCTGAGGTTTCCGTTATTAAATAAAATAAAAATAGAAATCTGTGGACGGCATTTTTCAAATCTATATATTCAAATGCCTGATTGTGACGCTTGGACAATTTTTTTCTGATTTTAAAAGCTTTATTTTCTGGGTTTCTAGTCTTCAGCTCCCTGAGGCAGCTCTCTGCCTTCAGGGAGCTTTCTGTCAGTGCTCGCCTGCGCCCGCATTGATGGCACCACTTACCCGCCTCTCGCCCCTACCCTGGTAGCACTGAGCTTTTCAGCCAGCGTGAAATCGCAGTTGGGGGCCGATTGTGGTCGACGGTCTGTTACCTGACTGCTCCCAGGCCCGCCGATCTCGCTCGCCCGCCCGCCAAGCTGAAAATTCAGGCCTAAATGTCCCCTGTTAGTTTACTCCAGAACTGTGAAAATAGGGTGCGTCTTAGAGACAGTTACCATGTTGTGTTTTTTGTGATGCCCTCTTTGTGGATGATCGGCTAAGCTGATTGCTGTAGACCAGCATTTACTTCATCCAATCCAATGCTTGGCATGACTGAATTCAAAATCCTGAAGGCTGCAAAACCACAAGTGAAAAGCAGTTATAGTCCTGATATGATAATAGGTTTCTGAGCAAGCAAAGATTCTTAGAATTGATTCATCATCTGTTTATTATGGCATCCAACAGAATTCAATCAGTTATATCTTGCTTCAACCACTTAAGGTTTTAACATTATTACTTTCTATGTACATTGCTAATTAGCACCAAAACTATTGATTTAACATTAAACTTTACATATTGTGCTGTGAGGATTTTTGTGTAATTATAATAATTATTCCTATGATGTTAATGTAAATTTATAAGGTTGCATTTTGGGACCATACAAAACCCCATATGTAAGAGAACCAATTCTTCGGTGCATATATATGTAGGATTAGGTTTTGGTTTAATTGCACATGATTAAGGTCTTTGCTTCCTGTTCACTTGCAAATAGTTTTTAGACTAGTTCAATAGCTACAAATAATAAGATAGTCAAAGTTGCTCATTCCCAGAAATCTTCATGGTATGGATGACATTTAGCAAGATAATGGAAGGAGTGCTGAGTAAGAGTTCAATGGTCTCCCAGATAAGAGCGTAATCTATATCACAAACAAACAAAGCAATGGTCAACACATCACTTAGGAAACTGAAAAACGATTCCCTTTCAAGAGATGGCTGTGTGTGACATGAGCCCTATAATGACCTTAAACTTCCCTTCAAAACATGAGAAGACAAGAACGACAGAATTAGCAAAGATCGCTTTCTCTATCCAGAGTGAAATTGGGAAATATTATTTATTTCTTTCAATGACTATTGCTTAAGACATTGGATTCAGTGGAGGCCGCTGGAATTGGCATGATGCCGGGGGTGCCAGGAGAATAGGACAGGCATACCCGAGTTCGATTCCTGGCTCAGGGAAACTGTCCCCAATTTAGTCGGGGGTGGGGAGGGTCTGACGTAGGAATCCTGCCAGCTGGCTGTGGGATGCCAATTAGGCTCTTAACTGAGCCACTTTAAGCCAATTATCCCTGAGCCCACTAGAATTTGGTGATGGTTCAGTGATTTAACATATTACAGATTTAACTATCAGGTTTGCCTGCTTTTTGATCAATCAGAATACATCATCAATCTTCTGGATAGACCTCAGAGCATTACTGGCAGCAACCTCCGCTCTCGATGGCACTAATGGCAATAGAGAGCTGCCGGTCTCTGATTGGTCAGCAGCTCTCGGGGGGTGGGATTTCCGCCCTCCAGGAGCCTTAATTACATTGGCGGCCCAACAATGGCTAGTTAGGTGGCTGACTGTGTGGCGCTCCCACCAGTTCTCCAATGGGTGGGTAGGACCCATGTCTTTGGAACTAAATCCTGCCCACTGAGTTTGTCAAGAATCAACTGAATTAAATAAATATTATTTGCAACCAAAAATTGGTGTTAAGTCTAAAAATCTTAGACATATAATGAATAGAATTGATAATTATTGCATTTTTCCCCCTACTTATTGACAACAAATCGCCCATCACCCCTGTGCTTATTGATATGCATTGGTTGTAGCTTAAGCAAAGCCTCAATTTTAAAATTCTCATCCTTGTTTGAAAATCCCTTTGTGGCCTTCACTCCTTCTACCTCTGTAATGTCCTCCGGCCCTGCAAGCCTCTGAGATCTCTACACTCTGCAAATCTGACCTCTGGAATTCCCTCCCTAAATGTCTCTGCACATCTACCTCCCTTTCATCCTTTAAGATGCTCCTTAGAACCTGCCTCTTCAACCAGTCTGCACTAATGACTCCTTATGTGGCTCAGTTTCAAATTTATTTTACCACACACCTCTGAAAAGCCTTGCGACCTTTCTCAATATTAAAGGTACGACATAAATACAAGTTGTTGCTGTTAACCAAATCTTTTCCCACAATTGCCTTTACAGTTTCAATGGATGTTAATTTTTTTCGGGGTGATCAGGAAAAAAAATGTTTGCACTTTTTGCATCCATGACAACATGAAACATTTAGTTAAGTATGGTCTAGAGTACAGGTCCAATAATATACCTTAACCATAATTCCAGGGAGTATTGGGAGTAGAAATGTGGTAAAATATATATTGCTTAAGGGGGACAGAACAGGTGAAGTTGGATAGAAGGCAGAGGCAAGGGAGAGATTGCGAAAGATGTCATAAACAAAAGGTGAAAGGGTTGTTAATAGTGGTGGCACTGGCTAAAGGAGGTACTAATGGTGACATTAAGGGCAGAATTTCCAGGGTGACTTTCGGGGGGTGGGTCCCGCACGTCCGCGCGTAAAATCACACACGGTGACGTCGGGCGAGTGTCCGGACATCACCATTGTAATATTTCGCTGGGTGGGCGCACGATGAAGTCCGACACGCGCCCGCCATTAATTAACGGGCCAGTTAAAGCCCTTCAATCGATAGCAATTTTTAGGCGCCCGTGCGATCTTCGGCTCAGCGCACGGGCGCAACGGGCAGGCGGGTAAGAGACTTTTCTATGAACCTCATCCACGGGTGGGATAAGAGGGCTCAGCAGGGTTGTCAATCTACTTTGTGGAGTATTTCTTGGAGAAAGTATTTTAAAATTGCCTGTATGATCTGCAATAGTTCAGAACGCATTCCAGCAGCTTTCTGTGTGCTTTGAATCTTCAGGTCAGCACTCCGCAGTCAGGAATCTTTAGCAGGCCTGTAGCTTTCCAGAAGCCTCCCCTTAGCCTGGGAATGGGAGCTGAACTCTCCACTGGAGGCAACTCCTCTGAGAAGGAAGGGAGGGCTAGAAGGGGGAGGAGGCCAGGAGTGCACATTCAGCCTCCAGGGGAGCCACCTTTGGGAGCACAGGCGCAGGCACAAAGGGCGCAGGGCCAAGAGATAGTCCAAGGCAGATGGGGCCTCAGAAGACACCATTATCCTACTGCCAGGGTATAGAGGCGGCGAAGCAGCTACCTCAATATGACCGAGGTGCAGTACTGAAGGAGGCTTCGACTGTCAAGGGAGACAGTCAACTATATCTGTCAGATGATTGGCCCTGAGATCTCCCCTAGCTGTGTGGGTGGACACCCCATGCCAGTGGCTGTAAAGGTCACAGCTGCCCTCAACTTCTATGCCTCTGGCTCCTTCCAGGGCTCGGCAGGTGATCTTTGTGGTGTCTCCCAATCAGCTGTCCACACTTTTGTCAAGCAGGTTACAGACACTCTGTTCAGACGGGCATTGACTTTCATCCACTGCCGCTGGGACGATTTCAGTCAGACACTGCGAGCCAGAGGCTTCGCGGCCATTGCTGGCTTCCCCCGTGTCCTGGGTGCAATAGACTGTACACATGTGGCCATCAAGGCGCCAGCAGGTGAGCCCAGTGCCTTCGTCAACAGGAAGGGCTTCCACTCCATGAACGTGCAGATAGTGTGTGATCACAGGATGCAGATTCTACAAGTCTGTGCAAGGTACCCAGGCAGCTCCCACGATGCCTACATTCTCAGACACTCCCAGGTGCTGGGGCTCTTCAGTGCTCCAGCCCGGCTGGATGGATGGCTGCTGGGTGACAGGGGCTATCCCTGCAGAAGGTGGCTCATGATGCCTCTCCGCCATCTAATATCAGGAGATGAGCAGCGGTACAATAGGAGCCATGACTCCACAGAATATTTTATCCGCTGGCCCCAATGGCGGCTTTTCACGCCGTAGCATCCCAATCCCGCCTCATTAATAATGCATTCTTGGGAAACATGCTATTTCGATGGCGGGCGGGCTCCAATTCATCCACCATGTCGTCACCTCGCTGCTTCCTCACACCAGACACCATGTTTGAAGTGCAGCTGTGCACACACCTCTCAGTGCTTCCAGCCTGGGACTGCTGGACATGGCCCTGAAAGGCAAGAAGACTGCAGCCCCTCTGGTTTAGTGACGCGTCCCTTGAGCACCGTTTGGATGCCGTGGAGGCCTGCCATGATGCCCTCTACCCCTGCTCTGGCTGCAGGAGGGGCAGCAACATTACCAATCCAGCATGGGAGGCAGTGGCAGTGGTGGTCAATGCCAACACCCTGCAAAAGAGGACAAGCCACTCCGTGCAGGAAGAAGATGAATGATCTCCTTCAGCTCCACCAGGGTCAGTCACCCTTCTCATCACTCTCAACTCACACGCTCACAAACCCAGCACACATCCAGAGGGATCACATACCTCAAAGGACAACTGCACTAACTCTCTCGCACACCCTCATCTCTCCATCAGGCTCAAATCCTCTGGAGCTCGTGTGTTCTCATCCTGTCCATGGCTCTGCTCACGACACAAACATTCCTGCAGTACTATGCATCTTGCTCATGCTCTCTCCATCTGTTTTCATGCAGGAGAAGCAGGCTCAAAGCAGCAGGGAGAGGTCCCAGACCTGGAGCAATGAGGAGTGGAGTGGCCCACGTTAGGCCTCTTACTTACTTCAGGGAGTGTGCCATCGTGCTGACCGATGAGGGCATAGACCATGCCTGCGGTGATGGTGAGGTCAGCAGTGAACACCCTCGTGAGGACCCTGCACCACATCATCCCTCTCTCAATGCAAATGTGAGTGCTCTTTCTCCTGCTTTTGACTTTGCTGCCATGCACTAATTATCTCTACTTTGGTTCACAGGGAGCTCTGCCAAGCGACTGACACCCTCAGCCAGCCAGTCCCTCAGCTCCATCCACATCCTCACCTCCAGCTAAGAGGACTCCTCCTCCATTGAGGAGCTGGAAATAAGCAGCCTGGAAGATCCTTCACAGCGCTTACCCACATCCTCCACTAGCGCAGAGACACATGCCTCGTTGGACCTAGATCTAGGGCAGGTTCGGGTTCAGAATCTAGTGGTCACTGCATGGATACGTGTCCACAGCAGGATGAGTTCAGTTCCGCCACAAGTTCAGTTGAGCTCCCCAGCCCTTGGAGGATTCCTCGGGATCAAGCATCTGTAAGGTCCAAGTCAGATGACGAGCCTCTGGATTTGGCTTTCGAACTCAGTGTGGAGAGTTAGGAGAAGGCGGAGGGAACATCATGCAGAGCTGTTGGAAGCCCTCAACATGTGAGTCAGAGGAGTACATCCACCTGCTCACTGATGAAGTGATGCCCACATGTGCGTGCATGGAGGTCTCCATGGGAAGGATGGTGAACGCCATGGCAACCCTGGTCCAGCAGAATACGGAGATGCACGCAGATCTGCACTTCATTGCAGGAGCCATGGGTGGCAATGCGAGAGGGAAACGGGGCATCTCAACATCCCTCCAGGCGCTCCTTCCCCTCAAGGAGTCAGGACAGGCCCCTCGGGGACTCGAAGGGAGGAGGAGCGGCAGCTGGACACCCCTGGGTCATCCACTCAGGAATCTCAGAGGCTGTTGATCTCTCTATGTCCCCTTTGCCTGTGACCCCCTCAACTTCGTCCTCTGTCACAGCAGAGAGAGCAGCTCGCCCACAGGAGGACAGCCAAAGCAAGCCGGGCCCCCTGAGGCCTCGATTCTCCAGCGGACCCAAGCCGAAGTGATCAGAGGCAACAGGGCCAATCATTGCACAGGCTGTCTCCACCCCTGTTGCAGATGTCAGGGCAGCACCTAGAAGTCTAAGGCTTAGAAAAGTTAAGAAATTCTGATCACAGTTGGTAGCATGGGTGAACACATTTTGTCATTTTATAATCTGAAAATATATTCACTTTCACGAAATAATGTGTAATGGTGCCTTTCAGTTTCATTTACAGCCTTCACAATTCATCCCCCTGCATCCTCCCATGCCCCCACCACCCCCCCTCCCCCCCGCCCCCCCAAGACCTTTAGCAGTTCAGCTGCATGCAGCCAGCCCACGAGTGATTCTGGAGGGAGAAGTATGTGTGTGGCAGGGCCTTTCGGAGCCTCTTGCAAGCACTTTCCCACACATACGGATCCTTCCCACATCACACTTATCTCAATATCCTGAGCATTTTCAATGCTGCCTGCTGGGGTTCGCTTTCAGTTATCCATCTGAGCTGACCTGCACCTCCCCTCCCCTCACCCAGTGACCACACTCCCATGCAGCACCTGTTCCCACCCAACATGAGTCTCCTTTCACTTTTGATTTAACAAGCATGGTAATGTACAGTAAATGCTGGGAAAACTCAGCAGGTCTAGCAGCATCTGTGGAGAGAGAAACAGAGTTAACATTTCGAGTCTGTATGACCCTTCTTCAGAGCTCTGACTTGAAACGTCAACTCTGTTTCTCTCTCCACAGGTGCTGCTAGACCTGCTGAGTTTTTCCAGTATTTTCTGTTTATGTTTCAGATTTCCAGCATCTGCAGTATTTTGCTTTTATATTATGGTAATGTACAGTATGTTTCAGATCCCCCATCCTTTCCCCTCCCCCAGTTACCTCTGTCATTTCCCCCATCACTGTTGACCCCCCCCGCCACCCACCAGCATCACCATTCACCCCTCCACCGTCACCTACCAGCCATGACCCTTTTCTTTCAGGAATGTCCAGGTGAACACGCACATAGCCTACCTTCCCTAAAATCCCATCCACATTAACCTCCCCGTCCTCCTCCTTCCCATCCCAAGAGTCCATGTCTGCCTCCGAGACTCCACCAACCACCCTCGCTGGTCCTTCTACTGATACCATCGCACCCTCACCCTCCCACCCTACTGCCTCACTCTGTCCTTGGTCATT
This sequence comes from Cetorhinus maximus, assembly GCF_964194155.1. NCBI lineage: Eukaryota > Metazoa > Chordata > Chondrichthyes > Lamniformes > Cetorhinidae > Cetorhinus > Cetorhinus maximus. The sequence continues at coordinate 32,211,943 of NC_135890.1, forward strand.
TTCACCATTCCCTCCTACCACGCCCACCCTCAGTTCGCTCCCCAGGAGGCAGTCATCGACTCCACAGACCCCTACCTTGCAAGTTCACCTGGACACCCTTCCCCACTTTGAACTCCTTCCCCCCTTGGAACTCCTTTCCCCCTTGAACTCCTCCCCCTGAACTCCTCCCCTGCCCCCACCCCCACCCCCCCCCCTCCCCCCCCAATCCCTTGGGACTCCTGTACTTCAGACTCCTTCCCCTCAGACTCCTTCCCCCCTTAGTCCTACCCCATTCACCCTTACCCTTACCCCTCTCTGAACTCCTTCCTCTACCCTTACTTCTTCCTCCAGCCTTAGTCCTTCCCCCTTCTTCACTCTTTCCTCCACCCTTACTTCTTCCTCCAGCTTTACTTCTTCTTCTAGCCTTACTCCTTCCCCTCTCTGGAGTCCTTCCTCCCCCTGGATTCCTTCCCCTCTCTGGACTCCTTCCCCCCTCCACACTCCTCCCCTTACACCTTCTCCCTCCCTTAAATCTACCTTCCCAGTTGCCGTATTCTCCCCCGTTACCCCCTCCTCCCCACATACTCTCTGCCCCCTCCCAACCTCACCACCCCGGCAACCTCATTCACCCCCTCCCAACCTCACCTCCTGACAGCTTCGCTCCCCTCTTCCAACCTGAGCCCCCCACACCCCCCAACGACGTCTGCACATCATACTTGTCAAGATGTGTTGTGCGCTGGCATGTTTTCCCGCTGAAGTGGGTGGTAAAGTTGATGTGGAGGGATGATTCCAGCAAGCTGTGCTTATAATGATATGCAGATATATTACAACGAAGTTCCCAATGTCCAATGGCAGGAAACACGGCCTGCCAGTGATGGGCAGAGCGGATGATTGCAAACGTGTTTCACAACGTCATGAAACCGATTTTTGGTCTTCTCGCTATATTGTCTGCTTATGCCGGCGAACACACTGCTGCCAATGGGCACGGAAAAATCCACCCTTAATGTTTGACACTATTGGGACTTCAAAATCCAGCCAATGAATCTGCTTCCAACACCCTTTTGGGCATTGCATTCCACAATATCATCATATTCCACTGCATTTAACATGGATTACAAACTTCAGATTGGAATACAAAAATGTAAAATTAACAAAGTTCAAACAAGATAAGAGAAGCGGGAAAGGAATGGATATAGCGAACAGATTCTTAGTAAAAGAAATTTATTCAGTTAACTTTCTTGAAAGAAAGGTGAGTGAATACCTAGATAAGAATGAGACTGAACTTGTTGGTAAAATAAATTAGACAGTGGTCTTCCACCTGTAGGGCTTGGATTCAAATTAACCTAGATTAATAGGATACAAGTTTTCCTTGCCTGCTAGCTCTAAGGGCCTATGTGAAATACGTTTCATTCACTTTATAGTATATATTGATGAACAGCAAAGTGTCTCTAATTTGGCATTAATTATCATCATTTTGACAGGCCTAAGGCTTGTTACTATGGAAAAAAATCCTTCACCAGTACAGGGAGAAGTGCTCTTTGGAGGCTAGGGCAGAGGTGTATTGTTGAGACCAACCTGAAGGAGCTTTGCTTTGCATCTGGCTGTCTGACCCAAAAGTGCTTTTGGGTGCCTAAGAAATATTTCTTTCTCCAGCACTGACATCCTTTACTTTGAGGTGATGTTCTTTTTTTAGAAAGGCACCAAACTGGCTGGATAAACATTTCAAGGTTCGAGACACTCTATATGGGAACACATTTTGTGGAACAAAGAGGAAAAAGTATTAAGTGTTCTTGAAAGAGGTCAGCATTTAATGCAGGATTGTGAAACACTCATTGGGGCACACCTTCTACTTCCTTCTGAATTATGGCCTGCATCCACTGGTACCCTGTTTTTAGAGGTAGTGAAGGAAAGTTTGGAGCCAGTACATAATGATCTTGCTTCTCCACTGAAAGCCAGTCTGCTTTTCAAAAGACTTGCTGTCTCCAAGCCTGTTGAAAACTGGTATAGTCAAATAAACAGTGTATTATTTCTGTCCTTCATTCTGGCTTGTCTGCAAAGGAAAGAGAAAAACAGCTAGGAGGGAAAATATGAGACTTAATAAGACGCTCAATGAATATAATCCTTTCATTATTGTATAAATTCAGATATTTTGTTGCTACCTGGTGGGACAATCAGTAGATATCATAGCAGGAGGAATAAGAATTTTATTTTCAATGTTGTACCCACACACAGGTATGTAATTTCGACATGTTTTAATAGTCTACAAAACAACTCAGAGTAGACTGAATTGGTTACACATTGATAAATCGTGTAGTAGTTCTGAAGCACAGGACTCACTGTAAGCCACTATTTATGGTGCAACTTGTTAGTTTTAAATGTACTCACAATTCTCTCTCAAAGATTCATGCGTCATGAGTAGACCACAATTTCCTCAAGGTACAGTACTTAACAGTAAGACAGAATGATCCTGTAGCTCTGTAAATGTTTAAATATTTGTAACAATATCTATTGGTAATTTATTAACTTAGCTACAATTTTAAACCAGAACAAGGGATACCTTCGGTTCATGGTAATTTACTGCGTTACTCTGAGAGTTTCATAATGTGAATTGAAACCAATTCATATCCCTGAAACATTGTGAGACAGGAGGCAGCTCGAGAGGCTATTTACATTCACCTCAGAGGAAGTAGGATGTTCTGTATTTATATACTCTAGCTTCCGAAGGCTGCCAATAAAGTCATATGGTTTTCATTGTGTATTTCCTTTCTCCAAATCCACTTCCTTTAGCAATGGAGCTTAATAATAGTAGTGTATCCATCACCCACGTTAGAATTGACAGGAGCGGAATTCCTCTTGTAACCAAAAATAGAAGAATAACTGCATATTCCTTAATTTATCTGATCATGAAAGAGCATGTTTCATAAGCCAAGCAGTTCTGCATTTTGTTAGCTCGCCATTTTTTAAATTTCAGATACAATTAAATTGGAGAAAAGTAAATTTAAAACTTCACTGAAAAATAATCCCTTTCTGAAAAAATGAATATATCAAGGAATATTGTAGAGCCAAATATGTTAGGGGAGTTCAAATACAATTAGACTGGGAGAGTTGGAACACCAGAGGAACAAAATAGGCTTAGTGGCCTCAGCTTCTTACAAGCAATATTTTTTAGCAGGACATCATCTGCATAATTAAATAATACATTCGATCAACCACTATCAACATGCTGGGGGTTACTGTTGACCAGAAACTGAACTGAACCAGCCATATAAATACAGGGGCTACAGGATGATGTAGATTGGGACCTGAATATTGAAGGGTATGTGACATTTAGGAAGAACAGCAAGTTAGGAAAAGGTGGAGGGGTGGTTCTGTTAATTAATGATGGTATTGACACATTAGAGAGGGATGACCTTGGTTCAGGAAACCAGGATGTAGAAGCGGTTTGGTTTGAGATGAGGAATGATAAATGCAAAAGTCACTTTTGGGAGTGGTGTACAGGCCCCCTAATCGTAACTACACAGTAGGACAGAGTATAAAAGAAGATATAATGGGAGCTTGCCAGAAAGGGACAGCAATAATCATGGGGGACTTTAATCTACTGGAAAAATCAGATGGGCAAAGGTAGCATTGATGAAGAGTTCATAGAATGTTTTCAGGATAGTTTCTTAGACAGCATGTTCTGGAGCCAACCAGAGAGCAGACTATACCCGGTATTGAGAAATGAGATAGGATTAATTGACAACTTCCTGGTGAAGGCACCCCTAGGTAGCAGCGATCATAGTATGATTGAATTTTACATTCATTTTGAGGGAGAAATGAGTGCTTCAAAGACTAGGGGCAGAATTTTGCCCTTGATGGGCGGGCGGGCCCGACCGACTCAGCGGCGGGCAGGCAGCCGATTGCCGCTGCCGAAACGGACCCCGCTGCCATTTTAAGGAGGTGGGATAATTAAAGCCCGCCCTGCATGTCACCCGATGAGAAGCGCTATGCGCTTCCTGTGCGGGCAAGGGGGGTATTCCCCAACTGCCAGAGTGCGCTCTTTCGCGCATGTGCACGAAAGAGCGCACATCTCCCTGAGGCAAAGTGCTGCCTCAGGGAGATCGCTGAAACTCTGTGAAACTCTAAAAATAGAAAAATTAAAAAATCATGAACATGTCCCCCTCATGTGAAAATGTCACACAAGATGGGACATGTTAGCGAAGAACACAAACACTTTATTAAAAGTTTTTACACTCGATATCAAATCTCATCCCGCCACTGGATGAGGTTTGTAAAAAAAATCACTTACCCGCCTGCCCATTGGGCCCGTGCACCGATCCGAAGTTCGCACGGGCCCCTCAAAATCCTGGTTGATTGGAGAGTTAATGGCCTTAACAAAGCCTTTAATTAATGGTGGGTGTGCTTCCCGCTGCATAGCGCGCCCGCCGACCGAAATATCGTGATGCCGCACGCTGACGTCGGGATACTTGCGTGACATTAGCGCGCAACATTTTAAGTGCTGGCGTGTGGGCTCCACCACCCGCACACCAGCCAGAAGATTCTGCCCTAGTATTTTAAACTTAAATAAGGGCAATTATAAGGGCATAAAAGCAGAGCTAGCTAAAATGAACTGGCAAATGAGGTTAAGGGATATGTCAATAGAAGTTCGGTGGCAGATATTTAAGGGATATTTCAGAATACACAGAATACATATATTATATATTCCAGTGAGAAAGAAAAATTCCAAGGGGAGGGCCCACCATCTGTGGTTAACTAAAAACGTTAAAGACAGTATCAAACATACAGGAAAAGCATGTAATTATGCAAAGACGGGTGGCAGGTCAGAAAATTGGAAAGAATATAAAGAATAGCAAAGAATGAAAAAAAAATTAATAAGGAGGGAAAAATTAGAGTATGAGAGAAAGCTAGCTAGTAATATAACGATGGATAGTAAGAGTTTCTATAGATATTTAAATAAGAAAAGAATTAACAAAGTGAGTGCTGGTCCTATAGAGTGCGTCTGGGGAACTGATAATGGAAAGTATGGAGATGGCGGATGAATTAAATAGGTGCTTTGCTTCGGTCTTCACTATAGAGGACATAAGTAACATCCCAGGAAAAGCTGTAAATCAGGAAATGGAAGGGAAGGAGGAACTCAGGAAAAATACATTCACCAGGGAAGTGGCATTGAGCAAATTGTTGGGGCTGCAGGCTGACAAATCCCCAGATCTGGATGGACTTCACCCTAAGGTCATGATAGTAGTGGCTAGTGAGATAGTTGATGCACTGGTTTTAATTTTCCAAAATTCCCTAGATTCGAGGAAGGTTCCATTAGACTGGAAAATAGCAAATATAACTCCTTTATTCAAAAGGGGAGGAAGACAGAAAGCAGCAAACTGTAGGCCAGTTAGCCTAACATCTGTCATAGGGAAAATACTAGCAGCTATTGTTAAAGATGTGATAGCAGGACAATTAGAAAAATTCAAGGCAATCAGGCAGATTCAACATGGTTTTGTAAAAGGGAAAATCATGATTAACCAATTTATTAGAGTTTGTTGAAGGAGTCACATGTGCTGTGGATGAGGGGAGACTGGTGGATGTACTGTACTTAAATTTCCAGAAGGCATTTGATAAAGTACCACATCAAAGGCTATTGCAGAAAATAAAAGCTCATGGCTTTATTGGCATGGATAGAAGACTGGCTAGCTAACTGGAAACAGAGAGTTGGCATAAATGGGTCTTTTTCTCATTGGCAGGATGTGATGAGTGGTGTGCCACAGGGATCAGTATTGGGGCATCAACCTTTTACAATTTATATAAATGACTTGGATGAAGGAACTGAAGGTGTGGTTGCTAAGTTTTCTGATGACACAAAGATAGATAGGAAAGTAAATTGTGAAGAGGATGTAAGGAGGCTACAAAGTGACAAAGGTAGGTTAAGTAAGTGGGCAAAGATCTGGCAAATGGAGTATAATGTGGGCAAATTGAAATTGTTCATTTTGGAAGGAAGAATAAAAAAGAAACGTATTATTTAAATGGTGAAAGATTGCAGAACTCTGAGATTCGGAGGGATCTGGGTGTCCTAGTGCATGAACCACAAAAGGTTAGTATGCAGGTACAGCAGGTAATTAGGAAAGCTAATAGAATGTTATCATTTATTACAAGGGAAAATGAATATAAGAGTAGGGAGGTTATGTTTCAGTTGTACAGGGCATTAGTGAGACCACATCTGGAGAATTGTGTACAGTGCTAGTCTCCAGATTTAAAGAAATATGTAAATGCATTAGAAGCGGTTCAGAGAAGGTTTACCAGGCTAATACCAGGAATGGGCGGGTTGTTTTATGAGGAAAGGCTGGACAGGTTAGGCTTGTGTCCACTGGAATTTGAAAGAGTAAGAGGTGACTTAATTGAAACCTTTAAGATCCAGAGGGGCCTTGACAGGGTAGATGTGGAGAGGATGTTTCCTCTTGTAGGAGAATCTAGAACTAGGGGGTGACTGTTTAAAAATAAGGCTTGCTCATTTAAGACAGAGATTAGGAGAATTTTTTTCTCTCAGAGGGTTGTGGGTCTTTGGAACTCTCTTCCTCAAAAGGCGGTGGAACCAGAGTCTTTGAATATTTTAAAGGCAGAGCTAGATGGATTCTTGATTAACAAGGGGGTGAAAGGTTATCGGGGGTAGTCAGGAATGTGGGGTTGAGGTTACTATCAGATCAGCCATGATCTTATTGAATGGTTGAACAGGCTCGAGGGGCTGAGTGGCCTACTCCTGCTCCTAATTTGTATGTTGGTATGTATGTATGTAAGAGCAGGTCAGAGACTGGAAGTTCTGTGGCTAGTAACTTACCTCTTGACTCCCCAAAGCCTGTCCACCATCTACGAGGCACAAGTCAGGAGTGTGATGGAATACTCTCCACTTAGCTGCATGAGTGCAACTCCAACAACACTGAAGAAGTTTGACACCAAACAGGACAAAGTAGCCCGCTTGATTGGCACCCCATCCACCACTTGAAACATCCAATCCCTCCACCACTAATGTACAGTAGCAGCAGTATGTACCATCTACAAAATGCACTGCAGCCACTCACCAAGGCTCCTTCGACAGCCCCTTCCAAACCCGTGACTTCTACCACCTAATAGGACAAGGGAAGCAGATGCATGGAAACATCGCCACCTGCTAGTTCCCCTCCAAGTCACACACCATCCTAACTTGGTAATATATCGCTGCTCCTTCAGTGTCGCCATGTCAAAATCCTGGAACTCCCTTCCTAACAGCACTGTGGGTGTACTTACACCACATGGACTGCAGCCGTTCAAGAAGGCAGCTCACCACCACCTTCTCAAGGCAAATTAGGGATGGGCAATAAATGTGAGCATACCCAGAGACGCCCGCATCCTGCGAAATAATAAAATAAACGTGAAGTGTTACAGCTGAAAGCATCGCATTCAAAAATAATCACAGGGCAAAACAATTGATTCACTGAATGAAACAAATCACAACAAATCAGTGCTGCCTGAAAAATACCAATTGCCTCAAATCAAATTAAACTAAATCAAACAATAGGAACTTGAATTTGTATAGTGCATTCAACTAGGAAAAACAGTACAATAGCAAAACACAAAAAAGGTGGCATAGGATGGGTGACAAAAGCTTAGAGAAAGAATTTGGATTTAAGGAGGCCTTAAAGGAGAAAGGAGGATGGGCAAATTTAAGGAGGGAATTCCAGAACTTAGAGCCTAGAAGATTGGAGACATGGCCACCAAAGGGTGGGCACATGAGACCAGAGCTGAAGGATTGCAAAATCGTCAAAGAGTTATGAGGTTTTAAATGGCTAAGTGAGATCATGGAGGGATTTGACACAAGAATTTTGCAGAGAAATTGATATTCTCACTACAAACTAAACACTAATGAAGATGCATCAAGCACTAAAGCACAAGAAGTGAAAAATCAACAAATGGCATTAATAAGGTAATGAAATTGCACTAATGTTTTTTCAAATTTTGTTCTTTGGCGTTTTCTTGAAAAAGACAGATATCTATATCTGTTGGAGCAAGCAGAGGCATCTAGGCAATTATATGACTGCTTTACTGAATGCAGTCCTCTTTGGAGTGTCTGTCACCTTCAGCGGCACCTGCATTGGAGACCTCAGAGACCCCAGTAACAGAAACAAAATGAATGTTCACACTACTGCAGTGGATTAGCTTTCCAGCAAGATGATTTTAGGGGATTTTTCACACACTGTGAGTAAGAATATCTATTTTAACCATTTCCCTTTTATTTGTTTCTTTTGTTAGATAAGTCACTCGTACTAGTAAATTTTAAAGTAGGTGAAAAATTCAATGTGACAAATTAAACCAACTGCATAAACCTTCCGGGGAATTTGGTCACTTCCTGTGACTTGCCAGCTTGAGATTGGTAACATTGGCAGAAGAAAATTGAGTCATTTAGTTGTTTATTTTTCTGCATGTCAGTGACTGTTATCCAATTTACAGCTATGGTGCTGTCATTGTGTCCTCCACAAAGATCTAAAACTCAGCCAGGACCTATTTAGGCAGTTAATGCACATCTCAACAAAAGTCCTAGTGTACAAAGCAGTTGTCATCATCACTCTCCTGTACTGCACTGAGACCTGGACTGCATATCAGCAACACACAAAGAGTTCTAGTGAAATTTCATCAGCAGTGCCTCTGCTGCATCCTTTGGATTCAATGGGAGGACCATTGAATAAATATTAGTGTCCTTCTAGCTCAATAAGCATTTAAGAAATACTCCTGCAAAATCGACTTCAATGGACTGGACACTGTCCAGATGGCTGAAGGCCTTCTACCTGCCAAGTCCTGCGTTCTCAACTCTCAAATGACCAACATTCCAGGAGAAGATAGAGAAAATGTTTCAAATAAACTCTGAATCTCTCCGTGAAGCACAACAACATTGATCTAAATGACTGGAAGCAGGAGGAGGAGCCTGATCAGAATGGTGATAACTTGTCCATCAAGCTGTATCATGCTTTGAGTCTCAATGTCTTAGGGCAGAATATTACGCTTGGTGTGTGGGCACCGCCCGACACGCCCTAGTGTAAAATGACGCGCGATGACGTCGGGCGAGTGTCCCGACATCATCGCGCAGTCTTGCGATATTTCGTTTGGCGGGCACGCGCCCACCAGCCAAAAATTAAAAGGCCTATAAAGGCCATTAAGGAGCCAATTACAGTCAAATTTATGCTGCTCATCCACGGGCGGGATGAGGTTTCCTAAAGCAAATAAACATCAAATAAAAATTTTATCTTTGAATTAAAAACATGTCCCAGCTCATGTGACAGAGTCATATAAGGGGACATGTTTTATAACATTCTTATTTTCTTTATTTTTATTTAAACAGCGCTTCATCTCCCTGAGGCAGCTCCGTGCTTCAGGAAGATTGAAGCACTCTTTCACGCACATGCGGAAACTGTGCGCCAGGCCCGCTCTCCCTCCTCCCCCCGCCCGCACAGGTAGTGCTCGGCACTGCAGCTCACGTTCCACGTTGGGCGGGCCTTAATTGATCCGCCCGCATGAAATCACGATGTGGAGCCGATCGCTGGCGGTGGTTGGCACCCCAACCGACCCCGGCCGCCCCCGCCAAGCGCCCCTGCCAAGGGCAAAACCCTGCCCTTAATGATGAGTTAGAATGATGGGAGAGAAGGAAAGGAAAATAAGCAAATCCTGCATTCCAGATCCCACTGAATATCGTGGAATATCCTACCCCATGTGCCCAAAGATCTGCAGGTTGTGAATCAGCCTGTTCAATCACATGAAGACCCATGATAGAAACTCATGAACCTAAGTAGACATCATGCTTCAATCGAGGGGCAGCCAACATGCTATGTGGCTGCACATGCCAGTAGCACAGCTTCATCTTTTTGCCCCAAGTCAGTAACTAGTCTATTTGCTACCCAGCAAATATAGTGCCCGGTCAGTTGGACACCTGATGTTCTGATTCACATGAGCTACAAAATCAGTGCTGAAGAGCAATATGTGTTTGGAATAATTAATCTGCTGAGTTTGACAATAAAACCAAAGATATTAGGGAAATTAAAATACAGTTGGATGCTATGCTGATGAATTGGAATACTTAGACTGCAAAATCTAATTGACTTTTTTCTTGTGATTAAAATTTTCAAATATTAGTTCTTTCAACTCAGTCTTATTGATATTGACTTACCTTCTGTCACACACATACATTCCTGAAATGAAATGGCGCGGATAAACTCGTTTGATTATTGAATGTTTTTTGGAACTTGCATGTTAGTTAACTGCTAAAAATATTTTTTATAAAGGAACACCATTTTGAAATCAGAATCCTTGCAACTTCTTGACTTTCGTAATGTGACTTCTGCCCCATCACAATAGCTGGAGATGTGGATACTGATGTTAATAAATGTTCAGATTCTTTCAGTTCAAAGGCTTTAGTTAGGCTGCATTTACTCTTTGAAATTCAATACAAATGATATTGCAAAAAGACTTCTAAGTTTATAAATATTTTAAAAAACAGTTTTTCTTCAGGTCTTGGCACGATTTATTATTCTATGACTAGTACCAGTATCATTGCCGAAACTGTGGGTGACTTTCAGCAATATTTTTCTGCTTCAGCCAAATTATTTATGCTCACTTTTGTTTTTTGCTGCTGATTTTTGACTAGGTGCCCTATGTCTCCTTTGATCTGATATTCCTGCAATCTTTTGCATACTTTACAACAATGCAACAAAAACCTTGTCCGAGAACTGTTATGACTGGGTAATACATGCTCAAGGATGGCTCATTTTTCAGACAATGTCTTCATCTTTGATCTCTGCTGCTTTAAATTGCTGTAATGGAAGATCAAACAATGACTATGGATAAATATTTTTTCCTATCTTCTGTAAGTCTTCTGTCAGCCGGTTTTTCTGGAGTCATTCTGCCAGGTCCAGTTATGCTATCCTTGCGGATATTTCTATTTACCCTACCCTCTGCCTTAAATCTTGCTAACTTAAATACTTCTTTGTTTTTCTTCTCTGGACCTTCAATGCTGTATGACAATAAGGTTAAGAACCTATCACCCATAAGTTTCTCCCACAACATAATACATTAGGCAACTTTCTGCTACCTTTACTAACTGTAGTGTTGTATGAAAACTCAGGCATTTTAATCCCTCATCCCATATGGTCAATTTAGCCATGGCACTCCCTACCTTATCTCTTTTATTATTAGTGTTTCTAATAAAATTTGGACAATGTACTGCAGATTTATTATTGCCACTTGACTTTTTGTAGGTATTGAAAACTTCTGTAGTTGTGGCAAGTCGCAATGATTTGATGGCTTATTCAATGAATTCTTTTGCCTCCAGTGCTGAAGGCCTTTTTAAAAGCTGCATTCTATTTCCCATCTGGGAGTGTTTGTCAAGGAAACAATATTCATGTACCATATAAATAGAATCTGCAGAGGAGGAAGAGGAGGATTGCAAGAAGCATAATGGGCAGTTGCAGTTCCATCTCTGCACTCAGGGAGCAGCCAGCCTTCCATCTATACAAACTAAGATAACTGCACCTGAATATGCCCAAGAACAATTACATGCGGAGGCCACAAGATTAAATTTGTCTTGATAGGCCAGCAGTTTGTTTTACACTCCTCCCGCTTTCTTCTTTCCATTGAATTCATGGAAAAGAACAGTAGATGGAGTGTAGAATGGCTGCCAATGTGCGATTGCCTGTTTTGCACTACTGACCAAAATTAACTTCTCTTCTGATTCTCCGAAGGGACTGTGAAGAATTGTATAGCCAAACCTTAAAAACATTTTCAGAACAGATATGCTATGTAACTTGTTTTGCAAGTGGCCACTGCCACAGAATGTTATTCCATTGGGCCTTTCCAAGCAAGAGTAGCAGACACCTGTCAAATTTCATAATCTACATGACACAGTTGAACCATGTGGTTATGCAAAGCAATGATGTCAGGGGATGGTTCGGGGTGAGGAATTCATATGCTTGGAGTTGCTCCTTTCCCAGCTGAGTGAGGACTTGACAAAGGACTGGCAGCTGAGGGAGATGAGATGTACTGTCTTTCAGACAGGTGCAGTGACTCCCTGATGGAAAGGACAGGAAAGCGACCTTGAACTCTGAAGATTGGAAAATAGTGTTTTTCAAACATCAAAGCTGGATCAACCTCTCAATCGGAGAGTGATTGATGATCTTTTGTGGGTTACATGGACAGGACCTGGCCAACCCTGCTCAGATTTGCTGGCCACAGAGAGCATATGCGTGAGGAATTAGTATGGGGACCCACCCAGGCACAACAGGGGCTAAATTTTACCAGGCCTGAAAGATCAGGGAAGGAGGCTGGCGGGTGTGGGTATAAAATTGGAAGGGGACACGCTTGCCCAGATCCCCGGTATTGTGATGTTAGTTCTGCATTTTATGAGTGGCAGGAAAAATGGCGGACAGAGTTGCCACTACGGCACAGTGGGACATCAGTGTGTCTCATTGAGAAGGTAATTAAGCCGAATTTGCATGCAATTTTATGGATTATTTTGTATTTCACAAATGGCACACGGGGACCACAGGTCTGCAGATTCCTAACTGGTGAAAGGCAGTGGCAATGAGGTGAGGCCTCAGTGCTGTCTCTGGAAGGTGGCCATTTTGAAAGTCGGGGGTGGCTAGAAGAGAAAGAATGGAGTTGGAGGCAATTGCTAAACAGGAGGCCTCTAAGACTTGTCGTGGGTCACGGTTGTGTAAGAATGGTCATACAATTGGGGAGGGGGGGGGTGATCTGCAAGGGACGCAGAAGGGCAGTGGCATGTGCTGGCACAATTGGCCTTGACTGGATACCTGCCGCTGGCATCAGAAGTAGAGAAGCGGAGGCATCCTGCCTCTGAGAAAATGGCTTGGGGACAGAATGGTGCAGTCAAACCAAAACGCTTGCCGCCAATGTGAATTTTCTTGCCCGACAACCTCTGTACTTGCCCCCATATGGAGGTGAAAATTCAGCCCAGAGTTTCTATGTAAATCAACAGGAAATTGTCCTTTTTATCCAGATAAGCATATGCTTAAAATGAGTGGAGCCATAACTGCAGCAGGCTGTATAATACATTCTTCCAGGCTTTTGCAATAAAATGACAAGTGAATGAGGCTGATAGCAGCAGAGGGTGCAGCATTCTTCTGGAACAGTTAGAGGATAGAAATGAATAATTCAGTATCTTTTCACTGCAGGGCTCCCCTATTGCATCTGCATTTGCAGCTCAGAATTGTCCTTCACTTCATTTTGAAGCAGCTCTGCTCCTGAAAGCTCAACCTCTGGAGACGATCTTCCTGTTTAGAATGCAGGTGGCATTTCAACAGGATTTCTGGAAGACCCCATCTGGAGGCGTATTGACTCACTTACGCAAGCAGAGCTCTGAGGAGTAGCACGCCAAACACATGCGCTGCATATCAGCAGGATTCTCCTGCATTATAACTCCTCTCTTTGATTTTGGGAAAGGGGGTAATAGTGCCACTATGCCGCTTCGCGAAACTCTATTAAACTGAAATCTTATCCGAGAGTGGAAAGGCTTGACAAATGAGAAAGCGACTCGTCAGTCAGCAATTATAACACCACGGTAGATAAAAGAGAGTGATTAAGAAATGAGTAGGTGGCCAGTGATGTGTATGTGGATAGCACGTAGAATGTCAATTTATCAGCACTTAATTTGTGGGAAGAACTGCGGACACAATTTGTCCTTCAGGAGACATTGTGGCTTTTTAGAAAACAATGTATTCCACAGAAAATGCGCTCTGTTCCTTTAGTGAAACAGTGTATGTTACAAATACAAACTGGGGACATTCAAATTAAAATTTGTTACACTGTAAACATTAACATGGTCAAAGTAAAGCTGGCATTGTAGCACATGAGAAGTCAAACTGTTATTTTTGAAAGGAAAGGGAAGGTTTTTCAAGCAACTGTTACAGGCATTTTCATTACTTCAGAGGAATCAGAACATAATATTTGCTGTTCATGGGCTGACATTGCGTTAGAGTAAGTGGTTACCAAGGAAATGTGAGCGTATGTCTGAGCATTCATCCAGCTGAATTTTAACAAGACCTCTTAGAGTGGATGCCACATGTAAACCAATCATCGGTGTTGCTTTCAGTGCATTCAGTCCTTATGTCTGCCTTCTTGAAGTCTCCACTGAATACAAAAATTCATTGCAGCACTCAGCAGACTCTACTGGCAATTCCGGAGTCCTTCAAGTAGAATCTAAGCTTATCCTGTGAAGCCACACTTTTCCTTCAATGGGAAACTGCCAGTGCATAAAGGCAAAACTACTGGCAAATCTGGTTTATTCAAAGTCATATGTTTAAGCTCATGTTCAGTTCTTTTTTTTAACCAAAGAAACATATGTTTTAATTGTCTTGCACAAACTGGAAGTAAATAAACTTACCTCCCTGGCAGATGCAGTCCTGAGCAGTATGCCTATAGGTTTCCAGGGATTTTTGGTGACATTTAATGGTGCCCATTGGAACGGGCATGATGGCGATGGGGGGTGTGGGAGGATGGGGGTGTCCAGGAGAATTAGGCTGAATCCAGTTGCTGGCCATGGGGAAAACTGACCCCAATTTAGGCAGGGGCATGAATTCGGCTTATTAATGAGCCACATAAAGGTAATTATCCCTGTGCCCACCGGGATTTAGTGGTGACTCAGGGATTTAAGGGCATGGACTCACACGACTCGTCCGTGCCTCCCAAAGACCATCCAATTTGCTGGAAGGCTCGTGGGGGGGTGGGGGAGGTGGGGGGGATCTCTGTTCAAAGGCACTCAGTATCTAATCAGGGATTCCAACATTGGGAAGGAGGTAGGGGGACACTGCCATCCCCCTGCCTTTGTGTTCGACCACTCACCCCCACTCGCCAGTAATCCTCACCCTGCAATCCCCATCACCGCCATCCCCCACCACCCACTCACCTATCTCCAGCAACCTGGTGATGATCCCTGGTGACGGTCTCAGGGCATTACCGTCAGCAGCCACCACTGCTGGCAATGGAGAGCTGCTGGCCTCTGATTGGCCAGCAGGTCTTAGGGCGGGATTTCTGCCCAACTGGGTACTTGATTGCTTGGGGGGCCCTATGTTGACCAGTTTATGTGCCTGATTGCACTTAAATAGCGTCAAGACTCTTGGATAGAAGTGGAAGGGGTCCCCTACTACTTCTTCAACCCGTGGGTGGGGATCCCCATTGCTGAAACTGAACTCTGCCCTTAATCCTGTAAATATCTGACACCAGTGTATACATAGGATGAAAATACTTACTGTAAATTTGAAAAACTTGTGCAGGTTTCTAATGTATAAAGTGGCTGGACAGCAACATACCTTTCTATTACTAATAACAGAAAAGAAAATGAATTGTCATAAACAGATATAAACATGGTTTGCAATTTTGCCCTTATGCTTCCTTAGTCAATACAAGTACACCCAGTGCTTGTTCATTGCATACTGTGGTTTGGTTGCATGATTTAAAAAAAAACAGATTAATGGGACTTGACCCCTCATTGAATAACCTGCAGGATAGTATATTTGAAATTAGAATTATGTTGGTTATATGCACTTCAAATATACCTCTCAGAAATTGTACTCAGTCATGCGGTTTTCGATGAAAAATATGAAATAACAATAGGTAACTTAGCCTCTTTCAAGAAAAGGCTAATGTTGCAGTTATATTGCGTGTCCAGTCTGAAACTGAGAGTTATGGATTTCAAAGTGCAGTTGACAAGGCCCCTGCAGCATTGTGGGCTGCAAATTGTACCCTTTCTGCTGGGACAGATGTGCCTCCTTATATGGTGTAAAACTCTACTTCCTAAATCATATATTTTTAAAGCTTTAAGAGGACATCTTGGAGTATCTGCATTTTGAATATTTTTTTTAAAAAAGCATACAGGGGTTCTAAAGTACCCATGAGATCCTGATTTTATGCCTCACTGGAGATATATCCACATGGTGCCAAGCCCAAAGTGTGGCCTGGGGAGGGGTGGGGAGGCAGGAGCTGCCCTCATGAAATTTGGTTTTAGATTAGCATCTGGACCCAGAATTACACCATTACTATTACGTCAAGAAGCACTGGAAACTTCTTCATGAAGGTGACAATACAACTGCCCTATAAAATCAGAAGACTTAGGTGATTTTTGTTTTTGTGTATGTTCATTTGTGTCTGTCAGGGTTGTCCTACAGGTTGGTATGTGGAATTGGCTTTGGATGTGCAGGTGGCATATGGCAAGTTGTCCTGTCACCACACTGAAAGGAGATAGATGTTTGTTGAATAGCTTCCCGAGGAAAGAGCAGAGGTGACAGTTGCTGAGGACAAGGCA
Organism: Cetorhinus maximus; assembly: GCF_964194155.1. NCBI lineage: Eukaryota > Metazoa > Chordata > Chondrichthyes > Lamniformes > Cetorhinidae > Cetorhinus > Cetorhinus maximus. The sequence goes on from NC_135890.1 coordinate 32,228,243, forward strand.
TTCATTCACCTGTGGGCCTGATGTAAGGAGACAGGATCATCTTGGGTTCGTTTTCAAACACGATTGGTTTGCAGAGTAGCAAAACTCAATGACCGCTAAATTGGATAACCCCCCCCAACAAAACCAGATATGGGGATCACCATACACGATTAAGCTCACTTAAATATCTGTTCCATGCACCCCAACACTGGGTGTGCTGTTGAGTGATTACATGCCTGATCAGGGGGTGCAAGATTGAGGGAGATTAGTATGAGTTCATGCTATAGTCTGCACTACTTAAAGTCAACCTGCATCTCCTAAAGGAGGGGCACATTTTGGCTATAGCAGGTGTTGGAAGCCATTGTAAAAGTGAGCTTGACCTGGGAAAGGCACAAAAATGGTACAAAATGGTAGAGAGTGGGCTCCAAGATCTCCAACACTGCACTGGGGTCTTGCTGCAGGAGGTGAAGAGCTGGAGAGTTGTCATCTAGCCTTAGGGACCCAAGAGACCATTCAGCAAAATGTTGTGAAGTTAATGGGACCAGAAAACAGTGGTTGTCAATACCAGGCCTCCTGGAGAGTCTAGATGCAATGCCACAAGTTCAATGACATCACAGGAGTGGTCAAGCTCAGTGAATGTATCTTCAAATGCCATATCCTACCAACTATACCACTAGCCTCAATGCGCCAAACCCCCCATCACTCACCTACCAACAATCCCTATCAATCATGACTCAGCTCTGACATCCATAATTTCACTTCACCTTCACCCACTTAGCATGTTGCAAACTTCACACCCACACCTCACAACTTGCACACAATGACAGGGATTCAACCATGACAGCCACACATCACCCCAATGCATTGTTCCGCCCTCATAGCTCTTGCATTTCTCTTGCTGGACAATGTGGCACCTAAGATGCAGCAACATTTAACCTGCTGGGAGCTGGCATGGCTGCATGTCCTCACCCCGATGGAGAAGATGGCAGTTACCATCATTGGATTGGGCATCACTGAGGCTGTAGCCAATGGCAGGGCTAAAACAGTAGAAGATGGTGATTTGCTCATACCTAATCCTTCTTCCCACATTCCAGGTTCATTCCACAGTCAGTTGAATAAGCAATGCATCTCTTGCTTTCCCCACTCCCTTTGCCACAACCCTATCCTTGTGCCTTTCTCTTTTCAGGTACTGAAGAACTGCCACCTTTCCAGGCTGTGGTAGAAGAGGAAGAGGTGGAAGAACAAAAAAACAATGATGGAGAAGAAACGCCGTCACTCGATTTCACACTTGCAGGAATCAGCTCAAATGCTGACATTGTGTCTAATTAGAAACTGTCTCAGAGGTGGGATCGGCACGTGGGGAGACACTGGGCCTGCAGCCAGGGCAGGAGACCAGGGTAGCACCGCTGCCAGCTCGCCAGAGTGTGAGGTCGCACATGAGTTCTGCGGCAGCTGGCTCAGGTGAGCACTTTGATGAAGCGGCCTACAGAATAAGACAGAAGGGTATGCACAATGAAATGCTTGGTGCATTGGCAAATCTGCCAGAAAGCCTGTGGTCAATATGAAGGGACATGAAGCAGTCCGGCAGGAACTTGGCACATGGTTTTGCACAGAGCTTGGAGCCCATCTCTGTCCAGTGTGGAAGTGGTGGCCAGCTTCATGAGAACACTTGTGGACGCATCCATGATGCATCATTTGATGGTAGATTCCTCAACTTTCATTGGAGCACAAGCAGAGTTACCCGACATCAGCCTAAGCTATCCAAGCTCAACTTGCTGCCATGAAGGCTCAGACTGCTGCCAACATAGCTACAGAAATAAGTATTCAAGAGGGCTTGGAAGGTGTCACAGCAGTACAGCAATCTATACGCCAACACATTACTATAATTGCTGAGACGCCACCCCAAATCTCTTGTCTCTCAGGATGACTGCAGCCGTCCACCCACCGCTACCACTCTGCCAGTAACCCTGCTGTTACCTGTCAACCAGCCAGCCCAGGCTGCTGCTGCCCATGCTGAAAGGGTGTGATCCTACTAGAGCCAGAGCTGTATGAGATTGAACTACAACGACATGTTGCAGCCACTGTGGTACCACTGTGAACACTCAGAAAAACAGGCACTGTGGGAAAGCACAAGGATGATTAGTTGTCATTTGGATGCAATACGGTATGGTTTGATTTACAAAGTTGGCTTGGAATGTTTATTTTGTGTTGGCTTTTATTTTTTTCACATGGCCATAACACTATGATTGTCAGTATAAAAAGGGGAGGAAGATGTGGGACTCTTGGTAAGTGGAGACTTGGTGTTGTGTTTACTGGTATCACAGTTGGATGAGTGAATCACCAAAAGCCCAGCCAGAAAGGGGCTGTGTTAGGTTGCCTCTTCCTGTTCTCCTCCTCCTATTTCTCCTTCCCTTCCTCTTTCTCCTCCTGCTCAGCTGGTTGTTGCATTTCTGGTGTCCTCCTGATGACGAGGTTGTACAGCATGCAGCTGACCACCACAAACCTGAGCACGTGCTCTGTCCAGTACCTCAGGGCTTCTCCAGAGCAGCTCAATCTGCAGAAGCATTGGTTAATCACTGCCATAATGGTCTGTCTAATGACATTTAGTGTGGCAGCAAAGCTTTCATTAGATGCATGCTGCCCATGTAAATATAGAATGTGCACCAGAGTCATGAGTTATGTTATCAGTTAGGATATCCCTGGTCACCCAGTAGCTACCCTCTGGTTTATCAAGTGCAGATGGTGCAGTGGACAGCCGCAGAGTGAAGGCATCATGACTGATGTCAGGATACCAGTATTGACCTACATGATACGCTGGCTGTGAGGGAATGGAAAGTTTTTCAGCTGTGGTATATCTCAAAGTTGCCTTCCAGCATCCACAAAGTAACATATATGCAGGCAATGGCACCTTACACCACAAGAAGGCCTGCAATCCTTGCGAAGCTGAGAGCTCATTTCACCTGCTTCTCTCTGACAAGAGAGAATGGGATTTATATAGGTCAGTGATCTCCCTTATGTAACAGTGGACAGCAAAATGTGAGATGTTGCAAGTATCACCTTGGAAGAAGTCAGATGCATAAAAGTTCATAGCCACAGTCACCTTCCTAACCACTGGCAGTGCTGTGATTTCCCAGCTCTGAGGTTGCAGTTGTGTTTGCAGCGGGTGACAAATTTAAGTGAAAACATCCTTAGAGAAGTGCAGACATCTAGCACACTGTTCCTCAGTAAGGCTCGGGTAGGAGAATTGCTCCCTGAACACTCTGAGTGGATATGGCATCCTATACTGAGAGCTCTTCTTCTCCTCCTCCTCCTTCCAGCAGCTTACCCTGCTCTGTGTCACCTCTGCCCGTTCTCCATTATGTATCGGCAAAGGAGTTGCAAACTACTGCCCCCATCTATGGCAGCAAGTTGTTTGTGCAGAATCCTGAATTGGGATCAGGGTCCTTCAGCACCTGCCACTCCCTGCAGACTTCAGCAACTGTAAATAACTCTGGAAACCACAAACATTTCTACCACACAGCAAGCACCCATAGAAATAAATCAGCAATTGACTTGAACATAGTCATTGATTCCTTCAAATTGCACTGCTGAGGGCTCTTTCTTGTTATGAAACATGTTTAACTGTACGTGTTTAAGAGAATGCATTTGCTGAAGAGTTGAGTTCTAAAATGGTGGTGTTGGTGGCAAATCAGTGCTACATGCTGACTGATGACATGATCTGCCTACTCCACCTACTTCCAATGGACACTCGCTGAACAAATGGTAACACCCTGGCCAAAATGTAATTTGATGTGGCTAGCACCAGAAGTGTGTACGTACACCACAGACACCATCTTGGAAGGAAGCGATACTTATAGCATGGAAAAATCAATGCCAAGGAGCTGAATTTCACAGCATGCGCCTCCAGTTGGTGGAATGACCATTCAGTGGAGTATGGTGTGAGTCCATTTCATGGTCAGGATAATGTGGCAATACATTCACACATTGTATTGTGAATTACGGTGCCCACCATGTAGTTCGGGTTACTGGTATGTGCTATCAGTAAAGGCTCAAACCCACACTCATGAGTTATCGAATGGCCAACAAGCGAATAACATTTTTAGGAGGGAAATAAGTGGAATTTTTTGAGATTGAGGTATCTTGAACTTGTCACACCTTGTGATGGAAGACTTGGACTTAGTCAGTCCTCTGTGGCAAGCATATTAGTACAACACAACAGCGCTATTGCTAATTGGTCAGCCAGTCTGGCTGACAGGAATTTGAATGTCTAATCTGGCAAATGACTGAGAATCTTCCCATTTATGTCAAGATAACATTGTAAACCAAAGCCCTAACAGATAGAAGGTTCTAGCTGAATAGCAAGATGCTTTCCAATGTTCTTTGTGCCAAGAAGATGTACAGGTTTAATTGGTTAAAGTTCAGCTGCAGGCTTGCAAACAATTCAGAATAGTTTTTTGCCCAACTAGTGTCCTTATATGTATGCCACCATTCAGAGAATAAAAAATACTTGTGCAGACTTCTTAGTAGCTTGGTTTCAAGATTATTCAGCATGTGAATAAATGATCAAAAATGTTATGACTTTAAGTTTTACCTTTTCAATATAAAGTTGGAATTGTTATAAAGTAGCGTAGTTGGGGGGGTGGTGGTTGTGGATGGGGAGGGATGAGAACTTACTGAAAATCCTATCAGTGCATTATTCTTAGTCCATGCCAACAAATAAACCCAATGTGAGTGTAAGTTTCTTTAAGCAGAAAACAAACTCCTTCAATGGAAAGACTCACAAATGCTGTGTGATCAATGGGACATGCATGAACATGTTAGGAATAGTGCTGAATTGTATTACAGTTTCATCCTCTAAATCAGAATCATTCTTAAATTGTCTGTAATCCATGTATAACCTTTATGAACTGTAGTAAACCAGACAGAAGAAACCAGTATTGTTAGCCCTAGAGCTTTTAAAAATTGGGGAATCCGAGAGATAGGTGCCAGTCTGAGTGCACATTACTGCCAGACGAAGAGTTCAAAATGGATTTAAGAGACAAGGGATGCTAACGTTGCCCATGCGAAAACCTTGTTTACATGCAGTTAGCAGCATATGCTTAGAACTTCTGAATTCAGATGCCAGGTGGGTGTGTTTGTGCCCAGGTTTGCGCTGGCACCAGGAGAGGGAGAAATCAAGGCCAGTGTGTGTTCATGTCAAGACACAGCAAGTCAGACTATTTTCTTGTGTGTTTCTCTTGTATTTAAGCTTGTGAATTACTCATTCTGTCATACTTAGTAATTAGGTGCTAAAAGGTTCTTTTATAATACAGACTATGAAAGGACCATACACACAGACTGGGTCATAGTACAGAAACAAAAAAGCAATTGACTCATACTCCCGCATTGACGTAAAGTAAAAATGAATGTTTTTTAACAGAGTAGGGTGAGCACAACATGATATGCAGATAATAATTGTGGGCATGGGTAACAGCTTGATGACTATAAGGTAAAAATTGGCAGTCAATATTTATATGTTCCTTTAGGAAAAAAAGTTATATTAAACTTTGGAAAAGTTTTCAGATACTTTATGTAGACTATTGCAACAGTTTTGCATTGCCAACACAGCAGTCTTAGTTCTAAACAAAAACAGAAACAGAAATACCTGGAAAAACTCAGCAGGTCTGGCAGCATCGGCGGAGAAGAGCACAGTTGACGCAGTCCCGTCAACTGTGCTCTTCTCCGCCGATGCTGCCAGACCTGCTGAGTTTTTCCAGGTATTTCTGTTTCTGTTTTTGTTTTGGATTTCCAGCATCCGCAGTTTTTTGTTTTTATCTCTTTAGTCTTAGTTCTAATGTCCACTCATGTCATAAATTCAAGACTTGCTGACAAAACAGGGTCCAAAATATTTTCTTACACAAAGGATGTGATAACATTGCTATTATAATCATCAGTGCCCTTTGGCCACTCAGCACTGATGATTATAATAGCAATGTTATTGCATCCTTTACAGCGCAGAACCTCAGAAAGTCAGGGAAGTGCCTAAACTAATACCAAAGCAACAGGCCTGCAGATGCTGGAAATGCGAACAGAAAACAGAAAATAGTGGAAATACACAGCAAGCCTTGGCAGCATCAGTGGGGAAGGATGCAGAGTTAACGTTTTAGGTCAATGGTCTTTCTATTAGAATAGTGCCTGATCTCTTTGATCTCTGATATTGTTGAGTGTGACGTTGAGTCAAGACTCACTATTTGTCAGAGCTCTGAAACTATCATTGATCGTCGCACAAAAACAAGCAAAGCTGCAATGTTATTTAGAAATAGGGTCAATTCTTTTGAAAAAATGTTTCGGTTTGACTTTCCTGCAAAATATAATACATGATGTATCTTATTAAACACCTGTATTAGGGGAACATGCTAGTGCTTTGAATCAATGTAATGTTAAGTGCCTGACTATGGATTAGCTCCTGCAATTCCTCACACGGTTAATCCTATGCAGTAGGTATGTGTTTCCTACCAGAGAAAGAAGTGGGGCAGGGTGGAGGGGTGAAACCTGAGTTATTCTTGTGTACCATCCAGCTATCTATTCCTTTGAGAGTCATCTGCCTGTATTCTGAGCCAGGGAATGAGCATAAGAACCACTTCTATAAAAAAGGGTAGAAACATTATTTTGAAGAAATGTATTCTGAATCATTCAATGAGTTTATATTAATCATAGCTCTTTGTTACCATGGCAATAAGATTTCATATGGGCTAAGTTTATGTCTGATATTTTTTCCTTCCAATTTTTCTTCATGGGGAGAATTTTCTCGCCTTGGGGGGGGGCGTTGGACGTGAGTGGGCGCGTAGCCAATCGCCACCCGCGATCAACTGCGTGCTGCCATTTTACGTGGGCAAGCCAATTAAGGCCCGCCCAGCGTGACGTTCACCCGGAAGCGCCGAGTGCTCCCTATGTAGGCGGGGGGCACAGAGCTGCCTCAGGGAGATTAGTTTGATTTTGGAAAATTTTAATAAGGAGAGAAAAAAAAATTTAAGATATGTCCCCTCATGTGACATGAGCTGGGACATGTCAATGAATTTTATTAAAAATTTTTATTAAACTTTAAAAACCTTCATGAAACCCCATCCCGCCCGTGGATGAGGCTTCATGATAAATGCGAAGGCCGCCTGGGCTCTTTGCCTGCCCGTGAACCTTAAGGTTGGACGGGCAGCTCATTGAATTATTTTACTTAGTTTTAAATGGCCTTAATAGGCCTTTGACAGTTTGGCGGGCGCACAGCCTACTCCAGTGCGCACCTGCCAAACTGATGATCTGAATCACGCGCAGGGAGGTCGGGACGCCCGCCCAACGTCACCACGCGTCATTTTGCGTGTCAGTGAGTGGGGCCCACCCTGGCTCACCGACCCGAAGGTTCTGTCCCATATTGCTGCCTCTTTGTAATCAGTAAGTCAGTGTAGGGTATGATTCCAGACACAAATGGGACCAGAGTTCTGCTAATTTATTTACATTAACCGCCCTTCACACCCGAGGATATAGTGAAAACTGGTGGATTATTTCTGTTTTTATTTGATGTCCACATATTTCCAGCAGGGCCGCTGGACACCAGTCTTCCCGCTTCCCCCACCATACTATCTGACTAGCTCTTCAGTTGAGGCCAGCTGACTTGGTATAGACTGGGAACTGAAGTGGATCTTCCATGCCAACCAGAGCTGTCCTGCCCTGGTGTATTTAGTCTGGAAAACCAAATGTTTGGTATCCTCAGATAGGAGCTAATTTTCTATTTAGGAGTAACTTCTACAGGGTTCTCTCAACCTCGTTTTGTACTGTCGGTAGATGATCTACGAAACTCTGGCGTAATGCCACAGAATGGCAATTTTTAGCCTTTCAGACAGGAGTTCCACCAATGTTCCTCTGAAGTTCCGGCGGTGCATTAGGAGAGCTCCCCATGGACATTACATACACAGTTTTAAAAATTCTTTCATGGGATGTGGGCTTGGATGGCTGGGCCAGCATTTATTGCCCATCCCTAAATGCCCTTGAGAAGGTGGTGGTGAGCCGCCTTCTTGAACTGCTGCAGTTCACACGGTACAGATACACCCACAGTGCTGTTAAGAAGGGAATTCCAGGATTTTGATCCAGCGACAGTGAAGGAATGACGATATAGTTCCAACTCAGGATGGTATGTGGCTTGGAGCGGAACTTGCAGGGGGTGGTGTACAACAGATGCAAAATTCGCAGATAGTCTGATGGGCAGAATTCTTAACTTACAAGGTTTGTGTTTTATTTTAACAATTTACGTTTACAAATAAATAGAAAAGGTCAATCTCCATTCTCCTTTTAAATCTGACCTTGATTTGGCTTTTTTTTTTAGTCTTCCGGTTGATCAAGTTCTTAAAGCATTGCTCAAATCTGTAGTTTCACTCATAAAGGAGGGGCACAGATAACCACCAGAGATAACATTTCTTTTAGTGCAAGGAAACAGTAAAGTAAACTTATTGAGCAAGAACAGAAACCTTCCATTTCACACAGTAGCATATGACAGCCTGCAGAGGGCTCTGCTGCACTACGGTGGAGTTCTGCAGTAACAGGGTGCGGCACCAAGCCTGCAGGTCAGCAAGTATAGTACCTCAGTGTGAATACAAGCGACCTCAAAATACCTCCTGTGAAATGAAGTAAAATGCCATTAGACGCTTGTATTTCTTCTCCATGGGTGAACCATGCTTGCAGATGTGGAAATTCTGTGCAAAAGATTCACCTGGCTAATTTCAGTGGAAAATATGGCCAGGAACTCAATATGGCAAAAACATTGCTTTTTACTCACATTTATTATTCAACTGAGATTAAGGAGAGGAATTTTAGTTTTTTTTTCAGTTTTTTTCTGAAAAATGATAACAAACAAGCCTTGTATTAGTATGAAGTGGTAACTATAAAACTAGTTACTTTTTGTGGGGTCTCTAGGGCACCTCATTAGCAACAATTCAGACACTCTCTGGTGCTTCCCTGCCCCAGGGCAAAAAAGGACCCTGCTCCATGGCTGCTGCCCAGACCTAGCCTCCATGATGTTGGCCATTATACCTTGGGCCCCAAGTGATCTTCCAGCATTGAGAAAAACAATGGGGTGGGGGGAGGTTGGGGGTGGGGGGCTGTGAGGGAGGGGTGGCCTTCAGGATTTCACTTACACCCTTGTGGGGCCCAGTACATCTGCAATCCTTGTCACACGCAAACCCCAGGTCTCAACTGTCGGGCAAGAGGAGGAACACCTAGCTTAGGGAATCCCGCCCATAGTTTCGCCACTGGCCTGTCATTTGACTTGTGAAGTTCAGATGAAAATTCTACCCTTTACAAGTCAGTGACAAAAACATCCAGAGAGCTGGCAGAATGCCTATGGTATTTCAGCCCCAGGCAGTTTTCTTCCTCAACGCACCGCTCTTTGGAAGATGTGCTTTTTGCTTCTTCAGGGTCCCATGTTAAAGATGGAAACTGACAAACATTTGGAAAATTCAATCAGTGAGCCTGGACAACAACAATAACTTGTGATCGTGTTGCATCTTGGGTATTTTAAGGTTGTACTGTAACTCCACAGAATTCCGCAGAATTCTGGAACCTGCTTCCAACAGATTGATGAATGAGAGTCTAGTGTTAGCTCCACCACCTGATGAAAGTTACCCAGGTCTTGTTTCAAATCTTGATCTGGCTAATTTTTTTTTAGACATCTTGTTTCTCGCTTAATCTCACATGTCTCAGTTCACTGCATAACTAGGATTTAAATCACTTTTCTTTTGAATGCTTTGGTGTTTGCTATTGTGTAATACTGATACAATGATAAAAGGCAACTGATGTGTGAGCCTTTAAGAAAATAATATTTACTTGGATAGCCCAAAATGTCTTTGTGTAAAACCTGCACAATGAAATTTCCACAGTAATACTACCAAAATTGAAGTTATTGAAAAAAATCGCAACAATTACAATAGGATTTCTTTTCAAGAAACTATTTGGAGATCTCATAATCATTATGAGAGCACTCTATCTCTTAATCTGCCCTCTAATCATTAGAGGATCTAATTGGTAAATGTACTTTTTAGTGTACAACTGAGTTTTATAGACAAAGAAGATCCTAGCTTCTCTCTTTGAACTGTGCTGATCTCATCCAGTGTGGCAACAGGCTGCTCAGTATATCTGGATTATGGATAGGAAAATTCGGCATCTTATAGACCTGATCGCCAACCAGTGATTCCTGCTGGACAGTATATATATGTTTAGCAGTTTAATGAGGACAGAGTCAGGGGTTTGGCAGTGGTTGAACAGCTATTGAAACCTGCTGTCTAAGGACACATGTGAATTCTGGCCTTTGGACAAGGTATCAAGGCACCATAAAAATCTATTCTGTCGGAATTTATTTTTAGGGTAGCAGTAGGAAGGAAATAAAATAAATTCTATCAAGGCAATGCCAGTTAATCATTAAGGTAGATTGTATTATAGTGGTTTATGGGACAGCCTTGCAATGCCACACAAAATAAAAGAATAGCCTTTTTCAGTATGATATAGTGAGGGGCTCTGCTGTCTGATTCCTATGCAATTTCGGGTCAGACCTTTTCACAATTTTAGCTGTAACTGCTCTTAGACTTTTAAACACCTATAAAAGTTTTTATGGCCCAAAGTCCCCAGTGGTTGAAAAGAGCGGCAGATATTTCCTGAAGTAATGGTTGGGTGACAGTAAGCTTGGACATCAAACTCCTATTGATTGTAGGATGAATGGAAAGCTGGGGGACAAGAGGTATTCCACACTTTTATGAACCTAGCAATGAATGAGTTACAGTAGGATACAGTGCAGTGAGTTTTGTTAGAACATAGTGAAAGAAATAATGGGCGGGATTTTCCTGGCCCCGCCCACCAATGGGATGGTCCGGTCCCGCCGAACGTCAATGGGCTTTTGGCTGGGATGCCGGACCCTCCGCGATGGGTCCCTCCACAGGGGTGCCAGAAAATCCAAGCCAATGTTTACATTAGTACAACTCACATCCTCACGACATCCCAAAGCCCTTCACCACCAAACACTTAAAGCCATTATTGTTATGTCCAAATCTAGACTGACGTTCCAGTGCAGTACTGAGCGAGTGCTGCATTGTCACAGATGCCATCTTTCAGATGAGACATTAAGACCAAAGCCCCCTCGGTCATCTCCGATGGGCGTAAAAGATACTATGGCACATTTAAAAGAAGAGCAGGGGAATTATCCCTGTTGTCCTGGCCAATGCTGTGACAGACTTCTGACTCGTAAGACTATGATTTGTACTATGGTGGTCAACTCAGTAGTGTGGCGCAGGATCCCCACTCTGGCAAAGCAGTCTCTGCTGCATTTGCTACAGAGGAGGACAGTGGGCTGATTTTCTAGCCTTTGTTATCTCTGGGTCCTCTTCTCAGCCAGCTGAGGCTTCATTTCTGCTCACCTTTTCCAATGCCCTTCCAAACAATCAGCCTTCAGAGGTCACGGCTGTCAGCAACTGTCTCCCAATTGTCAGTGTCAATGTCTGCCATCTTAATAATGCGCTTGTAGGTGTCCTTGTGGCACAGGTATGGACACACATGAAGCTGTGACCCAGTGCCCAATTCATCGTACAGAAGGGTTTTAGGCGGACGGCCATCGTCCATCCGATGAAGGTGTAGAGAAGTGTGCTGAGGATGCAGGTTTGGTAGACTTGCAGCTTAGTGTTTTTCAGTCAGGTTGTTGTTGTTCCACACTCTCTTACTCAGCTTAGACATAACAGCTGCAGCTTTTGTGATGTGTGTGTTGATTTCAGCATCACGCGACAGATCGCTGGTGATTGTGGAGCCTAGATATGTGAAGCTAGCAACAATCTTCAGTGTCGCATTGCCAATGCTGATGAATGGCGGTATGGCAACATCCTGGACCATGACATTTGTCTTCCTGATGCTGATGGTCAAATCAAACACTTTACAGACATGACAGAGTCTGTCTATTCGCGGCTGCAGGAGTCCCTCAGTTACTGAGGCACCGTCAGCGGAGAGCAACTGTCTGATGAGGGCTTGGCACAACTTTGCCTTGGATCTCAGGTGAACAAGGCTGAACAGCTTTCCACCAGCTCTGGTATGTAAATGGACATCCTCTGTAGATGACCTGAAGACATATGACAACAGCAAAGAAGAGAATGTGCCAAAGCAAATCAGTGCCAGAACACAACCCTGTTTGACCCCGCTATGGATCTCAAAGGGTTACAATGTTACCCTGCCCTAGCTGACTTTACCCATCATGTTGTCATGGAAAGAGGAGATCACATTCAGCAGCTTTGGTGAGCAGCTGATTTTCTCCAGCGACGTAAATAAACTGCCTCTGCTTACATGGTCGAATGCCTTGGTGAGACCGATGAAGGCAATATATAGTGGTGCATTTTGTTCATAGCATTTCTCTTGCAGCTGCCAGGCTGAGATGATCACGTCAATTGTAGATCTTCCAGTTCTGAAACCACGCCAGGATTCGGGGTAGATACGTTCAGCCAGGATTTGCAGTCTGACAAGGGCAATACAGGCAAATACTTTGTCCATGATATTCAGCAGGGAGATGCCTCGATAATTGTTGCAACTGTTGCAGTCGGCCTTGTTCTTGTACATGCATCAAGCATATCCTGGGGCACTATCCTGTCCCTCCAGCAGAGGCAAAGAAGTTCTTGCAGATGCTGCAGGAGTGCTGGTTTTCCAATGCTTAATGAACTCAGGTGTTCTAGCATCAGCACCTGGGGCTTTGCCCCTGGCAAATGATTCAATAGCTTTGCGAAGCTCCTCCACTGTGGATTCAATGTCCAGCTCTGCCATGATAGGCAGACTTTCTATGGTGTCTAGAGCCTCTTCAGTGACTGTGTTCTCCCTAGAGTACAACTCCATCCGTCTCTCCAACTGTTTATTGCAGTCGGTGATGACTTCCCCTGCAATTGTTTTCAATGAAGCCATTTTCTTTGCTGATGGACTTTTTGCCTTTTTTGATCCCTTAATACGTGCGCCTGATATTCCCTGTGTCAAAGGACATCTGGACAACCTGGCAAAGTAGTAACCATTAGTTAAAAACAAAAAGCTAAAAGCTACTGCGGATGCTGGAAATCCAAAACAAAATAAAAACAGAATTACCTGGAAAAACTCAGCAAGTCTGGCAGCATCGGCGGAGAAGAAATCAGTCAACGTTTCGAGCCCTCATGGCTCTTCGGCAGAACTGAAGCATAGTTTCAACAAGGGAGAAATATAAATTGGTTTAAGGTGGGTGGGGGGGAAGAGACACATTGAGGGTGTGGTGTGAGCAGATAATCAAAAGATGTCAGAGACAAAAGGGTCAAAGAGGTGTTGAAGGTGGTGGTCTTTGTCTGAGAAAAGTGCTAATTAAGAATGGAAAACAGGATATTCAAAGTACAGCTCTAGTGGGGGTGGGGTGGAAAGACTAAAGGTTTTAGTTTTAGATTTAAAAATAATGGAAATAGGTGGGGAAAGAAGAATCTATATAAATTATTTAAAAAAAAAGGCGGGTGGGGGGGGAAAAGAAACGGGGTGGGGATGGGGGGAGGGGGAGTTTAAGATCTAAAGTTGTTGAATTCAATATTCAGCCCAGAAGGCTGTAAAGTGCTTAGTCGGAAGATGAGGTGCTGTTCCTCCAGTTTGCGTTGGGCTTCACTGGAACAATGCAGCAAGCCAAGGACAGACATGTGGGCAAGAGAACAGGGTGGAGTGTTAAAATGGCAAGCGACAGGGAGGTTTGGGTCTTTCTTGCGGACAGACCGCAGGTGTTCCGCAAAACGGTCGCCCAGTTTGCGTTTGGTCTCTCCAATGTAGAGGAGACCGCATTGGGAGCAACGAATGCAGTAGACTAAGTTAGGGGAAATGCAAGTGAAATGCTGCTTCACTTGAAAGGAGTGTTTGGGCCCTTGGACGGTGAGGAGAGAGGAAGTGAAGGGGCAGGTGTTGCATCTTCTGCGTGGGCATGGGGAGGTGCCATAAGTGGGGGTTGAGGAGTAGGGGGTGATGGAGGAGTGGACCAGGGTGTCCCGGAGGGAACGATCCCTACGGAATGCCGTCAAGGGGGGTGAAGGGAAGATGTGTTTGGTGGTGGCATCATGCTGGAGTTGGCGGAAATGGCGGAGGATGATCCTTTGAATGCGGAGGCTGGTGGGGTGATAAGTGAGGACAAGGGGGACCCTATCATGTTTCTGGGAAGGAGGAGAAGGCGTGAGGGAGGATGCGCGGGATATGGGCCGGACACGGTTGAGGGCCCTGTCAACGACCGTGGATGGAAAACCTCGGTTAAGGAAGAAGGAGGACATGTCAGCGGAGGCTGAGCGTCAACTCGCAGACGTTTCCTCCTACCTCTCCCTGGACCATGACCCCACCACAGAACATCAAGCCATTGTTTCCAGGACTGTCACTGACCTCATCTCCTCTGGAGATCTTCCTCCCACAGCTTCCAACTTGATAGTCGCCCAACCTCGGACAGCCCGCTTCTACCTCCTACCCAAAATCCACAAACAGAACTGTCCTGGCAGACCAATCGTGTCAGCCTGTTCCTGCCCCACGGAACTCATTTCTCGTTATCTTGACTCCCTTCTCTCTCCCCTTGTCCAGTCCCTTCCCACCTACATCCGTGATTCCTCTGACACCTTACATCACATCAACAATTTCCAGTTCCCTGGCCCCAACCGCTTCCTCTTCACCATGGATGTCCAATCCCTCTACACCTCCATCCCCCACCAGGATGGTCTGAGGGCCCTTAGCTTCTTCCTTGAACAGAGGCCCCAACAATCCCCATCCACCACTACTCTCCTCCGTCTGGCTGAACTTGTTCTCACACTGAACAATTTCTCCTTTAACTCCTCTCACTTCCTCCAAATAAAAGGTGTGGCTATGGGTACCCGCATGGGCCCCAGCTATGCCTGTCTCTTTATGGGGTATGTGGAACATTCCTTGTTCCAGTCCTACTCCGGCCCCCTCCCACAACTCTTTCTCCGGTACATCGATGATTACTTCGGTGCTGCTTCATGCTCTCGTCGGGACCTGGAAAAATTTATTAATTTTGCTTCCAATCTCCACCCCTCCATCATCTTCACATGGTCCATCTCTGACACTTCTCTTCCCTTCCTTGACCTCTCTGTCTCAATTTCTGATGATAGACTGTCCACCAATATCCATTACAAGCCTACCGACTCCCACAGCTACCTCGACTACAGCTCCTCACACCCCGCTTCCTGTAAAGACTCCATCCCATTCTCTCAGTTCCTTCGCCTCCGTCGCATCTGTTCTGATGACGCTACCTTCAAAAACAGCTCCTCTGACATGTCCTCCTTCTTCCTTAACCGAGGTTTTCCATCCACGGTCGTTGACAGGGCCCTCAACCGTGTCCGGCCCATATCCCGCGCATCCTCCCTCACGCCTTCTCCTCCTTCCCAGAAACATGATAGGGTCCCCCTTGTCCTCACTTATCACCCCACCAGCCTCCGCATTCAAAGGATCATCCTCCGCCATTTCCGCCAACTCCAGCATGATGCCACCACCAAACACATCTTCCCTTCACCCCCCTTGACGGCATTCCGTAGGGATCGTTCCCTCCGGGACACCCTGGTCCACTCCTCCATCACCCCCTACTCCTCAACCCCCACTTATGGCACCTCCCCATGCCCACGCAGAAGATGCAACACCTGCCCCTTCACTTCCTCTCTCCTCACCGTCCAAGGGCCCAAACACTCCTTTCAAGTGAAGCAGCATTTCACTTGCATTTCCCCTAACTTAGTCTACTGCATTCGTTGCTCCCAATGCGGTCTCCTCTACATTGGAGAGACCAAACGCAAACTGGGCGACCGTTTTGCGGAACACCTGCGGTCTGTCCGCAAGAAAGACCCAAACCTCCCTGTCGCTTGCCATTTTAACACTCCACCCTGTTCTCTTGCCCACATGTCTGTCCTTGGCTTGCTGCATTGTTCCAGTGAAGCCCAACGCAAACTGGAGGAACAGCACCTCATCTTCCGACTAAGCACTTTACAGCCTTCTGGGCTGAATATTGAATTCAACAACTTTAGATCTTAAACTCCCCCTCCCCCCATCCCCACCCCGTTTCTTTCCCCCCCACCCGCCTTTTTTTTTAATAATTTATATAGATTCTTCTTTCCCCACCTATTTCCATTATTTTTAAATCTAAAACTAAAACCTTTAGTCTTTCACCCCACCCCCACTAGAGCTGTACTTTGAATATCCTGTTTTCCATTCTTAATTAGCACTTTTCTCAGACAAAGACCACCACCTTCAACACCTCTTTGACCCTTTTGTCTCTGACATCTTTTGATTATCTGCTCACACCACACCCTCAATGTGTCTCTTCCCCCCCACCCACCTTAAACCAATTTATATTTCTCCCTTGTTGAAACTATGCTTCAGTTCTGCCGAAGAGCCATGAGGGCTCGAAACGTTGACTGATTTCTTCTCCGCCGATGCTGCCAGACTTGCTGAGTTTTTCCAGGTAATTCTGTTTTTATTTTGTTTTAGTAACCATTAGTCATTGGTGCACTGCCTAGCAGTCTGTTGGATTTTATTTAAAGTGGTTTTTAGTACATTCAGAGTTTTCTCGCTCAGATCTCTCTTGTAATTAATGGGGGCAGACCGCTTGGCTTCAATGGCAGGTTCCATCATAGTGATGTTAGCCTTGAATCATTCATCACTTTTTCACTCTTGCTTCCCAGAGAGTGCAGTGGTGTAGATGGAGTCTTAAAACATGTTCCACTTCACTTCTGCACACGCTGTCAGAATGCCGGAGTGCCTGTTCAATCAAGCCGAGGAACTGTTGTTTTTTATCTAGGTAGATGGTATGGCTGACATTGATATGAGGTTGGCATTTCTGCTTTGAATGAAAATGCTCCAAGGGTTGCACCCTCACCCTGGTGCACACCAGGGAGTGATCTGTATCACAGTCAGCACTGTGGTAGCTCTATGTGTTGAGAATGCTGTTTAGAGAGTCACGTCTGGTGATGATCAGATCCAGTTGGTGCCAATGCCCTGATCTTGGGTGTCTCTGGGACATCTTGTAGCATGGTTTGTTCTGAGAGAAGGTGGTAGTTACACAAAGTTTGTGGTAGAAGCAAAGCTCTAGTAGTCTCTCCATTCTCATTTATATTTCCCAGGTCATGATGTCCGAGGCAGGAGGGCCATGGTCCATGCCCACTCTTGTGTTGAAATCCTCAGCAGGTAAAGGTCTTCTGACTTAGGGATTCAGTTGATAAAAGTGTCAAGCTCATTGTAGAACTGGCCTTTCACTTCTGTAATGGAGCACAGCGTTGGAGCATAGATACTCATGATGTTAACTGGCCCTGTTTGAGTTGAGAGGCAGATGGAGAGAACATGTTCTGAGCCATTTGTGAGGGGTTCTATCTTGAGAGTAGCAAGCTCCTACAGCCACCCCTGCCAGAAGAACATATAATGTTTTTCTTTCAGTGATCCACTCTGGACAAGCCTGGTCTCTTGCAGGGAAGCTGTGTCAATGTACAACCTATCAAGTTCCATCTTGACCACAGCTGTCTTGGGTATTATCGACCGGCTGCAAATCACCTGTGAACATGGTCCTGACGTTCCAGCTCGCCAATTGAAGAGTTGGCATTTCCGTCCTTTTTGTTTGTTTTACTTGTCCACCTGGTGTGATGGATTCCGTCCACTTGTTGGGCAGAGGCTCTAAGCTCCAAGCACCTATCGAAGCAGATCGTGGTGGGTCAGCACCTTACTAGTTGTGAGCTGCCCAAATTCAGGTGGGCGGTGGCTGACCAGTAAGGCACAATAGTCCTTCCCACCATCAGAGACAGCCAGTAGTACCTGTTCTTTATGCCAATCGAGTTGTGTTCATCACTCGTAACTGCTGTCCCACGTGTTGTGTGAATGCTCTGCAGTGAAAATGGAGTTTCCTCTCTAAGGCACAAGCCTGGGAAAAATTTAGAGATCCTGGGCTCCACTCCAGATTTTTTGCCAAGGTTTAGTCCCTTAGCCTTCAACTCTCCTGAGGTATCCACAAGGCGGGAGCTATTCGACCACAGCTGGAAGTTTGATGCACGAGTACCGGGGTGTGTCCACATGCTATTTGGGCCCAGGGGTCAAAATATCTTTTCTTTTAGGGCTCTTCTTGAGATTCTCTTCAGGGCTGATTTTTGATTTTCAGGGGCTCCTATTTCATTCTCACTAATTGGGATCTTAGTGTATGCAAAATGGTTGCATGTTTGTCTCTAACAGTCATTGCACCTCAAGTGATTCACAGTATGTAAAACGCTTTGAGATGTGATAACACGTAAATGCAAATCTTTATGAAATAAACCAGTTCAGAATTAAATTATCCAATTAACACAGTGTTCATCACATTACATTTTTCCCCATACAATAGCTCCTGAACTTATGCTGTCTTAAGCTAGAGACTCCACATTCATTTGCAAAGAATTCATTACCTCAGTGACTTCAAGTTTTCCTGGCTCCTAGTGAGCTGAGTATTCCTTTGTTGACAGGTTTAAAACTGTTCTGTCTCCCTTGTAGCCTCTCTCACATTCTCAGCCCTCTCCCTCGCAGCCCCTCTCCCTCGCAGCCTCTCTCCCTCACAGCATCTCTCTCCCTTCACAGCCCCTCTCCCTCGCAGCCCCTCTCCCTCACAGCCCCTCTCCCTCACAGCCCCTCTCCCTCGCAGCCCCTCTCCCTCACAGCCCCTCTCCCTCGCAGCATCTCTCTCCCTTCACAGCCCCTCTCCCTCACAGCCCCTCTCCCTCACAGCCCCTCTCCCTCATAGCCCCTCTCCCTCACAGCCCCTCTCCCTCACAGCCCCTCTCCCTCATAGCCCCTCTCCCTCACAGCCCCTCTCCCTCACAGCCCCTCTCCCTCACAGCCCCTCTCCCTCGCAGCATCTCTCTCCCTTCACAGCCCCTCTCCCTCACAGCCCCTCTCCCTCACAGCCCCTCTCCCTCACAGCCCCTCTCCCTCGCAGCCCCTCTCCCTCACAGCCCCTCTCCCTCACAGCATCTCTCTCCCTTCACAGCCCCTCTCCCTCACAGCCTCTCTCTCCCTCACAGCCCCTCTCCCTCAGCCTCTCTCCCCTTCGCAGCACCTCTTCCCATTGCAGCCTCTCTCTCTCTCTCTCTCTCTCATAGGCCAACTCCCCTTCAGAGCAACCCCCACCCCCTCTCCTCCCCCCCCCCTCTCCTCCCCCCCCCCTCTCCTCCTCCCCCCCCCCCCCCCCCCCCCCCACCCACCCCCGCACCCTGCCTGCAGTCTCTCCTCTCCTTCCCTCTGGAGCCTGATGTGCAGAGGTCAGCAGGAGTGCTCCTGGGCTGGCAGGCCCCTCAGTTGTGGTCGTCTGCGTCCAGCACCTCATGACTGGGCAGGAGGCTCACTCCACACACTCACCAAACCTGGCAAACAGGCAATATTGTACCAATTGCTCAATTAGCCTGGGGCAAGCAAATATATGGTCAGCCTTTCCCCAGTGCAGCCTCTCCCTACTGCCCCACAGCCTATCTTCCCTGTTGCAGCCTCTTTCCCCACCTTTGCAGCCAATCCCCCCCCTTGCAACCTCTCTTCCCCTGCAACCTCTCTCTCCTCTCACAGCCTATTTCCCCATCATAGCCTCTTCCCCCCTTTGCAGCCTCTCTCCCCCATCATAGTCTCTCTTCCCACCGAAGCCTCTGCTACCCTCGCAGCCTCTCTCCCCCTCCACAGTTTCTCTCTCCCCCCACCCCACATACTCCCTACTCCCCATAACCTCTCTCCCCCTGCAGCCTCTCTCCCCCTGCAGCCTATCCCCCCCATCACAACCTCCCCTGTCCTTGCAATCTCTCAGCCTGCAGCCTCTCCCCTCCTGAAGCCTCTCCCTTTCTTGTGGCCTCTCTCCCCCTACAGTCTCCCTTCTGAAGCCTCGCTACCCTCGCAGCCTCTCTCCCCCCTGCAGCCTCTCTCTCTCTTCCTTGCAGCCTCTCTCCGCCCCGAGAATCTCTCCCCTCCTTGTAGCCTCTCTCTTCCCACCCTGAGAGTCTCTCTCCACCCCACAGCCTCTTTCCCTCCCTCGCAGCCTCTCTCTCTGCAGCCTCTCCGTCTGTCTCTCCCCTCCACCAACCGCCCCCCCCCCACAGCCTCTCTCAACTTTGCCAGTCCGGTGCTCATGGGTGTACCACTCACCTTGCTTGCTGCTCCTCACAGCTGTTTCTCTCCCACATTTGCTGCTTCTCACAGATTCTGCCAGTTCCCCACATGGGAGAAAATTTTCTCTCATTGGTCGCCCCCATGATTGACTTTTCCATGGTGTTTTGGAGGCTTTCGAGGGCGAATTCATCCACTGCCCCGGTGTATTTTGAACCCTGATTGGGCTGGAATTTCTGGGGGGGGGTGAAGCCTCCTATGAGTTCCTCAGAAGCTTTAACCTGGGGCTGTGAGGGAGCCAGTTGTAGGCATGAGGAGGCATATCTGAGGGCTTGCCAATCAATGGAAGGGCTGTGCACTGACAGGGAGAGACTTACACATTTGGCTCTCTTTTTCACATTGCTGCTAGTCAGAGCTGTAGGCTGAAAATAAGAAGCAAATTAGCACACAAAACTGGAAACCGTGCTATTCACCCACACACCAGATGCATCACATTGACCTGTTGGACACACTTGTTCACCCAAACCAATACTTATCCGTCAATCAACTTCACTAAAACAGATCATTTGGTCATTATCACATTGCTATTTGTGGGAGCTTGTTGTCTGAAAATTGGCTGCCTCATTTCCCATATTATAACAGTGGTACACAAAGTACTTCATTGGCTATAAAGCACTTTGAGGTGCCCTGAGGCCATGAAAGACACTCTAACTGGAATCCTTTATTTTCTTTTTGTCGGCAAATGGAAGAACTGCTTTACAAACAGTAAGGTCCGATAAAGTGAGATAAATGATCAGTTAATCTGCTTTTGCTGGTATTGATTGAGGAAAAATAATGGTTACCACACCGGACAAACTCTCCACTCTTCTTCAAGTAGTGCCAAGGAGTACTTTGTATCCATCCTGACAAATAAGCTGGGCCTTGGTTTAATATCTCGTATGGAGAAAATGAGCTCTCAACAATGCCACGCTCCTGTGTCTCTCTCAGCTCAAGTAGAACAGAGCTTGAATCCACTCCACAGCTTTATAATTCAGAGGCAGGAGTTCTCTTCGCTGCACCAGGCTGGCAATTAAAGTGAGAAAGGAGGGAGAAGGAAGAATGGTTGGGACAGCATATTTGGACATTAGGATGAACAATTGGAGAAAGCTCTGAGGAATGAAAATGTGAGTAAGCTAAGAAGAATACAATCTTAAGAAGGTTATTTCTTTCCTTAAACAGAGTAAAAAAGAAATCAGGGCTTACCAAATATGCTTTTAAAGTATGACAGCACTGTGGGTACCTACACCATTTGTATTGCAGTGGTTCAAGAAGACAGCTCACCACCACCTTCTCAAGGGCACTTAGGACGGACAATAAACCAGCAATGCTCACATCCCATGAATAAGTGAAAAAAAAACTTTAAGATAGAAATAATAGGCTTGTTACGTGTTGTAACTCAGGCTTAACTTTATAGCTATTGCACTTAGAATCACTCAATAGTTGTCACTTCCAGTACATATACTTCCTACAGATGACCGGACAGAATGTTAAAACTATAGAGTGAACTCCAGGGTACTTTGTCCACCAATCATTTCTTATAATCTAAAGGTTCTCTAACTGTTGGTTGCAAATTGAAGGCTGGTCAAGATCAGGCATACTGACATGGTTTTTGTGGGTAATAAAGTTTATATTGGCCACTTTGGTTAAGTACTTGCTACACTAATCAATAAGAGGTTAATGTAGAAAGTCAAAAGACAAGTGCTTTCAGTTTTGCTTCAATGTACCAGCACAAAAAACCAAACAGCATAAAAGCATCCAAAGGCATCAATATATTTTTTCACTAATGAACATTAAAATAGATTGATGACCTTTGTTTTTAGTAAATTTACTCTGAATTAGTTTTGACGGTACAAAATTTTGAACAAGTTTTCCATAATATAACTTTCATCATTACTGGTGGGCAGGATATGTTTTTCTTACTTAGTGAAGGCTGATCTTGGATTTTATTGAATGTAATGTTCAAGATATTGATAATGTTGCTTAAAAAATGTTTTAGGATTGTTGTATCCTGACTATCTGCTAAAGTGGTAATACACAGATTTAATTAAAAGTATAAGCAGTGGAAATGGGATCAAATTGATAAAGTGAATATTAAGGTGCAGCGAGCACAATATCCAGACTCCATGACTTACAGCCACTGTATAGTTTCTTTATTTGTATGCCTATAAAAGGCATACACACAAACACAAAGACAGACATTACACTTACCCTGTGTCTGAGTAAGACATGTTGTCACTGAGTATAAATAGATATTTTTCCTAACCATACCAGAAAACTATGCAAAAACCTCAATATTTTGGCTTGTTTCAAAACTTTTGGCTCTCTTGTTTTGAAACTATCATTATAATTCTTCACAGTGGCTGAATATAATTCTTTACTGTGGCTTGAATGAGACAAACACATCTAAATCCTTTAAGCCAGCTGTTAAGTTTGCTGGAAACCATACACAAAAAGTAACCAAATGTTTAAAGGAAATGCAATCTTCTATTAAAAACACACCATTTTGAAATTGTATTCACCTATAACTGAAAACTAAATGTATTCAGGGATGCTGAACTAAATTAATAATTTCCCATTCAGCTTTCAATATTTAAAATTTAAAATCTATTGAACTGCTAATTGTGCAAAAAAGCATTTCCCACATCAACTCAGTTATACAAGAAATTCAGTTATATTTTCTGGTGACAAGTTTCTTTTTTTGTTAGCTCTCATTTTCTTCCCTTTTCCCTTGAAGGTGCTGATGGAGACTGGGTTTTGATTCTGCAAGTGCAAACCTCTATAGCTCACCTATTCTTAATATATGAACTTGGACCATAGGTTTTAGCAGGTTATCTGACAAGGAGCTGCGCAATTGAGTTTGTATTTGTCCTCACTTAACACTTATATGCAAGTCCTTTCCATCAGAGTCTACTGATAGTAATTGGAATTGGAGCCATTGACTAGAACAGTTCAGAAGTTCATTGCAGTGGCCCTAGCATGATGCAGTGGTCCAGCATCATTATACATTGATTAAAACTGATTTGCAGGAAGACAAATTTAACTTACAATGAAGCAAAATTGGAGTAACATTGATGGTCATTTTTTTTAATCCTACATAATTTCTGATACATTGATTAGCTTACTATTTTTGGACTGAGTTGCTTTGCAGATTTCAAGATGCAGCACCTCCCAGTATTGAAGTATTTTTGAAAGTAATAGATTAACCAGGTATGCCCCTTTTGAGTGGTAATTCCATCTTTCCTTGCACGTGGCGTTAGACAAATCATGAAGCCTGGTAGGCATCACCCATGTTTCAAGGGACTGACGATGATGACGATGACAAATGCCTTGGTACTAAGTTGAAATTTTGCCAGTTGTAACAATGGTAATAACGCAGGCTGAATGCAACACTACACAATCTCAGCTAAACTTCAGGAAAACAGTCATGTATTTAAAACAAGTTAATGAGTTGATTGAGCTTCTAAGTAGTGATCACACAACTGTGTCAGTGGTTGAAAGCAAAAAATTGTAGTTGAAGAAAAAGCATGCACACGTCTCCTGCTTGGAAAAATGGCAGTTAAGATGAAAGGACTGACTGTAAAGCAGCCTATAAAGCTTTTCAGGGATATAAATGAGGATCTCCTGGTGAAGTTGCTGATACCACAAATTGAGCATTTTTGAGACTCAACAATATTCCTCAGGCCCTACAGATTACCTGACAGGACATTAGAAATATGTGGAGTGTCTTATTTAGGACGAAAACAATGGTGGAGAATGTCTAAATAACATTGAAACAATTGAGAGTGTTACAGTAAATAACCTGTAGTGCCTCCTCCCTATTTGCATTCAAATTTTACATCAACAAGGAAAATAGTCTGCTTAATCTTAATCAGGGACTATTGAGAAAGTGCAACAATGGCTGACCATCGTGTAACAACAGAGATTTGATAACTGTAATGCACTCAAAGATATGCACACCTATATGACATCAGCCACTCAAAAATTAAAGTACAGTGAATGGCAGTAGCACAAGTCCCAGGGCCATGGTATGGTGAAATAAGATAATTTATACAAAAATATGTCATGCATAAATTGAGTACTGATCTCAGCTATATCATCACTGGGAGGCATAGAATGCTCCCACAATTACTATAAATAGGGGGAGAAAATAAAAAAAGAAAATTCACACCGGTTCCCTTTGAGCAAACAACCTGAGAGCAGCAGTGGAAGAACCTAGAACCAAGGAAAACAGCCAAAAATGATGCATGCAGTAAGTGACTGAAAAAGTAAAAGAAGAAAAAATACATTTTAAAAGAACCATTTTGCCCTCAAACAAAATCAATTCTTTGTTTAATTAGAACACCCAAGCACCAAACCACATGGCACTGGCCTATTGTTATTAAGATTAATCTAATGTTTGTAATAATGAGAATAATGTACATTATCTCTAGCATTTGCCTGACCATGAACAAAGGTGAAACATTTAGCCCACTGCTACTGGTCTAACTGAATAAATAATTTTAGTGATGCTTATTTAAATGCTTTGTATTGTTATTTAAGTTATCCTTTCAATGACAGTCCCTTCTTCCAAAAATTGGTTATTCTGTAACTTCTGGTAAAGGTACTAACATTTCAAAAGTTTAATATGCACTTTTACCTTAGAAAACGTGAGAATTGCTATTTGCATAAGTGTATCATATTTGTGTGCCTTATACCGTAGAATTCAGTGTTTCACATGAGAAACCTCCAGAAGAACCTAATCCTGTTTAATCTTAAATGAAAGCAATGGGTTCTGAGAAGAAATTTATACCATTTCAGATTAATTCAGATTGTTTCTCAATTCTACTGATAACATATCCTCCTTATAAAGGCACTTAAATATGTGTAGAATAGTTACTGATTCATGTCAGGCTATAATAAACATTAGGCGGTACATGAACATCTGAAATATAAGTGTGAGCATCTATTAGCTTATTTGAAAACAGTTATTCAAAATTCCTCGCAAATAGAGTATTATTTTTAAAGAATAGTTTCAGCATGTCAAGAAACTGTGTGAAGCAAGTAAGTTTCCCAATGGAAACTAACACGGTCCAGAACTTTACGTTTCGTGAGAGGGCGCGTGCCTGACCCGTCTGGCTGCGAAAGAGCGCAAGATGATGTCGGGCGAGCGTCCCAAAGTCATTGTACACTGATGCAAAAACTTGCTCGGCAGATGTGCGAAGCAGTCGAAAGTGCGCCTGCCAACAATAATGTGGGCAATTCAGCCCATTGAGGAGGCAATTGAAAGCGATTTTTCGTGGCCCGTCCACTTTTACGGTTGGAGGACCTTTACAATTTTGATCAAACCTCGATCCACGGTGGGACGAAATTTCCGCGGGGAAATAAAAGAGATATCTGAGGACTTTTTTTTTAATCAAGTATGCTTTCAGGTGCTTGATTGTGCTGCATGGACATATTTTGCAGCATTTTTGTTGTTTTGTTTATTCTGTGGAGGTCTGCAGCTCCATGAGGTGGGTAAAATGACCTTTTATCCGTCAGCCTCATTGGCAGTTTTTCATGCCATATCGGCCCAAACCTGCTGCATTAATTATACATTCCCAGGAAACGCGCCATTTCCATGTCAGGTAGGCTCTCATTCGCCCGCCATGCTACCACCTCACTGCTTCATCACACTGGGCGCGAGACTTAAAGTGCAGCCGCGCGCACACCTCTCAGTGTTTCCAGCCCACGGCTGATGCATGGAAGACATGGCCCTGAAAAGCAAGAAGGCTGCAGCCCCCAGGTTCAATGATGTGTCCATCGATCACCTTTTGGGCATAGTGGAGGCCTGCCGTGATGCCCTCTACCTCTGCTCTGGTTGCAGGATGGGCAGCAACATCACCAATCCAGCCTCGGAGGTGGTGGCAGTGGTGGTCAGCACCAACACCGTGCAAAAGAGGACAGCCACCCAGTGCCTGAATGACCTTTGAATGACGTTCCGCCAGGGTAAGTCATTCTTCTCATCACTCTCAACTCACACACTCACAAACCCATCGCACATCCACAGGGTCCTCACTCACTGCCAGTTCAAGGGACATCACCGTTCACTCTCTCACACACACTTCATTGTCATCATCTCATCCATGGGAAGACTCACCACCCTCACATGCCAGGCATACTTATCATTGGGCCTGGCTGGCATCCTGCTTACACTCTCTCCATCTCTATTCATCAGGACAAGCTGGCACACAACAAGAGGGAGAGGTCACAGACTGGTGGAGGAATGCCTGAAATCATGGTCCTCATGGGCTTTGAAAACAGAGCCATCCAGCTGGCCGGCGAGGATCTGGACCAGTCCTGTGCTGACGGTGAGGTCGGCGCTGCTCAACCAAGTGAGGATCCAGCAGTGCAACATCCATCAGACACCATGCCGTGAGTGATGTGTCCTCTTTCACAGGCCACTGCCATGCACTAATTATCTCTCCTTGCTTTCGCAGGCAAATCTGCGAAACAGTAGACGGAGTCCATGATCCAGTGACTCCAATTGTGACCCGAGTGAAACTCAGAAAAGGACTCTGCTGAAACCTAGCTTTGTTGTAAAATAGTGTTAACTGCGTCTGTATGTGTGTGTGTGTTTGTGAGTGTGTGACGTAATTGGATCATAGGCAGCTGGTCTGAAGGCTTTGATGTAAACATGGCAAACATGGGGGAAGTTTAGAATTTAAGGTGAAAAAGTACATTTGCATTTTAAAATAAACCAGACTAGATTATTTTCAAAGGAAGAGTGAAATGTGTCACCTGGCCAGGTGAAGTTTAGAAACAGTGTTTTTATTTAGAATAGCCTCGAGATCACAATCTGGTGAGCACATTGCACTTTCTGATCCATAGCAAGCGGAGGCAGAGACTTGCCAGGTCCCCAGCACTCTGAGGACTGCTGGAGGCCAGAATGTTGCTGAGTCCGAGTCAGATGATGAGCCTCTGGCCTAGATCATGTCACCGTTGCTGGAGCTGCAAAGGCAAGCTCAGGAACATCAGGAAGGGATGTCCGCTGCACTCCTCAGATTGCAAGGCATGATGGGAAAGTTCATCCACCTTCAGGCTGAGGTGATAGCGCCAGCATGCCAATGCACCGAGGTCAACACTTGTAGGATGGTGGTTGCCATGGAAACCTTGGTCTAGGATGTCACTCCTGCACTGCTGCGTGGGTTGAACTCCATCGCCGACGCCATAGTTGGCGTCCAACAGTGTGTACCCGAGAGGGGTGCCGGGCAGCTCAATCTCACTCCAGCTACCCCTTCTTTCAGGAGTCAGCCAAAGGTTGTAAGACACCCGTAGGGAGGAGGATCAGCAGGTGTACACCTAGGGCCATCCATCCAGGTGACTCAGGAGTGTCTGGCTCATCCGAATCCTATCTTCCTGTGACCTCAGCAGCTCCAGCTCCACAGGCCGAGGTGAGTGCCACTGCCATACAGCAGGATCCTGAAAGCAGGCCGGGGCCCTCCAAGTCTCAGCCCTCAAGAGGACGCACGTCAAGGTCATCACAGACAGGGCGTAGCAATCAGCAGGCTGCCTCCACCTCCGCTGTGGATGTCCGAGGAGCACCAAGACGTAGTGGCAAGGTTAGGAAAGTTAAGAAAATGTTGTTGCACAACCTGGGCATGGGTGTTAATCACTTGTACATACTGTTCACTATTGTAAATAAACTCCCAAGAATGTCTCCCTGCCTCTGGCTCCTTGTTCTGATGAGCAATGTTTGTGTCACTCAGATGTGAAACCTTTCTGTACAAGGTAAAGGCAGGTGTCTCATTCCAGGGCCTCTTTCCTCTGCTCTGTGCAGCCTTCAGGTCAAAGTGATGGTTCAGCTTCACACTCACTGGACACATTACTGATGCCTGCACCTCGATGGTGCTTGTCATTGCTGCCAGAATGTCGTGGCCAGGCGTCACAGAGTTCCGTCATTCTCTCTGTGGCTCTCAACACCTTTAGGGTGGGGCTGGCCCCCATCTCTTCAGCATCTGTGACCAGTGATGCTGTGCCCCTGAAGGGCTCAGGTGCTGAAGGCGGACAAAGGATCAGGTGTTTCTGAAGTTTCATGGCTGCATCTCCATGATATGACCCTGATCACAGAACGCAAGTGAGCTGCCCTCAGCCAGACAGGAGTCAGACATTCACAGAGGCTATGTGAAGACCTATGAAGTGCCTTCACTGCATGTCATCATCATCCTCCTGGAATCGAGTGACTATTAGGGTCTCCACTGCATCTCAATGACTGGAGCACTATCACCCAAAGAGCCATCCCTGCAGCTTCTTGGATCCTGGAAGACTTCAGGGGTCTGTGGATGACTGAGGATGTAGGAGTCGTGCACACTCCTTGGAAACCGTGCGCAAACCTGCAGGATGCATTTCTGGTGGTCGCACACCAGCTGCACATTCAGCGAATGGAACCCCTTGTGGTTGATGTAGTCCACCGTGTGTTGTGATGGAGACCTGAGCGCCACTTGAGTGCAATCAATCGCACCCTGCACCTGTGAGAAACCCAAGATCTGGGCAAATCCAATCGCTCTTGCATCCTTGGCTGTCCTGGTCTCGGGTGAAATGCACAAAGTTGTGTGTCCTTGTGAAGGTGGCATCCGTGACCTCATGGATGCGTTTGTGGGTGGAGGCTTGTGTTATCCCACACAGGTCACCTGTGGAGCCCTGAAAGGAGCCACTAGCGTAGAAGTTGAGCGTCGCTGTCACTTTCAAGGCCACTGGCAGTAGATGCCTTCCATGTCCCCATGGCGCCAAAAGTTTGGAGCGCTTAATGGCACTTTGGTGCCTCTGCTTTGCTTGAGTGGACAGATAAGCTAGAAGCCCAACTCCAGTTATATCAATGTGGCTGTGCCTGAGCTGTCTCAGTAGCAGAGGAATGGACACTTTATACAGGTTTCCCTAATGCGTGGCAACTTTCAGCACCTACCCTACCCCCCACCCCGAAAGCTTGTGTGCTATATTCAACGGCAGGGCAGCGCTTGCCCACCCACATCCACCCCCCCCATTCACCTCAACGGAGGGCTGCCCTTAGTCTACCCCCCCACAACAAGTCGCCTAAGCCACAAGGCAGCCCTTGCCCCCTCACAACAAGTCAGCTCGACAACTGGGCTGCCCCAAACCCCAACCCCCCCCAACGCCCCTCAAGCTTGAAGTCCAAGAGGTGACCTTGGCAAGCGCTGCACAACGTTACTGTGTACCCACCTCCGAGTTCCGCTCCAAATGCTTTCCTGACGGCGTGGACAGATGATCCAGCAGGGGTGATGATTCCGGCGGGCTGGCCTAACAATGATATGCTGATGCATGACAATGGCGAGAAACGCAGCCTGCCTTCGGTGCGTTGAGCTCAGAATTACGAACTGGTTTCACACTGTCGTGAAACAGATTGCACCATATTGTCCGCCCACGCCACCAAACACACCCAAGGCCGGAGGGCATGGAAAATTCCGCCCTTAGAGTTAGAAGTATAAAAGGAGAGGTGTGGACTCATCAACCTACAGTAATAATATAGATGTTACAATTGGCACCCTGAATTTGGGAGGAATACAATGGCTTTATATTGTTTTTTTTTTACTTTTGCTGGGATTCCATAAATCTGGGCTCTAAGGTGAGTACACAATCAGGCGAGCTGTTTTATTCCCATGTGGAATAACCTGACAACATTCAATGTCAAGGATCATGCTTACAAGTTGGTCAGATCGCCGAGGGCACAGGAGGGCATCCTATAACACTGATCTACAAGAAAGAGAAATCAATAGTGGAGAAAATTGGTGAGGAAAAGGAATTGCACGTTCAACATCAAGTCCTAGATGAGTCAAAGTTTCTTACAGTTCAACATCAATAAAGCAAAGCTATTGGGCAGAATTTTAACTGCCAAGGGGAGGGGGGGGTTCGGGTGCATGCAGGGTCAGGGGTGGGGAGATATTAAAGCTCTGAATAGTGACCTCAAGTCAGGAACCCAATATGATTCTGCCCACCCCTGGCTTTTACCTGCGGCTGGGGTGGGGTAGGGTGGGGTGGGAGGTTGCAGGTGAGTGGGGAACCCCTGTAGGTAACATCATTACTTAAATCCCCAATTAACTGAGGATCTAACCTAGCAATCTGGCTTCATCAGCCAAAGCGCAAGATTTCTCGAACTGTGTAAAACCCACCAAGTTTAACTAGAGGAGAGCACAATGGGGAATGTGTGTTCAATGAAACTGACAGGTTGGGAAGCCTTCAAAATGTGAAATTGAAGAGCTGCAGCCATGCCTAGGTGAGAGGCTGGTGCTCACAGTACTTCATCTAAGCGTGTTTTGTCAATGATTGACAGGTGGTTTTCAACTTTTTGGAAGTCAGTTCACTTGTCTGGCACTTCACTCAGTTTTATCTGATCTTCCCTACCGTCAACTTCATTGTGGCATGAGAGAAGCTAACACACCTCTATATTGGATCGCTGTTGAGGAACAAGATGAGTCACAATACCGACACCAAAAACACCAGGAACACCAGGAACTTCAGCAGTAACAGCTGCCTTCTCCTCTGGAACATGTCACTTCACAGGTCAGAGGGAATGGGCACAGAGATCCAGCTGGAAGGAGGAAAGACCCCAAACAAAATACATGCACAATTCTGTAATGGGAGGGTTGGGGGTTGGGGGGTTGCTGTAAACCCACATTGTTCTGACTCAGAGATGGATAAATCAGGTAACAAACTATTCTACACCATGTGTCTATATACGCTGCCTTTCATTTCTACAGGTGACCGACAATCAGTGTCGCCGAAGACTGCGCATGTCTAGGGAATTGGTTGGTCACATCTGCCAGTCGCTGCAGGATTTGGCACCACAGGGACAAGGCAGCCATGCTCAGGCAGCCCTCATAGCTGCCAGATTTGTGGAAGATGGTGACAACATGCAGTGAGGTATCCCCATAGATCCTCACATTGCATCTATGAACGTTTGACTCAGGTCTGGCTTATGGCAGTGTGAATACCCTCTTTGATAATGCCCCTGTCATGGAGATGCAGTGGAGGCCCTAACAGTCACTCAATTGCAGGAGGATGATGACGACATGCAGTGAGGATACTCCATAGATCTTCACATAGCCTCTGAGAATGTCTGACTCCTGTCTGGCTGAGGGCAACTCTTCAGGATCAGTGGCCACTGGTACTGAAGCGATGGGGGCCAGCCCTCCTTAAAGGTGCTGAGAGCACACAGAGAGAATGAAGAAATTCTGTGGTGCCTGCCCACAACATTCTAGCAGCAATGACCAGCACCACCGAGGTACAGGCATCGGTAATGTTTCCAGGGAGTGTGAGGCTGGACCATCACTTTGGTCTGAAGGCTGCACAGAGCACAGGGAAGAGGCCCTGGACTGAGACATCTGTCTTTATTATGTACAAAAAGGTTTCACATCTGAGTGACAAGAACACTGCTCATCAGAACAGGGAGCCATAGGCAGGGGGACAATCTTGGGAGATTATTGACGACAGTGAACAGCGTGAACAAGAGGATTAACAGCCATGCCCAGGCTGTGCAACTAATTCTTCCTAACTTTCCTAACCCTGCTGCTACGTCTTGATGTTTCCCAGACATCCACAGCAGAGGTGGATGCAGCCTGCTGACTGTGACACCCTGTCTGTGATGACCTTCGCAGGCGTCTTCTGGGGGGCTGTGACCTGGAGGACCCCAGCCTGCTTTCGGGGCAGTGGCACCCTCCTCGGCCTGTGGAGCTGGAGCTGCTGAGGTCACAGGAAGAGGGGATTCGGATGGGCTGGACACTCCCAATGTCACCTGGGTCAATGGCCCCAGAGTGTGCAGCAGCTGATCCTCTTCCCTATCGGTGCCTGAGGACCGCAGGCTGACTCCTTGAGGAGAAGGGGTGGCTGGAGTGAGGTTGAACTGCCCAGCACCCCTCCCGCGTACACACTGTTGAAGGCCAACTATGGCATCAGCGATGGATTTGAGCCTGCGCAGCAGTGCAGGAGTGACATCCTGGGCCAAGGTCTCCATGGTGGCCGCCATCCTACCAGTGTTGACCTCGATACGTTGGCATGCCAGCACTATCACCTCAGAGTGAAGGGGGACGGACTCCTCCATCATGCCTTGCACTCTGAGGAGTGCAGCAGACATCCCTTCCTGATGTTCTTGAGCTTTTGCAGTTCCAGCAACTGTGATATGACCCAGTTCAGATGCTCATCATCTGACTCAGACTGACCAAATTTCTGGCCTCCAGTAGTTTTCCAAGTGGCAGACACCAGGGAAGGCCTGCTGTGGATTAGACAGTGCGATGTCCTCACCAGATTGTGATCATGAGGCTATTCTAAAGCTAGGTCCCACCGAGGTGTATGTCTCTGTGCTGATGAATGGTGCCATTCAGGGAGGGTGCCTTCAGGTTTCTCTTCAGAGGTTTCTTCAAGGCTTGATTGGAGGCCCTGGGTCATGGATTCCATCGGCTTTTTCCTAGATGTGCCTGCGGAAGCAAGGGGAGATAATTAGTTAATGGCAGTGGCCTGTGAAACAGGACACATCACTCACAGATAAAAACAAAAAGCTAAAAGCTACTGCGGATGCTGGAAATCCAAAACAAAATAAAAACAGAATTACCTGGAAAAACTCAGCAAGTCTGGCAGCATCGGCGGAGAAGAAATCAGTCAACGTTTCGAGCCCTCATGGCCCTTCAGCAGAACATCAGCACATCACTCACAGCATGGTTGCCTGATGAATGTTGCACTATTGGACCCTCACTCAGTAGAGCACTGCCGACCTCACCATCAGTACAGGAACTGTCCAGGTCCTCACTGGCCAGCTGGATGGTTCTGTTTTCAAAGCCCATGAGAACTGTGATTTCAGACGTTCCTCCACTGGTCTGCGACCTCTCCCTGTTGTTGTGTGCCAGCTTGTCCTGCATGAATACAGACGGAGAAAATGTAAGCAGAATGCCTGCTAGGCCAGATGATAAGTATGCCTGGCCTGTGCAGGTGGTGAATGGTCCCATGGACAGGATGAGGACAATGACAATGGTGAGTGTGAGAGAGTGAATGGTGATGTCCCTTGAACAACAGTGATTGAGGGCCCTGTGGAGTGTGTGAGTTAAGAGTGATGAGGAGAGTGGCTTACCCTGGTGGAATTGAAGAGGTCATTCATCCTCTTGTGGCACTGGGTGGCTGTCCTCTTTTTAAGCATGTTGGCACTGACCAGCTTTGCTAGCACCTCCCATGCTGGATTGGTGATGTTGCTGCTCATCCTGCAGCCAGAGCCGGGCTACAGGACATCCCGGTGAGACTCCATGGCACCCAAAAGGTGTTCCAGTGACGCGTCGATGAACCCGTGGGCTGCAGTATTTTTGCCTTTCATCGCCATGTCTTCCCTGAAGCTGTCGTGGTCTGGAAGCACTGGGACGTGTACATGTGGCTGGACTTTAAATATGGCGCTTGACGTGATGAAGCGACAAGGTGATGTTGAGCGGGTGAATGAAAGCCTGCCCGCCATATAAACAGCATGTTTCCTGGTAGTGCATAAATAATGTGGTGGTTTTGGGATGATACGGTGAGAAAACCCACCATTGCAGCCAACGGGTAAAGCATCATTTTATCCGTCCGCTACTGCACTTAGTACAAATCTGGGATGATTCTGCCCTTAGGTTCATTCTGAACTCGGCCAAGTGGAGAAAATGATCAAGGCTCACAACTATTCTTTTAAATAGTCTACGTTAATATTGATTATCTTATGTTACAGGCGGGGGAGAGGGACAGACTCAAATTCTTCTACCCTTTTGTCCATAATCAGTGTGGCTTAACTTAGATAAGGCTGAGGTGTGTTTTCAAACTCTTGTTTGTATGTGGTCAGTTTTTACGAAGTCACTAACAGCAGACTTTCATGGATTTTTAAACCAGGAACATTATTTATTCATGCCTACTTTTCCCAGAAGTTCTATCGCTACTTCACACACACCATATACGCACAAGAAAGATGTAGTGAAAGAAAGGAGTTTCACTTCTGCAAATATTGAAACCAAACAAAATAATTAACAGTTCACATGTTTGTAAGAGTCCAGTAAGAGGGGCTTTTACACTTGGGTGCTGAAATACAGATGAGCCCGGATAGCTGAAAAGAGTATTTTGTGCAGTTCCTTCGGAATAAGAGGTACGTAACAAATAGAGTAGAAAGCCTTGATAACACTTGTAGCCAGGGGATGAGTTTCGCTTTTCCAGGCAAACTAGGGATCTTTCAGAAACAGGCTTTCAAGGAAGCTTTAAAGCTTTAAGCCTCGTGGCTAGTTAAAAGGCTACATGTTATAGCCTGATTTCAGCAGTGATGTTCCTTTTAATGTTATTCCTGCATTCTGCTGTCTGCTGTCTAAATTAGTAAGCAGGGCTTATAGTATAAGGCTTGCAAAAGGCAAAGAGTTTAAGATCTAAAGTTGTTGAATTCAATATTCAGCCCGGAAGGCTGTAAAGTGCCTAGTTGGAAGATGAGGTGCTGTTCCTGCAGTTTGCGTTGGGCTTCACTGGAACAATGCAGCAAGCCAAGGACAGACATGTGGGCAAGAGAGCAGGGTGGAGTGTTAAAATGGCAAGCGACAGGGAGGTTTGGGTCTTTGTTGCGGACAGACCGCAGGTGTTCTGCAAAGCGGTCGCCCAATTTGCATTTGGTCTCTCCAATGTAGAGGAGACCGCATTGGGAGCAACGAATGCAGTAGACTAAGTTAGGGGAAATGCAAGTGAAATGCTGCTTCACTTGAAAGGAGTGTTTGGGCCCTTGGACGGTGAGGAGAGAGGAAGTGAAGGGGCAGGTGTTGCATCTTCTGCGTGGGCATGGGGAGGTGCCATAGGTGGGGGTTGAGGAGTAGGGGGTGATGGAGGAGTGGACCAGGG
This sequence comes from Cetorhinus maximus, assembly GCF_964194155.1. Lineage (NCBI taxonomy): Eukaryota > Metazoa > Chordata > Chondrichthyes > Lamniformes > Cetorhinidae > Cetorhinus > Cetorhinus maximus. The sequence continues at coordinate 32,263,220 of NC_135890.1, forward strand.
TGTCCCGGAGGGAACGATCCCTACGGAATGCTGCCAGGGAGGGTGAAGGGAAGATGTGTTTGGTGGTGGCATCATGCTGGAGTTGGCGGAAATGGCGGAGGATGATCCTTTGAATGCGGAGGCTGGTGGGGTGATAAGTGAGGACAAGGGGGCCCCTATCATGTTTCTGGGAGGAAGGAGAAGGCGTGAGGGCGGATGCGCGGGATATGGGCCGGACACGGTTGAGGGCCCTGTCAACCAGCGTGGGTGGAAAACCTCGGTTAAGGAAGAAGGAGGACATGTCAAAGGAGCTGTTTTTGAAGGTAGCGTCATCAGAACAGATGCGACGGAGGCGAAGGAACTGAGAGAATGGGATGGAGTCCTTACAGGAAGCGGGGTGTGAGGAGCTGTAGTCGAGGTAGCTGTGGGAGTCGGTAGGCTTGTAATGGATATTGGTGGACAGTCTATCACCAGAAATTGAGACAGAGAGGTCAAGGAAAGGAAGAGAAGTGTCAGAGATGGACCATGTGAAAATGACGGAGGGGTGGAGATTGGAAGCAAAATTAATAAATTTTTCCAGGTCCCGACGAGAACATGAAGCAGCACCGAAGTAATCATCGATATACCGGAGAAAGAGTTGTGGGAGGGGGCCGGAGTAGGACTGGAACAAGGAATGTTCCACGTACCCCATAAAGAGACAGGCATAGACTTTACAGACTTTACAGCCTTCCGGGCTGAATATTGAATTCAACAACTTTAGATCTTAAACTCCCCCTCCCCCCATCCCCATCCCGTTTCTTCCCCCTCCCCCCCCCTTTTTAAAAAAATTTATATGGATTCTTCTTTTCCCACCTATTTCCATTATTTTTAAATCTACAACTAATACCTTGTTTGGCTCTCCACCCCACCCCCACTAGAGCTGTACCTTGAGTGTCTTGCCATCCATTCTTAATTAGCACTTTTCTTAGATAATATCACCACCTTCAACACCTCTTTGATCCTTTTGTCTGTGACATCTTTTGATTATCTGCTCCTATCACTGCTTGCTTGTCCCCACAACCACCCCACCCTCAACTTCTCTCTCCCCCCGCCCCCCACCTTAAACCAGCTTATATTTCACCTCTCTCCTAACTATACTTCAGTCCTGTTGAAGGGTCATGAGGACTCGAAACGTCAGCTCTTTTCTTCTCCACCGATGCTGCCAGACCTGCTGAGTTTTTCCAGGTAATTCTGTTTTTGTTTTGGATTTCCAGCATCCGCAGCAGCTTTTAGCCTTTTGTTTTTATCTTGTAGTTCCAAAAGCCAGGCGATCTTAAAGATCAGCAGTGTCCCTTTTTAAAACAGGCATACGAGTTCTAAAAAATTTGTAATGTCCACATGCCAGCTCGGCATGGCATTTACAAATGTCAGCACCCTGTTCCCCTTAAACTAGATCAGTACTTACAAATGTTGTTGACCATCTATAACTTAACATCAGTTCCCTGCTCGCCTTTTAAGTTAAATCAGTTTCATACTAATAAACATTGTTCCTGTAACTTCTGAGCTGCACCCACACTGTTAACCCTTGAATTCCTGCTTCTGAAAAATTGCTGCTTCTCTTCCAACTTAGCTGTCCTGGTTTTAGTTCATCTAATTCCCTTATTCTCTGAGGGCTATATACTGTGCAGTGCTGCCACTGCTGTCAGCTGTTGCTTTTTCTCCTGCCTGCTATCTGCTACTACTATCTTTACTATTAAAACCACACGTTTTTTTCTTACATATTGTAACCATCTCATGCCCTGGTTCATGAACTGTCATGAGCTGCCGTATGAAGGTGGTTTCGACGGGGAAGAGCCTGGTTATCATATCAAGTTGGTTTGGCTATAATGAAATGCTTTCTGGGATTAACATTTCCAAGGAATGTGGGACACATTCAGATGCAATGACTCCAAATCTGTAGTATTATTTACAGTTCTACGCTTTGTAGATGCATACCCATTATGAGGTCTGATGTTGGCTGTCTCTTGACTAGTGTGTTAAAATGGTCACACATTGTGTTTATGTCAGGTTTTCAACGTTCCGTGGAATGCTGAGCAGCAGAGTTTGGCCAATTTCTGGAGACTGTCCATTCGAAACAGTCTTTTTGCAGCACCTTTTTTTTTGCTTTTATATGTTGGCTTCTTATAAGTTGAATGCGTCCTTCCTGAAAAACCAACTACATTTCCTTGGCTGTAATTAACTAAATCAGTACAGGTCAGGGATTGATTCAGTTAGTCCCTGGATAAGCTCTGTTTAATAGGTTCTTTTTGTCCATATCAGACCATGCTTTTTTTATTGTCAGTCCTTTCCTGGTTTCTTTTGCAGAAAAATTAATGCCTGCATTTGTTTTCTTTAATTCTGTTACTGTTACACTGAGGTACAAATGTGCACACGGCTCCTTCCAAATAAACAATGAAACCCAAATTTCCATAAAATGGGAACATCAGTCAAGGCTAACAGTGAGCAATCTATTTAATGGCCATATTATTGTAAAATAGTTCATTTTGGTATTTAATGAAGAAACATTATATCAAGCTGAAAGCCTGACAATGTCATTTAGTGTACATTGTGACTTTTTTTTTAAGCTGGTAATGGAAAGTGACATAAACATGGGCTCCCTATCTATATTAAAAAGAAAAAAAACAGACAACTTATAAAAGAGACAATCTCTTTTATTCCATTATTTAAAGTACAATGTGTCAAACATTCACATGTCTTGAAGACTACTCATTGGAGAGCTACTTATTAGAGTTACAGAGTTTATTACAGTGTCACATTTAAATAATATCTAAACAAACATTTTCTTAAGTCATTTTATTTTATTGATTCACATAAAGATTTTTCTTTGTAATTTTAATGTTTTTCATGTGGGATTCATTAAATATTGTACAGTTGTTTTTTAATGAGCTGCCAATTAGATATGCCTCTTCCAAAAATCGATAAAATGTTGTGATTCACAATAATAATTTGCAAGAATAGAATTCAATGTAAGCTAATGGGAGCTGCACTTGTTTTTTTCCATTAATAAAACCTACTATGAGCACAAAGAATTTTCAAAATGATCAGCAGAGATTTTTTGCATCAATTGGAAACCAATGACATGGCCAACATTTTTTTGCCCATCCCTAGTTGTGGTGGTACTTCGTGTTAAACTGCTACGGTCAGTGTGGTGAAGATGCTCCCATAATATTGTTAAGTAGGAAGTTCCAGGATTTTGAACCATCAACAATGAAGTAATGATAATATATGTCCAAGTTGGGATGCTGTGTGACTTGAAGGAGAACTTAGAAGGGATGATGTTGCAATGCATGTGTCGTTCTTGTCTTTCTAGGTATTGGAGGTCATGGATTTGGATGTTCACATTTGAATGTTCAATGTGCTTTTATTGTTATTATTAGGTAGCTCTTACTCTGCTTGTTTTAAATGGATTAATGCCAAAGTAAACATAATGCAAAGATGAATTTCTTCTCGACATGTTAAATAGCCACATGTGAATTTTGCCATATGCCACACACAAAAAATACACAGTGCAATTGTGTCAAATAAACAAAACAACAATGAGTTAAGAAAGAGAAAGATAAAAAGATCTTGAATTCATATAGCGCCTTTCATGGCTTCAGGATATCCCGAAGCACTTCATAAAATTTGAAGTACATTTGAAGTAGTCACTAGCGTTACACTGGGAACTGTGGCAGCTAATTTGACATCAGCAATATTCCATGATGAAGAGATAATTTTTTTTAGTGTTGTTGGTGAGCTTTGCATTTTGGCTAGATAGTTCCCCTGCCCTTCTTTTAAGTAGCGCCATGGAATTGTTTCTGTGCACCTTAAAGGACAGATGGGACCTTGGTTTATTGTCTCATCTGAAAGCCAGCGCCTCTGACAGTGCAGCATTATCTCAGCACTGCAGGGATGTGTCAGACCAGATTATGTGCTCAATTGTCTGGAGTGGGACTTGAACCTAAGTCCATCTGTCTCAGAGGAGAGAATGCATCAATGAGCAAAGGATGATACAAGTGTTTAAATTTTTAATCCTCTAATTGACGGTAAAAACTTGCCGATGTCTATCTTGCCATTTGCTGTTTCCATCAGCCACTTTCAGGCCTCAGTGAATCATTCCCATTGGTGGTTATGAGTCCATCATGGAACAGCTGCACTAACACGCTCCCATAACCTCAAGTTGTTAGAAATTATGATGATATGATTGCAGTGCCATTATGGGGAAGAATTACTCTTTTCTCTATGTGTAACAACACCATGGGGTAGAAATGTACCTTAGGTGGTGGCAACAACTGGATAGTATCACATCGGCCACCTGTTGTGTGCGCAGCCTGATATTCTGAAATTAATGGAACTGAAGGTTGTGTGGGGAGTATAGTGGGCAGCAGATACAATCCTGTCCCAGAAGAATTTCTTTCCCTGAATTCAGACAATCATGTGACCATATGCAGCTCACATACAACAGAAAATTGATCAGACTGCTTAATGGAGGCACAGTCCTTCAGATCCAGTGTCCTGTCAAGTGCTGCTCTGAACCAATAGTTGGCAAAAGCAGGAATTTTTCCTCTTCTTCATAATATTTCTATATAAAGTAGTCAAGTCAATTATCTCAACACACCCCAACTATATTTGATAAGATCATAAATGAGAAAAATGTGTAGATGTACAACAATATTGAGGGGTTTGTTTTATTAATTAAGATTTTTTCCCCAACCAGCTATTACTAATTTCATAGTATGATAGATGGAGCCTGTGTAAATATACATTGTAACAATGATCCTACTATACTTGAAAGGAGAGCTGAAAAGGATTACTGGCGCTATCAGGACCAGAATTAACTACGAAAGTTCAGTACATTCCTTAAATTCTACAATCAGGATTGTGAAGGACATGATATATACGTTTTCAAACACTGAGGAGACACACCCAACTACAAGGAGTATATACGGAATGCAAAATATGCTTAATGTAAGTTTTAAAAAATATTCACGACTTTAGGCTTGTACATACAGTCAAATTCCAGAAATGAATAGACAGAAACTCTCCAAAGCACAAGGACCACTTTCCTACTCTTCAGGGTATGTTACTGTGTGGCATAACTTTGAACGAAAGGCCAATGGATAGGATAGAGAGTTGGGGTTGAGGGGTGGGGTGATGGTTAAGGAAACCGGTGGAATGCAGCTCCTTGTATCCAGGAGTTAGGAAGGCTGAAGCAGCTATTGATGAGATTCACCTGACATAAAAGATTATAGTGTAATATTATACAAATCAAATTTAGAATGACGGAAGTTTGATATCTTTGTTCTCTATCCTCATGGGCCTGTACTTGGAGAGGTAAAATGAAAATGTTACCAGCTCCTCTGCAAATAATTTGCCCTACTTCTTTAGACCGCAAACATTGACATTATGAAGCCTAGGTATCTATTATAAGTTAACCCTTACTATGCCAATAAGATGGATTAAGTATAAATATTAGAATTTATGTCATACATAAAACATTCCTCAATATATGCATCTTATTTTAAGTTAGATTCTCAATCTTGAGGTACAAATTAGGACTTAGCTCATTGTGTCTTTCCAAGAAAAAAGGGTAAAACACGAAAGGGAAAAGAGGTGGTACGGCAATTATTTTGTTTTTGACGTTATCATGTAACTCTGAAAAAATGACAATTAAATGCAATATTAGCTTTCCAAAAACATAGTGCATCATTCATCACAGAAAAAAAATGCAAACGATCTGAGGTGTGCCTATCATAATTATTGTAATTAAGTTGAAAATCCTGGCTGTACAAACAAGATAGGATTTGAGATCATTTAATGAATTTATGTCTGGAGCAATTATCTTGATGAGGAGACATAAACATTGTGTTCAATTCAACGAAAGAGACACACAAGACACTTTTAAGGTAAAAGAACGATAGCTGTCATGGGCCCCCTTCTTGTTTCTAAATTAATTTTCCTGCTGCTTATTGTCATATGGATCTATGGACTTTTAAGTGCTGCACTGCTCGATAAGCAATGTATTAAATACTGAAGCCTGGACTCTGGGAACTGTCTAACCGGATCCCACACAAGCTGGTGATGTTACTTCAAAAGAATGTTTGGCTTGCCAGAGTCTGCCCTGCCTCACAAAGACTATACCACCCACCAGGATTTGACAGACACAGGAGGGATTATGGCGGGAAGTAGCAAGAGAAAAGATTAAATGTGGGTCTCAAACTGGAAAACTAGGGGAAAATGTTTCTGCACAAATTGTGCAAAACACACTGAACAAAGTGGGTTGTCTGCAATGCATGTAAAAGTGGAGTTACTGAGGGGGAATAGGTAGATTCCATTCTGTTACACCTCTTTAAAAGTAGGGGCCTTGTGTGAATTAAGGTTCAGGTTAGGATACTTACATTTTACTATACAATGATTAGATAATACCATCAACTTAACTTGCTGTCAAATATACACATACAGCCATGAAAAGGCATGTGTGCAATACGTAATGGAAGAGCAGTTTATAAAGTGGTCAAGGATCAACCATTCCCATGGTGCAGCTGTCCTTTCACTGGGTCTGTTTGAGACCCATCATCAGCTCTGTATTTGCCTCTCAACCTTGAGAAGACAGTTTCCACAGTCACTGCCAAGTAGTTGTACCAGGGCCTGAAGAAATAATTGGTATCATCTTGGTACGTGTGGCCAATGTGCCAACCTTGCTGCCAATTACCCTGGTATGCCTTTGTTTCATGCAGTGCCACTAAAAGCACAACGTTTTGTTGCTGGGGTGTTCCTGAAGAGACAATTGACTCTGCTTTCCCAGTGACCTTGGGGAATATCTCCATCTGCACTAATCATTTGACAGAGCAAATTATGTCCACCAGTGTCCACAGGTGATGTGTGCATCAGTGTGAGGGCCTGAGCATCTCTTGTGCAGCTTCGCTTGCCTAGCATACTTCTTAGCCCCCTATTCTTCCAGACACAACAGATAGGCCCATTATCACTGGTTAATGCATAACTGGTCATAGGGTAAAACTAAAGAAAAGCCTAAAGCATTGTAAGAATTTCAGTGCCAACAGGAAAAAAAAAACAAAAGTAAAATGAAAAGCAGTTAAGCATTGTTTGAAATGCATTTAACTTGATATTTTTGTCTTCTTTCTATGACTACCAGTGTAATAAATGCTGCTTATCAACCTTGGATGTGCATATCACATGGACCTGACAAACATATGTGCACCAAAAATTGCAAAGCACCACCATGCTGGAGAATCACGCCAAATACATATTTACACCTTGGGGAGAATTTTCCCCCACATTGGGAGGCTTGTGCGGGGGCGGGCGGGAGCGGGAGCAGGTGCGGACCCAATCAGTGCCTCCGATTGGGTCCACGCCGCCAATTAAGGCCCGCCCAGCGTGACATGCACCCGGAAATGCTGAGCGCTCCCTGTGGGGGTGGTGGTGGGGGGGTTCCCTGAGTCGGGGCCCTTGCTCTTTCGTGCATGCACGCGAAAGAACGCAAGAAATCTCCCTCATAAGAAAAGATTGAGCAAGTTGGGCCTATATACTTACTTGAGTTTAGAAGAATGAGTGGTGGTCTTATTGAAACATAGAAGATTTGGAGGGGACATGATAAGGTGGATGCTGAGAGGATGTTTCCTCTCGTGGGGGGATTCAGAACTGGGGGCACCGTTTAAAAATAAGGGATCTCCCATTTAAGATGAGGAGGAATTTCTTCTCTCAGGTCGTTAGTGTTTGGAATTCTCTTCCCCAGCAAGCAGTGGAGGCTGGATCATTGAATATATTCAAGGCTGACTTTGACAGAGTTTTGATTGACCCGGGAGTCAAGGGTTATGGGGGGCAGGCGGTAAAGTGTAATGAGCCATGATCTTATTGAATAGCAGAGCATGCTCAAGAAGCCAATGGCCTACTGCTGCTCGTATTTCTTATATTCAAATGTTCTTATGTTCTTAGGTTGCCGCTCAGATATCACTTGTGGTTGTTTTAGCATTGGCTACTTGGTATGTCCACCTGACTCAGCCAAACGCCTCATCGATATTTGCAAACAATCATCTTATGCCTGAGAAAATGCACTACAGCAATTTTAATGCTATACCTGTCAGAGTTTGTGTCATGGGTGCTACAATTTGTTAAAATCTGCCAGAGCAGACATGGGAACCCCAAAAGATAAGTCAGATGTTATGTCCCTGAGCATCAGGAATATTATATCTTTCATTCATTCATGAGATGTGGGCATCGCTGGCAAGGCCAGCATTTATTGCCCATCCATGTATGCCCTAAGAAGATGATGGTGAGTCACTTTCTTGGACTGCTGCAATCTATTTGGTGTAGGTACACTTACAGTGCTGTTGGGAGGGAGTTTCAGGATTTTGACCAAGCAACAGTGAAGGAACAGCGATATAGTTTCAAATCAGGATGTTGTGTGGTTTGGAAGGGAACTTGCAGTTGGTTGTGTTTGCACACGCCTGCTGCCCTTGTTCTTTTATGTGATAGAGGTTGTGAGTTTGGAAGGTGCTGTCGAAGGGGTCCTGGCAGTTGCTGCAATGAATCATGTAGATAGTACACACAGCTGCTATTCTGCATTGCTGGAGGAGTGAATGTTTAAGGTGGTGATGGAGTTCCAATCCAGTGGCCTGCTTTGCCCTGGATAGTGTTGAGCTTCTTGAATGTTGTTGGAGTTGCACTAATCCAGGCAAGTGAAGAGTCTCCCATCACACTCCTGACTTGTGCCTTGTAGATGATGAACAAACTTTGGGGAATCAGGAGGTGAGTTACTCGCCACAGAATTCTCAGACTCTGAACCACTCTTGTAGCCACATATTTAAGTGCTACACAAGACAACATAGGAACATAAGAAATCGGAACAGGAGTAGGCCTTATGCCCCTAGAATCTGCTCCGCCAGTCAATAAGATCATGACTAAAGGCATCATGGGGCATGGGGAGAAAGGGGCAGTATGGCGTTGTGATAGAGGATCAGCCATGATCATATTGCAAGGCGGAGCAGGCTCGAGGGGCCGAATAGCCTACTCCTGCTCCTATTTTCTTTGTTTCTATGACTGATCTGATGTGGCCTTAACTCCACTTTCCTGCCTTTCCCCCATTATCCTTGGCCTGAATTTTTGTCTGCAAGTCGTGGACACAGAGTCAGAATTCCCGGCTTCACGAGCCTGGCTTTTAAAAATGGCTACCCAGGTGTTAGATTTTCGAACTGGGGAGGACATGCTATATTAGAAGTTGGGCAGGCTACCCTAGAAGTAGTGAGGAGGTTGCCAGGTATGGAGGTGGGCTGAGCAGAAGGCCTACCTCAAAGCTCTAGCACTGTGTCCACATTTTTTTATATAAAGGAGAAAACATAAAACATCCCTCCAGCCCTCACCCCTCACCCTCTCTCGCACCCAACATATCCCCATGCCCCATCCGTGCCAACCCATGACACTTCATGCCTTGTAACAACCACCATTAACCCCTCATACCCTCCATGCCAATCTATGCCCCTGTACCCACCCCATGGTCCTTTATAGCCCCTATGCCAACTTAGTGCAAGCTCATGCCAACCAATGTCCCCTAGCCACCAGCATTTAGTCTTTACACCTACCATGTCAACTCATCCAGTATCCACCATGGGCAGACCTCAAGACCCATGCAGAGATTAGGTAAAGTTCCATGTGTCTATTGCAGGCTTCACTATATTGAAAAAAAATTCTCATTCATAAAAACCCATTCGCTACATTTGCATTCCTTCAACTATATAAAGCCTCATTGCCATGAAATGTTTCATTGCAATGCATAATCCCTTATAACAAGAAGCATTGGAATGTATAGCCCCACGTTAAAAGAGTCTTGTAGCTGTCAATAAAACTGTGAACTGACAGGCACCCTACTGTGATAATGGATGGTTGTGAAATCAGCCATGCAGCGCTAGTCCAGCAATGGAAACTCTCAGGCTTATGTGGACAGACAAAATGAAATACCAAGCAATGTTTGTTTAAATAATCCAGGCATTTTTTTGAAGATTTAAAGGGCAAGATTTTTAAATGCCTTGACAGCTCCACAGCTCCCTTTGACAGGTGCATTTAACAGCTCCTCTTGATACTTTTAACAGGTCCTTTGACAGATCCTCTTGACAGTTTTGGTAGGTCGTCTTCACGGTTGCTTTTGATAGTTTTGACAGTTGCTTTTGACAGGTCTGCTGACAGTTCCAATGAGCTTGATGGTTAAGAGTTTATACACTTTTTATGCATGCATGCTTCCTTTTAACCATTCCAAAGGGCACTTTACCTCCCCCAAATGGCACCTGATCTCCCTCAAAGGGCACCTGACTTTCCCCAAATGGCACCTTACCTCCCCAAAGGTGTCCCAGAACCAGATGCAAAGGGGTGCCTTACTTCTCCAAAGGGGTACCCTGATTATCCAAAGAAATACACAAAGTTCAGACCTGCTCTTACCAGGCCTATTCTACACACTTTGGGTTTCACACTTCGGGTCTACCAAAATCTGACCTGAGTGGAGGCAGTTGATGATTTAAATGGCCAGCTGCCCCCGTGGACCATGCATGCGTGAAACACAACCACCCTTGCAAAAATAGGAAGTACTGTGTTCGGGGGCGGGACTTGCAATTTCCCAGCTCATCCACCATTTTTGCCATGACAAAGAGATTCTCTGTTGTGGCAAAACCCAGGCCATTGACTCTTTGTCAATCAAGAATCTGTTTAACTTAACTTTGAATATATTCAATGACCCAGCCTCCACTGCTCGCTGGAGGAGAGAATTCTAAACACTAAGGACACTTTACATATCAAACATGTGACTTAGGAGCAGGAGTGGGCCACTTGGCCCCTCGAGCCTGCTCCGCCATTCAATAAGATCATGGCTGATCTGAATGTAACCTCAAACCCACATTCCTACCTACCCCCTTGTTAATCAAGAATCTATCTAGCTCTGCCTTAAAAATATTCAAAGACTCTGCTTCCACCCCCTTTTGAAGAAGAGAGTTCCAAAGACGCACACAACCCTCTGAGAGAAAATAAATCTCCTCATCTCTGTCTTAAATGAGCAACCCCTTATTTTTGAACAGTGACCACTAGTTCTAGATTCTCCCACAACAGGAAACATCCTCTCCACATCCACCCTGTCAAGACCCCTCAGGATCTTAAAGGTTTCAATTAAGTTGCCTCTTACTCTTCTAAATTCCAGTGGATACAAGCCTAATCTCTCCAGCCTTTCCTCATAAGACAACCCACCCATTCCTGGTACTAGCCTAGTAAACCTTCTCTGAATTGCTTCTAATGCGTTTACATCTTTGAGAGAAGAAATCCCTCCTCATCTTTGTCTTAAATTGGAGACCCTTTATTTTAAAACTGTGCCCCCTATTTCCAGATGCCCCCACGAAGGGAAACATCCTCTCAGCATCTAACCTGTCAAGCCCCCTCAGAATCTTATATGTTGCAATCTTATATGTCCCTAGTCAATCATAAGCCCCCAGGTTGTTCATGGTTAGGGACTCAGCTATGCTATTGCTATTAAATGTCAAAGAGAAATGGTTAGGTTCCCTCTAGTTGGAGGTGGCCATTGCCAGGCACTTATATTCTCTTTTTAAAGAATAATAAACAAAAATGCTTGCACTTAAATGACACATATGTCACTTGACATCAGTCCAAGTCCGCTGTCCCAGCTTTCTGCATGTGGGTATGGACTACTGCATTATTGAAAGTTATGAATGACTGGGACACAGAGCCTCAGTCTCTGATGGGTCCCTAACCTGCCACCATGAAGCCTACTTGATTGAGCTGATAGCCTTCGCAAATGCGGCGAGTTACTCCAATGTTGTTAAAATACCTACACCATCATTAAACAACCCCTAAGCGAGGCTTTAATTGCATTAATTGGCTGCCTGCCACCATGGAGTTGACAACCAATCTGGTTCCTCGTCTGGTTCTTGGAAAACCCCCCTTAGGTGGGAATGTGTCAGGTGTAAATTAGTTTCCTGAGCTAATCTCTCAGCCTTTTTTTTAACCTTTCTCGAATGAGAAATTAAATGTCATCACCATCCAATTTGACTGTAGAATGACATTTCTAGGTTTTGTTATGCTAAATAGATTGCCTTGCAGGATGTTTCTCTGTAGGTACCTGCTTTGAAAGGTGCTGAATAAGACATGAGATAGCTAAAACTGGTCAAATTAATGATTGCTTAGTTATACAAATACACATGTCATATCAGGTCAAGATCAAGAGAAATTCCTCTGGAATGATGGAATGTACAGAAGCAAAGAGAGGCCTGGATTTATATATAAGGGTTTAATGCTATTGTTTCAATGCTCCACGTGTTACTGAAATGTTTGGATTTGTATGGTACTTTTATTTAATTATTCTTGTTTCACTGACAGGCTTATGCAGCGATATATTAACTGAGAAGACCAGTGAAATTTATAATCTGATTACAGGGATACCAAGGCAATGCTATTAATTCTATCACATTGTTCCCATTGTTGAAATATATTGTATCCTGTACTGTTTAGAACTATTTTGGTCTCTTCAAGCTCGATCTGACATTTGTTTGATTGACTTTTTACAGTGCACTTGTTGCAATATTCTTTTACGTTAGTTATTCTTTACAGTGAATGGTCTGCTGTTAAGCATTAGTAAAGTGCATGTTGGTCATTTATTAGGAAGGATTTCTGTTGCTGCCACCCAACAATGGAATGAGTCAGTTTTTTAGTGAGCGAATCTTCCTGCTTAAGGTGAAATGCTGGCAGATGAACAAACCAATGCACTAAAATAAATTGTCTTTCCCCTTTGACTTCAGTTCTTCTAATTTTTCATTTTATTGAACAATATATATTTTTTGACAGTCACTGAAAGATTATGATAATAAACTTAACAAATTTAACATTTATAATTGATGTTCTCTCAGGCTAATACATATCCTGTGGCAACTTTGAACCTCAATTTAAAAGTTCAGTTCACCACCAGCAAAGGATTACTTCTGACTGAAACAGAACAGCAGTTCATAAACAGCAATGAAAAACTTGTTTAACATTTTGGAATGTGTTAAGATACAAGGTAAATTTCTCCATCCATTGAAGGCAAAATAAATTTGAGGTGTAAAGACATGATGCTCCTTGACACTCTGTTTGAATTTAAATGGATAAGCCAGTAGTGTTTGATCAAGGAATAACTGAAACCCAGACAATACTATTACTTATTTGCTGTGCTATACAGTTTTATGTTTATGATCTGGGAGGAAAACATCTGTTCAAGTGTCACCAGATATTTATGAAATTAAATGATCATCTACTGCCATTTATTAACTTAGAAATCCACTTAAAATGCGTTCTTAACTTCCTATCTTTACATATTTGTTCAGATATAACTTTACAATCCTACAGCAAATCTTTCTCCTGAGCAAAAGTATTCATTGTCTTTAAAATTACATGAAAGTTCCTGATTAATCACCAGTTGCTTCTGTGCATGTCTCATCACTTCAGTTTTATGGACGTTTTTACCCTTTGTATACAGTTAAAGAAAGAAGTTGAAATAATTGGAATTATTCAAAGAATGATGTCAGTGTTTCAGAGGAAAACTTGTTTAGTTTTTCAGTTGGCTTTCAAATGATGTTTTGTATTGTAGAAGTTACTCAGTGTTGGACCTTAGTCAAACTTCTCTCTAGCTTTGCCCGGGTAAGGAAAAGAGTTACAGCTGATTGTGAGGCCTTTCTGTTCTGATCACAAAAGACCCCCTTTCTTTGGGAAAAGCTAAGTTTCCGGTATGAGATCATCAATTTCAAGAAGAGGAAAAACTCCTTTCAGTTTGAGCAGACAGCAGCGCAGGAATCACTGATTATTTGGCAGCCGCTCAGTGCCTCTGTCACAGACTGGCTCAATGATGACAGCCTCCACAGCTGCAGAAAAGGAGAGACTAAACACTGAGCATTTATCAGCAAATGACAGGATACAGACAATATGACTGGAACAATGTGGTCCTTACAGAAATATATTTATTAGATTTGCCTTGTAAGGTATTTATATGTACCTAGTAAAAGACTGCAAAATGTAGTTTTCTTTGCAAATAAACTGCAAGTTGGCTGCTTGTCAAGGTCCATTTTCCTACAAATGACATTAAAACATTTACTGTCCTCTATACCAAACGGAAGCATTATTGGTTTGATGACAAATTGGAAAATATATACTTAAAACTCATATGATAAATAAATTAGTACACAGTGTTATTTCTAGGCTGTGGTGGGGGGTTGAGGTGGTGGTGGGTGGGGAGGATCATTTTGACTTGGTGTAAAAAAGTTGCTATCAGATTAGCCGCCTGTATACTTGTCTCCCCCTTTCATGCGTTCCAGCATCTGTACAAGGATATCACTGTAAAAATTGATTGATGTATGGATTTTAACCCAGTGGGAAACCGCTCCACCAAGTTAATTTCCCGCCTACCCAGGCAGCTGGAGCCTATGGCGTTTAAGTTTAAGGGCCGCAGTTATATGCCGCTGGTCAACTTCCTGCATAGAATGGTTGCTGGCAGCACTTGGCCATGCATCGACTTTGAAGTAATTGGTGGGGAGAGGTTTTGGAATGGGTCTTGCGGGAGGGATGCGTTGGGAGTGGTGAGGAGGTTCAGGTCTGGGGTGGCTGCAACTTTCCTTGTGGGGTCTGGAGGAGTGTTCCTGCTCTCTCGCCCTTGCAGCACAAAGGAAATGCTTTGACTTACATGGAGGGCTCCTTTTTCCTTCCAACCAACTGCAGACTTGCATCAACTTGGTGAGAAAGCTCAGTGAAACACTGCTGAGACCCACTCACGTAATTAGACCTTCATTTGCATAAATTCATCAGGCTCCCACTTGTGTTATGCTGACACCAAGGCCACCTGCAGAACCCTGTAGGTTAATATCAGAGAAAGTGGGTGAAGCGTGAAGTCCGAATGGATAAGTAATCTGCTTCTTTTTAACTGTTCACTCCCCCAGTTTCTGCTGATCAGGTCAGATTAAAACTGATTAATGATTTTGTTCAAAGTCGTAAAAATAAAGTTGCTGTATTTGGATTTTTAAAAAGCATTTGATAAAATGCCACAAAAGAGATTATTACATAAAATTAAAACTTAAGGAATTGAGGTGATACCTTAGCAGGAATTGAGGATTTCAAATGGAGAGGAAACAGAGAGTAGGAATAAACACGACATATTCAGGTTGGCAAGCTGTAATAGCAGGGTACTGCTAAAATCGGCAGTTAGATCTCAGCATTTTACAATCTATATTGATGTCTTAGATGAGGAACATGGAACATATCCAAGTTTGCTGACAACACAAAATTAAATGGGAAAGAGGCTGAACGGATATAGACAGGTTGGGTTAGTGGGTAAGAACATGGCAGACGGAATGCAATGTGGCAAAGAATGAAGTCATCCTCTTGGGAGGGATAAATAAAAAAACAGAATATTTTTTCAATGATGTGAGACTGAGAAGTGTTGGTATTCAGAGAGACCTGATTGTCATTGAACATGAGTCACAGAAAGTTAACATACAGATACAACAAACAATTAGGAAGGCAAATGGTAAGTTTGAGTTCTGCTGAAGGGTCATGAGGACTCGAAATGTCAACTCTTTTCTTCTCCGCCGATGCTGCCAGACCTGCTGAGTTTTTCCAGGTAATTCTGTTTTTGAAATTGTAAGTTAGCTTTTGTTACAAAGGGATTGGAGTATAAGAGTAAAGAAGTTTTACTACAGTTATACAAGACAATGGTGAGGCCATGTCAGAGTACTGTGTGCAGTTTTGGTCTCCTTACTTAAGGAAGAACATGCTTGCCATTGAGGGAGTCCAACAAATGTTCACTAGACTGATTCCTACAGGATATGGAGATTGAGTAGATTGGGCTTTTTTCCCTGGAGTTTAGAAGAATGAGAGATGATACTGAAATATATTTAATTCTTGACAGGGTAGATGCTGAGAAAATATTTCCCCTGACTATGGAATCTAGAACATGGAGTCACTGTCTCAAAATAAAGGTTTGGCCATTTAGGACTGGGGTGAGGAGAAATTTCTTCAGCAAAATAGTTGAGAATCCTTGATTGCGAACTGCAGATAGTCAGTTGCTGAATGTATTGATGATAGAAGTTGATAGATTTTTGGGTACTGAGGGAATTGAGGAACACAGGGATAGTGTGGGAAAATGGAGTGAGGTTGTGGATCCACCATGATCCTATGGAATGGTGGAGCAAGCTCGAAGGACCAAATTGTCTTCTGCTTCCTGTCCCTTTTTCTTATGTATCACTTCAACAACAACAATTTATATTTATATAGCACCTTTAACATAATGAAACATCCCAAGGCCCTTCACTGGGGAGTTATAAAGCAAAATTAAACACCATGTCACATTCTAAGAAAACGTCAGCTTGAGCTTGAAAAACCTGGAAACTCCCCCCCTCACAGCACTGTGGATGTACCTACATCACATGGACTGCAGTGGTTCAAGAAGGCAGCTCCCCACCACCTTCTCAAGAGCAATTAGGGGTGGGCAATAAATGCTGGTCTAGCCAGCAATGCCAAAATCTCTTAGTTAAAAAAAGAGAATCTGGATGCTAAAATTTTATGTCTTGTCAGTAATTAATTATGAATGTGAAGCTGGGGAAGAAGAAGAAAATCAACAGTTTTGAAATGTGGTGCTTAAGAAGGGTCCTAAGGGTAAGCTGAAAAGAACTAATGAACACATATTGAATAAGGCTGGGAGAACAAAGGCAATCTTAACAAATATCCAAAGAAAACAAATGGAGTTCTTCAGACATGTTGTCTGTGCAGAAGGGTTGAAGTATCAAATCACCACTGGAAGGATTAACAGATGAAGAGGGAGAGGCTGTTAGCGAAGGCAGTGGCTAGACAACATTGAAGACTGGCTTAACCAGAACTCTAACAACGAGGTCATCTATTGTTGCTATGATCGAAAAGTTTGAAAGACCACGATCGCCTACACCACTCAGTATGTAACTTAGATGACCATCACCACCTAAGGCAATCTTAGAGCAGATAACCAACAGATTGGTCAAAGAGATAGATTTAAGAAGTGTCTTGAAGGAAGAGAGTAATAGAGTTGGAAGTGTTTAGGGAGGGAATTCCAGAATTTAGGGCTTAGATAGGTGAAGACCTAGCCACCAACGTGGTACAATTAAAATTGGGGATGCCCAAGAAGCTGAATTCGAGGAGCACAGGCATCTTGAAGGCTGTGAAGCTGGAGGAGATTAAGGGATAGGGAGGGTGAGGCCATGAATGGATTTGAAAACAAGGATGAGAATTTTAAATTTGTGGTATGCTTGACCGGAAGCCATTGTAGGTCAATGAGTGCAGGGGTGATAGGTGAATGTGACTTGCTGCTATAAGGGCATGGCAGCAGAGTTTTCAATAGCCTCAAGTTTACAGAGGGTAGAATATGGGAGCCAGCCAGGTGAGCATTGGAATAGTCAAGTCTCGTGGTAACAAAGGCATGAATGAAGGTGAAAATGAATAAGAGTTCAAATAAAATCAAGGTGGATGGAACCAGACAAAGTAGTACTTTTGATTATCAAATATTTTCTTGTTATCACATTACTGTCGACCAGTGCCAGGTGACTGCCAAGTAACTGGGTCACCTCCAACAAGTGCCAATGATTCGTGGAGGAGTGTGACCCTTGATGCAGGAAATGCCACCAAAAAGCAAATGAGCTGTTTGAACTAACCAATAACATCCATAGCATGCAAACCATGATGCAGCTGTGGTTCACAAGTCAATGATAAGGCAACAATGGACAGTTGAAACCCACACCAGCGTTCATGTCTTTAAGGTGTGAGGAATAATCATGGGAGCTGGAACGTTAGTTGACTGATGATGGTGAATATTAAAACATCAACAGTTTTGTCATATTAACATCTACATATTCAAATTAATGGATATTTGCATTACACTGTGCTTGCATTTCACAAGGAAGAAGCATTTTGATCAATTCTAGTTTATTAAAATACTGCACACATTATTTCAATAAAAGTTTTCAAAATCATGTTTAAAAAGAACAGTTGCTTAGTTAAAAAAGCCGCATGGCACATTGTTAAGATGCTTTACTGTCGACTTTGTCTTACAGTATGAATGGAGCTTGAACTACTTAGAACCACATATACAAGGCATTCTATGATATTCATTGCATCAGCTTCTTTTTTTAGCCTATTGCAGCAACTGAAACAATCCACTTTATTTGTTTATTGTAGATGTATTCTAAGTGTCCTATAGTTAAAAGCTCTGCTCAGCTGCAATTGTGCAGGCTTCACTGACTGCCAGCCAAACATCTTACATTCAGTGAAATATTTTTGTGATGTGGCCACAGCTAAATGCTCTGTTCTGAGTTGAGTGGGTTGAATTGATCAGATAGGTACATAAATGTATAGATAGGTGAATGGAGGAATCGGCAATGAATTGCTATTCTGATGCTGACCGTCCTTCGTAGTGGCAATGGTGGAGGAGCAGGAGGTGTTGACGTAACTAGAGCATACAAATCCCAGAGACGTGCTCCTTGGCCTCCAACGTTCCAAAGTATTTTTGGAGAGAAGCAGCTGGCACAGACATCCAGCAGGACCCTCTGCCAATGTGCAGCAGGCCCCAATTAAGATAAGTTACCTATCAGATATTAAACTGGTAGGAATTAGTTGGTAGACAAACCATTTAACCCAGTTTCCCTTGAATCAGCTCTGCCCATTTCTCCCCCAAAGCTTGTAATTCAAATGGAAGGAAAGCTGGGCAGCCCCTGTTGTGGGTGTGTTATAC
Source organism: Cetorhinus maximus (assembly GCF_964194155.1). NCBI lineage: Eukaryota > Metazoa > Chordata > Chondrichthyes > Lamniformes > Cetorhinidae > Cetorhinus > Cetorhinus maximus. The sequence continues at coordinate 32,281,998 of NC_135890.1, forward strand.
ACATCCTCACCACCACCATGACCCACCACCCAGTGGATACATCAGACCCAGGCTGCATGGATGAAAATCTACCCTGACTGTTCACATGGAAAACAGAATGCTGGCAAGGACCTGTATAGATTGACCATGTTGGGAATCCTGGATAAGAACTTTATATCTAAGGGCCATGATTGGATCAGTAGTCCTAAACAGACAGAAATGAACATGGCTTGTTTAATGCCATTCCAAGACCAGAATAGATATGGATTCATTTGGGCTACACTTTGTTTATTTTACTGTTACACTTTTGACACAGCATTAGCAGTAATTTTTTCTGCATGCGGGACTAATAAGGCTATTTTATAAAATGTAATGTCGGTGTGGCTAGGTGACAACATTATGCAGAACTCAATGGGTGGCGTCTAATGCCCCCCAGCTTCAGTGTGGAGGCATTGGGGTAGGGGGATGGGAGTGGGGGGGGCGGGTAGGGAATTTAATCGGGTGGAAAGTTGCCGGGTGGGACCTGCCACCTTCCCGCCTCCACCCAATTAAGTCGGGGGTGGGAAGTCTCGTGGACGGCCTTCCCGTCCAGGCACTAATTGAGGCCCTTAAGTGGGCAATTAATTTCCACTATAGGGGCTCATCGTGCTGCTGCTGGTATTCAACCATTGGCAGGCAGGGGAATTGCCACTTGGGAAGCCTGAAAGGCAAATCCTTGTCTGGTTGTGGGTTCCTGGGGGGGGGGGGGGGGGAGGGGCTCCCTTGTTCAAAGGCACACAGTGCCTGATTGAGGGACCCGGCATTGGGAAAAAGGAGCTGTTGAAAGCACCCCCTTCCTCTTGCCTTCGATCCCCTTCCCCACCTCTCCCACAACTTCCACCCCACGACCCTCATCCTGCTCTCACTCACCTTTGGCCTTGGGTCCCTTGTTGATGGCGGGCCTCTGATTGGTGCATTGCCAGCAGCTGTCACTGCTTGGGTGGTGCTGGCAGACAATGGAGAGCTACCAACCAATCAGAGACCAGCAGATCTTCTGTAGTTGGTGGTGGTGGGGGGGTGGGATGGACTTACGCCTCTGGGATACATAATCCCGAGGAAGGCCTGGGTGGCCACTTACGTGCCTGATAGCTTACGACGGGCCTTCTCCAAAGGAGGCAATATGTGGTCCTCGCCAGCGGGCGACAGCTGCATTGCCTGGATTAAATTCCACCCATAGAAAATTATGCAGTGCTCTCCTGACATCAGAAAAATCCATTCTTATTTTTGTGGTATAAAATGATGTCAAAGTGCATGGTGGTTCCATTGGAACACTATGATCCATAACTAATTGGCTTAATTTACAATTATATATTTTGGTGAACAACTTTACAAAAAACTAGAATTGATCATGGTAAATTCATCCAAAGTCAGGTATGGATCATCATCTATTATTTAGAAGCTCCTGCTTGTACTTCTTTTCACTTTCAATGGATCACTATCCCACTCTCTATATTAGCAGTTATTTCACCCCTTTATGCATTCATAGAGTGTGTGGAGACAGTGGCTCAAGTCTGAGCTGGGAGAATTCAGAAGTGGAACAAAAGTTCTCAGACAGACTCTGCATCAGGCCTGTAGGGAGTATGCAGAACAGCTAAATATTGCAAGCATTTCTTCCAGGTCATAAATCCAGCGCAGAAAAATATTCAACAACCTTACCCCATCAGTCAAGGTGCGAATCACTTTCTCCTCTGCCTTATTCTTTGCATCAGACATTACCATAGTGCCACAACCCACAGTTCCTCAGCACTCCCCTCCTCTGTACCACATTTTTCTCCCTCAATTCTCCTCCAGTACTCATTGTACCCAACACCAAGCCCCCTTCTGATTATAATCAGATCACCCATAGCTGCTTCTGACATCACAACATGCACAAGCAGCATTTCACATCCACCTGGTAACAACTGGAAAGGCTTTTACTCTTGCACGTGCCAGATTGCACCAGCTTTCTTGTACATTACCACCTCACAATCTGGTCACTTCTTTTCACCATTCACACAATATAATTTAAGGAGCAGCTGATGCATTTAACAGGCAGCTTGAAAAAATACATGAGGGACAAATGAAGAAAATGACAGTTGATAAGAGTTAACGTGGAGCATAAACATCAACACAGACTATTTGGGCCAAATGTTTCTGAGCTCCAAATTCTCTGTAATTCTATGTGATCTAGCTGCCTCCCACAGCAGCCAGACACTTACTCCACTCCTGTGGGAGAAGATGTCACATAGGACAGGAGAAAGGAGCAACACCAGTGGAAGGCTAGCCTCCCTCAAACCCTCTTGTCATAGAACTGAAAGCAGTGGAGTTTCTGGGGCCAGGCTACACTGGAAGGAGTAGGATGAAAAGGCTGGAGAATACTCTGAGCAGGGTCTCTGCCTATTGTTTTACCTCAAGCAGAAAAGCATACAGGCAGCCTCACGTGGCCAAGTGTTTGCTGTACCCTAACTTTCCAATTCCTTGCTGATTCTGGTCCCACACTTCTTCCTACAGACCCTTTCATGACTTGGGCCCTGCTGGCAAAGAGGGTGAGTGGAACCAACCCCTGAAGAAGCAAAGTCAACCCCTTCATCTTACCTAAGAAACTGCACAGTAATCTGGGTGGGTGGCATAGTAAACCGAATGGGGTTTTCACAGCATGCACCTCACATCACGGGTGAGCAGCAACTGGCAGTCATAGAAGCCATGGCATACAAGGCTATGGGCCTAGTGCTGGAAAATGGGATTAGAATAGTTAGGTACTTGTTTGACCGGTGCAGACCCGATGGGCCGAAAGGCCTTTTTCTGTGCTGTAGATATCTATGAAAAGAAAGGACATCAGACAATACAGCTGGCCAGAGGACAAGCTGAGGTTCAGTCTCTGGGGGCGAGGGAAGAGAGGGAGACGCTAGCAGTCCAACATTTAATAGAAAGGTATTGCAGGTTCTTGTGGAGTTGGACAACCTGCTCATGAGCTGTCGTGTCATATCTGACAGTGTGGGGAAGTCGGCTTCCCGCTTGTGTGGAGTCCTGGCACAAGGAATGAGCATTCTGTTGACTGTCATGAAGTATGTGCTCTCCTCTATGACAGCCACAGCAAAGCACTGATTTCAGGACCCTCTGGCACCAGCTAGGCTATCTAGAATGAAGGTCAAACTAGTGCTCTGCAGAGTTTACTAGCACTATTCAGCTGCCTGGAAATTTTGGAGAAAATCGCACAAGTTGGAATTTGATCATGTCATGGACCTTCTATAGTCTGCTCTCCCATAAATCAATAGGAGTCCTGAGCCACAGCTTTGATAATCCTGCTATATTTTATGAATGCTGCATTAGGGTCCTATTAGAGTGATAGGAGTCTGATTTACACAATGAAATGACCATGCCTCCAGAATTAGGCAGATAATGGGCTGTCCTGGGCAGGGAACTGCCCAAAATTATTTCAGTCACATCAGCAACATAAAAAGGCTGCTAAGTGCACTTAACATTTTAAAGCTGCTACCTTTCCATTTATGTTAGACTGGGTAACTTAACATTGGCCCTTGTAAATTTGGGCAGTGCCACATTGGATTCAATACAGGGGATCTGAATTTGTAAGATAATAATAGTGATGGTTATCTTCAGATAGAACATATAGGCCGGAATTTTCCGCACCCATTGGCGTCGGGCGTCATGGCGGGTATGAACGGACAATATAGAGAGAAGGCCAAAAAGTGGTTTTACAATGTCGTGAAAGCAGTTTGCGATCGTCCGCTCCTCCCATCAATGGTGGGCCGCCTTTCCCGCCGTCCAGCGTCAGGAACCATCTTTCAATGCGTTTGCATCTCATCGTCTTGCCTGCTCTGAAAGCATCTCCCCACGTTGGATCATCCAGGCACGTTGGCGTGATTGCGTGCTGGCGCATTTCACAACAGCATTTAAAAGGTGTGCAGCTGGTGAGCTGAATTTCGAGGGGAACTTGGAGGTGAGTGCGCACTAATATTGTGCAGCATTTGCGAGGGTCGCCCATTCAACTTCAAGAAGAGGCGCTGCGCATTCAGGCGAGGGCACATGCAAGTCACTTCTTCCCGGCTGGCTGACAGTGCGATGCCAGGGCAAGAGCTGCACTGCGGTTGGGGCGGGGGCTGGGGACAGGGCAGCACGGTCTCATGGTGGTGCAGAAGCACGTGTGGGGGGGTTGAGGATGGTGGAGGGGAGTGGTGGTGGTGAGGGAAGCAGCCACACATTGGGAAAATCTTGTATTAAGTGAGCATTCTTGCGCAGCTGAGACAGTTCAGGTGCAGCTACATTGATATGTTTGAAGTCGGGTCTCTAGCTTATCTGCCCACTCAAGCAATACACAGGCATCAAAGTGCCACCAAGAGCTCCAGAGCTTTTCACCCCTTGGGGGGGCAGACTGAAAACTAATGAGCATTTTAGGGGGCTGCAAACTGGGCACGTTGTACAATCTCCTTGCTAAAGCTGGCCATGGAGCAGTCACTGGTGGAGGTGCTCACAGCTCCTTGCAATGTCATCATTCAGGTTTGGACCAGCCTCACCCATGGTTCAAGCTAACAGTGCAGCCTTGCAGCGCAGGTTAGGAGGATGTCTGTGCCTGAGCTGAGAGCACAGCATGCAGTCCAGTGGGCAAAGCTGCCGCCAATCAGCCAGGTGGGGGGTGGGGGGAAGTGGGTGGGGTTCGGGCAGCCATGCAGTGTACTAAACTCTGGCCATCCAGCACTTTCCGGGATGTTAAGCGGCCTTCAGACTTAACCAAGAGAGGTTCTTAGTATACCCAAGCTAACTTATGCATCTCTCTTTTATCCTGCAAGAGGAGTACATCAGGAGCATGGATCCTGCTGATCTAGCTGTATGCCTCATGGCCCACGGAGTGGAGATGACAGAGGAGAGAGCATCGGAGGCGCCTGGCTGCACAGAGGGAGGAGCAGCACCCTTAAGGAAAAGGGGTGGCTAGGCTCCTGTGCACGCCGCTGAAGAGTTACAGTGAGCCTTTGTGGGTTGGCACCTAGCTAGTCCCAGTGTCTACAGATGGCACTTGTCATTCCTGCAGGTGACCGAGAACGAGTGTTGCCGAAGACTGCGCATGTCCAGGGAACTGATCAGTCACATATGTCACGTGCTGCAGGATTTGGCACTAAGGGGACTTGGGGGGCATCCGCTGCCAGTGGCTGTGAAAGTGACCGCAGCACTCAATTTTTACCCGATGGCTCCTTCCAGGCTTCCAAAGATGATCTGGGCAGGATCTCACAAGTTTCCACACACAAGTGTATCCAGGAGGTAACAGATACCATCTTTGTGAAGGCATAGAACTTTATGTATTTCGCGTGGGATCAGACAAGCCAGGAAGCAAGAGCACTGGGATTTGAGCAGATTTTGGGTTTCAATTGGTACAGGGTGCCAGTGACTGCACCCACATGGAGCCTAGATCCCTGTAGCCACAAGCAGTCAACCACGTAAACATGCAAGGGCTTCCACTCGCTGAATGTTCAGCTGGTCTGCAACCACAGCAAATACTTCTTGCAGGTTTGCACATGATTCCCTGGGAGTGTCCACAACTCCTACACTCTCAGTAGGTCTTAGATCCCTGATGCCTTCCAGGGTCCACAGAGGCTGCAGGGTTGGCTCCTCGGGGACAAGGGTACCCGCAGAGAACGTGGCTGATGATGCCCATGCGCTAGCCTCAGACTGCAGCAGCGAGAAGGTACAACGAGACACATGCTGCAACTCGCAATTTGGTGGAGCAGATCATTGTGATATTGAAGATGAGGTTCCGGTGCCTGGAATGGTCTGATGGAGCCCAGCAATACAGTCCACAGAGTGTCGTCATCGCCTGCTGTGCCCTTCACAATCTGGTGCTTGGGGGAAGGAGCTGCCTGATAAAGGGATGGAGGAGCTGTCTGTCTCCTCCAATGAGCAGGATATCGAAAGGGAGGGGGATGGGGAGGACCTCAAAGGTCAGGATGTCAGTGATGAAGCCATTGCATTGTCCAGGCAAGGCAGGTTCACTCAGGAGGCCCTCATAGTTGCCAGATTCGTGGAGGATGATGATGACATGCAGTGAGGACACTCCATAGATCCTCACATTGCATCTCTGAACGTTTGACTCCTGTCTGGCTGATGGCAGCGCACATACCCTCTGTGATAAGGCTCCTGTCATTGAGATGTAGCGGATGTCCATAGTCCCTACATTCCAGGAGGATGATGACGACATGCAGTGGGGACACTCTATAGATCCTCATATAGCTTATGTGAAAGATTGATCCCTGTCTTGCTGATGGCAGCTCGCTTGCACACTGCGAACAGGGTCATATCATGAAGATGAAGCAGGGAAATGTGAACTTCTCCTGATCTTATGGCATCTTTCATGAGCTGAACCCTTCAGGACCGCACAATCACCAGACACAGATGCTGAAGAATGGGGGCCAGCCGCATCTCAAAGGTGCTGAGACCACACAGAGAGAATGATGGAACTCTGTGCTGTCAGTCCACAACATTCTGGCAGCAATGATAGGCCCCATCAAGGTACAAGCATGACTGATGTGACCAGTGATAATGAAGGCACACCATCTGCGTGCTGGGAAGGTTGCACTGGACTGGGACACCTGCCTTTATGTAGTGCAGGAAGCAAGCTTTCACATCAGGCTGACAAGAAAACAACTGTTCATCATAACAAGGAGCCATAGACAGGATGACATAGTTAGGAGTTTATTTACAATAGTCAACATTATGTACAAGTGATTAACGCCTGTGCCCAAGCAGTGAAACTACATTTTCTTAACCTTCTCAACCCTGCTGCTATGTTTTGGTGCTCCCCGGACATCCACAGCGGAGGTGGAGGCAGCCTGCTGAGTGCTATGCCCTGTCTGTGATGACCTTGGCGGGTGTCCTCTGCAGGGCCAAGACCTGGAGGGGTGGCCTGCTTTTGGGGTCCTGCTGTGTGGCAGTGGCACCCTCCATGACCTGTGGGGGTGGAGCTGCTGGGGTCACAGAAGGAGGGAATGCTGATGGGCCGGACACTCCCGGAGTCACCTTGGTGGATGGCCCCAGGGTGTGCCCATGATAATCCTCCTCCCTGTGGGTGCCCAAGAGCCCCTGGCTGACTCCTTGAGGAGAAGGGGAAGCTGGAGTGAGATCAAGCTGCCCTGCACCCTTCTCGTGTTGACACTGTTGGGAGCCAACATTGGCATCAGCGATGGAGTTCCGCCCATGCAGCAGTGCAGGACCAATGTCGTGGGCCAAGGTCTGCATGGCAGCCACCATCCTAGCAGTGTTATCTTCGATATGTTGGCATGCCAACGCTATCACCTCAGCCTGATGGCTCCTCCATCGTACCTTGCAATCTGAGGAGTGCAGTAGACATCCCTTCCTGATGTTACCGAGCTTGCCTTTGCAGCTCCAGCAACATATGTATGACTGAGTCCAGAGGCTCCTCATCTGACTTGGACTCAGCAGATTTCTGGCCTCCAGCAGTCCTTCGCATGCTGGAGGCCTGGGAACTCCCTGCCTCTGCCTGCTGTGGGTCAGACAGTGCGATGTGCTCACCAGATTGTGACTACGAGGCACCTCTAGAGCTAGGACCCACCGAGGTGTGTGTCTCTGCACTGGTGGAGGGTGTGGGTGAGCGCTGTGACGGGTCTTCAATAAGGGTGTGATCAGATTCTTCTTCCGAGGTGTCTTCGAGGACCTGGCTCGTAAACCCCCTTGGCTGCTTCCCAGATGTGTCTACGAAAGCAAGGAGAGATAATTAATGCATGGCAGGGGACTGAGGAACAGGGGAACTCACATAGCATGGTTGTCTGATGGAAGTTGCATTCACTTGGGTCCTCACTTGGCTGAGCACCGCCGACCTCGCTGTCAGCACAGGAATGGTGCAGGTCATCGCTGGCCAGCTGGATGACTCTATTTTCAAGGTCTGTGAGGACCATGGTGTCAGGCATTCCTCCACCAGTCTGCAATCTCTCCCTTTTGTTGTATGCTGGCTTGTCCTGTTTGAAGACAGATGGAGAGTGTCAGCAGGATGTCTGCCAGGCCAGATGAGAAGAATAACTAGCGTGTGGGGGTGGTGAGTGCTGCCATGGGCATGATGAGGACACTACTCACAGGGCAGATGAAGGTGTGTGTGAGAGACTGAATGGTGATGTCTGTTGAACCGGTAGTGAGCGAGATCACTGTGGACATGCGATGGGTTTGTGAGTGTGTGAGTTGAGAGTGATGAGAAGAGTGACTTACCCTGGCGGAACGGAGGAGAACATTCATTCTCTTTTGGCATTGGGTGGATGCCCTCTTTTGCAGGGTGTTGGCGCTGGTCCCCACTGCCATCGCCTCCCAGCCGGATTTGTCACCTTGCTTGCGGGTCTTTGCCCAGATTGGGGGTAGAGGACTTTGCAGCGGGCCTCCACTGCATCCAGTAGGCGCCCGAGGGAGGCGTCGCTAAAGTTGGGGGCAGCATGTTTCCTCCCTTTGGCAGCCATCGGTTCCCAGCAACTTCCTACCCCTTGAAGAGCACTAGCTCTGTGCAGGGGCGGCCTTTAAATATGGTGCCTGAGGTGACGGCGGGGCAGGTGAATCAGATGCTGCTCCGCCAATGACCCACCGTGTTTCCCAGGAATACATAATTTACGATGTGGGATGCGCTGGGAAGGAGACGATATGGCACGAAAAGCCACCATTGCGGCAGGCGGGTAAAACATCACTTTTTCCACCCACTACTGCACTTGGTGCAAATCTGGACGAATCCGTGCATAGTGACAATTCAGATAAACAACAATGAAAATATTGTATCAGAGTTAATGGTGCATCACAGAGCAAAAGTGTCATCAAAAATAAATACCCTTTCAAAAAAAATCATGATTCCAAGATAATATAAGCAATCTGAGATAGAATTGCTTATTTCTTTTTTATTGTATGATACTGCGCTTTAATAAATAGGAGACAAAGATATATTATTTCAATACGTATTTACATTATTACAACAATATTTCACCAGGGTTGCTCCTTATATCATCCAAATCTTTAATGAGGAGATAGTTTCCTTTTATTCATTCACGGGATGTGGGTATTTCTGGCAAGACTAGAATTTATTGCCCATCCCTACATGCCCTTCAGAAGTTAGTTACCTTCTTGAACTGCTGTAGTCTGTGTGGTGAAGTTACTCCTACAGTGCTATTCGGTAGGGAGTTGCAGGACTTTGACCCAGTGACGATGAAGGAACAGGGATAAAATTTGAAGCCAGGATAGACAGTTAAATGAATGGGCAACAAGGTGACAGATGGAACTCAATGTGGGGACGTGTAAGGTTTTTCACTTTGGTCGTAAGAATAGGAACTCAGAATATCTTTTAAAAGGCATGGGGTAGAATTCTCCCCCCGTTGGGGGGGGTGTTGTACTGGGGCGGAGGCGGGCGTGGGCAGCCGCGGACCCTATCGGTGCCCCTGGTTGGGTCCGCGCCGCCATTTTACATGGGCAGGCCAGTTAAGGCCCGCCCAGCATGACGCGTGCCCGGAAGCACTATGCTCCCTGTGCGGGCGGGGGGATGGAGGTTCCCTGAGTCGGGAGTGCGCTCTTTCGTGCATACGCGCGAAAGAGCGCATAAATCTCCCTGAGGTACAGAGGTGCCTCAGGGAGATTACATTCACTTATGCAACATTGATTAAAGGTAAACAAAAATTTTAAGGAAATGTCCCCTCATGTGAAACTGTCACACGAGCTGGGACATGTCCATTAATTTTATTAAAAACTATTAAAACACTTTAAAAACATTCATGAAATCTAATCCTGCCCGTGGATGAGGTTCCATGAAAAATGCAAAGGCCGCCTGGGCTCTTTGCCTGCCCGCCAACCTTAAGGTTGGACGGGCAGCTCAGTTTATTAGATTAATTGATATTTAAATGGCCTTAATAGGCCTTTGACAGTTCGGTGGGTGCGCAGCCGACTTGGCTACGTGCCCACCAAACTGAAAATCTAAATGATGCGCGGTGACGTCGGGACATGCGCCTGACGTCACCGTGTGTCATTTTACGCTTCGGCGAGCAGGCCCCACCCCCACTCACCGAGCAGAAGATTCAGCCCATGAAACCTGTAAATGTTGATGTCCAGAGAGACTTGGGTGTACTTGTACAAGGAACATAGAAAGTCAGCATGCAGATAAGCAAGCAATGAGGAAAGCAAATGGCATGTTGGCCTTTATTGCAAATGGATTGGACTACTAGAATAAAGCAGTCTTGCTATAACTGTGTAGGGTTTTGGTGAAACCACACTTGGAAGACTGTGCAATTTTGGTCTCCTTATCTAAGGAAGGATATATTTGCATTGGAGGCTGTACAGTGAAGGTTCACTAAATCAGTCCCTGGGATGAGAGGGCTGTCTTATGATGAGGAACTGATTAAAGTGGGTCTTTATTCTCTAGCGTTTAGAAGAGGTGATCTCATTGAAACATCTAAGGTTATGAACAGGCTTGACAGGGTAGATACTCAGAAGTTGATTCGACTGGCTGTGGAATCTAGAATCAGTGGGCGCAGTCTCAGGATAAGGGGTTGACCATTTAGGAATGAGATGAGAGGAACTTTCTTCATTCAATGGGTTGCATATCTTCGGAATTCTCCACCCCAAGGAGTTGTGGATGTGCCATCCTTGAATATTTTTAAGGGTGAGATAGATTTTTGGGCTCTCAAGAAATCAAGGGATATGGGGAGTGGGCAGCAAAGTGGAGTTGAAGCCCAAGATCAACCATGATCATACAGAATGGCAGAGCAGATTCAACAGGCCATATGACACTTTTCTGCTCCTATTTCTAATGTTCTTATATGTATGGTTTGAAGGGGAACTTGGAGGTAGAGGAGTTCCCTTGCACCTGTGCATGTGCCACTTGATAGCACTGTCAACGACATCTCTGTCCCTTTGCTGATGATTGAGGGTAGATAATGAGGTGGTAATTGACCAGTTTGGATTTGTGGTTAGCACATACTTTGGCAAATTCCCACATTGTCGGGTGGATGCCAGTGCTGTGGCTGTACTGGAACAAATTTGCTCAAGGTATGGCTAGTTCTGGTGCACAACTCTTCAGCACTATAGCGGGGGTGTTGTCACAATCCACTGCCTTTTCTGTGTCCATTGTGCTCAGCGTTTGTTGTTATCAAGTGTTGTGAATCAAATTGGGTGATGGCTGACTTTTTTTGATGGTGGGGCCTCAGGCGGGGTCATCCTTATCTAATCCACCATTATTCAGGTTAGGGGTGTACATGGAGCTCCCTCATCCAGTTAGTTTCTTTTTAAGTTGTCCACCATAATTCGTGACCGGATTGACAGTACTGAAGAGTTTCAATATGATCTGTTTTTTTGTGTGATCATTCAGCTCTGTATATAGTGTCCCATCCAGGAGATAGGAAGAAAAAAGCATATATATAAATATATCTATGTCAGCCTGGCTATTTTATAAAATTATTCTTTTTGTTTTTCAAAATGGACAATTGCTGAGCTGATAAAATGGCTGTAGCTGATCACATGCTGGTTTCTGCAAGTTTCTGAGCAGTTTAAAAGCAAACAAAGGCTAACACATCAAACATTCCAGCCAAGCCAACACAAAGGTTAGTAGGGGATAAATCTGCGCCAGTCAGCTATGGACAAAGGTAGAGCTATTTGTGACACCTAATCTCCAATGTTGTGTTAATGGCCCCACTGTTACCTGCTCTAAAACACAATGGGCAGAATTGTTCCAGATTTGCACTAAGTGCGGTAGCAGGTGGGTAAAATGGCGTTTTACCCGCTGGCCGCAATGGCAGTTTTTCACGCCGTATTGTCCCAAACCCGCCGCCTTAATTTATGCATTCCTGGGCAACACGTCATTTCCATGGTGGGCGGGCTATCATTCATCCGCCACACCATTACCTCGCTGTTTCATCACGTCAGGCGCCATATTTAAAGCGCAGCAGCGCACACACCTCTCAGTGCTTCCAGCCCACGACAGCTGCAAAGACATGGCCCTGAAAGGCAAGGAGACTGCAACCCCCCAGGTTCAATATTGTGTCCCTCGAATGCAGTGGAGGATCACAGCGATGTCCTCTAGCCCCACTCTGGCCGCAGGATGGGCAGCAACATCACCAATCCAGCTTGGGAGGTGGTGGCAGTGGTGGTCAGTGCCAAAACCCTGCAAAAGAGGACAGCCACCCAGTGCCACAACAGGATGAATGCTTTCTTCTATTCCACCAGGTAAGTCACTCTTCTTATCACTCTTATCTCACACAATCACAAACACATCACACATCACACATCCACAGGGCCCTCACTAACTGCCAGCTCAAGGGACATCACCATTCACTCTCTCACACACACTTCATTGTCTTCATCCAGTCCATGGGACCACTCACCACCCACACAATCCAGGCATACTTATCATCTGGCCTGGCAGGCATCCTGCTTCCACTCTCTCCATCTCTAATTATGCAGGACAAGCTGGCACACAACAAGAGGGAGAGGTCGCTTATCGGTGGAGGAATTCCTGAAAACAAGATCCTCATGGACTTTGAAAACAGAGCCATTCAGCTGGCCGGTGAGGATCTGGGCAATTCCTGTGCTGACGGTGAGGTCGGCGCTGCTCTACCAAGTGAGGATCCAGCAGTGCAACATCCATCAGACAACCATGCTGTGAGTGATGTGTGCTGTTTCACAGGCCACTGCCATGCACTAATTATCTCTCCTTGCTTTCACAGGCACATCTGCCAAACAGCTGACAGAGTCTACAGCCCAGGGCCTCCAATCAATCTCCAAAGAAACCTCTGAAGAGGAATCTGAAGGCACTCTCCTTTAGAGTAGACTCAGGATAACAGTCTGGTGAGCACATCGCACTATCTGATCCACACTAGGCGGCGACAGGGACTTCCCAGGTCCCTGGCACTTGGTGGACTACTGGAGGCCAGAAACTTGCTGAGTCTGTGTCAGATGACGAGCCTCAGGACTCAGTCATGTCACAGTTGCTGGAGCTGCAAAGGCAGGCTAAGGAACATCAGGAAGGGATGTCAGCTGCACTCCTCAGATTGCAAGGCATGATGGCAGACTCCGTCCGCCTTCAGGCTGAGGTGATAGTGCCGGCATGCCAACACATCGAGGCCAACACTGGTAGTATGGCGTCCGCCATCAAGACATCACTCCTGCATGGCTCGGTGGGCTGAACTCCATCTCTAATGCTATGGTGGGCCTCCAAAAGTGCATATGCGAGATGGGTTTGGGGCAGCTCGATCTCAATCCAGCAACCCCTTCTCCTCAAGGAGTCAGCCAGGGGGCCCTTGGGCACCCGTAGGGAGGAGGTTCAGCAGGTGCACACCCGAGGGACATCCACCCAGGTGACTCTGGGAGTGTCCAGCCCATTCAAATCCCATTTTCCTGTGACCTCAACAGCTCTAGCTCCACAGGCCGAGGAGGGTGCCAATACTGCACAGCAAGACCCCAAAAGCAGGCAGGGGCCCTCCAGGTCTCAGACTCCAAAGGGCGCCTGTCAAGGTCATCACAGACAGGGTGTAGCAGTCAGCAGGCTGCCCCTAACTTGGGTGTGGATATCCGGGAAGCACCAAGGCATGGCGGCAGGGTTAGGAAAGTTAAGAAGATGTACATCTTGTCTGTTTGCAGGTCTGATGGGCAGGAAAAAACAAGTCTCACTGTACGGATGCTGGATACACCTCAGTAAACGTCTACACAGGCTGTGTGCTTCCTGCGCTACTTACTTGACAGGTGATGTCCTCGACCCAGTAAGGGTTGTAGGCCTTCTCACAGGTCCTGCAAAACTGCTTAAAGTAGACCTTGTTAGTGCCTTGTACACACCAAACGTAAGCACTCTCCCAGCGAGCGTTACAGTCTTTGCAATGGAAGTATCCATATTTCTGCTCTAGAAACTGAAATCTTAAGCGTTTCTCGCTTTGGGTTGTTTTGGTGACCGCGGTTCCGGTGTCTTGCTTTTCCTCATCTTTCGTTGTATCTTCAGGCTGTTCGGCAATTGTGCCACTTGGACCATCCACGGTTGCAGTTCCTCTCTCTTCAAATTCCTTAACTTGCTCGGATGCCGTTTCCTCCTTTGTAGCTTTCTCCTCTTTCACCACTTCAGATACCTCCTCTTCCTGCTGAGGTTCCTCTTGTGCTTCTTTGGAATTTGGTTTGCCGGCATCCCATGGCTCTCCTTTATACAGGAAGGTATTTAGATTGGGTGATATGACAGGAGAATAGATAGCCATGGTCCTCCGGAACCGAACATTTTTGGGCATACTAACCGGACTCCCCTGTATTTGGTTCTGTGAAGGCCGGCGCTTGACTACTCCCCTCCGCCTCATAGTCATCATCATCAGTGTCCTGGGACCTAATGAACATTGCACAGATGCATCGGTTCTGGGATTAACCTGAACTCCAACATCTTTCGTGTTTGCTTTTCTCACTCTTGGTGTTAGGTTTGGGTTCACCTGGGATAATATCACTTTGAGCTGAGCTCGTTGATAGTTGTCAAAATATTCGCTAGGGTCACCATAGTTGCTCAAGTAATTCCTTTGTCTCCAAGTAGAACCTTTTGGCCGGCTGCTTATGTATTGATAAGAATAGGGATTATACGGTGAGTAAATATAATCAAACGCATCTTCACCTAAGGTAGCCATAGTCTGGGCATGGGTGTTAATCACTTGTACTTAATGTTCACTATTGTCAATAAACTCCCAAGAATGTCTCCCTGCCTGTGGCTCCTTGTTCTGATGAGCAGTGTTCTTGTCACTCAGATGTGAAACCTTGCAGCACAAGATAAAGGCAGGTGTCTCAGTCCAGGGCCTCTTCCCTGTGCTCTGTGCAGCCTTCAGACCAAAGTGATGGCTCAGCCTCACACTCCTTAGATACATTACTGATGCCTGCACCTCAGCAGTGCTGGTCATTGCTACCAGAATGTCATGGGCAGGCATCACAGAGTTTCTTTGCATGCTCTCAGCACCTTTACGGTGGGGCTGATCCCCATCTTTTCAGCATCTGTGGCCAGTGATTCTGTGCTCCTGAAGGGGTCAGGTGCTGAAGGCAGACAAAGCATCAGATGCTTTTAAAGTTTTATGGCTGTGTCTCCATGATACGACCCTGATCACAGAGCGCAAGCGAGCTACCCTCAGCCAGACAGGAGTCAGACATTCTCAGAGCCTATGTGAAGATCTATGGAGTTGCCTCACTCCATCCTCCTGCAATCAAGCGACTGCATCTCCATGACAGGAGCATTCTCACAGAGGGTATGTGCGCTGCCATAAGCCAGACTGGAGTCAAACGTTCATAAATGCAGTGAGGATCCATGGTGTCTCCTCACTGCATGTTGTTATCATCCTCCACAAATCTAGCGGCTATGAGGGCCTCCTAAGTGCACCTGCCTCATCTGGCCAGTGTGAGGGCCCCCTTGCCATCATCATCGCCTTCGAGGACCTCCTCAACTTTATCCCCGTCGACGTCCTCCTCATCAGAGGAGACATGCAGCTCCTCCATCCCCTCCTCAGCCAGCTCCTCTCCCCGTTGCAGCGCCAGGTTATAAAGGGCACAGCAGACAATGATGTTAAGTGACACCTTCTGTGGACTGTATTGCAGGGCTCCACTAGACCAGTCCAGGCACCGGAACCTAATATTCACCACATTGCGAGTTGCAGCATGAGCCTCGTTATACTGTCGCTCTGCTGCAGTCTGAGGCCACTGCACAGGTGTCATCAGCCACGGCCTCTGCAGGTAGCCCTTGTCACAGAGGAGCCATCTCTTCCGCTTCTGTGGACCCTGGAAGACTTCAGGGATCTGTGGCTGACTGAGAATATAGGAGTTGTGCACACTCCCTGGAAACCGTGCACAGACCTGCAGGATGAGCTTGTGGTGGTCGCGCACCAGCTGCAGCGAATGGAAGCCCTTGTGGTTGACACAGCTGACCACATGTTACAATGGAGACCTGAGCGCCATGTGAGTGTCATCGATGGCATCCTGCACCTGTGGGAAACTCAAGATCTGTGCAAATCCAATCACTCTTGCAGCCTGGCTCTCCTGGCCCCAGACGAAATGCAAAAATTGTGTGCCCTCACAAAGATGGCATCCGTGACCTCATGGATGCATTTGTGCGTGGAGGCTTGTGATATTCCACAGAGGTCACCTGCGGGGCACTAAAAGGAGTTACTGGCATAGAAAATGAGCACTTCTGTCAATTTCACAGACACTGGCAGTGGATTCCCTCCATGTCCACATGGTGCCAAATCCTGCAGTAACTGGCAGATGTGACCAACCAGTTCCCTGGACATGTGCAGTCTTCAGTGACACTGATTGTCAGTCATCTGCAGGAATGAAAGGCATCGTTTATAGACTCTGGGTCTAGCTAGGCACCGACCAGCGACAGCTCGCAGTGGGCCTTCGACAGCATGTGCGGGAGCACCAGCCGTTCCTTCTTCTAGAAGGTGCTGCTTCTCCCTCTGTGCAGCCAGATGCCTCCATTGCTCTCTTCTCCATCATCTCTGTTCTCTGTACACCACAAGGCTTACAGCAAGTTCACCAGGCTCCATGATCTCGATGTACTCCTCCTGTAGGATGAAAGAGAGAGACACATGGGTTAGCTTGGATGTACTAACAGCCTGTCTTGGTTAAGTGTGAAGGCCCCTTAACACATCCTGGAGAGTGCTGTCTACCACTTGGATGGCCAGAGATTAGTGCGCTGCATGGCTCCCGAAACCCCATCTTCATCCGCCGCACTCCACCTGACCGATTGGCGGTAGCTTTGTCCACTGGACTGCGTGCTGTGCTCTGAGCTCAGGCACAGGCATTCTCCTAACCTGCACTGCAAGGCTGCACTGTTAGCTTGAACCATGGGGGAGGCTAGTCCAAACCAGGGTGAAGACCCAGCAAGGGGCTGTGAGCTCCTCCACCAGTGTCTGCTCCATGGCCAGCTTTAGTTAGGAGATTGTACAACGTGCCCAGTCATCCAAATGATGATTCAAACGATGACTAGTCCACTAAAATGCTCATTAGTTTGCAGTCTGCGCCCGAGGGGTGAAAAGCTCTAGAGCACTTCGTGGCATTTTGATGCCTCTGCGTTGCTTGAGTGGGCAGATAAGCTAGAGACCCAACTCCAATCATATCAATGTGGCTGCACCTGAACTGTCTCAGCTGCAGAGGAATGGTCACTTTATACAAGGTGTCCCTAACCTGTGGCAGCTTCCCCCACGCATCCTGCTACCCCCACCTTGCAAGTGCTTGTGCGCTACCTTCAACCACTGGGCAGCCTTTGCCCTGCCCCCCAAGTCGCCTCAACCTTGATGGCCAACAGGCTTCCCTATCGAGCGCTCCGCAATGTTACTCTGCACTCACCTCTGATTTCCCCTCAAAGTGCAGCACGCCAAGTACATGCCTTATATACAAGTTGGTGTGCAATCATGCCAATGTAAGTGGACGATCCAGCGGGTGGGGGCGGTGGGGGAATGAGTCCGGCGGGCTGGCTTTATAATGATATGCTGATATATTTCAATGAGGCTCCTGTTGGGAAATGTGGCCCGCCATTGACGGGCTGAGCAGATGATCGCAAATTGGTCTCACAATGTTGTGTAACCAATTTTTGGCTTTCTCAATCTGTGAGAGGAGAAATCAGGGCTGTTTAAATTAATCCTCCTCCTGTCTGTAACAATAGCAAGCTGTTTCTGCTGTTTCGTATGCATGTAGTCTTGTGTTTTATTTTCACCGGGTTGGCACCTCATTTTTAAGTACACCTGGTGCTGCTCCTGTCATACTCTCCTACACTCCTTGTTGAACCAGGATCGGTTCCTTGGCTTGATGGCAATGGTAGAGTAAGAGATATATGAAACCAGGAGGTTATAAATTGTGCTGGAAGACAATTCTGCTGCCACTACTGGCTGATAGCACCTCATGATTGCCAGCTTTGAGCTGCTAGACCAGTTCTGAATCTATCCCATTTAGCACAGTGGTAGCGCCAAACAACACAATGGAGAACACCATCAGTTTTAACTTGGTCTCCAGGGTGATAACTCCTACCATTCTTGTCATGAACAGATGCTTCTGCGGCAGTAGGTTGATGAGGATGAGGCCAAGTGTGTTTTTCCAACTGTGTTGATTATCATCACGTGCTGAAGGCCCAATCTGGCATCTGGGTCCTTTAGGCTTCATGTAGCTCCTTCAGCAGTGGTGCTACCAAGCCACTCTTAGTGATGGACATTGATCCCCCCACCATCCAAAGTACTTTCTGTGCCATTGCTACTCTCAGTGCTGCTTTCAAGTGGACGTCAACATGGAGGAGTATTCATTCACCAGCTGAGGAAAGGCAGTAGGTGGTAATCAGCAGGAAGTTTCCTTACCCATGTTCGATCAGATGCTGTGAGACTTCATGTCATCTGGAGTCAATATTAAAGACTCCCTGGGCCATCCCCTCCTGACAATATACCATGGCCACCAACTCTTGTGGGTTTATCCATCTTGTGGGATGGGATGTACCTGGATGGTGATGGAGGGGTCTGGGACATGGGCTGAAAGATATATTTATGTATGACCATATTAGGCTGTTGCTTAAATAATCTGTGAGACAGCTCTCCCAATTTCAGCACAAGTCCCAGATGTTAGCGAAAAGATTTTGCAGAGTCATCTGGGGTGGGTGTGCCTTTGCTCTGTCCAAATTCAGTGTCTAGGTCGATGCTGAGTAGCCCATCCAGTTTTATTCTTATTATGCTTTTTCAAGCAGTTTGATATAATTAAGTGACTTGATAGGCCACTTCAGAGGGTAGTGTCAACCACATTCTTGTGGGCCTGGAGTCACATATAGGCCAAACCAGATAAGGCTGGCATACCTTCTTCCCTAATGGATATTAGTGGAGCTGGTGTCTTTTCATAACAATCTGGTAGTTTCATGGTCGCCATTCCTGATGCTCACTTTTTATTCCAGATTCAGCTTGATGCCGTGAGACTCTTTGGGGTCTAGATTCAACGTTGAGGACTTCTGCGCCAATCCCTCCTGACTATATACAATTGTTAGAATAGAATATAATTTAGCAAATCATTTTCTAACCATTCCTTCATTAACAACATCTAATGAGACCAGGGACCATCCTGATTGACCACTGTGGCTAATAAATGACTTTGGAAGTAATTTATTAGAGTTAGGGATAAGCTCAGAATGGAATATTAAATGTGAATCAATCAGAACTGGGTCAGCTCAGATACTTTTTATTCATTCATGGGATGTGGGCGTCACTGGCTGGGCCAGCATTTATTGCCCATCCCTAGTTGCTCCTGAGAAGGTGGTGGTGAGCTGCCTCCTTGAACCACTGTGGTGTAGGTACACCCACAGTGCTGTTAGGAAGGGAGTTCCAGGATTTTGACCCAGCGACAGTGAAGGAACAGCAATATATTTCCAGGTCAGGATTGTGAGTGACTTTGAGGGGAACTTCCAGGCGGTGGTGTTCCCATCAATCGGCTGCCCTTGTCCTTTTAGATGGTAATGATCATGGGTTTGGAAGGTGCTGTTGAAGGAGCCTTGGTAAATTTATTCTGTCCTCAAATTCATGGACCTTTTTCAGCTTAGGACAAGAGGGGGGATATTTAGGCTGCCAGTTATTGCTACAGCTGATCTCTCTGCCCCCGGCAGAAGTGAAAGAGCTGTTGATGCTGACTGTGGAGAGCTGTCCAGGATCAAGGTCGTATCCATGTGCTGCAGGAACCTCACTTCACTACAGATGTGCTGGAAATCCACAATTAGTAGAAAGTCCAGGCCAGAGTATCAGAAGACCAATCAACTGTGAAAGGCATCCATTCATAGCCAGAATATGTACTAGACAGCAATCACAATTGGGAGCTCTGGCTGATGTTCCTCTCTGAGGCTAATCGCAGCATTCTCACGTCTGTGTGCTCTTCTGTATACCACTATTATATAGGCATCATGAAGCAAGTCAGTAACATTGGTAGGAGGCAGTAAGGGAAAGATGTGGACAGCTGTGACATGAAAAGTTTCTTTTGGCATAAAGGATTCACTTTTAGTTCATTCAGGTTAATTAAGTCACAGGAGCAAGAGAGAGCTTCACAAATGCCTTTACATAAGAGGAAAAATAGAGCCATAATGATCTCAACACAATTTGTTATTTTGGTCTCAGAAAACAATTAAAGAGCAAGGTGGTGCTATTTTATCAGCTAATAAAAAATGGCATGGATGAAATTGGACTCACCATTGACTTCAATGAAAAGAAAATTGGGCGACATGTAAAATGGGTTACCGATTCACTATTATTCATTTTTCACTGCTGCCCAAGATCAATGTCACCCCTGTATGTCCTTATGGTGTTCTGTAATAATACTGGTTATCACTGCGGTGGTAATTTGTTAGCAATGAGGCACAATTTGTCCCATTTACTATATAAGCTAAGGTTTCGGGTGATAACAGGTACAGCTCTGCTTATACAAGCTGTCTTTTGTAGTAAGCACAAATAAAGTATGCTGGTAGACCTTCTGAATCATAACAAAGCTATCCCATCACCACATCACAAAATGTCAAACAATTAGATCCAAGTCACCAGCATTTATTCAGTTTAAACTTTTTAATCAATTGGATCCTAAAACTATTTCTGATGGAAGAGTTTTGACTTGAATTATTAACACTATTTCTCTCTCCAGAGATGGTCCCTGAATGCTGAGTATTTCCAACATTTTCTGTCTTTAAATCCTAAAACTATCTGTTTTTATGATTTGCTTTAGTCACAAAGACGACCATCATATTCCTCTAAAAATGAGGCCTGCATTATGTCTTCTTGTTCCCAGAAGTTAGAAATAATAGACTCAAACAGCTGGAGCTTCATCGAGTATATTTCTTGCTGCTCTCCATGTGGCTGGTGGGCTGATTCATTGTTGCTCGGCACCTGAATGCAGTGCAGCATTAAACGTGGCACCCTGGATGTACATTCTCATAACAATTAGTCCCCAGCTCTCTGCAAATAATATAACAATATTAGAGCCTGTGCCATTCAGCAGCAATGACAGTTCCTGCTCTTCCCACTACCTTAAAAATAACAATTAGCACATAATCAGTGTTATTAAAAACTGTTATATCTATCAGATTTTGATAGCACAAAGAACCTGCAATCAGCTTGTGAGGATTCTCTGAAGAGTAAAAGAGATTTGCATCTATGTAAGAAAAGGAATTAAATTAAAAGTTATGCTACTATAGCTGGGTTCTTGATGGCAATTGTTTTTTTGGATGCAGTTACAGATAGCAACCAGCCCAGAGAAGTGCAGATTTATAGCAAATAAGGTCCTATGCTGTGGTAATCTGAGGTGCACTACACCTTTAAGGGAATGTGAGCAGATTGACCACGTGATTGTATTACCCAATTGCTGTGTAGCGCGGGCTACAATGTTAATCAGTAGTTTAGAATAGGGTCTGGTTGGAGAAGCACACATCATGTTAGTGCTCTGTTATCTGTGTAAATCAACAGCATGTGCTTCATCTTATATTGGCCTCTGTGTCTGCAGTATATTGTTGCCAACTCACCAGCCGTTAGATGGGCATACAACTGCATTCACAAGCAAAGCGACCCAACTGTAGAACATTGGCAATGCTGGATCAGAGATGGATTGAAATTATAATTATATCAGAGACAAAGGGACAGGAATGAGCACACAGGAGATGAAAGGTTTGGAGGCATATGAAACAAGCTAGGAAAATCAGGAACTTCACTTTTGATCTCAAATGCATGGAGCACCATTGAACAGTAACAGCAGGTGAGGTAGAAATGCAATCTGTTTAAATCCATGAATAATGGAAATCATGGGAAATGAATACAATGATATATAATTAGTGATGATAAACAAATGAGTAATCAGTATTTATCTGCCTTCTGCTGTATAGGAGATCATGACTGCCTTTTGACATACAGTTGGTTTTTGGTGCAAAAAGCTCGCTATCATAGTCCTCTGTGATATACGGTCAGCATCTGCCCAGCTGCAATGTAAATCAATGTAAAAGATAAAACACAGGCCTTCAAATTCCAAAGCTTCCAAGGCAACAGCAGGAAGTGAATGCTCATTACGTTGCGGCACATTGTTGCCTGCCATCTCGGTAAAAAGCAAACCTGCATGCAGTGCCTGAAAGAGGCCTTAGGACCTTAGCATATTTACATCAGAGAACTAACTCCTGTTTGAAGCCTGCTTTAAAATGTACTTACCTGATGTGGAAATAAGAGGAGCGGGAGTGCTCTTCCCACCCAACATTCAAACTATGTGAATTAAGGCCAGCCACTGCTCTCCCCCTCATTGGTCATCACTGCAGCCCTTCAGTCTCTGATCCAGGCCTCTGCCTATTACAGCCTCCCCTTCACCCCCAAGCAGCACTACCCACCCTCTCCTGATCGTTGCTAGCATCCTGACCCATCACTTTTGTCAGGACCACGGATCACAGCCCCAAATTACTTATGGACATATTGAAATTTTAAGTAAGACATGTGTTTTTTATAAAGGGACATGCAAGCAAGCAAAAGCTGGCTGAGACTGTAAAGTAGCCACTTGCTGGAAAATTCCTATGTAGATTACTCTTGACCAACTAGTCCAGAGAACAGAATGTTGCACCTAAAAAGGTGTCAAGGCCTACTTCAGACAGGGACACTTCAAAAGAAAAGATGCAATGCAAAAACTGAACTGTAATCTCCTGTGGTTGCGGGGATAATGAAGGCTGATTACCATCTTAGCAGAAACCATCTCCTGTGAATTATATCTCAGACTGTGGACATAATGTGAGTTGAAAAGAAAGCAGATCTGGGTGATAGACATGTTTGTTTTTCCCTTCCAGGACTACACAAGAAAAGGGGTTAAAAGCCAACTGCAACCCTGGTCTCTGGATGCTAGTTTTGGTGTTCCAGGCCTGCTGTGTGAGGGTGTGTTGTGAGGGTCACAGCTGAAGAACATCAACAAGGCACCCCTACGCTTGCAGGTAAAAACCTCTCTCTCTCTGATTGCTGGAAGCAAGTCACAAGTCAACAAAGCCACAGTCGAAAAGGAAACAGGACAACTCCTTTCAGCCAACCTGCAGAACCAAGAATCTTCAAACCAACTGCACAACTGCCCAAAGTCAGCTCTACCGGAATCATCCAACTTAACGGCCACAACGTTTCATCGTCACAGACCAGCCAGAGACTGATTCATATATCTTGTTAACTTTTATTTCTGGACTCACTTCTCATTTCTAGTCTGTGCGTATGTGTGTTGCATTTGTTTTCTTGTGTTTTAGTAACTAATAAACTCGCTCTGTCTTTAACTCAAGAAAACCTGGTTAAACTGGCTCCTTTTAAAAACATAAATACATTTGAACTGGGAATAGGTATCCATGAAGGAAGGGATCCTTTTTAAATTAACCTTGTTGTGACCAACCGAGGGGGTTTGAATAAAGAAGGGGAGCCAGTTCATCCCTCCTCACCCAGGAGCATAACAATTTGGGGTACCTCGATCATCCGGGATTATAACAAAATTGGGGAACCTCACCCGGGGACTGGCTGTAACACTCTCCGCCTGGCCAAGTTTCCCCTCTTTCTGGGCCTCATTAATGACTTACTTACTGGTGCTGCAGTAGCCAGGTGTTTGATTCCTACTTGAAGATCGAGGTCCAATATCGGATGCTTCTTGGGCCTAACCCTTCAGGCATGGAGATTGTTCCTTGCACCCGCCGAGTACAGGTACAGGAAAATTATCTTCTGGCAATTGAATCTGAAAGATATTTTCATCCTGAATCAATAATTAGCTATCTCGCCTTCGCAACATTAGAGAATAAGCCAACATTTATTCAAAAAGAAATAATAAACAGCATTTAGTTCTGCAGGTTAACGAGTTGTAAAGGTTGGCTGACAACATATCAATGTGAAAGATAGCTCATTCTTCCTATAAGGCGCTTATATTAGAGAAGTGGACAAAAGGATAGAGGAATTGCTCACTGACTTGTTCATTTTCACTAAAGGAGACCAGAACATTAATGAATTTTTCCTAGGCATCAGAGGAACGATCAGACAGTTCCAGCACAACATTGATTCTATGCGGACACTGCTTCCATCAGCAATAAGTGTCTTCAAGTGACCTTGCTCAGTAACACAAGATCAGCACATTTGAATAAGTACCTGACATTCTAGATACATTGCTCATGATTTGATTATTATTTCATGGAAAATAGGCATTGTTGGTAAGGCCAGCATTTATTGCTCATCCCTAATTGCTCTTGACACCTTGCTGAACCACTCTGCAGGCCATGTGGTATAGGTACACCCACGGTGCTGCTGTTCAACTAGGGTATTGGAGGGAAGGGAACATAGCTCAACCACCAGCTGTCTGCACTTGATGTTTATGCATGCACATTTTCTCGTGATCATAACTGGAATCCTGAATGATCTCTTTTCTATCTAGGGAGAGAGGGACTGAGGTTAGTGACAGCCCCCAAATGGAAATCCACTAACTCCACATGAATTCAGAACCTAATTCAAGGCCATGTTGATGGCTGCAGAGTATTTACTAAGCAGGGAAGCACCTAGACTAATGTTCCAAATTAACCTTTGCTTTAATCGTTCATTTATTGTCACAACTATTGTTAAGGCATTTTAATGGGGCCGAAAATTCTGTCTCTGAAATTTCCCAGTCTCCAGTGTAAAACAGATGGCGGCAATCTGAATGCATCAGCTTCCTTCCAGGCGTCTTTAGTTTAAATTACCCACATCTCCTTGAACTCCAGGACCCCTTTGCTGTGCAGGAAAAAAGTTTAACAATCTCACTAGAGAAGACATGATAAGCTACCTGTTTTGCCTGATCCTTCTTTGCAGTGTCCTTATATGTGTGGCCTGATGAGTCAGAGGTGAAAATAAGACCTGACAGTGAGGAGCAGAGGCTTCACAGCCTGAGAACTGAGAAGTCTGAGGTACTACTGTTAAAAGAAGGATGCTGGTTAAGCATCATTTACATGGAGATAGTGAGAGCCATCTTGGATGATCTGAGACAGATTCTCAATGTTCAATGACATCTGCAGTGCCAATATTTGAGAAGGAACCAATATTTGAGAAGAAACTAACACAATGAACACTACCTTAAAGCTTAAAATTGGAGCTTGGCTGTGTTGTAATATGCCTTTAAGGGACATCATCATGATATCTTTTATTCTTTATTCCTTCGTAGGATGTGGACATTGTTGGCAAGGCCAGCATTTGTTGCCCATCCCTAATTGCCTTGAACTGAATGGCTTGCTAGGCCATTTCAGAGGGCAGTTAAGAGTCAACCACATTGCTGTGGGTCTGGAGTCACATGTGGCTAGACCAGGTAAAGATGGTAGATATCCTTCCCTAAAGGACATTAATAACCAGGTGGGTTTTTATGACAATGATAATTTCATGGTCACCATTACTGAGACTAGCTTTCAATTCCAGGCTTTTTTATTAATTGAATTTAAATTCCACCAGCTGCTGTGGTGGGATTTGAACCCATGGGCAAAATTTTTACCTCAGTGGGTGGGCGGGTGCAGGTCCGACCTGCTCAAGTGTAGAATGACGCATGTTGACGTTGGGCGAGTGATATTTCGGTCGGCAGGAGAAGCAGGAATCGGCAGCGCGCCTGCCGACAATTAAAAGGCCTGTTAAGGCCATTAAAATCTCAATTAAGTTAAATATTTTGCTGACCATCCAACCTAACGGTTGGTGGGCAGGTGAAAAGGCCAAGCGGCCTCTGCATTTTTTTGGAAACCTCATCCATGGGCGGGTCATAACCTCAACGTGCAAATTGGCATAGGACAAATCAGATAAGGGAGATAAATGTGTGGCTCAAAGACTGGTGCGGGAGAAGTGGGTTCTGGTTCGTGGGGCACTTGCATCAGTACTGGGGAAAGTTGGATCTGTACCATTGGGATGGCCTACACCTGAACCGTGCTGGGACTGGTGTTCTCGTGAACCGCATAACTAGAGAAGTAAAGGGGGTTTTAAACTAAGTAGTGGGGGCAAGGGATCAAATCTGGCAAGATGTGGTAAATGGAAGAGTAGAGACATGACAAAAGAGAAGGGTAGAATTACGCGAAATGAGAAACAGACTGTAACAATTAGGGATAGAGCGTATGGATCTAACAGCAAATCAACAGATGAAACTAAAGGTTATAAAAAGCATAAAAGGACAAAATTAAAGGCTCTGTATCTGAATGCACGAAGCATTCAGAACAAAACAGATGAACTTACAGCACATGTAGAAATAAATAAGTATGATTTACAGAGACATGGCTGCAGGATGACATGGATTGGGACCTGAATATTGAAGGGTACAGGACATTTAGATGGGACAGGAAGCTAGGAAAAGATGGAGGGGTGGCCCTGTTAGTTGATGATGGTATTAGCACAGTAGCGAGGGATGTCCTAAGTTCAGGAAACCAGAATGTTGTTTGGGTAGAGATGAGAAATGGTAAAGGCAATATGTCACTTGTCCAGGCCCCCTAATAAAAACCGCATGATAGGGTGGAGCATAAAGGAAGAAATAATTAGAGCTTGTCAGAAAGGCACAGTGATAATCATGGGAGATTTTAATCTACATATAGCCTGTAAAGCCTGGAAAAGTCAGGTGGGCAATGGTAGCCTGGATGAGGAGCTCATAGAATGTTTTTGGTATATTTTCTTCGAACGACATGTTCTGGAGCCAACCAGAGAGCAGGCTATACCAAGGCCTGGTATTGTGCAACAAGGTGGAATTAATTAATGACCTCATAGTGAAGGTGCCCCAGGTAGCAGTGACCATAATATGATCAAATTTTACATTCAGTTTGCGGGAGAGGAGTGTGGGTCCGAGACCATGTTTTTAAACTTAAATAAGGGCAATTATGAGGGCATGAAAGCAGAACTGGCTAAAGTGAATTGGCAAATTAGGGGTAGGTCAATAGAGATGCAGTGGCAAACAAACATTTAAAGGGCTATTTCAGAATACACAGAATAGCTACATTCCAATGAATAAGAAAAGGTCCAAGGGATACACATATCATCTATGGTTAATTAGAAAGGTTAAAGATAGTATCAAACTTAAAGAAAAAGTACATAATTGTGCAAAGAGAGGTGGAAGATCAGAAGATTGGACAGAATATAAGGAACAACAAAGAGTGACTAAAAGAATAATGAGGATGGAAAATTAGAGTACGAGAGAAAGCTAGCCAGAAATATAAAAACAGGTAGTAATAGTTTCTATAAATATTTAAAAAAGAAAAGAGTTAACAAAGTGCGGGTTGGTCCGATAGAAAGTGAATCTGGAGAATTAATAATGGAAAACAAGAAAATGGCAGATGAATTGAACAGGTATTTTGCATCAGTCTTCACTAAAGAGGATACAAGTAACATCCCAGAAGCATCTCTAAATCAAGAAATGGAATGGAAGGAAGAACTCAGGAAAATTATCAGCAGAGAAGTGGTACTGAGTAAATTGTTGGAGCTGTGGGCTGACAAGTGCCCGGGTCCTGATGGACTTCATCCTTGGGTCTTAAAAGAAGTAGCTAGTGAGATAGTTGATGATTGGTTTTAATTTTCCAAAACTCGATAGATTCCATTAAATTGGAAGATAGCAAATGTAACTTCACTATTCAAAAAGGGAATGAGACAGAAAGCAGGAAACTACAGGCCAGGTAGCTTAACATCAGTCATAGAGGAACTGTTAGAAGCTATTATTAAAGAAGTTGTAGTAAGGCACTTGGATAATTTCAAGGTAATCAGGCAGAGTCAATGCGGTTTTGTGAAAGGGAAATCATGTCTACCAATTTATCTTTGAGGAAGTAACATGTGCTGTGGATAAAGGGGAACTGGTAGATGCACTGTACTTAGACTTCTAGAAGGCATTTGATAAAGCAGAACCATAGAAACCATTCAGCCCATCATGTCTGTGCCAGCCAGAAAAAGATGAGAAAAAGCTAGCCACTCATTTTAATCCCGCTTTCCAGCACCTGGTCCATAGCCTTGCAGATGACAGCACTTCAGTTGCAGATCCAAGTTTTAAATGAGTTGACCGTTCCAGTCTCAACCACCGATTTAAGCAGTGAATTCCAGACGCTCACCGCCCTCTGAGAAAAAAGTTTTTCCTCATGCCCCCTCTAATCCTTCCACCAATCACCTTAAATCTATGCCCCCTGGTAATTGACCCCTCAGTTAGGGGAAACAGGTCTTCCCTGTCTACCCTATCTAGGCCCCTCATAATTTTGTATACCTCAATTAGGTCACCCCTCAGCCTCCTCTGTTCTAAGGAAAAGAACTCTAGCCTATCCAATCTTTCCTCATAGCTGCAAGCCCTGGCAGCATTCTTGTAAATCTCCTCAGTACTCTTTCCAGAGCAATTATGTCCTTTCTATAATATGGTGACCAGAGCTGTACACAAAGTTCCAGCTGTGGCCTAACCAGTGTTTTATACAGTTCCATCATTACATCCCTGCTTTTGTATTCAATACCTCGTCCAATAAAGGAAAGCATTCTATATGCTTTCTTTACCCCCTCATCTACCTGTTCTGCCACCTTCAGGGGCCTGTGGACAAGCACTCCAAAATCTCTCGCTTCCTCAACCCCTCTCAATATCCTGTTTATTGAGTATACCCTTGCTTTGTTTGCCCTCCCCAAATGCATTACCTCACGCTTTTCCAGATTGAATTCCATTTACCACTTTTCTGCCCACTCAACCAGACCAACAGTATCAACTACACGACCAATTTTTGTGTCATCTGCAAATTCCCCAATCATACTTCCCACATTTATGTCCAAATCATTAATAGATACAACAAACAGCAAGAGCCCTAATACTGAGCCCTGTGGAACACCACTGGAAACCGTTTTCCATTCGCAACAACATCCATTGACCATTACCCTTTGTTTCTTGCCGCTGAGCCAATTTTGGATCCAACTTGTCACCTTCCCCTGTATCCCATGGGATCTCACTTTTCTGACCAGTCTGCCATGTGGGACCTTGTCAAATCCCTTACTAAAACCCATGTAGACAACATCCACGGCACTACCCTCACTAATCCTCCTTGTTACTTCCTCAAAAAATTCTATTATGTTAGTAAGACACGATCTTTCCCTAACAAAACCATGCTCACTGTCCCTGATCAGCCTGTGCCTTTCTAAATGACAGTTTATCCTGTCTCTCAGAATTGGATCCAATAATTTGCCCACCACTGAAATCAGACTGATCGGTCTATTATTTTATGGCCTATCCCTCACACCCTTTTTAAATAATGGTACAACATTTGCAGACCTCCAATCCTCTGGTACCTCACATGTATCTAGTGAAGAATGGAAAATGATTCCCATAGCATCCATTATTTCATCTCTGTCTTCCTTTAACAGCCTGAGATACAATCCATCCAACCTTGATGACTTATCCACCTTCAAGGATGTCAGTCCCTCCAGTACTTCCTCTCTCACTATGCTTATTGTATCTAATGTTTCTCACTCCTCCTCATTAACTAGAAATTCTGCATCATCCCTCTCCTTAGTGAATAAGGAGACAAAGTACTCATTGAGAACCCTGCCCACCTCTTCAGCATCAACGCACATCACCATGTACCTCTCTGATAGGCCCTACCCTTTCCTTAGTTATTCTCTTGCTTTTAATGTACTGATAAAACACCTTTGGGTTTTCTTTGATTTTACCTGCCAATGTTTTTTCATATCCTCTCTTTGCTTTCCTAATTTCTCTTTTTACTTCACCCCTGTACTTTTTATACTCCTCTAGGCTTTCTACAGTATTAAGTCTTTTGTGACTGTCATAAACTTTCTTTTTCTGCTTTATCTGCTGAATCACCTACAAGATGCACTGCAGGGACTCACTAAGGCCCCTTCAACAGCACCTTCCAAGCCCATGACCACTACCATCTAGAAGGACAAGGGCAGCAGATAGATGGAAACACCACCACCTGGAAGTTCCCCTCCAAGTCACTCACCACCCTGACTTGGAAATATATCACCTTTCCTTCACTGTCGCTGGGTCAAAACCATGGAACTCTCTTCCTAACAGCACTGTGGGTGTACTTACACCACATGGACTGCAGCAGTTCAAGAAAGCAGCTCATCACCACCTTCTCAAGGGCATCTAGGGATGGGCAATAAATGCTGGCCCAGCCAGTGATACCCACATCCTGAGAATGAATTTTTAAAAATCTTGGCCTGTATGCTTCTGGATAACCAGGGGCTCTAGATTTGGCAGTACCACCCTTTTTTTTGTGGGGATGTGTCCACACTGTGCACATAGAATCTCGCTTTTGAATGTCTCCCACTGAGTTGACGCTGTTTTCCCTTCTAATAGCTGTATCCAGTCCAGTTTCACCAGCTCATCTCTGAGCTTCATAAGATTTGTCCTCCCCCAATTTAGAACTTTCACTCCTGTTCTATCTTTGTCCTTTTCCATAATGATGCTAAATCTAACCATATTATGGGCACTATCTCCAAAATGGTCCTGCACTGCTACTTCATCCACTTGCCCAGCTTCATTTCCTAAGACTAAATCTAGAATTGCAACCCCTCTCATTGGGCTTGTTACATGCTGGCTAAAAGCGTTTGCTCGAATGCTGTTCAAGAATTTTGCACCCACTGTAGCCTTCACTCTGTTAGTGTCCCAATTGATATTAGGGTAGTTGAAGTCCCCAACTATTACTGCCCTATTGTTTTTGCACTCAGAAATATGCCCACATTTTTGTTCTTCTAACTCGTCCACTATTTGGGGTCTATAGTACACTCCTAGCAGTGTGGCTGTCCCTTTTTTACTTCTGAGCTGAACCCATATGGCCTCATTTGATGCCTCATTTAGTATATCATCCCTCCTCACAGTTGTCATTGATTCTTTAACCAATAATGCTACACCCCCACCTTTTTTATTCCCCTCCTTATCCTGTCTGTAAGCTCTATATCCAGGGATGTTGAGCTGCCATTTTTTCCCCTCCTTAAGCCAAGTTTCTGTTATAGCAACGATATCATGCTGCCATGTGTCTTTGTGTGTCCTCAGCTCATTGGCTTTATTTGCTATAATCCTTGCATTTACATATATATGTTTTAACACTGCCAAGTTCCTGTGCTGTACACTTTTTAACCTGTGCTGCTTCTGTCTTTCAGAGTCACTCGCTAATTCTCCATCTCCCGTCCCTGCCCTGAATTTGCCTTCAGGTTCCCTGTCAATCTACTTTAAATCCCCTTCCCCACTACCCCCACCCCCCGCCCCCTGCACCCCCCGCTCCCCCACCATGCCCCCCCCCCCCCCCGCCCCCCCCCCCCCCCCCCCCCCCCACCACCCCCCCCCCCCCCAACGTCTCAGGCTCGCCGATGCGCCACAGTGACTCCAGCTGTTGTTCGAGCTCCGAAATCTGGAGCTCAAGGTTCTGCAGCTGGGGTCACTCCCTGCACATATGGTTGTCTAGGACATCGGGAGCATCCATGACTTCCCACATCAAAAGTTATTGCATAAGATAAAAGCTCATGGTATAGGGGGTAACATATTGGCATGTATGGAAGATTTGCTGACTAATAGGGAGCAGAGAACAGGTATAAATGGGTCTTTTTCAGGTTGGCAAGATGCAACGAATGGTGCCACAGAGATCAATGCTGGGACCTCAACTGTTTACAATTTATATAAATGACTTGAATGAAGGGATGGACGGGATGGTTGCCAAATTTGCTGATGAGACAGAGATAGGTAGAAAAGTAAGTTGTGAAGAGGACATAAGGAGGCTACAAAACGATATAGATAGGCTAAGTGAGTGGGCAAAGACCTGCCAAATTGAGTATAATGTGGGAAAATGTGAAATTGTCCATTTTGGCAGGAAGAATTAAAGAGAAGCATATTATATAAATGGTGGGAGATTGCAGAGCTCTGAGATGCAGAGGGATCTGGGTGTTTCAGTGCATGAATCGCAAGAGGCTAGTATGCAGGTACAGCAAGTAATTAGGAAAGCTAATAGAATGTTATCATTTATTGTGAGGGGGCTTGAATACAAAAGTGTTCTATACATATTCTTCAGTTATCCACAGCGCTAGTGAGACCATGTCTGGAGTACCGTGTACAGTATTGGTCACCTTATTTAAGGAAGGATGTAAATGCCTTGGAAGCAGTTCAGAAAAGGTTTAGCAGATTAATATTTGGAATAGGCAGGTTGTCTTATGAGGAAAGATTGAACAGGCTAGGCTTGTAACTGGTGAAGTTTAGACGACAAAGAGGTGACTTGATTGAAACATAGAGGGCAGAACTTTTAGGTTGGCGTGCAGGCGTGCGCCTGACCCGATTGGACACGAAATTGCACGAGATATTTTAGTTGGCGGGCGAGCACAAAAGTTGCATGCATGCCTGCCGACAATTAAGAGGCCAACTAGTGTTATTAAAATTGCAATTGTCTCAGATGTTTCATGGTCCGTCCAACCTTATGGTTGGTGGACGGGTAAATCGGCCAGGCAGACTTTGCATTTTTCATGAAACCTCATCCGTGGGTGGGATGAGGTTTCTGTTATGAAATTAGCCATTAATTAGCCAGCCAGTGTGAAATCGCAGTCAGGGGTCGATTGCGGTCGGCGGTCCATTCCCCAGCCAGCTCCTGGGCCTGCCTGTCCTGCCCGCACACCAACCTAATAATCCTGCCCATAAGATCCTGAGGGGTCTTGATATGGT
The DNA here is from genome assembly GCF_964194155.1 of Cetorhinus maximus. NCBI lineage: Eukaryota > Metazoa > Chordata > Chondrichthyes > Lamniformes > Cetorhinidae > Cetorhinus > Cetorhinus maximus. The sequence continues at coordinate 32,314,614 of NC_135890.1, forward strand.
GGATGTGGAGAGGATGTTTCCTTTCGTGGGAGAATCTAGAACTAGGGGTCACTGTTTAAAAATAAGGGGTCGCCCATGTGAAATGGAGATGAGGCGAAATTTTTCTCTCAGATGCTTGTGAGTCTTTGGAGCTCTCTTCCTGAAAAGGAGGTGGAAGCAGAGTCTTTGAATATTTTTAAGGCAGAGGTGGATAGATTCTTGGTAAGCAAGAGGGTGATAGGTTATTGGGGGTAGGCGGGATGCAGATTTGAGGTTACTGTCAGGTCAGCCTTGATCTTATTGAATTGCGGAGCAGGCTCAAGAGGCCGAATAGCATACTCCTGCTCCTTGTTCGTATGTTTGTTCGTATGTACGACCTGGTGAACAGCTTTAGATCACGCTACACAGCATGAGAAGGGCCTTGACGTTTTGGTCAGACGGCAACAGAGTTACAGCGTCGGAGAATGTTGAAAACGCAGCATGGTCACTGCGAAGAAAAGATGTGGAGACACAGCAATGAGCTGGTGCTCAACTAAAGGACTAGTAAGCAGACGGATCCCTCATGGTGAGATTGCACCACCTAGCCTGTCAGTTCTGTGAGTAGGACAGCGCATCGAGATGACCAGCAACAGGTTAGCTCAGTTGGGAAAGGCGAGGGACCAGGGTGTGGGCCGGATCACTAGCGAGTGAGGGATAGTCAAATGAAACAAAACAAAAAAACAAATCATAAAAATCGGGCTATAGAGCAGGTTGCGATCATAACAGATGGCTTTGGGAGCTGCTCGACAATAAACTGAATAAAATGCAAAGACGCCATTATTCCGTGGTACATTCCTGCCACAACCTGTTTTCATAGGCAGAGCTTCAGAAAAATGTGCAAAAGTGGCTACAGTGACACTCATCCAAGGTACTACAGAGGAAGGAAGTTCACAGGGATATTGTCAGAATGCCCAAAAGATTTCCCAGTTTGAATTGGGATGCAGCTGACCTACTATCCAAATTCAAAATGTTTCAACAGCAAACAGAGTTATGCTTTCTTGATTCAGGTGCGTCTGAACCAGACAAGCAAGCCTTAAAAATTTGCCTAGCAATGGGAAAGAAGGTCTGCACAGGCTAGACATGTCAGGATTGACAGAAGAAGAGCTAAAGGATCCCCAAAAGATATGGGCCAAAATTATGCGCATGTTGTGGGTGCGTAATCGGCCATGATTGACACTTTCACCCGCAATCATCAGAAGTACCTGATTTCATGCTGGCTGACAAATTAAGGATCAGCCAGTGTGAGATGTGCCCCACGTTGGGGAAGGGCTGCAGGCAGGGGCAGGAGCGTGGTGGGCGCCGGGTCCAATGGGAACTCGGTGGGCGGATGGGGGTGGGGGGTGGTTTAAATGGCTGAGGCACCACCCTGAAGGCTGCCAGGAGTTCCATAGGAGGCACAGGGAGCTGTCAAAATCTAAACTGAAGATATGGCATCAGCTCCCGCTCAACATGCTAGGTGGGAGGGCAATGCAGGTGGGCACTTTGCCCCCTGCTACTTGAATGAGTGCCTGCACACTCTCGTGGAGGCAGTGAATGGCAGGTGGGTCATCATGATGCCACTGGATGGCAAGAAGAGGCCACCCCACCAAACGAAGGAGGCCTGGGCAGAGGTGGCAGCCCAGGTCAGCAGGCGTGATGTGGTGAGCCGCAGCTGTGTTCAGTGCCAAAAAAGGTTTAATAATCTCCTGCACTTGGGAAGGGCGAGTACCTATTTGGCATGGTACTATGTGGAGAAGTATTGAAGTGTGGCCATCTCTCATGGTGCACAGGGGTGTAAGACTCAGAGTAACAGAAGGCACATAAACCTGTGCCTGCTAAGGCTGGCAGATCAGACCGGTAACCCTGGGTGCATATTGGGTCAGGTGTGCAAAAACGACGGGCACTCCAACCTGCTTCCCAGGGGGTGGGTGCAGGTGTTGGTGGGGGCCAGCATGGTATGGTGTTGCAGATAATGGGTGGGCTAATGAATGGACAGTCAGTGCAGAAGAGAAGCCATTATGCCGCTGAGGGCACAAGGCCGGGTGGTGGAGTGGCCAACCTGCTCATCCTGAGCAAATGTGAGATGGACGCCCTATAGCTCGAGTTCGAGCATGCACCAAGGTCATCAGGTCACAGAGAGGCAGGCGCCTCGAATGAATGTAAGTGTCCAGTGTACAGGTGTGGGATAGGCAGAGACTGCAAACTATGTAGGGTCCTCTGATTTCAAAAGATAACTTCTAATCAAGAGTCCCCAGTGATCCAGCAATGATGATGGCACCATGATGCTGCTGTCCATAGTCACACCAGGCCACCTAACATGCACCTTCACTATGTGATGATTGATACCCTTGACATACTGTCTTCCTCCCTCAGATGTGCCATCCTCCAGAGGCATTCAGGACCCCGAGGACCCTCAGTGGACACTGGAGGAGGAGTCGTGTCACACCCTCTCTTGTTACCAGGCACCAGCTCAGGTCCAAACACATTGGTGGGCTATATTTCATTGCCTCAGATGGTTATGAGGTGAGACTATGGTACACTTGTATGAGGAGCTGGCGGAGGCAGAGAGTGCCCAGGACACCAGCTGCCGGAGGACTGCTGGTGACCAGGATGATGTTGAGTCTGAGGCAGATGATGAGCCTCTGAAGTTGTCCATCAGGTGGCAAATGCTGGATGTCCAGCAGGATGTGCAGGGAGATCTGGCGGAGATTCCTGAGGGTTTGCGTGCCATGGTCTCTGTCCTGGAGGAGTTCTTGAGGAGCTTGAGCACTGCGTTGACCCTGAGCCCCAAGTACACAGCCTCCTCCATTGAAAGAGTGGCGACTCTCATGGAGAGGCAGCTCCAGGAACAGAATCAGGGGTTCATGGGGTTGCGCTCGGACCTTCATGCTCATGCACTGGCTGTGAACTCAGGAGGTCAATGCCAGTGTGAAAGATGGATGAGGCACCTAATCTCTCTGCTAGGTGCCCGTCCATTAGTGGTGAGCAGGGAGGTACAGACACGCCTTATGCTGACAGACGAGCTGCCTGTTGTCTCTGTGGGCTCCTCTCACAGTGCTCTGGATGAAGGCGGCAGCTCCTCTACCTTTCTGCCAGTGACTGTGGCATCTTTTAAGGCCACATCGACTGATGAGTGCCCAGCCATGTCTCTGGTCTCACCTTCCCAGGTGGAGCCTTCTCAGGCCCCGGCAGCCAGAGGACGATTGCCAAGGTCATCAGGGCCGACGCGACAGCAGAGTCAGCAAACTGCCTCCAATGCCACTGCCAGCGAGGGCACCAAGATGTAGCACCATGAGCACAGGATGGTGTTATCATGGGTGACATTCTTTCATTTCATCAATACTATGTATTGTTTTTGTTTGACAGTAGCAACAAAACTATGTTATGTGGCTTTTTTGCAACTCTGGAAAAGATATAAATCTAGATTTTGTTTCAATGCCCTGAGTGTCCTTCGTGTTTTCCACAGGTGCAGGTCTCATCAGTGCTTTATGATAGATGGCAGGGACAGAAAACTTTATTAAAGAGATCCTGAAGTGACATTGGGTCATGGGTTTTTCTCCTTGGAGATCGAAGCCAATGCCTTGGCAGCCTAGCTGAAGGTGCATTGAATCAAGGCCCCCCTGGTGCCCTTACCTCTGAAGGTTCCTTAAGTCTGCCTCCATGTCCTCAGCTTGTGCCTGCCCGGGCTCCTCATGAGATCCATCAGTAGAGTCTTCCTCTGAGCCCTGTGGAGCTACATTGCTATCCTCATCCTCCAGTGGATCCATTCTTGCCAGTGCCGAATTCTCTGTTGCGCTCTGCATAACGACAATAAGCGACAGGCGCTCTGGAGGGTATTGCAGGGCACCCCCTGATCGGTCCAGGCAGCGGAACCTCATCTTCAGCAGACCAATGGTCCTCTCAATCACTGTGGAGACATGACTCCTATTGTACCTGTCTTTCACCTCTCCCCTTGGGTGCCAGAGTGGCGTCATGAGCCACCTTTTCAAGGGATATCCTTTGTCACACAGCAGCCAACCATCCGGCTGAGCTGGAACTACGAGCAGGTTTGGCACCTAGGAGTGTTGCAGGATGTATGCATCATGGGAGCTGCCAGGGTATCTTGCACGGACTTGCAGAATTTGGGTCTTGCGGTTGCATACTATTGTGCGTTCATAGAGTGGTAGCCCTTTCTACTCACAAAGGCACCCGGCTGACCCACTGGTGCCTTGGAGGCCACATGAGTGCAGAATTCACCAAGGCTCCTTAGACAGCACCTTCCAAACCCACGACCACTACCACCTAGAAGGACAAGGGCAGCAGATAGATGGGAACACCAACACCTGGAAGTTCCCCTCCAAGTCACTCCCATCCTGACTTGGAAATAAAACGCCATTCCTTCACTGCCGCTGGGTCAAAATCCTGGAACTCCATCCCTAACAGCACTGGGTGTACCTACACTACATGGACTGCAGTGGTGAAAGAGGGCAGCTCACCACCACCTTCTCAAGGGAAATTAGGGATGGGCAATAAATGCTGGCCTAGCCAGTGAATCCCACATTCTGTGAAAGAATTAAAAAGAAGTCTATGGCACCCTACATGTAGGGGAAACCAGCAATAGCTGTGAGGTCTCTGCCTCGCTCACCTGGCTGGCTCGGTTCATCTGGTAATGAATGAACTTGAGGACCCATCTGAACAAAGCATCAATGACGAGTCTGACACAACCCTAACTGTGGACAGCAAACAGGGACACTCCACACTGATTCCCCACTGACCCCTGGAAAGATCCGGAAACAAAAAAATTGAGAGTTACTGTGACCTTCAGCGCCACTGGCATTGGGTGCCCATTCACCCAGGTGATACCCGGACCAACCATCTGGCATATTGATGTCACAGTGTCTCCAGAGAGGCGGAGCCTCCTGCGGCACTGGACCTCAGATGTGTTGAGGTAGCTGGATCGCTGCCTGTACACTCTGGCAGTAGGGCAGTGGCATCTCCTGCAGTGCCTTTCACCTTGCTCTCCCTGCTGGCTCTGCACCCCCTGTGCCAGCGCCTCTCCTCCCACAGGTCTGTCCCTGCAATGTTGCGGACGCCTGTCCTTTTCTCCCTTCTGCCCCTCTCATTCTTCTCAGAAGACGTCCCCCCCAGTGCACAATCCCCATCTGCCGAAATGCAGGTGGCACTGTCCTGTGCACTGAAGGCTGCACTCTGCAGAAATGCTCCAAGAGAGTTGACAAAACAAAAGAGTCCTCAAAACAAAGCTAACAAAGCAAAAGCTTCAGAAGAAACCACAGGAAGAGGTCTGAAATCTTAGGAAACAAGCAGCTGGAAACTCTCACCTGAGCACCTAACAACTCACACAGGCAATGCTCCTGCCCCCTTTTATCCTGCCCTTGAATGAGAAAAGTGAAAAAAACGAGTTGGCCACCCACCCGTGTGCCTGTGCGACGAGCCCAAAATCGCACAGGCAACTTAAAATGTAATTCAATTGAATTTCTCATTGCCTTAATTGGCTGATTACTTGTCGGCGGGGACACTTCTGAGTCCCATGCGCAGCCACCAACCAAAATATCGGGCGAGTGCGCGATGACGTCAAGACGCCCACCCGAACTCTTCTCGCAATATTTTACACTCTTCTGGGTCAGGCGCTGCACGCTACTACCATGTAAAATTCTGGCCATGGCCTACATTGGAAGACCAGTTCAGAATCAGGTTTAACTTCCGTATTCAAAGACCAGGGTGCATATCATTTCTACAACAGCCTGTAGAATCCATTGACCACTTCATCAGCAGATGCAGAAAGAAGGGTATGTACTGTGATTTTTCAAACACAGAGCTAGCAGACAGAATTCTTGAGTTGGTGATCATATCCACTCCCATGGAAACATTCTAGCAAGACCTTCCAGATAAGCTCAAAACCCATAGCTTCGAAGAGCTACTTGCGGATGGACGTAAGCACGAAGCGAGCCTCACAACAGAGCTTACAGGTTCTAAGTACAACCCGCTAGGACACCCAAGCCTGGAAAGGCATGTGGAAGGTGTGGTCTTCTCTATGTATCAAGGAAATGCCCAGATTTTCATTAATTCTGCAAGGCGTGTGGCAGAAAGGGCCATTGGCAGTGGCAGTGCGCTAGAGCAAAGGCTGATGCAGCTACAAAGAGCTGTGGACTGATCCAAACAGACCGTACCCAATGGGTACCTTGAAGCAATAAAAATTACCATCTGATATCCCATTAGAAACATGCACATGAGGTGACGGACAAACCAGGAAATGACGATCATGTGCACAACGAGACAAAGAGTGATGAGCGCCATCAATCTCGTGGAAAACATATATGCCATCACAACATCCATAGCATTTGCCAAGATTCAAATTATCCACACTAAGAAAATTGGCAACTATTTGTTATTGGCCAAGATTGACACAGGGGCAAGTGCCAACATACTATCCCTGTGAATTCTAAAAGACATGCATCCACAGATGTGGAAGGCCATGGTAAAATATACTGCTGTGAAACTTTCAGTGTACAATGATTCCCTAATTCCATGTGCAGAATCCATAGCCCTTAAGTACAAGTATAATCAATCCTCCTGTGTCACAGGTGTTCTACATCATGGAAACTAAAGTCCCAGCGATTGCAGGTCTAGTAGCATGTCGTGATCTCACGCCTCACAGTAACAATCTATGGAATCAGCCAGACATCACAAGGCAGATCAACCTCAGAAGCTGCTATATCACCTCAGTTCACAACCTAATATTGATATGTCCAGAACGTTTCAACAAAATTCATAGTTTCATGGGAGCTGCAACATTACATTTGCAGGAGAATGCACATCAGTCCATGCCCATCAATTGATCCACCACGTAAGTGCACTATCCAATTACAAGATAAATTGAAGGTCGAACTAGACAAAATGGAGAAAGTCGGAATCATTAAAAGAGTACAAGAGCACACAGATTGGTGCAGCTCAATCACGTGTCATAAAGAAGGACGGATCATTGAGAATATACCTCAATCCATGACGTTTAGACACAGCTTTGAAATGTTGCCCTCACAAAATGCCCACATTAGAAGAGTAACTTCTGAGATTTGCAAGTGCAAAATTCTTCTTGAAGCTTGATGCCAAGCATGGCTCCTGGTCAGTGCATCTCGCAGAGAAGTCCCAAGAGCTTACTACATTTCATACCCCATTCAGACGATACTGTTTTTAATGATTACCTTTCGAGCTGTTAGCCAGGATCTCTTTCAAGCTCACATAGACCACATTACATGTACTGTACCAGGATGCACCTGCATTGCTGATAACATAGCTGTTGGCGGAAGAACAAAGCAAAAACATGACCATAATCTGCACTAATTGATGCAAACGGCACGTAATGAAGGATTGGTGTTCAGCAGTCTGAGATATGACATCTACGTGCAATTTCTTCGGTTCTATTTATTACACTGCTGGCATATATCCCGATCCAAGCAAAATAGAGGATATTAAAGCCATGCCAACTCCTCAAAATAAGGACAATCTTTGAATACGTCTAGGTCTCTTTAATTTCTTATTTCCATACATTTCCAATTTTACTCAAAAATCTTCATCTCTAAGGGAATTGTTGAGAAAGGATGTGTCTTTGCTGTGGCACAAAGACCACCAATACCTCTTCGAAGCTCTGAAACTGTCATTATCAGAAGCATCGACATTGCAAATTTACAATCCTAGGGAGACAACTACCCTGGAGATAGATGCCTCACAGAAAGGCCGGGGAGCATGCATACTATAAAAAGGCAAACCAAGTGTAGTTGCATCAAAATCTCTGTCCATAATGCGATCCAACTACTCTAACATCGAGTGGAAAACAGTGTTAGGAATCATGCATTTTCGTACCTCTCTATTTGGCAGGAGATTTGTGGTAGAAATCGACCACAAACCACTGGAGATGATTTAGTGAAAACTATTGACCAATGCACTGCTAAGGTTGCAGTTTTTCTTGATAAAGGTTCAAGGTTATGGCTGTGAGATTAGGTACAGGCCAGGTAACTTGGTGGTCATATTGGATACACTCAGCAAATTATCTAACCCAGCGAAAACAGAAGCTATATCCTTCTGTTGCATTCATTGACATCAAACTTGAAGATGTTCTCCAAATTGATCCGGTATATTTTGAGCAAAGCAAATGCCAGGAGCTACAAGAAGAAATGGTGAAAGATTCTACACTGCAGAAACTGGAAAACCACCATCAAAGGGTGGCCTGATTCAATTCAGCATGTCCAGGGGCGTCGAACTTGAGACCATTTTGGCCTTATCAGGACAAGCTAGGTATCTCAAGGGAGTCATTTTTAAAGGCAGGCAAGTCATCACGCCAGCATCTTTGCAACTAGATATTCTTCAACAACTTCATCACTCACATGAGCATAGATCAGTTGAGAAGACTCACAAGAAAGGCAGTCTATTGGACAGGTATGAACAATGACATTGAAGTCAACATTAAGAAGTATGAGGCATGTCAAAAGCACATGCCAAATTAGCACAAAGCACCATTAATTCTACATGAAATTTCTACAATTTTAGTCCAAAATCACATCCGACCTCTTTCATGTCGATGGCACTGACTTCATTGTTGACTACTTTACCAAGTATCCAATTATTCGGCGTTTGCACAATATTTCAAGCACAACTGTCGCACACACTCTAAGTGCTATTTTCAGTTTATTTGGTGTGTCTAGAGAGATCATTATGGATAACGGGCTGCAATTTATTGGTAAGCTATTTCAGGATATGTGTGAGAAGTGAAATATCAATCACACTACTTCTTCTCCTCATTATCCTAGATCTAAGAACCTAGCTGAATGGATGATTCACACAGTGAAATCCCTAGTTCTCAAACGTAGATCAAGCAAGATCTACATGTTACAATGTTACATCTGAGACCGACACCTTTAAGTGCAACTATTCCATCACTGGCAAAGCTCATGATTGGCACACCAGTGCATACCAATTTACCTACCATTACCCATTCCACTCTCTCAGAAACTAGAGAGCAAATTTTAAAACTACAAGAGAAGATGACCAATGTGCACAATAAAAATGCAGGTACAGAATTGTCAAATTTATACTTGGGCCAACAAGTTCGCATTCAGGATCCCACAGAATGGCAATCAGCCGAGGTGTCAAGGATTTGTTCACAATGAAACTCCTATGAAGTCATTACATACAAAGGTGTAACTGCGAGGACAAATCAGATCCACTCCAGCTCCTCAGCCGTCGTACAGTCCAATTGCATTTAGGACAAGATCCCACATGCAGCCAGGAGCAACATCTAAGAATCATAGGTCACAGTGAGCAATTAGAGAAACCTCCAGACAAGGTTACCATTACCAGATCTGGGCGTACCAGCAGATTACCTTTACGCTTTAGAGACTCATATATTCATCTGTCCTTATGTAATAGTAACTAAACATGAACATGTATTGTAAATAGTTATACATCTTTGGAAGGGGGATAAGCATCTTTAATAAGAAAGGGGGATGTTGTAATATGCCTTTAATGGATATCAGCATGATATCACTAGAAGGAAAATGTGTCATGTGATCCCCTCCTAGTTTCACTTTTGCTTTGGGCAGAGCACACACACACAGCTCTGATGCCTTCAAGCTTTATACCTATGTGTAACAGTTCTCATGTGCCTAGTCTTAATAAATGAATCCACAACCTGTTTACCGAGTATCTAATGAGCGGTTGGTGCCTTGTGCCTTGTACAGTAAATAAGCCCAAGGTATTATATCATTATAATAACATGACAGAGTAGTCAAGAATGATGTCTGGAAGCACTTTGCACCCACACGATAGTGGAATCTAGCTTAAAAAATATTGGAACTCTCAGCTTGACAGATCCATTTTTTTAAGCCAGTCTTTGAGATCTGCAGCTCTGGCTGCTCAGCGTGTATGACAAGAAACCGTTTGAAACACCGAAACCGAAGCAAAGCCTCTCCCAGACCTCAGGCCCCGGTGTTCTACACCCCAGTCTTCTGGGCCCAGTACATGCGACACGCCTGGAATCATCCTCCAGATGTCTTTCTTTCTCCTGGTGATAGGTTATGTGACATTCTGGCCAGCTCTTTCAGATCATTTACTTATCAGGATACAGGAAAAGGCTGCATGTGAACCTGCAATGATGATACAGCTAACTGAAGAGTTCTCCTGAGACTCAAAAGCCCTGAGATGAAGGTTACTAAGAGACTCATGATACTAGAGCAGAGCCAAGCACCACTGGCATCCTGACCTTCAAGTATCAGCTCACACAGCTCACAAGAGGCACTTGCTTTACGTATTTATCTGTATGTTCAAATCACTTTATGTGAGGAAACCCAGTACTGTGAAGTTAGTTTGCTTTGTTTTTTGTGTTTAAGAGGATGGTTGGCAGACAGTGGCATTCCTTTGACATCTCTCACTGAATCATTGCCTTCTTAAAAAATCCCTGTGGGAGTAGTGTAGTCTGTCGACTCTGGAGGAAGAGTTGGTGGCCTTCTCCTTTGCTGTAACTCTATCCTGCCTCTATCAGCTACTCTTCCTCTTGTTCCTGTTTCTGAGCTGCTTCCACACAGTAAACTCCATGATAAGGGCTTTGTGGTAAAGCAAGCTATTCTTCTGCTTCAGGAAGGTAGTGTGCAGAATCCACCCTTAGTTGCACAGCTGGAAAAGAAATGCTTTTCCCTAGACATTCGAATCAAAGCTAATGTTTCAAAGATTGACATGTCAAAGCCTGTGAACTCAGTACTTCCTGGTATCTCAAGTCATGCAGATAAATTATTTCTTTTTTTACAACTTTAATTTAAGTCAGGTGAACTTCTGATGCTGGAATTTCTGAGGCAGCATCTTTGGTCTTTTTTGTGCTGTCGTTTTCAGACATGCACTACTTCAGAGGTTGGTACATCACTTGACAGCAGCTAATTCCACTGGATTTATGCCCCAAATTCAAAATTACACCACCTTTCCACCAGAAAAACCCTCAGAATTTCAGGTCCATTGTTTTTACATATGTTATGATTTTATTGTTTCTTGTAATGCATTCCTTCGAAAATGATATAGCAATGCAATGAAATATTTTGCCAATGAACCTCACCTAACAATGTGACAGATTGACCTCTTAAGGATGCTAATCGTTCTTCAAAGCTCCTTACCTAAATGGGGTCAAGTTAGGTAAGCACTTGGTCCTTAATGCATTTTTTTTAAGTATCACATGTGTTCTTCAAATAAGCTTTACACTGTCATTATCAAGTCACCCTATAGTAAACCACTGATTATATGATCCTTTGTAAATTGGGATTTTCCACTCTTCAATGAATTAGGCTGAAATGTAGGACATTCACCAAAGGATATTAATTTTAGCAACAGGAGTTACCTTGACAAGAATGCACTTAAAATTTTCACTCTGCAAACCTCTAATGCGCAGGATGTACAAGAGGGTATCCAGTTCTGAAGACAGGAAAGGTTATTAGCTGTCTGTTTGAATTTTTCCCGCAAGATGAGTTCCTAAAGCATGTTGGTCCCTTGATGTTAACTAAATGGATGTGTCCTGTTCTTCAAAACATGCATGAACATGAGGAATTCTAGGGAATGTCAAACTTCTCCATATCCTAAATGAATGCTGCAATTCTTTATGTATGATGCAGTTTAAAGAGTCACTCTGGTGGAATATACCAGCATCCCTACAATGATGTTATCATTGGTTGTGGATTATCTATCTGGTAACAGGAATGTTTAAATAATGTGTGATGAGGGTGACAGTTATTCATGCAAATAAATGATGGTGAAAAGTTAATTTGTCTAAACTGATCAAATTTGGATCAACAGGATATCAGGAATACTTTGCAGCCAAGTTGTAAAAACATTCAAAACATTTTGCTGAGGTCTATCTTAGACAATTAGAGATGTAAATATATTTAATGGACTGACACGGCAGGAGAATGCTCATTGAGTAAGTTTGTAAGTAATTTATATTGCTAATAGTTTTGTGATGATAAACAAGAAAAGCCAGAAATTCTGTTCATTGCAAAACTATTAATCCAGCCTATTCTTTTATTTCTCATCAGGAATACTGTGTGAAACCCTAACATCTGGCAACAGTATCTGAGGTGATCATTCCATCTGCCATTCCAGGAAGAACCATTTTTTCCATCCGAGTCTATATCTACTTATTTATTTATGAAGGAATTGGAAACAGCATTGTTGATATTTGGTGATCCTGTATGGCTCCTTACTCTGTGCACTATGGGATGGGACAAAGTGACCTGATGATCACATCATGTAGAAAAATACTTTGACATGTTCACCAATGGCATGGTTCAGTTTGACTTCAATAAAATGTTATCTCTTCTTTTGTATTGATTTAGAATGAGCATCTCATAGAAAATAGTCACTCAGACTCATAATCAATAGACAAATAGTACACAGGATACTATTTCAATATTGATAACTGTATTTGGAAAAAAATAAAAAAAAACATAAGAGTAAGCATCTATTCTAAAATGGCATTTAGCATTATGGAAGAATTATCGATATTACAGAAACTGGTTAACCCGTATAAATTACTCACTTGAGAGAGAGGTGCACTGCTGAGAGGATATAAATGTTAAAATAAAAGCTGGTTGTACTGTAGCTGCTAAAAAGCCTGCGTGACACATGGAGACCAATATACTCGGTTCATGTAATCTGCAATTTTACCATGGAAAATAAAAACTAAGATGTACTCCATCTTGGTTACACAGGTAACATTTATTTAAAGAGTGAGTTGGTGCAATTTGCCATAACTGACAATGAAATAACTGCAGGGCTGATATTTCCTTTGGTCACTATTTGTTTCTGATGTTAGGTAGAATTCCTATGTTGGTTATTATCAGTGACCCTGTAAAAGCAGTTTCAAAGAAAATATTAACAATTTTACTAGAAATAGTATCAGAGGAAATCTTCTAGTTATGTTTTTGGTGTAATTTTGGTGTTTATTAGACCTTATTAAAATATTAAATATGTACATGTTCTTATTTTTGTACATTTGTGTCACAACGTGACAGTTAAAATTATAAATTGCAATTGAATCAAATGAAAAACTCTGCACTTAAGGTATTCAAAATGATTACTAAAATACATGTAAAATAACATTTTGAGATTGATGGCCACTTCAGGTTTCAAAACATCATCTTGCACCTAATCTAAGCAGCCAGCTTTCTTTTATTAAATAGTGTCATGACAATCTATCATAGTGTTATACATGCCTTGAAATCAATTTGTTTTGCTTTTCAATTTATGGTCACAGTCTGTGTCATGTCTGTTGATTATAAGTAAGTGGCATCCAGCTTCACTTTCTCCAATCTTTTTAAGTTCAGTGGAAAGGTTAGTAGGCCTTCAGAATTAACGGGAATAATAACGCATGTTTGTTTACTTCTTATCAATGTAAAATTTGCATCTTAATGTTAGAAAGCTAGAATTCATGCTGCCAAGCATTCAATTTTAAACGTTACCCTTGCTTTCAATTGTAATATTTACCAAATACATAGATTTGGCCTCTTAGGGCTGTTTAAAATATCTTTGAAAATGTGACAAGCTAGACCACAGGCTCAGTGACCCTATCCTAATTTCTAAACATTGATTTAGAATTAGTAATCCATGGTTGCGTAAACCAGTAAAGCACAATTTACTTTCTTGTCTGTATCAGCAAATTTATGAGACTATTCCAGACGCAGATCAATAGTGGAAAATGCACTGCACTGAGAACCAACAATTTCGTTTCTTGCTTATTGTAGCTTGTCTGGAAATTATGCTGTCTATAAAGTAAAGTGATGGTACTACAAGCTAAGATCATCTCCTGCTTACATATGCCACATAAATATAATGCAATGACTGAAAAATGCCACCATTAGGGGCTAGCATTTGTTGAGAGGCTGTCAGATGTTGTGACCTTGTGCTTGTGGCAGTATTAAGGAATTCAAAATCAGGCCACGCTTAATTCTGTTGGTGCCAGACTAGAAGTACAACAGACCAATAGGGATTAGTTTTACTTAGCCACAAGATACAAAAACAAATTGGAGACCGTATCTTAACAGTTAGGGGCCGGAATGTCTGGTATTCCCACCTGGCATGGGATTTAGAGTGCCTACAGTAAATTTCAGATTATTTTACAATATCTTTTCGTCTTACATAGCCGTATATATGCAACTGTTTGGGAGTCTCTAAAGATGATGCAATTTAGTTTAAAAATAAGACAATCTGACCTACAGCTGCTACACACCAAAGCTCTGATTTTAACCCTCTGTGCCCAATTTGGGAAGGAGGTCAAGGGTTAAAACCACCGCAATATGGTACTAACCATTATAATTCATGCTATTCACTATTTAGGCAGCGTCTCAGTGAGTGCCTAATTGAAACGCAAAAGTAGGGGTCTGATATGGTGTCATTCGGACTCTGATGTCACTTGAACATGTTTTCAGTGAGGTCAGCACCTGATGCCTACCACAGCAACTACAGGTGCCAAAAGCAGCAGGCCCAGGAGAGGGCTAATAAGGTAAGTTTATTTTTTATGAAGCAGTTTCCATGTGGGCCAGGTGGAGCGAGAGTGCTGTTACAGCTGGGAAACAAGCCATGGTTCTATCTATCAGGCTACTACTGCCATCTGTTACTTATCTCCTTAATTAACTTTCTCCTTTTTGATCTGTTTTTTCTCTCTCAAGTTATTTCACTTTTAGTTGTTTTTTCTGTTTTGATTTTTCTCCACATTTCATACAGTTGCTTGCTTGTTTCTCTTTCACCATTCATACCTCTTCTTCATTCTTCGATGCTCACTTTACTTCCTGTCCTTTGTATTGGCTTGTATCTATTTTGTGTTGTTTTGATTTTAATTCTGTCTTGGCCGTGCATATTGGTAGATCCCAGCTTTGCCTTCACACTTTAGGCAAACTTGGTACCAAGATGACAACAAAAAAATCCACTGACACTTTACAGGTCTTGAAGCTCCATAAAATATCCAGCAACACTTAAAGTGAAAAAAATGGGGAATGTAGGTAGTCATGCTTAGTGAAAATACGTTTGAACATTTTGTCAGACATTCATATTGTTGTGCATTAATGAATACACTGCCTTCGAAAAACATATGGCAGTAGCTCCATAAAACATACCAATTCCTTTTGATTTCCCATTGTGCTGAAAAAGGGAAGTGCGTTCTCAGTAAATCAAGAAAATAGCATGGTTCTGACATGATATAAAAGTAATTTTTTTTGCCTAACACCTCATTCAGAAATACTTTTAAATGTACACTTACTGGTTTTTAATTTTTATGATTAGTAAAGGGTATAAGGAAGAATGTTCCTTTTTCCAAGTTATAAGGGTGAGAGAGAAAGCCTATATTTTTATTTATTTCATGGCCTCTGTATTCTTTCTAAACTTTAAGGTTGCGTTCAAACAGAACACAATGATGCCATTTCTAGATATAAAAAGGAGAATCAAGTATTTAATTTTTGTCATAAACAATGACAAAGGGCAGGGTTGAAGGGATTCAAAGGGTTACAATTCTTGGTCCTGTATTTGCTTATATTTCCTTAAAGCAATGCTGTAATAGTGACCCTAGTGTGTGCGCTAGGAGGGCTCACATGGGTATATCACCTATGCCGTGTGATCCACAGCTCCTTAGGCACAAGTGAATGAATCACTCCTGTTGTATTCTGCCTAAGCTGCTGAACAGGCTAGAGACATTTCTACTCTGTCATGCATCAAAGCAGCAGTCAAGCATACTCGATTGTGGGTTTGGTACTGATATTGTGGGATTAGCACCCTTTAAATTGTAAAATGATTGGCAAAACATAATCTTTATAATAGAGAAATCTCCTTGAAATTACTTAAGAACTTGTATGCTATGCCGTTATTAGTATTGTAATATCGGTCTTGTGGTTTCCTGAATGGTGAAAAAGCTTTAGATTTACACCGCATTGTGTGAAAAATATACAATATATCATTTTATGATCTTGACAATAAATCTGCATACTATATGAGATAAAATCAGCTGTTCTTTCTTTTCTGTTTAGATATCAGAAATAGTTTGCGAGGGTTTTATTGCATGAAAGGTAATTATAGAATAAATGTTAATGCAATAATGTGGCACTTAAAAGTCAGACTAAAACATAAACTTGTATTGAAATGTGGCCACTGATTATTACAATTATTGTCTCAAAGAGACATTTTGAGAGTTTGTGCCCATAAGTTATGAAGTACTGATTGTGTTAGTCCCTGAACTGGTTCACACCTATATATAGAGCTGACAAGTTGCACTTGGGATGCTGTTAACCTATATATAGCCTTGAATGGCACTCACAGAAAGTACCTGCTGCAGCAACAGTATTACAGTGAACCCATTAGCCTGGCAATTGTGCCAGTGATATTCAATGACATACATGAAAGACTTCATGGGAAGAATTTCCCCCCGTCAGAGTGGAAGTGCAGGACCGGGCGTGGGCAGGCGCGTCTCCGATTGGCGCCCCTGACTGGGGGCGTGCCACCATTTTATGTGGGCAGGCCAATTAAGGCCTGCCCAGCGTGACGTCTACCAGGAAGTGCTATGTGCTCCCTGTGCAGGCGGGGCTGGGGTGTTTCCCTCAGCCGGGAGTGCGCTCTTTCGCACATGCGCATGAAAGAGCGCACTGATCTCCCTGAGGCTAGGTGCAGCCTCAGGGAGATCGGCTCAGAATTAAAACTTTGAAGTTAAATGTTGAAAAAATTTCCCTGACATATCCCCTCATGTGACACTGTCACATGAGTTGGGATAGGTCCATCACTTTAATTCAAACATTTATTACATTTTTAAAAATCCTCATGAAACCTCATCTCACCTGTGGATGAGGTTTCATGCTTTTTCTGAAGCCCGCCAGGGCTCCCGGCCTGCCCGCCAACTCTAAGGTTGGACGGGCAGGTCCATTAATTAGCTTAATAACTCTTTAAATGGCCTCAATAGGCCGTTGACAGGTCGGCGGATGCACAGCTGATTCGGCTGCGCCCCCGCCGACCTGAAAATGGAGATGATGCAGGGTGACATCGGGAGTTCCGCCTGATGTCATCCCGCACTATTTTATGCGTCGGTGAGCAGGCCCCCCACCCACCCGCTCGCCGACCTAAAGATCCTGCCCCATGTTTCCTATATTTGCGCATATTTCCATTGTATTTTAGTCATCGTCCCATGTTCTGAGCCACCCTTCAGTTATAGTATCAGAATTTTAAAAAATCTTCTTCCTATTTTGTTGAATAAATGCCTACATGTCACAGCACAAACATGAGTTTGTTTGGTTGAAAAGCTTATTATAGCCATCCTAAGCTAGGGAACCAAATTAAAATATTCTGCGCATTTTTCATCAAAACTTCACTTGTCGGTGTCATTTTCTTTATCTTAGAGGCTTTACTTTATGCTATATAATGTATAACAGCTTGCGTGCATTCTCTGATGTTCTCTAGTTGAGAAATTCTCATGTTGACGTGATTGAGGCTGACCTACTGGCTTTGTGCCAGAAATACATGTAATGGTGGATGCAACATTTCTTCTTTATTTATTCATCCAAAGATATTTAACTAGGGCAGCCCAAAGAAATCATCACTCTTACTCACACTGCTCTGCAATTTTCATGAAACAGAGTTTAGTAAAGTAGTTTGCAATGGAAGTAAATGAACAATATTGTTTAAGCCACTATAGGGCCTAAGTATTCTGTTTTAGCAGAACTAGAGTGCATCTTTAGCGTGATGGTTCTTTCACCCACGACAAAATACATCACGGACTCTGGCCAATTCGATATTTTTGGCAGAATCCCTGGGCTGTTGCAGGGGCCTGAAGTGAGAACAGAAATTGCCTGCGAGACATTTTCCAGGCTGTTGGCATAACAAAGTATTCACAGCACAGAAATGGCCAAACGGATCCATACTCCACACAAGCCTCCTCCTAACTTTCATCTAACTCCATTAACATACTCTTCTATTTCTTTGTCTCTCAGGTGCCTTCCTATCTTTCCTTGAATGTATCTATGCTATTTGCCTTGACCACTACTCTGTAGTAGTGATTCCTCATTCTATGCAGTCTCTGGATAAGGAAGTTTTTCCTGAATCGCTATTGGATTTATTAGTGACTATCTTATACTTATGGCTGCGAATTCTGTTTTCACACATGGAAAAATCTTCTCTACATCTATGATATCAAACTATTTCACAATCTTGACCTCCATCAGGTCACCCTCTGTCTTCTCTTTTCTGAAGAGCCCCAGCCTGTCTAATCTTTTCTGATCAATTTTAATATCACTCTGGTATATCTTTTTATAAGTTGGAGACCAGAACCATTAACAGTATTCTAAGTGCTGTCTAATCAAAGTTTGATACCAGTTTAACATAACTTCTCTGCTTTTCAATTCGATCTCTGGAACTGAATCCCAGTAATTTATTAGCTTTTTTAATGGCCTTTCTAATCTCTGCTGTTACTTTGGATGATCTGTGTACCTGTTTGCTCAGGTCCTCATTTTCCATTACTTCATTTAGACTCTGACTTTCCACAGAGTATGCATTATCTCACACTGAGAATCATAGAATCATTGAATGGTTACAGCACAGTTCCATTTAGCCCTCTTGTCTGTGCTCAACCTATGCAAGAGAAACTCAGCTAGTCCCACACCCTGCCCTTTCCTCATAGCCCTGCAACTCTTTTTCTCTTCAGGGACAATTCCCTTTCCAAGGTTGAATCTGTCACCATCATACTCTCTGGCTTGGCATTCTAGATCCCAGCCACCCACTGTGTTTTTCCTCATGTTGCCATTGGTTCTTTTGCCAATCGTGCCAAATCAGTATCCTTTGGTTGTCGACCCTTCTGCCAATGGGAACAGTTTCTTTCTATCTATTCTGCACAGACCCCTCTTGATTTGAATACTTCCATCAAATCTCCTCTCAAACATTCACTTCCCTAATAAAAAGAGCACCAGCTTCTCCAAACTATCCACATAACTCAAATGCCTCATCCCTGGAAACTTTCTCCTAAATCTTTTCTGCACCCTCTGCAATGTCTTACATCCTTCCTAAATATGGTGCCCAGAATTGGACACAATGCTCCAGTTAAGGCTGAATCAATTTTTCATAAAAATTGACCATTACTTCTTGCTTCTGTCTTCTATTTATAAAGCCCAGGATCCTGTATGCCTTATTAACCACTCTCTCAACCTACCCTGCCACTTTCAATGATTTGTGCAAATGTCCCTCTGCTCCTGCACCCCTTTCAAAATTGTATCCTTTATTTTATATTACCTTTTCTCATTCTTTCTACCAAAATGTATCACTTCACACTTCTCTGTATTTAATTTCATCTGCCATATGCCCACCCATACCACTGGCCTATGTCCTCTTGAAGTTTATCACTATCCTCCTCCCAGTTCACATACTGAAGTTCATTTACCAATTTCACGTCTATTCTGCAAGTTTGCTCATGTCTTCCTATATTTTGTTGCAGTGCTCCTCTGTATTAGCTACACAACCTAATTTGGTGATGTCTGCAAATTTTAAAATTAAACATTCTGTATAAATTTTAAAAAAGATTCATCAGCTAAGCTTTTGGGCATTTCAATTTTAGGTTGTGTCTACTCTGCTCATGCCAACACTGGGCACAAGGGATAAACCAACATCCCTGACATTCTGAGTGCATAAGTGGTAGAATATACATTGAATGATGTATTTTTGTTATTTTAATATTATTTCAATGTGTCTGCCTATGTGGACCTAGTGGCATATTTTACCCAGACATGTGGCTCTTTACATAACTCAGATCAGTTCACTCCTTCAGTGCTCAGCGAGTAAATCAACATTGTTGTATCCCATTCAGGCAGCAGGAACATGTTGGATTACCTTGTCTCTGTTGAGTTGCCAATCTTGGCTGCAGCACAGCGGGGCACTACAAGTGATATCCGTGTTAACCAGCTAGGAGTGGGAAAAAGAAAACTTTTAAACGTAGTGAAAAAAGTCATTACATGAGGAAAGCACTGACAAGAATATAATTTTTTAGCATGGCATTGAGGTTTGTTATGGCGTAACATGATTCACTGGGTAAACAAAGTGAGTGCAGTAGATTTGGCGTATACATAGATTTTCGGAAGATATTCAAATTATGTCTCATAAGAGGTTTGTTACAAAGAATAAGATGATATTCCAATGGATACTATAAAAGGAAATGTGACAGCACAGTTAGAATGTTGCTCAATGGACAGGGATAACTGAGATTGGGTAAATAGATGTTACTCAAATTAGGGAAGCGTTCTTAAACATTACCACTTTTAAATGAATGGTTAGTGGGGCTGCAAAAATCTGGCAAAACTTAATAGACAGCAGATATTTGAAATAGCAAATATGCATAATGAACACTACACTACAACTTGAAAACCAGCCATGCTGATATGTTAACCCAATTTTTATCCTAATGGACATTTATTCCCAAGTTATTATACAACAAAGTGTCATCCTTTAAGATACCATTAACAACATGATATAAGTTTGGTGCTTACAGTTGCCCAAAAGAGTTCTGTGTTCAGAGAAAGTTAATATGATCTGTCTGAAATATCAGTGTGGCACTGAACAGTGTCCCTTGAGAGTAGCACGAGAAAATTTCACTCTTTATATTAACATTCTGAAATAATTTCCAGTAAAGAGGTTACACATGTGTTAAACAGTGCTGTGCGGAGTAGCATTTTTTCAGGTACCAAGGCTTTTACATTATTTAACAGAGATAGAGGGAGAGCAAGTGTAAAACAGGGCCAATTTCAGGGAATGAATGCCTGTACCCAAAGAATGCCTGAAAGACACATTGGTTCAGGCCTTTTCTCAGGCGTCCAGGGCAACCACGAAATTGAGTATTAGGCTACCTACATAATGAGCAGGCTCTCAGGGAAATTGGGATGCTCTGAATGGAGAAGATTTGGGCCTTTCCTGTTCAAGATAGTCTTCCAGGTGTGGATGCAGCCTCCGCCAACAAGTTAAGTTAATTTTTCTTTCTAACTTTGCTATAATGCCAGGAAAAGCTGTGCGGCCATGAAGTCCAGTACTGCTGAAGTTTAATCTGTCACAATGTGAGAGATTAAAACAAAGAATGATCCTGCATTAATAGAGGGAGAAGTTTATTAACTGCTTGGACATGGCTGCTAAAATACACTGGAATTTGTGACTCATGCAGACAAGCCATATGACCATTGTGATTAATGTGACAGATATTCCATTGATTTTATTGGTACAAGAGAGCTTTTGGTTCTCAAGAAATGCAATCTGCAATAGGTCATGATCAGATATGGATTAGCTGGACTCTGTAAAGATGTGAGTACAAATTAATGGCGGGGAAAGAGCTGAAGAGCTGTTCCTGTTCCACTGGCGTTATTTCACCAGAAATCCAGTGGAAACCCCAATCAAAAAAAGGCACAATGATATTCCCTAATCTACAATTGTCCAGGAGCAGTGGGAATCAGCAGTGGATATATAGCTGGACTGCACATAAGCTGAGTGGATGTGAGCAATCAGCGTTGGAGTGGTGGCTTACCCTTAGGAGAAAAATGAGGAACAAGCCAAAGAGAAAAATGAAGTTAAAAGCTGTTGCTCTTGGCAAAATAAATTGGTTTCCAGGATCTAAGGAGAATGAAGTTGATTTAGAAAGTAGGGCTTTTTAAAAACAAAATGAGTCATCCATCTTGTGATACGATTGAGCTCTATCAGCGATGGGTGAAAATGCTAAATGTACTTTTGTAGAAGAAATCATTTATAGATAGCCATAGCCATCATTCATGCATCTTCCCAATGGGATATTAATGAGAACAAATATTCGATCTAGCTTGTAGCCTTGCAGAATTATTTTCTTCTATTGTTACATTCATTGTTAACTTTTTTGTTCATATATAAAATCACCACGTGTAAAAGGAAGTATGAGCTGAATTTATGGGCCTCCTGCCCAGCAGAAAAGGAGTGCTAGGGCCCTGAAAATGGCTGGAAGACCTAACCGTCTCATTGCTGTGGCTGCCTCCATTTTGCTTGGGTCCTCCAATTGGTGGCCCATCTAGCTGAGAAGGACAAACAGCACATTTAGATATCTGAATCAGGCTCAATGATCTAATTAGGATCCTGGTATATTTTTTGGTCTAATTAGGGCAGTATACTCTATCCAGCTGAAAAGGATCCCAAAGGGTAGCACTTTTCTACTGTGGGGTCAGGAGAAGTAGGAATTGGTCCTCCAGGTTCCACAAAATAAGCCTGAAAAGGCCTTTCTGACTTGTCCACCTCCCTACCAATTGGCAACCCCTCCTTCAGAGAAATTGGTCTTGAAACTCTTTTCGAGTTACCAACAGTCACAGATTGCAACTTCTTTCGAGTACAATCACAGTTCTTGGTTTTCCAGGAGTGGGACATGAACCCACAACCCTCTGATTCAAAGGCAAGGGTGCTATGAACTGAGCCACAGCTGACACCTCCAAATTGGTCTTGAAACTCTTTCGAGTTATCAACAGTCACAGATTGCAACTCTTTCAAGTACAATCACAGTTCTTGGTTTCCAGGAGTGGGACATGAACCCACAACCCTCTGATTCAAAGGCAAGGGTGCTATGAACTGAGCCACAGCTGACACCTCAATTATTTCAAGTTATCAACAGTCACAGATTGCAACTCTTTCGAGTACAATCACAGTTCTTGGTTTCCGGGAGTGGGACATGAACCCACAACCCTCTGATTCAAAGGCGAGGGTGCTATGAACTGAGCCACAGCTGACACCTCCAAATTGGTCTTGAATGAAAAACAAAACAAGCAATAGTTAATTGGCAGTGTGTTTTACATCCCACTTGATTTTCTCTTCTAATTTTATCCCTTTTACTGATCCAATGGCAGTAATAGAGTCCAATGCATGAGAGTATCAAGGTTTCTAATTGCGGTTTCCTCTGAGCTACACAATACTGGACTGCCAAAACAGTTGATAAACGTAATATTCATTCTTCCCTTTGTTAATAATTAGCCCACAAAAAAAAGGTTTCCCTACTGTTTTAAAACTGCTTAAATATTAATTTTCTGCCAGAGCTGTAACATAAACAATCAAACTGGCAACATTTGACAATAGTCAAATACAATTATTTCCAATTGGTCAATAACGATCTCAAAGATATTATTCTCCATCATCTTCCTATGTTGTAAGCAATTAGCTAGATTTAATATTAATGTTTGACTACCACTATGAAAAAGAATAAAATATGCTATTTGCTACAATAGTTCAATATCAACAACATTATATTCATTTTAGACTAAGGGATGAATTTTTCGTGCCTGTCGGCGGGTGTAATAGGCGGCGCGCACGGGCAATATGGCGCAATCTGTTTTATGATGGCAGGAAGGTAGGTTGCGATTGTACGCTCAGCCTGCCGATGACGGGGGGCGTTTCCCGCCAACGGTCATCGGGGAACTCATTGTGATACATTAGCATCTCATTAAAAGGTCATCCCGCCAGGCTCTTGGTCCCCGCTGGATCGTCCATCCACATTGGCGGGAAAGCACGTTAATGTGTTTCACAGCAGCACGCAGGCGACATGCACTTGGCGGCCTTCACTTTGGGGGAACTGAGGTGAGTTAACAGCATCGTTCTGCAGAGTTTGCCAGGGTCGCCTGTTGCTTTGCAGGCTTCAGGGGCACCGGAGGGCCGGGATGAAGTGCTGCCCTGCCACGGAGGCGACTGTTGTCGGGGGGGTGTCCAGGGGCAACTGCTGCCCTGGCATTAGATCCTGCGCACAAGAAATCGAGGGGAGGGAAGTGGCCACGCATTAGGGACACCTGAAAAACTGACTATCCCTCTGCAATTGAGACAGTTCAGGCGCAGCCACAGTGATATGATTGGGGTTGGGTTCCTAGACTGCCCACCCATGCAAGCAATGCTCCAGACCTTACCACCCCCACCCCCTGGCACAGACTACGAGTCCGCGACCACCTTACTGGACTGCGGAGCAGTTGGACTGCACAAGTTGTACATTCTCCTCACCAACACTGGCCATGTAGCAGTCACTGGCCCTTGCAATCTCAACACCCCAGTGAGGGGCAGTCTCCCCCACATCACAGGCTGACAGAGCAGCCATGCAGCACACTCATCTGTGGCCACCCGACAGGTGGCCTGCAGTCCTTGGGAAGCATTAAGCGGTGGACACACAGGATCAGGAAAGGTGCTCAGTGCACCCATTATAACCACATCTCTCTCTCTCTTTCTTTCATGCCACAGGAGGACCACATCAGGAGCATAGAGCCTGGTCATCTAGTGTATGCCTGTTAGCCTACAGAGAGCGGAGAAGATGGAGAAGAGAGTGACTGAGGCTCCTGGCTGCACAAAGGCAGGAGCAGCAACGTCAGGAAGAAGGGGCAACTGGGTCTCCCACACACGCTGCCCAGCAGCGACAGTGAGCCGTGGCTGGTTGTTGCCTAGCGACACCCAGGGTCTATAGACACCGCCTGCCATTCCTGCAGATGATCGAGAACTAGTGTCACTGACGACTGCGCATGACTAGGGACCTGGTGGCTCACATCTGCCACTTACTGCAGGACTTGGCGCCAAGGAGACATGGAGGGTATCCAATGCCAGTGGCTGTGAAAGTGACTGCGGCGCTAAATTTCAATGCCAGTGGCTCCATTCAGGGCTCCACAGGTGACCTCTGTGGGATATCACAAGCTGCCACCCACAAATGCATCCATGAGGTCACGGATGCCATCCTCTTGAGAGCACACAACTTTGTGCATTTCGCCCGGGACCAGGACAGCTAGGATGCAAGGGCCATTCGATTCTCCCAGATCTCGGGATTCCCACAGGTGCAGGGTGCGATTGACTGCACCCATGTGGCACTCAGGTCTCTGTCACTACACATGCTGGACTACATCAGCCACAAGGGATTCCATTCACTGAATGTGCAGCTGGTATGCGGCCACCAAAAATGCATCCTGCAGGTATGCACATGGTTTCCAGGGAATGTGCATGACACTTACAATCTCAGTCAGTCACAGGTCCCTGGAGCCTTCCACGGCCCACAGCTGCTGCAGGGATGGCTCCTTGGGGACAAGGGCTACCCACAGAGGCCGTGGCTGATGACACCCATGCGGCGGCCTCACACTGCAGCAGAGTGAAGATATAACGAGGCTCATGCTGCAACTCGCAACTTGATGGAGCAAACCATCAGGATGCTGAAGATGAGGTTCCGGGCTGGTGGAGCCCTGCAATACTGTCCGCAGAAGGTGTGAGGCATCGTCATCGTATTCTGCACCCTTTACAACCTGGCACTCCAATGGGGAGACAAGCTTCCTGAGGAGGAGATGGAGGAGCTGCATGTCTCCTCCGGTGAGGAGGAAACTGATGGGGATGAGGGTGAGGACACCCTTGGAGGCGACAATGGTGGGGATGAGGCTCTCACTGGCTAGACGAGTCTGGCATGCTCAGGCGGCCCTCATAGCTGCTGATTTGTGGAGGATGATGACGACATGCAGTTCGGAGACCTAAAATCGCATTTGTGACTGTTTGACTCCAGCCTGGCTTATGGCAACACCAATACCCTCTGTGAGAATGCTCTTGTCATGGAGATGCAGTGGAGGCCCTAACAGTTGCTTGATTACAGAAGGATGATGATGACAGTGAGGACACTCCATAAATCTTCACATGGCCCCTGAGAATGTCTGACTCCTGTCTGACCAAGGGCAGATCACTTACGTTCCATGATCAGGGTCATATCATAGAGACGCAGCCATGAAACTTTAGAAGCATCTGATGCTTTGTCTGCCTTCAGCACCTGAGCCCTTCAGGAGCTGGAGCACAGCATCAGTGGTCACAGATGTTGAAGACATGGGGGCCAGCCCCTCCTTAAAGGTGCTGAGAGCACACAGAGAGAATGAGAGAACTCTGTGTTGTCTGCCCACTACATTCTGGCAGCAATGACAAGCACCACTGAGGTACAGGCATCAATAATGTTTCCGGGAAGTGTGAGGCTGGACCATCACTTTGGTCTGAAGGTTGCACAGAGCACAGGGAAGAAGCCCTGGACTGAGACACCTGCTTTCTCTTGTGCAGAAAGGTTTCACATCTGAGTGACAAGAACACTTCTCATCAGGACAAGGAGCCATAGGCACGGAGACATTCTTGGGAGTTAATTGACAATAGTGAACAGTATGTACAAGTGATTAACACCCATGCCCAGGCTGTATAACTAATTCTCCTTAACTTACCCGACTGTCTGCCCCCTTCCGTGGCTACGTTCACGGCCGGGTGTCCCTGGAGAGGGAGCATGTGGTGTTTGCCGGCAGCCTCGATGCCTTCCGTGCCCAGTGGGCACCCTGGGGACTGGGGTGTTTTATCGACTGCTTTAATCACATTTTAATTTAATGTTTGTAAGTTTCCTTTAAATTTTGTCTTTGGTTTCAGCCTTCCTAATTTAGGGGCTGTGTTTATTTTGTCCCTCATTTTGTTACTTTAATTTAATTGGTTGACTCCAAAAGAGTTAATTCTCCTTCACTTACCCAACTGTCTGCCCCTCTTCCATGGCTACGTTCACGGCCGGGTGTCCCTGGAGAGGGAGCACGCGGTGTCTGCTGGCACCATCAAGGCCTTCCATGCCCGGTGGGCACCGTGGGGACTGGGGTGTTTTATTGACCCCCTGAATCACATTTTGGTTTAATGTTTGTAAGTTTCCTTTAAATTTTGTCTATGGTTTTCAGCCTTCCTAATTTAGTGGCTGCATTTCTTTTGTCCCTGATTTTGTTAATTTAGTTTATTTGGTTGACTCCAAAAAAGTTAATTGTCCTTAACTTTCCTAACCCTGCTGCAACGTCTTGCTGCTCCCCGGACATCCACAGCGGAGGTGGAGGCAGCCTGCTGATTGCGGCGCCCTGTCTGTGATGACTTTGGAGGGCCGAGACCTGGAGGGCCCCGGCCTGCTTTTGGGGTCCTGCTGTGTGGCAGTGGCGCCCTCCTTGGCCTGTGGAGATGGAGCTGCTGAGGTCACAGGAAGAGGGGAGTTGGATTGGCCGGACACTCTCAGAGTTCCCTGGATGGATGGGCCCAGATCGTGCACCTGCTGACCCTCCTCCCTATGGGTGCCCGGGGTCCCCTGGCTGACTCCTTGAGGAGCAGGGGTAGCTGCAGTGAGATCAAGCTGCCCGGCACCCCTCTCGCACACTTGCTGTTGGATGCCAGATATGGTATCAGCGATGGAGTTGAGCCCGTGCAGCAGTGCAGGAGCGAAGTCCTGGACCACGGTCTCCATGGTGGCTGCCATCCTGCCAGTGTTGACCTCGGTTGCAATACGGACATCAGCACCTCAGCCTGAAGGCGGATAGACTCCTCCATCATGCCTTACATTCTGAGGAGTGCAGCGGACATCCCTTCCTGATGTTCCCGAGTCTGCCTTTGCAGCTCCAGCAACTGTGACATGACCGAGTACCAAAGCTTGTCATCTGACTCGGACTCAGCAGTTCTCCAAGTGCCAGGGACCTGGAAAGTCCCTGCCGCCATCTGCTGTCGATCAGAAAGTGCGATGTGCTCACCAGCTTGTGATCCCGAGGCTACTCTAAAGCTAAGTCTCACCCAGGTGTGTGTCTCTGCACTGATGGAGGGTGTGGTGAGTGCTGTGAAAGGACTTCAGGGTGGGTGCCTCCAGATTCCTCTTCAGAGGTTTCTTCAGGGCTTGATTGGAAGCCCTAGGTCATGGACTCTGTTTGCTGTTTCCCAGATGTGCCTACGAAAGCAAGGAGAGATAATTAGTGCATGGCAGTGGCCTGTGAAAGAGGACAAGTCACTCACGGCATGGTTGTCTGATGGATGTTGCACTGCTGGATCCTCACTTGGAAGAGCAACACCGACCTCACCGTTAGCACAGGACCAGTGCAGATCGTGGCCAGCTGGATGGCTCTGTTTTCAAATTCCGTGAGGACCTTGATTTCGGGTATTCCACCACTGGTCTGCGACCTCTTTCTCTTGTGTTTGCCAGCTTGTCCTGCATGGATAAAGATGGAGAAAGTGTAAGCAGGATGCCTGCCAGGCCAGATGATAAGAATGCCTGGCCTGTGTGGATGGCGAGTGGTCCCATGGACCAGATGAGGACAATGGTGGTGAGTGTGAAAGAATGAATGGTGATGCCCCTTGAACTGGCAGTGAGTGAGGGGCCTGTGGATGTGTGATGGGTTAGCGAGTGTCGAGAAAAGTGACTTACCCTGGTGGAACAGAGGAGATCATTCATCCTCTTGCGGCATTGGGTGGCTGTCCTCTTCTGAAGGGCATTGGCGCTGACCACCGCTGCCACCGCCTTCCAAGCTGGATTGGTCATGTTGCTGCCCATCCTGCGGCCAAAGCGGGTGTAGAGCACATCCTGGTGGACCTCCATGGCATCCAGCAGTCGCTCGAGGGACCTGTCATTTAAGTGGAGGGCTGCGGTCTTTTTTCCTTTGCTGACCATGTCTTCCAGGCAGTGGTGGTGAGCTGGTGGTGATGAATGCTGTGCTAGTGGCTGCCTTTTAAACATGGCGGCTGGTGTGATGCAACAGCTGGGTGATGACGGGCGGGCAAATGAGAACCTGCCTGCCACGGAAACAGCGTGTTTCCTGGGAATTCATAAGCAATGTGGTGGGCTTGGGATGATAGGGCGTGAAAACCTGCCATCGCCGTCGGCTGGTGGACCGCCATTTTGCCCGCTCACTACTGTACTTAGTGCAAATTTGGGAAAATTCTGCCCTAAGTGTGGTGATGAATGGTATTTTTTTATTGATTTAATGTTGTGCTGAATCATTTAGCCATTCTTTTCCAAAAAATATTTCCATGATTCTATTGATTGAGCAATCTTAATTTGTCCATGGCCTTTAAGGAGCATAACTAACTCTGACAAATATAGAGTTTCTCTGATGGAGTGCTACAAAAATAATCCAATGTCGGTACATACATCATACAATATCACATACACTATATAATAAAAAATATTCCTCATTTACTAAAGTAAATTCAAACCTTGTTAGAATAAATATTCAGTGTGAAGCATAACAATTAAGTTAAGATCCAATCCTCAATAAGGTGAGCTCTTGATAAAGGAATAATATTGTCCCTGTCTGTCTCTCTAATGGAACGTTTGGCAGTAGTGCTTGTATGTTATGTCTAACATCAAACTTTGTATCAGAAAGACAGACAAGGTCAAATTCATTATTTCAGTTACTATGCTATTGAGATTAAGCATAGTAAAATGTTGGGTTTCAAAGGTGATAGAGAGTATGCTATGATAAGAATGTTGAAACACAAAGCTTCAAGTGAGCCAATGCCATTCATTGTACTCAGTCCTCTCCTTCCAATGCCTATACACAATTAACAATGCTATGCAATCTGCCCAACCATTTTTAATTTGCTGAGGATGCAATAACCAACCATATAGGCAAAACTTCCATTGCCAAAACCCTGTGAAACTTTTTCTTCACTTTATCACACCTCACCAACTTTACCCCCACCACCCCTCAGCCCAACCACACTGAGCTTTATCTAAAGTCTGCTTTATTCAACACTCATCGTTTACACTTCAGAGAGGACACTTTGATGCTATGGGGTCATATTTTCCAGATGCACCTCCTGACCCTGAAGAGAAAGTGCATTCTTCCTGCCACACATGTTTGCTGCGATTTCCTGCCCCAGTTTATTTATGTAGACTTGGGACCCATGTAGTACAAGCCTACCCCTGGCAGGCTTTGGTGCCAACAGGAAGTGCAGAGAAGACTGGTACAGCTGCATTACAGGCCTTGCAGCTTGGAACCTTCTGACTGCTGATGGAAATTGGAAGTCAGAATGTCTCATGTGGATTAAGCATCCTGGAGGCACAGGTTTAAAAGTCTAATAAATCATCCTTAAATTCTTTCATAGGTTATTTGACTATCTTTTAGTTTTTTGTAAAACCTTCAATCAATTTAATAATCAGACAATGGCTGGGAGGATATTATATGCTTAATGCCATTTTTGTAATGCGAGGGTTTACTATATAGCTCAGAACAGTAATCAATGTTGGCTTTATTATACTGTTGGTTTTAAAACACATAAAAAAGACATATCTAACAAAGGCAGGTTTCAGGGAGAATAATGATTCTGCACATTCTGCCTCAGAAGCAGTCGTGCACAGAGATGTAATTCATAATGATATTTTCATATTCTCACAGTGTGAAAACCATGTCCAATGCATGACAGTCGATAATGTTACATACCACAGGAAACCTTTTCACCTGCTAAAGACTATTTCCTGCACACATCAGTTGCTGGAAGTACTTAAAACTATTTTCTTACACATAATAGCTCCATGGCCAATTGCAAATTAATGTCTGAATCCAAGACTATGAAAGGAAGTAAATCATTACATCATACAGAGAAATAAATCCAAATACCCTAAAAGTCCTTGCATACTTTCATAGAGGATTGTGACTCACAGTATAAGAGATAGTTTTTGCTGCATTTTGAAACTGTACATAAGAATATTTTTTTATGATGTTTCATGTGACTAGCATGTTTAGCGAAAATCAGCTTTGGAAAGTTTAGTCAGATTTCCAAATGGTAGCTCTACAACAGTTTAGCTATTACCATTTAAGGTCTGTTTTCTACACTGCTGTTGACTTCACATTTGTGACATATTCCTCTTGAGTGTTTCATGTTTTCTTTTCAATTGAGGTACCTATCTGTTCAGCGGAGCAGATGTTGCTGATCAGAGGCTTGTATGAAATATCCGCCACTCATGGTTGTGTAAAACTTGCTTTGGAGACACCGACTCTGGGCCTGATTTGAACTCACTCAAAACCCATTCACTTACACAGTTAAAATCAGGCCCGGATCCAAGTCACTATAAGTCAGAGTATCCAAATGATGCAGAGATTGAGAACAAAGAAGAAGGAGTGGAATTTCCTGAAAGGGTGTAATCGTAAGAGTGTTATACATGAAATTATTTACACTAGGCTCTTTGCCAATCTTTTTCACACAAAAAGGAAAGAAAAGAAATGGGTGTAAACAAGTGAAAATCAGTATAAACAATTGGGCTGGAGGAAAGCATCAAACTCAAATTATATATCCCCTTTTTGAGTGTGAAAATTAAGGCTTCTTCATGCACGCTAGACACAAGGTAGAGCTTGACTTTGTGATAACAAGTGGGCAGCTCATTTTAAATCTCTACATCCTTACTCCTGAGCAGCAAGAAATTGGGAGTAATATAAAATGGGCTGCCTACTTGCCAGCAACTTTTCTATATTATCACATAAAATGATGATCTACCACAGCATATTTAAGAACATGTTCTCAGTTTTTAGTATAAATTATACTGATGCCATGAAAATATATTCAAAGAAATTGAAAACACAGTGCAAATCTCAATGGGGGGAGGGCGGATTTTTAAAAAAATAAAACCTCTCAAAAAAAATCAGAAACAGTAAAATTTGTTTCCTACTTCACCCAAAATTCAGGGCTTAACTTTACGCGCTTTGGATCATTTGTGTGCAAGGTTCTTTAGCCTGGGGGTGATGGCACTACAATGAGCCGAGAGGCGTTCAGAAACAGCGACTAATAAGCAAGCATGAAAGAGCAAGGAAATTCAGGCATAGTAATTGTGACTCTGGGCACAAATACAGAGTGAATTTCCTTGTATAAGGTTATGTATTTCATCCAACAATGTGACTGAATCCGCGCCGCACTGTACTTTCAATATGAATATTTTGGTTCAGTGATTGTACCAACTAAGGAATGTCATTACTTTGTAGAGTACCAATACTCTATAGCAATGTTTGAAGATCCAAGGCTTACACTGGGTTGAACTCTACATTACTCTCCTTCTCTCAGCCAAAGCCAGACACTGTGTCCATCTTCACTCTCATATTGCCCTTGCTGCTGCTTCTGTTACTTTGTCTTTTTTACTTTCCCTCTATGACAAAACAAATTTTTCAACATTGACAGCAATTGTACAACTCACTCCATCACAATTAGCTGGTCAGTGACATCACAGTAAGACAGGTAATTATGCAGAACCAGCAGTTGTGCCAGACAGACTGGTTCCAAATTGGGATTCCTGACAAATTGCATGAGTACTTACCACATTAACGCTCCCTGATGTTCATCATGTAAGTCTAACAAGCAGTAAGACTTGGATTTAAAGTATTCAGGCAAGTTGTGGTCATTGTTCTATAAACTGAAGCAAGCTAAATCCCTGCCTCTGCTGAGCATGTCTCTCTTGGCATTGGTCCAACATCTTGTCAATCAAATCTGGAACCATAATAATGGTCATGTGATAATTTTCCAATTAGATTGCCTGAGAAAACGCTCACAGAATGGTCACTTGATCACTATTGGCCAATAAGATTGCTAGAAAGAGGTAATAACAGATTGTATGGTCATACTGTTGGCCAATCAGATTAATACATTGGCTCAAAAGAAACATGCAGCAATTTTGCTCAATTCTTGTGGCACAACATTGGATGCATAGTATTTGCTTTTTAGGCTCTACGAGTGCCCCTAGAGGTCCAAAATGGTGTCTGCAATGCACGCATACACTTCTGGCGTGAGCCATGCCAGAGGTCATGTTCGCGATAGTGTTGGCAAACATTCAGTGAATCTCAGCTGGAGTATGCAGAGGGAAAATCATGACGTCAGTGGGAGTATAATGTTAATTTCATTCCAGCACAGCACTTTGAGGTTCAAGCTTCCTCCTGGCTCCCCCCTCTAAATCACACATTTATGAACATGTATTCAGCAGGAAGAAGGACACCCCACCTGTGCTATTTAAATTGATCATCAACTACTTATAGGTTATTTAATTATTGATTTCTACTGTTGTCTCTTTGATTGTACAAGTGTTTCGTACTTCCTAGACTTTCTTAAAATTGCTAAGATCTACAGGGGGTAGTGTGGCAGGTGCTGAAGGACTTTGTCCTCACCTTAAGGATTCTGCACAAAACCAATTGCTCCAAGACATGGATGCAGTAGTAGAAATTCACTTTTGAATGCAGCATGACTTGGAAAATGAGGAGAGGATATGGAGGGCAGGGCAAGCAGGGAAGAGGGAGGAGAAATAGTGGGGGGAAAGGTTTCTCAGCAGGAGGCCATTTCCACCCAGGGTGTTCAGGGAGCCATTCTCCTCCCTGAGCCTTGGCAAGAAACAATGTGAGATGCCTACACTACCTGCTGCAGCCACAAATAAAACCTTAGAGTGGGACACAGACCACATTGCCAGTGGCTGCCAAGGTGACCATAGCCATGACCTTTTATTGCATCTGGCTTCTTCCAGGATGGAGCTGGAGATATTTGTGACATCTCACAGTTTGCTTTCTGCTGTTGCATAAGGGAGGTGACTACCGCTCTCCATTCAGAGAGCTGAGGGCATTTCATTCTCTCTTGCCAGAGAGAAACAGGTGCAGCAAGCACACGACTTAGTGAGGATTGCAGGCTTCCCCATTATGCACAGTACCATTGACTGCACACATCGCTTTGCTGGGGTCTCATGTCAACTTTGGGATGTACTGCTACTGAAAGGGATTTCCCTCCCTCAAGCGGTTGTCGTATAATGACATGCAGAGTAAGATGCAGGTCAATGCCTAGTATCCTGCAGCAGTCATGAGGCCTTCATTCTGTGGCAGTGAGCTGTGCCATCTGTTTATGAACCACTATGGCCTCCTGAGCATTTGTCTGGAGGGCTTCCTCACCCCCTATTTGGATACAACACTTATCTCCTCCTTTGTACCTCTTCCAGCAAGGCCTCTAATGCAGCATTCCCGAACCTTGAGCATGGTCTTTCCCATGTTTTGCCATTATTCAGTCTGTTTCCCATGTCAGAGTGACGGACTGCCACCACCTGTTCCAGCTGCTATGCGCCTCCCTTTTAAGAATGGCTTTAAGTAGCACAGGTTAGCTTGAACTCACGCTCGTCTCTTACAATTATGGGCCCCCTGCTGAGGCATGCAGCCCACTCGACAACACAGCTACATGTCACAATCATGTTTACATCAAAAAGTTGGCATGCTGCCTGCATCACTTTGAAAGGATGCGCGATAATCACGCATCACACCCATGTGCCCATGTTTGGGGCGTTGGCCAATTTAGCCTCCTTATCTCTCACAGCTTTGCTCGGAGACTTTTTCTCTAAAAGGGATAATTATTGTACTGTAGTTTAGGACTAATTTTTGACGATAGTAGCAGATACTTCGAAATCCCTTTTTAACAGAAAAGTTAGATGGGTGAAATGCCTCGTTCTCAGTGCTAACAGGCACCAAATCTACCAGCGACCGACACCCTATATCTTATCATAATATAAAATAAAAACAGAAAATGCTGGAAATGGTCAGGGAGCATCTGTGGAGAGGAAAACAGAGTTAATGGGCAGAATCTTGTTGAGGCATCCGGGGTCTCACCTGCCACCTGGAGAGTTGGAGAGAGACCTGCGCTGCCTCTTTTTGGGAAGGCCCACTGAACTACAAGCCAATCAGGCAGCGACAAGGCCAGTGGCCAGCCTCCCCTTGAATCAAGACCCGGGGGAGTGAAAATCTTGCCTACCGAGAGTTGCCGGTCAATCAGAGGCCGGAGGCTCGTGCTCAGCAGTGCCACAGGGGAGGCTGCTGCAGGGAAAATATGGAGGGACCCAGGCCATAGATGGGTAAGTAATGCTGGGGAGGCAGGCGGAGGGGGACGGCACCTGCTGCACTCTATTTATACCCTTTTGAGTACCAGTGGAATCAAAAACTAATTAACCAATAAAGAAAAACCCATTAAACCAGCTAATAACCCTTTAAAGGGCACTGTAACAAAAATAGAATTTAAAGGAACTTTACATAATTAAATAAGAATGACGTTTTGGGGGCTGATAATGCACTCCAGCCCCCGCTGTGCCCACTGGTCATGGAAGTATCCCCCATTTATATGTGCTCAAAGCACTTAAGAAAACAATGCCCTTCACCTGTGTACCCTAGCAATATAATTAATATCCTATTAACACCCCTACCCCCATTCCTGATGCTGAGTCTCTTGATCAGGCACTGAGTGCCTTTGATCAAGGGACTACCCCTTCCCCCCCACACCTGGAGGTGACAAGCTGGCCACAAGGTTTTAGCGGCCATGCATGCCACATGGTGAAAGGCCCACCTGCAGCGGGATTAATACCAATGGCGGTGGGGTGAGGCCCTTAAGTGGTCATTAGTTGGCCACTTACGGGCCTCAATAGGAAGGTTGGCCATGGGCCTTCCCACCCAGAACTTAATTCTGGCCGAGGCGTGAAGACGCGGGGTTCCAGTATGCCACCATTCTGCCTAATTACTTGCCCATCCAACCTCCAAGCTCGCCACCAGAGACAGCAGAAAATTCCATCTAATGTTTCAGGTATGTGACTTTCAGAACCCTTTTGTGTTCCATATTTTATCCCTTCATTCTGCTAAACCTGAGTTGTTTCTTCACCTTTGCTGTCAAACAATCCCTAGTTACACTGCTAAAGCCCAGGACCACTATCTAAGTGCTATCAAACCAAAACATCTTTACTCCATCTTGCTAGCCATCAAAACAGTGGCCTCAGTGCTGAAACCTAGAACCCTAGAACTGCTGATTCCCAAGACTGAATGCTGCCAAAAACAGGTGGATCACACTGGGCTGGGTGTGGTGTGCAGACAGAGCAGATCGTGCAGATGAATCAGATCATACAGGCTGGGTCGATCACATGGGCACGGAGGTTTGCACTGGCAGTGCAGATTGCATGGGCTTGTTGGGTCACATTGGCTGGAAGGATCACATGCTGGGTAGATCATATGAGCCGGGCAGATCACATGGGCATGGTGGGTGACATGGGCTGGACAGATCGCACTGGTGGAGCACATCACACATGTGGGGCATTTTGCACCAGTGATGCAGATCGCATTGATGGGGCTGATTGTATGCTCTTTACGGAACCCGTCTGATTAGCTTCCCTTTGAAATCAATGGAATGAAGATCAGGCTGGTTCAATCTGTCCTGCCAGCTTATCACCCAGACAGTGAAGACAATATCTTACTAAAGCCAGTCACTGACCTTCAACCTGGTTTACCTTGTATACTATATTCCTGTCTTTTCTAGGCTTTAAAAATGACAAGGAATAATAATGAACTATATAAGTTAAGGAAAAAACAATGTAAAGCTGAAAATCGTGGGATGAATTTTCCAGGCAGGTGATGATGGATGATTGCTGGCAGCTAACCATGTGTATAAACATGGTTTGAATTTTGCAGTTAGATTTAAATACTTAAATGGCATTGAATTCCTGTTGTGAGCTTTCTCATTGCAGGTTCTTTGGATCGTCCCTTGGGGCTGTATCTTCCGGTTGGCGAGCAGGAGCAGGGCTTGCTCGCCAATGCGTAAAATGACGCAGGGTGATGTCGGGTGTGCGTCCCGACGTCACGGCGCGTCATTCAGACTTTCAGTTCGGCGGGCGAGCCCCCGAGTCGGCTGCGCGCCTGCCGACCTGTCAACGGCCTATTAAGGCCATTAACAAAGTAATTGAAGTCATTAATGGACCTGCCCGTCCAACCTTAAGGTTGGCAGGCAGGCTGGGAGCCCTGGCGGTCTTCTGAAAAAGCACGAAACCTCATCCACGGGTGGGATGAGGTTTCATGAGGATTTAAAAATCTCACAATATTATAAAATAAAAGTTATGGACATGTCCCAACTCATGTGATAATGTCACATGAGGGGGCACGGTAGGGAAAATTTTTTCTCAGCTTTATTTAAAGTTTAAAATGTGAGCCGATCTCTCTGAGGCAGCACTTTGCCTCAGGGAGACCTGTGCACTCTTCCGCGCGCATGCGCACTTCCGGGTGAGGGAATCCCCTCCGCGCCCGCACAGGGAGCGCATAGCCCTTCCGGGCGGATGTCACGCTGGGTGGGCCTTAATTGCCCCCGATGGGGGGAAAATGTTGCCCTTGATCTTTCTTTAAAACCAGCGGAGCCACATGTCAACTGTTTCATATCCCTTCATCTTTGAAGAGGCTTAGAAAAGGCACAGCAAACCAATGTGCTGGGTCTCTCTTTACCTGAAATTATGGCACGAAATTGCAATATCTTCTCACTGAAGATCTGGTTTTCTCAAAGAATAAAATGAGCAACAACTTTGTACATTAAGTAATCCCTCTAGCCTTACATTCTTCTTTATTAAATGACAGAATTCTTATTTCTTACTTTCTTGAGCAAGGTTCAGTTTAATAACATTCAATTAAGGGATTATGTTGAGAAATTTGTCCACAGTGGCAGAAATTAAAACTAAAAATAATAGTATCTACAATAAAAACAGAAAATGCTGAAAATACTCAACAGACCAGGCAGCATCTGTGGAGAGAACAACAAAGTTAGCAACTCAGATCTATGACGTTTCTTCACGACTGAAATGGTAACTCTGGTTTTGTCTTCACAGATACTGACTGGTCTGCTCTGTATTTCCAGCATTTTCTGTTTTTATTTCAGATTTCCAGCATCTGCAGTACACATTTTTGCCTTTGTACTAAAATAAATAGTTTGGTTTCCAAATACTAAATAACATAACCCCTTTGCATTTATAAAATAAATTAAACTTTGCTCCATTTTTAAAGCTAATATTCTCCTTCCCTCAAACCTATTATATACAATATATTATTCTGTAAAAGGATAGACAGATCACCAGCTCCCATGTCTCCAGTAATGGCAATGGAGAATGGTTTGGCCTGGCTGACTATTCTGATCTTCATTCTTTCACGTGTTTTCAGAACCTAAAAATAAACACCTGAAACCTTAAGAAATGCTCGGAAACAGGCCCATGCCCACTCCATATTGCATAACATCATCCCTACCCTACCATTTTGCGTACTTTGAAACTACAGACAAGTCTTGAAAATGTATCAATTTCATCGCGAGAGCAGATGGAATTTTCCACACAGTTATCACTTCTGCCTTATTCACCTTTCCTGTTATTATTGGACCAAAAGAGGACAGTCTTTTTCATCCACTTCCTTCTAAGTACAGAAGCACATGAAGCACAAAATAGGCTTTTCTAAAAAAAAGGCAAACCAAGCTTTATTATAAAACTGATCACTGGTTGCCTTATTAGGCAGCATTCTGAATATTTTCACAAATGGAAATGAAAAACATTATCATTAGTCTGTTGCTAGTCTTTATAATAGGCTATTTCCCAACTGTGGAGCACTTGTAATATGATAAAACTGTCATGGTACAAAGTGAAAGAACGAAAGGGTACAGGGCCACCTTTTAGCCAATGGATGATAAATAAACAAAAAAAAAACAGAGGTCGAGTTTCCATTTTGAGTGTAATCAGCGATTCCGGAGTGAACTATGTGCCTAAAATTGCCTTAGTTTGAGAAGTGTTTTATATTCTCAAGTTTCTGCTCATTTGTAGATCCCTAAACGTAGAATCTTCCATGAATCAATGCAATTGAGTAGTGTTTAGGAACATTATTATTTGTTTTAATTTTGCTTTAAAAAAAAACTCCTTGGTGTATTTAAGTGTGGTAACGGGCTATGATTTTATTAATACTGCTGAAAATGGGTTTATCCCAAGTAAAAAGCATTTTTATTCAGTGCCAGCCTATCACCCGTGAGTAACTTGATATTAAATAACTGAAAATGACTTTAAAAAAACTACAAAGTACCATTTGCTAGTTATATTGGTATACAGTAGTCAGTTCCTTAGTAGAAATAGGTGGCGTTTATGGAAACTCACAATGGTGACTAATTTGATCTGGGGCGCAGTCAGTTTTATGTGTGGGGCTGGCTGCTAACATAGGGCAGGATTTTCCCCTCGCCAGGTGGGCATGGCGGGCAGGCCCGGCAATGGCCGTGAAATGGACCGCTGCCTGCAACCAGGCTCCGACTGCGATTTTACACTGACGAGCCAGTTAAGGCTCGCCCAGCGTGAAATGTGGCTCTGCACTGGCTGGGAAGGGCAGGGAGGGGGGGGGCGGGTGTCTGTCAGCTGCCAGGCCTAATGGCGACCCTGCGGCCAGTTTAAAAGCGGCCCAGGCAGCTCATGGAAGAGGACATTCCCTGAACCTTCGCAATGGACCCGAGTGCGGCTGGACACGGCAGACGGGAGGGCAGGTCGGGTGGGCTTTTGACCCCTCCCTGCTTTGCCTCGCCATCCTCCTAGAGGAGGTGGCAGCCAGGAGGGACACCCTTGTCCCCAGGGATGGGAGGAGGAGGCCACAACACCTCACCAAGAGGGCATCGGAGGAGGTGGTAGCAATTGTGAGCAACCATGAGGTGGTGCGACGCACCTGGGGGCAGTGCCGTAAGCATTTTAATGACCTGCTGTGCTCAGGAAGGGTGAGTATCGTGTTGGCATGGGTCAGCGTGCAGATGTGTTAAAGTCTGGCCATCTTCCCGTGGACCTCAGGGTGCTAGAGTATGAGTCCCAACTGGCCATCATGCTGGGGCTGGCAAGGGGAGTGAGCTCTGGCTACTTGGACTAAGTGCCTTGCGGCTCGAGGGCCACAACTTGGAAGTGCCCTGTGAGGTGCTCCACTGCTGGGGTTGGCCAGGCTGCAATGGTGCTGCAGGTACAAAGTGGACTAATGAATCCTCCTCTGTTGTTTCAGGAGAAGACGGCCCACTAGAAAATAGAAAGGTTGCAGACTGGCGGAGGCCCCTCCAACCTCCTAATCCTTTTAAGATACGAACAAAACGCTCCATGTGGGTGTGGAGAGGCGGGGATGCCAGACGAAGGTAAGAGTGCAGTGCACAGAGGTGAGAATTTCGGATTGTGCAACCATTCTAGTGTAGTCCCTTCATTGATGTGAGCTTTGAACATGGAGTCCCCATTGATCATTGGAAGACAATGGCACCGTGATGCAGATCTCCATTGTCTCACCAGGGTACCTGGCATGCACTGTGACAGTGTGAAAACTTTAACTAACGACATGTCCTTGTTCTCCTTTTTAGGGAGGCAGGCATTTGTTGTCTGGACCCCGAAGGGCCACCCCTGACACCGGAGGACCACTGGGCATCATTTTCACCTGCATCACACCCGCTCTCTGAAGCAGGTACCAGCACAGAGCCAGCACCTCGTGAGCATTAGAGTGGTGGCTAGTATCTCGTTGCACATTGGTGAGGGCAATTCAGACTCGCTTGAGGTGCGGGCGGAGGCAGAGAGTGCCCAGGGCACCAGCAGTGGGAGGACTGCTGGGGACCAGGATGATGCTCAGTCGAAGGCTGGTGATGTGCCTCTGGAGTCGTTCATTAGGCGGCAGATGCTGAATGTCCAGCGGGAGGATCTGGCAGAGATCCATGAAGGTATGCGTGCCATAGTCTCCGTTTTGGAGGAGTCCATGCGGAGCAGGAGCAATGTGTTGACCCTCATGGTCGAGTGCACTGCGGCCTTCATTGAGAGAGTGGCGACTCTCATGGAGAGGCAGCTCCAGGGACAGAATGAGGAATTCCCGGCATTGCACTCGGACCTGCAATCCCTCACACAGGCACTGACCTCAGGTGGTCAGTGTCAGTGCGGGAGATGGATGAGGCACCCAGTATCCCAGCTAGGTGCCGGTCCATCAGTGGTGTGCAAGGAGGTCCAGAGCGACCTCACGTTGGCACACGAGCTACTTGTCGTTCCTGCGGGTATGGTAATCTGATGTGTAATATACCTTTAATAAGTATGTTATAATGAAAGGTCACTTGATCTTAGTATCCAATATCAGAGTAGCGCAGGCTACCTTCGTAGTCAGTAGTCAGTAGTGAGTCGTCTAGAGTTAGAGTCTGTAATGTAGAGGCAGGGTTTGAGTTGCTGAGTTCCTTTGTAAATAGATAGAATTTGTTCTAATTAAGAACTGTCTGCTGATCTACTCTGTCTATGGAACCAAGTCAGCCATCCTGAAACAAGCGTGCAACCCAGACCCATTAATCCAACTGAACTAGTGACCAGGATCCAACAAACTGGCGATGAGAAAAAAGCAAGAAAAAGCAAGGGAGGGTGAGAAAAGACCAAGAAAAAGCGAGGAAGGCAATCAAGTGAACTGAAATCGGGCCATATCTCGCACGGTAATTGTAAGTAGAATTTCCGTCCTAATCGTCAAAGCCATCCCCTTGAAACATGCCGCAGTTTGGAAGAGTTGATCCTTTTGATCCAACTGCAGATGATTGGTCTCATTATGTTGAACGCCTCGCGTTCTTTATCCAAACTAATGACATTGCGGGGGAGGAGAAAAGGTGAGCGATCCTCTTATCCATGTGTGGGAGTAAGACCTCCGGGTTAATTTGAAGTTCAACGGCACCCAGTGCCCCAGATTCGAAAAGTCGAAGAGAGGACAATGTAAAGTTTACTGCAGGGATTGCCTCACATTGTAGTTTATTTAGATGATGTTCTGGTGACAGGACTCACTGAAAGGGAGCATTTAGAAAACCTTGAAGAAGCTTTGAAACGTTTCCCACAGGTGGGAGTGCATTTAAAAAAATAAACACGCACGTTCCAAGGGAAAGAGGTAATTTATTTAGGTCACAGGATAGATTAACAGGGCCTCCACTCAGTTGAGGAAAAAGTGAGCGCCATTAGAGAGGCACCTGCGCCAAAGGACACCTCCAAGCTCAAATCATTCTTGGGGATACTCAGCAGGTCTGACAGCATCTGCAGAGAGGAATACAGTTAACTTTTCCAGTCTGTATGACTCTTCATCAGAACACTGATGAAGAGTCATACGGACTTGAAACATTAACTGTATTCCTCTCCACAGATGCTGTCAGACCTGCTGAGTTTTTCCAGTTATTTTTGTTTTTGTTTTAGATTTCCAGCATCTGCAGTATTTTGCTTTTATCATTCTTGGGGATGATCAACTACTATGGATGCTTCTTGCCACTTTGTCAACAGAACTGGCACCCCTGTATTACCTACTCAAGAAAAACCAACGTTGGTCTTGGCAAACACCACAGAAAGAAGCTTTCACAAAACTGAAACAACTGTTGCACTCATCCACACTATTAGTACATTTTGACCAAAGAAAAGAGTTAGTTTTGACATATGACGCATCTCCCTATGGAGTGGGAGCAGTGGTCTCCCATCAAATGGACGATGTCTCAGAATGGCCTATTGGATATGTATCAAGGATGCTCAACACAGCGGAAAAGGGATACTCACAGATATTAAAATTAGGCCTGTCAATCATCTTTGGCATCAATAAATTTCACCATTATGTACACGGTCATCATTTTAATATTGTTTCAGACCACAAGCCTTTGCTAGGATTGTTCAACAAGGACAAGGTTATACCACCCATAGCCTCAGCAAGAATACAGAGATGGGCGTTGATTCTGGCAGCATATGAGTATACTTTCATCCACAGGCCTGGAAATCAGATTGCAATCGTTGATGCACTTAGTCATTTGCCTTTGAAAGAAAATGATGAGGATGTTCCGGTTCCTCAAGAACTCATTTTATTATTGAATTTCTTAGATTCATCTCCGGTATGTGCTAGACAGATTAGAGATTAGACAAGTCGAGACCCAATCTTATCCAAAGTACAAGAACAAGCTCTTCATGGTTGATCACCAGAGCAGGTATCTGATGAAATGAAATCGTATTTTTACAGAAGATATGAGATAACCAGCCAAGATGATATCTTATTGTGGGGAGCTCAAGTGATTCTTCCTCCAAAAGGACGAAAGCCTTTGTTAACTGAACTACATAGTGCGCATCCAGGTATTTCCTGAATGAAAGCTATAGCACGCAGCTGCCTTTAGTGACCTGGAATGGATGGAGAAATAGAGAGCTTAGTGAGTAGTTGTATACAGTGTCAGCAAGTGCAAAAGTTACCTCCAGCAGCTCCGTTATACCCATGGGAGTGGCCAGGAAGGCCATGGGTGCGAATACATATTGACAATGTGGGACCTTTTATGGGAACAATGCTTCTCCTTATTGTTGATGCTCACTTCAAATGGATGGGCATATATATGGTGAAGTCGCCAACATCTTCTGCTACAATTGAGAAGCTACATCAGAATGTTTCATCATCAACGGACTACCAGAAGTGGCCATATCAGATAACGGCATGGCATTTACGAGTGCTAAGTTTCAACAATTTATCAGTCTCAACGGTAGCACTCATGTAAAAACTTCACCGTACCACCCTTCCTCAAATGGACTGGTCTTGTGAGCAGTTCAAACATTTAAAACTGGCATGAAGAAGTTAACTGGAGGCTCCATAGCAACAAAGCTAGCGCATTTTCTTTTCCATTATACACATGACAACAGGTGTCACACCTGCAGAATTGTTGAAATGCTGTCTCAGGATGAGATTGAGCTTAATAACGCCAAGTTTAGGGGGAAGGTGGAAAGGAGTCAGGGAAGTCAGAAAACTAGACATGCCTGGCATAGTCATGGCAGAAAGTTTGCCAAAGGAGAGACGGTATATGTGAAAAATTTTGGAGAAGGACCCAAGTGGTTATCAGGTGAAATAAGTGCAGTGACTGGACTCCTTTCATACCACGTGAAAGTGGAAGACCGTGTCATACGGAGACATATAGATCATATAAGGAGAAAAGAAACAAAATATCAGGAAATGATTCCTCCAGTGTTCACAACTACACCAACCTCTCCTGTTGAAAGAACTCAACTGAGTACAGGTGTGTTTGAAGGATCGGCTGTACCTGCAAGAGTTGAGGAAATGGATTTTCAAGTGCCTGATGTTCGAACAACACCAGTAAAGGAGGTTCCTGACAAAGCATCTGAAGCTGTAGAGCTGAGATGTTCTACACGCATAAGAAAGCCCCCAGAAAGACTGAATCTGTAAATTATTATCTGTGTAAATAATTTGATATTTTGAGAAAAGTTGTAATTGTAACTGTAAAACGTATTTCTGAGTAAAGGGGGAAGGATATGATAATCTGATGTGTATTATACCTTTAATAAGAATGTTATAATGGAAGA
Source organism: Cetorhinus maximus (assembly GCF_964194155.1). Classification (NCBI taxonomy): domain Eukaryota; kingdom Metazoa; phylum Chordata; class Chondrichthyes; order Lamniformes; family Cetorhinidae; genus Cetorhinus; species Cetorhinus maximus. Next base: position 32,358,517 of record NC_135890.1, read on the forward strand.
TCACATGATCTTAGTATCCAATAGCAGAGTAGCGCAGGCTACCTTGGTAGTCAGTAGTCAGTAGTGAGAAGTCTAGATTTAGAGTCTGTAATGTAGAGACAGGGTTTGAGTTGTCAGCACACAAATGTAGATGCTGAGTTCTGTTTTGCACCCGCCAAGCGAAATATTGCACAAGTGTGCGATGACGTCGGGACGCTCGCCCGACATTGTGCACTATTTTACTCCCGATCGGGAAAGGCGCCGCCCACCCTCGGGATGTAAAATTCTGCCCATCATCTTCTAGTAGCCAGAACAAAAGATTATCGAGTCAGTTTGTGCAGGATGTGATTTGCACTTAAATTCCACAATCTTTTGGCCAATTTTAGGCACACTGCTCTGAAAAACACAACACAACCTAACGGAAAGTGCAGACCCAAGGTCAAACAATTTGTTCCTTCACAGAGCCAGAGTGCAACTGTAATAAATTGAGTATAAAAAACATCAGCAGAGTTAGATCAAATTTGTTCCAAAGTGAAAATGCTTCCAGTGTGATTTTTTTTTCAGAAGTAAAATGGCTTGCATTGATTTTTCATTTCTACAAACCTTGCCCATGCCATTATAGTTTGAGTGCTAAAATAAAGTAACCTATATCTTAATTAAGGAAGGTTAAGATTGCTTGGGATCAATCATGGCAATTATGTGTTTATTATCAGCTTCCTAGGCCATAGTGCCAGCTGTGTCCCCACCCTTTCAGCAGAGACTTCCTCTTTTGCTTTGTTTATATTATCATTACTATGTCAGGTTCAGGTCCATTGGACCACAATTCTGATGGAGTGAAAGAATAGTGAGAGTACACTGTTAAATCACTTTGCTTTCAAGCAGCTAAAGAGCAAATGTAATCACTTCCTAACAAAGCACTGTAGTTTCCATAGTAGTTGAGGCAGTTGGACATGCAATATCTTTTATTTATCACACAGGGCACTGCTGCCCTTTAGAATTTCTATTTGTTTTAGCTTTTAGTAAACACTAGTAAATAGTCACGAAAGCAATTGATTTTATAGTGAATATGGCTATCACAGATTTACATTGTTGGGAAATCTATCCTTTTAGTGACAAGTATATGTAAATACCTCATGTCACCTTGCAGAGCACAAAGAACTGAAAATGAAAGCTAGGGGTAACCGAAAGCTTTCCAAACTATAGGGTCTCTGGGTGAAATGAATATTTCCTCTAAACAATTTCTACTGAAAAACCTTAATGTTGAAAGGTGTTTCTTCAATCTGTTCGAAGTGGGTTTCTTCATGCCCTAAAGAACAGCACTGTGGGTGTACCTACACCAGCTGGACTGCAGCGGTTCACAAAGGCAGCTCACCAGCACCTTCTCAAAGGTAATTAGAGATGGGCAATAAATGCTGGCCCAGCCAGTGATGCCCCATCCAGTAAAGAATTTTAAAAAGGCTATGCTTTAAGTATGTAATGATAAGACAAGTGACCCATAAAGATTCTATGGGCAGGATTTTACATCCCACAGGCGGACGAGTGCCCGACATGACTGGGCGTAAAATAATGCGCGATGACGTCGGGTGAGCATCCCGACATCATTACGCACTCGTGCGATATTTCGCTTGGCGGGCGCATGCAGGTGCTGGAGCCACGCCCACCATTAATTTACAGGCCACTTGAGGCCATTAACAGTCTAATTGATGGCGACTTTTCGTTGCCAGTGAGATTTTGCACTCGTTGCACGGGCAAAACGGGCAGGCGGCCAGCCAACATTTTCGAAAACCTCATCCAAGGACAAAGGGTCAGCAGCATTGCCAATGTGAGTAGTGAGGAGTTTGGTGGATAGCTTGTTGCTGGTGACTTATTGGTACTTAGCAGCTTCATCTCTGTTTGGGGCTTCATCCTTAGCATTCCCAGGCTTCATTTCAGTCTCCTTGGTATCTGCCAGGCCCCTGGGGGATACAGGCTGTGTGGACGCTTCCAGGTATCAGATAGCCTTCCGTTACCCTGGTAATGGGGATTGTGGTCTCTGCTGGTGGCACCTCCTCCTCTGAGGAAGAAAGGGGTGGAAGGGAGAGGAGGCCAGGTGCCCCATTCAGCTTCCAGAGAAGCGACCTGTAGGAGGAGAGGCACAGGAACAAGGGGCAGGAAGGAAATCCAAGGCGTAAGGGGCTGCAGAAGATGACACTATCCTGCTGCCAGGGTTTATATGCGGCGATGCAGCTACCTCAATATGTCCGAGGTGCAATGCTGAAGGAGGCTCTGCCTCTCAAGGGAGACCGTGACCTCCCTCTGTCAGATGATTGCACCTGAGATCAGTTCTGACTGTGTGGGTGCACACCCCATGCCAGTGGCTCTGAAGGATATGGTGGCCCTCAACTTCCATGCCTCTGGTACTTTCCAGGGCTCAGTGGGGGATCTGTGTGGAGTCTCCCAATCAGCTGCCCATCGTTGCATCAAACTGGTGACAGGAGCTCTGTTCAGGTGGGTACTGACCTTTCTTCTTTACCATACGGACGAGGCCAGCCAGGCTGAGTGAGCCAGAGGCTTTGCAGTGATTGCTGGCTTCCCCTGCGTCCAGGGTGCAATAGACTGTACACATGTGGCCATCAAGGTGCCCGGTGCCTTCGTCAACATGAACGTGAAGATAGTGTGTGATCACAGGATGCAGATTCTGCAAGTCTGTGCAAGGTACCCAGGCAGCTCCCATGACGCTTACATCCTGAGAGACTCCCAGGTGCCGAGGCTTTTCAGTGCTCCAGCCTGGCTGGATGGATGGCTGCTGGGTGACAAGGGCTATACTTTGAAGAGGTGGCTCTTCGCCAAGAACGGAGGCAGAGCAGTGTTACAATAGGGGCCATGTCTCCACAAGGGCGGTGGTAGGAAGGACCATATGTCTTCTGAAGATGCGTTTCCGATGCCTGAACCATTCAGAGGGTGCACTGCAATACCACCCAGAGCGGGTGTCACTGATCGTGGTTGCATGCTGCGCTCTCCACAATCTGGCACTGGCAAGGGGGTCTCACTGGGGACTCAGCTGCACAGGCCACAGTGGATGAGTCCAGTAGTGAGTCAGAAGAGGAGCCCAGTGAGGAGAATGCTGAGGGCATAGAGGCAGACCTCAGTAACCGCCAGAGAGGTAGGGACACCAGGGACGCCTTGATCCAACGCTCCTTCAGCTAGACTACCAAAGATCAGCTTTAACCACATGCCAGGGCTGTCACCTCCATCCCAGATATCTGAAAGGACCCTTTCAATTGAACACAAAGAACACTCAGTACCTGTGCAATAAAGTTCAAAGCCACTCACGTCCAGCATTACATACTGGTGTACCCTGCACCGATAAAATTAAAAGGTGAAGCATACTCAGGCCATGATGACAAAAGCAAAATGTATCTCATTTTGACAATTCAAAACTATTTACATAAACTTCTCTGGCCTTTATTCCCAGACCAGTATAGATAAAGCAAACATAAATGAACATCAAATCACCTGTGACCTGTCCCTCTTGTGCTTATGATGCCTTTAGCTTACGCTTGTGAGTGCTACGTCTTGGTGCCACCCCACCCCCTCGCTGGCACTGCCATTGGAGACAGCCTGCTGTCCTGTTGGCCTGGATGACCTTGGTGGTTGTCCTCTGGCCAGTGGAACTTGTGCTCCCCAGCCTGGGAAGGAGCAGCCAGTGCCATGGCTCCCCAGTCATCGCAGCCTCATCAGATGCCACAGTCACTGGCAAAGGGGCGGAGGAGCTGCTGTTGTCATCCAGAATGCCTTCAGAGGAGCCACAGAGAAGACAAGCAGCTCATGCGCCAAAGTAACATCACTCTGGACCTCCCTGCTCACCATTGATGGACGAGTACCTAGCTAGGATACTGGGTGCCTCATTCATCTCCCACACTGGCTCTGACCAGCTGAGTTCAGTGCCTGTGTGAGGGTTTGCAGGTCCGGGTGCAACCCCAGGAACCCCTCATTCTGTTCCTGGAGCTCTCCATGAGAGTCGCCACTCTCTCAATGGAGGAGGCAGTGCGCTCGGCCATGAGGGTCAACGCTGTGCTGATGCTCTGCATGGACTGCTCCATAATGCAGACCATGGCACGCATACCCTCATGGATCTCTGCCAGATCCTCCTGCACATCTGGCTGGACACCTAACATCTGCCACATAATGGATGGCTCCAGAGGCTCATCATCAGCCTTCGACTGAGCATCGTCCTTTTCCCCAGCAGTCTTCCGACTGCCGGCGCTCTGGGAACTCTCTGCCTCCACCTGCACCTTAAGCGAGTGTGAAGTGCCCTCACCAATGTGTACCAAGATACTAGCCATCGAACTAATGCCCACCGAAGTGCTGGTATCTGCGCTGGTGCCTGCTTCAGGGAGCGGGTGTGACGCAGGTGCAACAGAAGCTCGGTGGTCCTCCGGCGTGAGGGGTGGCCCTTCGGGTCCGCAGAGTGAACGCTTGCTGGTGAACCTAAAAGGGAGAACAAGGACATGTCATTAGTTAAAGTCATCAAACTGTCACTGTGCATGCCAGGTACCCTGCTGAGACTATGGAGATCTGCATCATGGTGCCATCGTCTTTCAATGATCAATGGGGACTCCAGATTTGAGGCTCACATCAATGTAGAGACTTCACTAGGAAGGTTGCACAATCCGGAACTCTCACCTCTGTTCACTGCACTCTTACCTTCGCCTGGCATCCCTGCCTTTCTACGCCCAGTCACATGGGGATCGTGCTGGCTCTCGAGCTCCACGGTGTCTTGCTTGAATCTGCTGAGCAGCAGCAGGTTGGGCGGGCCTCTGCCTGTACATGCCCGCTCTGCCTGGTTATGGCTCACCTTCTCCTGAAAGGACAGAGGATCATTGATTAGTCCACTCTGTGCCTGCAGCAGCATTGCAGCCTGGCCAGCTGAGGAACACCTCCCAGGGCATATCCAAGTCGTGACCCTTGAGCCACAAGGCACCCAGTCCAAGCAGCCAGGGCTCACCCCCTTGGACAGCTCCGGAATGATTGACATTTGGCACTCAGACTCCAGCACCCCAGGGAAGGGGAAACAGCCATACTTTAACACTTCTGCACACTGACCCATGTCAACACGGTACTCACCCTTCCTCAGCACAACAGGTCAACAGCGGAACAGCTTCCGGCACTGCACCCAAGTGTGCCGCACCACATCATGGCTGCTCACCATTGCTGCCACCCCCTCCCATGTCCTCTTGGTGAGGTTCAGTGGCCTACTCCTCCCATCTCTCGGGACAAGGGTGCCCCTCCTGGCGGCCACCTCCTCCAGGAGAGTCACGAGGCACTCGGTCGAGTGCCCACCCGACCTGCCCTCCCCCCTGCATTTCCCAGCAGCACTCGACTTCATAACTTTGGCTTGGGAACACACAACAGACGTCCTTCTGCGGCAGTCTTCCAGAGGCTGCTTGGGCCGCTTTTAAACCGGCCGCCGGGTAGCCATTGGACCCGGCAGCTGACAGACCCCTGCCCTGGCTTTGCTCTTCCTGACCATGGCGGAGCCGCGTTTCACGCTGAGCGGGCCTTAATCGGCCTGTCAGCATGAGATTGCGGTCGGGGGCCAATCACGGGCTGTGGACCGTTTCCCGGCTGCTCCTGGTCTTGCCCACCTGACGACCTCAAAATCCTGCCCCATAATACAATTTCAATGCCAGTATTTTCAGCAGAATAGAGAAGCTTTTTCAAGAAAATTAGAAGGCTGAGGGAAATTAGGAACACAGAAGAAAAAGAAGTCAATGGTATTTTTGTTAGGTGGTCTCAAATCAACTCCTGGTCCTTTCAGGAAAAATAATAATGACTGTAACTTAAAGGAGTTAAAGGTTGCCAAACAACATTAAGTTCAGGTTCTTGTCTCTGAATGGCAGCTAATGGAAATGGTTTTCCATTTTGCTCAGTGATTTGCATTGTTTCAGTGGGGGAGGAAGCATTTGCAGAAGCTGGAAAATATTACTGGCTGTAAGGAAAGTTAACAGATATAGTAACAGCCATGTGTGAGTTAACACCACTTTGGCTGTGCGAGATTTAAACATCAGCTTAAATTTGTGTAACTGACTGGCTAGACACGAAGCAAATAAATGGATAAGAGGACTGTTTGTCCGTTCCATGAGGTGTTTTTCTAAGCACCACAGTTATTTTCATTATTTACACCTTTTTTTGAAGTTTTCTCTGAGACATGTTGCTGAACAACATGACTAAGAAGTTCATACTCTTAGATATTGTCTTTGCAGGCCTGGCAAAAGAGTGGCTTGTCTGCACATGATGCTAATAAATAAGAAACCTACCACAGCATGTGAAACAGAGTACAATTAGAAGTAAGGGGTATGCAGTGATCTGGGCATAGAAGCAAACGCAGCAAACTATATTTTATTAAGTTCTAATACTATAAATTACAAATTATCATGGTGCTAAAGCTGTATAAATTTGTCCTGGGCAGTTTTGCAAAATGGGCATTAGGGAACTGATTTAGTAACACTCCTTTCTGTGCCTAAGATGAACATCTACTCCAATGTGTCTACAAATGGACTGTCCAGAAGCATGTAACAGTGGATATATTTACCTCCGACGTGGTGGTAATGTTTTTGGCCCCATTTGTAGTCTGTTTGTCTGTAAATAACATTCATCAAAAACTAATGAGTGGGCTTCAACAAAACTTAGTACACAGATGGTCCAAAGAAGAACTGATTAATTTTTGGTGAAGATAACGTAAAGCTTTCCAAACAATCCTGGAATTTCTTTAAAGGAACCATTAGCATTGGGAGCTAGGGTGAATAGACATTCTTTTAGAATGTTATTGAATGTTTTAGAATGTTGTGGGTTATCTCAGCTGCTGTGGTGGAATTTGTCAGAGCTGTCAAAATGTGAGCTGAGTTTTCAGAGCAGTTTGTTGGATGTGGATTGGCCTGAAGCATTTTCAGTGAGATGGAAGCTATAAATAGAAAGTTTTCTTTTTTCAGCTATGTAGTTACAAAGCATCAAGTTGGCAGGGAAGAGCTTCAAGGAAGAGCTAAGTAATTGTAATTATGGCCTAGATCTTCTGGTCTCTAGATCGTCAGAGTCCAGACATATGAACCTAGGTGCGCACTGGGATCCCACAGAAACCCTGATGCACTGACTCCATGGGAATTGCTGGAAAGTTTGAACATCCGATGGATAACTTCCCTGCTACCAGGGACCTTCTGAAAAAGTCTCCAATTCTGTTAGAGTCAGAGACTTCGGACAGTTCCAATTTACTTACCCGAATATTTACTCAGGAAACCTTAGACAAAAACGCACCCTCCCCACCACCCCCCCATTCTCCCCTTGTCCCCCGACCCATTCATCAACTCACTCATCGTACCCACCTACCACTCAACCCAGCTGCTACCCTACCCACTTACCTACTTACTTCACCCACCTACCTACTTACTTAAGGGGCCAAGACTCACATGCAGAGATATTACTTCATTCAAAGGCTTGTGAATCTTTGGAATTCTTTACCCTAGAGGTCATGGATGCCCCATCGTTGAAAACATTTAAGACTGGGATAGACAAATTTTGGTCTCTCAGGGAATGAAGGGATGTGGGGAGCAGTCGGGAAAATGGAGTTGATGCCCAAGATCAGCCATGATCACATTGAATGGGCCATGTGGTTTACTGTAGCTCCTATTTCTTATGTTCTTACACACCTACACGCCCACCCATTCACTCGCCCATTCATTCATACACTTATTTACTAACACACTGAGAAGCTTGGGGACCTTTAAACATCTATCAGAGTATGGCAGCTAGAGCTGTAAAATGCGTGTGTAATTGAGGCAAGCAATTGAGAGGACACATCAACACAAAGGTACCCTCCAGCAACTTTTCTAAATAGTCACCAAAAAAATAGGAAGAGCAGCTAGGCCACTGTGGGGTGGGGGAGGGGGGAGGTGTGGTGGATGAGGGGAGGGGAATGAGGATAGTGTCCCTCTACAGGGCAGTCTTTGGTTGCACTTGCAACCAGAAAGGCAGGGAGAGCCGGTAGGCCTGTCTGGAGGGCTGCTCTCCTGGCCTACTGCTGAGACCCCTCCTCCAGGAAGTTAAACTATGAACTGCAACCCCCTCCCCCCCACCCTACCCTCTATCATGTCAGGAAACTGGAGGCCAACTGGGGATATTACTGCTTCCCTGCTAACATCGGCCTTTAATGGTTCAGCTAGAGTAACTAAATGTACCTAACCCTTGGTCTGTTGACATATATTTGTTCACATAATAAGCAACAAGTCCTAATGATCAAGCAGTTTTGCATTTAATTGTTACTGGACAGAAGTTTCAGCATAAATAATGAAAATTCATCCAGGAATGACATTATCCATTGCCATAGAAAGAATGTGCTTCCCTCTTAGCAATACAACTCATCACCCTATTTTAAATTATGTTTAATTTTTTTATTCAAAGTTGTATAAAAATATAATACAGAAATCCCCCACTTTGCCAGAACACAAAAATGACACATTTTTATTCCCCTATTTTGGTAATATTCTCTATTCTTGAGACACAGCAATATTCACTACAATCCTAAGCATGGATCAATCTTTATTTGGGACATGGAAACAGGAATAGGGCATTCAGCCCCTCAAGCATGTTCTGCTATTTAATTAGATCATGGCTGACCTGCATCTTAACTTCATCTATCTGCCTTGGTTCCCTAACCCTCAATACTCTTATGTCTAACAAAAATCTTAACTCTGAAAATTTCAATTGACCCAGCCTCAACAGATTTTTGGGGTGAGAATTTCCAATTTTCACTATCATTTGAATGCACAAGTGCTTTCTGTCATTACCTGAATAGCTTAGCTCTGATTTTATCCTCGTGTTTTGAATGCTCGCACCAAAGGAAATAGTTTCACTCTAGCTACTCTGTTAAATCCTCTAATCATCTTAAGCACCTCAATTAGATCACCTATTAACCCTCTATACTCTAGTGAAGCCTAGCCTATGCAACCTGACCCAAAATTCAACCGTTTTAGACATGACCATTCTGATAAACCTATGCTACACCCCCTCCAAGGTCAGTTTACCCTTGCTGAGGTGTGGTGCTCAGAGCCACTTTTAAATGAAGCCCAATACTACTTGCTCATGCTCATTTCCAATATAATTAGCAAAAGAGAAGAAAACAGACTCCTCCTGACCACTATGTTTTCATTATTTGAGCACTGATTTTGACTTAGCTGGCATAATCATAGAGGAAGGCCAATAAAATACATGGGCTGAGAATTTGTTGGAAAAATAATGGTGTGTGAATGACGCATTGCGTTTTTGATGTGCAAATTGTCCAGAAGCATGTGGCAATAAAGGGATATCTTGTGAATTCAAAATCACCACAAGTTGCTGGACAGTTTGCTTCATGAAAAAGGCCTCTTGCCCTTAAACAGAGTTTTGTGAAGTTGCTGCACTTTGCACATTAATTTCTCATCAAACTCTCCACAGAATATTAAGTCTAGAAATTAATACCACAAATACCCTTTTAATGGCGTAATTGTTAATGACTATCAATCAACCTCCCTGACATTAAAAGTGTGGTGACTTATTACAGCAGATAGTGATTGTTGTTGGAGATTTTAAAAATGTAAAATAGTAATTTTTTAAATCTTTGCTTTCTGTCTCTTTTTCTCTCAATTTCTTAATGACATCTTCCTTACCAATTCTAATTCACTCTTCTTCTCAGTTCTTTGTTGGTTTATTTCCCAATCCTTAAATCTCAACAGGAGACATACTGTTAGGCTTGTCATTCACCAGGATCCCAGATACCCTGTTGCATTATCAGCAGACTGCAGGAACAATTTTAATGAACAGCGCAAGCTGCCATCAGATGCCTCACTCCAGCAACAATTGGGCCATTAAATAGTTACATCTACATCCACATTTGCAAATGGGGTATCTGAACATGAAAACTTTTCCTCCCACTGGCCTACCATGGTATCAGAACCACTTTTCCCCTTATTCAAAACTGAAAACGCTGGAAAAACTCAGCAGCTCTGACAGCATCCATGGTGAGAGAAACAGAATGAATGTTTCGAGTCTGCAGCTCTGATGAAGAGTCATATGGACTTGAAACATGAACTCTGTTTCTCTCTCCACAGATGCTATCAGACCTGCTGAGTTTTTCCAGCATTTTCTGTTTTGATTTCAGATTCCAGCATCCACTTTTGCACTTTTCTCCTTAATGGGATGAGGATGCAAGTTAGAAGATGCTTTTGTCACAGCTCTATAGTGTGTAAAATAATCACCGAAAACCAGCTGTACTGGGTGGAACATATAGTTCATATGCCTGATACCAGATTCCCTGAGCAACTGCACTCCTCAGTCGCAGTAGGAGTCTCCCAGGAGGACAATGGAAATGCTTTCAGGATGTCCTCAAAGCATTTCTGAAGAGGTCAAAGCACCCCTGCTAACTCATGGGAATTTGTGGCTTATTGGCGACCAAAATGGAGAAGGCTCTGGGAAGGCACCGAACACATTGAGAGATCTCGTTGGAAACCTGCAGAGACGAAGTCGAGGCATGGAGGGAGTGCACAAACCTCCAAACAATCTATCTACCCAACCATTCAAGCACCACCCATCCCCCTTGCAGATTGCCATCTCAGAACCCATCTTATTGGAGTGGAAGCAAGTCATCCTCCATCTTGAGGGACTGCCTAATAAGAAGTAAGGTAAAATAAATTTAACAACAATTAGCTCTGCATAAAATCCAACTCTGTTGAAGACTTACTTAATGGGCAGAATTTTACCGTCAGCGAGTAGGGGGTGGGGCCCGCTCGCCGACGCATAAAATGACGCGGGATGACATCGGGCTGAACCCCTGACGTCACCCCGCCTCATTTCAATTTTCAGGAAGGCAGGGGTGCAGCAAAATCAGCTGTGGGCACGCCGACCTGTTAATGGCCAATTGAGGCCATTGACAGGATCAATTAAGCAATTAAAGGACCTGCCCATCCAACCTTAAATTTGGCAGGCAGGCCAGGAGACCCAGCAGCAACTAGAAAAAACATGAAACCTCATCTAACGGCGGGATGAGGTTTCATGTAAGGTTTTAAAAATTGTAATAAAGTTGTTATTGGAAATTATGAACATGTCCCAACTCATGTGACATTGTCACATGAGGGAACATGTAAGGGATTTTTCTTTTCTCTATTTTTAATATTTTTAATATTTTTAAAAGTCGAGGCGATCTGCCTGTTGCTGCACTTAGCCTCAGGGAGATGAATGCATCCTTTCGTGCACATGCGCAAAAGAGCGCACTCTCGATTTTAGGGATTCCCCCCCACCCGCACAGGGAGCGCATAGCGCTTCCCGGCAGACGTCACGCTGGGCAGGCCTTAATTGGCCCGCCCACGTAAAATGGCAGTGCGGCCCTGATCACTGGCAGCAATCGGCTCCGCGCCCATCCGTGATTGGGTCAGGCCCGCCTGCCCGACAAACAGAAAATTCAGCCCAATGTTTCTTCAAAAACATTTCATGCAACACTGTCACTTCGTAACTCTGGGAATCCATAAGGAACTGACTGAAGATAAGAAACAAGGATTATTTATTAAAAGAATTATGTCAGAATAAGGGCAAGGACTGACAAACGTGCTTTCGTATTCAGTATTGGCATCAGTCCTGTTTATAACTTATATAAATAACCCAGAGCAAAAACAACCATAAAGTGGTCAGATTTGCAAATGATACCAAAAGTGGGTGGTACAATGGAAAAGGCAGCTCAAAAATGACATAATGAGTTGGGTAGGATAAGTGGTTAAAACAATACCAGTGAAAGCTTAATGCAGACAAACATAAAGTGTTAGACAAAGGATGACAAAATAGGCCCCAATGGGTAATTTTAACCATCATTACCTGGCTGGTAACTTGATAGGATGGATTATCTGCTGCATGTGGAAACTGCTCAATTCGCATCTTATCTAAAACAATGCAATGAAAATCATGCAGCTTCTACAATGGGCAGGTAATCCATTTAACTAGATTACTGCCCAGGCGATGGAGGTGAAATTGTACATATTTCATCAATCATGTAGAAATAGCCCAAGATGAAGCTGAAGCAGAGCCAAGAATCTTAGTAGGCTCAATGCTAAACATCTCCAAGCATTTCAGTGCAGCAATCAACAAGGCCAGTAATCACAATCCCGCAATACAAACTTATGAAATGCAAACGTGAAATGGACACTTTCCTGTAAAAAAATGGAGTTGAGAGGGCAGGTGAACTTTTTCTCCTTTCCTGCCAATACATATGGAGCAGCAAGGACCCTAAGCTATCTTCCATGACAAAGTTGTTAAATCCAAACAACCTTCCTGGAAATATCTTTAGGAAGTTGTTAAAATGCAAGAGACTCTTCCTGTGGTTAATACTACACTTCTCCAACTAATTAAAAAGACTGGTTTCAGTGGGCACAAAAGCATTTCAGGCCTGCATCATCAGTTTTTATCCTGGGGAAAAGCATGTGTAACAAAGAATTCTTTAAATCATAAGGTCAAAATGCATGCTGCTTTTATAGTCGCAATCTTTTCTTGAGTGCATATATGTGTCTGTATGAATGCAAGAGTGGCTGTAGTCGCATATATTTCAGTATTGAAAATAAACATTTATCTTTCTTTTAAAACTTACGAGAAAACCTGTCATTTGTCCATTCTTGGAGTTAAAACAATTAGTCTTCAATTAGTCTAAAAGCATAGTCTTCAGTCAGTCAAGAGGTGAAAAGAAAGGGGAGGCATCATTATCATCTTTCCCATAGTCATTAACAAGTAAAATGTTGAAATATGTTGGCAAATATCAGAAAATAGGTCAGATGAAGGAGGTAATGATTCAACTTTACAGTACTTTGATTAGGCCAGCATCTTGAAACTGCATCCAGTTCTGGTCATCAAGAAACAAGAGAGACATTCAAGTAATGGAGGCAGCATTGAGTCACAAGGCTGATCTCCAGCGTCAGGGGTCTGAGATATTTATTTTAAGATGGAATATTTGAGTGAATTTTAAGAAAGCATAGTTTGTGAAACTATACATTCTACACATATTGATTTTATTATTGAGTGTATATATGCAGACTAAACACTACTTCTTGGTAAACTCAGTGGATTGATGTAGGAATACCACATAAATGATCCACTGCAAGGGAAACTCCTAATTTTGCATCCAGTTCAGGTTATGAATGTTTATTTATCATGGAACCAATAAAGCTGAAGCAAAATACCTTGAAAATTTTCAGGGCACTATTTTTAGTTTATTGATATTTTTGCACATTTTGAATGTGGAAACAAATCCACCTCTAAATGGTGTGCTAGTCCCAAGTGAAATTGTCCAGACTAATACTAACTCAATATTTGCTGCTTGTTATATCCCTTGAACATGTTAATAAGCTGAGAGTGACAGTGTAATGCTCATGCTGACTTTGTCATTGTGCGTTAGTGGTGTGATAATGTTCATGTCCATGTCATTGTACAGGAGTTAATGTGGAATTGATATAAACATTCATTTTATCTCACAGGCATTAAACTAGATATTCTAGATAACAAAGAATGTCATGCTACTTCATCTTTCCCCATTTACAAGTTCTAATAATGCTAGAAATTTGCAGAAATGTTTAATAGGGCACAAAACGCACACATTTCAAAATCAAAGGGATAACCTCTTGCCACCTGAAATGACCTGGATAACTGCTTACCTGATAGTTTGTTATCAGGGCAGCTCTTTAGTAGAATCACTGTGGTTATTTTTTTTTTGATTATTGTGTGAGCAATCAGGAATATAAAATTCTACTTGTAAATACCAGATTTTAGTGACCTACATTTCAGAAGTTTCACATCAGGGCAGAATTACAATGACAATCGCCTGACATTTTCTGCCATGGAAGAAAAATATATCGTGTTGTGGTACTTCATCATTTTGGAAACCACACGTTGTGGAGCACTCTGCATACCTCCCGTTTGAAAAATAATAAATCTTCCTCCACTATGTTTGAACTGTTTGGATGTAGCCGTGTTGCACATATTAGGCCTGACTTTAACCTGATTGGGAGTTGGCAAGGTGGAGTGCGATGTGAGTCACTGCACCACAAAGACTTAAGTGGCATATTGGTTGATTGGTTGATTGTAGTCTGGGCTCATCTGTATGCCATTGGTCTGACGTCCACATGAAGCGGGTGAGAAATGGCAGCTGTGGGCAGATTATTGGGTAGCTGGAGGTCACTGTCCCAGCCTGAAGAAGTGGTCAGCAGTAATGAGATAAATTGTAGGGGGAGGGAATTTCAGGAAGGGGGAGTTCCCAAGACAGAAGAGGCCTAAATTTCCCTAGTGGAGCCAAGAGGAGCACTCAATGCTCTTCAGGACCAATGATGAAGATTGTAAAAAGTAAGAAAACTACCTGTGTCATTCTTTTCTAGTTCCACGTCCTCTTGTTGCTGTCTGCTCCTGAGGAAAAAGCCACAACATTTTTCCTTGTTAGGCCAGCAGTTAAAATAGTAGCCCTCCTGATGTTGTTGTTGAATGTCAATCTAAATATTTAAGGAATGACCCCATGGGCTTCCGGAGGCTTCCAGGCTGCTTAAAAGAGCAAGTTAAATAGCATACAGTAAGGATCACGTGGGAGGTCAGCAGGTAAATCTCCCAGTTGATTTGAATTGCCCTCCCAAACCGTTTCCACTGGGGAGATTTGTTGTTTTTATTGTTTGTATAACTGCACTGCAGGAATTCACCAAGGCTCCTTCGACAGCACCTTCCAAACCCACGATCACTACCATCTGGAGGGATGGGGCAGAAGATAGGTGGGAACACCACCAACTGGAAGTTCCCCTTCAAGTCACTCACCATCCTGGCTTGGAAATATTGCCGTTCCTTCACTTTCGCTGGATAAAAATCCTGGAACACCCTTCCTAACAGCACTGTGGGTGTACCTACATCATATGGACTGCAGCAGTTCACCACCAACACCTTCTCAAGGGCAACTAGGGATGGGCAATAAATGCTGGCCCAGTCAACAAAGTCCACATCCCATGAATGAATAAAAAAAACTGTGAAGTTGATTGTTAGCCAAATAGGTTGTATTAGGCTGAAACCTGTGATCCTACGGACACAGTTACAACAGATTGATATCATATTATACTTGCTTTTTTTTGTTAAGGGTGGAAGTTATTTTGGGAAAAACCTTCTAAGTAAATAAAAGTGCTGCAAGGCCCTGATGTTTAAATATTGCAAAATGTTATCAACTGAATTAGGGTGAAGGTGGCACAAATGCAGTCAGAGGGCCTTCACTTCATATGGCTCAAGTCATAATATGGCATGAAAGGGGCGGAAATGAATTGGTCACCTGCTATACACTGCCCGGTATGACTTCAATGCAATGCACAATTGGGGTAGAGGGCAAGAGGGGATGGGGGAGTGTGGGATGGGGTATGTATAATGGGCGACTGATCCCATACCAACTATTGTATGCCTCACTGAAGCTGAATTTTACCCCATCATCTTGCACTATTCTTGTAAGCTCAGGCTAAACACAATCTTGGTACTTCTCTTTGTATTTTGTTTACTGAAGCAATATTTGCCCATTGTTGACTCCACTTCTAAGAAAATAATAATTTCCATCAAGAAGAATCATATGTATCTAATGAGCATGATGTACAGGTTTTGTTGGTGTGCAAAATTAGTTGCACAATTTACATACCAATGAAACCAATGCACTAGAGCCTGTAGGAGCCAATGCATTGGGATTGATATTAATGCAGATGCAGGGTTTGAGTGGGAGTGGGGAAGTAGGGTTGGGATTATGAGAGAGTGGGCACAAGATCATAGGATGTCTGGAAATAAAAGCAAAATACTGCGGATGCTGGAAATCTGAAACAAAAACAGGAAATGCTGGAAAAACTCAGCAGGTCTAACTGCAGCTGTGGAGGGAAAAAAATAGAGTTAACATTTTGAGTCCTTATGACTCTTCTTGTCTGTTTCTAACATGGATGCCTCAATACAATTTCTGTCTGTGTTTTGCGCCTCCAATGCACAGGAACAGTTGTGATGAGCACCTGGAGGAAGTGATTTCACTTCAACTATTTGAAGAACCAATATACAGATGGAATTTGGAGCAGTTTGTTGAGCTACATGAAAGTAGAATTTGACTGGAAACCAGGAAGGACAATAGCTAATTCCACTTTAATGAGATGAACTTTAACATACTGCTGAGTAGAAGGGAAGGAAGGAATACTTATATCCCAGTAGTAGTGAAAAAAATGCTGCTTTAACTAAGAAGGCTTGGCTGGAATTGGCTGAAGAGGTGAGCAGCAGGACATCCATTGTTTTATCTCTCCCTTTTAGCCTATTTCGATTCCTTCACCCCATCCCACCCCAACTAGGGCTATCTGTACCTTGCTTGTCCTGCTTTCTACCCTTAATTAGCACATTCCTTAGATAATATCACCACCTTCAACACCTCTTTGTCCTTTTGTCTATGACATATTTTGGCTATCTCCACCTATCACTGGCCCTCTATCCAGCTCTACCCCCCCGCCGCGCCCCCCCCCCCCCACCCCCCACCCCCCCATCACTTAAACCAGCTTATATTTCACCTCTTTTATATTTTTACTTAGTTCTGTTAAAGAGTCATACGGACTCGAAACGTTAACTGTGTTCCTCTCCGCAGATGCTGCCAGACCTGCTGAGTTTTTCCAGGTATTTTTATTTTTGAGAAGCAGGACTGTTGTGCTCTGGATGTGGATTCAGTACAGGAAGCAGTCCATGGATAGAGTAGTCTCCTCTATGGAACTTGAATCTTGATACACTAACACAGACCCTGACAATGGCCACGCAAATAATGGATGCCAACATATTCCGCCATCTTTAACAGGATGAAAGATATATCAGCCAAGGCACCATCAACCTGGTCTAAGCTGCTCTGCTACAGAAAGGCAGGAGTGATGTGCAGGTGGGTCAGGAGAAGGAATGGTGATGAAAGGGGACAAGCAGAGAGAATTCCACTCATCATACTCCCACTTGTCACCTATTGCTTCCCCCATCTGAGTCAGTATCCAACAGACTGCGTCCTCTCCCTCTGGTTGAGTCTTTGGTGGGGTCCTCAGTGGTTCCAACACCCAAAGGTTGTAGGCCATGAGCCATATGAAAGTATCATGGCAGCTCCCAGAAATATGGCATAAGCTTTCAAGAACCTTTTCTTGTGGTTGAACGCGACTGATGAAATGAAATTCCTTGCAATTGCCGAATGTTCCCAGATGATCTGGGGGTGTTTGGATTGCTGAATGTGTAGAATTGAAGTCCAGTCAAGAGAAGCCATGAGACGACGCATTGTGACACTCTCTGTGTGTTAGTATCTTCAAACTCCATGATTAAATCTCTCACAAGTACTCTCACCAGTTTTCCAGAGGAAACTGAGAAATTAGCTGTCAGCATTGAGCTTTTATTAATCTCGGGACTCCTGATTTTTATCAATCCTATGAAGTGCCACTCAATCCCCTGACAAGTTTCCTAAACACTCAGAAACTTATCCTCAGACATATTGACATTCTCTGTGCTTAGCAAATTAGGGTCAGATTTTGAGAATTTGACAATTTAAACTCACCCTAGCCCTCTCCCACGCATTTCCTGGGAGATAATAATTGACCCCATTATTACCAAATATCACACAGCCTTTGGGCCATTGTGTCAAGCTTCTTGTTCTCTGCAAAATTACACATTTTCCCCAACTATTTTCAGTGAACAGTTGAAACAGTTTATGCACTAGTCTGATTAGAATAAGAATATATTCACATTGAAATTACAACTTGTAATTAAAATATGTTCTTGATCCAAAAAAGCTTGCCATAAATCAGCCACCAGTAGACCTGTAATTAAAATGATTTTCATCACCACTTTGGCTCAGTGCTGTTTAATTATCACATGCCATATAAATACAGTGCCAGTTTTGGGTTGCATTTCTGCACTTACTAAAATTGTCACAATGGTGTTTGAAAATCCAGTTATTAAACTGACAGAGTCAATAAAACTGGTACAACATCACAGGAATCACCCTTTAGCAGCAATCCCCATCAATTAATGTTCAGTGCTTGTTTCTTAATAAGAGAAAATGTTATTCACACAAACCTCCCTTAACACAATATCAAAGCTATTGAACCCAAAAACAACAAATAGATTTAGACAATTGATGTTGGCTCTTCCTGAGCTTCCTGTTAGTTACTGGGACAAGTCCCAAAGTCCCCGTACAGACAGTTGTGGCAAACAACATTCGCTTAAACAAATACAGAAGTCCTCAGCTTCCTGTTTTTCCCAGTGAGGTCACCTGGAAAGAACAATTTGAATGAAATCAGGTGTTTGTGTTCGTTGTATCACAGCAGCAGCTCTTATGTAGGACTCGGGATTATCCTTTCCTGTTATTTGCACCCTGGCAGATTTCCTTTGCTGATTATCAGCAGCACATCAGATGTATTAATGTTATTCGGCAGCTGTTCAGCAATGGCTGTGTAAACACTTCTATGACTCTGGTTCCTTTCTACATGAACTTACATGAGGAAATAGCATGTAGGGAAGAAAATGAGATCATAATTTTTTTTCTCTAAGTGAACTATTAGTCATAATCAGCCAATTAGTTTGTTTAGTAGAGCGTGTAATTGTTTTGAATTTGGTCGAGTATTCTGGTCTCAAAGAACTCTCACATATAATGGACTAATTTTACTGGGTCAATTTTGACTGAGATGGAATAAAAAGGCAACAAGGTAATGTGCATTATGACAGACATATAATAAAACCAGGCTGATAATTTATATAGTTAATCCAAACTATCCCAGCACTCATGTCCCCATGGCTCGGCAATAGCAAGGCAGCATTGACAGATAAGTAGATGTCCACTGACGCTTAATTGTGGCACAACATGTTCCACCTACCAATGTTACTCAGATGTAAATCATCATTGGGTAATGCTAATGAATACCGATATGGACTTTTAAAATGAATAGCATACAGTAAAATATGAATTCAAAAGGAAAAATAAAAATACCTGGAAAAACTCAGCAGGTCTGACAGCATCTGCGGAGAGGAACACAGTTAACGTTTCGAGTCCGTATGACTCTTCACCAGAACGAAGTGACTTAGTTCTGTTGAAGAGTCATACGGACTCGAAACATTAACTGTGGTCCTCTCCACAGATGCTGTCAGACCTGCTGAGTTTTTCCAGGTATTTTTATTTTTGTTTTGGATTTCCAGCATCCGCAGTTCTTTGCTTTTATCTTAGTGAATTCAAAAGGTATTGAACCGATCTGCAAAATGTGGCATGACGTATTTAGGGTATAATGGGCTTCCTTTGCGTGAGGAGAAAATACATTTCCATAATCTTGGTAAGGAATTCTATTGGTGAAGATTTAAAAAGATTGTGCAACTG
This sequence comes from Cetorhinus maximus, assembly GCF_964194155.1. NCBI lineage: Eukaryota > Metazoa > Chordata > Chondrichthyes > Lamniformes > Cetorhinidae > Cetorhinus > Cetorhinus maximus. The sequence goes on from NC_135890.1 coordinate 32,377,898, forward strand.
TATGAAATAGAGTCATAATGTTTATTTTGATGTATAACAAAAGTCCTAGCTGGCATATTGCATAATAAAGTGGAAACACATCCCACTTCAATGCCACGTATTTCTGAATGGAGATATTTTATTGAATTTTCCTTTGTGATATAATGAGTCCGCTATCATAAATAGAGGGTGTTGTTCATAATTCGTTCCTAACTGTTATGTCACTTGGCCAGAACTTCATTTTTAAGAGGTGAAACCTATGCAAAATGTCTTCTCCAGTCTTTAAACCGACGTTATAAAAGTAAAACCAGTAAAAAGGAATGACAGAGAAACACTGATAAATGCGCAAATATCTCTTATTGCAACATTTAAAATGACTTGGCTGTTCAGTAGAATAAACCCCATCTTCAAAATATAGAATTAGAACAAATATATATAAATGCTAGAAAAATAAAATTAGGAATCAAAAATTAAGATTAATGCACCATAATAAAACTGTAATAAGAAAGTAAACAAAAAAATAGAAACTGACATGCTAAACCTCTTAATCAGACCCTTCAACACTAGCCTTGATTTGAATGAGTTCAAGTTCGGGTCAGGTTCAATGAGCCGGTATTGGCTTAGATTAAAATCCAACTGAAAGTATGGTTTGCTCATCCCTGCTAATTCTATTGGATCACTGAATGTAAGGTGTGGCTGTGTCCTCTTCCTGAATTTACTTGATTGTTTTATTGTTAGCTCACACCACATTTAGACTATGACAGCAGACTGAAATTTTATCCAATCCTGCAGCTGTTTTTTTTCATTAACGTTTATCTTAATGGCCAGAATTCACCACAAATTCAAAAGTTACCCCTTTCCTTCAAAGCATCCATCTCACAATTACCCCAAAATAGCCACAGATGGCTTGCAATAATTGTGTGTATTGTTGAATACATTGGTTTTCTTTTTAGAGTAACATAATGACTCTAACTACATTATTATAAATTAGAGCTTTTTTACCAATGACTAAATTCAAGCATTTGAGGAAATTTTAATGAGGTATTTTTGGCAGTCATGTGGAGCTATACTGAGTTCACAGTGCATTCAAGAAATCGTGTGAATATTCTTGGAAAAGGGCTAGTTGGGTTCGGAAATGGCATAAATAACGTGAACAGACTTCTCATCAGGATTCTTAGGTCACAAGACAGAATGAGGAAGTGATTTTTAACTCACCACCGGACCACAGAAGCAGCATTGTAGGTTGGGCACCTATTATAGAAACCACCTGATGTTTCAGACCATTGAGTTTAATGGAAAGGTAGAAGAGATGTTTTCCATAAATATTGCACACCAGCAGTGCTAATTTTACATTCCAGCGGGTATTATAACTTATTTCTGTGGAATCATGTTAGGTGCTGATTTGAGGCAGTATTTGGTACCTGCAGATGTTGAGTGCATCTGTCTATTCAGAAGTCAGTCCAAAAATACTATTAGCTATGATGGCTTGGAACATGCAGGTGGTAGGCCTGAAGGAAGGCAGCACATACCTCAATTATTTTCCTGTTTCCAGGTGCAGCTTATGTACCACTTTCTCTGGCTGCTAGATGTCCCATAGATTCTTCAATCAAACTGGCGTATACAATTGGATTCAAATATGTCCACCCTTGTTTTCTGTGGTACATGCTCGTCTTTCATCTGAAGACCTTATCCTGAAAAAATCATGGTCAAGTGTGAATTATAGGTTAATCTGTAACAGTTTAGATCACCTCTGTAATATAACATATTTCACCAGTAGCATGAATCACTATTTGATCCAAGTTCAATTTGATGCAGTTCCTAAGAATATAGTTCCCCTTCCCAGAACACGGTTCTGCACGTGCAAGGTGATAATCAAAGTTATCCAAGTTTATTTGAGTTTGTGGAAGAGATGTATTCAGTTGCGAGTCTTTTCTATCATATGTCTCAACTCCCCGCTACACAGATTGGCGGAATTTAGTGCCCTCCCCCAAGGTGAGTTTGGAGGTCGGGGGGGGAAGGGGTATTTAATCAGGTGGGACAGTGCCGGATGGGTCCCCGCTGCCTTCCCGCTTCTGCCCCAATTAAGTCTGGAGCGGGATGACTCATAGATAGCCTCCCTGTCCTGCTGTCATTTGAGGCCCTTAAGAGGGCAATTAATGCCGGCTTAAGGTCCTCACCCTGCCACTGCTGGTATTCAACCTGTGGTGGGCAAGGCAGTCGGCACATGGAAAGCTCGAAAAACAAATCCCATCAGTGTTGCTTGCAGGCTTCACTGAGGGTTGGAGGAGTGTGAGGTGGCTTGGGGTTGCCCTCATTCAAAGGCACATGCCTGATTGAGGGACCCAGTATCAAAAGGGGTGGAGGAAGTTGAAATCCACCACCTCTTCCTTTCTGCCACCTGGTCTCCCCTATCCCGCCCTAACTCACCTGCGACCTGGGTCCCTCAGTGATCCTAGGCCTCCCCCTGGGTGCATTACTGGCAGCTATCACCGCTCCCTTGATGGCGCTGCCTGCAATGAACGACTGCCAGCCTCTGATTGGTCAACAGCTCCTAGCTGGGGAGGGGGTGGGGGCAGGAATTCCACCTCTGGTGTCCTTGATCCTAGGGAAAGCCTGTTGCTCGCCAGTTAAGTGTCTGAGAGGGACTTTTGGCGGGCGTTCCCCAAAAGAAGCAACGTGGGACTCTCACTGGCTCTCCAGTCGTCTGGCACTAAATTCCACCCTTTATCTTATTTCTATCATGAAAGATAAGCTGGTTGTTAAAATGTTTTTAACTTGATATGAGAAAGGTTTATTTCTTTACATATCTAGCTTTTCCTCCTGCTGTAATGAAACAGCCTCCTCTAATTTAGACAGATGATAGACAAATGGATAAGAGTATAACTAAGCATTTATTAGCAGACATTAGTTACAGTCAGCTGGTTTATATCATCGGACATGTACAACCTCTTACATTAACCTCTATGTATTTTAAATTTTTGCATTTTTCTCATCTGTTTAGCTTCTTGCATCTATTTGTTTATAAAAATTCTGTAAAGTGGGCAATACCAGGAGGGTTTAGCCTTGTGGTGACTGTAAATGCAGCAATGTACACAATGTCACTATATAAATTAAGGATTCATGACAAAAAGGTACAAGGGCACATGTGTGAATCATTTTTCATCAGTGTCAACTTGGCTCAGTTATTAAAATTTTCACCTGTAAATTAGAAGATTCCAAATCACCATGACAGTGCAGTATTGGCAGAGTGCACCCAAGTTGTCAATGCCATCTTTCAGATGAATTGTTAAACTGAGGTGTGACATCAAAGATCATACGTACTATTTGAAAAAAACCATTGTCCCAGGCAGCATTCTGCCCTAACATCACTAGAAAAATAGCTAGATTCACTTGGTACCTTACTGTGTATAATTGGCTGCTTAAATTATCTACATGCTACATAAATGCATATTATTTTGTTATTTCTTGCTGGTTTATTCTGCCCACTTGCCCGCCACAGCCACCCACCCTGCCCCACCCACTGATATATCAGCTTTCGAATGATAGTAACATTTTGTTTCTTAGCTAGGCAATTAACAATTTTCTATTTGGCTATATTTACAGATGATTTTTGTTCAAGATAACATTGGGAGTCATTTACTTTTAAAATATACCCATTATAAATGGGGACCCAGGGTGATTGAAGATAAAATACTGAAGAAAGGAAATGGGCCTAATGGATGTCATCACTCCCCAGATTTCTTGAACTACATTGACTCTTTATAAGGTCAATACTTGTTTCATGAATTGTCAGATGTTCTGAAACAGACCTAACAGTTTTTCTTTCAGATTTGATGCATTACAGTGTTCAACTTCAACAATCTACAACTTTTTAAAGCTGCAGGGTCACTTTTTACGAGCGTGGTTTGTATAATGTGCAAACATGCATTTGGATGTTGTAAGAATACAAGTACATGAGGCAATACCTGTTCAGAGATATGAAAGGGCTTGTAAGCACAACTTCTACTGTAGACTCTGTGTTGTTAAATAGAGCCAAGGTTTCTACATGTGGGCTGTTTGCATTTATACAGAGTTGCCTTCAGGCAATTAAATGAAGGATAGAAATAGAGACTACACTAAGGCTGACTGTGGAAAGCACATGGGTGATGGACTGAATAACGTTCTTCAATTCTAAACGAACATGGGCTGAATTTGACGGTTGCATGTGGTTGCGTTTGCAGGTGGGGTTCCCATAAAATTCTGTGGGTGCCTTTCTCACTACCTACCTGCCTCACTATGACCTAGCCATGATTTCAAGGGCAGCAGGCAAGGCCTCAGGTGGCCCACCAGCCTTTGCACCAATTGAGGCCCAATTAATGGACACTTAAGGGTCACTCCTGCACAGCCACTATTTTTCAGGCAGGAGGGGGTTCGGAAGAGGAGGGAAGCCCAGCAGGTAAGACTGCTTGGGCCTTGGGCAGGAAAGGAGAGGGTGCCTTGTGCACAGGCCCCCTTTTCTGATTAGAGACCCCCAAGATGTGTCCTCCCACCAACCCTCCGCTCCCACCGGTACTCATCACTGAGGACTGTTGCTCTCCCAGCAATGGCCACCAGTCCCCATGGCGCTGTTGGGATCAGAGAGCTGATGGCTAATCAGAATGGCCGGCAGCACTTGCTCCCCAGATAGGGGCGGATGTCCCGCCCTGATCCACTTAATGCTCCTCTGACTATTACATGGCTGTGGGATGGCCCACTGGAACGGGGGTGGGTTTCATAATGGCTTTTCCAGCAGCAGAGCGGGAAGCCCAGCCACCCATCAAATCCTGCCCCTTGGCCAGAACCTTACCTTGATCAGGCGGGTGCGTGGCTCACCTGAACGCACGTGAAATAACGCAAAATTACGCTGGGCGTGTGTCCCGATGTCGCACACACGAGCAATATTGAGGTCGCCGGGCACGCGCAGGAGTCAGAGCTGCGCCCGCCAACAATTAAAGGGCCAATTAAGGCCATTTAGAACCCAGTTGTCCAGGATTTTTCGCAGCCTGTGCGATTTCATGCCCATCGCTTGGGCAAAAGGGGCAGACGGGAGACAAACAAGGGCGGGATGAGATGTCCGGGGTGAAATATAAGAAAAAGTGATATCTGGGAACTGATGTTTTTTGGGTTCTGCTGTCAGGTGCTTGAATGTGCTGCATAGAATCAGTTTGGTGCATTTTTCCTTATTTAATCTGTCCAGGTCTGCAGCTCCCTGAGGCAGCTCCACAGCAGCTATCTGCCTTCAGGGAGCTCACTAGAAATGCCCACCTGCATCCTCACTTGGTTGGTGCCCGGCATCTTCTTGCACCCCCTCAGCTGTGCTGAGGCTTTCTCGGCGCGTGTTTGAAATTGCTTTCGGGGCCTGATCGCAGGGAGAAGCGCATTTCACATCCTCTTCCGGGCCCACCGATTTGGTGCGCACGCCAAGCATGAATTTTAGGCCCTTACGTTCTTAGAAACCACATGTTGTAAACAACAGTCTTAGGCTTAGCCCTTTCCCATGCCTAGTGGTACATGAGGCAGACAAAGGACATGCTTATGTTTGTTTCCGTGGCTAGTTTTTTCTTGGAACAGGCCACAATCCTGATGCCAGCTTGAGGGGCTTGACTCCGTATCAAGCATGGCTGACCAGGAGACTCTCCCGCTCTTAGTGTTCGCCGTATCAGAAGGGTTTACACATTGATAGTCAATGTGTTTAACCAGGTTGAACGCACCTTCCATGGGCCAGGATTTCCCGGTCAGCGAGCGGGGAGGGGGGGGGGAGTCCGCTCGCCAATGCATAAAAGGACGCGGGATGACCCAACGTCACCCCGCCTCATTTCAATTTTCAGGTCGGTGGCGCCCGCCAACCTGTCAATGGCCAATTGAGGCCATTGACAAAGTAGTTAAAGTGATTAATGGACCTGCCCATCCAACCCTAAGGTTGGCGGGCAGGCCAGGAGCCCTGGCGGGCTTCAGAAAAAGCATGAAACCTCATCCACGGACAGGATGAGGTTTCATGTAGGCTTTAAAATTTTTAATAAAAGTGTCAATAAAAGTGATGGACGTGTCCCAACTCATGTGACAGTGTCACATGAGGGGACATGTCCGGGGAATTTATCTGTTCTGTTTTTAAATTTTTTTCACACAGGAGCCGATCTCCCTCAGGGAGATGAGTGTGCTCTTTCGTGAGCACTCTTTGTTCAGGGAATCACCCCCGCCCACACTGGGAGCGCACAGCGCTTCCTTTCAGATGTCTCGCTGGGCAGGCCTTAATTGGCCCGCCTATGTAAATTGGCGGCTGGCCCCCAATCAGAGGTGCGCCTCCCAAGCGCCGGCCCCTAAACTCCACCCCCCCCACCAACGGGGGAAAATTCTGCCCCTGGAATGGGACTCGAACCCAGAGCTTCTGGCTCAGAGACAGGTACGCTACCCACTGCACCACAAGACAAAACAATAGTGAGGTACAAAATAAATTAACAACTTATGCTTATAGCAGTCAGTTCAAGTCCATAAGTGATAGATTCTTGTTTTATCATCCAAACCAGGGGAGAATAAACACAAAGGGCAGGATTTTCTGCCCAAAGTCAACGGTCTATCAAATTTTCCATCCTGTCCGCAATGATTACTGTGGCCGGCAGGATGGGAAAATCATGCCCATAAACTTAATATAGGGATGAAGAGGAGCAGGCTTCAGGTCAAACATAAGGAATCTCCTGCTGATCCACACCTATCACACTCCATCAGCTGGTGGATCAATCTTGCTCCATGCTGAACACCACTTGGAAGAAGCAAGGGAGGATTGCAAGGGCACAGAATGCACTCTGGCTGAAGTACTTCAAAGTAGTACAACCAGTACAGGCTCTGAAGGACATAGCTGCCAGCTTGGGTTTACAACAGATAGTGAGAGAACCAACATGAGTGAATAAGCCAATTGAATTTACCTTCACCAATCTAACTGTCACAGATACATCCATGACAGCTTTTGTAGGAATGACCACCACACAGTTCCATTTTCATACTGAGGATGCCCTCCATCATGTATGTACTAAGTGGGATAGGTTAAGAATACATTTAGCAGCTCAAAATTTTAATGATATTGCTAAAGCACTAAAAACAAAACATGCATCTACACTAAACCTTCCACAATTACTTTTGAAATCTAGTAATTGATTGAATTTGAGACAAAATCAACAGCTAATTTCCATACACAAGGCCTAAAAACAGCAATTTTAAGTTCAGTTAATCTATTCTTTGTGGTGTTCCCATAGAGATTATGGCAAGATTTTTTTTGCACTGGTAATTGGATAGAGAGGAATTACTCTGTTTTACTGGTTGACTGATCTTCCCACTTTTGAATTAATGCTGCAGCACAGCACTCATTAAACTAGGCTTGTGAGCTGGTTGGATGAATATGGTTCCCTCCAGCACTAAATATGATTTGTTTGGTCTGAGCCCAGATGTACTCTGGATTTTCAATTTATAGATAGGATGGCAGGCTGTGGGAATAACTTCCTGTTTGAGGTCATTCCAATTGGCCTGGTCATACAGCAGAATCATGTCTTTGGTATTCCTTTCAAGATATCAATAAAGGACCATTTGGATTCAAACCAAACGATTGTTAAATGTGCCAACTGATGCTTTGTTGAGTGCTCTCAAGTAATCAGGGGAGTCTGAAATGCCAAATATAAACAGGCATTGAGCTGCAGAACAAACTAACTAATTGTGGTCGTTAGTAACTGTGACAAGGAGCACAGCCATGGTGGTCTGGTTTTAATTTGCTTCCTCACAAAACCATCTGGTGACAATTGAAATTTTTGATCAGAATAATGGTGCATCTAAGGATAGAATTTGGTTAATACTGCTTGACAAGCTGACTAAAATGGAGCTATCCAGCAGAATTTTACTCACTTCGAAATTTATTTCTGTCCAAAGTATTTTGGAAGCACTTGATTCCAGATCCTGGCTGGTTGAAGTTTCCAACCCTTGTTTTGAACCACCATTGATATCGATGCTCTGCCAAAAGAGGCGGTGTTAGATCCAGCCTGATGTCTAGCCTCCTTTTTGGGGAATGATTCAAGAATTGCTAACAGGCTGGATTTTCATTCCCAAGGTCCCAATCCCATCATCAGGATGGAATATATGTCACAAACACAGAATTGCCAGCAGCAAGGCCCAGAGGGAGATTTTTGAGGAGGTTGTTCATTATGGACAGTAGGTAGACTCCACAGCCAGGGAGGCCAATTGGAGCGCCCGAGGGTTTGGATGCCTAGCAACCCCTTAGGCATAGGTGGGCACTGTCGATATAAGTAGGAGAACAAGAGAATGCCTCAAGATATGGCGACCTTTGCAGACTTTAGAACATTTTAAATTAAAATGTGGCAATTGTTGCCAAGCCACCCATTGTGGAGGCCACCTCTATTCATCTGACAGGCTTAGCTCAGAAAATTCTAGACGGGCTGTGAAAAGTACCTTTGATAAGCACTTTAATTGGCTCAATTGGCTACCTGCCTCTGGCGAGTGGGTAGCTGTCACTCCCTGGAAGCAGCCTCCCTCAAAATAGGATGGAGTCGGGAATATGTTGGCAGGCCAGCATACTGACCAGTAGCACAAAAAATGCTGGCACACCTGCCTCAGAGCCCACCTCCATCACGCTATGAAAATCCAGCCCAAACTAGCAAGAGATGACAAGTTGGTTGAATAACCAATAAACGTTTGAAGGATATGAAATACATCTTTGATCCTTGTACATTAACAGTTTGTCAAGAGCCAGAGTAATCTTTTCCAAATTCAGTATTAGTTCAGCAAGTTTGTGACCTATCTCCTTTCACCACAACTCATACGAAGCTGGATATCATTCTAGGGGTGTCTACAAGCTTCACTCATCATGCCAAAAATTAATATTCCCTGAAGAGTTTTCCTCTTAGGTGATCAAACTGGAAGTTGAAGTCCTGTGTGAATTTACCTCATTAAGATTGCTTAATGAAGTTATGTGCAAAGATATGAAAAGGAGGATGAGAAAAGACTCATTGAAGTTTATATGTCATTGTGCAAAACCTAGCTGCACAAAACCCAATCATTACTTACACTAACTCCTTGAAGAGGCATAAATATACCATTGCTAGCATTGGCTCTCATCTCTTTTTGTTAATAATTATTGCCCCATTAATACCTTGGGGGCGAAAGTCTTCTGGTGTTCTCCTGCCTTAACCTGAGCAGGTGTGTACTGGAAGGGTCAAAAACTATTCTGAGGCCCAGATTCACCAGGTCCTGGTTTTAGGTCAGGGATTCCAGGATGGCTTTTGTGGGTTTGAGAGGAGTGAGGGTGGAGCCACCTTCTGCCCAAAACATGGGCATCAGCGTAAAAGAGTGGGGAGGGAACTCCCTTCATTGTGTGATCCTTCTTTCCTGGGCTTTAATTGCCCTTGTGAGTGGGTATAAGGCCACACATGCCATGCTGACCATAGCCAATGGGATTCAAATAAGGTTTCATACTAGGTCTGGACCCCCAAAGATAAAAATAAAACATCTATTTTATTGAAACCATTGAAATGTGACCCATTTACAAAAGGGCTTGCCAAGGACAATTTCATTTTGTTACATGGTAGAACCTGATATCTCCAAACCCCACGCTGGGGCCAGGACCTTCTCCAATTTTCTGGCCCCTTTGCCACAGTGATGAGCACTTTATACATGTCTGTACTGGTGTGGTTTCTACCAGTCCAACATAAAATTACGAAACTTCTTCCTGGCCCCAGAAGACACATTGGAATCAGCAGTGGAAATTCCTGGCGAGTACAACTCAACAGTTATGCTAGGATGCACCACTGTACAGGTTTTTCAGACTCTTATTTATCACATTCTTTAGTGTAGAATGTCCAGAAACATAGACCATCCAGGAGGGAAATGGAAATTGTACTTTGGAGAAAATTCTGTACATTAGTCAACTTTCCACAAGTCTACCCCATCCATGTTTCCTCACAGTCTCAATATCCACTTTAGAGGCCAGGTCAAATTTAAAGAGATTGCTGCAAGATTAAAATCTACAATAACTACCTGCAAGGCAGAATGAGAAATTGTTTAGTCAAAGAAATATAACACTATACATCCACTATAATGGCTATGCACCATTTTTCCATTATAAGAACATAAAGCAGAAAACCAATAACTCCAGCAGTCACTGCTGAGTGCTTACATTTTCCAACATAAAGTGTGTCAGTACTGATGAATCAGTAGATTGTGACTAAAATCAATGGACTGAAAATTGTGAAGGCAGGATCGCAAATTCCCAATATGCAATCCCAGAACACCGGGATCTGTACAGAGCGCACTGAAGACAAATGTATACCCCTGTAACTTTGTTATATGTACTTGTGGTAAGTTGTTGAACTTGGAGTTTTGTTGATAACACACAAAGATTGTAAAGTTAGTTTGCCACTTTATGTAGTCACGAATGGTTTGCTAATTTTAATAAACCACAATTTGGTTTTGGAACAGAAAGAGAACAGTACTTTAGGTAAAGGCAATCCACATTTAAATAATAGAACTACTAAAATAAAAGCCCTACACTGAATGTCATTATTTGGGATGATGTATCACTCTGAGTGTGGCCTCACCTATATAAAATGGACACACATCTGCTCAATGGACCTGACCTGCTTTGATCTAGTTCTTCAGCAGGGTTTCTGTCAGTATTTATATTACTCAAAATAAAAGTGGAAACTTTAATCACATGCTTCATAACTGTTGAAATACAGTTTTATTTTGGCAGCAAGCATTTATTTACTATTGCAATGAATATCTTCCATGCATTTTCAACTTTTTGCTAATCCTTCACCTTGGTAGGCCATGTAATCCTTAGCTATTAGCAATTTCTGCTGCGTTACACCTTACAGGTCACAATGTTTACAGGATTCCTTACGCTAATGAGAAATAAAAAGATGAATGTGTCTTTTGTATTTCCCTGAATTAATATGCTCTTGCCTTCATTCAGTTCCTTGTTTCAATTCTGTATAGACGGTGTTCTAAGACTGTAAGCATTCCTTAAGTCGAAGAGGCAATTATAATGGTTGCTGGTGGATGATTTGGCCCTGTTTTGATGGTTGTGACCTTGAACCTCTTGGTGCAAGGTCATAAACTGTCTTTACAACACCTGGAACAATGTTCACTGCATAGTGCCTGCCAGCACCAGCCTTCTCTTTGGGATTTTATTAATCCTTTAAGAGACTTGGCTGAAGTGAAAGAAAATGCAGGCATCTTGAGAGGAAGCTGCCTCATGACATTCCCCAAGAAATCCAGCAGTGGGTGTTTTCAACATAGTTTAAGCTTACCTTCATCGCTACTTCTAATCAATTAGTAAGGCTATCAGATTCTGCAGTGATTGGCCCCTGTAAGTGGATGCCCAAGTCTTCGATGTTAGCAGTCACAGTGCTCCTGAATTTGCTCTCTGCTTGTGTCCTCTGTGTTTTTGGAGTTACCTGCAGAGGGTTTTGAAGATGCCACTCGCTCCACAGTACTCTGCATTTCAGTAGATCTCCTATTCATGATGGCAGTGCTTTTGGAAGTGTGCTGCCTCATGTTCTCCACTAGCTGCTGTAGTCTTCACATAGATGACTTAAAGATTGGGGAAAATACATTGGTACTCCTCACTTCTGAATAATGAATTGCTCAATGCAACTTCCTCAAGCTCACTACATACATTGTCTAGGTTGCTAATGTCTGTTGTTAATGGTTGTGGCAGAGCTTTTGACACAACCTACTGTGAAACATTAGAGTCCATGGTACAGTGGTGTTTGGGGTGAGAGGATTGAGGGTCTAAGGATCTTTGGACATTGGGAAGGTGGGGGAAAGCAGCTGGCAGTGGCTCACACTCTTTTAATGTGACTTGGGAGGAGCATGTCTGCTCCTTCTGGCTGCATATTCAGGTAAGTATATTTGAGGACCACCTGTTAGGCCAGATGCAGACCTACCTTTCCTGAGTCAAACCAGCCTTTCGGTGGGAGCTACAAGCAAGCGTTAGGATCTTTCTTTGCATGCAAACATTTTAACACCTGATTCAGATGTGGGAACTGCACTCTGAGGTTTTGGCATTTACTGATATAGTGGTTGATGCATTTCCAGCTCGTAATGAGCATTTGCTTCCTGCCACCATCTTGGAGATTTACTAGACTTGAATAACAAGTGCTGCACAGTCATATTTACAGGACATGGTGTATAAATGAATGTAATGAAAAAGAATGAGTGTTCCCTGCATGATGTCTTTGGAGGCTGCAGGATATGAACTTTTAGACTTGGTCTCTACCATCTGTGGATGAAAAGTTGGTATATTTATAAAGGTGGGTACGTGATCTTGGCATTTCTCCTGATATCACAGAACTTCTTTTGCATTTGCTCCCAGGCATGATGAACTTAACAGACTGCATTCAGTCACTTGACTGTCTTGACCTGTGTAGCTTACATCTCAGATATAAGTAAAAGTTTCATGGAGTCATTGAGAAATGAAGGAGTCTTAGGTGTGTCTCTTATCACACATATTTCTCCATATCTATACTTCCACACCTCCTTTCATTGTTTAGATAGAAAGTTAGTGAACACCCTTTTAATGGCAAACACAAGCCCTTTGAAAACTATTGGCTTGCCCAATTTTGTGGCTACTGACAAAATGCAGGCCTGGCTCCAAGGACATGTTTTTCATAAATATTGAAATGGAGGAGTAGGCTTCACTTGCAAACTTAGAAGAGGTCCAATCTCTCCACTGTGGTTGCAAGTGTATCTGTGCTAGAAATGACCTCAGCCCTTCGTTTGCCAGTCCCACAAAATGTATATATTCTTGAGAAGCTGTACAATCTAAACCACCTTATGCAACCAAAGGCAGGCACTGAAACTGAGGCTAAAAGAGGGCCATGTGAGGATTTCAAAAGCTAATCAAAAGTCCGATTACAGTGTCAAGTTAGGGTTCAAGTACAACATTTGAAAGGCATGGGATGGAAAAATAAAGCAGGCAAAAAAAGATCTATTCAAAGCCTTTACTCTAAAGAGGAAATGTTATTTGATGGGTAAAAAATGGACTGTTCATGTTATGTTATGCTAAATTATGGTTTTAACTATATACCTATAAAATATCTAGGATAGTCTCCGAAAACAGGCGCAGGGATCGCAATGCATGATTAATTATGCACATCTGATGTAATATGGACAGTTTGGCACTTATGCGCTGTCTGCTCATTTATATGATTGCTGCATAGTACCAGTGCTCACCAAACTGTTCATTGGCTACGTGCATCAGCGGGGGACTCAAAATCAATATTTGCTAGCACTACTTAAAGCTAGCCTATACCTCTTACAGGGGATGGGCATGTGGTTGGAGAAGGTACTGTAAGTCTTGTGTGAGCTGGGAAAGGCAGAAGAATGGCTGAACGCGGGCGAGTGTGGACAGGCACCCAGGTTTTCTGATGCTGCTCTGGATATGGTGGAGAAGGTGGAAATGAGAAGAGATGCCGCATCCACCTTCAGACACGTGTTGAAAATACAGTGGGAGCGGATAGCTGTGGAGGGCAATGCTAGAAGTCTAGCCCCAAGGATCTGGGGTGGAATTTTCCGTGCCTGCTGGCATTAGGTGTGCTTGGCAGTGTGAGCGGGTAATATGGTGAGAAGGCCAAAAATCACTTTCATGATGTCGTGAAATCAGTTTGCGATTGTCTGCTCAGCCCGTCAATGGCGGCCCACGTTTCCCGTCATTGGACGTCATGAACCTCATTGTAATACATTTGTGTATCGTTATAAGGCTAGCCTGCAGGACTCATCCTCCCATGCTGGATCATCCGCCCATATCGGCGTGCAATAACTGCACATAAGTGACATGCACTTGGCGAGCTGCACTTTGCTCAAGACTTCGAGGTTTGTTTGCCTACCTTTCTTCAGTCAGCACTTGCAATCATCAGCGCCAGGCTTCGCAGACAGCACCACAGAACCGTTAGGGGGTGTCACGGGCAGGTCTGTATCTACCAGACCAGCCTTAAGGTAGGGTTGGCTTTGTACAGCAGCAGAGCCAGGGCTTGCTTGGGGAAGGAGGGGAAGTGGCATCAGGCAAGGGAAGAGGCTGCTGGGTGAGGGCTGCACTGGGGAAAGGGGGAATCCGAGGGTTTGTGTGGGGGCACAAGTTGATCTGTACAAGTGGCCTCGAGATGCTGAGGGATGAGTAGGCAGTCTCCAGATGAGATGAGGCCAGATGGAGATATGAGGGTGTGTGTGAAAGAGTGAGTGGTGATGCCCCTTGAGCTGAAAGTGAGTGAGATGCCAGTGAATGTGTGATGGGCTTGAATGTGTAAGTTTAGAGTGATGAGATGTTTGCCTTACTCTGGTGGCACAGATGAAGTCATTCATCCTCTATCTGCATTGGATGGCCAACCTCTTCTGTGCAGCATTGGCACTAATCACCACTGCAATTGCCTACCAAGCCGGAGTGGTAATGTTGCTGTCCCTCCTCTGGCCAGAGTGGGGGTAGAGGACATCACGGTGTGGCTCCACAGCATCCAAAAGGCACTCGAGAGACGCGTCACTAAACATGGGGGCTGCTGTCTTATTGCCTTTCAGGGCCATGTCTTATTTGCAGCAGTCTTGGGCTGGAAGCACTGAGACGTGTGCATGCAGCTGTATTTTAAATGTGGCACCCGGCATGATGAAGTGGCGAGGTGACGGCTTGGTTGATGAATCGGAGCCCGCCCGCCCACCAAACGACATGTTTCCCGTGAATGCATAGTTAATGCGGCAGGTTTGGGACGATACAGTGTGAGATGCCACCATTGCGGCCGGCAGGTTAAACGTGGTTTTACCTGCCCACCACCGCACTTAGTGCAAATCCGGAACAATTCCACCCCTGGATTCAGTACCGCAAAAAGCTTATTGTCCTCACAAATAGTCAACACCAGACAATGCATTTATAAATACTATATCCTATCAACTGCACCACTAGCGTCATGCACAGCTCAAATCACCAGAGGACTCATACAGAATGCACATGTTTTGTCCTTCCCCCTGGATCTCACATAATTAATATTGTGCAAGCCTCCCACCCACATCTCACAGCTTGCCGCACACACTGCCAGCTATTCAATCATGGCATCCAAACCTCACAAGCAGATTGCACGACACTCACTGACATGCCTCCCTTTCTCATGCAGGAGAAGGTGGTGCTCAAGCAATGGTTGCAGGAACTAGCCAGAGTGGGGGAGTGGGGGAGATGTACCTGCATGTTCTAACCCTCATGGATGTGATGGTGCTGGTCATTATTGGAAGGGCCAGCTGTGGGGCTGAAACCATCAAAGGTGACAGCATTCTTATACTTACATCATCATAATAATAATATAAAACTTTATTATATAATAATACTATACTATGATACTCATCGTTACCCCTCTCACATTCTACTTACCCCTCATCCCACAGTCTCTTGGTGATTTACAAGCTGCAGACGGTGTAACCATGCGTATCTTATTTCCCTGCCCCCCTTTTTCTTCACAAGACCCTGTCCCTTTGTGCATTTTTCTTTCAGATGCTCAAGAGGTGCAACCTGCCCAGGCAGTGGGACAACATGAAGAAGAGAGTGATGATGAAGACACACTATCACTCGATTTCACACATGCAGCCACCAGCTCAGAAAACTGACACTGGGCATACCTTAGAAGATGGATTGAACAGGGGTCTACACTTGGTGAGCGACAAGGGCACTGTAGTCAGTCCAGGGGAAAGCGCAGTCACTGGCTTGCTGGAGGATGAGGTTGCTCATCTGTTCCCGCACATAGGACTCAGCTGAGGATCAGGCAGGCTACAGAAGAAGGCTGATGGGCGTACACAACAAAATGTTTGGTGCATTGCGGAACCTGCTAGAGAGCATGGAGGAGTCTGGCACCTTTTTGGCACTGAGCTTGGAAACTGTCATTTCCATCATGGCAGAGTTTCCTGTGAAACAACATGCATACGGTCAATGGCGCCCTGCAGCACAGGAAAGCTTGCACTTTTAGCAAGCTGTTCCAGTGCAGCTACAACACTGACAGTGTGGAAAACTGCCCAGGTATGTCCGGTCCACAAAAAGCAGGACAAATCCAACCTGGTCAATTACCACCCGATCAGTCTACTCACGATCATCAGTTAAAGTAATGGCAGGTGTCTTTGACAGTGCTATCAAGCGGCACTTACACAGCAATAACCTGCACACTGACACTCACCTTGGGTTCTGCCAGGGTCACTCTGCTCTTGATCTCATTACAGCCTTGGTCCAAACATGGACAAAAGAGCTGAACTCCAGAGGTGAGGTGAGGGTGCCTGCCCTTGACATCAAGGCAGCATTTGACCGAGTGTGGCATCAAGGAGCCTTAACAAAACGCGAGTCAATGGGAATCAGAGGGAAAACTCTCCACTTGTAGGCATCATACCTAGCACAAAGGAAGATGGTTGAGCTTGCTGGAGGTCAATCATCTCAGTCCCAGGATATCACTGCAGGAGTTCCTCAGGGTAGTATCCTAGGCCAAAATATTTTGAGCTGTTTCATTCATGACCATCCCTCCATCATAAGATCAGAAATGGGGATATTCCCTAATGATGGCACAATTTTCATCACCATTCATGGCTCTTCTGATACTGAATGTCATCCATGTCCAAATGCAGCAAGACCTGGACGACGTTCAGTCTTGGGCTGATAAGTGGCAAGTGACATTTGCGCCACACAAGTGCCAGGTAATCACCCATCTCCAACAAGAGAGAATCTAACCATTTCCCCTTAACATTCAATGGCATTACCATCACTGAATTCCCCCACTATCAAGATCTTGGGGGTCAATATTGAGTTGAAACTAAATTGGGAGACCAGCTGTATAAATACTGTGGCTACAAGAGAAGGTCAAAGGCTGGGAGTTCTGTGGCGAGTAATTCACCGCAAGTCTTTGCACCATACACAAGCTACAGGTCAGGAATGTGATGGAATACTCTCCACTTGCCTGGATGATTGCAGCTCCAACAACATTCAAGAAGCTCAACACCATCCAGGACAAAGCAATTCATTTGACTGGCACCCCATCCATCACATTGAAATTCACTCCCTCCTCCACTGACAAACAGTAGCAGCAGTGTGTACTACCTAAAAGGTGCATTTCAGTAACTCACCAAGGCTTCTTCAACAGCACCTTCCAAACCCATGACCTCTACCACCTAGAAGAACAAGAGCAGCAAATGCATGGGAACATCACCACCTGGAAGTTCACCTCCAAGCCACACGCCATCCTGACTTGGAACTATGGCCGGAATTTTCCAGCCCCTCAGGCCAGTGGGATCTTCCAGTCCCACCGATGTGAATGGGGATTTCAATGGCTCACCGACCCTGCTGTGGGGCTATCCGCTGTGGGGGGGGACTGGAAGATTCCGGCCTATAGCTCCGTTCCTTCAAAATCCTGGAACTCCCTTCCTAACAGCACTATGTGGTGTACCTACACCACATGGACAGAAAAGTGGGTCAAGAAGGCAGCTCACCACCATCTTCTCAAGGGCAATTAGGAATGGGCAATAAATGCTGGCCCAGCCAGCGACACCCACATCCCATAATTGAATTAAAAAAACCAAAATCTCCAGCTTCAGCATGAAAGGTGCCAGGTGGATTGAAGTTCATCGCCATGGTCACTGTCTCAGTCACTGGCAAACCAGTTCTTGCCCTGCACTCAGGTTGGAGTTTTGGCTGCAGAAGTTGGCAGATTTCAGTGAGGATATCCTTATTAAATAACAGAGGTCTCACACATTGGGCGAAATCTTGTAAAGGCAACAGGGTCTTGGCTGTCGGCTGGAGAGCCTGTGAGAGCCCCGTGTCACCTCTTTTAGGGAAGGCCCACCACATCATGTGCCAATCAGGTACTTGACAGGTCAGCAGTGGGCCTTCCCTGAGATCAAAGACCCCCCGGGGCAGAGGTCCCACCAGCTGAGAGCTGCGAGCCAATCAAAGGCCGGCAGCTCTATTGAATGGCGATGCCACTGAGGAGGCAGTGGCTGCTGCCTTTATGATGCTCACTCGAGGCCTAGGATCGACACTGGATCCCAGGCCAGAGGTGAGTGACGGGGAGGGGGGGTTGGGTGGTCACAGATCGAGGGTTACGGGAGAGGGCTGGGGAGGGGAGCCGACACCAAAGCAATGGGTTGGCTATCAGTGGCTCCTCTCTTCCTAATGCTGGGTCCCTCGGTCAGGCACTGTACACCTTAGGTCAAAAGACCCCCCCCCCCCCGCCTCCCCCCCAGCTGCCTCCCACTCCGGAGCCCACAAGTAAACAGGCCAGTGTTTGCTTGTCATGGTCTCTGCATGTCAAGTCCCCCATCCGTCACTGGATTAAAAGCCGCAGTGGCGGGAAGAGGCCCTTTAGTTGGTATTAATTGGTGCAGGGCAGGAAGGCCATACACGTGCCTTTCTGCCCTGTACTTGATCAAGGTAGAGGCAGAAAGGTGGGGGAGGGGATGGGGGATGGTGGGGGGCTTCCCACCTGCCATCCTCTGGCCTGATTAAATGCCGCTACCACCAAACTCACCACAGGGGAGGGCGGAAAGATTCTGCCCATTATTTCTCTCAATATTCAGGCAGGAGAATTACTCCTTGAAACCTCTGCCTCCTGTAGAGAGCTCTGCTCTCTCTCCTCATCAATCGTCTAACAGCTTGTTCTGCTCTGCGTGGCTTCTGCATGTTCTCCCAGTCATCCTCAATTCCAAGGGAAAGGTTTACTGGGAGCAACCGGTTAGTGAAAAAGCCTTGAAGTCAGGAAAACTCCATCAGCATCTGTCACACCACTCTTTGTGGACTATTAAAATTTGAAATAACTATGGAAAGCATTAAAAACAGGTAGAATTGTAGCAACAAGCAGAATAAATTAGCCAACAATTAACCTGTAAGTGGTTGATGATCTCTTCAAATAGTGCTGGTGGGGGGCCCTTCCTGGTGCTTCATGTGTGTTCAGCTGTGTGAGCTTAAGAGAGGGCATCGGTTAGACCTTTGAGCTACAAAATAACAGTGCTGATATCAAAAATTGGCATCATGAGCTGCTCTGCATTCCTCTGGCAAATGACACTGTGTGCACATAAACACCTGCACCAAAGATAGCATCCACATGCTTTGCATCACAAGTGTGTGCATACGCTACAGGTGCTGTTTTGGATACTTAAGGGATCACATAGCGTCCAAAAAACTGGTGTTACCGAGGCCAATTTCTTGCCCATACAGTATCGGTTTCCATAATATTTCATGGTTTCAACAAGTTATTTTAAATGCTATGCTATTCCTGTATAAATCAATGCAACCCTGAAGTTGAGTAAATGGAACCGGGGAACTACGAGCTGGGAAATGAAAGTCAGACAGAGGCAAACCTGTGTTTTTCTTGTCCGTGTAGCATATGTGACTATTTGTAAAACTTTAAAAGGGATAATCAACAGAGGATATAACATCCAGAACGGAAGAACATGCAGAGGAGAATATTTTCAAAATTTTGTGAATGCTAGTGGAAAAGATTTCCAGGTTTTACGTGAATGTTAACTATTCCCTAACACCTAACATTAACAAATAAAGCATAACTATCTACTAACAAATAAAGCACGAAAATATGCTCCATACTGCTGGTAGCCTAATAGAAGTAAAGGAACACAAATGATATGAAGAAACAAAATAATGATATAATAAAGAAAAAAATTGATATAACATGTGATAAGAAATTGAGATGAAGTAATTGGAGTTATTCTCAGGCATAGATTGCTCACAGTGTGGTGACATTGTCAGCAAGCCCTGCCTAAGGCATATTATCAGCATGTTCCATCTTTTTTTTAATGAACTGAGTAATGCTGGATAACAGAAGACCATAATTAGCTGAATCACACTGTGATAAACAAAGTACTTAAAAAGCAGTTAAAAGTTTACAACAAAGAGCTGCAAATGAGGATACCTGCTCAAAGGGTTATTCTTTCCAATCATTATTGTAGGGTTATCAATTAATTCAGTTAGCTGGTCAGTGGCAATGTGATACTCCAATCGTCTGCTCTTAGACAAACATATGAAAGATGAGGCGGTTTCCAACTGCACTTTAGTTTTATTAATATAAAACTTCAAGACAGGAATATTGCAAAATTAGTACTGAAATCAAAAGTGAAGAGAAAAACAAGCCTGGGACATGTTCGCCATTTCCTTTGTTACACTGTAAAACAGGTGCCACTCTATGAAAATATCATAATTCCTAGAAAGAAAATAAAGACTTCTCAAGTACTGGCTGGAAGTTACCATAAATGGTAACACCCTGATCTTTTACTCTACTCAGCATAGAAGATATAAGCATTTGCCACTGCAATCAAGTTGATTTTTGATTGATGTGAATTATACTTTCAAACCCATTTTATCTTCAGGAAAAGATTAACTGGTATTATGTCATAGAAAGGATGAAAACATTGAACAAAAATCACACCCAGGAATTATAATTACACAAGATGATGGAGCACAATTTTAACAAATAGTTTTGGTCACCTACATCAAGGAATTACCAAAAGTGCTGCTATTAGTTTACTACTGTTTTCTATTATTCAAGTAGCACTACAGCTAATGATTTGAGAGGAGGTTACGATGTACTGTCAGCAGATCCTTGTTGTGCTGTAGACTAATCTTTGGGGGTATACTCAGAACATAGGGTATAAAGTTGACTATGTACAGTGGTGCAGAATGGTGATGTCAAATCAGTAGGCTGATTTACATCTTTCATGATTTTATTTCCATTGAAGTCAATCAAAATAAAAATAGGGAGAATGGGGAGAGATGAAAAACAAGCTGCTGATTATTATTTGCAGTTTTGTATTCTTGCACATCATCAAAATTACACCTACAGATTTTAAAAAAATAATCAGTGTGGACCACCTGCAATTTTTAAAATGTGGCTTTAGGTTGGATCTAACACCTAATTGATATTGTTACTTTTCATACATCAGATCACGTGTGCCCCAGTTTTAATCACTCCACCATTGACAGCCATGCCTTCAGCTGTCTGGGGCCCTAAACTCTGGAATTCCCTCCTTAAACCTCTCCACATGCTTCTTTCCTTCTTTAAGAAGCTCCTTAAAACCTGTCGAAAAACTTTGGCCAAACTTTTGGTCACATATTATAATAATATCTTATGTGGCTCAGTGTCAAATTTTGTTTGATAATGCTTCTGTGAAGTGTGTCAGGATGTTTTACTGTGTTGAGTATGTGCTATAAATGGAGTTGTTATTGTTGTTGTAAAACTGCTTGTATAACATAAGTCTGACAATGTGTTTGTACACTTACACCAAATCCTAATACAAAGTATCACTGAAAAGGATCTTATATAAGAGAGCTAAGCTGGCCATTGAATGCAGTACTTGATGGTTTTCATGTTACAGAGACTGAAGAAATGCAATATAGCTAGTTTCCCAGCATAAAACTGTACCAATAGGAAATTTATGTAATGGTGTGTGAGACCACACGGAGGAGGTTGCAATTATATATTTAGAAACGCTACAGGCAGCTAGCTAAAACACTTTAAAAGGTGAATGTCAAAGTTTTTAATGCTTGAAATAAAAACACCATCAGTTGCAGGAATATACTGAGTTCCCCTTGCCTAATTAGAGAGCAGTGGGTAGTGCATAACTCTATACTGTCACCTGTCAGCGCTACTTCAATGATACCAGTGTCAAACAAATCCATGTAGCATAAGTCAATCAACTGAATCCCACTGTAAAAATTTCATGAAATAAATAAGTACACGATGCACTGCATGGAACATATAAATAAAATATGCAGAACTGTTTATGATAAAAATATATCAAGTAAAGTTTTAAGTGGCTTTGTTCCCAGCATGAAACTTCACTCAATGGCAGTGTGTATCAGAGAATTGGTATCGAGGTCAGTGCATCTGAATCACAATACATTCAATTTTCCCATCATTAATTTTAATGCCTAGCAAGTTGAAAGTGGGCAAATTGGGATTGCTGCTTTCTGCACCCAGTTTTCTAATCTGTAATTTCTTAGAGCAGGGCACCCTGTAGTTAGTGTAACCTCAAAGTATACCCAGAAATTAAGCTCTGTTTGAGTCTAGTGCACAAAACTTATTACCGAAGAGAGATGCTTATTCAAGCCCATTTACTTATTCAATGAATGCACTGGCTAAGACATTGTGATATCACCAGTGTGGAATCACTTATTCATTTAGTTATTTTTGAACATCATTATCCATGACCAGACTTCTATCATTCTCCACACATTCATTTTTTCAGAAAGTAATAAAAAAATTAATTAAGCTATGAATCAATTAAACTATGCAACAATTCACCACAGAGTTAAATGAAAAATGGTGCAAAAATATTTCAAGAATGCTAAAACTACAATCTCTGAAAGGTTCACACACTACCATGATCTAACCATAATTGCCTGTATACTGGCTGAAACCATGCCCTTTCAGATATGTTCCTCCATGGCTTAAAGAAGAATTGGGACTACCGTTTAATATTTGTTTATTCATTTCAAGACTTTTGAATGCTTAACACCAGCCATTGGTTATTGTTCATATAGAACATTGCAAACATAATGGTCTTATAAAAAACGTAAGTAAGCTGCGCATTGAAATGGATGTAACACACATAACCATCACTTTCACTTTGTGTGGCTGTTGCCACTCATGAATCCACATTGAATCAGTTTATGGAGCAGGTGACATTCCCGTCGTAGTGACCTGGAAATTTACAAATGTACGATGCGGACAAGTAATAAGATGCAAACTTATGCCCGAGATTCCTGATCTGACCTTACTCTCAGGTGTGTATCTATACAGATATTTGAACTATTTAACAACGTGATAAGATGATATACAACTGCAAATTGTTCCTTCTACTTATTCAGCACAGCTTTGTTCTAGTGGCTGGCTAGCTGTGTTCTAAGTAGTCACTTAATTGATTTTCCAGGATTTCCTTGTCATTCTTTCTTGTCTTTCTTGTAATACACACATGCATGTTTTCAGAAAATCTCCCAATTATTGCACAGTATTAATTTCCACTGATTATTACATGCTGTTCTCTTTTTCCTTTTTTTTCCATCAACTTTCTCCCTCTCTTAAAAATTTTGGCTCTTTGCTAGAAAAGGAGTCTGCCTGTGCCACGGTAGCTATTATCCTCTCTGCTCTTTGGCGGGGCTGGCAGGTAATTTGACTGTGAAAACATCATAGCCCAGTCCAGTATTGTTTCCACCTGATGTTCAGTACCCATTTCCAGTTGTGGTGTTTGAACAGCAATCACAAGTGAAAATTATGGCCAATTTCCCTTCTGTAATCCAGGGGTGCCAAGGCCAATTGTACCACCATCAGCATTGCTCTATTTAACCTATATGGTGTGTGGGTTTTTCTGTGTGTGTAAGCTGCTCTATATCTTCTCAAATTCCGGGGGTCCTTGTGTGTTCTTATATAGTTCCTGTGACTTGTTCAGCATAGGTTAAAACTAGGAATTGATTAGGGCCTTTTCACTTGCCGAATGGTGTATGATGTTGGAGGAACCCTAAAAAAGAGAATGAAAACAGATAATGAAAGAGAAAAATGAAGATGGGTGAGAGATGTTTACTCATTTTCCAACTTGCTGACTCTCATTTTTTGAATATACATTCAACATAAAATATTCAAATAATAACAATGATTTAAATCTGATTTTGTGGGCTGAGGACTGTTATATTTCACAAGAAGCAAAATGGAGTTAGCATTGATTCTCATTATTCTATATGGAAATAATTTAATCTTTCTCATGAAATATAATGATGACCTCCAGCTTCCTCTGCTTTTATAAACAATTCATTCCTTTCTGCTCCCCTGTGCCAAATACTGAATGAATAGCTGTGTGGGAACTAATTGGATGCCCCAACCTTCTTACATGACTAGCTTGATACATTTTACTTTGCTGTGGAAAGCAGCAGGCGAGTCACAATAAGCATTTGTTCAAATTTGGTCCCCAGAGCTGAGAGCATTTATTCTGAACTGAGATCACAATAAATCAATCTGCACCATTTCTACAAACATTTTACCATGAAATGGCTGTAGATTTGCAGTGGCTGTGAGTTTGCAGTTTAATGAGGTGTAAAATATCTAACTGAAATGCAGCAAACGAATAAGAAACTGCACTTGCAATTACAGTTATTTACACAATGTAAGATAAGGTTTAATTCTTTAAAAACTGCCTGATGCCTCGGTCAGGATAACATCACCTGACAAATTCTAAACTTTTAATATTTTTTACTAATGTGTTAATAAATTAAGCAGTGGTTAAATATTACATTTTGTTGTGTGAAGAGTGTGTAATAATGTACAATTTTGCATAAATTGGCATTAAAATAAACTTCATAATCTGTGAAATTGAAAGTCAAGAAAATCCCAGTCTATCAGTTGCAGCATGATATGATGTCTTTCCGATCAGACATGAAACTGAGACCCTGTCTTCCTTCTCAGGTCGACGCAAAGGATTCCACGGTACTATTTTGATGAACATCAGGAGAATTATCCCTAGTGTCCTGGCCAATATTTATCCCTCAATCAACATCCCTGAAAATGGATTACCTTGTCATTATCACATTGCTGTTTGTGGGAGCTTGCCACGTTTCCAACATTACAATTGTGACTACATTTCAAAGTACTTTATTGGTTGTAAATCACTTTGGAACATCCTGTAGAGGTTGTGAATGACGCAAGTTTAATCAGGTTAATCTTTTGTCAGGTTTAATGCTTAGACACTGAAAACTCCAAGTGCCCTGGGGCAGTTAATTTTTTTATCTTATCCCACTGACCCCAGAATTTCCTGTGATGTAATCAAAAGTTACATTGAAATTTACTCATCCTCTTCCAATCCCACAACAAAAGTTTGATGCACTGCCAATCCCCTTTCTACCTGCAAAACCCTCTCTAACTCTTCCCGTATGACGACTCTGACTGACAACCATCCAATCTTTCTAGATTCAATGCCCCTCAACACCCATTCCCATTACAGCCAGCCGCTGAAATGTTAAGGAGGCCTGATTGTTAAAATGGACCGGGCCTCCTGCTGCTGCTCCTCGCTGGAGAGACTACATGTCCCCACTGACTTCCTGCTCGTGAGTTAAAATCCACTTGAAAGATGGGAAAAGTAGGCAAAAGTTTTGAAGCCGCAACGGGTGTGAGTTAGAGTCGAGGTGGATGCCAGTGATTTTGGGGAAAAGATAGTAAGAAAGAAATTGCATTTATGCAGCACCTTTCATGACCTCCCAAAATTCTTTGCAGCCAATAAAGTACTTTTGAAATGTAGTCACTATTGAATGGCAGGAAAACACGGCAGCCAAATTGTGCACAGCAAGACTTCACAAACAGCCATATGATAATGACCATGCTACTTTAATCCTGTTGGTTGAGGGAAAGCTATTGGTCAGGACACTAGGGATAACCTTGCTGTTGTTCTTCAAAATAGTACGATGGAATTTTTTACATCCAATTGAGAAGGTAGAGGGTGTCCTGGAAGACAGCATCTCCAACAGTGCAGCTCCCTCTCAGTACTGCACTGGAACATCAGCCTGCATTTTGTGCTCAAGCCCTTACGATAGGACTTGAACCCCCAAAACTTCTGACTGAGGGGCAAGACTGCTACCACTGAGCAATGGTTGGTACCTCTCTGATATGGAGCTTGAAGCTTAGCTTTTTGTTTTTAGCAGAATTCTAATGTTTCCTTTGGTCTGCTTCAGCCTGGTGACAGGGCCAAGGGAACAGAATTCGTAACAAGGACCAAAATTAATGTTTTTGGTTATCCTAATGTTAAGAAATTTAAATTCATCCACAGTATGTCATCAAATAGGCAGCCTGTCAGCGTCCAAGTATTCAAAGTCTAGGCAAGTAGTGAAAAACTCGAAGAACTGAGAGTCTTCAGCATATATTTAGGGAAGCTGCCCTGTACATGAAGATGTTGTTGCTAAGCAGCAGCACCTAGATAATAAAGGGGGAGGGGTGGTTAAGGAAGGACCCTTGGGGGCACTAGCGATGATAGTGCCGGTTTGGGATGAGACATCATTGCTGCAGACGCTCTAACTGTGTTTCAACTGATATGAGTGGAGTAAATGTAAGGCCCATGGAGCTGGACACTAGATAAGAAAAACATTGAGGAAAATAGCAGATTTGACCATATAGAACATTCTGGAGTGGTTCAGAAGGATAGTGGATCACAACCACACTCACACAAGACATCATGACTTTTAGCCTGGGCAGTCTTGGTGTCATGAGTAGGTTGGAAAACACAGTAAAAAGATTCAGCAGAGAAATTTGGAAGTATTGTGCCAGAGCTCTGAAATGATGATAATCTGAAGTACTTGATAAAGAACAGGATGGTAGCTTGAAAGAACTAACGGATTGCAAGTAGGCTTTTTGAGGAGGGGTTAGATGGTAGTAGCTTTGAAAGGGAGGTGTTAGTGGCTCAGCAAAGAGACCCATTTACAATGGCAATGGGGATCTATTATAAACAATACTCAGTGCCTATGAGATCACTACGCTAACTTTATAAGAATGGTTACCATTTATGGTGCTGTATCTTCCAAGTTGTTATCTTTGCTGGCCTGTCTGGACCTTTCCCTGTTATTGATGGGGAATGAAGCCAGAATATTAACATGTATGTGTAGTTATTCTGTTGTTGCTGCCAGCACATTGAAATCTAAAATACAGTACAATCCTTCATTACACATTTGCCATTTGTTAGTTTATTAAGACTTGAGTCAGAACCAAGCTTTACTCTGAAATGTTTTGTTCTTACACCTTTCAGCAAATTATGTAAAAGTTTCCTCCATTTTACTAACAAAATAGAAAGGTGTCAAATTATGTTATTTATCTTGTGAGGTATTGTCAGATATTTCAGTAGGTTACTGGTGTAATCACACTAATGTTGCTGGAAAGCAAAATATTACATATAAGGTATGAATCATAATTGAAGAAAAAGTAATTTGGTGCTTGCAGATCAGGTGCAAGTATCATGTTAAAAGATAGCATTATCCAAGGCTTTAAGGGTCTGCCAGTGAAGAATCGGTGTCATATAAAGTGTAGAGTGACTATGAGGGCCTGAAACAGTCATTCTAAGAATAATTATCATTACCCAGGATCTGAACCAGAGAATAACTGAGTCCCAACAAATCAATCTGGGTGATGGAACTTCTGAGAGATGAGGAATCTATTGTAGCCATGAATGATGAAGAGTGCAAATGAACATAAGATGTGAACCTCCAATTGATAACCCATTAGAAATAAAAGGTATGATAAACTAAAGAGATGATGAATATGGTAACCCTAAGGATGAAAAATAGACAACATTTGATAGACAAAGGCCCAATGCTTAAAGTGTTAAAGAATACAATAATATGTAAATAAAATGAACAAGTTCTAGTTATGCAAAGTGCATGTGATGAACAAGTGCAAGTCAATTCATTACACGTAAAGATTAAAAAAAAACAATTGTTTATAGCTAAGCTGAAAGAGAAAAAAGTGCTAAAAATTCTAAAGAATATACTTTCTGAGGACTCGATTTATTATCTCCAGACTTGATATGGGTTATCACAAATTAAAATGTCTCACTGTATAATCGCAAAGGAATGAAGAAATAAAACTGACACATATAATTGCTAAAGAAAATTGTTTTATTTATTTTAAAATGAATTGTTTTGTTGATTCTAAAAATAATCTTCCCTACAGGAAATTATCTGTGGGCTATTTGTGGATATACCTTTCTGTGAATATGATTTGTCTGGGCCATCAGCACACTGCAGGACAGAAAGGATATGGACAGATAGACTGGGGAAGATCACTTTAAAACAATGCAGACAACAAACTATTTTCAGGCAGTGACACCCCCTCCCCCCCAACCTCCGAGGATACTGTGTTGTTAAACTACAGCACTTATCACTCTAGGGCTATGAATTAAACACAATTTGTTCACCCATCAGGAACATAACTCCTTTATCCTGTTTTTCAGCATGTGTTGAATTAATAGTTATGGCGCCTGGTGTTTTCCTCCAGTGAAGCACAATCTGTAACGGAAGCTGACTGGCTTGTTTTTCCTCATTAAGTGAGTCTGGGGCTGAAAACATTGCTAATTGTTCCTGTTTCTGAAAGTTTAAAATAGATTTGTCATGTTAATGCATACTGAAGGTGTATCCTTACAGTAGATTAAGCAAACACACATTCCTGCATACCAATCTCTTGCAATTTACAAACCCCAAACCACTTTCATCACTTTCAGGTGAAGACAACTTGCTGGAGGACATTGTGTCAAATATGCAATTGTGAAATAAAGAATTGCATTTATATAGTGCCTTTCATGACCCCAGAACACCCCATACAGCTAATGGAGTTCTTTGCAAGTGTAAATCAATGTTGTAATGTAGGTGACGCTGAGGCCAATGTGTACACAGCCAGCAATGTTAAATTGACCAGATAAACTGTTTTTTAGTTATGTTAATGAGGGATAAATATTGACCAGGATACAGGGATTAATCCCCCCTGCTCTTCTTCAAAATAGTGCCATGGGATCTTGTAATTTCACTGAGATGGGAGATGGGACCTCGGTTTAATGTCTCATCCTCAACAATGCCCTGAAGTGTCAGCCCAGATCTTTGTGCTCAAGTCTCTGGGTGAGACTTGAACCCACAACCTTCTGACACAAAAGCAAGAGTGCTACCAGCTGATCCATGGCTAATATTCTGAACTTTCATAACAATCACAAATTGTTGGAGATGCTACCCTTTGAATGAGAAATAAACTGACACCCCATCTGCTCTCTTCAATGGTTGTGAACAATCCTATGAAATTATTTCAAAGAAGAGCATAAAGAGCTTTCCCTGGTGTTCTAACTGATACATTTATCCCTCAATCAGCATCATTAAAGCAGATTGGAGGTTAAACTGTCTTTGCCAGCAGTGCGAAATAAGCTCGTAGTGAATCAGCAATCTGTTGTAGACAGTGCCAGTTTTCATTTGCCATTGACTTGGAATTTTTATTTCAGATCAAGTAAGAGCAACAGTGAGACTCAAAAACAAATCTCCAAAAAAGGGGATGAACTATTCTTCAGTGACAATCAGTGGGATGATGGTCGGAGGCCGTGGAAAATCAGCTGCCAACTTGCCCATTTCTTGCTGCTGGCGTTGATCAATTTCACTTCCATTATCTGATCATTATCACATTTCTGTTTGTGAGATCTAGCAGTGCACACATTGGCTGCTGCGTTTCCTACATTACAACAGTGACTACACATGGAAAATACTTAATTGGCTGTGAAGCACTTTGGGATGTCCTGAGTTCACGAAAGGTGTTAAATAAATGCTAACTCTTTCTTCCTTTTAGTTAACACAGGGCTGCATGAGTAGTTTGGGTAGGAAGCAAACTCCAAGTAGATCAGTACACAGTAATAACTATTCAATTCAGACATTAGGAACCTGCGGAATATAGCAAATGGCTGTGAATGAATTCATAAATCTGTGGCTCAACTGAGATGACAAACAGGATAAAGTATGGTTAAAGCAGATTCCGTACATGCACTTCATCAAAAGCTTTGTTAGATTAGTTTGTGTATGAATGCAGGAGCCATGAAAGTACTCCCAAGGTTATTGGGCTGCCCACCCTCCAGGATTGGCCTGGAGTCTCCAGGAATTGAAGATCAATCTCTAGGATATTGTTGTGTGCAACCCTGGAGAGAAATCATTGGAATACTAAAAAAATGTTTTTTTTTATTTTCTTTGAACATTTCTCTTTGCCAGATATAAAAATATTGAAAATGAGGGAACGAAAAGCTGTTTGGCTGACACCTAATTGGATAATAAGTCTTTTTACTTTCCAGTTGGTGCAAGAAAGCAGTGCATTACAAGGATGGATGTGTTGAGTGACTAATGTCTGCGGTTTGGGGGAAAGTCATGTGATGAAACCTCCAGGAATACATTTAATCACAGTTGACAACACTATCAACTACTTTTAATAAAATCTTCAGCTTCACCCTTACTCTCAAAGCAAGTGCATAGACAGCCCCACTCTGACTGGGCTGGCAGCTTTGTGAGGCAGGTCGCCATCATCAATTGGATGGTGGCATCAGTGGCGGCCTGTTAATTAGCTGCTGCTAGCAAAATGCCATGCCAGGGTCCCACTGCCTGCTGCCATGGGGTCGACTTCCACTTTCAGTCCTGGCAATGAAACTTCCTCGATGATGATAAAATTCAGCTCACAGTGTCAATCCACCACCTATGAATAACCCATTTTTGAATGACTAAAAATGACTTTAAAAATATATCCAAAATTATGTTCTAGCTAGTTTGGAGTGCAGTCGTGAGTTCCAACTAAATGTACATTCAAAATCTTTCATTAGTTTCTTGCACCCAAATGACCCAGCTTAATTTTTTGGAGCTTCTTTGAAGACCTGAAAATAATACAATTATTCGAAGTGCCAAATGGTGATTATTTCACCTATGAGCATGTTTGTGGGTGTGGCCAGTTTGCGGGCAGGGCCTGTTTGTGGGTGCGGCCAGTTTGTGGGCAGGATCTGTTTGTGGGTGTGGCCAGTTTGTGGGCAGGATCTGTTTGTGGGTGTGGCCAGTTTGCAGGCAGGACCTGTTTGTGGGTGCGGTCAGTTTGTGGGCGGGATCTGTTTGTGGGTGCGGCCAGTTTCTGGGCAGGACCTGTTTGTGGGTGGGGCCTGTTTGTGGGCGGGACCTGTTTGTGGGTGTGACCAGTTTGCGAGCAGGGCCTGTTTGTGGGTGTGGCCAGTTTGCGGGCAGGTCTTGTTTGTGGGTGTGGCCAGTTTGTGGGCAGTGCCTGTTTCTAGAACTAGGCTTTCAAAACAAATGCAACAGATGATGAAAACTTGAGTTGCACTGAATACAACATGTACTTAAATTCTTCCAATTTTTCATCCCCTTACTCTGACATCAGGGGAATTACGCTGAGAAAACCAGCGCAGTTCAGCAGAAACTCCAGCTCTATATGAATTCTATAGTGGCTTTTATTTTTGGATGAGGTTATTATTAGCATTTAGAATAATACTTTCTTTTGGGCTAGGATTTATTGCTTTTACATGCTCATTTTGCTCAGTTATTGCTAACTTCCTACTCAATCTTATGCAGGTGGGAAAAATGGTTTACACTGTGCTACACTATATTATAATGTACTATAATGTTATACAGTTCAATATTTTTGTTGAACACATAATGTGGTATAGTTTTTCCTGGGAAGGCATACCTCAACCGTTTCCTAACTCATTAACAACATAAATTAACAATATGTGCTCTTGTTGCACTACAGCATATGTTTTGTAAAGCAACAATTTAAGATTTATCTCAAGTTTAAATTTATGAGTCCTCAGTGGATCACTTGGCCAATGTAAGACTTGAGGTTTCTGATTTATATCAGATTGGAGTCAGCCACTCGCCACAAACGTTTCCTCCAAGACACAGTGAAACATAATGAACTATCCATTTTCATTGACTGTGCATGCACACTGGTAAATTCAAATGCCGTGGAACTATCAAAGCTCATCTTATGGTGCTGTGCTGCATCAAGCTGTTCTATCCTGGTTTTGGATGCACAGTGCTGTGATGGACTGAGTGATAATGAGTTGCAGGATGGACTGGGTTACAAACTGATGGACTGAATTATATTTATAATGGACTGGACTATAAGATGATGGGCCAACCCCTTCGTGTCATGATAATAGTTGATTGTGGTAGTGGACTCCAGTATTAGATACTATACGGTACTCTGTACTAGATCGGAGGGGGGTGGGGGGTGGGGGTCACCTGACCTGGGAGTTGAAGGTCAGATAGCACATGTTGGAACCTGTTTTGATAGAATTCAGTTACTCCAGGTATGTGTTTATGTTCAGAAACTGTGTTATCAATAAATTTAGCTCAGCTACAATGTTGACGGCCTGTGTGCATCATTGAAACAAAAAGCAAGACATGGTGTCAGATGTAAACTAAATGCAACAATGGAGGGCATGAAACCACCACCAGAGTTCAGTTTGGAGTGCAGTCTCGCCAAAAACTGGAGGAGGTTCCAGCAGCAATTCGAGCTGTACCTCACAGCGATGAGCTGTGATTAAAAAAAGACCCTCAGGTACAGTATTCCATCATTCTTCATGTAGCTGAGGAAGCAGTCCTAGAAGTCTATAACACATTCACGTTTGAAAGTGATGAGAAACAAAATGACTTGAAAGAAATCATGGAAAAATTCGAAGCCTACTGCAGCCCTAAGGAAAACATCATGTGTGAAAGATACCGATATTTTATGTGCACGCAAGGCAGTGACAATGTTAGTCAGTACGTAACTGAGCTGAGAAAATTAGCTAAATTGTGTGAATTTGGAGAATTTGGAACTTGGAGAATCACTCATTCGAGATAGAATAATTTGCAGAATTGCAAATTACACTCTGAGAGAAGGGCTTTTGAGAGAAGTTGACCTCACGCTGGAGAAAGCAATAAATATCTGCACAATGTCAGACAACGAAATGTCAGATTAAACAGATGACAGAAGATAATAAGCCGCACATGATCAAGTTAGATGCAGTTAAATAGAAACAGCCCTGGGAAAGAATAAATAGACAGCCTGAACGTAAAAAGAATAAAACTACCATTAAAACATTTAAATGCAGCCGGTGCAGAACAGATCATTTACCATGGAGTTATCTAGACTACGGAAAGCAGTGCAAGAACTGTGATAAACTAAATCACTTCGCTAAGATGTGTAAATCGAAGCAAGTTCACACAATTGACACGGGTGCTGAAACTGAACTTTTCGTTGATACAGTGACAACAAACTCCAAAGAAGATGAATGGAAGGTTGATGTAAAAATTGCCGACATGATGGTGAATTTCAAGCTTGACACAGGTGCATAAGCAAATGTCATTCCCATAAACTTGTATTGTAAGATAAGCAAAGAAAAACAGCTAACTAAAACAAAAGTGAAACTGTCACAGGGATCACAGGATAACCAAGATCTTACACAGTGCCAACTCCAAACGACAACAGGAGAAACAGGAAATTCTTACAGAAAACAAATGAAATGCAACCCTGCGCTGAACCAGAAAGTGTAGCTGAAGATCAAAAACCAGAATGCACCAGTGAAGCAACAGATAACCAGACAAAGCCTGAGAGTCCTGAAAACTATCCAAGGGGTGATAGTGACACAGAGCTGAAGAAGGCCCTTGCCCTTCAAAATCACCTCTGTTCCAGCTCAATGCAAGCTGGAGAAAGAGAATCTTATCTTTCTTGCAAGTATTTTGCAGTGCACTGGTCATAATATTGAGTTTAATAACTTCAGACTTTAAGTAGAGATCCAATTTCCTTTCTGACAAGAAAGGTTAGCAATGGATGTGCCAGCCTTTCCCTGATGGGAAGGGCATTGGTGCCTGTGTTGTGGACCCTCTGTTGGGACGCTCTATATGCTATGCCTCATCTATTTCTGAAACATTTGTTTTATAATCTATTTCAGCACCTAGAAGAGTGGGTGAAAAGAAGACCCAGAGGCAGTAATCACCACCTAGAAAAAGCTATCCAATTTAGTCCAGTCTGTGGCTCCTGAGAGAAATCAAAGTGTGACATTATAGGAAAACAGATAAGTGATTGATTGGTGCATATTTTGCTTGTTTATTTTCAACCCGTGTAATTTATTAGTAATTATAAGGTTTATTAGTAGTAAGGTTTACTAACGGTAAAGGTTATTGGGAGTATTACTGTTTATTCATTATAAATGAATTTATGATAAATTAACTAACACATAATAAACATGGCAGGGCAGATGATGTTATGCGAGTGCAGAATGTGGGAGTTTCTAGACATGGGGTTGATGCAGGGCAAACACTTCTGCAGTAAGTGTCTGCAGCTTGAGGAGCTTCAGCTCAAAGCCATCAAGCTGGAGGCCGAGCTGCAGACACTGTGATGCATCAGGGAGGGAGAAAGTTACCTGGACACTTTGTACCAGGAGGTAGTCACACCCCTTAGGATAGGGTTTTCTGATTTGGTCGATGGTCATGGACAGGTGGGTGTTACTGTGAATGAGGACCCAGAGGTAGGAGTGGAGGACTCTCAGCCTTTGCAATTGTACAACTGGTTTGAAGTTCTTGCAACCTGTAAGATTGAAAGTGGTGCCTGCAAGGTGGATGAGCAAACTGACTATGGCACCATGTTGCAGGAGGCCATTCTAATGGGGGGAGTTAATAGGAAAGTAACGGTAGCTGGGGGCAGTATGGTCAGAGGCATAGACACAGTTCTCTGCTGCTGAGAGTGAGAGTCCAGATGGAAATGTTGCCTGCCCAGTGCCAGGGTTCGGGACATCTGACCTGGGCTGGAGAGAACTTGCAGTGGGAGGGGGAGGATCCAGTGGTTGTGGTCCATGTGTGCAACAACGACATAGGTAGAACTAGGAAACAAGTTCTGCTGAGGGAATATGTGCAGCTAGGGGCTAAATTAAAAAGCAGAACCTCAGAACTACCTGAGCCACAAATAAATTGGCACAGGGTAAATCAGATTAGAGAGTTAAATGTGTGGCTCAAAGATTGGTGTGGGAGAAATGGGTTTTGATTTATGGGGCACTGGCATCAGTACTGGGGATAGTAGGAGCTGTACCTTTGCATGGTCTTTACCTAAACTGTGATGGGATGAGTATTCTGGGGAATCGTATAACTGGGGCAGTAGAGGGGGCTTTAAATAAAATAGTGGAGACAAGGGATCAAGTTTGGGAAGATGTGATAAATTAAAAAGAGAAGACAAGACAAAAGAGGTTTGAATAAGGGAAATGATGATCAGAATGTGGCAGGAAGGGACAGATGTACAAATCTAAGAATGCACCAGCAGATAAGGCTAAAGGCTACCAAAAAAAAGCAAAAAGACAGAACTATAGGCTCAGTGTCTGAATGCACATGGCAATCATAACAAAACAGATGAATTTACAGCACAAATAGAACTATATATGTATGATCTGATAGCCATTACAGAGACATGGCTGCAAGATGACAAAGACTGAGACCTGAATATTCAAGGGCAAAAAACATTTAGGAAGTACAGGAAGCCAGAAAAATGTTAATTAAGGATGCCATTACTACAATTGAGAGAGATGGCCTTAGTTCTGGAGATCAAGATGTAGAATCAGTTTGGGTTGAGATGAGAAGTAGTAAAGGTAAGAAGTCACTTGTAGGAGTGGCTTATAGGCCCCCTAACAATAACCACATTGTAGGATGCGGTATATAGGAAAAAATAATGGGGGCTTGTGAGAAGGATAAAGCAATCATCATGGGTGATTTTAGTTTACATATAGATTGGATAAATCAGATTGGCAAATGTAGCCTGGATGATGAGTTCATAGTGTGTTTTTGGGATAGTTTCTTAGAGCAGCACATTTTAGTACCAACCAGAGAGCAGGCTACACTAGGTCTGGTAATGTGCAATGAGACAGGTTAATTAATGACCTCGTAGTGAAGTCGCCCTTAGGTAGCAGTGATCATAATATGATTGAATTTCACATTCAGTTTGAGGGAGAGAGGAGTGGATCTAAGACTAGTGTTTTAAACTTAAATAAGGGTAATTATGAGGGCATGAGGACAGAGCTGGCTAAAATGAACTGGGAAATTATGTTAAGGGATAGGTCAGTAAAGATGCAATGGCAGTATTTAAGGAGATATTTCAGAATACTCAGAAAAGATACATTCCAGTGAGAAAGATAGACTGTAAGGGAAGGACATACCATCTGTGGCAAAGTAAAGAAGTTAAAGATAGTATCAAATTGAAAGAAAAACTGTATAATTCCTCAAAGATGAAGGGCAGGTCAGAAGATTGGACAGAATATAAAGAACAGCAAAGAATGACTAAAAGATTAAAAAGGAGGGAGAAATTAGGGCATGAGAGAAAGCTAGCTAGAAATGTAAAAAGAGATAGTAAGAGTTTCTACAGGTATTTAAAAAGGGAAAGAGTAAGTAAAGTGAGCATTGGTCCTTTAGAAAGGGAAAAAGGGGAATTAATAACGGAACATAAGGAAATGGCGGATGAATTGAACAGATTTTTTTATCTGTCTTCACTGTAGAGGATACAAATAACATCCCAGATATAATTCTGAATCAGAAGGTGAAAGGGAGGGAGTAACTGAAAACAATTACAATCATTAGGGAAAGAGTGATGAGAAAATTATTAGAACTAAAAGCTGACAATTCCCTGTGACCCGATGGACTTCATCCTGGGGTCTTAAAAAAAATGGCTGCGGGGATAGTAGGTGCATTGGTTTTAATTTTCCAAAATTTCCTAGATTCTGCAATGGTCCCATCAGATTGGAAAATAACGAATGTGACTCCTCTATTCAAGAAAGGAGGGAGACAGAAAGCAGGAAAGTACAGGCCAGTTAGCTTAACATCTGTCATTGGGAAACTGCTGGAATTTATTATTAAGGAGATTATAGCCGGGCACTTAGAAAATCTCAATGCAATCAGTTAGAGTCAACATGAATTTGTGAAAGGGAAATCATGTTTGACTAGTTTATTGGAGTTCCTTGAGGAAGTAACATGCAATGTGGATAAAGGGGAACCTGCATGGATGTGCTGTACATAGATTTCCAGAAGGCATTTGACAAGGTGCACATCAAAGGTTACTATGCAAAATAAGAGCTCATGGTTTAGAGGGTAACATATTAGTATGGATGGAGGATTGGTTAACTAACAGTAAGCAGAGAGTAGGGATAAATGGGTCTTTTTCAGGTTGGCAAAATGTGATGAGTGGAGTGCCACAGGGATCAGCGCTGGGACCTCAACTATTTACAGTCTACATCAATGACCTGGATGAAGGGACTGAATGTAAGGTTGCTAAGTTCGCTGATGACACAAAGATAGGTAGGAAAGTGAGTTGTGAAGAGGAGATAAGGAGTCTGCAAAGGGACATGGATAGGTTAAGTGAGTGGACAAAAATGGAGTATAATGCGGGAGAATGAGAACTTGCCCACTTTGGCAGGAAAAATAGAAAAGCAGCATATTATTTAATTGGAGAGAGATTGTAGAACTCTGTGGTACAGAGAGACCTGGGTGTCCTGGTACATGAATCAGGAAAATTTAGTATGTATGTACAGCAAGTGAGTAGGAAGGCAAATGGAATGTTGTTGTCTATAGCCAGGGGAATGGAATATAAAAGTAAGGATGTTTTTCTGCAGTTGTGTGGGTCATTGGTGAGACCACATCTAGAGTACTGTGTACAATTTTTGTCTCCTTATTTGAGAAAGTATATAAATATTTTTAAAACAGTTGAGAGAAAGTTCACTCGACTTATACCTGGGATGGGGGTGGGGGGGAGGGTAGTTATCTTATGAGGAAAGGTTGGACAGGTTGGGCCTGTATCCATTGGAGTTTAGAAGATTGAGAGGTGATCTTATTGAAACATATAATTTCTGAGTGGACTTGACAGGGTGGATGCAGAGAGGATGTTCCCCTTGTGAGAGAGACTAGAGCTAGGGGACACAGTTTAAAAATAAGGGGTCTCCCATTTAAGCCGGCGATGAGAAGAATTTTTTTCTTCTGGAAGGTCATGAGTCATTGGAACTCTCTCCCCTGGAAAGTGGTGGAGGCAGGGTTATTGAATATTTTTAAGACAGAAATAGATCAATTTTTGGCTAACAAGGGAGTCAAAGGTTATCGGGGGTAGGTGGAATGTGGAGTTGAGGTCACAATCAGATCAGCCATGATTTTATTGAATGGCGGAGCATGCTTGAGGGGTCAAATGGCCTACTCCTGCTCCTAATTATTATGTTTGTGTATTAATATTTGACTTCTCTCGTTATGCCTCCAATTTTCTTACCACTAATATCATTTGTCATTTAACCATTGGCAGTTCTCAACTTATGCACTTTACTATTCTGTGTGTGCCTTCCCTCCTCTTCCCATTGTTCCATTCCTTTTTAAATGCTCTTCACCTATTACATCTTCTAGTTCTGAACAAGGGTCCACAATGAAACTATCGGTTATCTCCAAAATTGCTGCCTGACCCACCAGTTTCCAATATTTCTGTTTGTTTTTTAAAAATTTTCAGCATCTGCAATAATTTTGTTTATCATCTATGAAGTGTTGGCATAGACCTTATAATGTAGGACTGAGCAACATATTATAATGTTGAGATGACTGTGCTGTACAGGCCTGGATTTGAATGATGCTATACTATAGTTGTTCAGTTACTTGATGCTGTACAGGATTTGGCTCAGTTACATATCTAATTATGGAACTTTACCCCAAGACTAATGGATAAGCTGCTACTAAATTATTTTCACTCTAGACTATGACCCAGAGAATTGTTTCCCCTTTGACGTCCTTTCATCTCTTACTTTAAAATGGCCACAAATGATTTCTTAAAAGCATTCCTTATAGTTTATCATAAAATTCCTCAAACTCTCTGTAAGTTGGAAAGTCTTTGATACAGCATGTTATTTTATGAACTGATAAAATACAATTTAGCTGAATTTTTAAAAAAAATTATCCATATATAGCCACTCTCAAGTTCTTTTCCAAAAACAATATTCCCTCTTACAATGATAAACAAGAAGGGCTTAATTTTTGTTCTGTACATTGTCAATAATGCTGATAGTGACAGATTTGCAATACCACAAAGCTAAAAAATGTATTTGCTTTAGTTAAACAGGCTGGTTTGTGAATCTTTAAAATGCAGGTAGACTTTTTCTATGGCTACTGTTCTTTTTGAACAGCCAAGGCGACATTATAGGGAGCAGTACTGTCAGTACAAAGTGCTTTCATCTCTATATGGTAAGAAAAAGTGATGCAGAGGCCTTGTAAGCGATCTTCCAATTTCCATTATTGATTTCCTCTCATGATGATCTGCTATTTCAGGACTCTTTTCACACCAGGAAGCCACTTCAGTAAGTAGCTTATGACAGCATTAGAGAGCTACTCCATCGAGAAGCACAAGAGTAGGTGCTGGGGGGTTAACTTGATCTAAATGTGAAGGTGCCTAAGGTTTAATGCGAGTTAAGATACACAGCGATACCTAACCAGTGCTGAGGTTTCCAGGCCTGGGTGCCTTGGAATCAGCATCCATACTGCATGTATAACTCTTCCCCCATATGGTGCCCTTGCCATAGAACCATAGAAAAGTTACAGCACAGAAAGAGCCCATTCAGCCATCCCGTCTGCGCCAACTGAAAAATAAAAAAAGAAAAAGAAAACTAGCTGCCCATTTTAATCCCACCTTCCAGCATCTGGTCTGTAGCCCTGCAGGTTACAGCACTTTAGGTGCAGATCCAGGTGCCTTTTAAATGAGTTGGGGGTTTTTGCCTCCACCACCAAACCAGGCAGTGAATTCTAAACGCCCACCGCCCTTGAAAATGTTTCCTCATGTCCCCTCTTATCCTTCTACTAATCACCTTAAATATGTGCTCCTTGGTAATTCACCCCTCTGCTAGGGGAAACAGGACATCCCTGTCTACTCTATTGCCAGGGGCTCTTCTCTTACGCAGAATTTTTAAATGTAGCATTTACCATTGCTTACCGAACCAGTCTAGCTGGAATGTTCAGTGAACTGTATGAAATCTAACTGGCCTTTTGGTATCCCATGATGATTTTCTCAGGTCTTTCTTTGCTTTCAGTCAAATCCATGAGCCTGTCCTGTTACAATTGTTTCTAGTTGTTTCTACACCTTAATGGTATGCAGGCACCACCTAAAATATGGAAAGGAAAACATATTTAGCTGATAGGAACCTGCTTAAGGCAAGTATTTCTTAGAATGAGATGCTGAATTCTAAGATATCCTTTCACCTAAGTCTGGTGAAGGAACCTAAGTTCCTTTATGACTTTACGGCTTTCGCATGTATTGATTTTTAAATGTACACTTATGAAAAAAGAGGTTGCATCTTTCAAACAGATTAAGGTTCTGTACTGAGCATTCAAGCTACTGTATATACTGGTTTATTGCCTCTTGTAAAAACGTACTGCGCCATGGAAGTATTATTCATTTTTAATGTATATATGAATGGTCTCATGTGCCTAATGGAAATGCAGTTTGAGACTCAATGGCCAGGATTTTACAGCCCCTTCCACCCGGCGGGATATTATGATCCCGCCGAACTGAATGGAGATTTAAATGGCCCGGCACATTTGCCAGGGCTAGACGCCACAGCGGGGCAGTAAAATCCTGGCCAATGGAACTCCTGCAAACATGTAACAAAATACTGTATATTGCAAAACCTGTTTTACCAAACATTTTAGCAAAGCTAATTTATTTGCACAAGCTGAGAAAAATGCACTATGTGGTATCACAGATGAAGCTGAGAGCTGATGTGCATAGAAGTCACTTTATCACCTACGGGCAAATACTGCATAATTTTACTAGAAACAAGCTAGATTAGAGCCAATTAATAATAGGACTTGTCTGTGCAGAGCCATAACCACACTGCCTCACTGCACTTGTCAAAAATCTTTTGTTCCCTTCCTAACGTGCTTTTTAAATTCTTATATGAGATGTGGGCATCGCCGGCAAAGCCAACATTTTTGGTCATCCCTAATTGCCCTTGAATTGAATGACTTGCTTGGCTATTTCAGTGGGCAGCTGAGAGTCAACTACATTTCTGTTGGTCTGGAATCACATGTAGGCTAGACTGGGTAAGGGTAGCAGATTTCCTTCAATAAAGGACATTAGTGAACCAGACAGGTTTTTACAACAATCAACAATAGTTTCATGGTGACCATTACCGAGACCAGCCTTCAATTCCAGATTTATTAATTGAATTTAAATTCCACCAGCTGCCATGGTGGGATTGAGCTCGTATCCCCAAAGCATTAGCCTGGGCCTTTGAATTACCAGTGACATTACCACGACACCACCATCTCCCGTTTACTCTTTTCCTTTTAATACCTATCCTTTTAGTTAGTTTTCTCCCTTTCTTTACTTTCTTGTTCTTTCACTTTTTCTTTATTTTTGGTGTCTACTTTCTCAGTTGTATTTTATTTTTCATTATTCACCCATTTATTTCTTTCTTGTTCTCTGTTGTTGCTTTATGTGTTTTACTTGTTTCCCTGTTTTAATATCTTTCTGATTTACCTTTGCCCTTTTTTTGCTTTCCAGGTACAACCTTTCAGCCACAAGAATTGGTGTTTGTCCCATCAAACAGTTTATTTGAGGTTTCCTTTGCTCCTTTTTTAAGGCTTGAAATTCACGAATGGTGGAGAATCTACAACTTACCATCCTCTTCTAACCTTGAAGATATCTTGATTACATTTTGATCAGTTTGTTAGAATTTATTTTTTAAAATTTGTATTCATGTCCCCATCCTCCCTTTTCATCTCTTCCTCTATCACCATCCTTCCTGTATCAGTCTCCTCCCTGTCTCTTCCTCTCTCCCTTCCATTGTTCTTCCCTTCTCCCCCTCCTGCATCCCAATTCTCTCTTTCATCTTTTCCCTCCTCTACTCTGTAGAGTAAAGGGTTAACTCTAATAAGAGCATACTGAGCATGTATAAAAGAAGCAATGTCACAGTGATGTCACTCACTGAGAGAGGATGTCCGAGTAACATCTCAGAGGGCAGCTCCAGCCATATGTTAATCTTACTTAACCTTTGTAAATAGTTAGCATATAAATAAATTATTTTTTTTGAACAAAGACCATTGCAACTAGCAAAATCTCTTCTAGAATAAGAAGTTAAGGAATCCCAAGACAAACCCATGATAACAGATGGTGGCAGCGGCGACTACAGATGGTAGAAAATGGAAGGACAAGCAGCGTGGGAAAAGACAGCCTCGGATCCCAGTGAGCAATGGCTACTACTTTGCCTCTACCAGAATCCTTTCAAAATATTGAGAGTCCCAGAAAAGCTGAGTATTGGCAAAATTGGCAAAAACTTGTTACCTGATATCGCAGCACCTGACGCCTCGCAACTAGAAAGAACAAAGGTCAGGTTAGCACTTTGTTATATGCTGTTGGTAGCAAAGCAGATGATATACTTGCCAGACATGGGATGAACAAAGAGATAGCCTCCTGCGAGGATGTCATCAAAGCTTTTGATTCATACTTTAGTCTTTGTAAAAATATTGTTATTGAGAGGGTGAAGTTTAACCGGTGCAGTCAAAAACAGGGTGAAGAGGCTGACCCATTCATCAATGACTTGCACTGCCTAGCCGCAAATTGTGAATATAGAACACTAAAAGACGACTTGTTCAGAGATCGAATAGTCATTGGCATTTTAGCTAAGAATCTCTCTGACTCCTTTCTCAGGAAGATTTAAATTTAAGCAAAGCTATATAGCTGGCCAGACAGGCAAAAGAGTGGAGGTAGAATAGGCTTTTGTTTGAGGTGCGAAGGAAGTTGTTTAAGAACAACCCGATTTGTGAGTTGTAAAACCAAAAATATCGTAAGGCAGCAACCATGGAAACACCCTGAAAAGGCACCAAATGCCATTTTCCAATGTTCTTGCTGTGGTGGGTAGAAGGTCCACAGGCGAGAAAAATGCCCCACCGGATTGCGCACTGCCATGGGTGTGGCTAGCTAGGCCATTTTAAAGCAGTCTATTGTTTCAGGAAATCTGTGTTTACCAGACAGAAGGTGAACTCTGTTAAAGGAGCCTCCATTCAAGAAATTCCAGAACTTGACAACCAGGGAACCTTTCTGGGAGACATCAAGGAAGATCAAAACCAATTTTGGAGTTCCGACATTGAGGTAAATGGACACCAGACCAAATTCAAGCTGGACCCAGGAGCTTGTGTCTCAGTGCCATCTGACAGAGTTTCATGACTGAATAAAATGACACGGAAACCATTCTCTATTCAATTCTAAGCTCCAGGGTCCAGGTCTAAGTTAAATTTTCAAGGCCAGCTAGAGACGACTCTAAAATATAAAAATAGAGTAATTCTTGAAACATTGTGGGTCATCAAGAATCAAGTATACTCTCTGTTAAGCAG
Organism: Cetorhinus maximus; assembly: GCF_964194155.1. Classification (NCBI taxonomy): domain Eukaryota; kingdom Metazoa; phylum Chordata; class Chondrichthyes; order Lamniformes; family Cetorhinidae; genus Cetorhinus; species Cetorhinus maximus. Next base: position 32,420,820 of record NC_135890.1, read on the forward strand.
AAAAGCCTGTACAGCTCTAAAACAAAACAAAAACAGAATTACCTGGAAAAACTCAGCAGGTCTGGCAGCATCGGCGGAGAAGAAAAGAGTTGACGTTTCGAGTCCTCACGACCCTTCAGCAGAACTGAGTAATATTAGGAATAATATTTTCTTCTCCGCCGATGCTGCCAGACCTGCTGAGTTTTTCCAGGTAATTCTGTTTTTGTTTTGTTTTGGATTTCCAGCATCCGCAGTAGTTTTTTGTTTTTATCTCTGTACAGCTCTAAACCTGCTTCTAAAGGTTGATGAGGTCAATGCAAAGTACAAGAAAATTAATTTAAGGGGGAAACCCCCACACTATTTTCAGGCTTAGGTAAGCAAAACAGATGCTAAGCCCCTTTGTCTATTCACGCCAAGGAAAGTCCTACACCCATTTCTGAAAAAGATCAGGAGTGAGATTGAGGTGATGCTGCAACAAGGAGTCATCCCACCCATCACTAAACTAGCCAGGTGGTGGTCTGGTGTGGTACTAGTCCCAAAGCTCCATTCATAGCTGCATTGATTTAACTTGCCTCAACAAGACAGTTGAGAAAAAAACACATCCGATGGCACCGGTGGATCGGAGCTTGGCCAAACTCACCAAAAGCACCATCCTTACCAAACTTGACGCCAACAGCGGGTTTTGGCAGCTGCCATTGGACCAATAGTCGAAACTCTTCGCCCTTCAGATGTTATTGCTTTAAATGTCTGCCATTCAGCATCACATCATCCTCTGAAATATTCCAAAGGACAATGTCCAATATACAGCAGAGCATTGATGGCATTTCCTGCCACATGGATGACATCTTGATCCATGGGTCAATGAAGCAAGAACACAACAAATGGGTTAGGGAAGTCTTACTAACGCTACAAGAGGCTGGCTTGACGCTCAATGACAAATGTGAGTTTTCTAGGCCCACGATAAAGTTCCTAGGGCACATTATACACACTACTGGGATTCCTGCAGACCCCCCAAAAAACAAAGGCAATAAAGGAATTTCACCACCTAGAAATGTAACAGAGCTACAAAGGTTTATGGGCATGGTTAACCAACTAATTCCTGCATCACTTAACCCAGATAAATGAGCCCTTCAGATAACTTTAATGACATGAACAAGTGTAGTGCTGGACTGAGCACCAACAACGGTCATTTGAACAAATCAAAACGATGCTAACATCCTAGTCCACTACAACCCAGAACTTCCCACAATCGTGGCAGCTGATGGATCTGCAATGGGACTGGGAGTAGTGCTATTCCAGATCCAAAGTCATGGCAAAAGAAGATCACATCCAGGCCATTAGCCGACTGAACAACGCAATGCAGTTGTTGAAAAGGAAGCCCTTGCAGCGACTTGGGCATTTGAGAAATTCTCTGATTATGTATTGGGCCTCCGCTTTAAGATTGTGACTGACCACAAGCATTAGTAACGTTGTTAAACACAAAGGAAACCGCAAGGATGCCACCCAGGATTCAGCAATTCCAGCTTAGATTCATGCGCTAAGACTACTACAGAGTACATACAGGGTAAATGTCAGACTATGGCGGATACACTGTGCAGGACGCCCACCACTTACCCAGTACAGGGAGAAAAAACCTTCAGAGCAGAAGTGGTAGCCTTTACAGCCTTGACTACCAGATACTTGCCATCAATAGACCAGAAGTTGCGTAAGTTTCATACAAGATGATGGGTGCATCCAGCTCCGCATGTACTGCCTGGACGAATGGTCAGAGTACACTCCAAGGGACCCCATCCTAAGACAATGGGGAGAATCATCCCAGATTTGCGCTAAGTGCAGTAATGGGGAGGTAAAATGATGTTTTACCTGTTGGCCGCAATGGCGGCTTTTTTCACTGTATCGTCCCAAACCCGCTGCATTAATTATGCATTCCCGAGAAGCACGCTGTTTCCATAGTTGGAGAGCTCTCATTCACCCGACACACCGTCACCTCACCACTTTATCATGCTGGGTGCCATATTTAAAGTCCAGCCGCGCACACACCTCTCAGTACTTCCAGCTCATGACTGCTGCACCGAAGACAGGATGGCCCCAAAAGGCAAAAAGACTGCAGCCCCCAGGTTTAGTGATGCAGCCCTCGAGAGCCTTTTGAATGACGTGGAATTCCGCCGTGATGTCCTCTACCCTCGATCTGACCACAGGAGGGGCAGCGGCATCATCAATCCAGCATGGGAGGCAGAGGTGGTCAGTGCCAATTTCCTGCAAGAGAGACAGCCACCCAGTGCCTCTAAATAATAAATGGTCTCATCTGATCCACCAAGGTAACTCACTCTTCTCATCACTCTCAACTCACACACTCACAAACCCATCACACATCCACAGGGGTCTCACACCTCAAGGGACAACCCCACTAACTCTCACACACACCCTCACATCTCCATCAGGCTCATATCCTCTCGAGCTCACATCCTCATCCTGTCCATGGCTCCGCTCACCACACAAAATTCCATGCAGTGCCATGTGTCCTGCTCATACTCTCTCAACCTGTTTCCAAGCAGGAGAAGCCTGCTCAGATCAGCAGGGAGAGATCTCAGACCGGTGGTCAGTGGCCCACATTAGACCCCTCATTCACTTTGAGGAAAGCGCCATCATGCTGACTAGTGAGGATGGATTTACCCCATTTGAACCTCTGATGGGTCACAGGCTTAGGACTCAATTTCCCTTCCTTCCCCACACCTTGCTACCGAATGTCATGGGGAAAAACCATGATCAAGCTCGGAAGAAGGAAGAAGCCTACTGAGAGAGTCAGATTCGTACATTTAATCAGAGGTATAGAGCTCAAGACCTTCCGATTCTGGGAAGAGGAGAGAAGGTATGGATCAGAGACCAGAACTGTGCAGATATGGTAAAACCTCCTGGTCAGGACACAGTCAGACATCATTGGTAGAACAGACCTGCCCTAACCTCAATGGACAGAAAACCATCAAAAGCCTGGACAGAGCTCCTTGAATCAGAGAGAGTGTCACACCTACTACACCACACACGAAGGAAACCAGGGGTGACAGCACTCTCGAACTGACCTCGGAGCAGCAGGATTCCCATCTACCCCAGAAGGAGCTCCGCACTCATTCAGGGAGGGTAGTGAAACCATCAAAGAGATTTTTACTTTAAGAGAAGAGACTTCGGGGGAGGTGTGGGGGAATGTGTGTATAACAGTATGGGGATAAAGACTCGGGTTGGCCATGAGGGAAGATGTAGAGTAAAGGGTTAACTCTCATAAGAGCATACTGAGCATGTGCAAAAGAAGCTATGTCACAGTAAAATAAAAACAAAAAGCTAAAAGCTACTGCGGATGCTGGAAATCCAAAACAAAATAAAAACAGAATTACCTGGAAAAACTCAGCAAGTCTGGCAGCATCGGCGGAGAAGAAATCAGTCAACGTTTCGAGCCCTCATGGCCCTTCAGCAGAACTGAAGCATAGTTTCAACAAGGGAGAAATATAAATTGGTTTAAGGTGGGTGGGGGGGAAGAGACACATTGAGGGTGTGGTGTGAGCAGATAATCAAAAGATGTCAGAGACAAAAGGTCAAAGAGGTGTTGAAGGTGGTGGTCTTTGTCTGAGAAAAGTGCTAATTAAGAATGCAAGACAGGATATTCAAAGTACAGCTCTAGTGGGGGTGGGGTGGAAAGACTAAAGGTTTTAGTTTTAGATTTAAAAATAATGGAAATAGGTGGGGAAAGAAGAATCTATATAAATTATTGAAAAAAAAGGCGGGTGGGGGGGGGAAAGAAACGGGGTGGGGATGGGGGGAGGGGGAGTTTAAGATCTAAAGTTGTTGAATTCAATATTCAGCCCAGAAGGCTGTAAAGTGCCTAGTCGGAAGATGAGGTGCTGTTCCTCCAGTTTGCGTTGGGCTTCACTGGAACAATGCAGCAAGCCAAGGACAGACATGTGGGCAAGAGAACAGGGTGGAGTGTTAAAATGGCAAGCGACAGGGAGGTTTGGGTCTTTCTTGCGGACAGACCGCAGGTGTTCCGCAAAACGGTCGCCCAGTTTGCGTTTGGTCTCTCCAATGTAGAGGAGACCGCATTGGGAGCAACGAATGCAGTAGACTAAGTTAGGGGAAATGCAAGTGAAATGCTGCTTCACTTGAAAGGAGTGTTTGGGCCCTTGGACGGTGAGGAGAGAGGAAGTGAAGGGGCAGGTGTTGCATCTTCTGCGTGGGCATGGGGAGGTGCCATAAGTGGGGGTTGAGGAGTAGGGGGTGATGGAGGAGTGGACCAGGGTGTCCCGGAGGGAACGATCCCTACGGAATGCTGTCAAGGGGGGTGAAGGGAAGATGTGTTTGGTGGTGGCATCATGCTGGAGTTGGCGGAAATGGCGGAGGATGATCCTTTGAATGCGGAGGCTGGTGGGGTGATAAGTGAGGACAAGGGGGACCCTATCATGTTTCTGGGAAGGAGGAGAAGGCGTGAGGGAGGATGCGCGGGATATGGGCCGGACACGGTTGAGGGCCCTGTCAACGACCGTGGATGGAAAACCTCGGTTAAGGAAGCAGGAGGACATGTCCGAGGAGCTGTTTTTGAAGGTAGCGTCATCAGAACAGATGCGACGGAAGGGGCAGGTGTTGCATCTTCTGCGTGGGCATGGGGAGGTGCCATAAGTGGGGGTTGAGGAGTAGGGGGTGATGGAGGAGTGGACCAGGGTGTCCCGGAGGGAACGATCCCTACGGAATGCTGTCAAGGGGGGTGAAGGGAAGATGTGTTTGGTGGTGGCATCATGCTGGAGTTGGCGGAAATGGCGGAGGATGATCCTTTGAATGCGGAGGCTGGTGGGGTGATAAGTGAGGACAAGGGGGACCCTATCATGTTTCTGGGAAGGAGGAGAAGGCGTGAGGGAGGATGCGCGGGATATGGGCCAGACACGGTTGAGGGCCCTGTCAACGACCGTGGATGGAAAACCTCGGTAATGTCACTCACAGGGAGGATATCTAAGTAGCATCTCAGAGGGCAGCTCTACCTATATGTTAATCTTAACCTTTGTAAATCATTAACATGTAACTAAATGTATTTTAAACAAAGGCTATTGTTGACAGTGAGGTCTCTTCTAGAATAAGAAACTAATGAATCCCAAGATAACAGATACTCTGCCACCTCGTCTCTCTCCTCCCTACACTTCCCTGCCCGTCTCCATTTTCATTCCCTTTCTCCCTTCTCCATCCCTTTTTTTCCTCTCAAACTGATCACTCTTTCTCCTGCTCTTCAGTCCCCTCTCTTTCTTCCTCCCTTCCGATACCCCTTCACCCTGGTACCTGTACCCTTCACTCCGTCCCCTCTTTCCCTCACCTCCCCTCATCTTTCCTCAATATTGACCCAATTCCTTCTTGAACCCTAACTTCATTTAACCTGAACTCTGCGTTTAGTCTTCATTCCACGTGAGCAATGCCATGGGGGATCAACCAGCAAGAGAAGAAAATCTGCATTTGTTCGGCTCTCAGAAAATCTCTCAGAAATAGTTCAAATTACTTATTATGCAATGAGTCATTTTGAAGTGTGGTGACCATTTTTAACTTGGTAAGCATGGCAGCCAATTTGTATATATCAAGATCCCATAAAACAATCAAGTAAAATACTGGTTCATACGCTTTTTGGTGGCATTGTTGGAAGATAAATACTAGAGAAGATACTGTGGGAATGCACTGCTTCTTCAATAGGTACCAGTGAACATTAAACCTGCATCACAAGAACAGGCAGACACAGCTCAGTTTAGTATCTCGTCTGAAGGATAACACGCTTGACTGACATGCGATTCAGCACTCTTGTCAGTTCTGCACTGGCTAGTGGCAATTGAAATTATTGGAGCAAAAGAAAGAAGAAAACAAGAATTTACATTTTCAGATCCTCAAGACAATGGTCAGTACTGCACTGAAATGCCAACATAGATAATGGCGAAATCGTCCCAGATTTGCACTAACTGCGGTAGTGGGTGGGAAAAATGACGTTATACCTGCCGGCTATAATGGCGGCTTCTCATGCCGTATCATCTCAATCCCGCCGCATTAATTATGCGTTCCAGGAAATACACTGTTTCGATGGCAGGCGGGCTCCGATTCGCCAGCTCATTACCCCAGGTGCCACATTTAAAGTACAGCCTTGTGCACACCTCTCACTGCTCCCAGCCCAGTACTGCTGCAAAGAAGAAAGGCACAAAGACAGCAGCCTCCAGGTTTAGCGACACGTCACTCGAGCGCCTTTTGGATGCCGTGGAGGCCTGCTGTGATGTTGTCTACCCCAGCGCTGGCCACAGGAGGGGCATCAACATTCCCACTCCAGCTTGGTAGGTGATGGCAGTGGTGATCAGTGCCAATGCTGCACAGAAGAGGTGGACCATCCAATGCAGATAGAGGATGAATGACCTCATCCGTGCAGCCAGGGTAAGGCAACCATCTCATCATCAAAACTCACACACTCAAGCCCATCACACATTCACTGGCATCTCACTCACTGCCAGCTCAAGGGACATCACCACCTATTCTCTCACACATACCCTCACATGTCCATCTGGCCTCATCTCCTCTGGAGACTGCCTCCTCAGCCCTCACCATCTTGAGGCCAATTGCGCAGATCAACATGTGTCCCCACACACACCCTGGGATACCCTCCTTCCCCAGTACAGCTTTCGTCCTGCAACCTCTTCCCTTGCTGAAGGCCACTTCTCCCCCTTCCCCAAGCAAACCCTAGCCTTTGAAAAGCCACCCATGCTTTATGGCTGGTTTGTTAAGTAGAAACCTGCCCATAAGCTCCCCTAAAAGTGACGTGGTGCTGTCTGTGAAGCCTGGTGCTGATGACTGTGAGTGCTGACTGAAGCAAGGTAGGCAAAGAAACTTTGAAGTCCTGGGCGAAGTGCAGCCCACCAAGTGCATGCCTTTTATACACGCTCGGACGATCCAGCAGGAGGGTGGGGTGGGTAGTGGAGGGGATGAATCCGGTGGGCTGAGCTTATAATGATATAAGGAAGAATTTTCCCCCCCATTGGGGGGGAAGTGCAGGAGGGGGCGCGTGCAGGCATTCCTCCGATCGGCACCCCCGATAGGGGGCGCGCCAGCATTTTACGTGGCCAATTAAGATCCGCCTAGCGTGACATCCGCCAGGAAGTGCTATGTGCTCCCAATGCAGGCGGGGGGATTCCCTAAGCTGGGAGTGTGCTTTTTCACACATGCACGCGAAAGAGTGCGCTCATCTCCCTGAGGCTGTCAGATGAGTTGGGACATGTCCATCGCTTTTATTCAAATGTTTATTAAATTTTTAACAACCTTCATGAAACCTCATCCCACCCGTGGATGAGGTTTCATGCTTTTTCTGAAGCCCGCCAGGGCTCCTGGCCTGCCCGCCAACCTTAAGGCTGGACGGGTGGGTCCAATAACTACTTGAATAAGTTTTTAAATGGCTTCAATTGGCCGTTGACAGGTTGGCGGGCGCACAGCTGATTTGGCTGCGCCCCTGCCGACCTGAAAATTGAAATGGCGCGGGGTGACACTGGGAGTTCCGCCCGATGTCATCCCGCATCAATTTACACATCAGCGAACGCCCCCCCCCCCCGCCCCCCCCCCCCCCCCCCCCCCCTGCTCGCTGACCTCAATATCCTGGCCATGGAGATGCATTACATTGAGATTTCCAAAGGCGGGAAATGCGGCCTGCCATTGATGGGCAGAGCGGACAATCGCAAACCAATTTTTGGACTACTTGCCATATTGTCTGCTCACGCACGGAAAATTCTGCCCAATGTGCTAAAATCTATAAACCTTCTGATCTTCCGCTTGCATCTTCATCTATCTTTGCATCTTTATCCCAATTCTTTTCCCTTTCTGCCCTCAGCTCTATCCCTATGATCTCCTTCGTTCTATTTGTGATTACCTGGCTCTATTTCTAGAAACAATCTGCTTCATCAACACACACTCATCACTGCAACTGTTGACATCTCACTACAGCTGCCATTATTCCCTCCAGTCTAAATAAGGGCCATTTTTTAAAAATGGTGGGGAGCCTTATTTTAAATGGACAAAAATTATAGCAGATGACAGCAATTTTATGACACACAGCAAAAAGCTCCCAACTGATAGCTTGCATTCATGAAATCAGCTATAGAAAATTCAAATCACTTTTTCTCTAGCTGTTGGAGCGACTGGGAACCACCAAAATCAATGTTAAAATTCAAAAAAAGTAAATTTGACATTATCTGCACAGAGGCAATTCCTTTCAAATTAATGCAAATTTATTTTGAAGTACTCCAGATGCAGTTCCACTGTGCGCAGACAGATGGGTAGAGGCAACATAGAACCCAACTATTTCATACCTGATTAAATAAAAAAGCAATCCTGTTTAATACTTGTGGCTGCTTGAGTGTAAAACCAGGATTAGTGCTAGTATCACACTACCTCAAAGAGCAACAGTCCTATCCATGTGACAGCACAGTCAGTTGCCTTCAGAATTGTAATGGGGCTAGTACAGTTAATCGTACAGGCAATACCAACAATCTGTTTGAATTTGATTTACTGTATTTTAGCTAGCCAACTTAGAAATTCTATTTTGGTTTAATTAAGTTACTTAAAATTTTACAATTTTATTCCATTAAACCTTTTATTCAATTAAATTAAAAGGATGCATTGCTTTCCATAAATAGACTTGTAAATTAATACTTAAGAAAAATAAATACATACAAGTATCCTGTGCTTCTCCCCTATCATACATGCCACTTAAGACTTGGAAAACTCAACTGGTAGCTGCGGAATGTGCTATGGTTAGTGTAAATCATTTTAGCATGATTTTAATTCCTGTTTAAAAAAGCAAGTGGTCAGATCTGTGTCCTAAACTGACCTTGTTTTTAATGAATGCTATTTTTCTACAGTTCTGGCACTGGACCAGCCACCCCCATTGGGGTCCAGCTGGGCTTGGATCAGCTCACAGAGGCTGCCTTAGTTTGTGCAGCCTGCCAAGCGGAAGCCAGGAACAGTGCCGAGAACTGAAATAGATTTAAAAAAACATTATTTTGAACCCAAAAAAGAACACAATAGGCTCTCAAATGGTGCCTTGTACAAACAGGGCTTTTTCTACAGGCAAAGAATAGCTCCATCAAACATGTCAGAAAGACACTCTGTGTTGTTGAAATGCTTCTTTTGGGACTGTATTCTTGGCTCCCATACTCAGCTTATCTGGATCGTACTAAGTGGCAAACTCCCTCGGTTTTCTTGATTTTTCAGCTAAACTTGCACATTCAATCAGTGTCTGTTAAGACATGAATAGATCTATTGTGACTTAAGATGTAAGCATTCAGGCAGCAGCGTTTTGACTGAACTGAGTAATTAGGTGAAATGGCTGGTAGTTTCATAGCCTAGAGCACTCTCGGTGAATGTGACATAATACTTGAAAGCCTGAGAATATGTCAAAAACATCAAATAATACATGTTTGCTTTTCTCATGTAGAGTTAAACCACATTACAATAGGTGGAGCCTTACAAACCTGTTTTTCTTATCAGGGAATAATTTCATCAGCCTTCAACCAGGATGAACATTATCTAGCCTGAGTTTCACCATAAGATTTTGTGATGGTGATATTCATCTCTATGTGTTTTTTTTGCTATGTGGTGGAAATGTGAAATAGTTTGTGTACTTCATATCTACCGCTAGTCACAAGACTGGAAAAGGAAGGTTCTAAATATTCCATTTAAAACCACAAATCATGTCACAAGGACCTAAAGTGGTGGAAAAATAGCACAGGATTACCATACAATACCATTACTGATTAAAGCTTGTAGAGTTTGTCAGACATTTTATTATCTCAGTATTTTCCTGCTTGGCCAAGGATCGATTTTAACTTTAGGAAGACCAATTGGCAGAGCGTGAGGGCAGCAAAGAGGCCTGAATCATTTTAAGCCACGTGTAAAAGGTACAGTTACCACCGCTTAAAACATCCAAGTTTAAAATGGCCAGTCACTGACTCCAACCATAAAACAATAATCATTATCCATTTGCATTAATGTCAGTTTCAAAGTTGTCGGTGATAGCGTCTTAAGTGCTCTGTTTATTCCGGGCTGATTTACCAAAATAAAATGGGGCCTTTGTTCCATTCCAGTGCATTTGTGCCTACAGTCCATCAGCTTAAATTGAACATCATTAAATCACTTGTTGAATCATTGCTATTTGTAATAAACTTAGTAATATCCAGATGTAGACTCATCTGCAACATGAGGCCATCTGTTCCCGTTCAGGTACCAGGAGACCTGCTGTGTCCTTTCAGTATTTTTGCTTTGTTGTTATCTCATGCTGAATTTTATATGTTTTTTTTCTCAGGCAACTGCAACTGAAATGATGTTTAATTTGTAACATTACTCTGTTATACCACGTTATGCAGGCATTAGTGCTGCCTGAATGCATCGCGCATAAGCGATGGGGACTGTGCAAAGACCGTCAGCAGCATCTATAGAATTGTGCCTGTATCTTCAAAAGAGCAGAAGAGGACAAGTAGAAAATTGGGTCAGATATATTAAAAAAACAAGCCAATGAGGCCGATTTTAATTTACCAATATCAAACCTTAACGTGGTGGTAATGGCCTCAGCACGGGGTCAGTAGATCTACCACAAATACACTAGTTATTGACTTGCCTCCACTTTTACAGGGGTCTACCACTGTTCTTCTACAGCACATGTAACAATCTCAGTAACATCTGCAGTGGAGCTCCCCATGACAGAGGCTTTAAGATGGACTTTGCATGGAAGCATGTGATGTGGTAGGAGTAAGTATATGCTTTTCTAGCTGTAAATGAATCAGGAATTAATGAAAAGGAAGAGCAGCAGAAGTAGTTAATAAACCCTGAGCTAGTGAATGGTCTCTTAACTTCCCATCTCTATAACCCTTCCCTGGATTTTGACCAGTGTCTATTGACACCAACATGTCAGGCTACCAGTTGCACCAAGCTTGCCATTGAGATAAAGGTGAGCGGGACTTACAGGGCAGGACTCAAACAAAGGTTATTTACTCAGCAAACTGCAAAGCAAAGAAAGTTTATTTAATCAGCAAATAGAGTCAATTTAAACAGGACAATATGGCAGCCTACAGAGTCTATTTAAAAAGTTGCTATAAAATCCAGCAAACAGGAATGATGGCTGAAAGAATTTATATTTGTCTAGCATCCTTCAAAACCTCAGGGTATCATAAAACACTTAATGAAGTACTGTAAAACTGTGTATAGGGGAAGTCATTGTAAGCAGGATATTCACTTAGTGTGTTCTCCTGTCTTGGTACATCTGGTATGGTCAATGAACCTTTTCTTGCACTGTTCCCAGAGGTGGAATATTGCAAAAATGGCATTCACTTTGGTGGTCATTCTTCATGGTCTGCTATACTTGCTCCATTGTTCCCATCTGATCAGAAAATCAGGACTGGAAAATCCCAAACTACTTTTCTAACTCAAATCCAAATGTTTGGCGAAAACAACAAAAAAAATGTTTGAGTACACATGTAGGAAATTCTCCATTAGACTTTTGGGTGTTTGATACAAATAAACACCATAAAGGAAGGATATATTCCCTCATTCCTATTCAAGCTGTGTTTGAGGTATTTGGGTTAGTTGGTGTTCTACATGCCTCTCAGAAAATTTGCTACTATATTCCTAATATACATTCTTTAATGTAACTTTATGGCTGAGTTGTAGAAATGCTGCTCCAAAAGTAAAACATTGTTTTACAAGCACGTGGAGGAGAGCACAGATCTCCCTGAAGCAAAGTGCTGCCTCAGGGAGATCGCTGGAAGTTTTAAACATTTTTAGAAGTGTGAAAAAAAGATACTGTCACATGAGCTGGGACATGTCAATTTCTTTTATTTCAACATTTTGTAAATATTTAAAATTCCTCATGACGCCTCAGCCCACCCGTGGATGAGGGTTCATATTTTTTCAGAAGCCTGCCTGGGCTCCCAGCCTGCCCGCCAACCATAAGGTTGGACGTGCAGGTCCATTGATTACTTCATTTACTTTATTAATGACCTTAAGTGGCTGTTGACAGGTCAGCGGGCGGGCAGCCGACTCAGCTCCACGCGTGCCGACCTGAAAATGTAAATGACGTGGGGTGACGTCGGGACCCCCGCTTGCATACCAGAAGATGCAGTCGAACATGTATAGCATCATAGAATGGTTACAGCACAGAAGACCATTCGTATGTCAAAGTTTCAATGGAGGGATTTGATTTGAACTCCTTGCTTGTTTATATGATATTACAAAGTGTAATTTCCCAGCTATCAACTGTTAGAGATATTTTTCACTTGCAATTGATGTATGCAACAGTGAAAGTTACATCAAAAACAAAAACTGATTGTTCCTCAGTTGCTAATTTGGTCAAACAATGCTGAATTTTTGTAAGAGCACCTTTGAACAGTTTGTCAGCAAGTGAGAATAAATAGAGTATTGTAAGCAGCACTCTATGCTGGTTCAGTGTAGTTCGGCAGACTTTGCATTAGTGTGGAAACCCAACCATTATTTCATGTCTGTTAAAGTATATAACAAGGGAGTAGCAACGTACATTGATATATTAGTAAATTATGCATCCTCCAAGGATTTTTAAATTTCCCAATGTTTTGGCATAGGCATTTATTTCTATCATGTGAAAGCCAAAGTTACTACGTTGTACAATAATAACATTGAAACACTTTCAGCAGTATATTTCATCTAGGAAGGATAATTCATTGTCTTCCTAGTTTATTGTTGGCAGAATGGTGAACAATGCGCACTATTGAATTCTGCCGTGATCCTTTTCTTGGACAATCTCTGCCCCTTATACCAATCTCACTGTTTATTTCAATATAGTATTTCTGATTAACTTTTTCTGCACCATTTACAGTTGCATATTCCTCTATAGGATAACTTCTCAGATACCTCTTCTTCTGCTCAAATCTAATGTTTCTCTATTCTTTGTTCATTACTCAGAAACCCAGCATTAGGATATTAACATCATGGCACATCTTTATATAGCTTCTAAAGCTTGAATGTCTTCTTTATATATTTTGGCAACCAAAGTGGGACGTGGTATTGAAATTATGGTCTGACTTGGCTATTGACCAGTTTCACCATGATTTTCTCTCATTTGTGTTCAGTTACAATTGAACATTCTACTGGCTTAAAAACAAAAAACTGTGGATGCTGGAAATCCAAAACAAAAACAGAATTACCTGGAAAAACTCAGCAGGTCTGGCAGCATCGGCAGAGAAGAAAAGAGTTGCTTTGTTGATTGCTGCTATTCATTGGTTCTATATGATAGGCAATCAGCCTACTAAAGTGCATGGGTTTCTTTCAACTTTTCTACAATTTCAGTGCTGTTCATGAGGTACCTGAGCTAGTCTGTTGACCAGAGGTATACATTTGTCCTGCATGTCCAGAATTATTCTTTTTATTAGGTGCTCCATTTGTATTGTATGGAACAGCCTCCTCCATTCTATCTGTTGTAATTCTTCCCACATTTCTTTGAATTTACGTTCTTATGAAGTTATAAGCCTGGCTTCTGGTAAAACTTAAACTCAGGTCACACCTTGATCATTCTATGGTCATTGCCCCTCTGGGACTTCTATTTCCTGTACATTGTCTGAGTAAAAGGTCAAGCTGAGGGCTGCCTCTTGTGGTTTGCCTTATGCTATTAGTAATGACACAATTGCACATTGCATTTACCAATTCTAAATCTGAGCCTCTTGAGAAAGCCAATTTGAGTCAGAATCTTAATTTTGCAGTTCTCCTTAGTAATGCAGACCTATTTACAATTTGACCTGTATGTAACCCGAATTACCATATTCTTAACAAATCAAAGGAATTCAAACTTGCTAAAAGGGCATTTAGAGAAAAGTCATACAAGTTCATTTTTGTCCACTATTATTGGTTGTTGTGGCAATTTGTCAGCTACAAAACCAGAAAATGCTGGAAGTGCACCGCACGTCAAGTCATCAACTGTGGAGAGAACAGGCAGGCTAACGTTTCAGGTGCGTGTCCTTCATCAAAACTCTCAAGTAATTTTAACCCAACTCTCCCAGTGGGAAACCAACCTGATCAGATCAGCTCCCCATTTTGCCCGATTTTGATTTCTATTGAGCTCAGTGTCAGTTGGCTTGTTAAACAAGGGCTAGCTTTCCACCAGACGAGCACTATTGAAATTAAAATGACATAATCTCTGTTTTGTTTCAAATTTCTAGCATTCTCAGTAAACCACTCTTGCAATTTTTCAACTGCTCTGCTGATGTCAGACTTCAGTATGCCGATTTGACATCATTTCAATTTATTTTTTATTCCAATTTACTGCTGTAGTTAAATCTTATACCTTATGTGGTGATACACATTCAGTAATTATCTGTAACGTAAGAATTTAAATTTGAGATCAATAGACAAATCTTCTTCTGTGGTTCCAACTTAAATTTGAGTGTTTCCCATGTTTGGTATCATTATTTCAAGCCTTTTTCCACCTTTGAAGTGTATTCTTATCCTCCAGAGCCTTCATGTCAATTCAATATCAACAAAAACTTATATTTATAGAGTACCTTTAACATAATAAAACATCCTAAGGTGCTTCACAAAGGGATTATAAAGCATACTTTGATACTAAGTCACATGAGGCAATAATAGGGCAGGTAGCCCAAAGCTTGGTCAAAGAGGTAGGTTTGAAGATGCATCTTAAAGAAAGTGCTAGAGAAACTGAGAGGGAAGGCAGAGAGGAAGGGAATTGCAGAGCTTAGGCCCTTGGCAGCTGTAGGCACAGTCGCCAATGGTGGAGTAATTAAAATCAAAGTGCTCAAGAGGCCAGAATTAGACTAGTGCATATATCATGGAGGTTTTTGAGGCTGGAGGAGATTACAGAGACAAGGAGGAGCGAGACCATGGAGGGATTTGAAAACAAGGATGAGAATTTTAAAATCAAGGCTTCGCTTGCCTGAGAGTTAGGTCAGTGAGCACAGGGGTGATAGGTGAACAGACCTTGGTGAAAGTAAGGGGATAAGGAGCAGAGTTTTGGATGAACTCAAATTAGCGTAGAATGTGGGAGACCAGCCAGGAATAGCTAAATCTAGAGGTAACAAAGGCATGAATGAGTTTAGCCAGGGCTGAAGCTGAGCCATGTTATGGAGAAGGAAAATAAGTGGTTTTAGTAATGATGCGGATATATGGTTGGAGGCTCATCTTAGGGTCAATAATGACACCAAGGCTTCAAACAGTCAGGTTTAGTTTCAGCTGACAGGGAGAGGGATGGAGCTGGTGGCTAGGAAAAGGAATTTGGAGCGGGGAACAAAGAGACTGGTCTCCCAGTCTTCCCAATATATTAATTGGAGGAAATTTCAGCTCCTTCGGTACTGGATGTTGGATAAGCAGTTTGATAATATATCAATAATAGAGGAGTCGAGAGATGCAGTGGTGAGGTCGAGCTGAGTGTTGTCAGCTTACATGTAAAAACTTACCATTGTGTTTTTGGATGATGTCACCAAGGGCAGCATAATCTCGCAAACCAAGAAGGGGCCAAAGATAGATCCTTGGGGAACACTAGAGGTAACAGGAGGGCAAAGAGAAGCCATTGCAACAGAGATAACGGTTCGGGAGCAGGAAGAAAAGCTATTGCCAGAGATACTCTGGTTATGATTAGATAGATCAGAATGGAAGCAGGCGAATGCAGTCCCTCCCAGCTGGATGACAGTGGGGAGGCATTGGAAAACAGAAACGGGTGTAACTACCTCTTAAAGTATCTTGTTAAGGAAAGAACAATTTATGGATAGAATATGGCTTGTTGAGGGAATATAAGGTGGAAGTGAAGTTTAAATAATAACTCGATAGTGAATAGAGTGTAGGTGACAAAGCATGTTATCATATACAATTTTCTAAATGCCACATTAAGAGTGATTGCCCCTCCATTGCCATATCCCCTGAGGAGCAAGTGTGTAATTGCAATATAATTGAAGGATACTACATAAGTGGTCTTTTTATATTGCCTGATATTTGTTAAATGTTGAATCAAAACATAAATTTAACAAGGAGTGCTATAAATCAGTCTTCATAATATTAAACCCAGTGTGGACTGATTATGGGGTAGTACTTATAAACATAAATTGTTGTCAACAGCTTGTTACATTGGGTGTTGCAGGTACATTTGGATTTTATTAATAAGTTTAAGTGTTTTGGAATATTACTCTGTTACCTGTAGCAAAATATTATTTGGTATTTGCCGATGTCATAAGATTCAAAGTTATAACTGTTTATGATGTAGTTTTGAAATCTATAGTAAAAATATATTTTTTCCTTTTCAAAGCAAACACTTTCAGTTGTGAGGTGGTGAAATAATGGGTTATGGAATGGGTCTGAAAGAAAGGCTATTTTAATTTTTCATTCTTTAACCTTTTGGTGGCCCTCAATGTTGCAATGCTGAAAACATTCCTTGTATGCCATTGCTGTAATGCATGAACTGTGTAGCTTACAAATAGGACTTTCCTAGGTCACTTCCTCTATGCTTCAGACTCCTTGTACACAGTGGGGAAGGGAATCAGCACTTGACCCCTTTCAACAGATATTCATTAGAGCAGATGATTTCCCATTACATAGCTTATGACTAACCTCTGGTATCCTGCAGCAGAAACCTAAAAAAGGGTTCATTCATGACAAATGACAGTCTATTATATGAAGGAGCAAGGCACATACAGTATTTTTAATTTCCATAACTGGTTGGACATGAGTGATGGTCAAGACCACAGTGAAAGCCAGAAGCCAAAATGTAAATCGTATTTCCATTCAGGGAAAATTTTGTATATGTTTTGCATTTTTGTAAGTTTTTTGAGGGAGTGACAATGTCAATATTTGTTTCTATATAAAAAGACTTGATCCACATTAGAGAAGCAATGCCTGGGGCCTCTGCTAGAGGTGTGTAAAATAATGAAGGCACTAAATTGTTTTCATATAGATTGATTATTCTAATAAGCTCGGTCAGGGAGGACCAGACATCTAAAGGAAGACTTGTATTTACGTAGCACCTTTCATGGCCTCAAGGCATCCTGCATTTTACAGCCAATGAAGTGCTTTTGAAGTGTAGTTACTATTGTAATGTAAGAAGTTGTGTAAAGATAGAACTAGTTAGCTATCAGGAAGTTCTTATTTTCCCACAAAATAGTAGAATTATGGGCAAGCCAACGGCTCATGTGTTGAATGCAGATTCACTGTGTACATTCAGAAGAGAGCTGGATTAGTTCCAGGCTGGAATAGAGATCAGGGCATACGAAGGGTAAGTGGAATAACAGGAAGGTAAATCATGGTCAACATGTTCTCCTGGTCTCATTTTGATTGCCTAAGGAGATAGGAGAGGAACTTTCCAAAATTTCCTCTTTAAATTCGCCTTGATTTTTTAAAATAGTTTTCATTTTGGTTCTCCTGGGAGATGACATAGCTATTGGTGGGTGGAGAATATTGTAAAGTATGATGCAAAAGAGACCTTAATGATAGAGGGCAGGCTCGATAGATCAGCTGTCCTTTATCCTTTACAAAAACAGAATTACCTGGAAAAACTCAGCAGGTCTGGCAGCATCGGTGGAGAAGAAAACAGTTGACGTTTCGAGTCCTCATGACCCTTTGGCAGAACTGAAGTATAGTTAGGAGAGAGGTGAAATATAAGCTCCACCTTCTCCACCGATGCTGCCAGACCTGCTGAGTTTTTCCAGGTAATTCTGTTTTTGTTTTGGATTTTCAGCATCCGCAGTAGCTTTTAGCTTTTTTGTCCTTTATCCTTTGTATGTTTTGTATAAAACATAAGCTTCTACTACCTTTATTACTGCAGGCACATCCAGTGACCACCCATCGTCACCCGTCAACTTCGAATGGCTATGACAGGACATGGAAAACATATCATTAATGTGGCAGAAAATTTTATTTCTCCTGGTGTCTATGGCTGTTCAATTGTCTTGGACATTACATATGAGCTAATACTTCTTTTGCCTTATATCCTATGGATGGATGCTGTCCGGGAGAGGTTAATATGCGGTAGTGGGAACACCAGTTGATTTTTCCTCCTCAGTCAAGGTGCTGAGGCCAGTTCTGGGATTTCAGCTTCTCCCCCATTTGAGGTCAGCAGACACCACAAACGAAATCAGAGACATCCTGGTAATATCACTGAGTGCTGTGCCCATGCTGCCTTTACTCACTATCACTGAGGAACCTTGTATTTTTAATATTGAAAAGGGACAAACATACCATCCATCCGCTTGTCATTTTCAAGGAATGCTCTGTAGCCAAAGGCAACAACACTTTTAACAGATTGACAATTTTATTTGCCTGCATATGCACACACATGTATGACAGCATAATGAGTAACTGCAGTCTGCACAGCAAAGGAGCAATATAAATTATATTCTCTGGTGTGTTGTTAGGTCTTATGTTTAATGACATAAGTGCTTTCACACAGCAGTAAGAAAGAGCATGCTTGTCCATGCGGCATCACATAAACTCAGACCCAGTCAGACGCCATTACAATAAGCAGCATGGACTTGTCAATGGTAATTAAGGGAGCAATTATTATGGAAATCTGCAATTGATTGATCATCAGATATTCCAAGTGTGAAGAAAACAGCTTAGTGGAGCAATATGACCTTAGGTTAACCTGCGACCTACAACTTTAAGTGATTCAGTTGTGTCATTCATTTTCAACCCAAAGCTAGGATAATAAGAAATTTTGACATTGAAGTAACACAAAAAAATTGTATCCATTGGAGAGAACATAAAGATGATTAATACTAGTGCAATAGCCCCATTCTCATAAAGGAACAATTGACACTATTTTCTTGGAAGTTCCGTGTGCTGATGATTTCAAAGTGTACCAATGTACTGAAGCAGAGGAGACTTAGCTTTCAGTTCATGTTATAAAGGACAAGAGCAATCTTTCAAAATTACGTGTGTTTCACACACTGGAGAATCTATATAGTAATCAATAACTACTTTGGAATTGTAATAGGCACATGGGAAATTGCTGCAGCCTCTAGTAGTTTTGTAAAATCCCTTTCCTTATTGTCTCCCATATACAGTGGCTTTTACTTCAGTATGATTCTAAGGTCATCATAGGCCCTCTGCACCCTGGCCCAAGGGAAAATTCTTCAAGTGTGGACCCAGTGAAAGTTAATGAGCTACTTAACTTTAGGGATGCATCAAAAACGAGAGGCACTCCTGTCATCCATTACATGGGAATGTAACGCTTTAATCATTTATTAAAATCATTCAGAACTTGTACTGTGTAAGTCGCTTTCTGCCAGCATGTCACCGGTGTAGCCCTGCTACATAGCAGGTATTTCATTGTTGCAAGGAAAGCTTTATTTATGTGCAGTTTTCTGTGTGAATCGTTTTCTTTGACACCATATCACCCACTCTCAAGATAATAATTACTGTTTTCATATTGGCCCTCAAGTTGGGAGCAGGTGTACTCTTAGCATTATAATCTGGAAAACTTGTGATCCTTGCATCTAGTCTGAAATCACAGTGCTATCATAACGTGTATTGGCACATTGTTGGCTGCACTAATTAAGAGGCATGAAATCTCTCTGCAATATGTGGCCCAGGGACCTTGGGACTAATCTCTTGACTGCTGGAAATGCCTTAATGGGGATATAAAACAGGAGTTGACAATTGCCTGACGGGAATGAATACAAAGGAAGATTTTATAAACTCATGCACTTTACTTCTAATGGGGAGCCACCAAAATTACATATTCGAGGCATTGGTTTAGAAACTCTTTGGCACCAAGCCTGGTTTACAGACAGGAAGTGGGAAACTACTGATGCAAAATTCATTCACTCCAATATTTGGGCGCAGCCAATATTTAAGCACAGGGGTTGCGTGTGCGTCCACGCCCATTGGAAACAAGCCAAGTAAGACACAAAAATTTGTTTACCTACTTCATTTCCGTGATTGTAGCGTGGCCACAATTCACTCCCATGCATCCCAGGTCTCTATTGCAGTGTAAACATCCTTTTTGTATTCTTTCAGAGGGTATGGGTGTCAAATGGCTTTTTAAAATTCACTTGAAGGCTGTGGACATCGCTGAAAAGGCCAGCATTTATTGTCCATCCCTTAATGCCCTTGAGAACAGTTAAGAGTCAACTGCATTTCTGTGCGACCAGAGTAGCATGTAGGGCAGACCAGGTAAGGATGGCAGATTTCCATCCTTCAAGGACAGTAGTGAACCAGTTGAGTTTTTATGATAGTCCCATGGTCACCATTACATATTCTGGATTGTATTTTAATTAACTGGATTTAAATTCCACCAGCTGCCATGGTGGGTTTTGAACCCATGCCACCCCATAAAATTAGCCTGGGCCTCTGGATTACTAGTTCAGTGATATTACCACTATGCTACCACCTACCCCCGTCTCTCCCTGGACCGACATTTTTAAAAAAAATTCCATTTACGGGATGTGTGCATTGTGGGCTAGGCCGGCATATATTGCCCATCCATAATTGTCCTTGAGAAGGTGGTGATGAGCTGCCTTCTTGAACCGCTGCAGTACTTCTGGGGCAACATCTTCCTCCCGTCGGGGGGGATGTGCGGGAGCAGGCGCGAGCGGGCGGGTTGCCGATCGGCACCCCCAGTTGGGGACGTGCCGCCATTTTACGTGGGCGGGCCAATTAAGGCCCACCCAGCATTACATCTGCCAGGAAGTGCTATGCGTTCCCTGTGCAGGCGGTGGGGGGGGGGAGGGATTCCCTGAGCCAGGAGTGCATTCTATTGTGCATGCGTGCAAACATGTGTGCTGATCTCCCTGAGGGAAAGTGCTGCCTCGGGGAGATCGGCTCGGTTTGAAAATTTCAATAAAGAAGGGGAAAAAATTACTGACATGTCTTCTCATGTGCCACTGCCACATGAGCTGGGACATGTCAATTTCTTTTATTTAAACATTTTATAAAAATTTTAATACCCTCATGAAACCTCATCCCGCCCGTGGATGAGGTTTCATGTTTTTTCAGAAGCCCGCCTGGGCTCCCGGCTTGCCCGCCAACCTTAAGGTTGAATGGGCAGGTCCACTAATCATGTTAATTACTTTATTAATGGCCTAATAGGCCCAACTGAAAATCTAAATGACGCGGGTGACGTCGGGACACACGCCCGACAGCACCCCGCGTCATTTTACGCATCGGTGAGCGAGCCCTGCCCCCCGCTTGCCGAACAGAAGATTCCGACCCTGGTGTAGGTACACGCACAGTGCTGTTAGGGAGGAAGTTCCAGGATTTTGACCCAGCGACAGTGGAGGAACAACGATATGTTTCCAAGTCAGGATGGTGAGTGGCTTGGAGGGGAACTTCCAGTGGTGGTGTTCCCATGTATCTGCTACCCTTGTCCTTCTAGATGGTAGTGGTCGTGTGTTTGGAAGGTGCTGTCTAAGGAGGCTTGATGAGCTTCTGCTGTACATTGTGTAGATAAGAACATAGGAACATAAAAACTAGGAGCGGGAGTAGGCAATTCAGCCCCTCGAGCCTGTCCCGCCATTCAATACGATCATGGCTGATCTCATTTCGGCCTCAACTCCAATTTCCTGCCCTCTCCCCTAAACCTTTAAACCCTTTACTAATTAAAAGATGGTACACACTGCTGCCACTGTGCCTCAGTGGTGGAGGGAGTGAATGTTTGTGGAAGGGGTGCCAATCAAGCAGGCTGCCTTGTCCTGGATGGTGTCAAGCTTCTTGAGTGTTGTTGGAGCTACACTCAACCAGGCAAGTGGAGAGCATTCCATCATACTCCTGGCTTGTGCCTTGTAGATGGTGGATAGGTTTCGGAGAGTCAGGAGGTGAGTTACTTGCCACAGGATTCCTAGCCTCTGACCTGTTCTTGTAGCCACAGTATTTATATAGCTAGTCAGTTCAGCTTCTGGTCAATGGTAACCCCAGGAAGTTGATAGTGGGGGCTTCAGCAATGGTTTTGCCATTGAATGTCAATGGGCAATGGTTAGATTCTCTCTTGTTGGAGATGGTCATTGCCTGGCACTTGTGTGAATGAATGTTCCTTGCCACTTATCAGCGCAATCCTGGATGTTGTCCAGGGCTTGCTTCATTTGGACATGGACTGCTTCAGTATCTGAGGAGCTGCGAATGGTGCTGAACTTTGTGTAATCATCAGCAAACATCCCCATTTCTGACCTTATAATGGAGGGAAGGTCACTGAAGCATCTGAAGATGGTTGGGCTGAGGATACTACCCTGAGGGACTCCTGCAGTGATGTCCTGGAACTGAGATGATAGTCATAACTCCAACTAGTGCAGCGTTTCCCCCCTGATTCCCATTGACTCCAGTTTTACTAGGGCTCCTTGACGCCACACTCAGTTAAAATGCGGCCTTAATGTCAAGGGCAGTCACTCTCACCTCACCTCTGGAGTTCTACTGGAACAACTTGGCTAGGGGTGTTGCAAGTTCTGGAGCACAAGTTTTCAGTCCTATTGCCGGAATATTGTCAGGGCCCACAGCCTTTGCAGTGTTCAGTGCCTCCAGCCATTTCTTGATATCACGAGGAGTGAATTGAATTGGCTGAAGACTGGCATCTGTGATGCTGGGGACCTCTGGAGGAAGCCGAGATGGATCATTCACTCGGCACTTCTGGCTGAAGATTGTTGCGAATGCTTCAGCCTTTTCATTTGCACTGATGTTCTGGGCTCCCCCATCATTGAGGATGGGGATTTTTGTGGAGCCTCCTCCTCCTCCAGTGAGTTGCTTAATTGTCCACCACCAGTCATGACTGGATGTGGCAGTACTGCAGAACTTAGATCTGATCCACATACAAGTAGTCCTGTTGTAGCTTCACTAGGTTGACACCTCATTTTTAGCTATGCCTTTTGTTGCTCCTGGCATGCCCTCTTGCACTCTTCATTGAACCAGGGTTGATCCCCTGGCTTGGTGGTAATGGTAGAATGGGGGATATGCAGGCCGTGACATTACAGAATGTGGTTGAGTACAATTCTCCTGCTGCTGATGGCCCACAGTACCTCATGGATGCCCAGTCTTGAGTTGCTAGATCTGTTCAAAACACCAGTGTCATTTCGCACAGTGGTAGTGCCACACAACACGATGGAGTGTATCCTCAATATGAAGGTGGGACTTCAACTCCATAAGGACCGTGTGATGGTCACTCCTACCAATATTATCATGGACAGATATATCTGCGGCAGGAAGGTTGGTGAGGATGAGGTCATGTATGTTTTTCCCTCTTGTTGGTTCCCACAGACCCAGTCTAGCAGCTATGTCCTTTAGGACTCAGCCAGCCCAGTTCGTGGTCATGCTACTGAGCTACTCTTGGTGATGGACATTAAAGTCCTGCCAGTGGGACAGAAGATACCCAGGGAATGTGATGGTGATGTCTGGGACTTTATCTGTAAGGTATGATTCTGTGAGTAAGACTATGTCAGGCTGTTGCTTGACTAGTCTGTGAGACAGCTCTCCCAATTTTGCACAAGTGCCCAGATGCTAGGAAGGAAGACTTTGCAGGGGCGACAGTGCTGCGCTTGCTGTTGTTGTTTCCGTTGCCTAGGTCGATGCTGGAGTGGTCTGTCTGATTTCATTCATTCTAATTGACTTTTTAACGGCTTAATACAACTGCGTGGCTTGCTAGGCCATTTTGGAGGGCATTTAGGAGTCAACCACATTACTGCGCGGATCACATGTAGGTCAGACCAGGCCATGTGAGGAAAGCAGATTTCCTTCCGTAAAGAACATTAATGAACCAGATAGGTTTTTATGACAATTGACAATGGCTTCATGGTCACCAGTAGATTTTTAGTTCCAGGTTTTTATTGAATTCAAATTCCACCATTTGCCATGGTGGAACTCAGGTTCCCAGAGCAGTACCCTGGGTCATCAGTCCAGTGACAATACCATTACATGATTTCCATAAGAAGGTGGAGGGGGTGAGCTGCCTTCTTGAACTGCTACAGTCCATGTGGTGTAGGAACATACACAATGCTGTTAGGGAGGGAGTTACAGGATTTTGACAGTGACAGTGAAAGAATAGCAATATAGTTCCAAGTCAGGATGGTTGGCGACTTGGAGGGGAATTTGCAGGTGATGGTGTTCACATGCATCTGCTGCCCTTGTCCTTCTAGGTGGTAGAGGCCACACGTTTGGACGGAGCCTAGGTGACTTCCTACAGTGCATCTTGTAGATGGTACACATTGCTGCCATTGTGCATCAGTGGTGGAGGGAATGAATTTTTAAGGTGGGGGATGGTGTGCCAGTCAAGCAGGTTGCTTTGTCCTGGATAGTGTCAAGCTTTTTGAGTGTTGTTGGAGCTGCACTCATCCAGGCAAGTGGAGAGTATTCCATCACACTCCAAAATTGTGCCTTGTAGATGGTGAACAGGCTTTTGGGAGTCAGGAGGTGAGTTACTCACCACAGAATTTCCAGCCTCTGACCTGCTCTTGTAGCCACAGTATTTATATGGCTGGTCCAGTTCAGTTTCTGGTCAATGGTATCCCCAAGGATGTTGACAGAGGGGTTTTAGCAATGGTAATGCCATTGAATGTCAAAGGGAGGTGGTTAGATTCTCTTTTGTTGGAGATGGTCATTGCCTGGCAATTGTATGGTGCAAATGTTACTTGCCACTTATCAGACTTATGAAGCCATCCATTCCCATACACAGCAAGACCAGGACAATATTCAGGCTGATGTGTGGCAAATTTTGAGTTCCTGGATCTGTTTGAAATACAGCACGGTGGTGCTAAATAAAATGATGGAAAGTATCCTCAACATGAATACAGGCTTTCGTCTCTACAAGGATTATGCAGTGGTCACTCCTACCAGTACTATCCTGGACAGATGCATTTGTAGTGAGGATGAGGGAATAGGTTTTGTTGGTTCCCTCACCACCTGCCACAGAGTCAATCCAGCAGCTATGTCCTTTAGAGCTGATCTTGCTGATGGACTTTGAAGTCCCTCAGCCAGAGTACATTCTGTGCCTTTGCCGCCCTCAGTGCTTCTTCCAAGTGGTGCACCTCTGATTTGTTAGCAGAGGGAAAACTGGTAATCAGCAGGAGTTTGCCTTGCCCATGTTTGACCTGATGCCTTAAACTTCATGGCATCCAGAATCAATGTTGAGGACTCCCAGGGCAACGCCCTCTCAACTGTGTACCACTGTGCCGCCATCTCTGGTGGGTCTCTCCGGCAGGTGGGATAGGGCATACACAGTGATGGTGATGGTGGCGGCGACATTATCTGTAAGATATGACCCTGTGAATATTATTATGTCAGGCTTGAACAGTCTGTGGGACAGCTCTCCCAAATTTCGGCATAAGCCCTTAGAAGTTAGTAAAGAGGACTTTGCAGACTTGACAGGACTGGCTATGCATTGTTGTTTCTGGTGTCTGGGGTGATGCCTTGTGCCCTGTCCTGTTTTATTCCTTTTCTGTAGTGGTTTTAGATAAATGAATGGCTTACTGGGCCAGCTAGGCTTAGAGGGCAGTTAAGAGTCAATCACACTGCTGTGGGTCTGGAGTCACATGTAGGCCACACTGGATAAGGATGGCAGATTTCCTTCCCTGATTCGTGAATCAGATGGGTTTTTATGTCAGTGGTTTCATGGTCACTATTACTGAGGCTAGCTTTTAATTTCAGATTTATCAATTGAATTTAAATTCTACCAGCTACCATGATGGGATTTGAATCCTTGTCCCCAGACTGCAGTGACATTATCACTGCACCACTGCCTCCCTGCATCCTCTGTGCACCCCTGCGGCCAAGTATCAGCTGGAAGAAACCAATGCTCCAGGCAGTCTTCCTATTTTTAAAAACGCAGTATGCATAAAAGGAAAAGTTGCAGCAATGCATTGCAGGCCGCTGGATAATTGTTTTACCATTCAGGGAGAAGCAGTGGCATAACAAGGCAAGGAGAGGACTCTTAGATATTGTGACACTGGCCTGGGATCTTCTGCTGAAAGGTCCAGGCCAAGCAGGAGACCAAGTTTCTGTTGGGGCACCAGAAAGCCTTCCAGAGTAACCCTGCGAAGGGAATGGGAGCAGGTGACAAGGGTCATAAAAGCCCAAAGCGTAGCAACATGGACCTGGCAGCAGAGCTGCAAAAACTTTCATAACGTCATTCAGATGGTCAAGGCGAATGAATGCATTGCACATCACACACCACTCACATTACTCAATGCAGCATATGCCCATTACCAACCCAGCAACACACCCTGACATTCAGGACTCACCCTGAACATCCTTATATTGCACTTCACTCCCACACACCTTCCAGTCATGCCATCCACGCACAAACACCTCTTCAGTCCTCCACATACCTCCAGCTATTCAGCTCTGGCAGGCACATCACCCAAACACAGGCGAGAAAGGCAAATGATGAGCAAAGGACCAATGAGGATCCATCTCCTCAGTACTCTTGAACAGATGGTCCTGAGGATCGGGGATGCCAGGTGCTGGGCCTTCCTGGACAATGTTGATCATGATGATGTGCCTTATACACCTTAACTGCTAACTCCTCACCCCCATCTTGAAAAGTGCCATGAATTGGACATAACCAATGGAATGATTGTGGGCCTTCTGTTTTACCCCCCCCCACCTCATCCACCCTCACCCACTCTCCCCTTCCCTCCCCTTATGCTTTCAGACAGCCAAGAGCTGCTGAGTCTCAAGTGCAAGAGCGTGAAGAGTAAGGGAGCCACTCTCAGCCACCAGTTCAGAGACTGTCACAGCCCCAATGTTAAAGGCTAGTTTGGAATCGGGCTCTGCACACGGTGAGCGACTGGACATGAGTGGGCGGCAGCAAGGGCAGATGGATAAGTCAGCTTATGTGCAAACTCCCCGGAGGGTGAGGCCACATACCAGTTCTGCTGCAGGAAGCTCAGTTGTGCACCCCATTGAGGTCGATTATAGGCAAATATGTACACTGAGATGCTTGGTGCATTGGCAGGCCAGCTGGCTAGGCACGGGGAGGAGTCTGGCTCCTCTGTGACACAGGGTATTGTGCAGAGCTTGGAGCCCATCCTTTCCAGCATGCAAGTGATGGGCACTTCTATGGCAATGCTGCAAGAGCAGCCCATGATGGAGTGTTGGCTGGAAGTACAGGCGAATCCTCCCAATAACTCAGTGCTGCAATGGAATCTCAGACAGAATGATATACTTGCCGAGATTGCTTGCATCCAATCTCAAACTGTTGTATTTGTGGATGTTGATCTCATGGCCGGACAGGGCCTGCAAGCTCACCACAGTCGAACCATCGGTGCTCCCCAAGTCCCACCACACCTTCGCTCCTCCGGTCCCACCTCGCCTTCACTCTTCAGATCCTGGCAGCCCTCAGCACACTCACTGACACTGGTGTTCCCTGCTCCTCAAATCAGAGACTGTTCCTGTCCTTCATTTGTTGCTGATAGGCTTATTAGTTCCTAAGAGCAGCAAATGTGGGAAAGGAACAGCCTGTGATTGGGGGAGCAGCCCCTTGCAAAATCTTGAATCTCACTTACCTGTCTTGAACAATGGCTCCAGGTGCCACATACCGGGGCTTTGCGGGCCACAATATGGCCTAAAGGGCCATCGGTTGGACAAGCCTGCTTTAAAGGCTGCAGTAGTGGTGAGAATTCAGCCCTGGTGGAAAAGCGAGTGCAAACCCTCTCGAAAATCTATCTTCCTTTCTTTTTAATACTGTAATAATTTTATGCCTGAGATCATTTTGTATTTTTGTTCTGTTTGTTAAATTGTTAATTTATGACATGAACTAATGATATTTTTAAGTTTGCTCAACCCCACAAGGCTATTAGGCTGAGAAACTATATTTGCTGATATTCGTGAAGAAAGCTTAACCACTCATAAAAAAACAAATTTCCCTGCTCTGTATCTTAACACAGGCACCAATCCATTTATTTTAAATGGTTAACGTTTCTGCTAAAATAGCTAGCAGAGAAATGTCTTACCAATGTGTTAGGTGATCATCCGCTAACATTGACAACATTAATTTCTAGGTTAAATTGTTCCTGAGCGATAATCTCTAATTGTGAATATTCCTGTACAATAATGGCAGTGCGAGTGTAATTTGTAATGATAGGGCTGATTCCACAATTTGGCCCTCCAGCATGCAGGGAGCACCAGTCTGTTACAATTTGCATTTGTATGGTGCCTTGGATCTAGTGAATTATCCCAAGGGGCTTCAAATTTTAATGGTCAGGAAATTGCATGCCCTAAATTATGTCAACAATAACTTCAATTTATGTAGCACCTTTAACACAGTAAAATGTCCCAGGTTGTTACACTGGAGCTCGATCAAACAAAATTTGACACTGAGCCACACCACTAAGGCAGGTGACCAAATGATTGATCAAAAACATGAGTTTTAATGACTGGCTTAAAGGAGAGTTAGAGAGTCAGAGAGGTTAAGGGAGGGAATTCCAGACCTTATTGCCGCGACAACTGAAATCACAGCTGCCAATGGTGAGGAGATGAAAATCAGGGTTGTCTAAGAGGACAGAATTGGTACAGTGCAGAGATCCCGGTGGGTTGCAGAGTAGGAAGAGGTTACAGAGATAGGGAATGGCGAGATCATTTTCTTGGTGGGATTTGAAAACAAGGCTGAGAACTTTAAAAATTGAGATCTTGTTGTACTCGGAGCCAATTTAGGTCAGCAATCATAGTTGCTGGGTGAATGGGATTGGGTGCAATTTAAGTTTAGAGCAGCAGAGTTTTGGATGAACTTCAGCGTAAGGACATAGAGATGTAACAGGCAACAGAGGAGACTGTCACCCTGTTGGTGTGAGCTAGATTTGAATCCTGGTCCCAGAGATGAACGATCATGGAGAAAAGTAAAGAGCATTCATTTTTTTCCCCCTCTTGTAATTATTTTTCAGTCAGTAACTTTAAAATCCTTCCCAATGGCAGTACAAGAACACAGTAGTGTGTGAGCTCTGTAAACGATCAATCATTGCTTAATATGATATCTGTCACTTTCGGCTGAAAGCCATTTACCTTAAAGTACCTGGGAACAATATTTCATGGAAAAAGAAGGACAAATAGTGGAAGGCATGTAATCCATTCAAATGTCAGTCACTACTGCTGGAGGGCCGACACTTGTGGCTGCTAGAGTTAATTGATACTAATTTAAAACCCACTTGCATGGAAGGGGTGTAAAATCCGGGGCTGTGATACTAAGAAACCAAGGGTTCTGCTTCAGATGAGATATGTAATCACAGTGTGATCTCCACAATAGAACAGCTAAGACATAGGTAAACTTAACTATATATAAAAGATATATATATAAAATATGTAACATATACAGTTTTTTTTGAAACCGCTTCTCATACATATCTGTAAGGTGTGTTTCAGAGTTATAGAAAGGAAATATGAACAGAATATTACATTTAATATGTACCCTATGACAATTTATCTGGCAGATATATGCAAATTTGAGGATCTAACAGATCATTCTAGATGTTAATATTCATATAGGTATAATTAAAAATTCAATGCTATGATTTTGCCTTTTGAATCGAGATCATAGGATTTCTTACATCAAAATAAAATTATTATTTTTGTGTGAGACATTAGTCTGGGGGAATGGAACATTTTCTACTCTTGTCACCCAGTGCTGATGTCAAATGGATTAGGGAAGGTGGTCAAACAATGTGCCTGAGTCACATTTTCATTTCAGAAACTGAACATTTCTGAAAAAGCATTTTATTTTATGCAAAATGTGGGCAGGTTAGCACTGAAATTGCCATCACAAGAAACTATTCAAACCCCTTTCACTTGAGACATCTGGGCCTGATATTTCATAGAGTGGAAAAAGTAAGGATGTTGGATTGATATGGAGGGTAACTTCCATCTGCACAGCTGGCAGTAGCTGAGTGGAGATCAGCTCCTCATTGTAGAAACCATCTGATATCCATTCCATGTCTTTGCAATGAAAATTAGGCAGGACCTAGATTGGGCAGGCAATAGGCTACATTGGATCACTACATGGGAGGTGAAGATGGAAGTATACCCTATGTTGTCTATTTTGTATTGTAAATGAATTGAGTTCCATAGTATTGACTTGGTACTAACCTGCATCAGTCTGACGGCTGAGACCCAGACCAAAACTATTTTAAAATATTTTAAGTAATAAAGTAAGCAACATTTGAATTTTTCTGATAACGGCAAGAATCTGTCTAGACAATCAGGACAACTCTATTACATTATTAGGTGAGAACAGTTCTCAAAGTCATACATATCTGTATTAATTTGTATGCTATGCAAATGAATAACTTGAAATTTTGTTTGATAAATTAAAATGTTGCATGGTTTTCTCGATGGTAATTTATAATTAAGCTAGGGAGTTTTTTTTGAATGAATTGCCTGTAAACTTTATTTTAATAAATTTGAAATCAGCTGTTGAAATGTTCTATGTTTACACAGTTGGAGTGGGAAGAGATTTCACAAATGAAATCAGAGGATTTATGTTGAAGGAAAAACACTCAATATGAAAACATCTGAAAATAAAGCCGAAACAGGATGACATTTTTCATTGATACACCAAACTCCAGGACTGAATTTTTGTTCCCTCATCCTGATCTTGCTGTCGGTAG
This sequence comes from Cetorhinus maximus, assembly GCF_964194155.1. NCBI lineage: Eukaryota > Metazoa > Chordata > Chondrichthyes > Lamniformes > Cetorhinidae > Cetorhinus > Cetorhinus maximus. The sequence continues at coordinate 32,451,374 of NC_135890.1, forward strand.
GTCATGCAAATCAGGACCTCAGAAATGCTGGTGTTGGTGTCCAGAGGGCAATTTTCGAGGTGACAGCCAATTAAGTGGATCAATGGGAGGCCCGACAGCATTGAAAGATCGGCAGCCTCACCAGAGGTGGGAGCTACCGACTTAGGTCGGTGAACAAGGGGCACCTCAAGATGGAGGCACCCTCTGAAGAACATTTCAAAAATTCAAAATAAAAAGTAACCATAGCTGCTACACCGTCAGTTGGAGGGGGCGATGGTGGATGGCTCCACAGGACAACTTGCAGTCGCAGCTGTGGCCCTTTGGTAATCATGATGTGAGAGCCGGGGTGGGGGCGTTAAATTCAATGAGGCATCAATAGCCCTCTGGCCTGTCACCGGGAGGCTGCCTCAATTCATCGACTGCACTTTGGCATCTGTGTGGGGGGGCCCGCCTGTGCTCTGGAAAATTCCAGCTAGCTTCTGACGAATGTCCTCAATGGACAATTTAATTGGCCTAATTGGGTACCCGTTGCTAGCGGGCAGATAGCTATACCCCCCTGTCACCACCCCTCCTACACCCAGCAATCAAGTCTCATTGAAAATTGCCTAAAGGCAGGACCATGGTAGCAGACCGACATGCTAGCCTGCAGCGGGATGGCGCAGGCTTGCCCACCTCCGGCCCTGCCTCCGCATCACCTCAAATATTCAGCTCACAGTGTTTGGAACTTCATTGTAAATGGAATTCTGGAAGGCATGTTGAGCTATTATTTATTTATTTATTTACATATTTATTTATTTTGTATTTTCCATGCATGAACAATTGATCCATATGTTCAGTGAAATTACCACTGATATAAAAGAATAAATATAGAATAATGTGAGAGGCACTACTGGGATTGTTTCATAATGGTAAACAACTCATAAAGCTGGACAGGCCAATGTGAATTAAGAGGACAACTCTTACAATCCCCTGTACATGCACATAATTCTATTTATTCAACAACTCTTTTTCTTAAAATAAGGAGTACAAAATGATTAGATTTTCAACATTTAAAAAATTACTGAATTTTCTGTCTACAAGGAGACACCTCTCAGCAGTTTTGATTGGAAACTGTGCCTTTCCTTTGATTACTGATTTGTTCCACCACATTATGGTCGTAGTGAGAAGTAGATATTTTACAGGGCTTAATATGGTTTCTGTTATTGGTCACATGGTACATCAATGCACGGGACTGTATAACATTTATGTAACATTTGATCAAATGATTATCCATGGACAACTCTAAATATTTTTATGAGATGATACAAGTTTACACATACTTGAGGATCTAGTTACAAATAGAATGCAATCATTGAATAATGCACGATCCTTGTTTTGAGGTCTTCATGATGACGGCTGGCACAGGGTTACCAATGTATTCTGCAGCTGGCCTGTGGCCGTCATCAAATTATCAAACTTAATTAGCTTTGGGAGCCCATGGAACTTACAAGTTACCATAACAACCATATTAGAAGATATCAGAAGCTGTTGGGGCTTCTAGTTCTCTTTTGACTGCTGGGTTTCAATTCTGTAAGGCCAAACATGAAGAAATATACCTGAACCCTGGCTGACCGAGGGGACAAAATGCCTGACAAGAAATGATCATGTTCAAACCCGGTCCTAAGAAAGCCACAATTTCATTTGGTAACTTTACCTTCTGAGCCTCCAGAGGCTCTTCTCTCTGACCAAGGCTCTTCCTCCAGGCTCTTAATTTTATTTTCTTTATTATTCATTTATGGGATGTGGACGTCGCTGGTTAGGCCAGCATTTATTCCCATCCCTAATTGCCCTTGAGAATTGTGAGCTGCCTACTTGAACCGCTGTAGTCCCTGTGGTGTAGGTATACCCACAGCACTGTTAGGGAGGGAGTTCCAGGTGTAGGGATGCCCTCTCTTAGCCTCGTGATCTTCTTATCTCTCTTTCTAAGCCGTGATTGGTTGGGGGGTGGGTGCTGGGTGCTGGTGGGGCAGGGGGTAGGGCCTCAGGCATCTCCTGCGACCTGGAGGGACTTTCTGCTTCTTCCACCTATTCCTGGGGCAAGGAAGTTTGCATCGGCGTGCGAGTCACATACTCCTTTTGCCCAGCCACCATCCACTTGCTTGTGACGCTGGTGAGCTGACTGTCTCAGGCCACCTTCATCTGAGCAGAATTTCTCTTCTAAAGGCATTTAGAATGTCATAGCCATCACATGCTTTCATTTTAGCTCCCAACGACTATTTCCAAATAAGAATCAAGATATCTAGAGAACATTTAGCTGGTCACATCTGCATCCTCCAGTGCCCTCTTTGCTCACATTAGATCCACGCCAGGGGACATTGTCACTGCTGCTGCCAGCACCAATGGCATCAGTGGTGTTGATAACCTTCGGCACGCTTGACTCTCATAGCGTTACCAGACTTCGATCTCCTGAGAGCAAAACATAGGGAAATCACGTTTGGGGAGGCGGTGGCGTAGTGGTATTGTCACTGGACTAGCAATGCAGAGACCCAGGGCAATGCTCTGGGACCTGGGTTTGAATCCCATCACGGCAGTTGGTGAAATTTGAATTCAATAAAAATCTGTTGACTGTGAAACTATTGTTGATTTTCATAAAAACCCCACTGGTTCACTAATGTCCTTTCGGGAAGGAAATCTGCCACCCTTACCTGGTCTGGCATACATGTGACTCCAGACCCACAGCAATGTGGTTGACTCTTAAATGCCCTCAGAGATAGTCTAGCAAGCCACTGAGTTGTATCAACCTTCTAGAAATTCTAAAAGGAATGAAATCGGATGGCCCACCCGGCATCGACTTAGGCACCAGAAACGACAACGGCAAACTCCATAAGGACTGTGCAATGGTCACTCCTACCAATATTGACCCTGTAAAGTCCTCCTTACTAACATCTGAGGAGTAGTGCCAAAAGTGGGAGAGCTGTCTCACAGACTAGTTAAGCAACAGCCTGACATAGTCATACTCACAGAAACATACCTTACAGACAATGTCCCAGACATCACCATCACCATCATCAACAGAGGTGGCGGCATGACGCTATACATGTGGGAGGGAATTACCCTGGGAGTCCTCAACACTGACTCTGGACCCCATGAAGTTTCATGGCATCAGGTCAAACATAGGCAAGGATACCTCCTGCTGATTACCATGTACCGCACCACCCCGACCACCCCCCCAACCCCCAATTGATGAATCAGTGCTCCTCCATATTGAACATCACTTGTAAGAAGCACTGAGAGTGGCAAGGATGTGAATGTACTCTGAGTGAGGGAATTCAACGCCCATCACCAAAAGTGGCTCGGTAGCACCACTATTGACCGAGCTGGCCGAGTCCTAAAGGACATAATGGCTAGTCTGCATCCACACCAGGCGGTGGGAGAACCAACAAGAGGGAAAAACATACTTGACTTCATCTTCACCAACCTTACTGCCACAGATATATCTGTCCATGATAATATTGGTAGGAGTGACCATTGCACAGTCTTTATGGAGACAAAGTCCTGCCTTCACATTGAGGATACCCTCCATCATGTTGTGTGGTACTACCAACGTGCTAAATGGGATAGATTTCGAACACATCCAGCAGCTCAAGACTGGGCAGCCAAGTGGGCCATCAGCAACACCAGAATTGTACTCAACTACAATCTGTAACCTCATGGCCCGGCATATTCCCCATTCTACCATTACCATCAAGCTAGGGGATCAACCCTGGTTCAATGAAGAGTGCAGGAGGGCATGCACCAGGCATCCCTAAAAATGAAGTGTCGACCTGGTGAAGGTACAACACAGGACTACTTGTGTGCCAAACAGCATAAGCAGTAAATGATAGACAGAGCTAGGCGATTCCACAATGAATGGATCAGATCTAAGCTCTGCAGTCCTGCCACATTCAGTTGTGAATGGTGGTGGTCAATTAAACAACTCACTGGAGGAGGAGGAGGCTCTACAAATATCCCCAACCTCAATGATGGGGGAGTCCAGCACATCAGTGCAAAGGTTAAGGCTGAAGCATTTTCAACAATCTTCAGCCAGAAGTGCCGAATTGATGATACACCTCAGCCTCCTCCAGAGGTTTCCAACATCATAAATGCCAGTTTTCAGCCAATTCGATTCACTCCACATAATATCAAGAAATGGCTGAAGGCACTGGATACTGCAAAGGCTATGGGCCCTGACAATATTCTGGCAATAGTACTGAGCACTTGTGCTCCAGAACTTGCCAGACCTGGCCAAGCAGTTCCAGTATAGCTACAACACTGGCATCTCCCCAGCAATGTGGAAAATTGCTGAGGTATATCCTGTATACATAAAGCAGGACAAATCCAACCCAGCAATTACCACCCCATCAGCCTATGCTACATCATCAGTAAAGTGGTGGAAGGGGTCATCAACAGTGCTATGAAGCAGCACTTGCTTAGTAATAACTTGCTCACTGACACTCAGCTTGGGTTCCACCAGGGCCACTCAGCTCCTCATCTTATTACAGCCTTGGTTCAAACATGGACAAAACAGCAGAGTTCCAGAGGTGAGGTGAGAGTGACTTCCCTTGACATCAAGGCAGCATATGATTGAGTGTAGCATCAAGGCACCCTAGCAAGACTAGAGTCAATGGGAATCAGGGGGAAAATTCTCCGCTGGTTAGAGTCATACAAAATAAGATGGTTGTGGTTGTTGGAGGTCAATCATCTCAGTTCCAGGACATCACTGCAGGAGTTCCTCAGCATAGTGTCCTCGGCCCAACCATTTCAGCTTCTTCATGAATGACCTTCCTTCCATCATGAGGTCAAAATTGGGGTTGTTCGCTGATGATTGCACAATGTTCAGCATCATTCGTGACCCCTCAGATACTGAAGCAGCCCATGTCCAAATGCAGCATGACCTGGACAATATCCAGGCTAGGGCTGACATTTTGGAAAGTAACATTCGTGTCACACAAGTGCCAAGCCATGACTATCTCCAACAAGGGAGAATCTAACCATCGCCCCATGACATTCAATGGCATTACCATCATTGAAACCGCCATCAACATCCTGGGGGTTACAACTGACCGGAAACTGAACTGGAAAGACCATATAAATCTGTGGTTACAAGAGCAGGTCAGAGGCTAGGAATCCTGCAGTGAGTAACTCACCTCCTGACCCCGCAAAGCCTGTCCACCATCTTCAAGGCACGAGTCGGGAGCGTGATGGAATACTCTCCACCTGCCTGGTTGAGTGCAGCTCCAAAAATATTCAAGAAGCTTGACACCATCCAGGATAAAGCAACCCGCTTGATTGGGACCACATCCACAAATATGCACTCCCTCCACCACCATTGGCAGCAGTGTGTACCACCTGCAAGATTCAGTGCAGGAACTCACCAAGCCTCCTTAGACAGCACGTTCCAAATCCACGACCACAGTAATCTAGAAGGACAAGGGCAGCAGGTCCATGGGGACATCACCACCTGCAAGTTCCCCTCCAAGTCACTCACCATCCTGACTTTGAAATATATCGCCGTTCCTTCACTGTCACTGCCTGAAAATCCTGGAACTCCCTCCCTAACAGCACTGCGGGTGTACCTACACCACATGGACTGCAGTGGTGCAAGAAGGCAGCTCACCACCACCTTCTCAAGGGCAATTAGGGATGGGCAATAAATCCTGGCCCAGCCAGCGATGCCCACATCCATGAATGATTTTTTAAAAAAATTCAGTTTTACAGAGTGTATTTTAGATTAGCTCAGAGCATCACATTTCCAGCCATATGCTTTCAATTTAAGAACAAATGCTGAGATTTTAAAACACTACCCCTTTCGGGAAGGAATCTCATGTTTGGTATTAAGCTGTGATTTATATCTATACTTCAAGCATTGCCCGAGAGAGAGAGAGAGAGAGAGAGAAGGGAAAAGAGAGAGAGGGGGGGAAATAAAGAATGTGGGGAGAGAAAGAGGGGGAGAGATTCGGAGGAGAGAGATGGGGAAAAGAGAGAGGGGAGAGAGAGGGGGGGCGAAGAGGGGAGAGAGAGAGGAGAGGGAGAGAGGGAGATGGAGAGAGATGCAAAACCTTGGCCCCTGCACAAGATAAAGGCAGGTGTCTCAGTCCAGGGCCTCTTCTCTGTGCTTTGTGCAACCTCCCCAGCACACTGATGGTGCGCCTTCACAGTCACTGACATGTCCTTCACGTCTGAAGATGATGGTGCTTATCATTGTTGCCAGAATGTCCTCAGCCGGTGGCACAGAGCTCTGTCATGCTCTCTGTGTGCTCCCAGCACTTTCGAGGTGTGGCTGGCCTCCCATCTCACCAGCATCAGTGTCCGATGACCGTATAGGCCTTGAGGGTTCAGCTCACGAAGGATGCCTTAGGATCAGGAGATGTTAAAGTTTCCCCACTTATCTCCATGATAAGACCCTGTTCACAAAGTGCAAGTGAACTGCCGTCAACAGACGGGAGTCAGCCACTCACATAAGCTATATGAGGATCTATGGAATGTCCCCACTGCATGTCGTCATCATCCTCCTGGAATGTAGGGACTGTGGGCATCCACTTCACCTCCATGACAAGGGCCTTATCACAGAGGGTATGTGCGCTGCCATTAGTCAAACATTCACAGATGCAATGTGAGGATCTAAGGTGTCTCCTCACTGCATGTCGTCATCATCCTCCACAAATCTAGCAGTTATGAGGGCATCCCAAGTGTGCCTGCCTCGTCTGGACTGTGCGATGACCCCATCGCCGTCATCCTCACCTTTGAGGACCTCCTCAACCTCACCCCCATCAATATCCTCCTCATCCGAGGAGACCTCCAGCTCCTCCACCCCCTCCTCAGCCAGTTCCTCTCCCCGTTACAGCGCCAGGTTGTAAAGGGCACAGTAAGTGACGACGATGTGTGACACCCTCTGTGAACGGTATTACAGGGCTCCAGCAGACCAGTGCAGGCACTGGAGCCTCATTTTCAGCATCCCAATGGTTTGCCCCACTAAGTTGCGAGCTGCAGCATGAGCCTCATTATACCTTCACACTCTGAGGCTACTGCAGGGGTGTCATCAGCCATGTTCTCTGTGGGTAGCACTTGTCCCTGAGGAGCCAACCCTGCAGCCTCTGTGGACCCTGGAAGACATCAGGGATCTGAGACCTACTGAGAATGTAGGAGCTGTGGACACTTCCTGGAAACCATGCGCAGACCTGCAGGATGCACTTGTGGTGGCCGCACACCAGCTGAGCATTCAGTGAGTGGAAGCCCTCGTGGCTAACGTAGTTGACTGTTTGTTGCGTTGGAGATCTGAGCACCATGTGAGTGCAGTCGATGGCACCCTGCACCTGTGGGAAACCTGAGATCTGGGCAAATCTGATTGCTTTTTCCTCCTGGCTTTCCTGATCCCAGGGAAATGCACAAAGTTGTGTGCCTTCATGAAGTGGGCATCCTGTCCTCACGGATGCATTTGTGCCTGGAGGCTTGTGAGATCCCACACAGGTCACCTGTGGAGCTCTGAAAGGAGCCATTGGTGTAAATATTGAATGCCGTGGTCATTTGCATGGCCAATAGCAGTGGATGCCCTCCATGTCCCCAAGGCACCAAACCCTGTAGTGGGTGGCAGATGTGACCAACCAGTTTCCTAGACATGCGCAATCTTTGACAACACTGGTTCTTGGTCATCTCCAGGAATGACAAGCGCCATCTATTGATCCTGGGTCCAGCTAAACACCTACGAGCAATGGCTCGCTGTGGCTCTTCAGTGGCGTGTGCAGGAGCCCCAGCCACCTTTGCTTCCTAAGGGTGCTCTCCCTCTGCCCAGCCAGGTGCCTCCATCACATTCTTTTCCTCCGTCTCTGCTCTCTGTAAGCCATGAGGCATACAGCTAGGTCACCAGGCTCCATGCTCCTGATGTACTCCTCCTGCAGGATGAAAGAGAGAGATGGGTGGGTTAGCTTGGGTATACTGAGAACCTCTCTTGGTTAAGTCTGAATGCCCCTTAACACATGCCGGAAAGTGCTGGCCACCAGAGTTCAGTGCGCTGTGTGGCTGCCCGAAACCCCACCTACCTCTGCCCCACTCCACCTGACCAACTGGCGGCAGCTCTGTCCACTGCACTGCATGCTCTGCTCTCAGCTCAGGTGCAGGCATGCTCTTAACCTGCACTGCAAGGCTGCACTGTTATCTTGAACCATGGGGAGACTGCTCCAAACTGGGATGATGACGTTGCAAGGGGCTGTGAGCGCCACCACCAGTGACTGCTCCACGGCCAGCTTTAGCAAGGAGATTGTACAACGTGCCCAGTCATCCAGCTGTCCTGCAGTCCACTAAAATGCTCATTAGTTTGCAGTCTGTGCTCAAGGGGTGAAAAGCTCTGGAGCACTTGGGAGCACTTTCAGGCTTTGCGTTGCTTGAATGGGCAGATAAGCACATCAATGTGGCTGCACCTGAACTGTCCAGCTGGGAGGAATACTCACTTCATACAAAGGTTCCCTAATGTGTGATCACTTCCCTCCCAACCCCATTCCTCGCACGTACTTGTGCACTACCATCAACCACTGTGCAGCCCTTGCCTCCCCCAACTCACCCTAACTGTAGTATTGCTTTTGCCCCCCCCCAACTCACCTCAACTGCAGGGCAACTCTTGCCCTCCCAATTCACCTCAACTGCAGTGCAGACCTTGCTCCTCCAACTTGCCTCAATCGCAATGCAGCCTTTGCCCCTCCAAATCGCCTCAACCGTACAGCAGCCCTTACCACGGTACTGCACTATCTGCCAGCCAAGAAATTGCAATTTGCCTGCGCCCACGCCTGAATGCATGGAGGCCCAACAGGCCACCCTCAGGAGTACTGTACAGCCTTACTATGCACTCACTTCTGAATTCCTCTCGAAATGCAGCTCTCCAAGTGCAAACCTTATAAATGCTATTGTGAAACACTTTGATGTTATGCTCGAATGTTCCAGCATTATGGGGGGGTGGGGTGATTCTGGCGAGCTGAGCTTGTAATGATATGCAAATGTATTACAATAAAGTTTTCGACGTCCGGCGATGGGAAACGTGGCCCGCCAATGATGGGCGGAGCAGACGATTGTAAAAATGTTCCACAATGGTGTGAAACCAATTTTTGGCCTTCCCGCCATATTGTCCACTCATGCCTGTCATGACACCCGACGCCAGCGACACAGAGAGTAGAACATAGGTTCTACTTGTCCCTGGTGTTGCGAAGGATGGGTCTAGCCACACTGCTGCGGAACACTCCAAGCAGCTGGACTGTGCCGAATCACCTGTTCCTCATGAAAAAGTTTGTGCAGAGAAACACCTTTGACCACAAGTCCATCAGACAGCTGTCTGGCACGTTATGTCCTCGAGGCTCTGTGGAAAAAGGACACAGTCGATCCTATCGGATGATTCCCTAAGCGAACAGTCAAAATCATTTCGCAGAATGCCTCATCACCAGAACTTTCAAACAAGCACCAAAACCTTGCTTGACTGCTGGTGAGAAGTGTTCTCTGTCAGATCCTTCATGCATGCTCAAAATCTCCGTGCCATCGCTTTCTGCCCTCGAAGTAGCTGCGGTGGGGAAGAGACGATCACACATCCCTTTTTAGAATGTGCCTTTGCAAAGCAGGTATGGGGAGAGATGCAGTGGTTGTTGTCGAGGTTCATCCTGAGCAGAGCTGTGACTCAGGACTTTGTTCTGTATGGGCTGTTCCCAGAGACACACGCCGAGACAAACATCAACTGCAGCTGGAGGATCATTAACTTGGTGAAGGACACTCTTTGGTCTGTCCAAAACTTGCTGGCCTTCCAGTGCAGAGTTGCCCCTGACCAAGTGTTGCAGACTGGCGCCTTCCAAGGTCCAAGAGTATGTGCTGAAGGATGCACTCAAGTTTGGCACAGCCACCCCAAAGGCACAATGGGAAAAGACCAGTGTGTAAGGCCTTTAAGCTATAGTACACCGAGGGGCTGGTATCAGTATAGAACCCCTCGAGACGTAAGCTTGTCCTTGAATGTATGACATTCATACAATTGTTTTAAGTCACCTCAAAGTGCAACATGCTCTGTGGAAAAAATTGAATGTTTATTGCACTTCCTGTTATGACCGTTTGAAATGTATTTTATAATGTTCTTTTAGATATTTCTTTTTGAATAAAGTATATTTTTGCAAAATAAAACTCAGCTACCTTGTCTATCTATGCTGGTTTTTTGAAAGAGGTGTCCAATTTCGTCCCAAACTCCAGCTTTCTCCCCATAGCACTACAAATTAGTTCTCTTCAAGGCACGTGTCCAACTGCCATTTAAAAGTTCCTATGCAATTTGCTCCCACCATCCTTTCAGGTAATGCATTCCAGACCTCAACCACCTTCTCTGTGAAAACATTTCTCCTCTCGTTCTTTTAGGTGATTTTAAATCATGACCTCGGTTGTCAGTTTTCCAGAGGAAATAATTTATCCCAATTTGCTTTATCAAAACTCCTCATAATTTTGAGCACATCTATTAAATCTCCCCCTAACCTTCTCTGGCCTAAGGAGAACAATCTCAGCTTCTCCAATCTTTTCACCTAACTGAGTTTCCTCATCCCTGACATAATCCTGGTAAACCTCCATTGTAAAGTGCCATGCCCAGAATTGTACTCAGCACTCCAGCTGAGCAGTCATTTGTAAAGGTTTAGCATTACTTCCTTGTTGTTGTACTCAATACCCCTATTTTCAAAGTCAAGTAGCCCATATGCTTTCTTAATCACCTTATCAACTTGTTTTGCCACCTTCAAAGAATTGTAAATATGTAACCGCAGGTCCAACTGCCCTTGCAGCTCCTTCAAAATGTATCATTTAAATTATATTGGCTCTCCATTTTGTTCCTCTGAAAGCATATCACTTTACACTTATCTGCATTAATTTCCAGCTGCTGTCTGCCCATTTCATCAGTTTACCTACATCCTCATGAGGTCTATTACTATTGTATTTACTAGTCACTAAATTGCAAAGTCTTGCATCATACACAAACTTCAAAATTTTACTTCCTACACCAAGCCCAGGTCATTTATATAAAACAGGAAAAGTTCCAGTACTGACCCCTGAGAAGCTGTGGGCTTCTCTCCAGTGAGATAAACAACCACTCTAGATTCCTTAACGAATTCTGCACAAATATAACCATTGTCTCTTTAATCCTATGCTCTTCTATTTTTTGAAGAAGTTTGTTAAGTGGTATTCGACTAAATGACTTTTTAAATACTATAGCTTCAACATCTTCATCAACCCTCTCCTACTTCACTGACAAATTCTATTAAGTTTGTAAAACACAATTTTCCTTTAACATGTGCATGCTCATTTTCCCTTATTAACCGATGCTTCTCCATGTGAGAATTAAGTTATCCCTTGATAAGGGGGCTGGTTAGCTTAGATGGCTAGTGCATGGTTCAGAATAATGCCAGCAATGCTGGGTTGATTCCTGTTCTGGCTGAGGTAGACCTGACTCCTCACCCTGCTCCTGAATGTGAAAAGCAATAGCAAACCACTCACTGCCAAAATAATAGTTCAGGAAGAAGCATCAGTAGACCATGAACCAAAGATCTGTCTTTGGCCAGAGCATATGTGAATGAATGAACAGTCTCTAATGGCTCTCCCACCACTGATGTTAAACTGACTGGCTGTCGTCACCAGGTTTCTCCATCTCTTTTTTGAACTGGGGTATAACATTTGCAATCCTCCACCCAAGCACAACTCTCAAATTCAAGGAGAACTGAAAGATTGTGGTCAGAGTTCTGTTATCTCCTCTTATCCTTTTCTTTTATTCTCTTTAACATTATCAACATTATCCTCTTCTTCTTTGAAGTCAGAAACAAAGCACCTCAATCAAGATTAACTTCCTTCCTTTTGTCCCTAATCATTCCTAATCCCTTTAACTGCCCTTTTAGTTGTTATATGTTTGTAGAAGATTTAGGTTAACATCTCAATTAAAATAGGTGACAAAGAAATTTCACTGGAATGTGGATGCAAGCCAACTTGTGAAGAGCCTAATTTCAAAGTATCATGTTGTTTTGTAGGAGCCACCAAAGCCAATATTGGGATCGCTTGTACTTTGTTTGGATGCCAGGATTTTTTTGTTTGCACCCATCATGTTCTGATGACGCTCTCACTAATTACCAATGTCATTGCGTTAGCTCACGTTATTAAGATAACCGCACTCCACCGTTTATCTTTCAGAAATCATTGTAAAGAAATTGGGATGAATTTTCATTCGGTTGAAAAGGCAGGATCAGAGGTGGGCATGCAGACAATTTCATGCTCCTGGCCGGTGCGCTGGTCTGCCAGCATATCCGCACCGTATTTTCATGGAGGCTGCTTCGGGGTTATGATGGCTACCTACCTTTCAGAGGCTAATTGAAGTGCCTATTGAAGCCACTCATCAGACACAGTCCAGAATTTTCCAGTTGGCAGACTGGCACCATGTTGAGGCTGAAGCCTGGTCAATCGATGGAGGCCGCACCACCTGATGGCACACCAGGGGGTGAGTGATGCCTAGTTTACGCAATTGCCAGCAGCCACAGATGTGACTTTGGCCATTGTGGAGGGGCAGCTCCCCCCCAATGATGGCCTCTGCGGAAGCTGAAGCTAGTTTTTATTTTTGAGTTTTTTCCAGTACTGACCAACCCGTGAACCGAGGTTGGTTGCTTGAAAAGGAACTCTGGAAAACTACATCATCAGAATTATCATTACCCAAGGGAGAAGGGATTGACAGAAGTGTGCCTTGCTGATGACAATCATACCCATGAAACTTGGAGGTGTAAGCTGCTGTGGGATAGGGCTCCTGATCTACCCTGCATGAATAAAGAGCAGCATACTGTGGAACTATACAGCTAAATAGTGCCACATTTGTGCAGGGATAGATGCAAATGCTTGCGATTGCATAAGGTGTATCTTTGTTGTATTAACTATTTCAAGTGAAATTTACCTTTTTACTTGAAGTATCATTTGCCTGTTACTTTTTGGGCAGAATTTTACGTTCCCCCACCTTCCCACTGGGTTCCCACTCACCCCGACCTCTCCATAATTTTATGCTGGGTTGGACGAGGCCTTAGGCTGGCCCGCCCGCCCTTTCCTCAGTTAGGTCCTTAAGCGACCAATTATTCACCACTTAGGGGCCATTTCCCAATTTTCAGGCTGGCAGGAGGAGTTCCGGGGTAGTGGGAAGCCCTGTAGGGGCACCTTGCCTCCCACCCTGCCTATTTACTGATGTTCCACCACCCCCCCCACCCCCGTCTATACCCCCCAGACCTCACCTACCCTCCCCTCCCTGAAACCCCCAAAACTTACCTGGTCCTGGATTCCCAGGATGAAGGTTCTGGGACTGCTCGCAGTTCCAGTCCTGTCCACTGCAGCTTCTGGCACTGCAGGGACTAGAGAGCTGCCAGCTAATCAGGTTGGTTGGCAGCTCTCTGAGGTGGGACTTCCTCCCGACTGAGGGGGCGGATATCCTGTCCCCAACCAATCATGCTCATTGGCTATGGGGCAGGCAGTTTGGGTGAGGCTGTGTTTGACACCAACTCCTCGGATGGCAGGAAGGAAAACTCCACCATCCAAAATCTCCTGGCCTATGTTTAATTTACATTGATTCAGATTTGCATTAAAGTAAAAGTTGCAAAAAGTATGATTTCTTCTTTGGGGTCATTTAGTAAATTTGGTTATTTTGGTTTATGTGATATTAACAATGTGAAGTATGAGCTGATGTATGAAGTATGATTGATGGAGATTGTTAGTAGGTGATGAGGGGGCAGTGTGGTATATTGTGTAGTGGCTGAGGCTAGTAAGGATATGACCTAGATGACTCCTGTGAGGTCATTAAACTTCTTGTGCATCCAGGTCCTCAGGACTACAATGCTGGCAATGACCATGGCGGCTATTTGTTCCCACTGCCTTTGCAGTGACTGTTTGGAGGGTCTATTTGTACCCTGTGAATGGTGGATCCCTATTGCCCTGTCCTCCTCCTGCACCAAGGCCTCCAGTGCTGCATTTGTGAACCTTAATTGGAATATTGTTTCTTCCCTATTGCACCAATAGTAAGTGTTCTAGTGTTCTTTCTGCCCAGATGCCCTGCAGCCACTTTTAACCCCTGCTGCTGCCAGGATATACTTTCCCTTTAAGAAGCACAGGCTGGATTTAAGCAGTGCGGGTTAGCTTTAAGTGGTGCTCACCTTGCATGAACTTGGGCCCCTGCAGAGGCATACAACCACTCAGCAGTGTGTTCAGTGCTGGGCTGCAGGCTACTACCACATAAATTACCAGGCAGCAGAAAGTTTGTGTGCAGCCTGCATCGAAAGCAATGGTTAATTGTGTACCTCGCAACCCCCATGTCTGTTTTCCAGTCTTATCCTTTTTTCCCCCCACTGTGTTCGCAGCCTCAACCAAATTAACAATGAATAATGGGTGCTTCCCTAGTAAGAGAGAGGGACAATCAAATGGTAAAAACACTTATATCAGTGGCTTCTCCAGCTCATCATCAGAAGCAGTATTAGAGAATGCCAAAGATAATTTTACCCTTGTGGTCAGTTGGTGCAAATCACAAAGAAGGGAGAAGAAGAGAGCTGTATTATGCTCTAAAAAAAAAGTCTCATCCTAAAAATAATACAGCATGACTTGTGGGCAATTATTGACATAACTAGATTGTTCATGCTTTTGTTGCTAGAGAATGTGAAAAATTCATAAAATTTAGCTTGTGATGTTAGGTTTGGCTGCATGATAGGAATATCTTTGTTCAGGGAAATCACAAGAGGATATAAAGTTAGATAATCTATTACAGGAATGCGTTTGTACTCATGGTGTTCGAAAATGCTGACTCACTCTGCTTCATCTCAGAGAGTCATATGAGATGTTTGTTATGATCACATGCTCCAATCACCATGGTGGTGGCATTGTCAATGTCATCTTGGGAATACGCACTTTGACTATGCTTGCAGTTTAAGTACTGTGAAATCGTGGGCTTTTGTAAACAACTGTTATTAAGTTAACTACTTGAGTCCCAAATTTTCTCCAAATTTTATGGTAGGAAGACTCACGTTAACCACTTTACATCTACAAATAAAATTATCTTTGACTACTGCAGGGAAGAAATATCAAATCACCAGAATAGCACTATTATTTTGCAAGAACAAATTTGAATCAAGCATGTTATGCTAATATGAGCTTTTACTACATTAAGATGTGTAAAACCTTCCGTGTGTCATTTGTCTTGATAAATGTAAGAGATGATAATTATGGTTGATAACAGGGAAGACTATAATGAAATTCTTTTTGCACAGAGAAAAGTAATTAAACTGATTCAGAAAATTAGTGTTAATGGTAAAGGATGCAATACTGCCGTGTCAATATGTTGTGAAACCATTTTATAAACAAACAATCATGCTATCAAAAAAATCATACGTTCTTGCCTTTAATATGATCCTTGCCAGGTATTTTTAAACCAGTCCCTCTTTCCTTATGCTGCTGTCTCCTAAACTATTCAAAAAGCAAATTATAAGGCAGCAAGTATGATAAGGAGAACTGCTAAGTCATTTCTCTTTTAACAAGAAGGCTGTAGACGAAAAGCTTATACCATTAGTTTGAAAGACCATTGTATATCCATGAATTTTGTGGTTAAAGGTTGTTCTATTTATTGGGTGCCATTTAAGAAAACCTCACTTCAAGTAAGACTGCATAAGTTAAAAGGAAAAGTATTATGTAGCAACATGCTTTGTAAAGAGACACAACCCGTGGCTAAATCTAGCCTTCAATATTGTATTGATCTGAGCATTGCTGCTGCCAATACCTGCCAATTAGAGATCAGTACGATAAATACCAATCAAATAAATTATTGTTATGTTTCATCAATTCTGCCTAGGCAATATGTTGTGGCTAGTGAGCACCAAAAGAGGTCTCTTCGAGAGCTTGTGGTGGAACGCAGTAATGGGTTGTGTTTTTATCATATCACTTGTTCATGCTATGATACCTTTGGAAACATTTTCCGAGTTTTTACAGTGTTAAGGGCTGAATGGTACCACCCAGCTGTTCCTGAAAGCTTTCTGGTTTCTCAACAAGGAAAACTGCCAAAAGTTGTCAGACCAATTGACAATGGTCAAAAGATCGTATGCACTTATTATTTTGTGTCTTAGCTTTGTTTCAATCTAGACCACCCATATTACCAGTGTAAATTTGAAGTCCCAAATTGGAAAATGAGTTTTAGTGATATGAGTTCCATAAAAACTTCAACCGTTTTAGTGCCACTACATTTTTTCACTATTTTTTCCAATGTTAAAGAAGGTGTCAAATCAGGGGGTTGTGGGTGGAAATTGAGCATCCAACCCGGACACAAACCCATCCATTTCCACCAGCCAGTTAGGTTGAAATCAGGTTTATAGCTTCTATCATATATTATTAATAAATTATTTTCCATTCATTGGAACTGGTGGGACTTCAATACTTTTAAATATTCCCAAATGTCATGATTTTCTGCCCAGGTGAGATTTACTCCAATTTATTGGAGGGACAGAATAGGTTTACCAAACTGATGTAATATCAGAGGTGAAGGGTATATTTGAAGAGTTCTTATCACTTCTCTGTTAATTTCATTTTGCTTTGAATTCCCTGACAACACTGACCCTCCGCCCTCAACTGACACAAAGAACCACAGGGCTTGTAAGCCAGCACTCAGCTCAGAATATTATACCAGGCAAAGACTGAAAATCTGACAGGACAGATACCAGCAACCAAAACATTCCAGCCAGAACCACTCATTTAGTCATTTACATTATTGTATAATGGTCAAGTTTATGTCATTGTTGAAATCAGATTCTCAATAACTTCTCACAGTTCAGCAGAACAAAATAAAAAACTGAAAGTAGTGCCATGCTATATAACGTCACATATAAACAATAAGAAAATAAAGAGACAAAATCATAATTTACCTGTCCGGAATAATAAAAGGGATAATTGCAAATAAAGTGAGCACATTTGTACAGTCAAGACATTTAAACTGTCTGAATTGTGTCACCTGTTGAGGTGAAATTGTAAATGAATAAATCAAAGTTTAAGGGTTTAGCAATGTCATTTTAGTCTCAATGTGCTGTAATGACTTGAAGCAGATTCCAGAATGTGCAATTTTTGCTCTTCCCTTGTCTTGCCTCCGTTAAAAGTGGATTAGGGTTTTAAAATCTCACCTGACCACAACCCAACTGTTTTTGGGGAGTTAAATTCAGCCCATTTTGTCTTTTTTTAAGTCTAATCTCCTTGCTTGTTCTTGTTTCACTAGAGCTACATATGCTTCATGTCAGAAGTTAATAATTATAGAACTTCAGACTATATTGAATGCCTTTATCTGTGGAGGAAACAAGATATAATACATCAGATGCGCCAATCCCCATCACAGTCAACCCTCTTGCCCATTTAAAAAGGCTTTATTGTTTTCAATGTGTCTTGAGCATAGATTAAGGGAATTAAATAGATGAAGGGGAAAAAATCCTCAAAATATACTCTGCAGAGAATGGCAGAAACTATTTATTATGTTTACTCATAATAGTTCATATATCTCCACGTGCACTGAGCAGGCTTCATTAACTCACATGACTGAGTACTTACTTATTGTTATGTAAATCTCCAGATGGTTAAACAACATTATAGCAGCAAACTGAAATATTTTACAAGTCAACTGCAGCAGTTATTATTTTGCCTGCAACTTAACAAATCAATTTTTGAAGGAGAGGTGACATTTTATAATCATTCTTACCTTTTTTCTTGAAAGGTAGATGGTGGAGGTCAACATTTTAATGTTCTACATTTATTAATAAACCATTTAAATAGTTATGAATTACTTATGTCCTGGCGCAGACAGCACACTGGCTAGAAACTTCCTCAGTGATTATCCTGCTAAACCATATGCAACTTTGGCAGGAACGCAATTAATACTCTTCTGCTAAAGTTACAGCAAAGAATAGGAGAGGCCCCAGGAAAATATGGGCATAATGTTCATAACATTGGAGAGAATATTAATATTTTAAAGGTGTCTTGCTAGAAGCTAGATACACTGTGGCCACTTTTCATGTCCATTTGTTATGGCACAGCCGATGGTAAATGCTGAGCTGCTCAAATCCCAGCAGGAAACTTGAAACAATTCCCACAACTGTTTTGCAATTTCTATAAATTTTGAGATGCGTTCCTTGAATTTAATAGTAATAAGACCATCGAATCTTATTGGTTTCTTACAAAACTAAATTAAACCTTTATTAATAGAAGAAATGATTTTAAATACATACATAAATTTACAAATTACTACTATGGGGCAGAAACTTTTGCTCGGCATGCAGGCAGGTACCCGGCCCGCTCGAGTATGAAATGATGCGCGTTGATGTCGGCCAAGCGTGCTGCCATCAACGCGCAGTCATGCGATAATTTGGTTGACGGGCGCGCGTCAGAGCCAGCAGCACACCTGCCGGCAATTAAAAGGCCTGTTAAGGCCATTAGGTTATCAATTAATGTAAAGCTTTTGCTGCCTGTCCAACCTAACAGCAATTAAAAATAAAATAAAAATTTTAATTTTACATTAATAACATGTCTCTGACAGAGTCACATGAGGGGAAATGTTTTATTACATTTTTATTTGAAAATTGTTTTCATAGCTCTTCATATCCCTGAGGCAGCACTCCGCTCAGCCCACTTGCCCTCATCCCCTCCCCGCAGAGGCAGCGCTCAGCGCTGCCACTCACATTTCACACTGGGCAGGCCTTAACTGGCCCGCCAGCATGAAATCGTGGTGCGGTGCTGATCGCGCGCAACGGTCGGCTTTCCGACCGCTTCCGCCCGCCCTTGCCGGGCACCCCTGCCAAGGGCAAAATTCTGCTCATGATAACTTCTAAATCCCCTAGTTAATCTAACTCCCAGTTACACTTTCATTAAGGCAACAGTAAGACATAGATTTTAAAAGACTCAGGCAAAGTAACACACAATATCCCGAAATAGTCGGATTCAAGTCAATTTTCTTAACTTCAGTTCTTTGTAGTCAGCAGCTTGAGGCTTAGATGCTGAAGGTTTTTCACACTTGTTAGATCTTAGAATGCCTATCATTACACTCAGCCTTCACTCCTTTATAGATATTTTCCCCTATGAATGCAAATTCCTTAGCGAAGATTAAACTTCTACACGTACATCATTGATAGCTAAATCTGTCCTCCCCAACTTATTTCTACAAATGGATTTATGTGACTGCAATAGCTTCTCCAAATCACTTTGACACTTGTCTGGAAGGTAACTCAATATTACATTTAAGTTTTCAAGTACCCCCTCATTAGCCAATCTGATTATAGGAAAATCAATTTCAGAATCCTGCAGTTTTACTTCTTTCTTATTATCCACCACCACAAACACCTTTTTTTTGGTCCTCTTCCCTGCCAAAGTGCTTTTTAAGCATATTTGCAAGACATAACTGCTTCTTTCTTCTATCTGGAGTACTTATTAAATAATTTACTTCACTCAGTTTCTTTTCAATCCTGTAAAACCCACTAAACCTTGCCCTTAACAAGTCACCCAGTACCAGTAACAGAATTAGCACTTCTTCCCCAGCAATAAAACTATGAGCTGTAGCTTTCCTGTCTGCCTTCACTTTCATCACTTGCTGTGATATCTTTAAATGTTCCCCAACCAACTCACATGCACTGTCTAATCTCTCTCTGAAATTTGATACATTATCCAGGGGAGTAGTTTCTGTATTTTGACCCACCAATTTCTCATGAATAAATTTCAGTGGTCTCTTCATCTCATGGCCATAAACTAGTTTAAAAGGACTAAAATCAGTCAATGCATTAGGAGTGTCCCTAATAGCAAATAACAAGAATGAAATTCCCCCAACCCAATCCTGTGGATAATCCTGACTATACACCCTCATCATAGGTTTTAGAGTTCGAGCCATCTTTCCAAAGCTCCTTGTGATTCAAAATGGTAAGCTGTTGACTTAAATTGTTTTATCCCCAAATTGTTCATTTCTTCCTTAAACAACTGTGAAGTGAAATTTGAACCCTGATCTGATTGTATTTCTTCAGGTAAACCATATCTTGTAAAAAAATTGGTTAACTCTTCCACAATTTTCTTTGTTGTAATATTTCTCAAAAGGTATTGCTACAGAAAACCTGGTAGACACATCCATTATTGTCACTAAGTACTGATTTCCATTTTTAGTCTTAGGAAGGGGTCCTACACAATCCATCATGACCCTAGTAAAAGGTTCTTCAAATGCTGGAATAGGAACTAAAGCTGTCAGCTTAATCACTGCTTGTGGTTTCCCTATCACCTGGCATGTGTGACATGTTCTAGAATTTGACTATATCCCTATGCAATGCAAACCAAAAGAATTGTTTTTGTATCTTCACCTGTGTCTTTCTAATTCCTAAATTTCCCCCAATGGATTTTCACGAGCAATCCTCATAATCTCATTTCTATATCCAAATGGTATAACAACCTGATGCACCTCCCCCCAGCTTTCATTTGCTGAAGCATGATAAGGCCTCAATTTTCTCATTAAAATATTACCCTTAATATAATAACATGCTGGAATACATTTTGTCTCTGTTTCTGAGTAAGCCATCTGATATAAATGTTTTATATGTGAATCCTTGCTCTGTAACTCCACTAACTGCCTTGAGTTAAACAATTCAGCTGAACTGTCCTCTGTCCTTTCCTCCTGAACAATGTTATCAAATACAGTGTCAGCCAATTGAACTTCCACACCTTCCCTCTGCCTTTTGAGCTCCTTGTTCTTCATGTTTCAACCTATAAGCCTGTGATGTTGTTATCACACAATCTAGAAACAATCCAGGATGCTCTCTCTGCAACAATTCTGTTGAAAACACTTCTACAGGCTGATCAACTACCATAGGCATCACTCACATCTGTGATCCAGCTATATCATTGCACAACATAAATTGAACCCCTGCAATGCACAATTTTTCCATTACTCCAACAATCACTTCACTTGTTTTACACTTGCTCTTTAAATTTACCTTCCACAATGGAATACATGAACCCCACTTATTATCACCTACTGCTGCAAATAGTCCCTCTGAACAAGAAATGTCACTACCCCACAACATTAAGTATTGACTAGCCCCAGTGTCTCTTAAAATTTTAACATCTTTACCTACTCCACCCTGTATACGTGGAAAGACTTTCCCTTCAGACACAAAATCTTTAAACATTTCTGCTCCTCAGAATTCTCTTGGGTAAACTGTGAACACATTCCTACTTCTTCACTTATCACTGATTCTTCCTGTTTTACCTGTACACAAACCACTGGTTTTTCCTGTGCCTGACTCTCAGAACCCACAGTACTTTTACTTACAGAACTTTTCTGCACTCCTATAATTCCATCAGATTTTCCCTGTAATTTCCAATACACAGATTTCATGTGTCCAACTTGATTACAATGAAAAAGCCTCAATTTTCGAATGTAATTTCTACCCTCAGCACCTTCCTTTTGATTCTGAGAAAAAAACTTCCTGGGAATTTCCACCTATTCCTCTTCGCTGACTATCCACCTTCCTTTTACCTTTCCACTTTCTATCCTTCTCTGATTTAAAAGGGTTTAGCTCTATGAACGAACTCATAATCATCAGCTACCTCTGCTGCTTGTCTTACCATTTCAACCCTCTGTTACCCCACGAGTTATCACTACCGAAGGAATTGAATCTTTAAATTCTTCCAAAAGAATTACCTCTCTAAGAGGTGCATATGTTGTCTCTATTTTTAATGCCCATATCCACCAGTCAAAATTACTTTGTTTTACTTTCTCAAAATCAATATAATTTTGCCCAGGTTATTTTCTCATATTCCTAAATTTCTGCCTATATGCCTCAGGAACCAACTAACATGAACTCAAAATAATATTTTTTACCACATCATAGTTCACTGACATTTCTTGTAACAGTGAAGCATAAACCCACCAACCTGGATTGTAACAACAATGTCCAGTTTTCCTGTGACCATTTCATCTATTTAGCTATCTTCTCAAATAAAATGAAGAATGCTTCAACATCTCTTTCCTCAAACTTTGGAAGTGTTGTACAAATTTAAACATCTCTCCACTGGGTTCTGATCTGGAAATAAGTCCTTCCTCATCTACTGGTGTCTCTTTATTAACTGCCTACATTTTAAACTAGAATTTTCTCTCTCTCTCTCTCTTTTTCTCTTTCCTCCTTTTCTAACCTTGCCATTTCTAATTCCCTTCCCTGTTTTATTTCTCTCTCCTGCCTTTCTGCCTGCTTCGTTTGGAATGCCCTTTCTCTTTCCTTTTCCTTTTCTGCTTCCTCTAGTTCCATTTTTTCATTTGCAACTGAATTTGAGCACATTCCAACGATCCACCCCTTGGAGAACTCAATCTCTTAGGTATTCCTTCCAATTTCAAATGCTGTGCTATACTTACAATTATGTTTGCTTTCTTTGCCCCTGCAGATAATCCCAATTGTAACGTATCCACCAATTCCATTAATTTAAATTTATTTGCCTTTTGTAATCCAGCCAAAGTTATAGCTTCACCTCCCAGGCAAGTCCTAGCAACTGCCAAAGCCATATTGCAGTCTCACCATTTCAAAAAAATCCCTCACACCAACTGCTGAATTCAAAGTGCTTCTCGTACTCATAACCTTAAGATTCACCAACTCCAAAGCAATCAAGGAATCACAAATATATCCCGCAAAGAGCCCCCAACTTTGTTATGGCACAGCCGATGATAAATGCTGAGCTGCTCAAATCCCAAAGGGAAACTTGAAACAACTGCCGCAATTCATATAAATTTCAAGATGCGTGCCTTAAATTCAGTAGTAATAAGACCACTGCGTCTTATAGGTTTCTTACAAAAGTAAATTAATCCTTTATAAATAGAAGAAATGATTTTAAGTGCATACATAGATCTACTAATTACTATTATGATAACTTCTAAACCCACTAGTTAATCTAACTCCCAGTTACACTTTCGTTAAGACAACAGTAAAACACAGATTTTAAAAGACCTATGTAAAGTAACACACAATATCCTGAAACAGTCGAATTCAAAGTGAGTTTTCTTAACTTCAGCTCTTTGTAGACAGCAGCTTGAGGGTAAGATGGTGAAGGCTTTTCACACTTGTTAGATCTTAGAATGCCTACCCTTACACACAGCCTTTGCTCCTTTATACATATTTTCCACTTTGAATGCAAATTTCCATTGTTTCACTATGTCTTTGGACTTTGCCTCTGTAATATTAAAAATCTCTCATAGCACCAATTTTATCAGTAACCTTTGGGAAAAATAAACACTGGGCAGAATTTTGTCCTTGGCAGGGGTGCTCGGCAGAGGCAGTCGTGAAGCCAAACACTGCCCTCGATCGGCACCGCACCACAATTTTATGCGGGCGGGCCAATTAAGGCCTGCCCAGCGTACAATGTGAGTAGCAGCGTTCAATGCTGCCTGTGCGGGCGGGGGGGAGGAGGGCGAGCTTCGCGTATGTGCACAAAGCATGTGCAGGGAGCTGCCTCAGGGAGATGAAGCACTGTCTAAAAAAACTAACAAACAAAATGAAAATGTCATAAAACATGTCTCCTCATGTGACTCTGTCACATGAACAGGGACATGTTTTTAATTCATGCTCGGGCGTGTTGGGCACGCACCCACATGCAGAGTGAAAAATCCTGCCCACTGTTTCTTAACTTCTCCTGGCTAGGTGAAACATTTCACCCCCTCTGTTGAAATTAATCTAGTCTGGTTTATTTAAATATGCAAATATTCTCTTTACACCTGTGTTTACCTACTTAACATTTCAAACCTAGCTTTTCTGTTACATCAAAGCCTTCAAATCAGCAGCCCTTAATTCAATTAAGTCCCACACACATGCACACACACAGACACACACACACGCACACACGCATGCACACACACACACATCCACTATTACTGTACTTTACAATAAATTCCAATAATATTATGACAATTATTATATCTTCCTGACAATTACGTGCAGTGTGTGCCAGGGCACAAAACCCAATGAATAAAGGGGCAGATAACTGTAACACAGGGTCTCTGCTTCATATATACATTTCTGTACCTGGAGTTATGAACAATTAATCAAATAAGCTCACCCACAAAATTGAGTGTAAGTGTACAATGGCTGCAATAGCATCACCACCACCTTCTAAGAATATATAGAGATAAACAATAATTGAAACTTTGTCACTCTCAGCCATATCTCAAGAAGGAATAAAAACAGAAGTTTCTAACCTCTGCTTGCTGTACGGTCTCTCAAATGAAAGTAGTCTGGATTGATCACAATCTATTCTATGAACATGATCCTGCAGATCAAAAGTGACTACAATCTATGCTGCAGTTTAGCTCAGACAGGCAGCAAAAGTAGCCGATTGTGGAAATGTCAATCCGATACTGTGGGGGGATGTTCTGCTTAAGTTGGACTCAGTATATTGCTTGTGTGGAGCGGAAGGTGTTTTGCTCTGCAACTGGTCCCCGTGATGCCTGATCATGAGGTGTTTGAAACTGTATGTTAAAAATGGAAAAATGTTTCATTCTCAACCAAAGATATTTTTCACCTTATTAGCACAAGGTTTGAGCAAATACATGTGTAAACAGTGTAATCATTTTACAGTGAAGATTTATTTTGTCTACACTAAAGACCTAGGGCAAGATTTTGCATTCTGGACCAAAACCCCGATGTTAGGTCAAATAGGAGTCCCAAATCTACATTCTGTCGGGAGCAGACACCCGGCAGTGATTTGCCCATGATTGGCAATTTTAATGGTCAGAGGACATGCTCACAACCCAATAAAGACAGTGGACAGACTCTCAAAGCTGGAAGACCAATCAGTAGCCTTCCAGCACAGAAGGGGTGTCTGCCATTGTAGGTAAGTGCATCTCCATCTTGATGCGCTCTCTCAGCAACTTTAAAAACTTGAAACAAAAAACTGGCCTCAGCTGTCGAGCCACTATTGTGGCAGGGAAACCCCTCCACCAGGAAGCAGGTGACTGCAGCCACAGCCATATTGGGCAGGAGAGGGTCTCAGAGTCTGCC
This sequence comes from Cetorhinus maximus, assembly GCF_964194155.1. Taxonomy (NCBI): domain Eukaryota; kingdom Metazoa; phylum Chordata; class Chondrichthyes; order Lamniformes; family Cetorhinidae; genus Cetorhinus; species Cetorhinus maximus. Next base: position 32,476,408 of record NC_135890.1, read on the forward strand.
TGGTGAGCTGACCCCCTACTCTGCCATTGGTAGATCTCTCCAGGCAGCTGCCATTCTGCAAATGCTGTGGGGAGGGGGTGGGGTGGGGTGGGGTGGGGTGGGGGGGTGGGGGGTGGTGGGGGGGAGACCTGATAATTGGCCTTTAACTTATCTCAACTGGCTACCCGCTGTTTCTGCTCAGAGTGCCCAAACTCTAAAATAGCCTCAATGTCCTGATTTTGTGCTTGTTGCCTAGTGAGCTTTTTCTGTAGTTAGCGGAGATCTGTAACGTTTACCAGCAAACTGGCACGCCAGCTGCGGAATTATGTGCCCACCCGCCTTTGTTATTTTGCCCTATATATGGGCGCAAGTTCTGGCCCTAATTTTCTATTAAGGTGTGACAGGCAAAAGACAGTTTTTCTCAGTTAGCTTATCCCAATGTATGGGTAGTTGCTCAAGGTTATGCTCGGATCATTTTCATCTTCTGCCTCCATGCCAAACCTGTATTTTTCTAATCCTTGTCCAATCACAAAAGATTTTTTTTTTTTTTTTTAAAAAAACAGTTTGTACTTTTTGCACTATATCCATAAATGTCTTTATTGTAAAATGTGGGGTAGAATTACATATCTGCTGCCATATTTTATTTGCAATATCACTAGTTCCTAAAGCAGAAATTCTTTGTCAATACCCCATTGAAAAAGCTTTTCAGACAAGTGCTTACATGTCTTTCAAATAAGTGGTTTGAAAATAAGTTCCATTAAGATGTATATTAAAGCTCATTTATGCAAAACATCAAAGCAGTTGTTACAATAGAAGCTGTTCCCAGTGGATTAACTTTCCTGATTCTGTAATATAAAATGTGATTTTTATTTAAATGAGAAAAGAACACAAGGACATTGTTTAATGATTCTAATCCAGTAATAGACTGAAAAATGCAAATCTTGTGATATTACTGTAAATCACATGGATAGAATGCATTCCTTAGGCACTTAAAGGTAAAACTAACCCTTTCACTGAAATTAAATATTTGGTATCACTTTTAATAAAATCTGTCAGGCAGACATTTGACAGCTAACTCCAAAGTACTCTGCCATAGTCCATTAGTGGCCTTGACAAATTTATTTCTTAAAAATAATGAATAATAGCTTCTTAAGCAGTCTGTGGCCGGAATTTTCCAGCCCTTCACCCCAGTGGGATCTTCCAGTCCTGCAGATGTGAAAGGAGATTTCAATGGCTCACGCTGAAAAATTCCGGTCTGTATTTTTAATGCATTAATGTACTTCCCAATATAGTTCTGGATTAAATCCAGTTCTCAACTATACATTTTGAGAATTCAAATATAACATATACTTCTTGTCAATCCGTGAATCACATCGCAATCAGGAAACAGCCTACAAACTGTTTCGGTTTGAGGATATTGGGAACCTGGGAAAATTTAGGGAAGTAACAGATAATTCCTGTCATTATCAACTTATATATGTCAAGATATTCACATTATGGTTGATGAAAATTTAAGAAGGAACTTGCTGGAAGGTGGTTTGTATCACTGACAAAATAAGCTTTGAATGTGTTGGGTTTAACATATTTATCTTTTCATAGTAGATTTTATTATAACCTTGCAATATATATAGATTGGGAAACAGATTGGGAAATTTTAACTCTTCCTGATGGTTGAGAAGGAAGTAGCGGAGCAGTTGAAATGGAATGCCATCCGTTTCCTATACTGATCTGCGATTTTAACAACACTGGTTTGGGGACAAGTGAGACAGTCATAGGACAAATGGAATTTTAACCTGGTCTTGAGTGGATCGTTCACTATAGCCACCCTATTCAGTGAAACTGTTGGGATGCCAGCATGGCCAATGGTAACTCTCGATGATCCTCTGAGCCTTACAGGGAAAATCCAGGTCTCTGCTGCCCCAGGTTCCAGCCATCCACAATACTACCCCTCCCAGGTTTACCTTGCTGCCAACAGCCTTCTCCTGATGACAAGGAGTGGACCTGAGGCTTCCCGATCTTCATCCGCCCTGACAGTCAAGCAACTGAATTGGTCAAACAGCAGATCAGTGGCAAATGAGGTCTGGTGGTTAAAATCTGTTGGGCCTGTGACTCAAACTCCCGCATGGGATTGCAGTTCATTCCCACTTTCTAGTCAGTTAAATTTGACCTTTGAGAAAACATTAAGGAGGACTGCAACCTTGCAGTGGCCATTAGTGTTAGAGATTGTATTCAAACTATATATACTACCCACTTTTGTATCGAGGCAGGAGATCATTCTAATTTTGCTAACATAAATGGACATTACAGTTATTTGGTTGTTTGTAAATTAAGACTTGTTTATTTACAAAAATAATGAATATTTACGATAAATAAATACAAATTTAAATATAATCATAATAATTAAAGCATTGTGGATATTTTTTGCCTTTCCTTTGACAAGAAACTGTAGTTTATCTGTTCCAGTCATGCTGCCAAGAATTGAAACACAGTTTTCATGTTATTTACCCCCAGTATAGGGTTGTCCCTTGTTTTGTCCAGATTACACTAAAAGACAAGGCTGTCTGGTCAATGCTACAAACATGATCCAAATTGTAGTTCTGCAAAATGTCCTGGAGACAAATATATTCCATGTGTCAGCATATTTCTTCCAAGTTCAAATTATTTTGCACCCAAATCCATGTCGAGCCTGAAACTACAAATTGAAATGACTGAACCACCTGTTGCCAGTGGTGAAATTATCTAAACTGATTTACTGCTTCCTTGACACGAGTCCTATTCACTCACGTGCCAGGCATGAAGATCAGGGCTTATTGATATAAATGGTAATAAAAGTTCATTAATACTGGTTGGTGCTTGAGAAATTTGCCAGATGAAGTGTGACGGAGTTTATGTCAGTTGTCAAAAGCTGCAGTAAATATTTGGTATTAATGTGCAGAGAAGGACTCTTTTGGTTCTTTTGTTGATCGAGGTGGGATTTCGACATTAATGCCATATGAGCTTGGTCTAAGTGGGTATGTGTGTATGTATAATAGTGGAAAACATGCTGCTATACAGATTAAAAGCAATGTGAAATTAAACTAGCTAAATGTAACTCAACTGAAAAAAGCCTCTTGTCTAAAGTTACATTCCAGTCAGCTCTGAGATCAGTAGTCACAAAGATAGTAAACCATGTGAACATATTGCAGAGATCCACCTGTATCTGGCACACAAGGAACTGATGCAGGGTAATTTGCATCACAACCAGTTCTGAATTCAAGTCCCTTGTGATTAACATGTGCTTTTACCATCCTAATCTCCAGTCAGTAGTGAAATTGTGCATTGCGTAAGCCCAGATGCAGTTCACTAGTCATAAGACCAAATAAAGCCAGCAAGGGACAAAGTCTGAGCCACTAAACCAGTGTGATTCTTTAACTTCCAGAAAGATGTTCTCCCGAAAATCTCAAGTTTTGAGTCAAAGTACAAAATGACCTCCATAAAATAATTTTTGAAATACTTTTAGAATATTTGTGTATGTGAAATTTAAATCAGATGAGACTTTTTATCATTGTAGAACATCAAATTAGGAATTAACCAATATTGGTAATATTACTAAGGCAAGGCAATGGCAATTCCATTCCTCTGGGGAGAATTTTCCCCATGTCAGGTGGGCCGTGCGGGAGTGGGCACGGGCGGGCACAGACCCGATCGCTGCCCGCAATTGGGTCCGCACCGCCATTTTATGCGGGCGGGCCAATTAAGGCCTGCCCAGTATAGTTCACGGTCCCTGAGGATAGCGGGAGTGGGCGCGCTCAGCCCGCCGGGTCCAATGGTGACCCGGCAGCCTGTTGAAATGAAAGCCTGGCAGCCTTTGCAAGGCTGCTCACAATGGCCGGGAGAAGAGCACATCAGAGGGGTAATGTGCGTCATGTAAGGCCGGAGGGTAGGCCATCGGGGCAGGCCAGGCCGGAGGGTAGGCTATCGGGGCAGGCCAGGCCGGAGGGTAGGGCGGCGGGGCAGTGTGCCCCTCGTTTCTCCGACGAGTGCCTAGCTGCCCTCCTGGAGGAGGTGACAGCATGGCGAGAGGTCTTCCTTCCGAGTGACGGGAGGCGGAGGCCTCCCCACCTGACCATACATGGATGGGAGGAGGTGGCCAAGAGTGTCAGCTCCCATGATGTGGTGCGGCGCACATGGGTCCAGTGTCGTAAAAGATACAACAACCTCCTGCGCTCAGGAAGGGCGAGTACGATGTTGCCTCAGGTCACTTAATGCAGCCGTCACCCTTTCTCCCTAGCCCCCGCCCCGTGGCAACTCTGAGTACAGTAACGGCATTGAATCCCTTACGGCATGTAGCACTCGCTGGGTGTGCCAGCAGGTATTGCCCACGCCTAGTTCACCCTGAGAGGGTTGAGCTAGGATGTGTTCTGCACCCGCAGCGTGTGTGATAATTACACCCAGAGTATTGAATGGGGTTGAAAGTCAAGGGTCTGCACCTAGGCTGAGTGCTGGAACTGGGAAGCGTGTCGAAGTCAGGGCGCTAACATGCTGGGAGGGGAGCTTCCAGGTAGTGGGGAACCAATCCATCTTCTGGTGTTTGCGCTCCACGTGCTTGTGCCTCTTTGCTTAGCAAAGTAACACCTTGTGGTGCCACATGTGAAGGAGGCAGCATTTGGCCAATGGGGGGAGCAGTCAGCCCTGGCTTGTTTGGGTGAGTGTGCAGCAGCTGTGAGGTTACGAAGAACTGGAGTCCTGCAATGTCCCACTCTGGCTGGGGTGGCAGGGATGCGATGGGAATTCAGGTGCAGGCTGGACTAAACAATGCTCCTCTCTCCGTCTCAGGAGAAGACTGCGCACAATTCCGCAGAACGGATGCGGACTGGCAGAGGCCAGGCCCAGTTGGTGATCCTGATACCTTTTGAGCAGCAGGCCATGGACCTGGAGAGGCGCCATGCCCCCAGGTCCACTAGTGGCGGTGAGGCTGGGGTGCCACGGGGAGGTATGCTTGGTGAGCACTCAGGTCACCATGTGTGTCCCAAAAGCCATGGCACTGCTGAATGCTCTGTGATTGAAGTTAGCTACATGGGCTTCCCATTGATTATGGAAGGATGAGCACAAAATGATCCGGGGCAGCGGTATGCAAATTGACATTGTCCGCACTGTAACCAATCAAATGTCATTTTCCCTCTTTTCAGCATCACCGGAGCAGGGCTGGGAGGAGGAGGCAGAGGGCCCACCTCTCACCCCTGAGGCCCCAGAGCAAATCCACTCACCAGCGTCACACCATCTCAGCCAGGCAGGCACCAGCACAGATACTAGCACCTCGGTGGGAATTAGATCTTCGGCTAGTGTCCCGGGGCACGGCGGTGAGGGCACTTCACACTTTCTTGAGGTGTGGGCAGGGACAGAGAGTGCCCAGGGCGCCGGCAGTCGAAGGACTGCTGGGGACCAGGTATATGCTCGGTCGGTGGCTGATGATGTGCCTCTGGAGTCGTCCGTGTTCTGCTACATACTGAAAAGTCTCACCAACATGAGAGGACACTCCTCATAGCTACCAGCTATTGGGCGAGCACCAGGGCAATGGGAGGATGAAGAGGAGGAGGAGGAGAAAGAGAAAGAGGGAAAATTGAAAGAGGAAGGAAGGAGGCACAGTAGGCAGCCCTTTCTGGCCAGGCTGTCCGTAAAGAAGTCATCCAAGTGCAATAACATAACCCTAACCCAAATTTCCCAATCACAAATTGTCCCACCCCCTTATCTTCCCTCTGTCACTGACCATCACAGTGTCCACTTGGCCACAATACAAGAATAAAATCCACCACAAAATAGGCATTCTAGACCAAATGAAATCACGCTGTTTGCAAGCAGACACCAATTAATCACCCTCAGCAGAAAGGGGCTGCCAAACTTGGAGTTTCCCTTCATCTTCTTCCTTTTCTGCCTCCGCCTTTTGCATGCCTCACACCTGAAAGTGGTGGCATGGGCTGTTCACTCAAGATGGCAATATTGTGAAGAATGCACAAGACCACAAAAAAATCTTGAGACCACTCTGTCGAGCACTGCAGAACTCTTTCAGAGTCCAGACAGGGGAATCATTGCTTCAGGTGTCACTCTTCTGCTTTATTACATTTTGTGTGACTCTTATTGCATTTATGCTGTGCACATTTGCGTATATTTTCATGAACCCTGTTGTCAATGGATAGCCCTTATCGTCCAGCAGCCACCTTTTGGTTTGCCATAAATGCTGCACTACAGCATACTTTGAGGACTACTGCAAAATGAATGTATTGTGACTGCTACCAGGAATTGGGCATTGACCTCCATGATGTGCTGCCTGTGGTCATGTACCAGCTGCACATTTACGGAGTGGAATCCCTTTCATTTCAGGTTCATGGCAGAGTTGACATGAGGCACCCTACACTATCTGGAAGCCAGAAATAATTGCAACCCTCATGCTCATTCCACCTATTACTCCCTGGCAAGTAGGAATTAAATTAAGTTCTCTGTCTTGGCAAAGAGAGCCAAGTGGTCTCCCTTGTGCAGCAACGCCCCGTGAACTGTCAGATGTTGCTAATGCCTCCGGCAACAGCCTGGAAGGAGCCAAATGCATTAAAGTTCATAGTCACCATCAAAGCCACTGACAATGTGATCCTTGCCTTTCTCTGAGGCTTCAACAGTTGTTAGATTTCAGTGGCACCCTCCTTAGTGAAGTGTGTAAGTCTCAAGCATTGATTATCGATGAAATTCAGGTAGGAGAATTCGTTCTGAATACTCTGAGCATACATGGTCCCCTGCTGTGAGCCCCTCTCACCCTCCTCCTCCTCTCTCTTCTAAAAGATTAATCTGTTCTATGTGACCACTTCTCATTCTCCCTGTAATGCTCAATTCCAAGTGGGAGGCTTCCTTCGCCATCCATGTCTGGAAGCAATTGGTTTGTGCATAAGCCTTAAAGTTATTACCAAAAAGTGCTTTCGCACCAGCCAGACCACTCCCTGTAGACAGTTGAAACTTTTAACTAGTATGGAAAATCACCTAAAATGCAGAGGATTATAGCAACTGACAGAAGGAATAAACTAGCAATTAACCTGCAAGAAGTTAATGATCCCTTTAAATAGTGCTAGTCGTGGTGGCAGGAGGGGGTAGGGTCCTTCATCCCATTGAATGAGTGTTCAGCTGTGAGAGGTTAAAAGAGGGCAGAGTTGGAGCATGGAGTTCCAAAATAGCAGCGCTGGTGTCAAACCAGAGTGCTATTGATGTCATGGTCTGTCTGCCCTGCATACCTTTAGCGAATGTTGTATGTTCACGTGTGCCAATTAACCCTTTTAACAAGCTAGCTTCTGGTGTTTTTTGCGGCAGAAGTCTGTATGTGCCACGGATGTTATTTTCAAATGTTGAGGGGTCTCATAGAATTCAAATAAACAAGTGCCACCAAACCCAATTCTACCCCCAAGGACTCTGCACTGAGGTGTCTCCTTTCCTGTAGCTCTGGCAATCTGAGACAGTCTCACTGGCACAAATTCCTACTCATCACAGTCCCAACACTGTCATTTCTAACTTTTATTTATTTATTTGTTCGTAGTAATTTAATTCTGTATATAATAGAATTACTGGATATCTGAATTATATTTAGTAGATGGATTTAGCTTGATTCAGATTAATTTGTAACTAATTAGTCTTGATTTTTGTTTATTATCTTCTTTATTTTAGTAGCCCCTTGGCTCCTATTTATTATTTGCATCTACCACATGTTTATTCAATACAATTCATTTATGCAAATAATTTATTTAATTGGTCCACACTGAAGCTGATAAAATACTAGACGGAAAATAGAGGAAAGTGCAGTTCATAGGACTCACTCATGTGGTACTCATCTGGTAAATTGACAGTAATGCAAAAGTCTCTTAAGCTGGAATTCTGTTTATTGTCCAAGTCAGGGGGATAAATGGTGTGTTAGGGCTGTAAATTGTACCATAGAAACAATATGTTGGATTATGTTTTTTCAATACATGGTCCTCCAGGGGTCCACAAGGAAACCAACTCTTTCAGTGCCCCCCAGCCTTGACTCACCCGCTCCTGTCCACTGGCTTGACATCATTGCTATGAGGTTTGGGCAAGAGTCTGGTGTTGTGTAGTTCAATGACTCTGAGGAGTTAAAATGGCTTGGGCTTCACATCAGCACATCAGGGTGAGCTTGATGATCACCTCGTAGCCCCACACCAGCCACTCACACTGAGTTAAAATTGTGGTTGATAATGCTCTGTCCCCATTTCGTCATAACTAATGTTTGAAATTGAATCTTTCCTCTGGTGTACATTAGGCCCTCAGAAGTAGAATTACAGCAACCTCTGAAATTCTGGAAAATATAAAAAATTATTTTAAAAATTACACTCTGTATATATCTGTCTTGCCTTTTGTACTCATCTGTCACATTTCAGAGTGTTACACTTTGCCGCAGATACAGAACTATCTTGAAAAAAAGTAAGAAAACCTATTGCTTCATGCTGTTTTCTTCTGACCCAGAGCCAAACATTTACAGGTTGGTACAAGGAACCACTACATTATAAATTTTTTTCAAGCAACTACAAGCATTAAAATTTGCCCATTTGGCACACCTTTTCACAGTAGCTGCGGCTTAAATTGACATCCTAATCAAGTTTCAGCCCATCCATCAGCCGTTTTTGGAAGCTGTGCTAGATTTTTCTTTGAGTTTATAGGTATCATATTACTTCATGTGCACCATGACTCATCTGGATATGTAATAGGTATATGTGAATGCTGAGTGAGCTTACATAAACCATGACTTAACTGGGCATGTAAACTTCGTAGGTGATGATAAAATGCTTCGTCTGGAGAGAGAACAGCAGGTTTGTGCTCCATGAGGCATTGCCATTCTCTTGCGGTTGCATCTCAGCAATCCTAGTAAAGTGTTAGAGAACAGATTGCTGTTCTGCTGTGACACCCTTCAAGCCCCTTGGAACACTGGTATCCAGAACCATGACAGCAGCAGTCTGAGCTTCCACCGCAGCACTCAGGCATTGGCTGGCTGCTGCTTGTGTTGTAATGGAAGATGAGCCATCAGCTACCAGATACTGCATCATGGTTGGCTCCACAAGTTGTTAATAGAGCCGGGCACTCCTTCTGTGCTGGAAGGTTTTACACAGAGCTCCAAAATCCGTCTAAAACCCTGCACCAACCTGGTGCCAAACTCCACTCATGTTCCTTGACATTGAATGCAGATTTTCTGGTAGGCTTCCCAGTATACAGAGGATTTTGTTATGCATACTCTTTGGCTTTTTGCTGTAGACCCGCCCATCAACGTTCTCACCTGAGTCCTCTGCAGCAGAGCTGGTGTGCGGCCTCACCCTCCAGTGAGCTAGCTGGCACCTGCACTATTCTTTCCCTTGCCCTGGCTGTGGTGCACTTGTGGCTGATGTCTCACCATGTGCAGATTCTACCTCTATCCTATCCTCTAAATTATTCACAGGCCCAGATCTTCGCTCACGGGTCGGGTGTACACAAATGGGAATTCTCCCATCTGTGCGCACCTGGCCTTTAAAAATGGTTGCCTGCAGTTCTGATTTTCGATCCGGGAAGGTGGGCTGGATTAGAAGCTGGGGCCGCCATCCCCGGAACGAGTGTGAAGGCTGCCGGGTGCAGAGGTGGACTGGACTGGCCTGCCTCTATGCTCTGGCACTTTGTTGAATGTAATTATAAAATGATTAAAACAAAAGACAGCCTCCAGCCTCCGCCCACCCCACACACACACTCTCCATGCCCCATCCATGTCAACCGATGCCACCTCATGCCCCCTACCCACCCTCCATGGTCCCTCATACCCCTTATGCTAACCCATGCCACTCTACTACTCCCCATGGCCCCCCATGCCCTCTATACCCCCCACATCCTCATGGCCTTTTAAAGCTCCTCCATACCAACTTAGTGCCAACCCATGCCCCTACATATCACCCTTTGCCCTTACCCACCCATGTCAACTACTCACCTAGTATCCTTTGACAGCTCTTTGACAGCTTTGACAGTTTTTTGACAACTTGATAGTTCTTTAAACCTTTGACAGCTTTGCCAGTTTCAATGAGTTTACGCACTTTTTACACACAACTATGTCTACTTTTAACAATTCCAAAGGGTTCCTTATCTCTCCTCAAGGTGTCTCGGGACCATATCCAAAGGGGTACCTTACCTCTCCAATGGAGTACCCTGGCTATCCAAACAAATCCACCAAGTTCAGACCAGCTCTTACCTGGCCTAATCTGCACACTACTTCTGGTCTACCAAAATCCCACTTCAGTGGAGGTAGCTGATGATTTAAATGCCCAACTGCCTCGTAAAATGCACATGAGCAAACCCCAGTCCAACTCAAGTCCCACCCCTGCGAAAATAGGAAGTGTTGGGGGACGGGACTTAGGATTTCAGGGCTTGTCCGTCATTTTCAGCATGATGGAGACTCTCCGTCATAGCGAAAATCTGGCCACAGTGTCAGTATCTGAACTGATGGTTGTGCACGTGAAATCAAGTGACAGTGTGTCTTCATCAGTACTGTATTCCTGCTCTTTCACCACTGCCTAGGCAGATTGTAGCTGTGGGGTATCTGAAACAAAAAAGGACAAGGGTTGGGTTGCAGTAAGGAGAAAGGAGAAAGTAAGAAGTGCATGTTTACACCATTTGCACCTTGCAAGTGAGAAGAGGTATGGGGGATGCGGGGAAGTGGGATTTGAGAAGAAGCATTAGGTCTGAGGAAATTGTCAACTTCAATCCCTTCAACCACACTGGTGGTTGCAACCTCAGCACTTTTCCTTTCCCCCATAGCCAGCATCATCTCCTCAATGGGATTTAGTGCATACAGGCTCTCCTCTCCTCATCCAGTTAGTCCCTGCTGTCTCCGGTTGTGCACCAATTTCCCCTGCAAGAGGATGGGAAGTGTGTCAGGAGTGGTGTGCAATCTGTTTGTGTGATGTAGCTGGCAGTGTGTGCAAACTGTGACATGTGGGTGTGAGGCTTGCAACAGTGTTAAATGGGTGAGGACGAGGTGAAACATATGATGTTCATTAAGAGTCCTGATTGACAGAGAATATTTATAGTAGAGTGATGGGGATGTGGTGAATTGAACAGTGGCTCAGGCTATTGGTTCAGTTTGTAGAATATGACATTTGAAGTGCATTCACTGAAATTTTTGTGGCACTTCTTTGGGGAGGTGGTGGCATAGTGATGTTGTCATTGGACTGGTGGTCTCGGACCTGAGTTCAAAATTGAAATTTGAATTCAATAAAAATCTGGAATTAAAAGTCTGATGATGACCATGAAACAATTGTTGATTGTTGGAAAAACACATCTGATTCACTAATGCCCTTTAGGGAAGGAAATCTGCCATCCTTACCTGGTCTGGTCTATATGTGACTCCACAGTAACGTGGTTAACTCTTAAAATGCCCTCTGAACAAGGGCAATTAGGGATGGGCAACGAATTCTGGCCTAGCTTGAGATGCCCACATCCCATGAATGAATAAATTTTAAAAAACTACATCCAGGTTCTTGGGGCTTGACTCCTGGAATTGACATCTGTAGCTACCTGGTCCCATTGCCTTCTCTTCATGGACTGGTCAGGTGGGCAGAAAAGTGGTAAATACAATCCAACCCAGAGAAGTGTGAGGTGATGAATTTGGGGAGGTTAAACAAGGCAAGGGAATACACAAATAATGGGAGGATACTGAGAGGGGAAGAGGAAGTGAGGTACCTTGACTGAATGTCCATAGATCCCTGAAGGTTGCAGGTTAAGAAGGCTCATAGATGTTTACAGCACAAAAAGAGGCCATTCAGCCCGTTGTGGCCGAATGGTTGTTGTAGGGTGGACAAATTGTACTGTTAGTGAAAGAGTTGATCTGTAGACACTTATTTGGTGGAAACATTACATTTATTTACAATATTCTCAGCAGCAACTACGTGTGCTTTTAACTCCAACTCTACACTGACTGCTGAGGTAGTCACGCTACTCTCCTATTGGTTACTATAGATTATGTGGTCTTGCCTAACAACTACATCACTTGTGCCATAAAAATTTACTTCTGAACCTGGCTTATCAAGAAGACATAATAATGTCAGTCTGAATTCCCAGTAATGACTGTCAGATCTATCTGTGAGTATCCCTTTTCCATTGTGGTGAGTGTTTTTGATACATAATCTATTGGCCATTCCATGCCATTGTCCATCCGATGAGTGAGCACTACTCCTGCTCCTTAGAGAGGTGCATCACATGTCAGCACCAATTCTTTTGTCTGGCCATAATGCACTAATAGATTGGACAAGTGCAACAATTGTTGCACCTTTTATGAAAGCTTCTTTCTGGGGCGCCTCCAAAGACCAATGTTGGTTCTTTTTGAGTAGAGAATGCAGGGGGGCCAGCACTGTAGACAAATTGGGTAAGAATCACCCATAATAGTTGTTCATACCTAGGAATGATTTGAGCTCTGAGGCGTTCTTTGGGGTAGATGCCTCTGTTATGGCTCTCACTTTCTCCTCAACCAGGTGGAGGCCCTGTGAATCTACTCGGTGACCCAAATAGATTACCTTCCTCACTTGAATCGTGCACTTTTCTTTTTTTAAATTAACTCCAGCTTGCAAGAAAAATTTTAAGACATCTTCTAAGTTTGCCAAATGCTCTTTTTCAGTGGATCCTGTCTAAGTTGACTACAACCTGGGGCAGTCCCCGCAGTAAGCTTTCCTTTGTTCCCTGAAAGGTGGCACAAGCGGAGGAGACACCGAAAGGCAATCGTGTATATTGGTACAACCCTTTGTGGGTATTAATTGTGACAAATTTCCGGCAGGCATTATCCGTCTCTAGTTGTTGATAAGCATGACTCATGTCAAGCTTTGTGTACATTGTCCCTCCTGCAAGCTTGGCATACAGGTCTTCAATTTTTGGAATGGGGTGCCTGCCTAGCTTAGCTACTTTATCCACAAATTTGGATGCTTTGTTCAAGTTTAAGGGCGGGGACTATGGGTGCTACCCATTCTGAGAACTGAACAGCTTGTATAAAGCCTCAGTTTCTCTTGTCTGTTCAGTTCAATGTTGATTTTTTCTCGCAAGGCATATGGCACTGGTCTCACCTTCATGAAGTGAGCAGTTGTTTCCAGGTCCACATGAATCTTAGCCTGCAGGCCCTGGATTTTCCCCAGTTCATCCTTGAAGATGGTGGCATACTATCTAAGTAGCTCTGGTAGCCCACTTGCTCTCAACTGGAAAATTTCAGCCCATTCAAACTTAATCTCCTCTAACCAATTTCCTCCAGGAGGCTTGGCCCTTCACCTGCTACCAACATCAAGGGTAGCTTTGCTGATTGGCTTCCATAATGGACAGTTACTCTGCTTATGCCTTTTACTTGAATGTCTTCACCTGTAAGTCTTTTTAGCTTGGCTGCTGTTTCTTCTAAACTTAATTGATATTCACCATCATTCAAATATCTGAAGGTATGTTCCCCAGTGGCTCTAGTGGGAGCTCCTGTGTCCACTTCCATTCTAACAGGTTTACCATTTACTTTCACAGTGACAAATATTGGTTCTGTCTTTCCAACTTTCAGATTAAACAACTGTCTGAATTTGTTGTTTCAGGCTCTTCTACATTGTAGATTTCATTGGGCTTCTTTTGTTCATGAGCCTGCTTGAATCTTTCCTTGCACTGCCTCATAGTATGTCCATTTCTGTGACAATGGTAGCATTCGATTTTTTTAAACCGCCAATTGCTAAAATTTTGCTTGTTTCTACCTCTATTAAAATTATTCTTTGATTTTGCTGCAATGTTATTTTTCTTTATTCTTCGGCTAGTGGGGGCTGTTTCCCACTTCTCGGCAGAGTCTCACTTTTTCGCAACGCTTTCGGCTGGGGTTTCCCGCCCGATGTGGAGGACGGTGCCATTTTGCACACCCTGTATTGCTTTTGAATCTCTTATTGCGCTTTCCATGGCCAGTGTTATCTCTAGCGCCTTCTTGAAATCCAGATTCGCTTCAGACAATAATCTTTTCTGAATAGTGTCCTCTTTCACACCACACACTAAACAAGCCCTGAGCATGTCGTTCAGAGTCATACCAAACTCACAATGTTCTGTTAGCTGCTTCAAATTTGTCACGTTGCATGCAATTGTCTCACCCGGGGCTCTATTTTGCAAAGTAAACCCAAACCCCTGCATCATGACTGAGGGCTTGGGTTGAAAGCGACCCTTCACGAGGTCTACCAATTCATTGAAATTCATCGCATCTGGGGCACTGGCTGTCATCAAACTTCAAATCCAACTGTAGGTTTTGCTCCCACAAGTACTCAAGAGGATCGCTTGCCTCTTCTCTTCCCCCGTAGTCTCGTTCTCGTGAAAAAAGAATGTGAGGCATTTTACGTATTGAGGCCAATCATCTGTGGCTGGTTCAAAAGGATCAATCCTCCCAAATTGTGTAATTTTGAGAGAGGATAATGACTTCAATTCTAATGGAGCTTGCTGCTTACAATCACTGGGCAAGGTACAGTGCCGATTTCTTTTTAACTTGATTTCTCCTGTTCAATCCTGTTTTATCCTCATTGCCAGTTTGTTGTAGGGTGGCGCAGTTGTACTATTAGTGATAGATTTGATCTGCAGACACTTCTTGTGTGGAAACTTTAAGTTTATTTACAATATACTGAGTAGCAATTTATTTACAATATACACGTGTGCTTCCTATTCCAACTCTATCTCCACATTGACTGCTGAGGTAGCCCGCACTACCCCCTGATTGGTTACTACAGAAGATGTGATCTTCCTTAACAAGGATCATTCTTAAAGGTACATTGCACACTAAATAAAACCATAATTATCACAAAAGCATGTGGAATCCTTTCACTTATTAGCCGAGTCGTAGCATATAAGAGCAGGGAGGTTAAGCTGGCATTATATAAAACATTAGTTATGCCACAACTTGAGTACTGTGTGCAGTTCTGGTCACCTCATTACAGGAAAGGTATAATCGCACTAGAGAGGGTGCAGAGGAGATTTACGAGGATGTTGCCGGGATTGAAAAAAATGTAACTATGAGGAAAGATTGGATAGGCTGGGGTTGTTCTCCTTGGAACAGGGGAAGCTGAGGGGAGATTTGATTGAGATGTACAAAATTGTTAGGGATCTGGATAGAATGGATGGAAAGTTGCCTATTTACCTTAGCAGCGAGGTCAGTGACAATGGGGCATAGATTTAAAGTGATTGGTAAAAGGATTAGAGGGGAGATGAGGAAAAACATTTTCACCCAGAGGATTGCAGGGGTCTGGAACTCACTGCCTGAAAGGGTAGTGGAGGCAAAAACACTAAACTCATTTAAAAACCATCCGGATTTGCTCCTGAAGTGCCGTAACCTGCAGGGCTATGGACCAAATGCTGGCAAGTGGGATTAGGCTGGGTGGCTCGTTTTTCAGCCAGCATAGACACGATGGGCCAAATGGCCTCTTTCTGAGTTGCAAACCTTCTGTGATTCTATAATTCATGTGTCTGGAGGGTATCCTGGCCCCTGGGGATACAGAACATCTCTCTCCTTTCCACTTCCTCCACGAACATCCAGTGCAGCAGTTGAAAACCTGCTGGCTTGCTCCTTCACATGATCAGCTGTTCTTCTCTCTTTGTCAGGTCAGATTCACCGCAGAACAATTCCCAGCACCTGCTGCATCTGCAATACACTGTCCCTTTAAGACATGCAGGCTCGCTTTAAGAAGTGCAAGTTACCAACAATACTGGACTCCCTGCTGAAGCAGCCAAGGCACAGCCTGGGAAGCGCTGGCTGTTAAAATTTTAAAAATCTGAACCCTCACCCCAACTCGCCCACTCCCGGGCTTAGTGAAGACGGACAAGGAGCGTGCAGCCAACCTGTCTCCCAGGAGACAGCTTGGCAAATTAAAGTTGTTATTGAGCCCAGCAGCCTCTGATTTGACCCATGTAGTATGTTTTGCAGTAGACAGCGGGGTATTCCCAGGCCTTTGGAAATCTGGTAGCTGAAGGGAGCAGAGGAGAACTTCACGAGGAGGGTAAGTGCCTTTGGGCCAGGAGGAGCAGGAGTGTTTTCCCCCTGCCCCACCTCCAAGCTCAGACTCCCATCAGACCCCCACTCCTAAACAAAGACCCCCGGTATCGGACTTCCCCACCTCCTTCCCCATTGGTGCTGCAGTGTAAATTGCAGCCAGTAGCATCAGGGACACATAAAGCCAGCTTTTCAAGTACTTAGAGACAGCGTGAGGGGAAGGTAATTGTAAGCATTGTACATGCTTGGTACACTACTAATGAAAGTCATAGTGGATCCTCCCACTTTGATTGACTTGATATGATCATGAACTCATACCTGCAATTTTTCCAGGTTCAAGATATCGTGCTTGTTTTTTTGGCACTGATGGGCAGCTTCATCTATTCTGCCTGAGAACCTAAGAAATAGGAGCAGGAGTAAGCCTTTCAGCCCCTTAGGCCCTGAGCTGCTATTGTTGAGTACCTATTGTACTCAGTCACAAGAGAGCTCCCCATTCAGCCTCCAATCTTACAGAAGAACCTCAATGGTCCAGTCAGAAAACAAGTGGCCTACTTGACTCCTTTCCATTGAAGCTTGCTGTTTGTAAAATTTCACTGGTTAGAGTACTTTAAATGTTGTAGCACTCTGTGATATCTCGCCCATTAATGTGCGAGCTCCCAAACAACCATGGTGTTTGGTCACAAAATTAAAATTAGCCTGATTCCCATAAATCCATGCAGGTTGTGCCTGATATATGGTGCATAGTCATAGTTAACTTTTAAAGATAATTCAGCAACATAACCTCATTTAATTTTGTGGCAGAAAATAGGCCATTTTTTGATGGAGTTATTTTTAATATCTTAACACACAGAGAGGCGGCCCAAACATGAATAGCTTAATGCTGACCCACTTTATTTTCAAATGGGGCTTTGGACATGCAATCCCCTATCTAAATAAATTAACTAGTTAATCTGCTTTCTTGGGGTAGAGAGTAAAGGTGACCCAATTCTACAGAATGTTCTGTCTCACTGTTGTCGCAGTGCAGTTTGGGGAAATGCAATGGATAACAATTTTCATTGTTTTGTGTTTCTGATGAATAGTCTGCCATTTTATTGATTTTTGTGATTCAAGCTGTGGAAGTGCAACATTTTCCAAACTTTTATTTCTTACAAGCTGGAGCAACCATTAGTGTGTCTCCACAATAAGTTAATCACAAGCTCTGCAGTATCTCAAACAGAATGTAAACAATGACTTAAAACAATAACTAGGAAAGAAAGAAATAATTTACCAAACATTGCAAGAATTTTAAGATGCCAGACTCATGTTGCTCACGTGTAAAATGGGCACCCAACCATCCAATATGGCAGCCAGTGTGTGCTGAAGGCGCTAGGGCGACAATAGCTGCATTCTGTGTAACCGTGACTACATCAGGCCTAACCAATACAGGTCGAGTATCCTTTATCCGTAAATCCAAAAACCAAACATATCCAAAAACTGCACTTTTTTGAACCTCATCAACCTTTAGCGCGGAAAATCTGTGATCTGAGCTGACATGACCCGAGCCGGCACGACACTCGCCGACCTCACCCGACCTTTATTATTCAGTGGTACATCTCACTTTTTGAGCCATTTTATTTACTTTAGACTATAGCTAACCTAAGCTTAGGCCATTGTAATGTAAGCAGGCTTGGGCCTATATGTAATGCCTGAAAACTGAAATGATCTGAAATCTGAAACGCAGTCGGCCCTGAAGGTTTTGGATAAAGGATATTCAACCTATACTTACCTGAATGTGGGGTCAGGATTTGCAGGAGTGCTCTTCCCAGCATTGCAGCAGCCCCAAAGATCGATGCCCCTGCTTGCACAACCCCCCCACCACCCTGCTCCATCCTGAACATTTGTCCCTCCATTATGTTGCACCTCTCTTCCCAGGATTGACCTGGTGACATTGCTGGGGAGGCAGCCGGCCCAATTCATCCTTGTGGAGCTTACAAACTGCCACTAGAAGCCTGATTACATGGCTAATCAGAAATACACTGATGAGGCCCGGGGCCTAATTTTGGAGGGAACTTGGGCCTTCAGCTACTGACGTGCACTCTCAGTGCACAATCCATTTCAGGCCCAGAAATAGGCCAAGACAAGTTTCTGCTCCCAGTTAAGTAATAAGCTGGGTAGAAGTGGGTGGGCGGGGGGGTTGGGGGGGGGGGAGGAAATATTGTTGGGGAGAGTTTAATTTGACTGGGAAAATTGCATTGAGCTACAAAAATTGAGCTTTTAGAAGCTTGTGATGAATAAGAGCACAAAACATGCTGATCCTTCTTCTTCAGATTTCTGCTGGAGGCAGCTCCAACACACAGCAGCATGATCTCCACCATGGGTAGGGTAAGGAAGCAAGTCCTGAATCCACCCCAGCCATAACAGGGTTCAAACATAATGCTGTTGGCACCAACCTGATCTACACTGGTCATCCATTTCCCCAAGGAGTCCAAGTTGCTGTAGAACATACAATTTTACATTCATGTTGTAGCCTGGAGCTATGAATTGTAATGGTAGAGGCTCCAATTTCTTTTCATCACATCTCTGACCAGGAATCTCTCCCGCTCTTACTTTGAAAGGATTTACAAGTTGACACTCAACCTGTTACGAACGCACTTTCCTTGGCCAGCAAGACTTGAATCCAGAGCTTCTGGCTCAGAAGCAGGGGCACTATTGCTGTACCATGAGATCTCCATTCCATTCCTTATACAATCTATATCACCCAGACACTCTTAGTTGATGCTATACTCTATCTTGCCCACCTAATTACCAAATCATTGTTAAAAAATCACAAAACATTAATGGCAATCAAATGGATGTGTGTAGTACGAAACATAGAATGGACTGTACCTAATTATACTACACTGCATTGAGGAAAACCCTGTGAGATGTCACCAAGTGTGAAATGGCATTCATAAAATCATAGAATTTTACAGCACAGAAGAAGGCCATGTGATCCATTGTAGCTGTACTGATTATGGAGTAAGCAATCCACCTCAGCCCATTCCAGAAATGTTAGGACTCCTCTTAACCTTCTTTGTTCTAACAGAAAGTACTCCAGTCTCTCTCATTTCTCCTCATCACTAAGCTTCTCATTTTGATACCTTGCTTCTAATTTTCTTTTTCATTGTTTTGACATTCATGTAAAAATAGAGTGGCAAAAACTGGAGTTGCCTAGCCAAAGATTTGCATAGATTTAGTCTTAACTCTGCTATGACACATGCAGCCATCCATAAATTGTGAAAGATTTAAGGGTAAATGAGATGTTAACTAAACCAATGGGAGTAAGCCTGTGATCCGCCATAATTAATGGTCTGCTAATTACATAGGCAGAATTTGCATGTTTCAAACCTGTGTGATTCTGCAATTTTATGACTGGGTTATTAATCATGAAAACATAGGCAACCTTCCATTTTTCATGAAGAGGAATTTCACCTCCTGACTGAGGTCGATCTTAGCATTCAGTATGCAACATATCCCAGAAACACAGAACAATATAACCTAAAGCTTGTGAAGCCTTTGTATGGAGAGCTTGGAGGTATTGACCAAGCTGTATATGAGGAGCCATTGACTAAGGCCTGTGAAGTTTCAAAGGAAGATTGAAGCCATCTATCTACTTTCACACATATTTTTTACTTGTTAGGTTGCCATGATTGGTGCCTGGACATTAGGAAAGATCTATTAGCACAATTGCCACGTTGGGTAAATCTTAAACTAGAACATCAATTTTGGAGTGTATATGTAATTTAAGAGACAAATAAAATAATGGGAGTGGGTGGGTGGTTGGAGGGAGTCTCATTTTAGCATAATTCCGGATGATAAATCAGAGGAAGCCACATGAAAACAGTAGAGCCCCAGGGTAATTCCTGTTTCCAGGAATTTCCGCAATGCCTCGTAAAGAGCAAAATTCCTGGCCATCCCAAGGCAAATGGAGGTCAAGGGGTGGGACCAGGGACAGAGTTCACTCAGCAGTCATTTTGAACCAACAAAGATCAGAAGTGAATCTTTTCATCATTCATAAAGGCAGATGCAATCCCTGACAAAATCACAACCACTCAATCCATATCCCACATGAACAGCCTGTGAGAGCATTGCTCATTTTAAAAATCATTCTTTCACAGGATGTGGGTTTCACGAGCTAGGCCAGCATTTATTTCCCATCCCTAATTGCCCTTGAATAGGTGGTGGTGAGCTGCCTTCTTAAACCGTTGCAGTCCATGTGTGTAAGTACACCCACAGTGCTGTTAGATGGGGGGAGTACCATGATTTTGACTCAGCAGCAGTGAAGGAACGGCAATATATTTCCAAGTCAGGATGATGTGTGTCTTGGAGGGGAACTTGTAGATGGTGATGCTCCCATTGATCTGCTGCCCTTGTCCTTCTAGGTGGTAGAGGTCGTGGGTTTGGAAGGTGTTGCTGAAGGAGCCTTGCAGAATTCCTGCAGTGCATCTTGTATATAGTACATACTGCTGCTACTGTGCCTTGGTGGTGAAGGGAGTGAATATTTAAGTTGGTGAATGATGTGCCAATCAGGTGAGCTGCATTGTCTTGGATGGTGGCAAACATCTCATCCAGGCAAGCGGAGAGTATTCTATCACACTCCTGACTTGTGCTTTGTAGATGGTTGACAGGCTTTGGAGAGTGAAGAGGCGAGTCATTCACTGCAGAATTCCCAGCTTCTGACCTGCTCTTGTGGCTACAGTATTTATATGGCTGGTCCAGTTCAGTTTCTGGTCAATGACAACCTCCAAGATATTGATAGAGGGGGATTCAATGATGGTGATGCCATTGATTGTTAAGGAGGATGGTTAGATTCTTTCTTGTTGGAGATGCACATTGCCTGGCACTTGTGGGTGCGAAAGTTGACCTGCCACATATCACAGTAAGACATGGACTGCTACAGTATCTAAGGAGTCAAAAATGGTGCTGAACATTGTGCAATCATCAGTGAACATTCTCACTCCTGACCTTGTGATGGAGAGAAGATCGTTGGTGAAGCAGCTGAAGATGGTTGGGCTCAGGACACTACCCTGAGGAATTCCTGCAGTGATGTCCCAGGACTGAAATGATTGACCTCCAACAGCCACAACCATCATCCTTTGTGCTAGATATGACCCAACCAGTGGAGAGTTTTACCCCTGGTTCCCATTGACTCTAGTTTTGCTGGGGATCCTTGATGCCACACTTGGTCAAATGCTGCCTTGATGTCAAGGACAGTCTGTCGCCTCATCTCTTGAGTTCAGATCTTTTGTCCATGTTTGGACCAAGGCTGTAATGAGGTCAGGAGCTGAGTGGCATTGGCAGTACCCAAACTGAGCACCAGGAAGCAGGTTATTCCTCAGTAAGTGCCACCTATGGCACTTTCGATGACCGCTTCCATCACTTTGCTGATGGTCGAGAGTAGACTGATGGGGCAGTACTTAGGCAGGTTGGATTTGTCCTGCTTTTTGTGCATAAAACATACCTGACATACCTGGACAATTCTCCATATTGCCTGGTAGAAGCCATTGCACTGGAACAGCTTGGCTAGGGCCGCGGCTAGTTCTGCAGCACAAACCTTTGGTACTATTGCCAGAATTTTATCAGGGCCCATAGCCTTTGCAGTATCCAGTGCCTTCTGCCATTTCTTGATATCACATGGGACAAATTGAATTAGCTGAAGACTGGCTCCTGTGATGCTGGGGACCTCCAGAGGAGGCTGAGATGGATCATCCACTCGGCACTTCTGGCTGAAGATTGTTGTGAATGCTTCAGCCTTATCTTTTGTACTGACATGCTGGACTCCCCCATCATTGAGGATGGGTGCATTTGTGGAGCCTCCTCCTCTAGTTAGTTGCTTAATTGTCCATCATCATTCATGACTAGATGTGGCAGGACTGCAGAGCTTAGATCTGATCAGTTGATATGGGATTGCTTGGCTCTGTCTGTTGTATGCTGCTTCTGCTGTTTGGCATGCAAGTAATCCAGTGTTGTAGTTTCACCAGTTTGACATCTCATTTTTAGGTATGGCTGATACTGCTCCCGGCATGCCTTCCTGCACCCTTCATTGAAATAGGGTTGATTCCCTCAGCTTAATGGTAATGGTAGAGTGAAGGAGGTGTTGGGCCATGAGGGTACAGATTATGGTTGAATACAATTCTGCTTCTGCTGATGGCCCACAATGTCTCATGGATGCCCACTTTTGAGTTGCTAGATCTCTTCAAAGTCTATCTCATTTAGCATGTGCCTCACAACATGATAGTGAGCATCCTCAATGTGAAAACAGGACCTTGTCTCCACTAGGACCGCGCAGTGGTCAATCCTACCGATACTGTCATGGGCAGATGTATCTGTGACAGATAGGTTGGTGAGGACAAGGTCAAGTAGGTTTTTACCTCTTGTTGGTTCCCTCACTACCTGCCACAGACCCAGTCTGACAGCCATGTCCTTTAGGACTTGGCCTGCTAGCTCAGCAGTGGTGCTACCAAGCCATTCTTGGTGATGGACATTGAAGACCTCACCCAGAATACATTCTGTGCCCTTGTCAACCTCAATGCTTCCATCAAGTGGTGTTCAACATGGAAGACTACTGACTCATCAACTTGGGGGTTGGGGGATGGTGGTAAAAGGCTATCACCAGGAGGTTTCCTTGCCCATATTTGATCTGATGCCATGAGCCTTCAAGAATCAATTGTTGAGGACTCCTAGCGCAACTCCCTCCCAAACATATACAACTGTGCCACCACCTCTGGTGGGTCTGTCCTGCCGGTGGGAAAGGACATATCCGGGGATGGTGATGTTGGTGTTTGGGACCTTACCTGTAAGGTATGATGTGAGTATAAATATATCAGGTGGTTACATGACTAGTCTGTGGGACAGTTCCCCCAATTTTGGCATCAGCCCCCAGATGTTAGTAAGAAGGACTTTGCGGGGTTGACAGAATTGGGCGTGCCATTATTGTTTCTAGTGCTTAGGTCAATGCCTGGTGGTCCATCCATAAGACCATAAGACATAGGAGCAGAAATTAGGCCATTCGGCCCATCGAGTCTGCTCCGCCATTCAATCATGGCTGATAAGTTTCTCAACCCCATTCTCCCGCCTTCTCCCCATAACCTTTGACCCCCTTACCAATCAAGAACCTATCTATCTCAGTCTTAAATACACTCAATGACCTGGCCTCCACAGCCTTCTGTGGCAATGAATTCCAAAGATTCACCACTCTCTGGCTAAAGAAGTTTCTCCTCATCTCTGTTCTAAAAGGTTTCATCCTTTGTTAGGCTTCGTAGTGTTTTGACACAATTGAGTGGCTTGCTAGGCCATTTCAGAGTCAACCACATTGCTGTGGGTCTGGAGTCACATACAGGCCAGACCAGTTAGGAACAGCAGATTTCCTTCCCTCCAAGGGCATTGGTGAAACAGATTTTTTTTTAACAACAATTGACAATGGTTTCATAGTCACCATTACTGAGGCTGGCTTTTATTTCCAGATTTATTAATTGAATTTAAATTCCACCAGCTGCCACGGTGTGATTTGAACCTGTATCCCCAGAAAATTAGCCTGGGCCTCTGGACTACCGGTCCAGTGACATTATCATTATGTCACTGCCTCCCCATTGGGCTTCCCAGGGGGACAATTGGGATGCCAAAGGACAGACATAAATAATTAATGGTCTCATGATCGGGATGAAGTATTTTTATCACCAGGGTGGAAATGGCATCTCTTCCCCCAGTTGCATCTGTTTTTCAGTGAACTGTTCCTCCCTGCATGCTTGATTGGGTATTCTCATCTCCCAACCACAAATACAAGGATAACAAGAGTTTCTTTCAGCATTCGGTAACCAATTTAAAGTAATGCCAATACAGGCATAGCCACAACACTCCTAAAATATGTATAATGTAAAGATTCTTATGATGTTACAAATTAATTATCTCCATTGTGTTATACCTGCATCTATGCACATTGATCACAAGAGCCAACACTGCGAAGAGCATATGGTGCAGAGATAGGTTTCATGGGGATGGATAAATTACTAAACATGACACACTTAATATTTTAGCTTTATCTCTCTATTTGTTTTTCTTCAAATTCATCCGCTAAATTCTAACCAGAAGCATATTAGTGTGAGGCAAGTTGAGACAAATGCCTCCTTTATGATAGGTTGATAACAGACTATATCAATTTCCCCTTAACAGTTCACATGATCATTGCAGTGTAAGCATACAAAAAGCTGTTAAATAGTTATTAGATATGTTATCATAATCTGAGCACACTTAAGTATGGTGTGACGCACAGAAGAATAATAAAGATAAGTAACTTACTATACATGCCAGGCTGCCAATTCACAAGTAGTCATACTATAAATAGAAGATATAATGTTATCTGCATCCTCAGCATGATGTACAAACATTTCTGCTCAAGGGACTAAAATGCCCAGTTAAAGAAAATAACATTCAAAGCGAAATATTCAGAATCTGGAGTAAAAACAAAAAATGCGGAAATACTCATCAGGCCTGGAAGCATCTGTGGAGAAACGAAACAGAGCTAATGTTTCAGCAACCCACCTGATCGGCAGCCCATTCATCACTTTAAACATTTACTCCCTCCAACACCAACGCACAGTGGCAGCAGTGTGTGCCATAAGCAAATTTCACTGCAGCAGCTTTTCAAGGCTCCTTCGACAGCACCTTCCAAATCTGTGACCTCTGCTACCTAGAAGCACAGGGCATCAGATGCATGGGAACACCACCACCTGCAAGTTCCCCTTCAAGCCACACGTTATCCTGTCTTGGAACAATATTGCTGATCCTTCACTGTCGCTGTGGCAAAATCCCTGAACTTCCTTCCTAACAGCAATTGGGTGTACCTACACCCCTGGACTGCAGCGGTTCAAAAAGATGGCTCACCGCCACCTTCTCAAGGGCAATTAGGGATAGGCAACAAATGCTGGCCTAGCCAGTGATACTCACACCCCATGATATGATGACCTTTTGTCAAAACCATAAAAAAAACATACTGCCAACGTTATGGTGTACTTCATCATTTAGAGAGTGATCAAATATTGTAAAAATGAGTCATCCTTATTTCATTTTTCTTATTCCTCTTCAAAACAATTCATTTAAGATTGACAATAAGGCTTTTTTGATGGCTCAGCTGGTTAAGACAATAGGCAAGAGATCCACATGGGGCAATATGGTCCTATGTTTAATCTTCAATCTGTGCTTAAAATGGATGCCAGTAGCTACACCAAAACTAGCCTCAGCATCTCTGGATCAGAGGAGGAATAAGTCCACTATCCCACTGTTGATCCAGCTACCTAATGATATGAGCATTGGGTGAAAACAAGTTAGGACATGTCTGCTCTAATTTCCCCATTGCCCTGCAAATTTCTTCTTCAGATATTTATCCAATTTCCTTTTGAAAGCCCAGAATGAATCTGCCTCCATCGCAATAACAGTCAGTGCCTTCCAGAACCTAACTGCTCGCTGCGTAAAGGAGTTTTCTTCCTGCCATCGTTGGTTCTTTTGCTGACCACTTTATACCAGTGTCCTCTGGTGACCTTTCTGCCACGAGGTAGAGCTTCTCTCTAACTCCTGTGTCCAGATCCCTCGTGATTTTGAACACTTCTATCAAATCTCCTCTCAGCCTTCTCTCCTTTAAGAAGAATAACCTCAGCTTCTCCAGTCTCTTCAAGTAACTGAAGTCCCTCATCCCTGGAACCATTCTCATAAATCTTTTCTGCACTCGCGTTAAAGCTTTCACATTTGCCCTTAAGTATAATGCCCAGAATTGGACACAATACTCAAGCTGAGGCCAAACCAGATGACTGAAGTTATTTCAAAATATTGTTAACGCATCTTCACCAGCCAAAAAAAGATTAAAAATGACAAAGTAATTTTAATCGATAGAAATTTAAACCACACGACCCTCAGTATCGTTGAGACTTCATGCCATAATCCAATTTCATGAAGGAGATTACCAGAGCAAATACCGCGCGTATTTAGAATTAATGAGGATGGTTTACCAACAAAGCAGTGAACACCACACATTTGCTGCTTCTCTTTTTTGCCTGACATGCTCCACATTTGCATGGACAACATTTTAAATTTAAAAATAAGAGATTTTGAAGAAGCAATGGCATTTTGTAGGTAGTGTGTATGTGTCAGTGATAATTGGGAACGTTGGAGGCTGGAAAGGGTGATTCTGTGATGTGCCCACAGCCCAGTTAAAATGACATCTGCCCGAATTAAAAGCAGTAAACAATTTAAAAGTCAACATTATTATAGAAAAAATATAAAATCAATGCCAGATAACCGGGAAAAAAAAAATACTTGGATAAATGCTGCTAACTACAGGAATTCTAAATTCTCTCCACAACACATGCCACTGAACACTTGCACATTGAATACTACAACTTGAACACTTAGTGGTTACAGAATTTGTAAAGTTCCCTGCTTCTTGCTTAACAATTACCTACTAAGCAGTAAACAGTCTGGTAATCACAGTACGAGAACATTGAGTCCTCATGTAAGAGAACAGCATTGAAGCCCTGCTTCAAATACCAGCTCTTTTAACTTATTTATATGCATCTTATTTACCCTTTTCTACTTTTCCCTAGGTTTACTCTGCCCCTCTTGACTCTATGCTGAGGTACAGTTCCATGAGTGCCAGTTGTCCTCTGGTGAATCAAGACATGGAAGTTGGGTTGACAGATGTGACTTGTATTGCCCAGTGTATTGGACAGTAACCCTGCAGGATTATCCAGCCTCAATACAACATTTTGGGCATGCACCAGGCATTAGAAATATCTCTAATGATGAGTGCAGCCATTTTGGGGTGGGGGTGTGGGTTATGGCATGCTGCTGCAGGAGTTAAAGGCTGCATTAGCTTACAGGGCTAGGCACCATCATTACCATTCATGTTCAGAGGAGGAAAGTCTGACATGACAGAATGGCAGTCAGGTTAGCAGGAGGGCAGAGAGTCCTTGTGTTTTCTCATGTAACACTGAAAGAAAACTGCTGAGGGAAGTAAGGGAAAGGAAAGGAGACTGATATTTTTTAACACAGTGTGACATAGGGCCCAAAAGAGAGAGAGCTGCCCAGAGGTAATGGAAGGAGACAACTGAGCTAATGTTACGACACGTCGTCACCAGCGGTCCCTCGATTCAAGGATGATGGGTCACAAGTTTCTGCCATGGGTCTTCCTGTGACTGAACAGACCAATTCTCGACCAGCAGATCTTTCGGTACATGGGGCAGGACATCCCAGTAGGTAGTGGGATCTGGAGTGCAGCATTTGCTTCCTTTTTTATTCCTTCTCTGCCGCCACCCTGCCTCACCATTAAGGTGTTTGGACTCAAAGCGTGATGTAGAGTGATGGACAAGTTGTTGCCATTTTAATTGATTGGCAGCAAGCTCCTCCCAGTCAATAATGTCAATGCTGCCAAGCTTCAAGGAGAGCTTCAGAGTGCCTTTGTAGTGTTTTCTTTTTCCTCCCCTGGAATGCTGGCCATTTGTTAGTTGAGAAAACAGGACATGATGAGGAAGATGTTTTTTGGCCATCCAGACACAGTGCCCAGTCCATCGGAGTTGATTTTGCAAGAGTTTTTCCTTAATGTTTGTGGAGCTGGCTTCAAGAACACTAATGTTTATTTGATGGTCCTCCCACTGAATCCAGAGGATGTGGCAGAGGCATTGCTGATGGAATTTCTCTAGCACTCTTATGTGTCACTGATACACATTCCAGGTCTCACTGCAGTACAAACCTGCTTGGTCAGGCAGTGGCAGCACGGGGTTAAGGACCTAATAGCCAACCTGGTAAAGGAAGCAACCAACATTTTTCAAAGGTGGCTGTCTGGAAACTACACCTTACTTATGTACATCTTTCCATTTTCCCTACTTCTCATGAATGAAAGCAACATTTACCAGAAAGGCAAACTGATTTGCAGAACATGGTCCTAAAGCACTAATAAAAAATTCTGAACTCCAATGTAACAAAAAGGGATTTGTCTTATTTATTGACCTTGAAATAGTGGCCTTCTTCATTGACCTTTAATCAGTGCCAGTTTTCAGTTGTATGCTGTTTTTTTGAGTTATCAGCTTTTTGGGCACCTTGTCAACATTTTTGTAGCTTGACCTATGTGTTAAAATAAGGGCACCGTGGTAATTTTCACCTTCACAGCCTGGGCAGTAATCTTGTCAAGCGTACCACCTTGCCTTCCATGTCCAAGCAGTTAAAATGAAAATATTTTGGAGGAACGGAGGGAAGAGTGGCTGCTTTTTAAACATTTAAATTAAGGGCAGGTAAGTTTTAAATAGTGCCCAATCAGGTCAGGCATGGAATTGTGCTGCAATTTTAATATTGGGGGGAAGTGGAAATCACCTTCTGCCACTTGCAAGTCGGGCCATGGTACTGGGGGGAGGAGTGTTTTTAAAAACCTACCAATTTTCAAGTTTTCAAGTGCGTTGACTTCTGCAATTGATACCTATTTGATATACGTCAGCAGTATATTGCAGTGCCGGCGTGACAAGTGAAACATTGCTTTCCTTGTTTATTTCATAATGTATTAAATAATTGTGGACAGCTGAATCTTTTTGATTTGTATGTAACTAAAAGGATGACAACTGAAAAAGGATTAACTTAAAAAGAGGCAAATTCTGGGACAAATGTCCCATCATCCAAGTAAGAAGGATAGATGTAGATGAAATTCCCTGAATTTAAAAATGATCTATACACAGGAGATTTTTAATCACAATAAGATAAATTTTCACCCCTATGGGTCTGGCATAGATCAATGATTCTTGATTCTGTTGCACTCTCAATTCTGTGATCCCTGATTGCCCATTGTGTGCATGTTATTTTAGCAATTGGCACCAAAAGAATTGAACTCACATGTGGTCATGCAAAGTTGGCTTCAATGTTGTCATTCAAAGCATGAGTAATAGTGTAAACTGTTTGTTAAAAATGTGCAG
This sequence comes from Cetorhinus maximus, assembly GCF_964194155.1. Classification (NCBI taxonomy): domain Eukaryota; kingdom Metazoa; phylum Chordata; class Chondrichthyes; order Lamniformes; family Cetorhinidae; genus Cetorhinus; species Cetorhinus maximus. The sequence goes on from NC_135890.1 coordinate 32,505,352, forward strand.
GGCAGCTTTTGAAAGTGCAAACATCTTTAGAACAATAGGCGAATGTGGGGGATTTTAAGCGACCGAGGACAGGCAGGAGAGATGATTAAATTATAAAAAGTGGCTTACCCCAATTCTCTCCCTGCGTTGCCATAAATATCAGGGCCATACCATTGGAGAGTGAAAACTGAGCTCTACTTACAAACACTTCAAAATATATGCAGACTTTCTGATTAACAGCTGATTTTTTATAATTTAAAAAGATTCTGATTGCTATCTACTTTTTTTCAAAACATTCGAAAGTTAAAAGTCATCCGGCAAGCTGCTTGAGAGCCTTAAAATATAAAAAAAAATCTGATCTGTTTCTTCGGTTTGACAGATCCAAATCTGAACATTTTGTGTGATAATACTGTAACATTTGCAATGGAGGGGAGAGAGCATTAGCTGCTTTGCCTTGGATAGATTTTGTAAAAGCTTCAATCAACCAGATTATGAGGAATGGAACGTGTTGTCCAGCTGCATAACTTGATGGACAGCATCCATTGCTTCAATGTTTGACCTTCTATGTCATGAAGAAATGTATCCAGCTAGTTCCACTAGCTAGACAGGAACCATTAAAATGACAGCATTGTGTTTACATTTTCATTTGGAGTGACTCCAGTAAGCTCACCAGTAATGTCAGCACTATACAGGTACAAGCCTCGATCTTCCAGTTCAGCGGAATTGGAGCCCTTACCACAAAGATGCAGCCCTGAACCCACTGTTGGGGTCAGTTACATATGTGGCAGGCTTCCCTGTCTTTTGAGCAGTCTATCCAGTGTGAAAAGAGAGAATAGCAGTGTCAGCCAACTCAGTGCTGTCAAGATAAACCCACAGAAACAATGGCACCTCGCTTTGGGCAATCAAGTGTTCAGCAATCAATTGCATAGCCTTTTGGACCATTTAGATTCAAGATGGCCCTGCAACTCCCATAGTAAAGCTCATTGCCCGGGTCAAGCACCATGTCCCTGGTTGTGGTAATTGGGTGTATAGTCCCTCCCTTCCGTCAATCGGGGTGCACTGCAGGGGCTCCAACCAATGAGCATCTAGTGTGGGCCATCTGGAGGGGCGGGGCTTCCTGACGAGAGTCCTGGTCGAGTGTGAAAGCATCTGTAAACCTCTCTGTAATGAAGTTAACTGTTTCTTGATGAAACCTAAGATAAAGGCAAAATACTGCGGATGCTGATGCTGGATATCTGAAACAAAAACAAAAAATGCTGGAAAAGCTCAGCAGGTCTGACAGCATCTGTGGAGAGAAAGACAGAGTTAACACTTCAAGTCCATATGACTCAAAAGAAGAGTCACACAGACTCAAAATGTTAACTCTGCCTTTCTCTCCGCAGATGCTGTCAGACCTGCTGAGTTTTTCCAGCATTTTTTGTTTTTGTCTTCATGAAACCTGTCTGCTTTGTCAAGTCATCACATTGGTATTCACCATTGCTTTGCCAAAATGACAGGAAATAAATCAAATATCATGTTTCTCTCATTTGTATATTGGTACAAAAAGATCATGGGGGGGTATCACTGCGTAATCATTATAGTATTGCAACAGCATTCAAATCCTACTATGGCAAGCTGTGAAACTGAATTCAATACATTTGTTAACTTGTGGGCCAGCATTAGAAAAATTGACCATGAAATTAGTCCAATTGTAGTAAAACTTCAATTAGTTATCAACCTTGAGCGCATTGACTCTGAGTTGGTTTAGCCAGCTATTGCCAGAGCTTCCTGGACCAAATCAGGTCCCACTCTCTGCTTTCAATACCATACACAACTCCCCAATCATCTTTAAGGGCAAAGATAGCCCATGAATTCATAAACCTCTCCACTGTCATCTCTGCTAAGTGCAAAGGGTGCACGGGCTTCTTTGTCCCTAAGATTTAGACATTGCTCAGCTGCCTCTCTGCTTTCCCCACCCCCTTGTCCATCAGACCAAATCTTACCTCCAGCCCCACCCCTGCCTAAGCTCTCTAGTTTCTCTCATATCTCCGCACATGTCCTCTGCAAACTCATCTCAACCCTGAAACCCCCTTGACCCACTCCCACTAAAAAGAGCGCCCAACATCCCATCCTGACTCCCATTCTAGCTGACATTGTAAATGGTTTCATCTTTTCAGCTACTGACTCTCTCTCTTTCAAATCTGCAACCGTCACTCTTCTCCTCAGAAAACTTACCTTTGCCCCTCTTCCTTACAATGTTCCACGCCAATTCCAAAATCCTTTCATCTCCAAAGTCTTTGACCATATTGGGGGAGAGATTGGCATGCATCATGCCTGTCTTTCGGGTATAAAACAGATGCAAGGCTTGTAGCAGTGAGATGACCTGTGCCCAATCTGGGTAGACGTCGGACCCACTGGCAAATTTGTGGGCCCTTTCTCAGGCTTCCTTGGCAGACAAATTTAAGGTGTTAGGCACATAGACATATAAATGAGGGGTTTAAAATCTACTCAAGGATCCCTGTTTAAATTGTTGGAAATGAGTGGGGCACATGTTGACCTGCCTCTCTCAGGGTTCTTCAATGGCTCCCACAACTGCCAACTGCAAGTATGAATAAGTGAATTATAAAAAAAAAGACATCCTGTGAAGCCAGGAAGTGGATGATGGTCCTTGGACTCCACAGGAGATGTGATTGAATAACTCCCATTGCTTGCTCCATTTTCCCCTATCGCGACTTAACTGCAGACCTAATGCCAGTGAGGCAAACACCCTGACATTGATGTCTTCGTCAGCTGAACTGCCTGTGAAGGTACGACTAGTGCCAGTGTGCTAATGAGGCCTAAGGATAAATTTCCAGTGATTATTGGGCATCTTGGTTTGGGTATGAGTTGGTAGTGCAGCGTTAAGCCTGGACACAACAACAGGAAAGACAAATATCTGCCATCTTGCTTCTTCCAAAGTCCATGCCCATCTCTCCCTCAACATTGTTCGATTCTCCCCATTCTAATTTCTGCCCCTACCACAGCAGCAGAATGGCCCCAGTCAAAGTCAACAAAGGTTACCTTTAATGGCTGTCTTTCCATCATACATTATTGTTCCTTGTACACCTCATTCTCTTTGTCATCTTTGACATGGTCAATCACATCAACTTCCTCCAATATGCCTCCTCCATTGTCCAGCTCAGTGGGACTTCCCTTGCTTTTTTCTACTCTTATTGACCCAGTCAGCTCCAGCAATGGCTTTTTTTGACATTATCTCTGAAATCATTCAAGGGTCCCCCCCAACACCCCACCACCACCATCTCCCCCCCCACCCCACCCCACCCTTCCCCCCACCCCCACCCCATGCCCCCACACACACACTTTCTGTTTCTCATCTACTCATCTACAAGCCCTTGGAAATATCATCTGCAAGCACTGAATCAGCTTCCACATGTACACTGTTCACACAGAGCGCTATCTCTCCAGGGCTTCTTCTGGCTCTTCCACTGTCTCTCAAATTGCTTGCCTGATATCCAGCCTGAGTTTTCCAAACCATACCCTGAGCGTTACAAAGACCATCTACTTCCACCTTCCTAATATTTCTTGCATCAACTCCTACTTCAGCCTATACGTTGATGAAAATATCATCCATGCGTGCGTCTCTCATTTCTATACTCAATAATTCCAGCAGGTGGAATCCTATTCTTCACCCTTCATACATTTCAGAACTTCTCAAATTCTGTTGCTCATATTCTATCCTGCATCAATTTCCACTAACACATCACATCTTGTTCTTCCTGACCTACATTGACCTGCAGAACCCAACAATATTTCAAATTTAGAATTCTCGTCCTTATGTTTAAATCCCTTTATCATTGGAGCTTTTTCCAATCCTACAACTCTTCACCTTCAATATTTGGCCTTTTGTGCTTCCTTTCCCCACCTCCCCACTTCACCCCACTATTGGCAGTCATTGCTTTCAGTTGACTAGCATTCGCCTACTATAAACGACACAAATTCCTGAATTTTAGCAACATGCCCTGCAAACCGATGTCAGGACCAAAAGTGGCTTCTGCATCCACGCATACAGACAGCAAGGTCGCAGGGGCAATTTTACTGAGGCAGCCAATTAAGAGGCCGCCACCAGGACCACCATACAATTAAAGATGGCCGCCCGCCTCTCCTGCAGAGATAGAGTTGGCCACTGCTGAGGCTGCAAGGAGAAGAAGAGGGTGCCCGCTAAGGGCTAATAAGTGATGTGCTGGAGCTAGGCAGACAGGAATCACGGGTGAATCCTCCAACAGCAGTGTCAGAGTCGTCGGAGCAGCTGTTTCAGTCTTTGGCCATGGAGCCTCTGGAACATAAGGCCCCCCCTAACCATCCTGGGGGCCAATTCGGATGCAGTTGATGAATTCACTATGTGGTGGGGGCCATTCCAAGGCTCATAAAATCCTGGCAGCTTGGTAAAATGGCCATCAACAGGTCAATTATTTAGATTTAGACAGGAACCCACTCTTGCCACATCCCAGCCCATCTCCATTAGGCTGGTAAAATTCTGGACAATGTAGCTCAAGTGGAAAATCTAAGCCACAGCATTTATGCTCCTGAAAATCTTAAAAGTGCATACTGCACAGAGTGATTCTGGATGCCAGTGCCATTACTTCAAATCACTGGACCAACCCACATCTTTGACAGTTTACATGTAGATGAGCAAGTGATTAAGAAAGCTAATGGAATGCTATCCTTCATTACGAGAGGAATTGAACATAAAAGTAAGGATGTTATGCTTCAGTTATACAGGGCATTGGTGAGACCACATCTTGAATACTGTGTGCAGTTTTGGTCTCCTTATTTAACGAAGGATGTTACTGCATTAGAGGCAGTTCACAGGAGGTTTACTAGATTGATACCTGGAATGAGTGGGCTGTCTTATGAGGAAAGGTTAGACAGACTGGGCTTGTTTCCACTGCAGTTTAGAAGAGTGAGGGGTGACTTGACTGAAGTATATAAGATCCTGAATGGTCTTGACAAGGTGGACGTCGAAAGGATGTTTCCTCTTGTGGGTGAGTCCAGAACTAGGGGGCACTGTTTTAAAATTAGGGGGTGCCCTTTGAGGACAGAGATGAGGAGAATTTTTTTTTCTCTCAGAGGGTTGTGCGACTTTGGAACTCTGTGTCTCAGAAGGCTGTGGACACGGGGTCATTGAATATCTTTAAGACGGAGGTAGGTAGATAGGTCAGTGTGGCTGGCAACCATGCCTGAAGTGCCATCCAGTGCAGGAAGAGGATGAATGATCTCATCTACTCGGCCAGGGTAAGTCATCCTTCAATAAGAACCCATCTGAAAAGGGTCATACGGACTCAAAAACGTTAACTCTCTTTCGCTCTCCACAGATGCTGCTAGACCTGCTGAGTTTTTTCAGCGTTTTCTGTTTTTGCTTCAATAAGGGGAGCTGGAGTGTTGTGATATTGAACTGGACTGGTAATCCAGAGACCCAGGGTAATGACCTGGGGACCTGGTTTCAAATCCCACCACAGCAGAGAATTTGAATTCAATAACTATCTGGAATTAGTCTCATGATGATCATGAAGCCATTGTCGATTGTCATGGAAACCCATCTGGTTCACAAATGTCCTTTAGGGAAGAAAATCTGCTGTCCTCACCTGGTCTGGCCTACATGTGACTCCAAATCTGCAAAAATGTGGTTGACTCTTAAAAATGCCCTCTGAACAAGGGCAATTAGGGATAGGCAATAAAAGCTGGCCTAGCCAGCGATGCCCACATCCTATAAATGAATTTAAAAAAAACTCCATAGCAGTATGCTCTCAAACAGCTACTTTCTTCAGGGATCTCATGCAACCATTAGCAGGGGACACATATCAACATGCATTTTCTCAATGAGACGATCACATCGCCACCATCCCATCTATCATGTTGCTCACACTCCATCCTCTGGCCCTTCTGGGGAGGGCTCACCACACACAGGGGGCATGCAAATCACCCAACCTCTGCTCCATCCCTTCTCATCACATGCCTTTCTTTCATCTTCATACAGGCCAAGCTGGTGCACAACAGGCGCTAGAGTTCACAAACCGGGGGAGGGACGGCCGACATCATTGATCTCACTGAGTTTGAGGAGGCTGCAGCTGAGCTGGTTGGGGAGGACAGGGGTCGCTCCTGTGGGGAAAGGGAGATCGGCCCCTCCCAGCAACCTAGTATGGATCACAGCTCCATCACTTCATCAAATCCTGACATTCACATATGCAGTCTTATCTAGCTCATGCTCATTAACTGAAACTCTAGTTTCTATGTTCTAGGGACCAGCAGATTGAGGCCACCAAGCCAGTTGAGCATCAATGCGAGCCCACAGAATTCATCTGAAGAGGGAACTCTGGAAGAACCGTCACGGCACTCATACCACCCTCCGCCAGCTCAGAGGCACACATATTGGTGGGGCACAGCTGTAGATTAGGCTCGTGTTCACTTTCTGGGGAACATCTCACTGACATGTCCCCACAGCGGTCGGAGGCATTCAGAGGGCTGCTAGAGACCAGCCACCCACTCAGTCCGAGTCAGATGATGAGCCTCTGGAAGCGGCCTCCAACTCGATGCTGGAGATGCAACAACAGGCGGCGGCAGAACATCAGACAGAGATTTGGCAGTCACTCAGCAAACTAGAGCAAATGATGGTGGAGTCCATTCGCGTTCTGTTTGATGTTGTGGCTCTGACAGGCGAGCACCTCGAGGTCACCATGGAAAGGCTGGCAACCACCATGGAGACCTTGGTCCAGCAGGTATTACCGGATTTGCACTCGGCCCTGCACTCCATGGCCACACCCTGGTGGGCACCATCAAGATGTAGGCAACATGGGGATTAGGCACCTTGAGCTCCCTCCAGGTGCACCATTTCCTGCAGGAGTCAGGGAGGATGAGCATCAGCCAGACACACCGGGGCCGCCCCTCAGGACACTGCAAGGTTGTGCAGTTGCTCACAGCCCTCTCTACCTATGACCCCATCCACTCCAGCTGGTCAGGCCGCTGAGGGCACCTCTGCCCCTGAGCAGGTGAGCCTTATCAGGCCGGGGCTCTCCAGGCCTCGGGCCACCAGAGGATGTCCACCAAGGTCATCACAGATGTCAGGACGTAGCAGTCAGGAGGCTGCCTCCACCTCTGCTGCAGATTATGGGACTGCACCCAAGCGTAGAAGTAGAGTTAGGAAAGTTAAGAAAAAATAGATGTCACTTTTGGGTCACGGGTGTGCTATACACTTAAAGAAATTGTACTTTTGTGAATACATTTGATGGTTATGTGAATGTTCCTGGCAACTGAAGGCGTTGTGATTTTATACTTTGGAATCCTCTTACTCAGAGGGTTAGCCTTCCTCCCACTCAGTGATAGTGTCCCACTCACATTCCTGTGATGTCAACCGCAGTTGAACTAGTCCCTGCAGCCTAGTGTGATGTCAGGGAGATGCGCTTAAATCTTCAAGTGTGTGATATAAGTGTTTCTAATCTTTCTTCATCAAGGAACACCATTGAGTGAGGGAGGAGGAGATCCCTAGGTATGTCCACATCTCAGTCATGGCAGTATTTGCATCATTAGATGGCGGCGAAGGCTTCAAGTCTTTTTTCACATCACTCTTGTTCCTTAGTTGACTCTAAGTTCTCAGAGTGAGCTCACTCACAGGGCCCCATGGAGCAAAGCAAACACCATGGCCTGGCGATTCATAAGGTCAGAAAGCGTAAGTGTGAATGCAGGACTCATTCTCGCTGCAAGTGGGTGGACATCCCCTGAGATGAAAGAAAATGACATTGAGGGCTAGGAGAGATGTGGCCATATTCCCTCACTTAACTTAACTCTTCCTGGAACCTGTCAGCAGTTGAAGTATCACAGGCACATCTCCCACTTCTTCCTTCCTCCATGGTGTGATTTCACTCATGCTGACCATCAACAGCCTCTTGAGCTTCCTGGGCCTTCTGATCTTCATCCTCCAAAGAGCTCTCATCCTCCTCCAGTTCATCTTCTGGCAAGGATTCACTTCTTTGCATTGCCAGGCTGTGAAGGGCACAACATACTGCGATGATGCAGGGAACCCCGTCAGGGGTGGATTGGCGTGAGCCACCTGAGTGGTCCAAGCCTCTGAGCTGCACCTTCAGAAGCCCTGTGGTATGCTCTATAAGGGAGCATGTGGAGCTGTGAGCAGCGTTGTACCTCTCCTCGGAACAACTCTGAGGGTTACACTGGCGTCATCAGCCAGCATTTCAGTGGATACCCCTTATCCCCAAGCAGCCATCCGTGCAGATGTAATGGCCCCTCGGAAATCTCAGGCACCTGGGAATGACTCAGGATGAAGGAGTCGTGGCAACTCCCAGGGCACAGTGCACAAATGTGCAGTATGTGCTTCCGATGATCACACACCATGATGGAATGATAGCCCTTACAGTTTATAAACATTAGGGCCTCTTGCCATGGAGCCTGTATAGCCACATGGGTGCAGTCTAATGCACACTTCACTCTTGGGAAGCCTGAGATGGCAACAAAGCCGGTGAATCTCGCAGCCTGGCTATCTTTGTCCAGAGCAAACCTGACATAATGATGGGCCTTCCTGTAAAGGGCATCTGTGACCTCTTTTATGCATCAATGTGTTGCGGACTTAGAGATGCCGCACAGGTTGCCTGTTGATCCTTGGAAAGAACCAGAGACCAAGAAATTGAGTGCTGCAGTCACCTTCAAAGCCACTGGCAGGGGATACCCTCCAACTCCACGTGGCATCAGGTCTTCACGAAGAATGTGGCATATGTGATGTACCAGAGCTCAGGACAAGTACAAATGTGCATGGCATTGCTTCTCACTCATTTGTAAATAGGAGACTCTTCTACGAATAAGCCCTAGGTCTGGTGAGCTGCCATGGTTGTCTGGGTCTCTCCTCCTGACCCTCCTGCTCATGCTCTGGCTCCGCTTGACCATGTCCCTCCTGCTGGAGCAGCGCGCTGAGTCGCCTCTCCCTCTTTCTCCTCTTCCATTGCATTAGGATCCTGAAAAAGGCAGCTCTGTGCCCTGGGCCCATGTGTGCTTTTGTCTTCTCTCTGAAAGGAAACATTGAAAACACTAATTATTCAAGGGGCAAGAAAGTGAAGCTCAGAAGATGACACGTTTGGAGACTGTAAGGGTCCATAGTTTGTCCTGCCCTACATGCAGGGCAGCTGATGCCGCCTTGTCCCTGAGACACTAGCACACACATCGAGGTGACCAAGATGGCATCACAGATATGCAACACCTTGAGCCCTGCATGGGATGCTAAAGTTTAATTGAGGTGAGTGACCCAACCTAGCTCTGTGCCCCAATCTCTGATGTGGCATATTAACGACCAATCAGTTGCCCATAGTCAATAAGTGGATGCCCGTTTGCCCGTTGGGAGTGTCAATTCTGGTGAACATGTGACAGGCCCTCTCTGATGGAATGCCACATATGATACAGCTGTGCCTCCTTCACTATTGCCTCCAGTCCCAAATTCTACATTCCTATGTGTTACTCTTGAGATGCAGTGACTGTGATGTGAAGCCATTGCGTTCTGGGTAGCCCTTTAACAGTGCTAATGAAGCCAGTGGCTTTCATCGCAAGGAGGTCTTCCTCCTTTCTTTCTTTCTGTTCACTCCTACGGCAACAAGAGGTTAGAGGGCAACCCAGAAAGGCCCCCCTCATATTCACCCTTCTCCCTCACTGCCATTCCACAGCCTTCCCTCTCATTGCCCACTAGTGTTCGTCAACCCCATCCTCGCCTCACAGCCCACACCTGGTTGAAATATTTCTGAAAATGGAGGCCTGCATGAGTACAAGTGGTGTTCTTTGGGAGAATGTAAGCAATGAGCAGGAGCAGACCAACCCTACAGCCCCTGCAGTGTTGCGTTCATCGCTACAAGACCCGTGCAGTGCTATGGCAGGTATGCTATGTATGTTCCACTCACCTTGACTTTACCAATGAACTGGGGTCCAACTTGTGCACACCACCCCTTCTCAAACGGGTTTGAGGCTGACGTAATTTCCCGCTGGTGTGATGGAAGATTGGAAGGCCTGGCAAGATTCCGGTGAGCAGCTGTTTTAATGAATATTCATGACATGTTAATTAATGCAAATGGCGTTTGCATCACTAGTCAGTGGGCTAACCGACCCGCCATAAACCCACCATCAGGAGAATCGCAAGTTGCTTTCACACTGGTGGATTTCCAACTTTTTGCCAGCCGCTGGATTCTCCGCTCACGCCTGCCACGAGACCCGCCGCAGATGGGATGAGAAAGTTCCGCCCCAAGTGTGGTACTGGGATTCCCAGCAGGAGCAAGCATTCTCTCGCATCAAGGAGGTGCAGCTCTCCACTGACATTCTGGCCCATTACAACCCGGCCCTGCCCACTGCCGTCCATGGGCCTCAGAGTGGCTCTCTTTCAGGAGCAATTGGATGGCAGTCGGGTGACCTGTCTACTACACTTCTAGAGGAGTGTTGGACACATAAACCAGATATGCTGTCATCGAGAAGGAAGCTCGGGCAGTTGCACGGGCTTGTGAGAAGTTTTCCGACTACTTCATCAGCCTCAAGGTTACCATTGAGATGGACCATAAACGACTGGTCTCCTTGTTAAATGAAAGGAAGCTCGTAAAGATGCCTCCTTGGATCCAGAGGTTTCACCTATGCCTCATGAGATTCACCTACCAGACCGTCTATGCCCAGGGGAAAAAATCAGACAATGGCATATACACTTTCAAGAGGCACTGTGGGCTGCTCTTGGGTGGCGGAGAGGCATCATGAGCCACCTCTTGAATGGATAGCCCTTGTCACCCAGCAGTCATCCATCCAGTCAGGCTGGAGCACTGAAGAGCCTTGGCACCTGGGAGCACCTCAGGATGTACGCGTCATGGGAGCTGCCTGGGTACCTTGCACAGACTTACAGAATCTGCATCCTGTGATCACACACTATCTGCACGTTCATGGAGTGGAAGCCCTTCCTGTTGATGAAGGCACCCGGCTGACCCACTGGCACCTTGATGGCCACATGTGTGCAGTTGGTGGCACCCTGGACACGGGGGAACCCAGAAATCGCTGCAAAGCCTCTGGTTCGCTCAGCTTGGCTGGCCTCGTCTGTACGGTAAAGAATAAATGTCATGACCTGCCTGAACAGAGCTTCTGTCACCAGCTTCATGCAACTGTGGACAGCTGATTGGAAGACTCCACACAGATTCCCCACTGACCGCTGGAAAGAGCTGGAGGCGTAGAAGTTGAGAGCTTCTGTGACCTTCAGAGCCACTGGCATGGGGTGTCCACCCCACAGTTGGAGCTGATCTCAGGCCCAATTATTTGGCAAATGGAGGTGACAGTCTCCCCTGAAAGGCAGAGCCTCCTTTGGCATTGCACCTTGGACATCTTGAGGTAGCTGCAGCGCTGCCTGTAAACCCTGGCAGCAGGATAGTGGCATCTTCTGCGGCCCCTTCCACCTTGTTTTACCTGCTTGCCCTGCGCCCCTTATGCCTGTGCCTCTCCTCCCACAGGTCCCTCCCCTGGAAGCTGCATAGGGACACCTGGCCTTCTCTCCCTTCTGCCCCTCTCATCCTCCTTAGAGGAGGTGCCCCCAGCAGAGACCACAATCCCCATTGCCAGGGTACAGAAGGCTGTCTGATACCTGAAAGTGTCCACACGCTCTGAATCCTCTGGGGGTTTGGCAGACAACAACGTGTCCTGAAATGAGGCCTGGAAATACTAAGAATGAAACCTCGAACAGAGATGAAGCTGCCCAATACCAATAAACAAACAGCTGCAAACTATCTCCAAAACTGTTCACTACTCACATTGATAATGCTGCCAACCCTTTTTATCCCACCCTTGGATGATGTTTGAGGAAACGTCAGCTGGCTGCCTGCCCATTTTGCCCATGCAACAAGCATAAAATTGCACAGGCAAGGTAAAATCTGAGGAAATTGCATTATTAAAGGACCTTAAGTGGCCTGTTAATTAATGGCGGACCCCGCTTCAGCACCCGTGCGCTCCTGCTCAGTGAAATATCGCGAGAGTGCGCGATTACGTCGGGATGCTCGCCCAACGTCATTGCGCACTATTTTACTCTCGTTCGGGTTCGGCGTGTGCCCACCCGATGAGGAAAAAATTCTGCCCTATGACTCTAATTTAGCCACTTCAGAAGCTTTCATAAGTTCTTTATTCCTGTAAGGATTTAAGACCAAGCATTTCAGCAGAACAACCTGTTTCAAAAACAACATTGGCCCGTGGTACTTATTTAACTTGATAGTAGTGCATTTCCTGTTATATGCATGCTGGAAATTTTCTGCAAATTTTAACAAAGAAGCAGTATAATTGTAGCATAGCGCTATTTTAGGATCAAGGAAACTCGGAATCTAAAAGTGGCTTACCAATGTTCTTACGCAATTCTGACATTTGCACGATATCTTTCGTTAATTTATTGGGACTGTTCACCAAAATTTTCTGCCACTGATTAACCGAAAATCGCCCCCAAGCAAAAGTACAACTCAGGCAAATGTTCTGAACTTACACCTGCTCTGCACGGGTTGTAAATGTCTGCCTAAAATTTGACAATATTTTTCAGCTATTTCTTTGCTTGCTTTTCACTGAGCCCTGAACTCTATTTTCTGCATCTTTGATTGCATCCAAATGATTTGCATTAAAAATGGAAACAAATTTCCTTGCATACTTGTTGTTCATAAAGGATGGTTTGATGGTTTTAAACTTTAATTTTCATGCGTAAAGAGGGAGCTCATGAAAGAATATGATAACAGCTTGGCACTATCCTCGGGCCTCAATTGTTTTCACTAATTTCCACTTATTTTATGCACTGAGTTTATCATCTGGCGTAAGCTAATGATAATTCTCGAGGACATTTTATGTGTGAAAAGTAGTTTAAGGCCATCAAACCATCCTTTCTGAACATTAGGCATGTGAGAAAATGTTTCAATTTTTAATGCAGACCATTCAAATGCCATAAGGCTGCATTCAAAAACACAGAAAATTTCAGTGCTCAGTAAGGAGAAAACAAAGAAATCACAGGGAAAAAATGTGATTTTTGGGGGTAATTTGCAGATTATTTTGTTTCAATAAAGTCCAAGACATGACATTATTATATATTGGTGCTATAAATTGTTTTCAATGTTGTTGACCATTCCCATTCTTCTCCAAAGCCTCAGCCTTGTTGTTCAGTCCAATGATTCACTTAAACATAGCCAGCAAAATGACAGCAGTGGCTTATTTCACCTTCTCTGTTCTATCACCCTTCTTTAGGGGAAATCCTTAGCCCCCTCCCCTTCCTTATCTATATGTTGCTCTTCAGCAACATCATCTGCAGACATGGGGATATCTTTCACATGTGTGATAATCTGATGAGGCACTCTAGCTCTCATTTCCATTGATCTGTTGACTACTTGTTTGACATCAATTACCGGTTAAGACACAACTTCCTCCAGCTCTTAGGATATCACTGCAGGGGTTCCTCAGCATAGTGCCTGAGGCCCAGTCATCTTCAGCTGTTTCATCAATGACCTTCCTCCATCTTAAGGTCAGAAGTGGGGATGTTCACTGATGATTGCATGGTATTTAGTTCCATTCGCAGTTCCTCAGATAATCAAATAGTTCATGGCCACATGCAGCAAGACCTGGACAACATCCAGGCTTGGGCTGATAAGTAGCAGGCAACATTCATGTTATACAAGTGCCAGGGAATGTCCATCTCCAACAAGAGAAAATCTAACCATCTCCCATTGACATTCAATGACATTACCATTGTTGAATCCCCCAACATCAAAATCCTGGAGATTACTGCAGCTACCAAATTAGGTCAGAACTTGAGTATCCTGTGGTGGGTTACTCCTTTCCTGACTCCCCAAAGCCTTTTCACCATCATTACACAAGTCAGGAGTGTGATGGAATGCTCTTTGCTTGCTTGGATGAATGCAGCTCCAACAACACTGAAGAAGCTTGGCACCATCCAGGACAGAACACTCTGTTTGGCAACTCAACCACCACCATAAACTTTCACTTCCTTCAAAACAACAACACTGACAACAATTTATATTTGTATAAAACACCTTTAGTGCAATAAAACCTCCTGACGAGCTTCACAGGAATGTTACAAAGCAAAATTAGACACCAAACCACATTTGGAGATATGAGCTAGCGCAGACGACCAAAAGCTTAGTCCAAGAGGTTGGTGTTAAGGAGCATCTAAAAAGAAAAAAGGAGAGGCATAGAAGTTTAGGCAGGGAATTCCAGAGCTTAGGACCGAGGGAGCTGCAAGCACTGCCACTAGTGGCGGAGCAGTTAAAATCAGGACTGCTGGAGGCCAGAATTAGATGCGCACAGATATCTCAGAGAGTTGTGTGGCTGGTGGAAATTAGAGATAAGGAGGGGAGAAGCCATGGAGAAATTTTTTAAAATGATGAAAGTTTTAAAATTGAAGCATTGCTCGACCTGGAGCCAATCTAACTCAGTGAACACATGGGTGATAGGTGAATGGGACTTGCTGCAAGTTAAGACACAAACAGGCTAAACCAGTGCCTATGCACAGTTAGAGACATTAAGAGCTGGCTAGATTGGAAAGAACAGGGGCAATTAAGAAGATGAAGAACAGTAAATGGACTGCATCTATTGTGATAGTTCAAAAAGCAGATAGGTCCATTTGGATTTGTGGAGATTATAAACAAATGTTAAATACGATGATTGAAAATGATACTGACCCACTGTCTACCAGTAAAGATTTGTTTTCTAATTTAGCCAATGGAAAGTTGTTCAATAAGATAGATTTGTTAAATATATATTTACAATTTGAATTAACTGACAAGGGCAAGGAACTGTTTTCCATGCATACACACAATGGGTGGAGTAGTTCAGGGAGGACGTGCTTTTATAATTGAAACTCCCTCCATGAACCGCTCCATCTCTGCATCTCCTTCCATTTTTAAAAAAACCTTCAAATTCCTTCTCTTCTATCTAGTCCTTGGCCATGCCTTCTAACCTAATCTTACCTGACCCAGCCTCTATTTTCATTATGCCTATTTATGAAGACATAGAGACAGAGAGACTTAGGAGAACAGAACAGGAAAATGCATTTTATGCAGAGGATAATGAGGCTGTGGTTTACAATGTGCACTACACAGGTTAGATTGAAGCAAGATCATGTCAACTTTTAAGACAAAAACAGAATTACCTGGAAAAACTCAGCAGGTCTGGCAGCATCGGTGGAGAAGAAAAGAGTCAAACTTTTAAGAATTTTAAAAGAATTTTAACTTTTAAGAATTGTTTAAATAAGTGGTTGAAATAAAGAGGAATAAAGGGATGTGGGAGCAAAGTGGGCACATGGCATTAGGGATATGAACGGGTAAACACTAACATGGCTGGTTGGATCAAATGGCCTGGTGAATTTCTATGTCATTCTATTTAATGGTTTGTGGCTCTTTTACTTAACGGTTACTATGTAAACATGAGCAATTGTTGTTATTAATAATATACTCTGTTTTGGATCATGAGATAGGATGTAATGTAAATTAGTGTGAATAAAGCCTGAATAGAGTAGTTTGAACAAAGCTGGTCAATTCTTGATGTGCTCAGTATTGTAAAGAACTATGGTAAGTACATTGCTTAATTTATCAATCTTCTAAATTTTAATTGTTTTTCAATAGCCTCTCATTTACTTCACCCCTTGTTCTTACCTACAGACATTTTTGTTCTTTTGCTGCCCAAGCCACATGCTCCCTTCAGTAAATGTTCTACATTTCCAGAGAAAGTAGTGTCCTTGACTTAGAAATGTGATGAATTGAGTTCATACTTTACTGCCTCTCTGCACATTATGACATGATGTTGTCGATACCTTTGACCTGATGAAT
This sequence comes from Cetorhinus maximus, assembly GCF_964194155.1. NCBI lineage: Eukaryota > Metazoa > Chordata > Chondrichthyes > Lamniformes > Cetorhinidae > Cetorhinus > Cetorhinus maximus. The sequence continues at coordinate 32,521,179 of NC_135890.1, forward strand.
GCAAAATGATCAATGACTTCTCAATGTACTGACGTCAGTTTTCACATTATGCGTGTTTACTCAAATGTTCAAATAATCCTTTCATGTAATTTTATTGTGCTAGATGCAAATTTAGCAGCAGAGTTTATTGACACGGATACCAAGCAAGCAGCGTCATAGACAGTAATTAATGGCTACTGCTATAAATTGTCGTCACACCAAGAACTAACATCCTATACCTTTGTGCGTTCAACGCTTTGCAACATAAGTGAATATTGACAACTTTAGATCATACTGAAGTAATAAATGCATTTGAATATATCGACATAATAGTTAAATCTGTCCTTTAACTTGTTCAAGAGCAATGTTGAATATGCACATATGTGTTTAAATACCTAAAACTTTGTTCCCTGTGCCAAATTTTGTCCTATCAAAAATGAATGTTGCGTGTGTACGGATGAGACTAGCAAGAACTGAAGATTAAAAGTTGCTCACAAGCAATGGAGAAATATTTCACAAATATTTACAAATAAAAATGATCTTAAGTGCACATACAATCTGAGAAACCAAAGATAGGGATATTTTATATCTGATTCCAAAAATTAAACTATTAGATTAAGTGAACAACTTTTTATTCATCTGTTTTTTCAGCTAAATTATAAATATTGAGTGTATTCAATTATTTGTGTTTTTTTAAATTTAATTTAGCACAATCTTCTTTTCCCCTACCATTTCCTCTATTTAATGCCAAAAGTACAACAGTATTTTGTTCTTTCGGGGTAAAGTCATAAGTCATTGAATGTATTTCAGACTGCACTAATTTTTCCCTTGGCATTTCCTTTAATGAGTACAGTTTGGTGCCAATATCCTTGTCTGAGCTGGAACCCACCCCACTTGATTAACTATGGGTATTGTGCCCCTTGGGTTCTATCACAGCACCCATATTAAGGCTACAAAGCTATGACAGCAGATTCATTCCAAAATTTCCACTAGTCACAACAATATCATATTACTTTAATGGAACTGGAATCAATGCATCAAATTTCAGGTCATGTTCTAAGATATTCTGCCCAGCTTTAGTCACACTGAATACACTCAGTTACAATGAACACATATTCCATACCAAGTGAGATATTTACAGCAACATCTCCAGGAGAATCACAGTAAAGGAGCATTAAAATATCAAATAAACAAAATAAAAATTAAAAGTAATCCAATTTACTTTGAATTTTTTTGCTCCCTGAACACTGAATTGCTTTTGCTCCCCCATCTACCAGTGGGCTCTCTGCCAACTGCATTAAAGTCAGTTTGGGAATATGTTTGTTGTCTTGGTGATGTGCAGTGTAATAGAATAGGAAAAGCTACTGGAAGCATGAAGTAAGCAAAGAATAAGGTCTGTGTATTTGCGATAAGAAAGATCGTGCAGCAGGCATCAACTCTTAACTGGCAAATATTTAGAAGCTGACAAATTGCAATGGATGTAATGTTTTCTATACATATCAAATACACCAAAGTCCAGTGTGAAGAATGTTTATTTTTGCTTTTACAACCATAACAATGCTATTCGAATTGCAAACGAAACACAGACTGGAGGCTAAGGGATGCCTGTGTAAAAACAGTGTGGAAATTGCTGCTGATGCACTTTCTGAGGATTAGCTCTGGGTTACTTATAGGTTTTGAAAGTTACAAAGCCAACTTTACTAATGATTTTGCTCTGAGCTAAAATGTGGACTATATGGGGGTTAAATTTTCCAACCCCTGAAAATGGATCACAGTACACAAGCAACTCGCATCAGTTCATTGGGTTACAAACAGTGTGGTAAATTTGTGCTGCCTACTGCTTTACATGATTGCTGCGGCAGTCAGCGCTATCCCTGCTGTTATTGATTGCACGCATCAGCAAGGGGTCTAATATCACAAGCAGGTAGCAGTACTTAAAGTTGGGCTACACCTCTTAAAGGGGAGGTGCACTGTGGCTTCAAGAAATGGTGGGAGTATTTTCCCAGGTGAGGATATAAGAACATAAAAATATAGTAAATAGGAACAGGATTAGGCCATTTAGCCTTTCCAGCCCACTCCGCCATTAAATGAAATCATGGCTGATCCTACTTCAACACCACTTTCCTGCATTATCCCCATATTCCATGATGTTTTTAATATGTAGGAATCTATTGATCACAGTTTTGAACACACTCAATGACTGAGCCTTCACAGCCCTCTGGGGCAGAGAATTTCAAAGGGTCACCACTCTCTGCGTGAAGAAATTCCTCCTCATCTCAGTCCTAAATGGCCTACCCATTATTCTGAGACTGTGTCCCACTGGTTCTGGACCCCCAGCCAGGGGAAACATCCTTTCTGCATCTACCCTCTCGAGCCCTGTAAGAATTTTATATGTTTGAATGAGATCACCTCTCATTCTTCTAAACCGCAGAGAATAAAGGCCCAGCCTATTTAATCTTTGCTCATACAAGAATCCCTCTATCCCAAAAACTTGTTGAACCTTCTTTTCACTCTCTCTATAGCAAGTATATCTTTCCTTAGGTAAGGAAACCAAAACTGTACACAATACCAGGTGTGGTCTCACCAATGCTCTACATAGCTTCAGTAAGACATCTTGACTCCTATGCTCAAATCCTTTTGTAATAAAGACCAACATACCAGTTGCCTTCTTAATTGCCTGCTGGGCTTGCATGTTAGTTTTCAGTGACTCATGACTAAGGACACCCAAGCCCATTTGAAGTTCAACACCTTCCAGATTCTCATCATTTAAGAAATACTCTGTATTTCTGTTTCTTCCCACCAAAGTGGATATCCTCACATTTCTCCACATTGTATTCCACCTGCCAAATTTTTTCCCACTTGCTTAGCCTCTCAAATCCTCTTGAAGTGTCTTTGCATCCTCCTCACTACTCACACTCCCACCTAGTTTCGTGTCATCTGCAAACTTGTAAATATTACAATTAATCCCCACATCCAAATCATTGATATAGATTGTAAATAGCTGGGGCCCAAGCACTGATCCTTGCAGTACCCCCTAGTCATGGCCTGCCAATCTGAAAATGAGCCATTCATTTCTACTGTCTGTGTTCTATCCATTAACCAGTTCTCAATCCATGCAAATATATCCCCCCAATCCCATGTGCTCTAATATTGTTTAGTAACCTTTTGTGTGGGACTTCATCAAACCACGTCCACCGGTTCCTCTTTATCTATTCTGCTAGTTACATCCTCAAAAAGCTCCTGTTAAACATGTTAAACAATATTCCAGGACCATCTACCTGGAACCTTCTAGTGCTCCCCCAGTCCTCCTCCATTCTTCCTCCTTCCATTTCTGTGCATCTTCTTGTGGCCCGTGAGACTGACCCACCTGCACAATTGCTGGTGGTAACAACTAGCCTCTCGTGATCGCCAGATTGTGGAACATGCAGCAAGTCATCACAAATCGGGAGATGTTCTCGTCTGTGTACAGCAGGGCACTTCCTGATCGGTCAAACCTCTGTTTGATGATTCTGCTCAATGATATTGCTGGTGGCTGAGTGACTTTCACTGTATGAACATTCACCTGGTTTCTGGGTGTTTCTGAGGGAAGTCATGAGCCATGATATCAGAGAGTATACTTCATCATCTAGCAGTCACCCATGCACATTGCACTGGGGCTCAAAGATCTGTGGAATAGAAGACTGTCTTTTTAAAAATTCATTCACGGGTTGTGAGCATCACTGGTGAGGCCAACATTTATTGCCCATTCCTAATTGCCATTGAGAAGGTGGTGGTGAACAGCCTTCTTGATCCAATGCAATCCATGCGATTTAGGATTGTTTCATTATAAATGCATCGTGGTAGCTGCCTGGGTAGCAGGCATGCACCTGAATGATGTGCTGCAGGTGGTTGCATACAAGCTTCACATTGAAAAAATGGAATTCCTTCCTATTCCTAGATACATCCAAGTTTAAATGAGGGGCCTGCATGGCACATGAGTACAATCACCAGCTTCCTGGACCAAGGGGAATCCTGCAATCCTGTTGAATTCTAGAGTTCCCTGCCTCTGCTCTTCTCTGGCAATATGGAAAGATATCATCATAAATCATTCCTCAGAATGTATAGAGCCACAGTGACCTTCCATTTTCAGATGTGTACAGAGGATTGTGAGATGTGACTTATATCACTTGTGATCACCCATGAGGTTCCAGTAGCATAAACATTAAGTGCTATTATGACCTTGGCTGACATGGGAAATGTAGTCATAGCTGTGTTATGACAATTGACTTTTTATTCCATGAGCCCAAAATCTCTGTGATGACCTACCTGCTAAAGCACAGCTTCTTCATGCATTGGTCTTGGTTCATGTGAATGTAGGAGTAGTGCTCTAAATACTCCGGATGAATAGGACTTCCTCACCCTCCTGCCAAGCTGAAAATGACCCATTTATTCCTACTGTCTGTTTTCTGCCCATTAACCAGTTCTCAATTCATGTGAGTATATTGCCCCGGCACATTTGTTAAACAATGCTCCAGGACCTTCAACCTGGAACCCTCCGGTGCTCTCCTGCATCAACTGGTGCTGTTCTGTCTCATTTCCTCCTCCAACTCTTCAAGCAGACAAAGATGCTGATGACCCCTTCACCCAGTGACTTTTATAAAGTGCCAATCAGGTAGAGTAGCACTTATTCTCTTTAGGCCAATTGCTAAAAAATGTCAGAGAGAAAGGTTGGCAGAATGTTGATGAAGTCTTAACGAAGTGTCCCAGAAAGTTTCCCAGTGCGCATCAAAAATTCTCTTCAAACACATGTCATGGGCAGGGTTGGGAGGGAACTGAAACTCTTGTACACTTTTCCTTATTGTCCATAGTCAATGTGGTTTTTCAAAGGAAGGTGTGCATACTTCTTACCCTTTTGCCCCACTGAGCCCCCTGTGCAGCCAACTTAAATAACTGCAGCAAGCGTTCATGGGTTTAAATAAAGAGGGTTATTTATTCACCCTGAAAATCTAAACACTATGTCTTTCATGCACATTCACATACAGACACACACTGAAAAAAGATTCAGCTCAAGAGAATAGTGCACTTTTACCAGTTACAAACAAAGGAACAGTTCATAAGAAGTAATCATAGCAGGTCTGTTAAAAATGGCATTTCACTCCTGAAGAGTTAGTCTAGATAGATTCAGATATAGCTAGAGTTGTATATCAGGATTATTGCAAGATTCTCTTGAAGAGATGGATGTTCAGCAGATCGCAAAGTTAGTCACTTGTAGATTTTCTTACAGGAGGTTGGGTTTCTTTTCATGTATAGTTAGATTAGAAATCAGGGTGGAAGGCCTTTTAAGATATAGCAGCCTCCAAGTTTATAAAGGCTTTGGTGTTACTGCTTTGGTCCGCAGCCCATATTCTGCAATGGTATTCTATTCAGACTGCCTGTTTCTCTCTGGTCGTGGAGATAAAAAGGATTTTGGTATTTGGAGACAGTTTCAGTCATATGATCAGGCACTATTGTCCACATTGAATGGATTTAAAGCTAAAAGTCATTACCATACAATGTGGAAAGATGTTGGCCATTCACACCTACTTGTGGTTAACTGGTTTTCTGCAGTTCCCTTTTGTTAAATTGCAAACTTTGAGACATGAAGTCCATTGATTTTGCTTTTGGAGTAAACCATGGACAATAGTAGGCATGAATTCCACATAGGTGTTCTGTCTGGGTAGGCCCATTCAAGGCAAAGGCCCCTACGCAGGGTGATTCGATTAAGAACTTTCCAGAAGCTCGAGGCAGTATGTGCTGAATTTGCAAAAGTTACCTGATCCTTGGCAGCCATCTTAACAGTCTTGTTAGTGTCTATTTTCAAAAATGAAAGACAGTTCCAGAAGCCTCCATGTGAACACAGTCCATGTTTGAAGTAATGAGCAGGACATGCCTTTTCTGGGCATAACACACAATATAGTCAGTGAACATTGAAAGCTAAGCATGGCTTTAGGGAGCACTCCTGAAAAAATATTTGTTTACTCCTGTTCAGCTATCGGTTAAGAGAGCATGTTAATTGAAGCACTAACCACCAAAATTCCATGCAGTTTCTTTAATGCAGGCCCTTGATGATCCTTTGGACTGTTATTCATAGTAGAGGCTTCAACTCCTTTACCAAGATAGAGTCTTGCGCTAAATGAAGGATAAACTAGTGTTGCAGACCAAAAACAGAAAATGCTGGAAAAACTCAGCAGGCCTAACGGCATCTGTGGAGAGAGAAGCAAAGTTAACGTGTCAAGTACATATGACTCTTCTTCAGACTCTTCTTCAGTGTCATTTGCTCAGGCAGGAGGGTGGTTTTTGGGCATTCTGCCCAACCTTCCTGCCTCTGCCCCGATTAAGTCTTTGGTGGGAAGGCCCATGGATGGCCTTTCTTCCCCACCACCAATTGAGGCCCTTAAGTGGGAAATTAATGCACTCTTGAGGGCTGCAATGTGTGGCTGCTGGTATTGGACAAGCTTGTTTGTCATGCTCCCAACATGGCAAGCCCCCCCCGCCCAGTGGCGGTGTTAACCCGGGGGAGGGGGTGCCTTGTTTAAAGTCACTCAGTGCCTCATCGATCAAGAGACCCGGCATCGGAAAGTGGGGTTGGGGGGCCCTGAGAGAAGCCCCCCTGTCCCTGCTGCTGACCCCCTGCCCCACAACTCCCAACCTGCAAACCCTTCCTGCCGTCACTCACCTGTGGTCTGTGATCCAGCGATGATCCTAGGCCTTGGGTGGGTATCATGATGGCAGTACCTCTGCCTCCCCGGTGGTGTTATTGTTCAATAGAGCTACCGCCGTCTGATTGGCTGGCAGCTCTCAGCACGCAGGACATCCACCCTTGGGATCCTTGATCCTGGGGAAGGCCTGTGCTGTCCAGTTAAGGGTTTGAGTGGCACATAATACAGTGGGCCTTCCCTAAAAGAGATGACGTGGGGCAGTAACCAGCTGTCCAGCCAGTGGGGGAGACACCCTTCACCTCCATCAAATACTGTCCAATTTGGGGCAAAGGATGCAGTGAGGAGCCTCACCGGACTACTGGGTGGCACCTTGCTTTACTTATTATCCTTTTGGATCATGTTTACTCATTCATTTACCAATACTCAGTCATACGGCACCAATGTTCCACCCTCCTTGCCCAGCTACTGAATAGACAACAACAAGAACAATTTGTATTTATACTCTTTTGAGAAAATTAACCAATGAACCAACTCCTTAAAAGGGCACGGTAACAAAACACAAGAAGCAGAAAGAAAACTTATCGGGCAGAAGTTTTCTGTCGTTGGGCAGGTGCATGCCCAACCTGAACAGGAGTAAAATAGTGCGCAATGACGTCGGGTGAGTGTCCTGATGTGATCGTGCACTCTCGCGATATTTCGCTCGGCGCGTGCGTGCAAGAGGCAGCAGCGTGCTCGCCAACAATTAAGAGGCCTATTAAGGTCCTTAATCAATTAATTAAATTGAATTTTTCACTACCGGTCCAACCATTGGGTTGGCGGGCGGGTGAACAGGCCAGCCAGCCTTTGCATTTTTAATGAAACCTCATCCACGGGCGGGATGAGGTTTCGGACAGTAAATAAAAAAAACAATAAATTTTTAATAAACTCATTTTTAACATGTCTCTGCTCATGTGACAGAATCACCTGAGGGGACATGTTTTCCTTGTTTTTGAAATCTTTCTTTTTAATGTTAAAAATCTTCAGCTCCCTGGGGCAGCTCTGTGCCTTCAGGGAGATTTCACTGAGCACACGCCTACGCATGTGTACACTTCAGCGCTCACGCTCCTCCCGCCCTCACCCCAGCAGCACTGAGGCTCTGAGCGCGCCTTTCACACTGGCTGGCCGTTAATTGACCAGCCAGTATGAAATAGGGTTTGGGGCCCGATCGCAGGCAGCGGTCAGTTTCACAGCTGCTCCTCGGCCCGCCCGCCATGCCTGCCCAACGAGGTAAAAATTCTGCCCTTCAAATTCAAATAATGTCCCATGAGTTGATAATGCACTCCACCCCCTGCAGTGCCCACGCGGAAGGCCTCAAGCGCACTGGCAACACCGCATGCTCATTCTCCAAGGACACCCTGGCATAGATGTAACCAGTAAAGAGGGGCAGTCAGTTGGTCGAATGACTCACTGCCTGAACCTGTCAATGGCCACCTTGGCCAGGCCCAGGAGCAGGCTAACGAGGCGGCCTTCCAAACTGCCCTCCCCTCTCCACACTGGGTGGCCAAATACTAAGAATGTGGGGCTGAATTACAAATAAAACATGAGGAGCAGCCCCCTTAGATTATGAAACAGGGGTTGCAACCTCACACACCCTACCTAATCACGAAACACCGACTCCTCAAGGCTACAAAAATTACAGGCAGCCTGGGAGTCCGTGAACCATCTTAATCTTTTGTTGCACAGGAATGCTGCATGCAACAACCTCCACGCCAAATCCCCAGTGGAAACAATTTGTACTTATATAGCACCTTTAACATCCCAAGGCACTTCTCTTGAGCCTTATAAAGCAAAATTTGATACTGAACCATATAAGGAGATGACCAAAAGCTTGGTCAAATGAGTAAGTTTTAAGGAGCCTCGTCAGGAGAGAGGCATAGAGAGATGGAGAGGTTTAGGAATGGAACTCCAGAGCTGAAAACCTGGCCACCAACAGCAGTGCAATTAAACTTGGGAATACTCAAGAGGCCAGAATTTGAGGAATGCAGATATCTCAGAGGGTGATGGAGCTGGAGGACATTACAGAGATAGAGGAGTAAGGTCATGGAGTGATTTGAAAACAAGGATGGCAATTTTAAAATCAGGGTATTGTTTAACTGAGAGACATTGTAGGTCAGCAAAGTCATAGGGGAATTGTTGAACAGGACTTGGTGTGTGTAAGAGTATGAGCAGCAGAGTTTCGGATAACCTCAATTTTATAGAGGTCAGCCAGGCTTGTGTTGGAATAGTCAAATCTATAGTTAACAAAGGCATGGATATTTTAATGCAGATAACTGGTCAGGAATTCAATATATATGGGTCAAATATGGAAAAGCGCACCCAGCCTGCGCCCAGTCTGTTCAAAGCATTTGAATTTGGTAGAGTGCTTTAATGACACGACAATACTTAACTACAGTGTTAGTGCAGAGCTGTCCCTGGCAGTGCCGTGTGCCATGGAATAGAAATAGAGCTGCAAATCGCTCAGGCTTCTGGTTGTGGAATTTCTTGCTGGCCTTGGGGCTTTTTGGTTGTTGTTGGAGAACAGTGGTCAGGAGGCTGGCAGGCCCTAAGATATATATTTAAATGGCACCCTTCAGATATTACAACAAATGCTTGTTATCCTGTCTAGTCTACCCCACTACCTGCTTCAGGGACAGGCCTAGGTCTGCCTTCTAATGAAGCCCTAAAATTCCTGGGGCAAATTTAATGAGCCACGGCCCTGACACTATCACTCTCCAACCCTTTTTCTTCTCCACTGCTGTTGTGAAGTGATCATTTTCCGAGGGGCCAATTATCTTGCCCTGTTAATGTTTGTTTCAAGGGCTATCTTACTGCTAGCAATCGAAGACTTAGGGCGGAATTGTCCCAGAAATTGGCAAGGTCCGGTATCGGGTGGGGAAATCGGTGTGTGACCAGCCAACTTTTTCGGCTTTTTCCGTCGTATCTTGCGCCATTTTGTTTAAAAAATTGAGAGGCACGGGTGTTACATCGGGTCACTGGCAGGGTGGCCTCTGATTCCGCTGCCCCACCGTCACCTCAGGACTTCAGTAAACCGGGTGCCATATTTAAAGGCCACCTCTGCAAAGAGCTCACACTCTTCAAGGGATAGGAAGCTACTGCGAACCCAAGGCTGCCAAAGGGAGGAAACATACTGCCCCAAAACTTAGCGACACCTCCTTCAAGCACTCCCACTCTGCCCTCATCCAAGGTCACCAATCCAGCATGGGAGGGGGTGGCAGCAGTGGTCAGCACCAATGCCCTCCAAAGGAGGGCAGCCACCCAGTGCGGAAAGAGGTGAATGATCTCCTCTGTTCCAGCAGCATAAGTCACTCTTCTTATCACTCTCAACTCACACACTCACAAACCTATCACACATCCACTGGGATCTCACTCACTGCCAGTTCAAGGGACATCACCATTCACTCTCCCACACACACCACCATCTGCCCTGTGGATCGTGCCCTCATTCCATCCATGACACCACTCACCACCCACATCTGCCAGGCATCCTTCTCATCTGGCCTGGCCGGCATCTTCCTTATACTCTCTCCACCTGTATTCATGCAGGACAAGCTGGTAACAACAAAAGGGAGAGGTCGCAGACTGGTGGAAGAATGCTCGACATTAAGGTCCTTACGGAATTTGAAAATAGAGCCATCCAGCTGGCTGGCAATGATGTGGATCATTCCTGTGCTGACCCAAGTTCAGCAGCTGTCAAGCAAGTGAGGACCTAGCAGTGCAACATCCACCAGATAACCATGCTTTGAGTGAGTTCCTCTGCTCCGCAATCTCCTGCTTTGCACTAATTGTCTCTCCTTGCTTTCGCAGGCACATCTGGGAAGCAGCCAAGAGGGTCCATGAGACTCCAGCCCCTAGGACATCACGGAAGCCGAATCCACAGACACCGACATTGAAAGCCTGTCACAACGCTCACCCACACCCTCCACCGGCACAGACACACACACATCAGTGGGAACTAGTTCTAGAGTACCCTCGGGTTCACAATCTGGTGAGCACATCGCACTGTCTGATCCACAGCAGGTGAAGGTAGGGACTTCCCAGGTTGCCAACACTTGGAGGACTGCTGGAGGCCAGAAATCTGCTGAGTCCGAGTCAGATGAGGAGTCTCTAGACTCAGTCATACCTCAGTTGCTGGAGCTGCAAAGACAAGCTCGGGAAGATCAGGAAGGGATGTCCACTACACTCCTCAGATTGTAAGACACGATGGCGGAGTCCATCTACCTTCAGCCTGAGGTGATAGTGCTGATATGCCAACACACCGAGATCAACACTGGTATGTTGGCAGCCGCCATGAAGATCTTGGTTATGGACATCAGTCCTGCAATGCTGTAGGATCTGCACTCCATCACTGAGGCACTTGCAGGCATCCATTAATGTCAACATGAGAGGGGGGCGGGTCACTCCAGCTGCCCCTTCCTCTCAAAGAATCAGCCAGGTGCCCTGAGGGATTCATAGGGAGGAGGATTAGTAGGTGCACCCAGGTGACTCTGGGGGTATCCAGCCCTTCTGAATGTCCTCTTCCTGTGACCTCAGCAGCTCCAGCTCTGCAGGCCAAGGAGGGTGCCACTGCCACAAGGCAGGACCCTGAAAGCAGGACAAGCCCTCCAGGTCTCGGCCTTCCAGAGGATGCCCGCTAAGGTCATCACAGTCAGCTGTCAGCAGGCCACCTCCACCTTTGCTGCAGATGTTGGGGGAGCACCGAGACGTAGCGGCAGGATTAGAAAGGTCAAAAAGATGTAGTTGCATAACGTGGGCACAGGTATTAATCACTTGTACTTAATGTTAACCATTGTAAGTATGCTCCCAAGAATGTCTCCTTGTCTATGGCTCCTTGTTATGATGAGCATTGTTCGTGCCAATCAAATGTGAAACCTTGCATCCTGCATAAAATGAGGGCTAGTGTCACAGTGCAAGGCCTCTCCCCTGTGCAGAGTGTAACCTTTTGAACACAGTGATTGTCCGGCTTCAAAGTTACTCGCCAGACTAGTGATGTATTCAGCTTCACGTGACTTATGGTTGCTGCATGAATCTTGTACCCAAGCGTTACCAGGTTCTGTGTGCTCTCAGCACCTTAGAGGCAGGTCTGCCCCCCATGTTGTCACCATTCCTGACAGGTGAAGGTGTGGTGCTGAAGGGAACAGGTGATGAAGCCTGCCAAAGGGTCAAGATCTCTCTAATACATGCCCGTTATATCTCAGCATCGTCTCAATAATATGAGCCTCTTCACAGAGTGTATGTGCGCTGCCCTCAGCCAGACAGGTGTCAGACCTTCCCAGATGTAATGTGAAGATGTCAGGAGTGTCCTCACTGCATCTCATCATCATCCTCCTGGAATCTTGCGACAGTGAGGGCTTGCACGACAACGCCCGCCTCAGCTGACCAGTACAATCACCTTATCCCCTGCACCCTTGCCTTCCAGGGCCACATCACCTTTATCCCCTTTAATTTCTTCCTCATTGGAGGAGACATGCATCTCTTGCATCTCCTCATCATCCAGGTTCCCCTTCCCCTTTGCATTGTCAGGTTGTGCAGCGCCCAGCAAGCCACTGTGATGCGTGACACCCTCTGAGGAGTGTACTGGAGTGTTCCGTTAGATCTGTCCAGACACTGGAACCTTAGTTTCAGGATGCCAATGGTGTGCTCAACCAAACTCCAGGTTGTGGCATGAGCTTCGCTGCACCTTCTCTCACAAGGAGCCTGAGGCTGCTGCACAGGCATCAACAGCCATGTCCTTTGTGGGTAGCCCTTGCCCCCAAGGAATAAACCCTGCATCCTGTGTGGTCCCTGGAAGATGTCAGGGTTCTGAGACCGGCTGACAGTATACGAGTCGTGGATGCTTCCGGGCTATCTTGCACACACCTGCATGATCCATTTGTTATGGTCGCAGACCAGCTGAACATTGAGAGAGTGGAAGCCTTTGCGGTTCACATACTGAATTGCTTGATGCTAGGAAGATTTAAGAGCGACGTGCATGTAGTCGGTGGCACCCTGCACCTGAGGGAATCTGGAAATCTGAGCAATTCCCAACATTCTTGCTTCCTGGTTTGCCCGGCCTCTGTCGAAATTGACAAGGGTGTGGGCCTTGGCAAAAAGGGCACCCGTGACCTCCTGGATACATTTGTGGGTGGAGGCTTGTGAGATCTCGCAAAGGTCCCCAGTGGAGCCCTGGAAGGAGCCACTGCCATAGAAATTGGTCGCGGCGGTAACATTATCTGCCACTGGCAGTGGATGCCCTCCGAGTCCCCGTGGTGCTAAATCCTTCAGAAGGTGGCGTCTGTGTGTGACCAGTTCCCTTGACATGCACAGGCATCAGCGACATTGGATCTCGCTCATCTATAGGTAGCACATGCAGCGTCTGTACAACCTGGGTCTAGCGACGTGCCTATGAGCGATAGCTCTGTGGGGCTCATCCTTTGTGTGTGGAGGAAGCTGTGCTGCCCCTTGGTCTTCAGGGTTCAGCTCCTCCCTTTGGCGAGCCAGGCACCTCCGTCGCATTCTTCTCCTTCTTCTCTCCTGCCTATAAGCAATCAGGCAGACAGCGAGATCACAAGACTCCATGTTACTGATGGTCTCCTCACTGCAGTATCAAAGAGAGAGACACAAGGGTCAGCAATTTTCTCCCCAGGACCACTCTGGGTCAAGTTATCATCTGCAGCTGCCTCTCAAGGCCCCTTAACGCATGCCGGAGAGTCCAGGCCACCACATGGATGCCCAGTGTTTAGTGCACATGATAGTTCACCATGCCCCTGCCCAGCACCGCCCCACACCACATGACCAAATGGCAGCAGCTTCGGCCCCTCGACTGCATCTCCTGAACTCTCATCTCAGGCACAGGCATTTTCCTAACCTGCACTCCAAGGCTTTGTGGTTTGCTTGGACCATGAGGATGACATTTCAATGTCAACTGAAACACATTGCAGGGGACTAGGAGTGCACCCCTCCGTCAGTGTTCGATGACCACCTTTCCCAAGAGGATCCTCAATCTTGCCCAGTTGCCCAATGGTTCTGCAGCACAATAGCACACATCCCAGTTTGAAGTGTACGCCTGAGGGGTTAACAGTAGAGGAGCAATCATTGGCACTGTGAGGAATTAGTGCTGCCTGAGTGGGCACAATTGCTTGACTAGCCTGACTCCAAACATGTCAATCAAGCTCAAACTAAACACTCTCAGCTGCGGACAGGTGCTCATCTTTGACATGTTTCAGAACTTGCCCAAACGTTTTCTTCCCCCCTCCCGGCATGCGTTTGTGTTCGAACTTCAGTCTGTGCTGCCATGACTCCCCTCGCAGCACTGTCGCCTTTCCCCCGAGGCACCCTTCCCCCCAGTACTGTCACCATTTCCCCGACGTTCCCTTCTCCCCCTTCTACACTTGCGCTGTCACCCTTGGCTCAAGGTTTCCTTTCCCCCGGCACTGTCATCCTTGCCCTGGCACAACAAGCCAGTCACGAAGAAGCCCCTGTGGGGACTCGCCTGTGACCCACTCCTGAATCCACGGAGCTGCTTCCTTGCATTGGGATCATCGCAAGTGCAGCACAAAGTTGTGTGCACTTACAGAATCACAGAATCACACAGTGCAGAAGAGGCCCTTCGGCCCATCGAGTCTGCACTGACACGTGAGAAACACCTGACCTACCTGCCTAATCCCATTTACCAGCACTTGGCCCATAGCCTTGAATGTTATGATGTGCCAAGTGCTCATCCAGGTACTTTTTAAAGGACGTGAGGCAACCAGCCTCCACCACCCTGCCAGGCAACACATTCCAGACCGTCACCACCCTCTGGGTAAAAAAGTTTTTCCTCACATCCCCCCTAAACCTCCTGCCCCTCACCTTGAACTTGTGCCCCCTCATGACTGACCCTTCAACTAAGGGGAACAGCTGCTCCCTATCCACCCTGTCCATGCCCCTCATAATCTTGTACACCTCGATCAAGTCGCCCCTCAGTCTTCTCTGCTCCAACGAAAACAACCCAAGTCTATCCAACCTCTCTTCATAACTTAAATGTTTCATCACAGGCAACATCCTGGTGAATCTCCTCTGCAACCCCTCCAGTGCAATCACATCCTTCCTATATTGTAGGAACCAGAACTGCACACAGTACTCCAGCTGTGGCCTCGCTAAGGTTCTATACAACTCCAACATGATTTCCCTACTTTTGTAACCTATGCCTCGATTGATAAAGGCAAGTGTCCCATATGCCTTTTTTACCACCCCACTAACTTGCCCCTCCGCCTTCGGAGATCTATGGACACACACGCCAAGGTCCCTTTGTTCCTCAGAACTTCATAGTGTACTCTGAGTTCCCCTCGAAGTTCAGGTCTCCAGGTGAAAGCCTTTTAAAGGCAGTTATAAATCACACCATTGTGAAATCACGTCTACGTGGGCATCCGGCGTGTGACCACAATAATGAGCTGCAAATGCATTCAAATTAAGTTCCCAGCATTCACAGGCAGGAAATGCGGCCCGCCACTGACGGGAGGAGGGGACAATCACGTCCTGGATTCACATTGTCGGGAAACATGCCTAGGGCCTTCTTGCAAGATTCTCCGATCTCGCCAGCGAACACGCCCATATTGATCGGATGCAGAAAATCCCGGCCTTATTCTTCTGATGCTTGTGCTTGTTATAAATTTTGGGATTGCCTTATTCTGTCCCTTGCCTCATTGGTCTCTTCTAACTATGGTCTAGTATCACTCACAATTAAGAGTTTACTTTCACTGCCTAACTTTTCAATGTTTAAGTGCATACTCAAGAGGTAAAACAATGCCAACCTTTGTTATCTCAGTATTGTGGTCCTCGCATGTACCCCTATGTATGCTTTTTCAGCTTTTTGGAGGATGGACTGATGAACAAATTTGCGTGCTGAGGTCAGATACCAATTGTTAAGCTATTTATTTTACATTCAGTAAGAGCACTAAAGAGTAAAAGTTATTGCAAAGTTCATCTCAATATGACTTTAACTTCAGTTCCTCCTTGAAATAGAGAACAGATAATGAAAGATAGACCACACTGTCATTTCTTGCAGGCTAAAAAACATTCACTTTTCTTGGATAGTGCTCCAGACTGAGTGGGTGTCAGTGAAGCTACTGATTAAAACAGGTAATTCAACCCCTACCTTACACCCCGCCACCCCTCACCCCCCACCCCCCAACCCCCCTAACTGTTCAGATTTGGCCAGATCGCTTCATGCTGCACATGCAGGGCTTTAGTTCCTGATAATCTCATGTATGAATGCCTCCCCAAAGAGTCTCAAATGAATTAGCTCGTGGGAAGTTACCTGGGAACTGAAAAATAAAAGCTTAATTCTTCCTAATGTGTAACTGAAGAAATTATGGCACATCCAAAACTGAGTGTTTCACAAGTGGTCTGACAGCACAAAGGGGTCGGAAACAGTGTTAGATAGATTGAGCTGGGTGCCATCAACACACATGTGGAAGGTAAGCCTGGATTTTCAGAGGATAAGTGAGGAAGAGGAGAGGGATGAAGGATGGATTGTTGAATAACTCCAGAGGTAATAGTGTGGGGGTAGAAAGACAAGTGAGCATGGCAGGTGTTTTGGTTATGATTGACAAGGCTGATTAGGTGATGATAGAGGATTTGAAAGGGTGGGATAATATCTGAGGAGAGAGTTCAGGTTGCAGCTAGCAGATGGATGCATAGCATCTCTGATGCATTCTGACCAGTGGACATCCCCCTGTTGGTCCTCCTTTTCTTCCTATAATAATAACTAGGGAATCTTCATGAGGAAGCTATATTGGTGCCATTAGCAAAAATGGTTGCACCAGAACAGTTGCCACAATGGTACCTGACTACCTAAGTAAGAACAGCAGTAAAAGAAGAAAACGAATGAAAAGTGGCCAGAAAATTCTCCTCACAATCTTCAGATAGGCTCTTAAAATCCATTTCCATATATATCTGAACCTGGCAATCCTGAACTAGAACTATCAATGGGTGAGAACAATAATCAGTGCTATGTGGGCAGAAATGACAAGAAATTGCTTTCCTGTCTAAATTCCACACAGCCCGAAATGGAAATGTACATGGTGCCATAATTTGACAAAGAGTTGACAATAGAGATATCAACCCTATGTTTAATTTGGATTTTTCCAATTCATGCTCATATATGGGACAAATCTGATTAGAAAATATAGCTGGAAAAGCTCAAATAATTCAGACAGTTGCTGTTTCAGGTTGATGACCTATCATCAGACGTTCTGTCATATGTGCGTACAAGAAAGCCAGCCAGAGTTCTCGGGGAAATATAGGAAATAATTGTAGTTGAAAGGGAAAGCACAATCACTATCCAGAAATGCTTAATCTCTGAGGATAAATGGGCAGGAATTTCCTGTCGGCGAGCGGGTCTCGCACCCCCCACCACCCCCACCCCCCGCTCGCTGACGGGAAATTCCTGCCCATTAATCGTGTAAAATGATGCTCGGTGATGTCGGGCAGAACTCCCGATGTCACTGCGCCCCACTTAAATTTTCAGGTAGACAGGGGCGCAGCAAAATCAGCTGTGCACCCGCCGACCTGTCAATGGCCAATTGAAGCCATTGATAGTCATTTAAGTAATTAATGGACCTGCCCACCCAACCTTAAGGTTGGCGGGCAGGCCAGGAGCCCCGGCGGGAATTAGAAAAAACATGAAACCTCATCCACGTACGGGATAAGGTTTCATGTAGGGTTTTAAAAATTTTTTTTTAAGTTTTAAATTTTTTTTAAAGTTTTTGTAAAAATTATGGACGTGTCCCAACTCATGTGGCAGTTCAACCATAGTGATTTCTGCAAGTACAAAAACATTCCATGAACTTGTACTGGAAAGTGAATACACCTAAAGCTTTTCAATGGCTGAGCACATGACTGTAGAATTAGGACCATCCACAGGCGCTTCGGTTTTCCTTTATTGTAGAGCGCATCTTTGTTTGTCATCTTCTGTGCCAATGAAGTCACATGTCTTTTTATACATAAGGCTACCAATTATCTGTTCCTGCAGCCACACATCCTCCAGAAATGTGTCCACATCTCATTCCACGAAGCTTAACCTTTTCAATGTTTTTTTACGGTGAGAAAATTAATAAAAATTTGAATCCACTGAGGCAGAATTTTGCCCTTGACAGGTGGGGGGGCCCGACCGACTTGGCAGAGGGTGGGCAGCCGATCACCACCGCCGAAACAGGCCCCACCCCACCGCCATTTTACGTGGGCGGGCCAATTAAGGCCCTCTCAGCGTGACGCCCGCTGGGAAGCGCTATGTGCTTCCTGTGCAGGCGGGGGGGATTCCCCAACAGCGAGAGTGCGCTCTTTCACGTGCATGTGTGAAAGAGCGTACATCTCCCTGAGGCAAAGTGCTGCCTCAAGGAGATCACTGAAAGGTTGTGAAAGTTTAAAAATCAAAAAAATCAAAAAATCATTAACATGTCCCCCTCATGTGAAAATGTCACACGAGATGGGACATGTTAATAAAGTCCACAAAAACATCAAGCTACAATGGGAATATGTTTTAAACTCAATCACTTGAACAATAGAATTTTGGCTGAGAGAGGGGATTCCCAGGCATTAACTGATTAATTTACAAGGGGGAATACACTAGTCACAACCATCTTTGAATCACTGGGTGATGGTCATGTGACAGGCCCATCCTTTGTTTGTTTAAACTTCTGCGTTCTCTGCAGTAAAAGGACAAGCAGCTGAGACGCTGACGAGAGGAGACCTGAGTGGGGCGCCCTACTTCCTCTCCCTCTCTCCAACCCATCTTGCAAGCTTTCAAACCCCATTTCTTGACCGTGATCACCCAGGGACACCCATGCTACAGAGAGATTTCTTGAAGGAAATCAATTCTGCACTAATGGCCCTAGGAGAACAAACAGGTCAGTCATCTACTCCTTTAAATCGCCATGACACCAGAAACATTGGGGCTACTGAGGGAAAGTCTCGAGACCACCGAATTCAGCCTGAAGCCAGTTGAGTCACCAGCCTCACAGACTGTATACCCCTTTTATTTCTCTGGACTCTAATTTGATTAATCTATCCTTCCCCATTCTGTAATGTGTGTGTGTGTGTGCGCGCATGCGTGAAAGTCAGAGCGTATTTTATCATTTTTATTTAAATCAAGTTAAGTATAATAAAGGATCACCGTATGCAAACAGTTAAACACTTACTGAATTATCAAGTGTACCCTTTTCAAAAAAAACTGTTGCGGCCAAATGAAGGGAGGGAAAAGAGGGGAGCTTCTGATTCCTCCTCACTTGATTGTAACATCTGTATAATTGCACATGTGCAGACATCAGAGTTGCTGTCAGTTTCACACAGCGATGATGTCAAGCACTAACAGTTTCATTGTCATTACAACCGCAAATTCCAGGTCATTATTAATACAATGTTATTTATGTCAAATTGGAATTGAAAAAGCTACTTGTATCATTAGTCATTAGACGTCTCTTTTCTGCAGCAATTTACCTAGGTTAATTCAAGTCCAACATGCTTTTCAGTTTAATACCTGATTTCTGCATTCTAAGTTACATAAGATTTCATGTCCAACTTATCTGCTTCCCACTTATTTGGCCTGATATTGAATTTTTGGTTGACTCCGTCATTTGTATGGTGACTTATCAAGCTCATTTACATGGGTATTTCTCATCTGCAGGGCTGCTCAGTGCTGAACTTCAACTGTCTCAAGGAAACAGATTCATGGAAGAGGGTAAGGTCTGGAAAATAAATTACATTGATTTTTCTCAAGAGTTCCTTTGACCTTAGTGACCACACATCAATGCTCAATTTGCTGAAGGACAAAAAGAATCTTTTCTATTTGTTCTATGTGATACTCTTTAAGACAAAAGTGTTAAAAAAAGTGTTTAACTATCTTCTCCTCAAACACAATCCGGGCACTGAGGAGTAGAATAACATGACAACTGATTTAACCAAAATTCACAGTGGGGTCACTTCCACTCGAAGGTCACTTCTATAGCAACTTTTATTTTATTGCTGAATTTTATGTTTGAATGGTTTATTACTAATTAATTTCATAGTATTGATTAATATGTTGTATGGCCCAGTTGAAGAAAACATTACAATTTTTATTTCAGATAACATTTAAATACCATTAAAGTAGTTCACAACATCACATCTAACAGAATGTAATGTTGCATACTTCATATGATAAGTCACCCCTAGTGCACTTTAATCGCTTTTGAATCAATATTATTCAAAACATCAAAAACTATGTAACAGAATATAAATCTACCATAGGAAGATTTGTAGACAGAGTTTATTTTATGTAGAGTATTTTATGT
Source organism: Cetorhinus maximus (assembly GCF_964194155.1). NCBI lineage: Eukaryota > Metazoa > Chordata > Chondrichthyes > Lamniformes > Cetorhinidae > Cetorhinus > Cetorhinus maximus. The sequence goes on from NC_135890.1 coordinate 32,541,160, forward strand.
CAACGATGTGGGTCTATAATCAAAATGGAAAACTGTACTCCATTTCTTAGGCTGCATATCAAGAATTTGCTCATTTTCTTGGTTCTCACATTCCACATGATCATTTTTAATGAATTGCTCAGAATTTTCTGCAGCATTTGTTAAATGTTCCAATGACGGGTACTATCACCTAACGTTCTTTTCCAGGAACTGATTACAAGCTGTGTATCTCTGCTACTCACTACTTCCATTTGTACATCATAATATATAACATGCTTGCAATGGACGACACAATATAATACATTCCAGTCTAAGTCAGTTGGTAGTACCCTCACCATAATATTGTGGGTTCAATCCCCACTCCAGGGCATGAGCTCACAATACAAACATATGAAAATGATGGACAGTGAAAGACCCACTGACCCACACAGTTGTGATGTCCTACGCATCATGATAGAAACGTTCCCTGCCCATTTGGAGCCAAAGGAGAGGTGAACAAGCAATTAAAACCCCAGGCTAATTTTTTTTTATTCGTTCAAGGGATATGGGCTTCAATGGCTGGGCCAAAAATTATTGCCCATCCCTAATTGCCCTTGGAAAGGTGGTGGTGAGCTGCCTTCTTGAACCACTGCAGACCATGTAGTGTAGGTACACCCAAAGTGCTGTTAGAGAGGGAGTTGCAGGATTTTGACCCAGCAACAGTGAAGGAACAGCGATATATTTCCAAGTCAGGATGGTGAGTGGCTTGGAGGCGATCTTCCAGGTAGTGGCGTTCCCAGGTATCTGCCGTTCTAGTTCTTCTAGATGGTAATGGTCATGGGTTTGGAAGGTGCGGTCTAAGGAGCCTTGGTGAGTTTCTGCAGTGCACCTTGTAGATATTACACACTGCTGCCACTGTGCGTCAGTGATGGAGGGAGTGAATGTTTGTGGATGGGTGCCAATCAAGTGGGCTCCTTTGTCCTGGATGGCATCAAGCTTCTTGGGTGTTGTTGAAGTTGCACTCATCCAGGCAAGGTGAGTGTATTCCATCACGCTCCTGACTTGTGCATTGTAGATTGTGGACAGGCTTTGGGGAGTCAAGAGGTGAGTTACTCGTCACAGGATTCCAAGCCTCTGACCTGCTCTTGTAGCCACAGCATTTATATGGCTAGTCCAGTTCAGTTTCTGGTTGATAGTGGGGGATTCCGCAATGGTAATGCCATTGAATGTCAAGGGGCGATGATTAGCTCCTCTCTTGTTGGAGATGGTCATTGCCTGGAACTTGTGCAGTGTGAATCTTACTTGCTACTTGTCAGCCCAAGGCTAGATGTTGTCCGGGTCTTGCTGCATTTGGACATGGAGTGCTTCAGTATCTGTGGAGTCGCAAATGGTGCTGAACATTGTGCAGGTTAAAAAATCTCTGGAACATACATCTCTGATCCTTTTAGGTGATGAAAAGTAATCCAGAAAGACACTATCACTCCAATTTACGCTACAGGATACTGATATCTTGCATGAGTTTATCTCCGCCCCAGTCAGAAACAGGTCTAGATCTCTCTTGAAGAAAATCAGTGAATCAGTGTTCAATACATGGGTGCACAACATGTTTCATGGTCTAGACTAACATGCTAGTGCAGAACTGAGAAAGTGCTGCACTTTTCATTCATTAAAATGAATGGTAGGAAAATTAGGAAGCTGCAGACCTATGTTTTTCTGACCAGGATCCTATAAGGCATCACTGCTTGCAAAGAGTGCCCGAGTATCTATGAAGCACTTTGGGTCATACTGAAAATATAATCCAAATAATTTCTTCAATGCTAAGAACTGTTCTAAAACATCACCACGGACTTGATGGGCCAAATGGTCTCTTTCTGTGCCGTAATGATCCTGTGCATTTATCTAAATATATTTTAAATACGTGAGTATTGCTGTAAAAAGAGACAACCGAAAACCTAAATCTGAAGTCAACTGTTTTGCAATCTGTTTGCAATCTAGATGTGCCGCCATTGCCTGAATCTGTATTCATTGAACTTATGAACCTCGTAACTCACGCAGTTGAGTTCAGTTTTAATGACACCATGTATGCCCAGATAGATGGTGTCGCCATGGGATCCCCTCCAGGCCCAACTCTGACTAATTTTTATTAGTTTCCATGAGAAATGTGTTTCAATGGAATGCCCCCTTATCTCCTACTTCTTGCATACTTCCAATAGGTAGGTGACACATTTTTTAAATTTATTCTTTCATAGGATGTGGGCATTGTTGGCAAGGCCAGCATTTGTTACCCATCCCTAATTACCCTTGGACTGAGTGGCTTGTCACACCATTGCAGAAGGCAGTTAAGAGTCAACCACATTGCTGTGGTTCTGGAGTCACTTGTAGACCAGACCAGGTAAGGACAGCAGCTTTCCTTCCCTAAAGGACATGAGAAAACCAGATGGGTCTTTATGTCAATTGATAATAGTTTCATGGTCACCATTACTGAAATTAGCTTTCAATTCCAGATCTTTAATCAATTGAATTACCAGTTGCCATGGTGGGATTTGAATCCATGTTCCCAGCCTGGAGACGCTGCATTACCAATCCAGTGACATTACCACTACATCACCATTTGCTGTATTTGAATCTGCAGTTGCATGTAAGAATTTTCTTACGCAAGTTAATGGGCTCCATCCTGCGCTCAAATTCACCTTTGAAATGAAGCAGCCAAACAAGCTCCCTTTCCTTTGCATACTAGTTGGAAAATATGCTCATCGGTTTCCTACTGCCGTTTACTGCAAGCCTACCTTCACTGGTCAATACATGCACTGGGACTGTTAGAGCTCCATGCGCTATTAGATTGGCCTTATCGGTAACCTCATACATAAGGCGCAAGCCATTTGCTCACCATGCAAGCTGGATGCTGAAATAAGATGTTATCCTGAGGGATAATTGCTACCCTGTTCAGGTCACTGCTCGCTGTACATCACACAAACTCATAAGGCTGCCACTTTTTGTTCTGAAAAGTGCCCAGTCTACCTTGGATTACCCTGGAAGGGTAAAGTGTCTCAAAAATCTGAACAACAGGTGAAGCTAGCTGTTTCATGCTGCTACTATCCAGTGGCAACACGAGTGGTATTCTCCACTAAGGATGCTCCCATCAAGCCAGAAAGACAGTCTGCCAACCACACAAATGAGTAATGTGGTATATTAATTTCAGTGCTGGTGTGATGGCAGATATGTAGACCGTACTTCTCAATATCTGGTAGATCACATCAAATAGCACAACCCTTCAGCTCTTTGCAATGGACGGATTTTGGACCATACTGAACCAGCCCGTGCTTGAAAAACTCAGAACGCAGGATTTAACATTAGATGCATTTCTGCATTTGGGCAGCTCTTAATTAACAATCCCGAGTGTGCTAAGAATTACACTAACAACCAATTCAAGACTATCAGTCAGGCTCACAATGTGGCACACTTACACTTGCTAAAAGCCACACATGTTCCCACGCAGGGCCCTGTCCTCTGTAAACAAAAAGAACATGTCCGGGCATTGTGACTTTATCAGCTAAACAAAAGCTTGGGTGACAACTTTTCCCTGAGGCATTCCTTATGGCAACACCTCGACCAATCAGAGCTGACTTGCCTGGTTTGAATTTAAACAAAAGCTGTTGCCTGGTGCAGTCTTAATGACAATACCTCAATCAATCAGAGACCATTCGCTAACCAATCAGCACTCTTCTCTCATGCAGTATAAATTGTTGTTCCCTTTGAAATTTGGTATCCTTGTGATTCTGTGATTATTGTGACAGGAAAGCTTCAACAACATGTCTCTTTTTACAGCAACACTCAAATATGTATTAATTCAGCTGTGAATAAAGCCACTTATGGTAGTTAGGGATCCTTCATTTTATTCACAAAACCAAATGCTAACAATAGGCTAACAATACACCATTTTTTTTCACAACCATGATGACATAAACCCTTCATTTGTGTCATAATAAATGATAATACCGGCAGGTAAGTTTATCATGAGCATTTATACAATTCATCAATATATTTATTTTTACTTTGAGACCTCAAAAAGCATATAATTGCATCTGAAGAATATGAATGCAAATAGTACATTATAAAATAGGCAGGTAATACATTTCTTAAATGTATAGGCCACCAATTTCATCTCCTTTGCATGTCCAGTGCCCTTTTGCTTAGATTAGCTATGTTGATGGCCTCTTCTGTCATGGCCCTCATGATAAACTCTTTTGAGAAAGGCACCTGCGCGGATGTCCATAGGGAGCAGCTGAAGCCTCCGAAGGAGCTCTAACCCAGCCCTAGCAGTTGATGTAATGCCTAAGCTGGACTACATAGGACCAGATAACGAATTAGTGCACCACACTAGAGAGAGCAAGAACCGAGCTGCAAGATGAACCAAGCAGCAGAACTATCTAAAGCATCTTTAGGTCTTCTTTTCAGGCAGTTCCTCAGGATTGGGGATGACTTGCTTCCGCCCTGGTTCAATGGGTTCGGAGATGGCTGATAAATCCAATGCGTGATCTGCAAACTGTGCCACATGCAGGGCAGGTGGCACTTGGAGGGTCGGGTAACTGAATTGTTCAGAGGTTTGTGCACCCTCTCCAACACCTAAAATTCACCTCTGCACATTCCCAACAAAAGTCTCTCGATGTGTTTGGTGCCTTCCCGAATGAACCTTCTCCATTTTGGTCAGTCACAAGCCAGGATTCCCAAGAATCAACAAAAATGTTTGACCTCTTCAGGGATGCTTTAAGGACATCCCAAAAGTGTTTCCGCTGTCCTTCTGGGAGTCTTCTGCGTGACTGAGTTCTGATTTGAGCAGTTGCTTTGGGGGTCTGGTGTCAGGCATATAAATGGCATGTCCTGCTCAGCAGAGCTGGTGTTGAATGATTAGCGTCTCGGTGCTGGGCAAGTTGGCTTGGGAGAGAACACTGCAGTTGGACCACTTTTCTTGCCACTGGATTTGGAGGATCTTGCGAAGGCATCGCTGATGGTACTTCTCCAGAGCTTTGAGGTGCCTGCTGCAGGTTGTGTAAGTCTCTAAAGCATGTAGGAGCACAGGATCACTGCTGGCCAGTAAACCATGACCTTAGTTTCATGTTTGAGATCCATCCTCAAATGCACTCTTCCTCAGTTAGGCCTTCTTTTCAGGAGTGGGCGAAGGTTGGCAGCCTAGCGCGGGCTCGGGGTGATGAGAAGCCTCAGTGCTGGGGGAGAGAGGGGTTGACAAGTTGCTACATTGCAAAGGGTGTTAAGTACGGGTAATTTAATTTAGTGCCGAGATGGGAATTTTATTGAGGGTGTTAAACTTTTTGATGTTCGAAGTTTTATTCAGTGGATTTTATGCAGTGGTGGGGCAGTTTATTGAGGCAGTTTATTGATGAGAGGGGTTTTTATTGGTGCATGGGCTGTGCGAGAGGTGAGGAGGGGAGTGTGCGCTTGGGAGACTGGCTGGAGTCAAGTGGTGAGCCCCATGGCCTTGGGGGCCTGGGGTCAAGTGATGGGCCTCACCACCTTGTGGACCGGCTACATACCCTCAGTCTCTGGGGGACCAGCATCAGCGATGAGCTCTCGGCCCCAATGGAGGCGTGCAATCCTAATACTCCCCCCTATGTGGGGAGTGATTGGGAGTAGGAACAGGGGGTGTGGGAGGGAGAGCAGGAGGGAGGAGGGAGACAAGGGCTAAGAGCAGAGAGGACAGCAGCCAAGGGCTCTTTACTAGAGCAACTGGCAGGTTATGGGGAAGATTTGCAGAGGGCAGGGCTGATTAATGGGGGGGCGGGTGGTCCTGTAGAAGGGACAGAAAGTCTGAGGCAGGGGTGAAGGCTGCGGGGCGGTGTTTTCAGCTGAATGCAAGTAGAAGGCTACTGCAACAAGAACCTGGGAGACTGAGGGGTGAAGGGGTGATTGTGGGGGGCGCCGGGGTGGGGCGGGGGTGGGGTGGAGTGGAGTGTGGAATCTGGTGGGGGGGGGAGAGGGAGGTGCAGAGGGTGGGGGCACGTAAGTAACCTGTCCCCTGCAACCATATATAGACCTGCGCATTATTATGCACAGATCGCGCAAAAGTCTTACAGCAGAGCCTGGCCTCTAATCATCTTGGACTGCCATTGCCACTGGACCAAGGCCCCTCTCTGTCGAGACTGTGTGGTGGTAAGCATTTGGCGACCACCCCATGTTAAAATAAATCACGCAAAGACATCTGCCACCTGTCAAAATGAAGTTTGGGGCCTGGAACATCAGGACCCTCATGGACAATCCCAGTGACAGACCTGAGCACCGCACCACCATCATACCTTGGGCACAATGCCTTGACATTGACATTGCTGCCCTAAGTGAGACACAATGTGCAGAAAAAGACCAACAGATGGAACAGGTAGCGGGTACACCTTTTTCTGGATGGACTTCCAGAAGAGGAACGACACCTCCATGAGGTGGGCTTTGCCATCAAAAATGAACTTCTCTGGCACCTCAGCGACTCCTCCTGTGGGATAAGCGAGCACCTTGTGATTGCATCGTTCACCCTAACAAGAAATCAGCATGACACAGTCATCAGTGCATACGCTCCTACACGTGGCCAAGGAGGGATCCTACACTGACCTTGAGCAATCCCTAAGCCGAGAACCAGCAGGCAGCAACTGATCCCCCTCAGAGGTTTCAATGGCAGAGTCGGGAAGGACACAAATCTCTGGAAGGCCGAAAGGGAGGAGTATGGAAAGCAAACTCCATTGGAGTCCTCCTCTTGACAAAATGTCTAGAAGCTGACCTTGTCTTAACCAACAACCTGTTCCAACTCTGAAACAAGCACAAGACCTCATGGCAACACCCATAGTCCAAACACTGGCGCCTGCCCGGCTCCGTCATTGTTCGAGCAAGGAACCACAGAGATGTCCACATCATCTGTGCCATGACAGGTACCAATAACTACTGGGCCGATCACCACCTTATCTGATCCATCAGCCTGGCTGCCAAACAATGGAGACAGCAGAAGAAATGCTACAAGAAAATTAACATAAGAGGTCTCAAAGATCCCAACAAAGAACTTGTCAGAGAGGTAGTTTTGAAGAAGATCTGCTGTTACTAAGCATCTGGAAGTACTCTGGAGTTTGTTGTGTTAAGTTCCTGGATCTGGCAGGGAATATTGCTGCAACCTCACAGGAATGGCAAAGGATGTGGTGACCTGCCACAAAAAAGGTTACAACAGATTTGGGGGGTGAGGGAGGCGGGGGGGTAGGGTTGGTGGTGTGGGGGGCGGTGGGCTGCATTGACACTGCTTCTTTATCTGCAGCAAGACAGGGAGGTGGAGCAGAGGCTGTGGAGAGGGCAAGCTCTGTCAACTCCACCTCCATGCTCTTTGACAGTGACATGAGGCTGCCTGGCACCCAGCCAAGGCACCCGAAATTGCTGTGTGTATGCCCATCAACATTCTCCTATATGCTGCTCAATTGAGGTCCTCATCTGAATCTCTGTAGCAGAACTCACCTGTGACCTTGCTCTTTGAGTAGTTAGCATTCAAACCATCTTTTACCCCTGGCCTGACAGCAGCCCAGTCATGCTCGGTTATTCACCATGTTTTGATTCCAGCTGCGTACTAGTACAAGGTACGTGCAGTACCAATATCTGAGCTGATGTTGTGAGTGTCAGATCAAGTGATGGGGCCTTTTCAAGAGTGTGATCGTGTTTCTCTCCCCTCCTCCCGGGGTTGCCGTGGCTGGCCAGGCAGCAGTTCTTGGGTGCCTGAAAGCAGAAAGTCAGAAGGGGAAGGTTGGTGTGAGGTAAGTGGAGTGGAGTGAGAAGCAAGAGGTCCATGGCCACACCAACAGCAGTTTATAATCATTCCAGATAGCAGGACAAGAGTGAATTGAGAGTTTGAGATGGAAATTAGGCAGACACATACTGTCATCCTCAATGTCCTCTGTGATGCCAAATGCCATTGGCATTGTCACAGCATGCCCACACAATGTTGATTGTCATCTCCTCCATAGGGTTCAAGAGTTGCAGGTGTCCTTGTATCGCACCAAGTCTACTCTGTTCCCTCTTATTATATGCCACCTTGCCCTGCAAGAGAGGGGACATAATGTCACTGAATATGTAGCGCTGTACTTGGGAGGTATCCCTTGGGAGGTAGCTGAATAGTTGGACAAGGGGTGGATAAGAAGTTTGTAGGATTGGTTAATGTGTGTGGGTGAGATGGAGTATCTGGATGTTAGGCCATGACTCCTGAGTGATAGGTAGTGCTGAAGGGCAAGTGATGGGGTGATGGGATGCAGTGCTTTGAGTAGTAAGAGAGGTTGGTGGTTTGTGGGTATGAGATGTCATGTGACGATACATTCACTGACCTTGACAGCCCCACAAAGTCATTAAACTTCTTGTGGCAGTGCTGCCAGGCCCTTGGATCTAGGTGCCAGGAATTTACTTCCCTGGCCAAATGCTCCAACTTCTGAGGGTGATCTCCTGCTCCCCTGCCAGACTATGGCATCTCACATCCTGTTCATTGCTACCAATAATTCCTCCAGTGCAGCATCCTAGAACCCTCTATCTGTCCTGTTGTCCCATTTCCCATGTTTTAAATTACAGCAATATAAATCAGTGCAGCTTCCCTTTAAGAGGGATGCACTGCCCTTTGAGAATAGCAGACTGGCTGCTCCATGTGCTGTTAGCACAATGCTGCTTGGTCCCCCTGCTGAGTGCAGAGGCAGCTGGGAACGTAAACAGGCAGGCAGCGGTTGGGCAGATAGTCAGCCTTATGCAACAATTATGTTAATAGAAGGCCACAACCTGAAATATTAACTCTGTTTCTCTCTCCACAGATATGGCCGGACCTACTGAGCATTTCCAGCATTTTCTGTTTTGATTTCAGATTTCCATCATCTTCAGCATTTTGCTTTTGCAGTGATGTTAATAGGATGCTAGCACAAAGTTTCTCTGGTGCCTATACCTCCAATGGAACCAATACGGCAGGTGGAGAATCACGATCACTGTGTCCAAACAAAGGGGCAAACCAATTTTTGGCCCACATATTAATGGACAAATATGTACAGTTGGGTTGCTCCTATTTCTTGCACAATCGGGTATCTTGAAAATTGGTACACTGAAAGTTACCACCCACTGAGTGATCACCTCAGCTTTGCCCAATATTTCTTGCAGTCTGCAAGCACACACTGTGATCATTGTCTTGAAAATGGCAGTAAAACAAAAAATTAAAACACCAAGAAGGCCACATTAAGACAATCCAAAACCACATGCCTGTGTGCAATTCTTCCCAAGTGTGCACATCACCACGCTGGCAACATTGGACACATGTTGGTAATTATGTGAAGCAGCCACAGAGTGAAGTGCAAAAAAAATTGTGTCTGTTTTTTGAGAAAGAGAGAGAGAGCCTTAGTGTTACTCAGTATCATTCCCCTGAAGAACCTTTCGCCAGATAAAAACAGAAAATGCTGGAAAAACTCAGCAGGTCTGACAGCATCAGTAGAGAGCGAAATACAAGGTAACGTTTCGAGCCCATGCGACTCTTCTTCAGAGCTCTTGTTATTCTTGCTTTTTTTTTTAATTTAGAAAATACACAAGAACAATTAATTGAGTTTATTTTCCCTGTTCCTGAAGGCAGTGGGGGGAAATATTGGGTTTCATAGCAATCGTTTTCTGGCTGCTATGTGTCTGGGTGGTTAGTATTAAGTCTTTAAAATGGAGTCTGCAGCACAAGCATGCACCTCCAACACAAAGTGCACTGGATGCCATTTTCATAAAGATGTCTGTGCACGTGTACCTAATGTCCTCTGGCAGAATGCAGAATGGACAGATCATGATATCAATCAGTGCGCAATGATGATTTGACACCAGCTGCTGGCACTTTGCAGCTCCACACTCCAGTCTATGCCCCGCTTAACCTCACACAGCTGAACATGACATTGAATGGCACGAAGGACCATGCAGCCCATCCTCCCCAGCTCCTCAATCAATGCTATTTAAAAGGATCATGAACTACTTACAGGTTAGTTGCTAAATTATTTATTCTGGCGGCAGTCATGATGCATTCATTCTGTGGGAGTTTTCCACGTCAGTTGTATTGCAACCACCATGGCAAAACAAAGAGTGGCTACTGGATGACAAAGGCTATCCACTGATAACATCATGCCCCCAGTCTGCAGCCCACGCCTACATGCTGTCACAACTCACAGGGGATAGTGCGCTGTAACATCAAGCCCCACTGTTCTCCGAGCCACAATGAATGTGGAAAGTTTGGCCAAACCACCAGATTGCCCCAATTCCACCCAACTGTTTAATTTAGGTTAACAGAATACGAGCACCAGGTTTGTAAACTTAATAAGTAAATAACTGTTTATTGAACAAATTGTCTTTAACTAGTGGCAAAAGAAAGAAATATGAACGACTAACTTCTAACACTATAACTTAAACTCTACCCCCTTCTTAAATCCCTAGACACACACATAGACAAGGCACATAAGACACAGAAAACATGGATTTTAAGGGTGGAATAAAGTAGTTCGATCACACCAATCCGGAGTACAGAGCTCGATGGGTTGATTTTGATCAATGTTTTCCAAATTCCTTTCAGTTCTTGTTGATGACACAAGGTGGTCTTCCAGCACTTCCAGTATTTAGTTCACTGGTTGAGAATTTGCTTCTCAATGTCTCTAACAGTGGTTTTTTCCCTTTTCCTTTTTATGGGGGTTTCTTCAGAGACATATCAGGTTATAGAGATATAAGGAAAAGAGATTTTAGATGTTTTCTCTTTGCAGGCCAGGAGCTTTCTGCAGGATTACTGGGATCTTACACACACAGGAGAGAGAGGTTTTAGGTCTTGTTCCTTTCAGGCTAGGAGCTGTTTAGCTGCCCTGCTGTCACACAAAACTTGGTCATCTGGTCAGAAGCCAATTAAAATGCTGTTGTCAGGCAGCTCCCTTGGTCCCGGACTACTCCTTGGCACCATCCTGTCTTTCATGGCACACTCTGTTCCAGGATTGCGACATTGTATGTATCTCTCATCCTGTTCCAGTGGACGTCTTTCAACCTGCAGCCATTGTAATTCTAATCCATAGTCTAACAGAAAATAAAAAGATATGTTCCTTAGAATGCACAGTAGACATATGAAGAGAGCCATGCTGCCACAGAAATTTGACAGCACAGGCCATAGGGGTCCTAAAATGATTCCACTGCCTGAATCACTTGGGACAATCTCTACAGTAATCAATTAAGATGTGTCATGTTACACTATGCTATACAACATAATACCATGAGGAAACTGCATTTGCCACAACTTATCAGATGAGATGCTGAGTAACAGAAGACCCCAATCCCTCCCCTGTGTTATGACTAGGCAAGAAGTGAGGAAATGGCTCCCCTCTATTCAACCTCCTTGGTTGGTCACAGCAAAGGTTTAAGTTTCTTTTTTTTATGAGGATATGCCTTTTCAAAATCAGAATGTGTTTTACTATTTAAGCTATGAGCAATAAGGAGCCAATCAACTAAGGTTTCCTTGAGTCAAAGAAAGAGCAAATTTATTACCCACTAAACCCAAGAAAAATAATGAAACAAAATGTTAAACATTTGGTCCTCATGCAGTCATTAGGGTCCACACACACACAGACGCCCACACACACACAGATGTGTGCACACACAATCACACACACACACAAACACACACACCCACACACACACAGGCATCAAAACTAAAGGGAGTTAAAGTCCATTTAAAAAAAGGTAAAAGAATATACGGTTAAATGTTCTTTGATTGTCCTTGAGGTATAGATTTAAAACGTTGTGGCCAATTTAGGTTAGCTAGTTTCTTGGATGCGGTCAGGTGTAAAAGATTTTGCAATTATTATGAGATCTTGGTTCACTGATAGGTTTCTGGTAGAGTTGGCTTCTTGAATCGGGCAACATGCTTATTTCAAAAGAGAGAAAGGGAGAGAACAAAAGCCCTCAGCTGTTTCCTCTGCTGAAGACTTTCTTGACACTGCCTGTGTCACTTGCAATCTCTCTCTAGTAGCTGGGCAGCCTTGCCTTGAAAGGCTTCACCCATTGTATATTTCCAAGAGGTTTTGGGTATGTCTGTCTGTGGCAGCCATTGATTCAATATCGAGTAGTTTGCATTTTTAATATCTCTTCCTTAGACAGTTACCAGTTTCGATGGGTGTCTGGATTATAGGAAATGTCTCTCCCTTCACAGTCCCCTGAGGGTGATTTGTTTGTTTCTCACCTACAATTTGGAATGTGGCCTTGCATTTTTAAGGAGTTTACTCTGTCTCAGTTCAAATTGAAAAATTTCTAGTCAGTTGAAAGTTGAAAAAGCATGGCCAGGATTTTACGGTCCCTCCCACCCGGTGGGATGTTACGGTCTCGCCGAACTGAATAGAGATTTAAATGGTTTGCCGCATCCACTGGGGGGAGTGACACACTGCAGTGGAGCTGTAAAATCCTGGCCCATATTTGCAAAAATAAAGGGGCATAGCCTCAGAACACCTTTCATCCCTAAAAAAAACTATACCCCAGTTCCATTGCCAAAACCACATTCCCCAGTGCATCGATTTCAAAATCCTTGGGTGAAATTTTCCAGGCCCCCTCCATAATGGGTTTAATGGCGGGCAGGGGGTAACAATGTGGCAGGAGCTGTAAAATCAGTTTCCTGCCTCCATAAAGTAATGGCAGGATCTTCCGCTCCTGCCTGCCATGGCAGGTGGTAGTTCCCACCAAAGCCCTGCGTGAAACTGATTTGCATTTCACTAATGGGATGCAGAGGAAGGCCCGACCAGAAACACACCCACTTCCGCCAAATTGTCCGTGCCGCCAGTGAGAAATTACGCCGATCAAAAACCAGCGTGGTGTGTACGTGTCAGCATTTACCTGAAGAAGGCCTGGGGCAGCTCTTGGAGATGAGAAGATGGATGCCTCCAGCGATGGGACCCTGGAACACCATTTGCAGCACTGGGTGGGGGTGGAGCATCAACCACGTGGATCTTCCCTGCACAGCAGCATCCGGGAGGTGGCTGCTCTCAGGACAGCAACTTCTTCCAGGGCTCAGATCTTCAAGCTGCACGTGGGAGGCTGCAGGAGGCATTGGTGGGCGGTGAGGATCTGTGCTTCGGCAGGGGGTGAATAGATGGGGAGGAGAGGAATGAAGAGGAAGGGGGGGTGGGTGTGAAGGCCTAGAATGGGGCAGGGTAGGCTGAGGAAGGAGAGAGATTTTGCGAGATGGGTCGTGGAATGGGTGAATTGATATGGAGCGGGAAGTGGGAATTGCCTTGTTGTAGCAGGGGTGCATGGTATGAAGGGGCATGGGGGGATGTAGAGGTGTGAAGGGGTATGGGGGGGTAGAGGGGAAAGGGGTTCAGGCGGGCTCAGTAGAGTCAATGGTGGATTCCTGGGGGGGGGGCATACTGAGGGTACAGGTGGTAGGACAAAATCGTGATGGTTAAAGGGGCAGTGGGAGCCGGTAGGGTGGGTGGGTGAGGGTGCAGTGATGTCAAGTGAAGGGGCGCTGAAGGCTATTGGAGGGGATGTGGAAGGTGACGCGGGTTCAGTGGGTTGGCAGGATGAGGGGGGCATGTCAATTGTAACGAGTGTGGGCTGTTCAGGACATTCTACATTTACCCGTATGGGGTGGAAGGTGATGGGGGAGGTTGAAGGGTGACCATGAGAGGTCAAAAATGATTCCTGGGAGGTCCACCACCATGGAGTCCACCACCTACCCCATGGAGACCTCATTGCGTGCATAGGTCGTCACCACTTCATCAGCCATTGACTCGCGTGCCACTCTGTTGAGGGCCTCCAACACATCTGCCTGATGTTCCCATGTCTCTTGCTGTCTCTCCAGCATCTCTTGGAAGGCTGATTCCACAGACATGAACCTTGCTGATGCCTCTTCCCCAGCACTCCTCCAAGTGCCAGTGAGCTTGCCTGACCCTTCCTCCTCCTGCTGCGGACACATGTCCATGCAGTGAGCACCAGAATGTGAGACCCTTCCTAAACTAGAACTAATACCCACTGAGGTGTGTGTCTCTGGGCTGGTAGAGGGTGCAGGTGTCTGCTGTGACATCTCTACAGGCGCACTTTCTTCATTCTCCTTTCCTCACTCCTTTCTGGGCTTGTATACGTGCTGGACAGGGCTTCATCACTTTCAGGCCTTGCCGTCTTGCTGGTAGCACCTGTAAGTGAGAGAGGAGAGAGCGAGTGACTGCATGAGCTGCCTCCGACATAGAGGAACGCTTGACACTTAGGTTTCTATGACCTGCATGGATCCTTACTGAATGGAAGCCACGTCTGTCCTGCTCCACCCCTGCCAGCTGGGCTGCTTGCTCATCAAAGTCACTCAGATCTTTCAAGTGTGGCTGGTCCCCTCCCGTCTTCTCCCTCTCTCCCCAATTCTGGCTTAACTTTTCCTGTGCAAAGAGAGAAGATGATGTTGAGAGCCATTGGGTTTCAGGTATCTTTCTCATGCTTCCACTCTTACAAATAACCAGCTGGGCTGTGTGCCATGTGACTGATGCACTGCAGGTTGTCCAGAAGGGTTCTGGGGCAGCACCCTCTAGAACGGTGAGCAGATATAATGATAAGGCTCAGAGAGGAATGTCATTAGCGTTTCTTGCTGGTGCCTTCAACCCTGAGCCCCTCCCGCTTCCCAGACAGCATGTGGGCTCTCTGTGTGGAGGGGTGAGAAACCCACAGTGACCTATCCACCTGCAGAGTAGATGGACTGCAATGGGACTACGAGACATCACTTTATCACGTTGCCACTGAGGCCCATGTCTCCTGTACCATTCAGTGAGGTGAGTGTGAGCAGTCGAGGGCTCACTTACCCTGGCGGCGTGGATGAGGTCATTCATCCTTTCTGCTGGAGGACCTGGGCACTGACTGCCCTGGAGACTCCCTCCCATGCAGAGTCCGTCTCCCTGCTTGGCCTCCTCCTCCCATCTTGTGGATAGAGGACGTCCCTCCTCATCTCCAGTTGGCCAAACAGGATGCCCAGGGAGGCATCACTGAATTTGGGCGCCGGAGCTCCCTGTCCTCTTCTGGCCATCTCCTCCCTCCACGTTGGGTAGGTAGCTGTCCAGGCACCTTTTAAATATGCCGCCCGGATATAATGGTGGGGAGTGCACCATCCAGCCAGCCCCGCCACACAAAATGTTGAGAAACCCCCAAATGCCTAAATAATGTCATGGGGTCACGTGATACTGCGCAAAGTCCCAGCGGCCTCAGTGGCAAGAAACTCTCCCCATTCCCGCCAACGCCATAGGATTTCATCCCGGAAGGGAAAATTCTGCTCCTGTCCTCATTTCTAACCTTTCCACGGCCTTGCTAACATCTCCTACCCTTTTTAATATTAAGTCCCTGCCCATACTATTTGTTCTCCCAACATGGATTTGCTGTACATTCCCACTCCCTCCACTCTACCATCTGTAGCAGAGCTTATAAACTGCCTCGCTGCATTCCTTCAGCTTGTTGCAGTTCTCCTCATCTTCAACAGTGCCTTCAGCTACCTTCCCCAATATTCCTCCTAATCCCATGAGATTTGATGGCTAACTGTGTGAAGTGCTTTGGGACACTTTTCTATTATAAAAGTGCCATTGGTTATTGTTGATGATTAACAACAAACCCTGGGACCTTTTTGATTTATTTGACTTGGTTACTCACAGGATAAACTCACTGAATAATTGGTGGAACCAAAACTGTACCTGCTTTTACTTAGAATGCTAGCGTGTTTGAGGCAGTGATCAATTGAGATTTTCATCCAGCTAATCCCAGGGAGAAGTAGTGTCTCCAAGGTCATGTTGATCTCAACAGCAGAGGTGCAAATGAAACTAATACCAGGAGGCATATCCATGTGTTTTGGCTGTAGCACAGAGGCGGTTAACACTTTGAATCAATTAATTGCTTCTAAAACTAATGCTTTCTTGTTTTCTACCCAAGTATTTTCTTCTGATTAATAATACGTTGAGTTACTGGTTATTTTTACTCTGACAGCAGATCCAATGCTGTACCAACAAACTCATTATAACAGAGTATATTAGATTTCAGAGTGACATTCACAGCGAGATGTACATCCTTTAACATAGTAACACATTTCACACACAAAAAAATTAGGGAAACTTCTGCTAGGCACTGCCCTGAAGGAGATTAGTTCACTTGGTGTAGCTTCTATACTAAGAAAATGACCTTGAAATTCTAACTCACCTGTTGTAGGATGGCCAAGTTGTGCTGTTAATGATAGAGTTAATAGACACTTCTTGGGTGGAAATTTTAAATTTATTTACAATATACTCAGCAGCAACTACATATGTACTTTCAACTCCAACCCTATCTCTAAATTGACTGCCGAGGTAGCCCGCGCTACTCTCTTATTGGTTACTACAGATCAAGTGATCTTGCCTAACAGGTATTATTCATAAAGGTACATCACACACTAAATAAAACCATAATTACTACATTCCTCCCCCTTTAACTTGGCTATACATATTATATTCACAAGTACATGGTTTTCAAGACAACATAATATTTACACTTGGTAAGGAATTTACAAGTTCAGTCTTTCAGGTGGTTTCCTGGTATGTGTGGAATGTCGCAGCTCTACAACTTCAGATTCTTTGTCAGGAACCTCCTTTTCTGGAGTTGCCTGAAAATCAGGCGCTTCAGTATCTGTGAAGTGCTTTGGGACACTTTTCTATCGTATGTATCCTCAACTCTTACAGGAACATCAGACATGTCAGTCCTGGGTTGAGTGTCATCAACAGGAAATGCAGACCCAGTCATGGTCACTGGTGGAACCAAATCTTGGTGATTTGTCTCTCTCTTCCTTAAATGGTCCACATGTTTACTGATGATCTGGCCTTCCACCTCCACGTGGTGAGATAGAGGCCCAGTCACCACACTTATTCCACCCGGTGACCACTTTGGTCCTTCCCCAAAATTTTTTGTGTATACCAGCTCTCCCATGGTAAATTTCCTCTTGCGACTATGACAGTCGTGTCTAGTTTTCTGGCTTTCCTGACTCCTTTCCACCTTCCCCTCTAAATTTGGCATTATTAAGCTCAATCTCATCCTGAGATGGCATTTCAACAGGTGTGGCACTTGTTGTTGTAGTCCTGTAATGAAAAAGAAAGCGTGCTAGCTTGGTTGCCAAGGAATCGCCAGTTAGCTTTTTCATTCCTGCCTTGAACATTTGAACCTCCCTTATGGCCAGTCCATTTGAGGAAGGGTGGTACGATGTAGTTTTCACATGAGTGATACTGTTGGGGCTGATAAACCATTGAAATTCTGCACTCGTGAATGCCGTTCCGTTATCAGAAATGACTACTTCTGGTAATCCGTGAATGGAAAAACTCTGACTTAGTTTCTCAATTGTAGCGGCCAACATTAATAACTTCACCCCATATACGTCCAACCATTTTGAATCTACAGTGACATTTTTCCCAGGACTCCGACATAGTCAATGTGTAACTGCGCCCAGGGTCTACCTGGCCATTCCCATGGGTGTAATGGAGCTGTCACTAGCAACTTTTGCAGTTGCTGACATTGCACACAGTGCTTTGCTAAACTCTCTATTTTGCCATCCATCCCAGACCACCACAGATACCTGCATGCTATAGCCTTCGTTCAGGAAATTCCTGGATGGGCACTGTGTAGTTTAATTAAAAGTGGCTCCCTTCCCTTTGGAGGAACTATCACTCATGCTCCCCATAATAAGTTGCCATCCTGGCTGGTTATTTCGTGTCTTCTGTTCAAGTACGGTTTCATTTAATCAGGTACGGGCACCTGTGACCATCCATATAGCACTTGATCTTATACTTGAGATAGGACTGTGTTCTCCCTGTCCATTTTTGATCTGTCGAGAGTATACCGGTGAGGAATCTAAGAAATTTAACAGTAAAACAAGTTCCTGTGGAACTGGGACCTGCTCATCATTTTCTTGTAAAGGCAAACGACTAAGGGCATTGGTATTTGCGATTTGATTGCCAGGCCTGTTAATAAAAGTGTATTCATACACTGCCAGAATTAAAGTCCATCATTGTATTCTTGCTGAGACTATGGGTGGTATAGCCTTGTCCTCACTAAACAATCTTAGCAATGGTTTGTGGTCTGAAACGATTGTAAAATGGATGATGGACAGGCCTTCTTTTTCTATCTGTGAGTATCCCTTTTCCGCTGTGGGGAGGGTTCTTGATATGTAAGCTATTGGCTGTTCGATGCCATCATCCATCCGATGAGAGAACACTGCTCCCACTTCGTAGGGAGAAGCGTCACATGTTAGCATCAACTCTTTCGTCTGGTCATAATGTACTAATAGATTGGACGAGTGCAACAATTGTTTCACCTTTATGAAAACTTCTTTCTGAGGTGCATCCCAGGACCAACATTGGTTTTTTTGAGCAGAGAATGCAGTGGGGCCCACACTGTAGACAAATTGGGTAAGAACCGCCCATAACAGTTGATCATTCCTAGGAGTTATTTGAGCTCTGAGGCGTTCTTTGGTGCAGGTGCCTCTGTTACAGCTCTCAATTTCTCCTCAGCCAGGTGGAGGCCCAGTGAGTTTACCTGGTGACCCAAGTAGATTACCTCCTCGCATTGAACATGTACTTTCCTTTCTTTAGATGCACTCCAGCTTGCAAGAAACGTTTTAAGATTTCTTCTAGGTTTGCTAAATTCTCTTTTTCAATGAATCCTGTCACCAAGACATTGTCTAAATAGACTACAACATGGGGCAGTCCCTGCAGTAAGCTTTCCATTGTTCCCTGAAAGATGGCACAAGAGGAGGAGACACCGAAAGGCAATCGTGTATATTGGTACAACTCTTTGTGGGTATTAATTGTGACAAATTCCCGGGAGGCATTAGCCAATTCTAGTTGTTGATAATCATGACTCATGTCAATTTTTGTGCATGTCATCCCTTCTGCCAGCTTGGCATACAGGTCTTTGATTTTTGGGATGGGATGCCTGTCTAGGTTAGCTACTTTATTAACCATCAGTTTGTAGTCTCCACAAATTCAGACATTTTTGTCAGGTTTAAGGACAGGGACTGGGGTTCTGCCCATTCTGAGAACTGAGCAGGTTATATAAGGCCCAGTTTCACTAGTCTGCTCGGTTCAATGTCGACTTTATCTCGCAAGGCATATTGCACTGGTCTCGCCTTCATGAAGTGAGGGGTTGCTTCGGGATCTACATGAGCCTTGGCTTGCAGGCTCTGGATTTTCCCCAGTTCGTCCTTAAAGATGGTGGCATACTTTAAGTAGCTCTAGTAGCCCATTGCTCTCAACTGGAACGTTTCAGCCCGTTCTAACTTAATCTCCTTTAACCAATTTCACCCCAGGAGGCTTGGTCCTTCACCTGCTACCAACATCAAGGGTAGCTTTGCCGATTGGCTTCCATAATGGACAGTTACTCTGCTTATGTCTTTTGCTTGAATGTTTTCACCCGTAAATCTTTTTAGCTTGGCTGCTGTTTCTTCTAAATTTAATTGATGTTCATCATTATTCAAATATCTGAAGGTATGTTCCCCAGTGACTGTAGTGGGAGCTCCCATGTCCACTTCCATTCGAACAGGTTTACCATTTACTTTCACAGTGACAAATATTGGTTCTGTCTTTCCAACTTTCAGCTTAAACAATGAGTAAATGTCTGAATTTGTTGTTTCAAGCTCTTCTACATTGTAGATTTCATTGGGCTTCTTCTTTTGTTTACAAGCCTGCTTGAATCTTTCCTTGTATTGTCTCATTATATGTCCATTTCTGTGACAATTGTAGCATTCGATTTTTTTAAACTGCCAATCGCTAAAAGACTGCTTGTTTCCACCTCTATAAAAACTATTCTTCAATTTCACTGCTAACTTTATTTTTCTTTATTCTTTGGCTAGTGAGGGCTGTTTCCTGTTTCTTGGCTGAGTCTTGATTTTTCGCGCCAATTTCAGCTGGGGTTTCCCACCCGATGTGGAGGTTGGTGCCATTTTGCACACCCTGTATTCCTTTTGAATCTCTTATTGCACTTTCCATGGCCAGCATTATCTGTAGCGCCTTCTTGAAATCCAGATTCACTTTGGACAATAATTTTTTCTGAATAGAGTCCTCTTTCACACCACACACTAAACAATCTCTGAGCATGTCATTCAGAGTCATACTGAACTCACAATGTTCCATCAGCTGCTTCAAATTTGCTATGTTACATGCAATTGTATCACCCGAGGCTCTATTTTGTGAATTAATACTGAACCTCTGCATCGTGACTGAGGGCTTGGGTTGAAAGTGACCCTTCACGAGGTGCACCAATTCATTGAAATTCTTCGAAAGTGGGGCACTGGCTGTCATCAAACCTCAAATCAGACTGTAGGGTTTGCTCCCACAAGTGCTCAAGAGGATTGCTCGACTCTTCTCTTCCTCTGTAATCTCATTCACTTGAAAAAAGAACATGAGGCGTTCTTTGTATTGAGACCAATTGTCCGTTGCTCGCTCAAAAGGAATTCTCCAAAATTGTGGCGTTTTGAGAGAGGATAACTTCTTCAATTCTAATGGAACTTGCTACTTACAATCACTGGGCAAGGTACTGATTTCTTTTTAACTTGATTTCTTCTGTTCAATCCTGATTTATCCTCATTGCCAGTTTATTGTTGGGTTGCTGAGTTGTACTTGTAGTGATAGAGTTGATCTGCAGACACTTCTTGGGTGCAAACTTTAAGTTTATTTACAATGTACCCAGCAACAACTACATGTGTGCTTTCAACTCCATCTCTATTTCGACACGGACTGCTGAGGTATCCACACTACTCTCCTATTGGTTACTACAGATCATGTGATCTTGCCTAACACCTACATCACCTGTGCCATAAAAGTTTACTTCTGAACCTGGCTTATCAAGAAGACATAATGATGTCAGTCTGAATTCCCAGTAATGACTGTCAGATCTTCACTTAGGAAAATAACAATATGCTAATTATCAGTTTGGCTTGTGGAAGCAATTTCATTGGGAGCATTTTGGTTGCAATCTTCACCGTGCACAAAGTAACCAATAAATTTCTATTGGTCCTCTCAAGGGAAGAAGGTAAAGAGAATGTAAAGACATGTTATCTGCCCTCCAACACCAGATGCACTTTTCTCCATGTTGTCCACATCAGAAAACATAATTCCTGTTAAGAAAGCAGATGTGTTGACATTAAAGGTTCGTGCGATAACATTACTCACGGTAATTTAGGCTATTATGTTAATCAGGGCAGGTCAACACTAATTGCTACCTTGCTCAGATTTTCCTTTGACAACCGGACTGTATTCAAAACATACCCCTTACCATCGTCCTCCCAGACTATATTTTTCAGATCTGCAGAGCTGAACTCTAACTCTGGCACATCTAAGGCACATCTATTGGAGATGTGGAGATGATAATTTATTGATGAAGTTACATCTAGTCCATCCTTCACTGCTAGGTCAGATATATTTTTCATTGTCACTGGTGTTATTCTTCATGTCAAATGCATGAATACTATAAGCAAGAAACTAAACTGTTTGGTAGGCAATCAAAAATAAATCAACACTTTTTGTTCCTTTGACATGTGTACTTGCATGTAATTTGTTGTCTATATTTGTAAGTGGGAAGCATTACATTTTGTTGACAGTTTGCCTCCTTAACCTTTTCACTAAATAAGTGCATGAAAAGTCCATTGTCTTAACCGACTTCCAATCCACAGAACTACATTTAGAACAAAATCCAGCTTCATAAATGTATGTTACCTAATTTGTTATAAGGTGCAGAATAATTTGAGAAATATTTAAGTGCTACAGTAGGGGGCCTGTAGGGTACTTCTGAATGATTGTATTAATATGGGCAATACTTATTGTCAACAATTATCTAGGGATCTTCTGATAAAGGTTACAGACACAGGTAAAAGTGAGAATGTGGCCCCTGATCTACCATTAGTGCTACGGGAAACCAAATAGTGTGTTTATATATAAAAGCAAAAAACTGCAGGTGCTGGAAATCCAAAACAAAAACAAAAATAAAAATACCTGGAAAAACTCAGCAGGTCTGACAGCATCTGCGGAGAGGAATACAGTTAACGTTTCGAGCCCGTATGACTCTTCAACAGAACTAAGAAAAAATAGAAGAGAGGTGAAATATAAGCTGGTTTATATATATCTTATGACACACTCTTAAATTTTACTGCATTCATCTATGCAAGGTGGGAGGAAAGAAAAGGGGAGTAGCACTGATTCGATAGCTCTTTCAAAGATCCAGCACAAGCAAGATGGGCTGAATGGCTTCCTTCTCTGTTGCATAACTCTGTTACGTATTTTGTTAAGAAAGGACCTCTCCCTGGCAAATAAGATTATCTTTCAAACTGCACTTGAAGAGTATATATGTCAGCACCATTTCAAAGTACATTATTTACAAAGGCTGATATAAGAGCCTTAACTATGTGGAGCTATTATTATCCAGTTATTTATTTTGCATTAACATCAAATTAAAGTATTAAAATAAATGGAATGCTGTTCATTTAAATAAGTCAACCTCCATTTTCAGGTTATGTGTGATTCATAACCAGAGAACAATGAATGTACACACAGTGTTATCATTCCACAAACAATTGTGTTATAATTTTAAGTGTTATATTAAAGGTGGAGTTCACTAGGTTTCTTCTCTGGAACTCTGCTACTGTTGTTTGTTTTGGTATGTTCTAGCTGCACATAAATGACACTTTAGGATGGTTCTGATGCTTCCAAAAGTATTTTCCCGATCTTTCTAAATATTACCAGGAGTGAATCAAGCAGACAAAGCCAAAGCAGGCAAGGTCCTGAACTTTATCCCACTGGTTGGCCCTTTCTTCCATTGGATATGTTTGTATATGACGAGGGTTAACAATATCAAGGCTGCACCAGCTGCTCATTTACAAAAAAAGACTCCTGGGAAAATGGTGGTTCCACAGACAAAGGCAGCTGAATGCGTACTTTACAGGAGATTCTTATTTACATAAGCACATAAAAGCAAATCCCTTAGCAATTAGCAATATCAGGAACCTGTCAGATTGCTCCTGAAAAGAGGGCAGCATTTTTTATTCACGTATTCAATCAATATAGTTCTTTATGCTTTTAATTAGAAGATTCCATTGTTACTTTAGTGTAACAGTCAAGGGTCTGGTGATGATCAGGGTAGGGGGTAGATTTATTAGTTAACCACATGTCAAAGTGTTGCCTCTTATTCAGACAGACATTTTAACTATAGCTTTGTCCTGAGAATTAAGGACTAAACATTAATGAATTTAAAGTTAATCTAATGTTTTAAAATATGAAAGCATTTATTCCTAAGGAGATGAAGTTAACTTTTCCAACAAAATAAAACTAACAGAATAAATGTAGCCTTCCACCAATAAATAAAATGTAAAAAGGGATAACATGTTTAGCTATTTAGGTTTAGTACTAATTACTTGGCCAGTCTGACTGAGGTGAATTAAATATCACTGCCTTATTCATGCTGATCAGGACACATGGCCACACACACCCCAGGATCCCGTTATTCTCAGAAGAATAAACTGTCACCTCCTGTACTCAAATAGGTACATGCTGCATCATTCATTATTTCCTTTACCAGATGCATTCTTACCCTCACTATTAACCAAATGTTAGGAACATCTTATGAATTTAAAGTCTCCAGGTAGAGCCTTGCCTTTTGTCTGTAGATATCAGGATTTTTTGCATTCCCCAGGATTTTTCATTCATCATTTTAGTGTACCTTAATTTCTGATATGTGCACTCAGCAAGTGAGTACAAAATTTATAAGATGACCAGTTATATTCTGCTGGTTTCCTCACATGGTTAAAGATGATTTACATGGGAACCATATACGTAACAGGTAATTTCCAACTTGAATGGGGGTGGAAAACTGATAGATTGGCTGCCTGTTATGCACTCTGCCAGATTTTTATTCGATTGAAGTCAATGGGACACGAGTCAGAAAAAAAATCCCATTTGTTATTTCAATCAACTTAACCAAAAGCTGGAAACTGCACTGATGATAATTTGTGCAGAGCCTACACTGCCCCAGGAACTATACTTTTCAAACTTGTTGATTTCCTACACCATCAGCCTTAGTTCCTCATTTGTCTGATGCACTCATTGGAGGCAGCCTTGACAGTAAATGTGTCCACTCAAGGGCCCCTAAGAATCATTAGCAAAGGGAGAATGCATGCCAATGCTTTAGTTTTTAGACATTTATGCTAATCAATACTTTTCCAGCAAAGATTCAAGCAGTCAGTTATTTTGGATTCAGGTCAAACAACAGTGAAGAATTGAAACAAAAACAGAAAATGCTGGAAAAACTCAGTAGGTCTAACCACGTCTGTGGAGAGAAAGACAGAGTTAACGTTTTGAGTCCGTATGACTCTTCTTCAGAGCTAAAGGGAAGTATAAATGTGGTGAAATTTATATTGTTTAAGAGGAGTGGAGCAGGTGAAGATGGATAGAAGGCCAGCAATAGGCGGAGGCAAAGGAGAGTTTGTCAAAGATGTCATGAACAAAAGGACAAAAGGGTTTTAATGGTAGTGGTAAGGGCTAAAGGAGGCGCTGATGGTGGCATTAAGGTAAGAAAGTGAAATGTGATAATAGCAGGACAAGGGTAAGCACTCTGGAAAGAACAACATGAACAAGTGACAGATGGCCCTAGTGGAGGTGGGGGTGGGGGAGGGGGCGGTGGTTGGGAAAAAATATAGAAAATAGGACACTAGGTGGGGATAAAACAATGAATAAAAATGAAAATAAATAAAAATAAAAAAAGTGGATAAAAATTAAAAATTTCAAATTTCAAAATGAATATTGAAAAATGGGGTTAAAAAAGGGGTGATGATGGGGGAGAGAGTTCGTGGTCTGAAGTTGTTGAACTCAGTGTTAAGTCTGGAAGGCTATAAAGTGCCTAATTGGAAGATGAGGTGCTGTTCCTCCAGTTTGCGTTGGGCTTCACTGGAACATTGCAGCAGGCCAAGGACGGACATGTGGGCATGAGAGCAGGGTGGTGTGTTGAAATGGCAAGCGGCAGGGAGGTCTGGGTCATGCTTGTGGACAGATTGAAGCTGTTCTGCAGGGCGATCACCCAGTCTGCGTTTGGTCTCTCCAATGTAGAGGAGATGACGTTGGGAGCAGCGAATTTGGTAGACCAAATTGAAG
Organism: Cetorhinus maximus; assembly: GCF_964194155.1. Classification (NCBI taxonomy): domain Eukaryota; kingdom Metazoa; phylum Chordata; class Chondrichthyes; order Lamniformes; family Cetorhinidae; genus Cetorhinus; species Cetorhinus maximus. The sequence goes on from NC_135890.1 coordinate 32,566,281, forward strand.
GAGGTGCAAGTGAAGCGCTGCTTCACCTGAAAGGAGTGTTTGGGCCCTCGGATGGGGAGGAGGGAGGAGGTAAAGGGGCAGGTGTTGCACTTTCTGCATTTGCATGGGAAGGTGCCGTGGGAGGGGGAGGAGGTGTTGGGGGTGATGGAGGAGTGGACCAGGGTGTCCCGGAGAGAACGGTCCCTACGGAATGCTGACAGGGAAGGTGAAGGGAAGATGTGTTTTTTGGTGGTATCATGCTGGAGTTGGCGGAAATGGCGGAGGATGATCCTTTGAACGTGGAGGCTGGTGGGGTGAAAAGTGAGCACAAGGAGGACCCTATCATGGCTCTGGGAGGGAGAAGAAGGTGTGAGGGCAGAGGCATGGGAGATGGGTCAGACACGATTGAGGGCCATCACTGTCAACCACAGTGGGTGGGAAACCTCGGTTAAGGAAGAAGGAAGACAAGTCAGAAGCTCCGTTTTGGAAAGTGGCATCATCGGAACAGATGCGACAGAGGCGAAGGAACTGAGAGAATGGGATGAAGTCCTTACAGGAAGCAGGGTGTGAGGACCTGTAGTTGAGGTAGCTGTGGGAGTCGGTGGTGTAATGAAGTGTTTCCAGCATTTTCTGTTTTTATTTCAGATTTCCAGCATCCGCAGTATTTTGCTTTTATAACAGTGAAGAATTATTTGCTGTAATTCTCTTGAAGACCTGCTTAAACATGTCTGAAGCCAAACTGTCGATTTTAAGATCAAAAAAAGCAAAGAGCTGAAGCTTGTCCCATATCATCAATGTGTAGATGAGCATCTTTATCCCCAAAGTCCTATGGTCCATTGGGATAGGAAAATAACTATTAGACCAATTCAGGGAGAAGAAAATCTGAGGATTCCTCTCTGATCGCTATATATGATTACAACAATTTCCAGGAGACCAATGACCATGAGGCACATTGTCCAGCACTACACTTATCTTTTGCTAGCGGTGATAATTGGCCACAGCGAAGAACCTGTCCAGCTCCCTTTTGAAGACCTGCAGTGACTCGGTACTCACTGCGCAAGCTGGCAGCTTCCTCCACAGGTAAACAAACGCCTGTGAAAATAAAAACATCTAAAAGAAACCAAGTACACAACATTGCTCTTCTCATACAACAGCAAAATACTGTGGTTGCTGGAAATCTGAGAAAAACGCAGAAAATGTCGGGAATAGTCAGCAGGTCAGGTAGCATCCGTGAAGAGAGAAACCAGTACATATCAGGACACTAAGCTTTCATTAGACAGTGAAAGAACAGAGTGTTTCCAGCATTTACCATTTTTATTATTGCTCTTCTCATGTTTATATAACTGAGTTTGCTGCTCTGTCACAGACTTTAGGCACTAAAGTGCTCAGCTACATCCGCACTATGCAATGTTATTGAATTAGTTATAATATACTTAGACTGTGCTTGACCCTCTTAAGCAGTCTGCTGGTCCAAGAGAAGCAAGATCATCACTGGGATTATTTTAGCCCATTTGTTGTTTATTTACCAGTTCAATTAGTGATTTTAAAAAAAATTTGGGCAACAATGTACTTAATTTACATTGTAATGTAGCAATAGCAAAGAAATTTTAACATGCACAAACATGCCAGAATACTGCTGATGTCTAGATCCTATAATTAAAGGTACAGTGCAGAGCTGATCTCCACCATCATGCTGATCTGTACTATTCTTCTGTTTCGATGAGTTTTGCTGCAAAGATTATATAAATCTCAAATATTTGGAAATGTGCATCCACAGGAAATTAAAAAATGGGGTAAATGTTGTTTTCAGTATAACTACAAATTCCTGTGACTGAGTATACCTCAGTTTTCAGGATTAGGTGAGGTGGTTCATGGATTCTTACCATAAACAGAGTGCTTGCACTATGAAACATGCCTCAAGCTGTAATATTCAAAATCATTATTCTAAAAAATGTAGCAGTGGCAAGGGAATTGGATATGCTTTGAATATCCAGCCTAGTATTTTTAATCTGTAACAGATTCTTTTAAAGCTCCTAGTCAGTCCCAAATAAATAAGCATTTATTAAACTGTGGGTTTTACCAGTTTTGGTGCCAGTTCTATGACTGATTTAATGATTGCATCAAGCTCATATGGCTTAAGCTTAATGACTCTTCCAAACATCTTCTGCTCTTAGTGCAATGAAGGGATTGCAGTGAAAACTTCACTTTTTTATTGAGATGCAGGAGTGAATACAGAAGATCAACAAGGTGAAAGGCACAGACCCTGTAATTGGCCGCCGAACCAAATGCTTTTGCTGGTGAGAATTGTGTATACGGGGCCGGAAAAGTGGTAACTCATGACTTCATTCACTTACTGCATGTTAAAGGCAATGGTTGAAATCCCTGCACTGCTGCTTCCCAGTCACCACAATACCCTTATTACCTGTGCAAACGAATGCTGCTTAATGAGGAAGCATACAACTTTCCTATTGAATACAATGGGCTGGATTTTGCCAGCCCTCTGAAGATGACCTGGGGAGGAACATCAGTAAAATAGTGAGAAAAACTTGGAGGGGGGTGGGGTGGGGGGAGGGGGGTGTGGGTGGTGGCGTTGGTGCCCATTGCCTTCCTGCTGTCATAGCATTTTACCAGGGGTGGGGAAGGTGGACGATTGCCCTCCCACCCAAAGGTCAATTGTGCCACTATGGCCAATTAAAGACCGCTTCTTGTCACAGCTGGCATTTTACCTGTCTCGGATGAGCCCTTCACCTGGTGAACCCTGGCTGACTCCCCCTGTGCTCAGGGGCTCCTCCCCAGCCTTCATCAACCCCGCCCGTCTGATCTGTTGAAGCCTGGCTGACTGATCTCAGCAACCCCCAACCTTACTCACCTAGTTGTGAGGGTGGCGTCCATCACTGCGCCAAGCCCCAGCAGTGGCCACCCCTACAATTCCCATTGACACTGCTGAGACTGAAGAGCTGCTGGACTTCCAAATGGCTGGGAGCTCTTGGATGTAAGCCACCTTCTTTGAAAAGAATGGAAGCCCCAATGGCATCTAATTAATTGCTGAATGGGCCTAAAATTCAGCCAGGGGTCCTGCAAATTACTGGGGCGAGGTCACGTCCAGTTTTCCAGTCCGTCATCAGGGCCCCCTAGGCCCTGACAAAATTCAGCCTGTTATGTGCAGCATACTCCTCTCACTTGTTCAAGTGGTTGTTGATGGAAAGCCATCTTCTCACATGTTAAGAACTAGGTTTTAAAGATTATTTGGGAGCCACACTACGGTGTTAAGTGTTGCAAAGCGCCTCAGGAAACTTGAACACTGTGTCTGCCTTGGGCATCAGTTCCTCTAGGGCATATAAGACCATAAGACCATAAGACATAGGAGCAGAAATTAGGCCATTCGGCCCATCGAGTCTGCTCCGCCATTCAATCATGGTTGATAAGTTTCTCAACCCCATTCTCCCGCCTTCTCCCCGTAACCTTTGATCCCCTTACCAATCAAGAACCTATCTACCTTGGTCTTAAATACACTTATATATCTTATATACACATATAAATTGGGTACCTGACGATCAGGGCAGGTCAGGAATTCCAGTGGAGGGTGTTCGCTCTGAGTGGAGTTTTGCCCATGTAGCCCCCCAAAAAATGTGTAAAATGGCCGGCTAGCCATCTTTAAAAGGGAACCAAAAGATACATTTTTGGGGGTCTAGTCTTCGTCCCAGGCCTGGACCCCATGGCAGGGACATACTTCTATCGATTTCCCTAGCATACCCATTTTCACTGTGCCTCCCAGCTTCTAGACTATGAGGTGCTCCCCTAGCCACGGCTCCTCTGACATGGGTCTCTCTGCTTAGTGCTTTGCCTTAAACAAGGCCTTGCTACAATTCATGAGGAAAAGCGAGTACCCTTCTAAGTTTGAATTTTTATGTCACACTTCTGCTGAACTTAAAGTGAGAGTTCACCAATGTTCAGGAGCTGGTCATTTAAAGCTCTATTCTTCATCTCTTGTTGCTGCCACACCCTTGTAAATCGTGAATCCCTCTTTCCCTATTTAATGGAAGAGGATGAGGAAGAGGAGGAACATTAGAGTGAAATCAGTTCCAATAGCATAAAAGTGTCGGAGTTATTGATGGGATCTATGTGGTCTTCTAGAGCTCTAGGCACAATGCTGTCATCATCCATGAAATGAAAGGGGTTTTAATTGATCAATATGCAGCTGGTCAGTGATCAACAACCTTGCAGCATATGATGTTCACTTCCCAGAGAGTGGCCACAATACTTCTAAGAAAATAATCTGTGCTCTGATCAATGGAAAGTAAAAGAGAATTGATGAAAAGAGAATGACGAAAAGAAAGGAGTGAAGATATGAAAACGAAAGAAATCTGAAAATGTTTTATGCTCTCTTGGTAATGAACGAAGGACACAACAATCGCATGGAAATGTCTTACAACAGGAATCCAGCTAAAGGCCATACCATTCTTGTAAGGATCTAGACATGTGTGGGTTTTCAATGCTCACTAAAATCTTTGCAAAAGTGAAAGTAAATGTGTAAAGACATCCTTTGAAATATTTCCTTTTGAACATTTCAGGCAGCTTTAAAGGACCTGCATGTCATTATTACGGTTTAACTAAGGTGTTTTAGATGAGATCATTGGAGTTCCTGCCTTTATCTTTTTCCAGATGCATTGTCTAATTTTCCACAAATTTATAGGGCATTACTAAGTAGAAACATATGTTGATGAGCTAATATATCCACAGAATGAAGGAATATCCCAGCAGCTTTCTGTACAGGTTCCAAAAATGACATTGTCCAGGAAAGTTCAGCTAGCCTAATGATATAAGCTTTAAAAAGAGCACAAGGAAAACATGCCCAGCTAAACTAGGTGAGATCAGGTGCAGTGACCAAATAGGTGAGTTTTAAGGAGGGAGGTGGAGAGGCAAGAGGTTCAAGGAAGGCAAGAGGTTCAAGGAAGGGATTACAGAGAGTGGGATCTTGGGTATTGGAAGCATGAAGACCAAACTTCGGTGGAAGAATGCAGATATGGAGATATTGGGAGGGGTAGTTATACAGCTGGAGATGGCTACAGAGATCGGGCAGGTGAGGAGGATGAGAATATTAAATTTGTTGTGTAGGGGGACAGGACGCTAATGTAGGTCAGTGAGCAAAGGGGTGGCGATGGATCCAGGCTTGGGATAGAATTTGGCAGCAAAGTTTTGGATGTGAATGGAAAAAAAGAAAAAAAGTAGTTGGGCTTTTCAGAAATAAATATTCATTAAAGCAGTCCAAGAAAGTTTGAAAGTGTAATCCAAACATGAACTGGCCCCTTTCATGACTAACTCCAATTGTTTCAGGATATGCAAATTTTTGTAAGTTTTAACAATTTCTTGGCAAACATATGGGGTCACCCACCTTTAAATTCAACTCTGATAAGAAAGTGCAGAGAGTTAACACCTGATTAAATATTTACCATGTTCAAATAGGGAATCTAAGTGAGATTGGATTTTCTATAAAATGATCCTCACCGTAATATTTTCTATTTTGAGTCCCAAGTCGTTTCAACACAAGACTACCCCTTTCCTGCCACATGCCAATCCAAAATATTTTTGATCATTGCAGCAAAAAAAATCTACCAAATAGGAATACTACCCTTAATGTTAAAATTGATATTTATTATTTATTACTTTTTTCTATTCATTCTGCACTATCAGCAATGTGCACTAATAAACCACATTTTTTAATGCAAATAACAGTGTTGCCAAGGTGCAGAGGGACATGTTGTCCTTTGGCACATGTGTGTGGCCATTTAACAGAATAAAGGACAGATGGCAGTAAACTTGACTGAGACAAAATTCAGATCTTTACAAATATTTCCAGAATGGCTCATTTGGATCACTTCAAGTTATGGATTACATTTGCCACTTGGCTCTCCGTGATCTTTTTTTTTCGTTTTGATTACTGTTTCAAGCTGAATTTAAAATCAGAATTTTTTGTCTAAAGCAATTTGCACAGATAATTAAGTAGAGAATATGCAATGCTGGTCATGTTTCACTCAGCTAAAATGCCATATTTAAGTAGGCTAAAGGAAATACTAACTTACCCCAGGTTTATCGCCGTTCCTTCACTGTCGCTGAGTCAAAATCCTGGAACTGCCTTCCCAAAAGCACTATGGGTGTACCTATACCACATGGACTGCAGTGATTCAAGGAGGCAGCTCACCACCATCTTCTCAAGGGCAACTAGGGATGAGCAATAAATGCTGGCCCAGCCAGTGAAGCCCACATCCCGTGAATGAATTAAAAAAAACCCAGGTAAAGAGACTTGCACAGAACTTAGAATATATCCTTGATTAATGAAATCTGGTGAACACCCCTTACTAGGATAGGAAGACTAATTGTCAACCATTATCAATAAAGAAGCATTTGAACTATTTTTTCAATATGGCATTAATGACCTTTTCGCAGACCTGATCATTGACCTGAAACATTGTTCTGGATTGTATGGCCACCTGGTGGCAGACTTCACACAGTGGGGTGGGTGGGGGTGTGAACTGTAAAATGCCATGGTCACCATGGCGGTAATCTACCCACCTGCCCCTGCCATTGGCACAATTTTACCAGCGGTGGGGAAGGCATCAGGCAACCCGCCAGAACTTGGGCCAATTGAGCCCCTTAAGCAGCCAAGTAACAGGCAACTAAGGGCCTCAACTCACTGCCACTGGGATTTAACCAGCGGCGGGAGAAGCCAATGCCAAGCGTCCAGCCCAGCAGCTTTCACTACATGGGCTGGTAATGGGCAAGGGGCATGCCTCCTTAACCGGCCCCCTGGGCTCATCAGAGGGCCCCCTTGCCAAAGGTCATTCCCCGCCCCTCCTAGTTCCCCTCCCTCTCTGGCCTGCCCACCCTGGGCCCTACCTGCCTCCCTCCTTAATTGGGGCCTTCAAGCCTAGCCCTGGCAATATACCCCTCCCTCTCCAGTTCCTCAACACTGGGCCTGCACAGGCCACCAGGTGATGGTGGAAGTTCAGACTTAAACCAATGAATGCCCCTCCAAGCGTGGATCCCTGTGGGGCAAGCCACCAGAGAGTGGGTGGGCTCACCCCTGACTTTTTTTTGCTGCAGGGGCTGTGAAGACCCTGGCAGCCATTTAAATCCAGCCCATTAATTCTGCTTCTTTCTCCACAGTCGCTGCTTGACTTACTTAATCCCTGGCATGAAGGGGTTGTCCTATGATGAGAGGCAAAGTAAATTGGGTTGATATTCTCTTCAGTAGAAAAATGACAGCTGATCTCATTGAAACCTATAAAATTCTGAGGGGGCTTTATAGAGCGGATGCTGAGAGATTGTTTCCACCAGTCAGGGAGTCTAAAACATGGGGGCACAGCCTCAGAATAAGGAGACGATCATTTAGGACTGAGGTGAGGAGGAATTATTTCATTCAAAGGGTTGTGAATCTTTGGAATTCTCCACCCCGTTATTGGATACATTTAAGGCTGGGATAGACAGATTTTTGGTCTCTCAGGGGATTAAGGGATATGGAGAGTGGACGGGAAATGCTGAAGCCTAAGATCAGCCAAGATCGCATTGATTGGTGGAGCAGGTGCGACAGGCCATATACTCCTGCTCCTGTTTTGTGTTTTAAATCTTTATTGTCTACTTGTCCACTTCAGCTGAATTCAATGAAAATGAAATATAAAATGTGGATGAATCAATATTGCCTCATTTACACTGTCAACTGAAGTAAAAAATACCCACAGTATCATGGTGGGAGCTGGGCGGTGTTATATAGCCCCTGGAGACTGTGTATAGGTTAATTCTATAATGATGAAGGTACTTCTGTCATTGTTGCTGTGGTATTGTGCTATTTTCTTATCAGTGTTGGAGTGGAGAAGCTGAAATCCCCAAAAATGGCTGATTTCACGGACCACAGTGTTCCCCGAAGCTGACAGTTCCCTGAAGTTGATGCTGTTTTCTCAATTTGTGAGTCTTTTTGGAAATACTTCAGATCCTTTTTGCTATTATGGGTATTATTATTGAATGCAGAGGAAAAAAGAAATCACAGGGAAAGCTTGTTTAGATGACAGGAGTTTAATGTCACTTATTACCATTATGAAATGGATCACTGATCACTGATGACTATTATAATTGGCAGGTATCTCCAAGCTGCCAGTGCAGAAATTAAATCGAGTTTTGGGCTCCCCTTGCATTGTCCTTGGAGAAATGGGAAGGAAAATCCACAAAGGAATCGAAATTTTGAGAAAAAAGATCGGCAGAAATATCATATGGGCAAAATGAGGACCCTTACTGACATAGGAGCCCTGTTTACAAACGCATGTTGCATAAGAATTAAAACAAGTGAGTTAGAAGCACAAATTCAGCTCAAAGGCGATGACATAGTATCCGTTACAGTATCCATTACTGGCTACAAGCCAGGGAAATTTGGAAATTAGGGGAAGTAGCAATATTGATAAATGATACAATTGCAGCAGTAGATAGAAAGGATGTCAGTGAAGGTGATCAAGCAAACACTATGGACAGAGTTACGGAACAGCAAATGATGCAATACCTTGGTAAAAGTTGTTTACTGACCTCCTCATAGTAGTGATGCAGTGGTCTGATGTACAAATGCTAAGACCAGGGAGGCATGTAGCAAAAACAATGTGGCTTTAATGGGAGATTTTAATTTTCACATAGACTGGGAGAGGCAGATGACATTGAATAGTAAAAGCAATGAAATTCTACATCATATTCTGGACAGTTGTCTAAAACAATATACTTTAGGACTAACATGGGAACAGGAAATACTAGATTTAATTTTTAAAAATTAATTATCAGGATGTGAGCATTACTGGCAAGGCCAGTATTCAATCCCCATTATTATTCTGCTCAAGATTAGTTAAATCAGCACAGATCAGGAATTGACACTGGGAACATCTGGAGTGAAATTTTACAGTCCCCCACCCGCAGGTTGAAAGCAGGGGAGCTCTTAAAATGCAGTGCATGGCCTGCATGCTACCTATCCCCATACACCGACACTGACCTATCTCCCATTTTACGGGGGCAGTGGAGACATCATGCGGCCACTTGCTCTTGGGCCTACTGAGGCCCTTAAGTGTCCAATTAATGGCGACTTAAATACCTCATACCAGCTGCTGCTATTTTACAGGAGGAGGCCCAAGCCAGGTGGGTGGCCCAGCAACTTTTACTGCACGTGCTGGAGTTGGGCAGGGGGGGTGCCTCCTTTGGGGGGGGGTCTCCTGTGCCCATCTGAGGCACACCCTCCACATAGTCATAACCCCTCTTTAACCCTACTCTTAGGCTTCTCAAACCCAGAGCCCCACCCTCTCACCACCAGAACCCCCCTGCACTTGAGCCTGGCAGCTGGGCCCCACCGATACCCCACACTTACCTGAAATCTGGCATCCATTAGTTCCTCTTCTTCAGGGCCTGCCTGTAGTCCCAGCAGTGGCCACCACTCTAACCTGGCACTGTTGGGACTACAGAGCTGCTGGCCAATCAGATTGTCCGGCAGCATCTGCAGTGGGATTTCCTCCCCAGATGGAGGCAAAGTCACGATCTTCAGCAATTAATGCTTCATAATGTGTTAAATGACTGTGAGGCAGCCTGGATTGTTGGGGATCATTGACCCTTCAGGCGGCAGGGTGGGAAACCCCACCATCCAAAAAATCCACCCCAGTGATCTCTATTGTGTTACACTGTAAATTACCTTCCCTTACTAAGCATTTGCAGGTTTAATCTACCTGGTGTTAAACATGTTATAAAAAGCACACTGGCACAGAATGATTCTAGCATGCAAATTGCTCCTATATATTTAGGAGAATTTTTACTAGATATAATGAAATTGGCCATTACTTTTTATGTTTTTTGATTAGAAAGGTAGATTATATTATATGCATAAAAAGGTAGATTATTTTATAGCATATGCATAGCATTATTTTGAGAGTTAAGCATCCTTGAAACTGATAACAAACAAATATAAGAATTTAAGATAAAATATTACTGTTACCATTCGTTTTGTATTAATTGCTAAATAATCTGAATTTCAGCATTTGAAAGGATTGCTAGATCATAAATTTTGTATCAGTGCGTTGGGGATTTGGCTCAAGAGGTGAAGCTCACCTAACTCATAATAAATTGTTTTAGAAGAGGATTTAACATAGCTACAGCTTCGTACCAGTTACAATTAATGCAATCACTGTAAAAAGGAGTTTAGAAACTCAACAGGTGGTTCAGCTGACTATTCTGTTGGTTCTTTATTAACAATAACATTTGAACAGTATTCATAGACCATAAATTACGTTTGGGATCCCAGGACTGAGAATGGCATTTATTTTGTAGCACAACTCAGATATATTAGCTCTCTTTTACTTTCAGCAACATAACAGGACTGAGGTTTCACGACAAAAGACAGGGTAAGGTTATTCTGCCTCTTTAGAGATGTAGAGATGTGGCATATTTAATTTTTGGCATGTTTAACAAGGCCTATAACAACTAACGCAATGTCATTTTATAGAAGGATTTTCAAGTTATCTTAAACATAAAGATTCTGTGCAGTGCATTGGATTCCCAGCTGATTCAAGGCAAGCACACAACAGCCTTGCAAAACCTTACTCATGCTGAACTTGTCTATAACTGATCTTATTACTAAACCCCCTGTTAACAAAAATCCTTAGCTTTGAAATTAGCTTGTGCCATGGTGCCTGTTGATAAACTCCATTCTTAGGACAGAGCCTCCAAGGGAGCGCAAATGCTGCAAGCAGTCATGCCATTATTATTAATTTAATTATAATTCATTCCTTCATTGTCATATAAATTACAGACTGCTTATCCTTCCAGGAACTATTAAAGAAAACTAAGGCAGAGTAAGTGGCATATTTCAGAAAGAAAATTCATTATCCTTATTAATAATTTACCAATTTGGTTTGGAGTGTCCAGAATTTATTGTCAGTGTGCACACAATGTGAACATTTACTTCTGTACTGGAATAGGGTGAAAACACATGTGTTAATTATGTGCTGGTTTGTTTCTGGGGAATAATTACTAGTTTCTCTAGCTGTGCATTTGAGCAGTGGTGGTTAGGGTGACATTGCCTGGATTTGGAAAATTTACTTTTGACAGGAGAACTTATTTCAGCGAATCCCCCCATCCAAGCTCTGGAGTTATTGGGTCTTTTTAAATTTTTTCACCCAAGATTATTTCAGCTTTCTCTGGTGACTATTCCGGAGTCTCTATTTGTGCCTTGAGATCTCAATTATTGCACCTAGCAACTGTACTACCCTCTGCCTTTATAAGGTCATGCCCCAGTGTTTGAAAATAGCAAAGGATCACATCAGACTTTGACTAAAGGATAATTATCTGAGAGAAAAACAATATGCAGGGCTGCAGAGAAAAGGCAGGTGAGTAGCACAAGCTGAATTGCACTTACAGAGAGCCAGCACACACACAATGGGCTGAATAGCCTCCTTCTGTAACCATTCTTTGAGTCTATGTAACTATAAAGCCCTTTTGCTGAAGAAATAATAAACAGCTGAATCACTCAGTACAACTATAATGACAAGACAGCATCTTTTATCTACATTTTCAGGCAGAATTGCTGAAATTCTACAGAGGTTCTCCCGATTTCTCATCAGAACTTTAGTGGGAAATTGGTACAAAGTAAGGCCAGCCAGCAGAAACCAACCCTCCTCCCACACCCGCCCACTGCCCCCATGGTTTTTCATGACCTATCACTGTTAAATCTAATTAAGTCATAGAATCATAGAGTTATAACTATTATAAATTAGTTTTAAGTGCTTATTTCTTGTTGCCATCCTGTAAGTTGCTCTTAGACTGTCTCTTAGATTTTTCATTGGGTTTTATAAAATATCCCTCTTGCCTGCTCATTTGAATTGCGCAGAGTTTTTATATCTGCAAAACAGTTATCGGGACATCCTGAAATTTGAACATCTAACCTCCCCAGTCCAAGAAAGAACTGTCAGCCAAATAGAAACTGAATCAATCACAGAGCCTGTGCAGATTTGAAAATTATGTGTCAGAGACCCTCACAACTCTATTTTCTTGGATACCAACAACAAACTTCACAACATCAAGGCCGCATTTGGCTGAGTGTGGCATCAAAGAGCCCTAGCAAAACTGGATTCAATGGGAATCAGGGGGAAAACTCTCCACTAGTTGGAGTCATACCTTGGAAAAAGGAAGATGGTTGTGGTTGTAGTAGGTCAGTCATCTCAGCTCCAGGACATCACTGCAGGAGTTCCTCAGGGTAGTATCCTCAGTCCAACTATCTTCAGCTGCTTCATCAATGACCTTCCTTTCATCATAAGGTCAGAAGTGGGGATGTTCACTGATGATTGCACAATGTTCAGCACCATTCGCGACTCCTCAGATACTGAAGCAGTCCATGTCCAAATGCAGCAAGACCTGGACAATATCCAGGCTTGGGCTGAAAAGTGGCAAGTAACATTCGCGCCACACAAATGCCAGGCAATGACCATCTCCAACAAGAGACAATCTAACCATCACCCCCTTGACGTTCAATGGCCATCACTGAATCCCCCACTATCGACATCCTGGGGGTTACCATTGACCAGAAACTGAACTGGACTAGCCATATAAATACTGTGGCTACAAGAGAAGGCCAGAGGCTAGGGGTCCTGTGACGAATAATTCACTGCTGACTCTCCAAAGCCTGTCCACCATCTACAAGGCACAAGTCAGAAGTGTGATAGAATACTCCCCACTTTCCTGGATGAGTGCAGCTCCTACAACACTCAAGAAGCTTGGCACCATCCAGGACAAAGCAGCCCGCTTGATTGGCACCACGTCCACAAACGTTCACTCCCTCCACCACCGACACACAGTAGCAGCAGTGTGTACCATCTACAACGTGCACTGCAGAAATTTACCAAGGTTCCTTAGACAGCACCTTCCAAACCCATGGCCATTACCATCAGAAGGCCAAGGGTAACAGATAGATGGGAACACCACCACCTGGAAGTTCCCTCCAATTCACTCACCATCCTGACTTGGAAATATATCACCGTTCCTTCATTGTCGCTGGGTCAAAGTCCTGGAACTCCCTCCCTCACAGCACTGTGGGTGTACCTACACTACATGGACTACAGCGGTTCAAGAAGGCAGCTCACCACCACCTTCTCAAGGACAACTAGGGATGGGCAATAAATGTTGGCCCAGTCAGCGAAACCCACATCTCGTGATTGAATAAAAAAACTATGTGTCAGGAAAAACTGGCTCTAAAGGTTTGACTTAGCTGGCTGACAAAATCATGAAGCACAATGACTGGGTTTTAAAGAGGCAACCGTTAAATCAAAACTTAGACAGCAATACAATATTTCTGTTGATCAGTTTTGTTGCATTTGTAGCATTCTTGACTTTGAATTAGATGGTTGTGGCTCCAAGCCCTATTTCAGGACTCCTTGATCTAAGCTGACACATCGCTGCGGGGCTGAAAGAGTATTGCCTTACTGAAGATACGAGGTAGAGTTTCAACTTGTAAATCAATGGAAAGGAAAATTGGGGAGTTTCTGTAATAGGTGGCCAATCTTCAAATGCAGCAAGTTGAAAACCTGCCCTATAATCTCTTGGATGAGATGTTAAACCATGATCTCACCTATCTGTCAGGTGGGCATAAAAGATCCCACCACAAAATTTAAAAACAGGCATGGAGCTCAGGATGCATGATTAAATCGTGCCAATTGCTTCTGATGGAGGCAGCATGCAAATTGCAAATTTACAATGATTGGAAGGTACATCCAGTGCTAACCGTGCTGCTGAGTAGCTGCACACCAGAGCACTCATGAGAGACTAGCAAGAGATCAAACTAGCTTGCATGACTTAAAACCATCCTGCACCTCTTAATAAGAAGGTGCATTGTGGCTGCAGAAGGTTGTGGAAATCATTCTAGAAACGAGTTTGATCTGGAAAAGATATTAGAATAGTACAACATGACACAGAGCGAGCTCCAAGTTTATTCGTACATAACTGGGCAGTTTAGTGCAGGTTTCCAGCTATTTTTATTTTTGTTTCAGATTTCCAGCATCCACAGTATTTTGCTTTAGCTTAGTGCAGGAGCTGGACAGTAGGAGAGGGGTCCAGAGGGAACAAAGAGGTCCTCCAGACAGACGGTGAAAAGGCATTAGGAGCAAATAACATTTGCGATTAATATCAGGATTGTAGCCCTAAGGGCATGGATGCAGTGCCGCAAGAAGTTTAATGACCTCATACGAGTGGTCAAGGTCTGTGAATGCATTTTCAAATGTCATATCCCACCAATTTATCCATGAGCTTCACATTCTGCTCAATTGCAACACACTCACTGACAGAGCAATCTAATTCCTTGCAGTTGCCGAAATGCTGATGGCACAGCAGACTCTCACAGAATAAAGACATCATGACTGCCGCCATGATATTGGTAATCAATCCACATGAAGCACTGAGTATGGTTGCACATCAGCTGGACATTGAGGGACATTGAGAGAGTGGAACCTTTTGTGGTTGTAATATATCTCTGAATTTATATGCACTGCCCGCAAAGTGACATGCATGCAGTTAGTGGCACCCTACACCCTGGGGAAGCCCATCTTTCTAGTGAAGCCACATGCTCACTTTTCCTGTTTCTCTCTGAAAAGAGAGAATGCAAAGTACTCCCCGCCTTTGCATACAAAATATCAGTGACCTCTCTTACACAATGCGAATAATGGGCTGCGAGATGTTGGAGATGTCACCTGCTCCAGCTTGGAAGGAAGCCGTGCAAAGACTCCCAAGGCCACAGTCACCTTTTACGATTTAATGTCCTCGCCATGCCCTGATGCTTCAAGACTGTCTACAAAGGGGCAGCTTTCAGTGAGCACTTCCTTAGTGAATGGAAACATCACACACACTATCTCAAATTTGAGATAGAAGAATTGTTCCTTGAAGATCCTGGGTGGATGTGGCCTACTGCTGAAAGCCCTTCTCTCCCTCCACCTCCTCCTCTCTCTTCAACAGTTTATCCTCCTCTGTGTCACACCTGCTCATTCACCCTGTCATGATGCAGGCCAAGGATGAGAGAAACTGCAGCACCCATGACTGGGAGCAGCGGTGTGAACAGATCACTCAGATTGGGAGCCAAGACTTCAACAGTGTGCCAAGGCTACACCACTCCCTGTAGAATTTACCAACTTTAAGTTACAATACAAACCTCCATAAACTTCCATCAGCTCAACAGCAGCCAATAGAAATCAGCCAGCAATTAACCTGAATGTGGCTGATTATCCCTTCCTGTCACTGAATAAATATTCAGCTGTGCAAAGTTAAGGGCAGCAGCTGGATTATTCAGGCTGACAATGGCACTGCTAGAGACAAATCAGTTACACACTAACTGATGTCATCGTCTGCCCATTCTGCAAACTTCCAGTGCCCGCTCCAAACGCCTGTTCCAATGGCCCACTCAAAATGGCATGTGGTGTGGCCAGCAGCAGCAGTCTGTGCATGCACCGCAAGTGCCATTGCTGTCCTGGAATAGCATCAGCAGCACTGAAAATATGGGTACTACACAGCCGAATCTTGCTTTAAAAATAGGAACATGATAAACCTATAAGGTAATTTTTTAAAAATAAATAAAATAAAAAAATTAAAAAATAAATAAATCTGTAAGGGGCAAGTTTTTTACGCAGAGGGTAATGAGTGTCTGGAATTCGCTGCCAGAGGAGGTGGTGGAAGCAGGTACAATAGTGGTGTTTAAGAAGCAGCTCGACAAATACATGAATAGGATGGGAATAGAAGGATACGGACCCCGGAAGTGCATAATGTTTTAGTTGACGGGCAATATGATCGGCGCAGGCTTGGAGGGCCGAAGGGCCTGTCACTGTGCTGTACTTTTCTTTGTTCTTTGTCCTAAATGCAAAGTTGATGAGAAATAACAGAAAATCAGTGATGAAAAATATAAAAAGGAGAAATAGAAAACAGAACTACCTAATAATTCATAAGAAACTTCAGTGAGTTAGGGTTAGGCCTGTAAAATAGTTAATCAAACAGTTACAGATTCCAATATAACCGACATCAGCCAAGGAGAGTCTAAAATGGTAAGTCATGAAAGATGAAATGATTGATCAAATGGACAAGATTGAAGTATAAATGAAGTAGTTCTGAGAGTATGTTAAACATGAAGTGGATAAAAATATAAAATGAAACAATTAACTTCCAAATAATGAACATGTTCCCAGCTTTCCCTTCTTAAGAAAGTTTCATTTGGAACTCCATCATCCTTCTGTTTCTGTAGGCAAAATGTTCTGAGCCCGCTGGCAGCTGGTGTGATCGGTGGTGTGCGCGGAATATGGCACAACCTGCTTCACCACAGTGTGAGGGCAGGTCGCAATCGTCCGCTCAGCCACCAACAGTGGGCCATGTTTCCCGCCATCAGTCAGCGGGGAGCTAATTGTAATACATCAACATATAATTAAAAGGCCATCCCACCAAGCTGATGGAACCCTGCCATATTGTCCGTCCACATC